>NC_064560.1:173947962-175197962 GCF_937001465.1 Orcinus orca
TAGCAGATAGAGGCTTCCCTGGTGATGCAGTGGTTAAGAATCCGCCTGCCAATGCAGGGGACACAGGTTCGAGCTCTGGTCTGGGAAGATCCCACATACTGTGGAGCAACTAAGCCCGTGTGCCACAACTACTGAGCCTGTGCTCTAGAGCCCGCGAGCCACAGCTACTGAGCCCGCATGCCACAACTACTGAAGCCGGCTCGCCTAGAGCCGGTGCTCCACAACAAGAGAAGCCACTGCAATGAGAAGGCCCTGCTTGCCACAACTAAAGAACGCCCGCACGGCAACAAAGACCCAACGCAGCCAAAACTTAAATAAATAAATAAATAAATTTATTAAAAAAAAAAAAGAATGTAGCAGATAGGATTTCCTATAGGATCTAGAACAATGCTGATATCTATCTTGAAACAATGAGGGGAATGTGGAAGGGCCTGTTTTAAACAGCGTTGCTGTTTCCCTATTAGGTGCCTTGCTGAGGGAGGGTTTCTGGATACAGGGCCTGGGGCCTGACAGCTAGAACCTACCATGCCAGGTAGGAAAGGAAAAGGCAAAGAGAAAGCTTCCTGCCTTCCCCAACCTAATCTCATCTTTCTTTGTCTTCCACTACCATCACTTTTCTTCTCCTTCCCACTCTTCAAAACTTTAAAAAAAAATTGTGAGGTACAAAACACAAACAGGAAACCACAAAGGATAAATTTACAGCTCAGTAAGTTTTAACAAAGCAAATATTTATGTAATTACCACTTGGTTCAAGAAACAGAACATTGTTAGCACCTAAAACCCTACTTGTGACCCCTCTTGGTCACTACACTTTTCCTTCTCCCCAAAGGCAACCAGTACCTTCCTTTTTTTTTTTTTTTTGGCCTCACTGTGTGGCATGTGGGATCTTAGTTCCCCAACCAGGGATTGAACCCATGCCCCCTACAATGGGAGTGCAGAGCTCTAACCACTGGACAGCCAGGGTAGTCCTTACCTTCACTTCTAACATTATGATTTAATTTTGTCTATTTTTGAGCTATATGTAAAGTCAATTTTACGGTAACTATTCTTTTGAACTTCCATCTTTCACAATTTTCTTGGAGGTACATTATTATTGAATTATACAAACAGAAAAGTGCACAAATCAAAATGGTTCAGCTTGATGAACTTCTCATAAACTGGCCATGCCTATGTAACAAGCACCCAGATGGAGGAACAGCATTAGCAGCTCCCTTTCAGTCACTATCCCTCCACTGTCCTGAATTCTAACACTATATATAAATTCTGTCTATTTTTGAACTTATATATGTGAAAACATATAGTATATATTCTTTTCTGTCTAGCTTCTTTTGCTCAACATTGTGAGATTCATCTGAGTGGTTTCATGTAGTTATAGATCATTCATTCTCTTGGGTGTTTTGTATTCCATTGTACAAATATACCACAATTTGATGATCTATTCTAGTGTAGGTAGACATTTGTGTTGTTTTCCAGTTTTCAGCCATTACAAATAATGTTGCTGTGAACATTCTTGTACATGCCTTCTGGTGAACATATATATGCATTTCTGTTGGTTATATGTTTAGGAGTGGGATTCCTGGGTCATAGGCTCTGGGGCTGTTCAGCTTTAGTAGATAGTGCCAAATAGTATTTCAGAGTAGTCATCCCAATTTACACTCCCACCAGCAGCATATGAGAATTCCATTTATTCCATCCTTTGGCTTGCAGCTGCATAACTCCATTTCTGCCTTCACCATCACATGGCATTCTCTCTGTGTGCTGTCTTCAAATGGCCATCTTATAAGGAGACCACTTGGGCCCATCCTACTCCAGTATGACTTCATCTTAATTAATTACACCTGGGACAACACTATTTCCAAATAAGGTCACATTCTGAGGTGCTGGGGGTTAGGATTTAAACATCTTTTTTTGGGGGGTGTGGGGGGGACACAGTTCAACCCGTAACAGACATGATAGCAGTGGACATCTCTTCTTGATCTCAGTGGGAAAACTTTCAACTTTTCAGCATTAACTGTGATGTTTGCTGTAGTTTTCTTAGTAAATACTCTGTATAAGATTAAGGAAGTTTCCTTTTATTTCTGGCTTGCAAATCTTTTTAAAAATCATAAATGGATATTGAAATTTATGAAATGAAAGAAAACATTCTTTTTCTGCATCTAATGAGATGATCATCTGATTTTCTCCTTGTCTGTTCTATAGTAAATTACATTTATTTTTATAATTTTCAAAGAGAATTTCAATTGAAAATATTAAAATTACAAGTGGGATTTCTGAGTTGGGTAATGTTCTGTTTCTTGATCTGTACACAAGTGTGATTGGTTTGTGAAAATTCACTAAGCTGTCCACTATGATTTCTAATTTTATGTATATACTTTATATTTCAATAAAAGCTAAAAGAAACACAGCTAAATTCCTATTTGAGAATGAAAAGCTTTTTCTTCCAAAGGAAACTTAGCTGCCCCACTTTCCGCTCACATCCACCTCCTATGAGAGGTGAAGATCTGGGTTATTAAGATGGAAGCAAGGTCAAACCTGTAAGTGGTGCACAACTGACACATTGACACACTTAATAGTCTCAGAGTTAGGTAGGTTTTTGTTTTGTTTTGTTTTCAGAATTCAGTGTGTATCAGCTTTATTTTTCAGTGATTCTCTCAAGCCAAATGGGTTCATGTTTAGTATTACATGAGATTGGATTATTTTCTAAATCCAATCTGGTCCTCTCTAGACAATCTTGTTATCTGGCTTTTGCTATCTTTCCTTTGACTAATATTCTCCAACATAAAGTCTTCTGCATTGAATTATTCTAAAGAATTCCCTTTCTTCCCTTTTACAATACCTGCAGGAATTGATGTACTCTTACATTCTGTCTTCAGAATACATCTTCACTGATTTGTTCCTAATTGGACTTTCTGTTAGAATTGAATTAAGTCTATTCACTTAATTTGAGAAGAACTGACATCTTCATAATTTTTCCTCTTTTCATTCAGAACCATGGTAAACCTCTCCATTATTTCAAGTCTAATTTTATTCCACTCGGATATGAGTCTGTATAGTTCTGTAGTTTCCTTTATATAGATTCTGCATATTTCTTATTAGTGTTATTCCTACCTGCTTCATGGTTTTTTGTTGTTGTTGCTATTGTGAATGGAACCTTTTTTTTTTTTTCCATTCAAAAGCGAACCCGTAGAGCGATAGGATCTCTACCACCGCTCTCAGCTGTGAGACTCTATGGTTCCTTGGCTATATAGGAACATTCAGCTCGCCCCAACATTATACGAACCGGAAGGAAGGTGGCAACCGAGAGTCGCCAAGCAAGGGGCCGCTCTATCTTGCCTTTGTTCTCCTCTCGGTGGCTACTGCGCAGGCGTAATCGCCCCGGTACCGTCCCCACCTTCCCGGTCGCGGGCGCAGCTCGGTAGCGCCGGCGCACTGGCGCGCTCCGTTTACACGCTCCGGGGCCTGTAGGCGCCGCGAGTTCCGGCTGTCGCCGTCGCCGCCGCAGCTCCTGGAGGTCGGTTGCGACGCGTAACGACGCCGGGACGAGCGCTGCGCCTTCTTCTCCGATATGTACCCGAATTGGGGCCGGTATGGCGGGAGCAGCCACTATCCGCCGCCGCCGGTCCCGCCGCCACCGCCGGTGGCGCTTCCTGAGGCCTCGCCGGGGCCCGGGTACTCGAGCTCGACGACTCCCGCGGCCCCCTCCTCTTCTGGCTTCATGAGCTTCCGCGAGCAGCACCTGGCGCAGCTCCAGCAGCTGCAGCAGATGCACCAGAAGCAAATGCAGTGCGTGCTCCAGCCCCATCACCTTCCTCCGCCCCCCCTGCCGCCCCCGCCGGTGATGCCGGGGGGCGGCTACGGGGACTGGCAGCCACCGCCGCCGCCGATGCCCCCGCCACCTGGGCCGGCTCTCAGCTATCAGAAGCAGCAGCAGTACAAACACCAGATGCTCCACCACCAACGAGACGGGCCTCCTGGTTTGGTTCCCATGGAGCTGGATTCTCCCCCTGAATCTCCCCCAGTACCGCCAGGGTCTTACATGCCCCCGTCTCAATCTTACATGCCTCCACCTCAGCCACCACCCTCGTACTACCCCCCGGCCTCGTCTCAGCCCTACCTGCCTCCCGCTCAGCCGTCCCCTTCTCAGTCCCCACCTTCCCAGTCCTACCTGGCGCCCACCCCATCTTATTCTTCCTCTTCCTCTTCCTCGCAGTCCTATTTGAGCCATTCCCAGTCCTACTTGCCCTCTTCTCAGGCATCTCCTTCCCGCCCCTCCCAAGGCCATTCTAAATCCCAGCTGCTAGCTCCGCCACCGCCGTCCGCCCCTTCTGGGAATAAGACAACTGTCCAGCAAGAGCCTTTGGAGAGCGGGTCCAAGAACAAGAGTGCTGAACAGCAGCAAGCTGCCCCTGAGCCAGATCCCTCTACGATGACTCCACAGGTAAGAAAACATCTGCCCAAGCTGCGCCTCTCACCTAGAGGGCCCTAAGTGAGCAGGCCTGGGGGCTTTACCCAGTGCTTAGCCTAATTCCAACACACGATAACTGGCTAATTTACACTCCAGAGTATTCCATAAAAGTCAAAGGTCTGACATCCCAGCTTTTCAATTAGCTAAATGTGGATTATTAAAAGAACAGTGTTTGAAGATATTTCTAGACACCAGAGTGATGGGGTGGTTCAAGAGTTACTTCTCAGATATATTCCTTGGTTTCCTTTGATCATGCTTCTAGGTTTTATTGCTGTTGCAAAGGGCTTTTTTGTTGTTTAATTGTAACTTAAACTAAAATTCTATTTTAGAGGCAGCATAAAAAAGAAGCTTCTCAAAGGGCTGACACCTGAAATGCATATGAATCTTATGACCAGTTAGTTTCTTTAAAAGAAAATTAAGGGCCACTGATAGCTGTCAGCTTCCTGAATTAAGAAGTCTCAGCAAATGAAGGGTGGAAATCTTGTTCTAATCAGGAACATCCTAATTATGTTTATAGATGTATATGCAATACCTAGGGAAGTCTACATATTTGACCTTTTTGGGAATCTGTTGGTCATTTAAGGAACTGACCCATACATCCTGTTCTCACATCACTTAAAGATAGTTTTGAGACATGACCAATTTGCTGCATTGCATTGTTGTTACCCTTTACTCCACAGTAACAGCCTTGGAATTCGGCCAAGTTTTAAAAAAATGGTGGTGACATCTCTTCATTCATGAGAGAGCCAATCTTCTAAACTTCTCTTTCAAGTGATGCTTCCCTGTCAAAGATTGATAAGGTAGCAGTAATAAATGAATTCCTGTCTTCAGAAAGAAGATAAAATTAAAGTGGAAGAAATAATTTGTTTTGGTTTCTTAAAATAGACACTTTTAGCAATTAGTAATCTACCTAGATTCCCTCATGAAAAAAGAGAATCTTTTAATCTACAAGCTCAGATTTACATATAAAGATTTCCAAAAGATATTATTCTAATTTTACAGTGGTTTGGCATTAGAAATTAAGAAGAGAAACAGGTTGTTTTTTTTTTGTTTTTTTTGCATCTTTATTGGAGTATAATTGCTTTACAATGGTGTGCTAGTTTCTGCTTTATAACAAAGTGAATCAGTTATACATATACATATGTTCCCATATCTCTTCCCTCTTGCGTCTCCCTCCCTCCCACCCTCCCTATCTCACTCCTCTAGGTGGTCACAAAGCACCAAGCTGAAAACAGGTTGTTTTAAGTAAGCAAGATGTGGTGCTTGGCACATCATCAGGAGAAAACACTTGAGCTGCTGGGGTAAAACAGTAGAATGAGAGATTCTGTTAGCTTACACCAAATTAGTACTATCCCATCAGGTTATTTCTCCAGATTCCTCCATTATAATAGAGATGGAATTTTTGCCCCCTTTACCACCCCACTCTGAGATTTCCAGTGCTTTTGTTGTCCAGCACTCTCAGAGTTAGTCCAAGCCAAAATATGACATTTATATCCTCATCTCTACTGGACTTTTTCTGGCCTCTTAGACAAATGAATTGTTTTTTGGTAGTGGGGGATGGGGGGCGGGAATCAGACCGGTCCTTAATATGAATATTTAGCACGAACACTGTTTTTGTTTTTCTGCCTTTGTACCCTTGTCTATAGTGAACTTCTTTTAGTGCTTTGACTATTCAGTGCCTCAAATTCTTTGATGAGAGCCGTAAAGAAAGTGGTGGAAGATGAGATTTGAGAGGTGGGAATGGGCCAGATCAAGAAGGCCCTTGCTAAGCCTCTTTAGGTTTTTTTTACCTCTCTCTAGAATTCATCCCAACTTCCTCAACCCTCTCTCCCCCCTTACAGTTGTATTGCTTTCGAGGCACATCTCAAATATCAGGGTCTCTATGAAGCCGTGCTTCAGCTTACCTGTGTGGTTTGGTTCTGTTCTTCAAATCTTAAGTCCCTTGCAGACGGGGACTGCCTCACTTACCTTTTTATCCCCTGTAGCACCTAGGCCAGTGTCTTGCCAATTTGTCAGCTCTCCACAAAGTTTTGTTGAATAAGATACAAGCGTTGTCGTGTTCTAGACTTAGGATACTTTGGTGTATTAGGTGGTAAACATTTTCTTCATGCCAGTGCCAGTCTCTGACAATTAACCCTTC
Source organism: Orcinus orca (assembly GCF_937001465.1). Taxonomy (NCBI): domain Eukaryota; kingdom Metazoa; phylum Chordata; class Mammalia; order Artiodactyla; family Delphinidae; genus Orcinus; species Orcinus orca. The sequence goes on from NC_064560.1 coordinate 173,954,568, forward strand.
TTTGTTGATTCATATTTTATTTTTGGAATATTTCATTAAAAATTTTTTTATGGTGAAAGATTTTAAACATGCACAAAAGTAGAGAAAATGGTATGATTCTCCCCATATACCCATCACTCAGATTCAACAGCTATCAAGATTTTGCCATGTATGCTTCACCTAGGCCTTTACTGTTGTTCTTTTTGTTTGTTTGTTTGTTTTGTTTTGTTTTGTTTTGTTTTTTTGTGGTACGCGGGCCTCTTACTGTTGTGGCCTCTACCGTTGCGCAGCACAGGCTCCGGACGCGCAGGCTCAGCGGCCATGGCTCACGGGCCCAGCTGCTCCACGGCATGTGGGATCTTCCCGGATCGGGGCACGAACCCGTGTCCCCTGCATCGGCAGGCGGACTCTCAACCATTGCGCCACCAGGGAAGCCCCTTTACTGTTGTTCGTGCTGAAATATTTTTAAATGAATCTTAGATCTCACATCATTTCCTTCCTACATTCTTAGACATTTTTTTTTTAAAGGACTTTTTCTAAGGTAAACACGTTATAACACCTAACAAAATTAACAGGTTTCTATCATCTAATACCAGATCTGTTCAGATTTCCCCTATTGTCTCATCATACTAATAAAAATAATTCCTTGATATTATCCATGTTAAAATTCCCCCGTGGACTTAATAAAGTTTTGATGGTTTGTTCCAATTGGGATTCAATATAAACATTTTGGGGCAGAATAATTCTGTTGTGCGGCTGTCTTTTGCATTGTAGGATGTTTAGCAGCAACTCTGGCCTCTACCTGCTAGATACCAGTAGCAGCCCCCAGTTGTGACTACCAAAAATGTTTCCAGATATTGCCAAATATCCCCTGTGGGGCAAAATCACTCTCACTTGAGAATCCCTGATTTAGGTCAGTCTCTCCTATTCTGTTTCTCTACCCTTGCCATTGAGCTTGTTGAAAAATCTGTGTTAGTTATCCTGTAGAATGTCCCACGTCCTGGATTTGTCTGCTGTCTCGTTGGTGTCATTTGACTTGTTCCTCTCTCTCCCATGTTTTTTTTTGTAAACTAGGCATTAACTGTGCAACCTTCTTAGATTTAAGTTCACCTTTCTTTTGGCAAGTGTACTTCGTAACCTAGGAAGTGCTGTGTACTTCATTTGCATCCCATCAGGAGTCACTCAATGCCTGGCTGTCCCATAGTTAGTGGTGCCAAGATTGATCAAGGGGGGGGTGACTGGTTTCTCTGCTGTAAAGCTTCCCATCAATCTTCAATCTAATATTTCATCTAGTGGTTCATCCGTTGATGGTCTTTGCTTGAGTAAATTATTTCTTTGTTAGAGGTTGCAATATGGTGATTTTTTTTTCTGCTGTTTCTTCTATATTTACCATAAGGAATTCTGTAAAGAAAAACTTTCACTCATGAACTAGGGCTGTTTGATTGGACATACAGTTAGCATAGAAAAGACAGGATAAGTGCTTGATATTCTTCCATTTAATTTCTAGTTTTCAGAGTAAAGTGATGATATAATGGAATGTGTCATTTTTGAAGAATTAACTCTTCTGTGTGTTTTAAAGGACTGGCTAGTTAAAATGCATACTGGTCTTTTTTTTAATGAACTGTGATTTATTCTTTTATTCTTAAAACTTAATTTAGGTAAAGCTGTTGACTTTGATTAGAGTTTTTAGTCACTATCTAATACTTAAATATATATTGAGTAACAACTGTGTGCCAAGAACTGTGCTTAGTACTGGAGATGAAATGGTGAACAAAATAGACAAGGTACCTGCCCTCATTCACTTGTTCCAATGCGGGGAAAAGACATTTAAAAAGTAATTGAAGACGTGTAAGGTGCTGTGGAATTATAAAATAGAAAATATCACTAGACCATTCCATAAGGATTAGGAAAAGGTGAGCTTTTTTAAGCTCACCATTGTATTCACAGGGCCTTGCTCAGGGTCTAGCACATAGTAGGTGAAGAATAAATATTTTTCAAATGATTGAATATAGCTGGGAGCTCTCACCTAATTGAAGAGACCTCCCTTTGCAAGTAATATTTAAATGAAACCTGAAGAATGGGTAGGAAATAACCAGATAGGAGTTCAAAGAATTAAGTTCAGTAGGGCTTACTGAAGGTACAAACCAGGCCAGGGAGGACCTATGAAGACTTTATCCTAAGGGCAGTAGGAAGCCATTGAAGGATTTTATATAGGCAAATGTGACAGATTGGCTTGTTTGAAAGTTCACACTGCTTTGGGGAGAGTGGAATCGAAAGGAGCAAGAGTGATTTAGAGAGAATAGTGAATAGAGTGATCCAGGCAAGAGTTAGTAGTGGCTTGGCCTTGGATGGTGATGGAGGAGATGGAGAGAAGTGGAAAGACTGGAGAAATATTTTGGTGCTAGAATCCAGTTGGAGATTGAGTAGTAGTGGAGAGGGAGGCATCAAGGACGATTCCTGGGTTTCTGGGATAGGAAACTGGGTGGATGGTGGTTCCATATACTAATAACCTACAGGAGGGGGAAGAACAGGTCTGGGGAGGAAGGGAAAATGATGAGTTAAGTTTTAGACTTACTGAGTTTAAGATCCTTGAGACATAAGATTCTAAATGGAGATGTCCAGTTAGAAGTTAGATACAGGTCTGGAGTCTAGAAGTGAGATCTGGGAGACATAGACTTGTGAGTCATCAGCATAAAAATGGTATTTGAAGGCACAGAAATAGATGAGGTCTCCTGAGGAGTGTGTGTAGAGTAAGAATAAAGTTTAAAGGACATTGAGCCTAGCCCTGCAGAACCACAGTACCTAAGGGAACCAATGGGAAGAAAGGCCAAATAGGTAGATGGAAAATCAGGACAGTGCAGTGCCACAGAAGTGAAGGGAAGACTGTTCCTAGGAGGAGGGTGTAGTCAGCTGTGTTACTGCTGAGAGGTCAAGCAAGATGAAGACTGTGAGTTATCTTTTGCATTTACTGACATGTAGATTATTGTTGACCTTGGCAGGAGCAGTTTCATAGTGACTGAAGCCATATTGCATTGATTTGAGGAGTGATGGAAGGTGAGGAAATGGGGATGGTGAGTATAGACAACTCTTTTAAGAAGTTTGACTGAAGGAGAGAGAGAGAGAGTATGTGGGCAGGAGCTGGAGGAAGAGGCACAGTAAAGGAGTTTTTTTTTTTAAGATGGGACCTTAATTCCTGGAATAGAGTGTGAACTTCAAAAATGTTGAAAATAAATATATTTTAAATAAATTAAAAAAATGGAAATCCATTTCATTATTTTACCAAGTCCCCCCTCCCCATCCCACTTGCTTTAGGATATGACATTGAACATTTAATGTTACAGGCATTTATCCTAATCAACCTGGACAGGAAAGGCAACCTTTCAAAATTAATCTTTAAAGCATCACACACATAGACGCATGTGTTCATTCATTCATTCATCCATTCATTCATTCATCCTCTCTCTCTCTCTCCCTGTCCCTCCTTCTTTATATTTCCCTACTTGGAGAATCTTTTAGTACCTAGTTCCTTACTGTACTGGTAGCAAGTGGTCAGTAAATACTTGCTGAATTAATTAGCATCTTTTTTGGTATTTATGACAGATACATCCTTACTTTTTAACTCTATTCAATCTCTCTCTTTTTTTTTTTTTTGTGGTACACGGGCCTCTCACCATTGTGGCCTCTCCCGTTGCGGAGCACAGGCTCCGGACGTGCAGGCTCAGCGGCCATGGCTCACGGGCCCAGCCGCTCCGCGGCATGTGGCATCCTCCCGGACCGGGGCACGAACCCGTGTCTCCTGCATTGGCAGGCGGACTCTCAACCACTGTGCCACCAGGGAAGCCCTATTCAATCTCTTTTTGAGTGTGACATTTACTGTGATTTTCCTCTACCTATGAACTAACATCCCATATGAGATGGAGTTGTCTGATATAACGGGACATTCAGAAGAACTGGCTACTATTTCAGCTTCATTAGCAAGTCCAGGCAGGTTTTATTCCTTTTTAAAATAGAGATAAAGCAACCTTCTCTGGGGTCACTGAGGACATTTCTGAATGATTTCATCATTATTCATTTGCAGAGCTTTAAAAATGTGCCAAAGCCTCGTCCTAGGATTGAATTAGATCTGATTTCTGCTTATTGGGTTCATATTAAATAGAAATTGATCTGCAGTGCATACTGTTAGTAAATCAACAAGTACCTGAGCTCCTAACAAGGTTCTTAACCTTAGACTAGGTCTAAGACAAAGATAGAAAGCACAAGAATAAGGTGGGTATAAATTGATAAGGAATCTAGACCTGAATAATCTTCCTATCTATAGCCACTGGCTTCTAGTTTATGAAAGATAGTTTGCATCTTTGTATGTTTTGGTGATGCTTTCAAAGTAACTTAAAAAAAAGGAAACTTTTAACTTCTACTTGAAAGAGTTTATTAATTTTTTAAAGCTAAAAAACAAGCCTGTTGCTGTTTTCAGTATTTTCATACAATAATGGAAGAAAGTTGAAAATGTTCTAATACCACATAATTGTTGACTATCATGAACAGTGTGTTGGTTTTTTTCTTTTTTTTTTCATGTTGAATAGTAAAAGTAATTATATTTCAGGAACTGATGATTATGTGTATGTTAATAAAAAAGAGAAAAACCCAGTCATGACCCAAACTTCAGGATGGAGTTAGTGAGATGGAATTTACTCTTCCAAAGGGATGTAGCAAGTTTCAGGTCATAGAAATTAGTAGCCTAGAAGGGAAGTCTTTAGCTGATCAGCAACTATTTATTGACACTCTACTGTGTGTTCCAGCACTATGTTTAAGCACCAGACAGGATATGAGAAAAGCATGAAACACCTCTCTCCCAAGACAGTTACTTTCTGCAAATGAGAAAACAGATAACAAGACAGTATGTTTCATGAGAAAAGAGTATCATGTATATTTGCATGTGGAAAATTGGAGAGGATATACAGTAAAATAGTAACAATATAGGAAATCCTGGTTATCCAGAGACAATGAATCTCAGTAAATGCAAGTAAAATGAATCCATTTAACACAAGGACCAAAAGTTTATTGTAAAAAGTAAAAAATTTAATTTGGGACACAATCTTGAAAAATAAAGCTCAAAAATCATAAAGAACAGCTGAGTCTTAGACTTTATAAAGAATAAAGTGTAGATTAGGTTTCTGTACTTTAATTTTTGTGACAAAACTGTGTGACAACACTATATTATCATCATTTATTTCATTTTTGAATATGTTGAAAATATATTTTAGGGATTTATACATTTTTCCAAGGGCTGTTTTTCAACATTTGATATTCATGTCATTCTCTTTTGCAGTTCCTATTATAAAAATTATTTTTGGTTGTTAACTGGTAGTACTTCTGCTAGATCCTGCATCTTTATAATTGTAGTAGAAGTGTATGCTATTGTTTTTGTTTTTGTTTATATGCTGTTGTTAATTATAGAAGTATATAGGGCAGTTCATTAGTGAATATTTTAGTGTTATGACAACTTTTTTTTCCTTATGCCACCTTGTAACCATGGGGAATTATATAGTGAACACTGGGATAATGAAGATCCTGTAGTTACTTCTGAGTGGTGAGATTTTTTTAAAATTGATTTTAATTATTGCTTATTTGTAGTCGAGTCTCTTTATTTGAGGTATTTATATTTTATAAAGTTGTCAAGAACACTGAATTAGTGAATACTGAACGATTGCTCCTGGGGGAAGTGCAGGGTTAGGTTCCTGTGGGCCTTCGGTCACATTTTCTTCAACCAATCAATACATAACCTTGTTTTATATGTGTTTCTGTTTAAAAACAAATTATTTAATGTATATTGTTGATTCATTAACATTGAACTCACAGCCAACAGCACTATAACACATGCCTGAAAGAAGCTTATCCAACACAAGTATTTTCTTCTTAAGGCACATCATAGCGTTCTCGCACTTAGGAATACTAGACAGCACTTCAGCACAATGCTTGGGGCCATTTTAAACAGCAAAATCTTCAACCAAAAAGTACAGAAATGTGAAAAATGTGGCCCTAAATAGACCTTGAAAAGAACACTTATTTACAATATAAGAGCTAAACAAAAAGGCAGAGCATGGCCGTGTTCTGCCTCAGACAGGAACGTGCAAGTCAGATAACTAATTTTTTGCCCATCTACGCGTGTCCACAAATCACTGTGAAAGTTCCCTGAGTGTTGATTTTGGAGTTAGAAATAAATTTTAGCAAGTTGGCAAATTCACAAATACAGAATCCATGAATAATCAGGATAGGCTGTATCTTCTCATTTTTTTCCACATTAAACTTATTACTGTGGTAATTTTTAGAAAGTGGAAGCACAAAATAAGCTTCCAGAAAATGAAATTACAGTATAACTTGGAAGACAAAGTGAAACTTTTAAAATAAATAGAATGCATTCTAAAACACAGTGTATTTTCATTTATGTATATATACCTGGGTATGGCAAGATTAATGATACAGCAGGTGTTTAAAAGAGGGAAGAGAAGACAGAAGAGGTAGGACTGTTTATTGTATTCATTAATCACGAGACCCCCGTGGATAAAACTGAACCAACTAAAGGCAAGTTAAAAACAATAGCTATGAATACTGAAAAGATTTACTCTGATCTTTTATCAGAAAGACTACTCTCACCTCCAAAAGCATGTTTTTTTAATGAGAATAGAGAAGTATGTTGAATTAACATGTATGGTTTAATTTAAATATATAAATTTGGGGGAGGAATTGAAAGATCATGTTTATTTATTTGCCTTTCTCAGTTCAGGTTTGCCTTTTATTATATATAAATACATGAACACAGACACAAGTGTAGCTCCCTGTCAAAACCAAGTTGCAGATATACAGGATTGTCAATTAAAATTCTTTTTTTTTTTAATTTTTAAATTTAATTTAATTTATTTTTTTATACTGCAGGTTCTTATTAGTCATCCATTTTGTACACATCAGTGTATACATGTCAATCCCAATCTCCCAATTCATCACACCACCACCACCATCCCCGCCACTTTCCCCCCTTGGTGTCCATACGTTTGTTCTCTACATCTGTGTCTCTGTTTCTGCCCTGCAAACCGGTTCATCTGTACCATTTTTCTAGGTTCCACATATATGCGTTAATATACGATATTTGTTTTTCTCTTTCTGACTTAAAAATGGTTTCTGTTGTAGGAACAGCAGCAGTACTGGTATCGACAGCACCTGCTTAGTTTGCAGCAGAGGACAAAAGTGCATTTGCCGGGACACAAAAAAGGTCCTGTTGTAGCAAAGGATGCAGCTGAGCCAGTAAAGGAAGAAGTTACTGTACCTGCCACCAGCCAAGTACCAGAACCCCCTCCATCAGAGGAGCCCCCATTACCACCCCCTAACGAGGACGTACCACCTCCTCTCCCACCTGAGGAACCCCAGGTAACCATGAAGTTAATTACTTGGTATTTATTAAGTTGTTCCGTTTTTTTCTGCTTCATATATATATGTACCTTTGTTATATATAAATGGATATATATTTTCTTTTTTTTTTTTTAAGTGCATGTAAAATTTCATTTGTGGAATAGTCAGATGTGTGCCATATCGGGTTTAGAAAAGGCATTTTTTCATCGTTTAAGTGAGAGTGAAGAATTAGACACTCTTCTGAATTGAGTGTCTCTAAGCACTAAAGGGATGCAAGTGTGGGTGTTTTCATATTGGCAGCACAGGGCAATAATTAAGAGATTGAGCTTTTATTGTCAAACTGCCCGGGCTGTAGTCCAGGCATTGCTACTTGCTGGTGGTGACTCTGAGCAAGTTAGTTAACCATTCTATGCTTCAATTTCCTCATCTACAAAATGGGCATATTCAAATAGTAGCTTTCTTATTGAGCTATTAAAGCATTAAATGTGATAATCCTTGTTGCTTAGCATACTGACTGGCACATGGAAAGTTCTCACGTTGGTCCAAAGGTCATTGTTCTCCCAAGAGCCTTATATGGAAACATTAATGAAACATGATGATTACACTGTAGGCAGCTGGTGAAAAGTGACTAAGGTGAAAAAAGAAATTTCTCATATAGTGAAAAGGATAGTAACTGTGGATTGACTTTCTGCTGGGGAAATGGTTATCCTATTTAGGAACAGTGAGGTGATTATTCTCGTAAAGACTGTGGGATTTATAAATTCCTTTGTATTAGTATCCATGATCACAGTATAGATAGAACTAGGTATTTTATCTAAGGATAGAATAGCTTTTCTCACAGTTGCAGGGATTCTGGACTTTATAACACAATACTATTACAACATAATACTTTATAAAATGTTCAGGTTTCTTATTAATTTGGTTGCTGTTTATGACTTAGAAAAAGAAAAAAACTGTACCCTCTCTTTTATCTTTAGTCTGAGGACCCAGAAGAAGATGCCAGGTTAAAACAGTTGCAGGCTGCAGCAGCACACTGGCAGCAGCACCAGCAGCATCGAGTTGGCTTCCAGTATCAGGGAATAATGCAGAAGCACACTCAGTTACAGCAGATCCTACAACAGTACCAGCAGATTATACAGCATCCACCACATATACAGGTGAGTGCTTCCTCAGTTGCCACATGGGAAATTGCCCCAGGATGTTAAAGGGATTTGTTTCTCATGAAAGAGATTTAAGTATGAAGAAGGAAAGATATCAGATGTTTCGTCTGGAGTGCCCAAGTAGTTATTTGTCACATTACTGGGGGCTTGGAAATGTGGTATTGTGAAAATGCTCTTGGGGAAGGGCGGGTATAGTGGAATCTTCTGATCATGTTAACCCAGGCAGATGTTAGAGTATGGTTGCTAAGAGATTTAAGAACCAGGGCTTCTTACAGACTCACAGACATAGAAACAAACTTATGGTTATCAAAGGGGAAAGCAGGGGGAGGGATAAATTAGGAGTTTGGGGTTAACAGATACACACTACTATATATAAAATAGATAAACAACAAGGACTTAACTGTATAGCACAGGGAGCTATATTCACTCTCTTATAATAACCTATAATGGAAAAGAATCTGAAAAAGAATGTGTGTGTGTGTGTGTGTGTATATATATATATATATATATATACACACACACACACATATATATATATATATGGTTTTTTTGTTTTTTTTTTTTTGCTGTACACGTGAAACTAACACAATATTGTAAATCAACTATACTTCAATTTAAAAAAAAAAAAAAGGAATTCCCTGGTGGTCCAGTGGTTAGGACTCTGTGCTTTCACTGCTGAGGGCGCGGGGTTCAATCCCTGGTTGGGGAACTAAGGTCCTGTAAGCCGCGCAGAGTGGTCAAAAAAAAAAAGAAGAAGAACCAGGGCTTCTTATGTCACTTCAAGGTAACCTGTGTTTTTGCCTGAAAAGCACTGCAGTAACAAGCAGAAATCCACCAGCAAGATCAAAGCAACCACCACAAAAAACCTAAGCAAATGCACCACAAAAGATGAAGTGACTTAGATACTTGTTTGTCTTGTATCTGTGAGGTATAAACTTATGTCTATATGTCTATAACAGATCATTTTCAATAGTAATATTTAAAATGACCCATAGTAGTAATAAAAACTTGAAAAATACTTATTGCTGAGACAGCTATTCGCTTTAGTGTTTGGTAGATTTTTTCCAACTCAGTGATAACATATAAATAAGTCAAAGGGAGAAAGGCGAATGATCATCATGGAAAGGATTTAACAAGCTTATCCTTAGCCTCCCAAAGTCTTGTGTTCTAATTTCCTAAGGCTGCAAATGCCCTTGGTTCATTAATATTTTAACTTATGATTAATTTTCTTATATGAATGTCTTGAAATAATTTTTATCCCTTTATTTGTAGACCATGTCTGTAGATATGCAGATGCGGCATTATGAGATGCAGCAGCAGCAGTTTCAACATCTCTACCAAGAATGGGAGCGAGAGTTCCAGCTGTGGGAGGAACAGCTTCATTCCTATCCTCACAAAGATCAGCTTCAGGAGTATGAGAAGCAATGGAAAACATGGCAGGGACATATGAAAGCCACTCAGACCTATCTCCAGGAGAAAGTCACTTCATTTCAGAACATGAAGAACCAGTATATGGGGAACATGTCCATGCCGCCACCTTTTGTCCCATATTCTCAGATGCCTCCACCTCTACCAACAATGCCTCCTCCGGTATTGCCTCCATCATTGCCACCACCAGTGATGCCCCCTGCCCTGCCTACTTCAGTGCCACCACCTGGCATGCCCCCACCTGTGATGCCACCTTCTCTGCCAACCTCTGTGCCCCCACCTGTGATGCCTCCATCTCTCTCTTCTGCAGGGCCACCACCAGTTCTACCCCCGCCTTCCCTCTCTTCTGCAGGGCCGCCACCAGTTCTTCCCCCACCGTCTCTCCCTTCAACAGCGCCTCCACCTGTTATGCCCCTCCCACCATTATCTTCAGCCACACCTCCTCCAGGAATACCTCCCCCTGGAGTTCCACAAGGGATACCTCCTCAGTTAACAACAGCCCCAGTTCCACCAGCCTCCAGTTCTCAGAACTCACAAGTTCCAGAGAAACCTAGACCAGCACTGCTTCCCACTCCTGTGTCTTTTGGTTCAGCCCCACCCTCAACTTACCATCCTCCATTGCAATCAGCCATTGGCCCATCTGAACAAGTGAATTCTAAAGCTCCACTGAGCAAGTCTGCTCTGCCGTACAGTTCATTCTCATCTGAGCAAGGACTTGGGGAGTCTTCAGCTGCTCCATCTCAGCCAATCACTGCAGTCAAGGACATGCCAGGGAGGTCAGGTGGATTGCTTCCAGATCCTCCTAGAAGCAGTTACTTGGAAGGTCCAAGAGGCCCAAGGTAGGTCTGCCTTTTTTTTGGGAGCGGGTGGGGAGTGGGGGTGTGGTGGTTTTGCTGCTTTGCTGATACAGGCTGAGTAGGCTTTTATGTTCTCTTTGTACTTTTATATACATTCCTGGTTTACAGTTAATAATGTTAGTGTTGTTCACTTATTAGACATGACATAATGAAATCTAGAAATGGCAACATGCCCCCCTTTCTTTGATGTCATTGCTTTTATCCTGTATGTAGCGATTTTAGTCCAGGATGAATGTAGTGGTTTAGAGTAATGCTTATCAATTCCTTAGCTTCAGAAGCAATTTTTATTAAATTTATTGATCTTTTTTGCTTTTTGTTTATGTAACAAATAACTGGATTGGTAACTTTCTGTGACATGATATGCCAGCTGTTGGAGATAAAAATGAATAAGCATCTAGTGAAATAAGGTAATGGAATTTAGTGTAAGGGTAAATAGGACTTTTATTTTATCCATTTGTTCAGCAAATATTTATTAATATTTGTGCCTCCAGCAGTGAATGTAACATAACAGACACAATCCCTGCCCCCATGGAACTTTTATCCTTTATATTTTCCTCAGTTTAGGAGATGTTTTTTTTTTTGTTTGAACCACATTTTTTAGAAAAGCACACAAAACATTTACTAGTAGTTTCTAAATTTTTTCTTTTACCTTTTAAAAGGTGTTAAATTTATTTTTCCAAGTTCGTAAAAATATTTTTTCCCCAAGTTGGCCTAAATGATAATTTTCTTATAGAAAAACATTTTCAATCAGATTTTTTTCCAATTGGAAATCGTACTGGAAATACTCCTTATACAAAATTTAGACAGGACAGGAAAGTATTGAAAAAATGTAAAAGTCACCTAATTCTACTATCTGGAGGTAATAATTTTTAAAACATATGTCATAAAAAATTGAAGCAGGGCTTCCCTGGTGGTGCAGTGGTTGATAGTCCGCCTGCCGATGCAGGGGACACGGGTTTGTGCCCCGGTCCGGGAGGATCTCACATGCCGTGGAGCGGCTGGGCCCGTGAGCCATGGCCGCTGAGTCTTCGCGTCCGGAGCCTGTGCTCCGCAACGGGAGAGGCCACAACAGTGAGAGGCCTGCGTACCGCAAAAAAAAAAAAAAAATGGAAGCATACTAAGTGTATTATTTTGTAACTTGGTTTTTCCACTTGTCAGCATTGGTTAGTTTTCCATCTCAGTGTTGATGGATCTACATCATCATTTTAAATTTTAACCTAATTTCAATATTTGAAAACAAAATATATTTTTTATTTGTTCTCCAAGTTTATATTCAGAAAACAGAACTCCATCCAAAAATGAAAGCTAATTAAAGGCAATTAACGTGAATTCCGCTGAGTACCAGAAGCCTTGTCAGAAGCTTTACATACATTATCCCATGGAGTCTTCTCGACAACCTGTGAACTTGGCAGTTTCATATCCTACATTTACCCTTTACAAACTGGGGCTGAGAGGATTGGATAACTTGCTCAGGATCATGTAGGTGGGAGGGTAGAGCCTAAGTCCACATAGTGGGAGCTGAGTCCAGAGGGTCCCCAGAGCAAGAGCACTAGTTAAGCACTGTGTTTAATGCCGTGATTCAGTGATGTTCATCCTGTCAGTGATTACAAGTGCATTTGTAGTCCTGATTTATTTGGCATGTGTTTCATCTTGATTTGAATTCCTACTTATCTCCTGGATTGAGCATTACCTTTTAGATACGGTAACTGATTTGCTATATGAGAAGTACGTTCTTATAACCTCATAAAACATAGATTTCCTGCTTCCTTTTTTCTGTCATAATAATGTTTTCTCTCTTTTGCCTACCAAATCTTGACTTTGTAAATTTAGGACCTACTTTAACTTTTTTTCTTTTGCCTCAGGGTACAGTTAATAATTTCAGTGCTAGGAGGATCTTAGCAGTTACCTAGTGCAACTTGCCCTCTATATAGCAACTCACCTTTGTGTTGCATTTTGTCATCCTAGGTCTTGCACATATTAGCTCATTTATTCCTCTCAGTGATCTCATGAAGTAAATGGATAAAGGGAGCTGAGAGTTGGAGAAGTTATAAATAAATTGCCCCGGATGACACGGCAAATAAATGGTTGAGGTGGGGTTAGAATCCAGGGCCTTCTGACCCACTCTTAAGTCCACTGTGCTTCCTGTGACAAGCAGCTGATGGGCTCTGCTTGAGCATTGGCACTGTGATAAGGAACACTGCCCCACGAGGTGCTGACAGTTTTACAGAAATTGTATTTCTTACGTTGAACATAAATGTGTTGCCTTGACTTCTGCCTGTTGATTCTAGATCTGCCTGTGTGGTGCAACACATAGTGATTTACCCTGTCCCTCTTCTACAGTGTATCCTGCCGTTGTCTAAAGACCATCCTCTTGTCTCCCTCGACCCACCTTAACCATTCTGCTGTGCCATCACATAAACTGAAGTTCTCTTCATATTAACATCGGTGCTAGCTTTGTCCTGCTGTATTGTTCACTGTCCTTTTTTAAAAAAAAAATTTATTGATTGATTATTTGGCTGCGCTGGGTCTTAGTTGCAGCACTCAGGATCTTGGTTGTGGCGTGCAGGATCTTTTTAGTTGTGGCATGTGGAATCTAGCTCTCTGACCAGGGATCGAACCTGGGTCCCCTGCATTGGGAGCATGGAGTTTTAACTGCTGGACCACCAGGGAAGTCCCTGTTCACTGTCCTTTGAAGGGCCTTTGGTTTATCAGTCTCCTTCAGAATGAACACTTACTTCAGATGGAGAAAGACCATAGGCCTATTACTAACTTTGTTATAAAAATGTACTTATATAGCTGAACAAATTGCTTTTTTTTGGGTGGGGGGGTCAGTACTCTCACAGTGTTGACTCATGTTGAGCTTAACATCAATTTGGCCAGCCAGGTCTTTTTCACCTTACTGTTATTAAGCCAGTTCTCTGTCACCCTGAACTTGTACAGTTTTTTGTCTTGTGTTCTTTTTTTTCCCTAAGACTTTACATTTCGTCTAGTTAGGTTTGGGCCTGCATTCTAGTCTGCTGAATCTTCACGAATGGAGATTACACTGTTTTTAGATATGAGATATCCCTTCCTGGCTTTTTCCACCTGCAGCTTTGATAAGGATGGCATATTTTGTCCTTGAATTGTATCCTGCTCACATTTCTACCTTGTTTTTTTTTTTTCCTACCTTGTTTTAAAAACCTTTCCCTGATCTAGCTGTGTCATTGCCATTTCTATTACCCTTCTACTTCTTTTGTTCACTTAGCCCATGTAAAGTATAGTTTGTGACTGTTGCCCAGGCATGGTTTTTTTTTTTTTTTTTTTAACCTTTGTTACGTGGGAGAAAAAGAGATCAGTGGGAAGCCGGTCAGTGAGTAAAAGAGACTGAGGTAAGAATAATCCACACTATTAAGAAAACTCGTGAATTTCCTTTATTAGTTGAATTCAGCGTTTGCTATATATATAACATACGGTAAGCCACTCTGTGTGTGTGTGTGTGTGTGTGTGTGTGTGTGTGTGTGTGTGTGGTTTCTTAAACAAAGCTGGGTAGAAAAACAAGAACTGAGAATACAGTTAACTGATTTACCAATTACGCACTGTTAAATAAAGTACTGGAAATTACTTTGAGTTTTTTGAAAAATCCAGATTTAGGCTGCTTTCTAAAAACTGAAGGTTTTCAAAAAATCAAGTGACATAAATGCATCATATGTGAGTAGCACACCACATTGTTGAGCATCTGGGGCAGCTTTTTGAAACTGTTTATATGTGTATGTGGCATTGGATTCATCAAGTCTTGTAGAAGACTACCACAGCTCCAGTAAACTGTCATGTTGGTAGATGTTGGTTTCCAAGAATCTTTTATTTTCAATAATAAAACTTACTTATTGAAGAGGAACATACAGAGATGTGCACAATCATAAGTGTACAGCTTAGTAAATTTTCACAGATACACCTGTGTTATCGCGACTCAGATTAAGAAACAGAAATTAACAGTGTCTGAGAAGTGCCACTCATGCCCCTCCCCATTTTCCTCATCCCAAAGATAGCCACTATTCCAGCTTTTTACACAAGAGACTAGTTTTGCCTATTTTGGACTTTACATGAATGGGCTCATGCTGTATGTACTCTTGAGTCTGGCTTCTTTCACCTAACATTATGTTATTGTGAGATTCAGCCATGTTGTGTGTAGCTGTAGTTTGTTTCATTCTCATTTCTTTACAGTATTTTATTGTATGAATATACCACAATCTGTTTATCCATTCTAATATTGATGGTCATTTAAGTTTTTGGTGGTTATTATGAAAAACACCGCTTTGTGTCTTTGGTGCTATATATGTCCCTTTGGGGGGTGTGTGTGTGTGTGTGTGTTTGTATTTAATTTTGTTTAGATATATGCCAAGGATGGGAATTGCTTGGTCATAAGAGTACGAATATGTTCTGCTTTGATAGATATTGTCAAACAGTTTTCCAAAGTGGTTGTGTCAGTTTACACTCTCACCACCAGTGTTTCTGTATTCCATTTTTTTTTGTATCCTCATTAGTACTTGGTGTTATTAAACTTTAAAATTTTAGCAATCTTGGTGTATGTCTAGTGGTATTGTAATATGGCTTTAATTTATATTTCCCTGATGACGAATGAGATTGACTTCCATTCCATTTGATTTTCGTTCAGTTGGATTTCCTCTTTTATGAAATGCTGATTCAAGTCTTTCCCCTGTTTTACTGTTGGGTTATGTTTTTTTCTTATTGGTTTGTAGGAGTCCTTTATATATACTAGATATCAGTTCATATGTCTAGATTGTCTTGACTGTTTCTCACTCTGCAGCACTTTTTGCATCCTTATCCTTCAGTATACTAAAAAAGTAGTCTTCACTTTACCATCTAGATGGTGCATTGGAACCTTTCTAAAAAATATTTATTTAGGGGCTTCCCTGGTGGGGCAGCGGTTGAGAGTCCACCTGCCGATGTAGGGGACACGGGTTCATGACCCGGTCCGGGAGGATCCCACATGCCGCGGAGCGGCTGGGCCTGTGAGCCATGGCCGCTGAGCCTGTGCATCCGGAGCCTGTGCTCCGCAACGGGAGAGGCCACAGCAGTGAGAGGCCCATGTACCGCAAAAAAACAAAAAAAGACAAATCTATATATTTATTTATTTATTTATTTATTTATTTACATTTTGGCTGCGCCGGGTTTTACTTGCAGCATGCACAATCTTTAGTTGCAGCATGCTGACTGTTAGTTGCGGCATGCAGGCTTCTTAGTTGCAGTTGTGGACTCTTAGTTACGGCATGCGAACTCTTAATTGCGGCATGCATGCGGGATCTAGTTTCCCAACTCAGGATTGAACCCAGGCCCCTTGCATTGGGAACGTGGAGTCTTACCCACTGGACCACCAGGGAAGTCCTGGAACCTTTTTATTTTTTTAATTTAAAAGTAATTTTACAAGTAATTTACAGAATTAAGAATAAAGGCATAATAAAAACAACTTACTAGAAATTTTAATTAAATTTTTTTAATTAATTGAATTTTGTCTGCGTTGGGTCTTCGTTGCTGCGCGCAGGCTTTCTCTAGTTGTGGCGAGTGGGGGCTACTCTTCGTTGAGTTGCGCGGGCTTCTCATTGCAGTGGCTTCTCTTGTTGAGGAGCATGGGCTCTAGGTGTGTGGGCTTCAGTAGTTGTGGCACGCGTGCTCAGTAGTTGTGGCTTGCGGGCTGTAGAGCGCAGGCTCAGTAGTTGTGACACACGGGCTTAGTTGCTCCGCGGCATGTGGGATCTTCCTGGACCAGGGCTCAAACCCATGTCCCCTGCATTGGCAGGAGGATTCTTAACCACTGTGCCACCAGGGAAGCCCCTAAAAATTTTAAAAGAGGGCTTCCGTGGTGGCGCAGTGGTTGAGAGTCCACCTGCCGATCCAGGAGACGCAGGTTCGTGCCCCGGTCTGGGAAGATACCACATGCCGCGGAGTGGCTGGGCCCGTGATCCATGGCCGCTGAGCCTGCGCGTCCGGAGCCTGTGCTCCGCGGCGAGAAAGGCCACAACAGTGAGAGGCCTGCATACCGAAAAAAAAAAAAAAAAAAAAAAAAATTTAAAAGAATAAAACTCTTTGCATCAAGTAAAATTTGACACACAAACATTATAGAAGATGAAATAATTCTGTCACATATTCTTTTAGCAAAGCAGAATGGTCCAGGTTCTTGCCAAAAATATGTGATGAAGTCTTCCCTGTTTAATAACTAACTGGATGACGATACCACATTTCCTTTCTGTCCTTAGAAATATATTGTTCACTCATCCTATCTTGAGTTTGAGAGTATTCATCTAGGATATTGTCATCCGAGGACTCATAGAGATTTTGCTTGTATGATTAATTTCACATCATTATTAGGACCTAGAGCGTAGCTGTCTCTGCATTTATCTTTTGATTCATTTAATAATTTTTTTTTCTTTTGCGGTATGCGGGCCTCTCACTGTTGTGGCCCCTCCCGTTGCGGAGCACAGGCTCCGGATGCACAGGCTCAGTGCCCATGGCTCACGGGCCCAGCCGCTCCGCGGCACGTGGGATCTTCCGGGACCGGGGCACGAACCCGTGTCCCCTGCATTGGCAGGCAGAGTCTCAACCACTGCGCCACCAGGGAAGCCCTAATAATTTTTTTTTAATAAATTTATTTCATTTATTTTATTTTTGGCTGTGCTGGGTCTTCGTTGCTGTGTGCAGGCTTTCTCTAGTCGTGGAGAGTGGGGGCTACTCTTCATTGCAGTGCGCGGGCTTATTGTGGTGGCTTCTCTTGTTATGGAGCATGGGCTTTAGGCGCGCGGGCTTCAGTAGTTGTGGCTCGTGGGCTCTAGAGTGTGGGCTCAGTAGTTGTGGCGCACGGGTTTAGTTGCTCCGCGGCATGTGGGATCTTCTCGGACCAGGGCTTGAACCTGTGTTCCCTGCCTTGGTGGGTGGATTCTTAACCACTGCGCCACCAGGGAAGGCCCATCTAATAATTTTGACACAACTTTCTGTGTCACTTTTCTTTGTCAGGAAATGAAAATTTCTGAATTCTCACTTGTGCTCAATGAACCCTAAAAGCAAGCTGCAGTATTTTGGGCAATGCAAGGAGGGGTGACAGCTTATTTTACAATTCCATCATTCTTTTGTTGTCTTCGTATTTTGATCTTTAGCATAGTTGGGAATAATTGATAAGGAATGATGAGTAATAATGAATTCTAGGATAAGAAGATCACAAAATGTTTCAGTATATAGAAAGAAGATTCCATAATGTATCTTAGGTTTATGAAAGAATTCAGTGGACCTATATGGTAATTGCAAGATAATGTAAACTTCATTCTCTTTTTCAAAAAGTAAATTTTCTCTTTGTTCTTAGGAAAGCCTGTAGGAAAAAAAAAAGTCATGAAATATCAATCCTTACAAATAGAACTGTTTTTAAAAAACTCAAAAACTATAATTGAATCCAGTGAACCCAAATGAACCCCAAGGGTTAATGTTATCTTTTTTTTTGTGGTACGCGGGCCTCTCACGGTTGTGGCCTCCCGTTGCGGAGCACAGGCTCCGGACGCGCAGGCTCAGCAGCCATGGCTCATGGACCCAGCCGCTCCGCGGCATGTGGGATCCTCCCGGACCGGGGCACGAACCCGTGTCCCCTGCATTTGCAGGCGGACTCTCAACCACTGCGCCGCCAGGGAAGCCCAATGGTATCTTTTGATTAATAGAAATTCTTGATTTTTCTAATTTAGTAGTCTAATTTATTGATCTTTTCTCTATGGTTAGTGCCTTTTCATGTCCTGTTTAAGAAATCTTTGCTTACTCCAAGCCCATAAATACATTATTGTATTTGTTTTCTTTTATTGTTTTACCTTTCTATTTTAAAATCAACAATCCATATAGAATTGATTTTTTTGTTAATGTATAGTATGAGGTAGGGTAAAGTTCATTGTTTTCCATATGGCTATCATGTTGACCCCAGTACCATTTATTGAAAAAGTCATCCTTTTCTTACTACTTTACAGTGTCTCCATCATAACTCAAGTGACTATATATGTGGATTTGTCTGTGGATTCTATTACTTTGGTTTATTTGTCTATCCTTGCACCAGTGTCAAATAGTTTTTTTTTCTTTTTTTTTTAATCAATTAATTTTATTTATTTTTGCCGTGTTGGGTCTTCGTTTCTGTGCGAGGGCTTTCTCTAGTTGTGGCAAGTAGGGGCCACTCTTCATCTTGGTGCGCGGGCCTCTCTTGTTGCGGAGCACAGGCTCCAGATGCACAGGCTCAGTAGTTGTGGCTCATGGGCCCAGTTGCTCCGCGGCATGTGGGATCCTCCCAGACCAGGACTCGAACCCGTGTCCCCTGCATTAGCAGGCAGATTCTCAACCACTGCGCCACCAGGGAAGCCTGTCAAATAGTTTTAATTACTGTAGCTTCATAATAAATCTTGATATCTCTTAGTGTAAGTCCTCCAATTCTGTGTTTCTAGATCAGGGATTTTCTGTGAAGGCTGAACTGTAAATATTTTTAGGCTTTGTGGGCCATGTTTGGTCTCTGTCAAGTATTTTTCTTTCTTCCTTTTTCTTTCTTTCTTTTTTTAACCTATAAAAATATTTTAAAAATCAGTCTTAACTGGGTTTGGCCCTGGGCCGTAGTTTGCTGACCCCTGATCTAGATTGTCTTGACCATTCTTGGTCCTTTCTGTTTCCCATATAATGCTTAGAGGCAGCTTGTCAGTTTTCAAAAATACGCTGGAATTTTGCTGAACATTGCATAGACTCTATTGACCATGTTGAGGAAGAACTGATATTTTAATAATATCAAGGCTTCTGATCAGTTATACCTATTTTTGATTAGTTTTAGGATTGGAATTGTGACCTCTTCCATTCTGTAGCTGTCTTACTAGGTTTAACAAGGGACTATGAACACCATAATTTTTCTTAATGCTTCCATTTGCCATGGCTTTTCCTGTTTATAGTGATTATTTCTCTTTGGAATTTTGATTTTAGGATCTTGGTTATACATATTAGAAAATGGCATTATTTCACATGAAAACTAAAAGGGCAGGAATTTGATTCCAGAATTTAAAATCTTGTAATTACCGTGGTCTACTGATGTGAATGTGTTTATATATTGTGATAATCAGACATTATCTTGTTTAAGGGTATTTGTATTTCTGCATCCCTCTTAAGTTTTTGTACCCAATTTGGAGTATATTTTTTGTATCAAGTTTTGAAATTTTTATACCTAGTTCTAATGGTTTCATACCTAGTTTTAGGGGTTTTATTTTTTAGAAGTTTATGAAATACCTAACTGTACAAGCAAAAATTTTCAAAATATTTAAACACCAGATGTTTGTCTTTTTTTCTTTTCATCTAACCAATGTACAATGCATGTGTTTTTGTGTGATTGTATTTAGTGGATGTATACTACGTTTGTACTTTATTTCCAGTACGTTTTTATACGTTAAAAAGGTCATAGTAGTTCATTGTGTTGATGTAAAGATGGCTTATTTTCGTACATATGTTTAATATGAGTATCTCTTAATATATTTATTCCAAAGGCCTAAAAGCTCTTTACTTTTATAAATCAAAAAGGTTTTGATAGTCTGACATTTTTAACATCCTTGAACTTTGAAAAATTTGAAGTGCAGTATTGATAACTAATTTCCATTTATATGTAGTGTTGAAAGTATATTTCAATTGGTTTAACATATTCTGACTCCCCAAATAAAAATAAAATGATGACCCTTGGCTCCTGGTCAACAATTAAATCTAAAAGCAAAGCACCCTACCTTTTCATAAACACTGCATATTATATATGCAGGCATGAGGCTTACAGAAATGAGTTCATTACGTTTTACAACTTTTCCGCCATGTTCACTTCTTCTATATCTTTACATCTTTTAGTGCCTTCTGCTTCCTTTATCCTTTCCTCTGGCCTTTGCCTATGCTCTTTTCCTTGTTTGGAATCCCCTTTCTGTCATTTTTTGCTTTATCAATCCCTACTTTTCCTGCCCTGGGGATGGCACTTCTGTAATTATGTGTCGAGATCTTTCAGTGAGTCAGACATTGGGGATACTTAAGTGAGCAAGACCAACATGCCCCATATTTATCAAATTCTGTTCTAACTGTTGATTTACTTGTTTCATTCTTCTTATGGACTGTGAACTCCTTGAGGTTAGGTATCAGTTTATTTCCAGCACTAACACAGTACACGACAATTAGTAGGTGTTCAATAAATGTTGCTTACGCCAGAATGTCTTAGTTACGGGTAAAATTCTCAAGGCGTTCACAGTTTAGTTAAAAAGCAGTTCATTCATATTCAGAATTTGATTATAACACTAACATGTTGAAAAGTGTTCTTATACTGACTTGTGTATTATATATAGTCTTCTCTTATCACTTATATGAACTAATAATTGCTGAATTCAGTACAAAACAGATGACTTTACATATCTTTAATGACCTAAGGTGTTATTTCAGACACTTTGAATTAATAAATGTAACTTCAAGAAAAGGAACCAAATCATCACAAAACCTGAAATGGCATACTTCTTTACCTTCATAAATATGTGGTCTTTATTTTTAGCATTGCAACGTACCTTTTTTTGGGGGGGCTGCATCACGCAGCTTGTGGGATCTTAGTTCCCTGAACAGGGATCGAAGTGGAAGCTCGGAGTCCTAACCGGGAGTTCCCTGTGACATGGTTTTGACAAGCACCTGGTCAGCTCCTTTCCTCTTTATCCAACAATAGCTGTGTCAAGCCTTCACTATTCTGCATAGACCATCTGTGCTAATGTTGCTTTCTCTGTCTTAGCAAACATCATTATTTCTCTTTGTATCTTTCATTTAGCTTCCTGCTTCACAGAGATAATCAAGGCTTTCAGGCCCAATGAAACTCACTTCCCGGCCTTACCATTACTTAAGTTGCCATCCTAATCTTTCTTGTACTCTCAGAAGAAGCCCTTTTCCTGGTTAGGGCTAACACTCTCTGTGTGTCTTTTAAAGAAATACATTTTACATTTTTATCAAAGTGATACACACACTTGGTTTTTTAAAAATCAAGAGAAACAACCACCCACTGCCCCAAACCACCCTAGACATATTTCCTAATGACATCTTTTAATTCTTTAGCTGTTTCTTTTGGTAGTTACCTTCATATGACTAAATAATGTGTTGCTACTTTCTTGACTTACACATGTATACTTACACATTAGATACTACATGTTTACTTCCTATTCTGATAGATAAAGGTTTAGTTCTTATACTGTTCTCTAACTCCATCTGCCCAATATATTTATTTCATTCAGTAAATAATGTTCATAGAGGTAAACAGTGTATTGTGATTACATTTCCTTTAGCATAATAACTTTTTTAGAATTTCTAGTTGCCTTTCTTCTTGCAACATCTTTTTTAAAAAAATATTTATTTATTCGGCTGCATTGGGTCTTAGTTGTGGCACGTGGGCTCTTTTTGTTGCAGTGCATGGGCTCTTAGCTGTGGCACACAGGCTTCTCTAGTTGTGGCACACAGACTTCTCTCTAGCTGTGGCATGCGGGCTCTCTAGTTGTGATGCGTGGGCTCCGTAGTTGTGGCACGTGAGCTTAACCCCTGGACCACCAGGTAAGTCCCTCTTCTTGCAACATCTTTAAAATAATCCTCCAACTCCAGACTCAAAAGCAACATCTCTTTTCTCTTGAGATCTCTCCCCCAGATTCATGCATTCTCTTGCTTTTGCCTGGGCTGGTTGGCTGGTTTGCTGCTTTCAAGATCTGTCATATGGCTGTTACTCCAGCATTTCCCTTGACTCTCCTTCTAGATTGGATTCACTGTTTACTGAATCTCATGGCTTCCAGTTTGTGGTTTAGTGCCTCCTTTTCCTGGAGTGCATGCTCAACTAAGAAATTGTGGGTTGGAGTTTCCTGAGCCCTTGCATGCCTGAAAATATTTTAATCTAACCTCACACTTGATTAGTAATTTGGATATATAATTTGAGGTTGAATATATTTTTATTATAATTTATGTAAACTAAAAAACAAAAGAAAACAAAAAGTTTACCCATTTTTCCCACCTCCACACCCTGCCTCTGGCAACCATCAGTCTGTTCTCCATATCTATGAGCTTGGTTTTTTAATTAATTAAAATTTTTTTAAGATTCCAAATATAAGAGAGATCATATAGTATGTCTTCCTCTGACTTATTTCACTTAGCATAATGCTCTGCAGGTCCATTTATATTGTTGCAAACGAAAAGATTTCATTCTTTTTTGTGGCTGAATAATATTCCATTGAATGTATATACCACATCTTCGTTATCCATTCAGCCATCAACAACATAGGTTGTTTCCATACCTTGGCTATTGTAAATAATGCTGCAGTGAACACGGGGTGGGG
Organism: Orcinus orca; assembly: GCF_937001465.1. Classification (NCBI taxonomy): domain Eukaryota; kingdom Metazoa; phylum Chordata; class Mammalia; order Artiodactyla; family Delphinidae; genus Orcinus; species Orcinus orca. The sequence goes on from NC_064560.1 coordinate 173,977,755, forward strand.
GGGAGGTGCATATATCTTTTTGAGTTAGTTTTTTCATTTTCTTCCAATAAATAGAAGTGGAATTGTTGGGTCATATGATAGTTCTATGTTTAATATTTTGAAGAGCCTTCATACTGTTTTCCATAGTGGGCTTCACCAGTTTACATTCCCACCAGTGGTACACAAGGGTTCCCTTTTCTCTGTATCCTTGCCAACACTTGTTATTTCTAGTCTTTTTGATAATAGCCTTTCTAACAAATGTAAAGTACTATCTCATTGTGGTTTTGATTTGCATTTCCCTGATGATTAGTGATGTAGGGCATCTTTTCATGATGTCTTCTTTGGAGAGACATCTCTGTATCTTCTTTGGAAAAATGTCATTTGTCTGTTGGAAAAGTATCTATGATCTTTTGCTCATTTTAAAATCATATTGTTTCTTTTTTTGCTGTTGAGTTGTATGAGTTCTTTATATATTTTGGAATTAGCCCCTTATCAGATACATGATTTGCAAATATTTTCTCCCATTCAGTAGGCTGCCTTTTCATTTTATTGATGGTTTGCTTTGCTGTGCAGAAGCTTTTTAGTTTGATGTAGTCCCACTTTGTTTTTGCTTTTGTTGTTTTGCTTTTTTTTTTTAAGTAAGCTTTTTTAAAAGCTTTTATTTACTTTATTTATTTTTGGCTGCATTGGGTCTTCACTGCTGCACTCAGGCTTTTCTCTAGTTGTGGCGACCGGGGGCTACTGTTCGTTGAGTTGCGCGGGCTTCTCATTGTGGTGGCTTGTTGCATAGCACAGGCTCTAGGTGCTTGGGCTTCAGTAGTTGTGGCACACGGGCTCAGTAGTTATGGCTTGCAGGCTGAGTAGTTGTGACGCGTGGGCTTAGTTGCTCCGCGGCATGTGGGATCTTCCCAGACCAGGGCTCAAACCCGTGTTCCCTACATTGGCAGGCAGATTCTTAACCACTACACCACCAGGGAAGTCCCTGTTGCTTTGCTTTTGATGTCAGAATCAAAAAATCATTGCCAATGGGGCTCCCACTCTTCTTTTCATTTTGGAGACATTTCTCAAATATATTGTGATCTCTGGTTGTCCATTTATGTTTAAGAGTGGGAGACACTGAAGCTGATTGGGAGCTCTGTGTATATGTGGGGGGCTAACCAATTGTCAGACTTTGCTTTAACTGATAGGGCAAAAAACTGCTAACGCTACGGGACCCTTAAATTCAGGCATTTAGAGACATTCAAGACCAGAGAAAGGCTGATCAGTGGTTCTGAATATAGATTTTAATTTACATAATTTTAGCCCCAAGTCTTACTTGTCTTTCCCCAGCATCCCTGGATTCTGAGAATCCTGACCCTCTCTGGGTTTCTGTGGGCAGGCCAGCCCCATTTTGATTGTAACCTTCTCTGCTACCAGCACTCTAAACTGCGGCTTCTTCCTGTTCCATATGTTACCACTCATGTTTGTTCTTTGTCTTCCAGAATTTAAAAACAAAATCCTCATCTACTGGTAGCCCCTTCTCTCTGTTTATAGTGAGTTTATGTATTTTTATTTATTTATTTTTTAAATGTTATTTATTTATTTATTTCTGCATTGGGTCTTCGTTGCTGCGCGTGGGCTTTCTCTAGTTGTCGCGAGCGGGGGCTACTCTTCGTTGCAGTGCGCAGGCTTCTTATTGCGGTGGCTTCTCTTGTTGCGGAGCACCGGCTCTAGGCACGCAGGCTTCAGTAGTTGTGGCTCTTGGGCTCTAGAGCGCAGGCTCAGTAGTTGTGGCGCACGGGCCTAGTCGCTCCACGGCATGAGTTTATGTATTTTTTAATTTCTTGCGATGACTATATAGTGTCAACTTGGCTGGGCTGAAGTACATTTTCCAGCCGTGTTTCTTTCTTTCTTCTATGTTTCTTATTAGGGTGGGTCACGGGAGATTTTTGTGTCTAACATGAAACATTTATCCCTGGTCAACCTGAAATTTTCTAACCCTTTCCCCAGAAAAGATTATAAAGCCCCTTTTCTGTCTTTGGGGAAATCGTCATTCTCTAGCTGGTTTACATCCCCTCTTTGATATTCTGTAACTTAAATTCTGAGATATAAAGCTATCTAGTACTAATACATCTTACGTTAGATGATAAGGAAGAAAAATCAATCAAAAACATTTGACTAATAAATATATACTTAAACATTTAATATCAAACGTTAAGGAAGAAATATTCATAACTATCACAGCCCGTATTTCAGCAACTGGTCATGTAATTACAGTTGGTATTTATAACTTGCCTTCTTCCTCTACTTAATCCATATTCCCTTTAGTCTCAGTGAGCACCGCAGCTGGTCTTGGTTCCTTGTCTGGTGGAGTGACCCAAACCTTCATTTTTGAAAGGTCTGAGCTATTCTCAACCCTGCCTGAATTGAGTTATTTTAGTTTTCTGTTGACTTTAATCACAGGACATGGAAGTACTAAGGGATGTCCTAGAGGATCTCCTCCATTCCAGACATATTCCTCACCCTCACTGTGTAGAAATAACCCAATTTCCCCTTGAATGACAGGATTAATCCCCCCCAGCCAGTACAGTAACTCCCTTTTTTGCTTGTTGATTCAGAACCCAAAGTGGCCAGGTGGCAGTCTGAACTGGAGTTTAATAGAATCATTGTTGTGTCCCCTGATAGAAGCATTATCCCTTTGAAACTAAGACTTCTAGATCACCAAAGACTGATGTCACAGGGATGGGAAGTTAATATTTTGCTGAAACCGAATTTATTACTCTCATTTATTTCCCTAACAAATGAAAGAAAAACCCTTCTATTTCTCATTAGAGGCATGAAAGGCATCACTATCACCGAAGCCAAAAACCTTGGAACCATCCTAAATTCTTCCTTTTCCATTATTTTAATCCCACCTGTTAGAAAATTTATCAGCTTTACTTTCCTTCACATCTCTCTTTATCTCCTCCTTTACATCCTCATATCAATCACTGCCTTAGAACAGACTTCACCTTCACTTACTCAAATTGTAGAGACAATCTACAATTAGCTTTTCCCACTTATCCATTTACTACTTTTCTGCTAGAGAAATCTTTTAAAAATCACGTCATATTTAGTGGCTCTACGTGCTTAAGGTAATTTCCAACTCCTTACCCAGCTGAATTAATTCACCTGTTGTAACAGAGATCCAAAGTCACATGGCTTTAACAAGTTAGAAGTTTATTCTCTCTCGGGACTTATATGGTGGCTCTACAGTGTTAAGAATCCAGGTTCCTTCTGATTTGTTACTTTACCATCTCTTAGTATGTTGGCCTTACCTACGTGGTTCAGGATGCCTCACCACCATGTCAGAGCCAGCATGAAAAAGAAAATGGTGAAGAGAAGGATGTGTTCTTCCCTTTAAGTTTACAACCTGGAAGGATGTGTAAATCATTTTCACTCTCAGCTCATTGGCCAGAACATGGCTAAACGTTCCAGCTGCAAGAGAGTTTGGGAAAAGGAGTTTTTAGTCTGGCTATCCTTATGTCTAGCTAATAATGGAGAGGCTCAATTACTGTAGAAAAAGGGGGAATGAATATTGGAGGTGTACCAGTAGTCCATGCCACCGAGGTATACGAGGTCTTCTGGAGATTGACCCTTGCCTGCCTCTTTACCTTATCTCTTAGTGTGCTGCTTTTCCACTCCTTCTCCTTTCCTAGGTGTCCTAGATTTTGTTTCCTCTTTCTTTCAGCCATGCTAAACTGTTTGCCAAACATGCTATGCTGGTATGTGTTTCTCTGCCTTTCCTCATAATGCTTCCTTAGCCTGAGATGTCCTTGCCACCCACTGCCATCATCTCCAATACTCTCTGTTAACCTGATCTCTGAGAATTTGTTTTTCAAGAGTTAACTTAAGCATCTTCTATGATATAAAGCCTTTATTGGAGAGCACCACCTTCACCCTGGTAGAACTAACCATTCTCTCCTCTGTTGCCCTTACTATATGCAGATAGACTTTAGTCATTGTACCTTTTGGCAGTTATTTACACTTAGATTCTTTCTTTTCCATTGTAAACCCTTTGAGGGTAAAGAAGACATTTTATTCATGTATCCCTTGGATGTAGCATAGTGCCTGACAGAGGATATACACTAAATATTTACCAAATATGCAAGTGGGTCCATAGCAAAAATATCTCTGTCCGGATTTTTAAATGTCAGGGCATGCTCTTAAGACATAGCTGGCTGCTGTTTTTTCAACTTTTTGTCAATTAGTCAAGATGATAATGTTAGCTCCAACAATATCTGTAATCATCCTATATTATCTTGTTAATTGTTTCATATTTAGTTTTTAGTTATAATTTAACTCTAAAAGTACTTTCAGAATTCTACGGGACTTTTTTTTCTGTTTGAAATGAGTGGCCTTTTCTGTCTACTAAGGCACAATATTTATAATTGCTTTTGAACAATTCAGTATATCAGTGACTTGCTGCAGGAGATTTGTCCTGAGACCTTCTGAGCTCTGCCACCTTAACATACTGGTTCTAAGATATGGATATCTCAGGGTTTGTTTAATGACTAAGAGTCATTTTTGTAAACAGATACTAAGGCAAGATTGCCTTAAATATTTTTACATGGAGAATTTTTTTTTTCTGCTTTACTGTCTTGAGTAATATCTTTTGTTTTACTTGTAGATTTGATGGTCCTCGAAGATTTGAGGATTTAGGGTCAAGGTGTGAAGGACCGAGACCCAAAGGGCCTCGTTTTGAAGGAAATCGCCCCGATGGGCCAAGACCCAGATATGAAGGTCACCCAACAGAGGGCGCTAAAAGCAAATGGGGAATGATTCCCCGGGGGCCAGCATCTCAGTTCTATATTACCCCCAATACATCCCTCAGTCCTCGACAGAGTGGACCACAGTGGAAAGGCCCCAAACCAGCTTTTGGACAGCAACATCAGCAGCAACCTAAGTCACAAGCAGAACCAGGAAACAAAGAACCATTAGCAGACACCAGTAGTAACCAGCAGAAGAATTTTAAAATGCAATCAGCTGCATTTTCCATTGCTGCAGATGTAAAGGATGCCAAGGCGGCTCAGTCAAATGAGAATCTAAGCGACTCTCAACAAGAGCCACCTAAAAGCGAAGTCTCGGAAGGGCCCATAGAGCCTTCTAATTGGGACCAGAATTCTCAAAGTATGGAGACTCAAATGGACAAAGCCCAAGCTGTTACTCAGCCTGTACCCCTTGCAAATAAACCTGTACCTTCTCAATCTACTTTTCCCTCAAAAACAGGGGGGATGGAGGGAGGAACAGCAGTAGCAACATCATCATCACTAACTGCCGATAATGATTTTAAACCTTTGGGTATTGGTCTTCCCCATTCAGAAAACAACCAAGATAAAGGGCTGCCTCGGCCAGATAACAGAGATAATAGGTTAGAAGGCAATCGAGGCAGCAGCTCATCTTACAGAGGTCCTGGGCAAAGCAGAATGGAAGACACACGGGATAAAGGACTAGTAAATAGAGGTCGAGGCCAGGCAATCAGCCGTGGCCCAGGGCTGGTCAAGCAAGAAGACTTTCGTGATAAAATGATGGGTAGAAGAGAAGACAGTCGAGAGAAGATGAGTAGAGGAGAAGGCAGCCGGGACAGAGGGTTGGTGAGGCCAGGAAGCAGTCGGGAGAAAATGCCAGGTGGTCTGCAAGGCAGCCAGGAGAGGGGTAGAGCTGGCAGCCGAGAAAGGGGACCACCTCGGAGGGCTGGCAGTCAGGAGAGAGGACCCCCTCGAAGACCTGGGAGTAGAGAGAGAGTACCACCCCGAAGAGCCGGGAGCAGGGAGACGGGACCACCTCGAGGGCCTGGCAGTCGGGAAAGGGGTCTGGGAAGACCAGAGTTTGGTCGTGACAGAGGTCCATTTAGACCAGAACCAGGAGATGGTGGGGAAAAAATGTATTCGTATCACCGAGATGAGCCTCCTAGGGCAACGTGGAACCATGGAGAAGAGAGAGGGCATGAAGAGTTCCCATTAGATGGTAGAAATGCTCCAGTGGAACGAGAAAGACTTGATGATTGGGATAGAGAGAGATACTGGAGAGAATGTGAACATGACTATCAAGATGATACACTAGATTCCTATAACAGAGAGGACAGGTTTCCGGCACCATCTCGATCTCACGATGGAGATAGACGAGGCCCTTGGTGGGATGATTGGGAGAGAGATCAGGATATGGATGAGGACTACAACAGGGAAATGGACAGGGACTTGGACAGGGATGTGGATCGGATTGGAAGACCTATGGATATGTATGATAGAAATTTGGATAATGAGTGGGACAGAGATTATGGGAGACCACTGGATGAACAAGAATCACAGTTCCGTGAACGAGATATTCCATCTCTTCCACCTTTACCACCCCTCCCACCTCTTCCACCTGTGGATAGATATCGGGATGATAGATGGAGAGAAGAAAGAAATCGAGACCATGGGTATGATCGAGATTTCCGTGATAGGGGTGAGTTGAGGATCCGAGAGTACCCAGAAAGAGGAGATACGTGGCGGGAAAAGCGAGATTATATTCCTGACAGAATGGACTGGGAAAGAGAACGATTGTCAGACAGATGGTACCCATCTGATGTGGATAGACATTCCCCCATGGCGGAACATATGCCCTCCTCACATCATTCTTCTGAAATGATGGGGTCGGATGCAAACTTAGACTCTGACCAAGGCCTTGGAGGGGTAATGGTTCTCAGTCAGAGGCAGCATGAAATCATTTTGAAAGCTGCACAAGAACTGAAAATGCTTCGGTAAGTTAACTACTTAAGATCATTTCTTTTAGTCAAAACCGCATTCAGACTGCTCTTTTTAAAATGATGTGTTATATTTGAATGGAATCATTTTTTTTCAAGTTCTTATTACCACAGGATTTTAATTTCAATTTCTAGTCACTGAGTGCTGTTTTAGGGTAGGATGGATATTTAGGAACTGTATTAATTATAAACTTATGTCCTGAAATATGAAAATTTGATAGCCATTCTTGGCTTTTGTAGCTATGTTGCCGACGTGCCATGCCTGTGATTGTTTCAAGTTCAAACTTCAACTTTCCAGTGCTCTGGATTTCACAGAGCTCATAAGTAAAATCCCCTTTTTCCCCTGAGGCAGTTTGCTCTTTGGTATTAGATCTGATAGACTTCATATTCACTAATCTTTGGTATAACTTTGGAAAGTGCTGGAAGGATTTATATTTTTCTCTGTTGAAGCTAAGAATGGTTTACCTGGAAGCAGCCTCAGATTTATCTAACTATTGATTCTTTCTTTTTGGGATGTTTTATCTTTCATTATAACTAGAAGCAGGTATCTCTACTTGAGGATGTTACTTGTTTCTACATAATCAAATATTTTCTTTGTGAGATGGAGAATAGAATTTGGATTTCTTGATTTACAATCACCCAACTATCTATAGGTATCTACATAATGCTTCCCATTAGTGGCAGTAATAATAAAAGCTAACATTTATTGCACACTTACTATGTGCCAGGAACTGTACTAAGTGCTTTGTATGTATTAATTCATGTAATCCTTATACCAACTATATCCTGAGATGAGAATTTAGGAGTCACTGACAGATTGCAATGCGAAATTACTTTTTGAGTAATTTCTTAGGAATTGGCAGTGTTTTGTGAAAATAAATTAATGGTTAGTTGTTTGTTTGTTTGTTTTTTAATGGTTAGTTTTTGATATATTCCAATGTATTGGTTTTTTTTCATTTTTCAATTCTGGTCTACATTTGTGGATTATGCTGATTGAAATTATAACTGAAGCTTTATGACTAAAAAAGTATAATGAGGAAAAATACCTGTAAGTAAAGATGAAAGATCAGGTGCCTCAGGAAACAAAACAGATTTCTGTGGTCTATAGAAGATACACTCTTAAGAGATTTGACTTTTCCAGATTACTCCTGAAGAAAGTAGTAAATGTGGAAAGTATGCTATAGAACATTTAGCTATTCTCTGTTCACTTTTAAATTATGGACACCTTTAATTTAACACCTACTGTGTGCTGGCACTGTGCTGATAATTTAGCATGTATTATCTCAATCCTCCTATCTCAAATCCCTATCTCAAAGGCCTGCAAAGATAAGCAGTAGTATTCCCACTTCACCAAAGACACTAAGGCTCAGAGAGTACCACTTGGCTACCGGAATTGGTAAACCTAGAATTTGAACCCAGTCTCTAAAATCTATGTTGTTTATGGAGAACACCAAGCTGATTGGTGTTACTAAGCTGCCAAGGTTTCTTTCCTTTCCTTTTTGAAATCTCCTTTTCACCCGTTATTGCTTTGTATAGAAATGCTGGATACAAGGTGCCTCATCATCCTTTTTTTAAAGCTCTTTCTAGGCCACATAATAAAACAAAATATATGAAGTGATGGGTAAGAGTGGTCATAGTTGAATACAAGTCAGTCACGTTGTATTGGGAAAGTCATAGTATGATTTACATGAGGCAGAAAATAATCTTTTTTTATACTTGACCCTTACTTTGTGTCCTTACTTTGGGTCATTATACTTTACAAAATGGTAGGGAGAAAATTGGAAAGGTCTGAAGAGGTTGTGGTAGATGTTGTATGTGTTTACAGTGGGCATTGTAAGGAAAAGTGAAGGGAATTTGACCAGCGATTTAAAGAAAAACTGGAAGAGTTAACATAATTACTCTTTAGGAGTATGAAGTGTTGTTTTTAAAGGTTTAGACTGACAACTGTTCTCACTGTATGCAGCAGGGGCTGTAAACTAAAATGCCCACAAGAACCAGACAGGTAACTAAAATGAGTGAAAGCGGGCCAGTGTAACTCTACTGGGTTTGGTGAGGACTGTGGCAAACTGCTTCATCTAAAGCGGGCAGCCACTACTCCACTGAGCCGATTGTTGGCATGTGGGAATGTAGGCCCAGTGTCTGCAGATCTCTTTAAAATTTGAATTTATATGGAAAAATATATTATTTTGCTTTGTAAGTAATGGCAGCTAGCTCAGATTTTAAAACTAATATGGAAGCTAAATTTTAAAAAACCTTTTTATATATTCATATATATCCAAATACATTGATATTTGGCCCATGTGCCACCATTTTGCAACCTCTTATCTAAAGACTATTGAACAAAAAAAAATAGCAAGAGAGATTTTTGTTGGATGAAAGAAAAACATGACAAGTAGGTGAGATATTAAAATAAACCAAAGAGGCAGGTTCTAGAATCGGTCCTTGAAGATCTTCAATAATTTATCATTATTTTATAGGTCGTAGATGACTGATCAGTTAGCTCATAAAGGCAAGAGAGTATTACCCTGGAGATGTTTTATGGGCACTGTGGAGGGTTTGATAAAAGGTTTTAGTTTCCTTTTTTGTTCTTCAATATTAATTATAGTTATTTAGGAATGGAGAACACATGCCTTATGTACAATGGCAATTTTATTTGTTTACAGAGAACAGAAAGAACAGCTTCAAAAGATGAAAGACTATGGGTCTGAGCCACAGATGCCTGACCATCTACCACCCCAGGATTCGAGATTGCAGAATACATCTTCAAGACCTGGAATGTATCCGGTATGGGAAAATATGTGCCCAGAAAATGAAATGGTTCTTACTTTGTATGTTTGTATGTCATTTGATTTTTTTTTTTGTATTACAATAAGTATAAATTTCCTCTATAAAAAATGTAAATTTTGGAAAAGTAAAAAGCTAATGGTAATGGACCTTTGAAAATATTATGAGTATGGTCGAAAGTGTGACAGAAATGCTTTTTCCCCCAGGGTTTGATAAGTACACCAAGTACACCTGAACTATATATATGGCTTTGTGTTCACAAAATTGTAGAATTTTCCTGGTAATCCTTTTTGTTCAAATAGTCCTGTTTTCCATTTGGACAGTGTAGGGACTCCCTGTGAGCCCTGCTCATGTGAGCTTCGTAGTCTCCCTGCCTCTTCAGGCTACTAGCCTTTAGCTAGGGAAGGGGTTGAACATCATGCCCCAGTTCAGGCAGTGAAGCTACGTTAAAGACTTGTGTGATTAAGCTCTCCCCTTGTTGTTGCTGTTTTCGTTTTACCTTTAAGCCAGTGATGGGCTTTAAAAACGTTATCATGCAAATATAAGTGAGAGAGAGAAAAAAACACTGCTGAACCATTTCATCAGATTAACTCTTCATTTCTCAATGTTCCCTTCCATCCTAATCTAACACACAACACTCGGATGTAATTGTTGATGTCGGCAACCACCATGATGTTGACTCCCCAAATCATATCTCTTGGCCTGTGTATGCATCCATCTGCCTACAGGGTTTCTCTCTGGGTGTGTCTCCTGCCAAACTCAACATATTTAAAATGGAGCTCATTACCATCCTCCATGAAAACTTGTTCTTTCTCCTCATTATCACCTAGTCACCCGAACTTGAAACCTGAAGCCAGCCCTAACTCTTTTCTCTGTTCTAACCTTCTGTGTTCAGTCATTCTGTTGATTAATTTTACTATCTTTTTAATATTGTTCAAGTATTCTATCCTCCACTTCCCTACAACCTCAGTGCTAGCCTTTGTCAGTTCTTGCCTAGATTATTTCAGAAACATCCTAATTCATCTCTCTCCATCTCATTCGCCTCTGATCCATTCTTCATTCTGCTTCCAGAGTGATTATTTTTAAAATATTTTTTGAATCAGATTTTGAGTTATAATTTGCATATGTTTTAAGCCCACAGTTTGAGTTTAGACAAATGTATACCAAAAGATAAAAAAAATTTCCACTGCCCCCAAAAGTTCTCTCATGCCACTTTGTAGTTAGGACTACCCTACCTACTTTAGGCAGCACTGATGTGACTGCTGGCCAAAATAGACATTTTATGTCTTTGTCTTTTTTTTTTTTTTTTTTTTTTGCCTGCATTGGGTCTTCGTTGCTGTGCACGGGCTTTTTCTAGTTGTGGCGAGTGGGGGCTACTCTTCGTTGCGGTGCACGGGCTTCTCACTGCGGTGGCTTCTCCTGTTGCGGAACACAGGCTGTAGTCATGCAGGCTTCAGTAGTTGCAGCACGTGGGCTCAGTAGTTGCGGTACGTGGGCTTCAGTAGTTGTGACATGTGGGCTCAGTAGCTGTGGCGTCGGGTCCTAGGGCACATGGGCCCTAGGGCACAGGCTCAGTAGTTGTGGCTCATGGACTTAGTTGCTCCGTGGCATGTGGGATCTTCCCAGACCAGGGGTTGAACCCACGTCCCCTGCATTGGCAGGTGGATTTTTAACCACTGCACCACCAGGGAAGTCTCCAAAATGGACATTTTAAAACATAAATCTCACCATGTTGTACCTTGGCTTTAGAACGCTTCAGTATTCTTGTGTTCATTTCAGGATAAAATCTAGATTCTTTTGCCTGGCCTTTTATGTTCTTCCTGAGCTGGCCCAAGCTCTGCTTACCATTACTTGCTACTCCCTCTCTTTACTTTCCCTCCACATGGAGCTTCTGACAATTCTATGAGTGTGACTGGCTCTTACTTCATGCCTTTGCTTTACTCTAAACCTAGAGTTTCTTTTTTTTTCTCTTCCTATCCTCTCCTCCAACTAGTTAATTGTTTATTTTTTAGAACTCATCTCTGTATCTTCTCTTCCACTTGTGTAAGACAATTGCCCTTGCATGTACGCCTGTAACATCTTATGGGCCTCTGTCAGAACCCTTATCATACTGTATTTGGATTGTCTGTCTTCTTGTCTGTCTTGCCTTCTGTCTTGTCTTGCCTTCTCTCTTATCTTGCCTGTCCTTCATAAGGATAGGAACTACATCTTTTATCTTTGACTCTCTTAGCAAATAGTAGAAGCTGTAGATTATAGATCCACATTTCTGCTTTATTCACTTGATAAATCAATCATAAACATTTTAACATATTGCTACAAGCTTTATATTTTTGATGCACAATTTATTAAAACTATTCCATTTAACAAAGTTAAACCTTTGTTTCTAATCTTTTATTAATACAATGTTAATAAATGTCTTTGTATCAAATTCTTATTTTTTTTTAGTTTTAATATTTTTTATTGAAGTATAGTTGGTTTACAATGTTGTGTTAATTTCTGCTGTACAGCAAAGTGATTCAGTTATACATATATACACATTTTTAATATTCTTTTCCATTGTGGTTTATCCCAGGATATTGAATGCAGTTCTTTGTGCTATATAGTAGGACCTTGTTGTTTACCCATTCTATAGATAAAAGCTTACATCTGCATTCTTTATTTTCTACAAACCACTACCCATTATGCTTCAAATTCTTGTTTTAGATAACTTCTTAAAAGTACTTTTAAAGTCCTATAGTGGTATACTTTAGTTAAAGAACGAGAACATTTTTAATGATTCCTATAATATAGCCAACAGCTCTCTAAAATAGTTATATAACAACTATACTATAGCCTTGCAAGCATCAGCTACTTAATATTTTTGGAAGATATAATATTTTAATAAAATGTTTTAAAATGTTTGGTAGTGGGGCTTCCCTGGTGGTCCAGTGGTTAAGACTCTGCACTCCCAATGCAGGGGGCCCAGGTTTGATCCTTGGTTAGGGAACTAGATCCCTCATGCTGCAACTAAAGATCCCGCACACAGCAACGAAGATCCTGCGTGCCGCAACTAAGACCCGGTGCGGCCAAATAAATATTAAAAAAAATAATAAAATGTTTGGTAGTTTTGATAATTAGTGAACATGAATATTTTCTGATCATTGTTAATTACATTTCTTATAAAAATTCTATTTTATCTATTTGACTCTTAAGGTTTTTCTTACTAATTTATGTTATCCTTAGTATGGTACAGATATTAATCCTTTCTCATGTAAATACTGTAGGAGGTGTTCTGTTTTTCACAAATGTATATATTGCTTTCACTATGTAATATGAAGAAAACACTTTTTATTAGTAGACGCAGTCCAGAATTCTTATGACATTTAAAGCATGTCTGATTAGCTGTGCTCCAGATGCAGTAGCTTTGTCATGTATGGGCATTCCCTTAATAAAGTTTAAAGTGCCGTAACCTACAGTTTACCTTACATCATTTACCTAATAGTCATTTGTCTTTAACTCCAGCCTGTAGTGGCCTCTTGTTAAATAATATTTCTTACGTATTAGCCACAATGTAATTTTGTTACTCAAAAAGTTTAACACGCAGCCTGTGTATAAATAAATATATAAGTAATGTGTATTGTTGGCTTTCCAAGGTCTAAAGCAGCTGTCAATTTGTCTGTCAATAGAACAAACCAGAAACATAGAACTAAGAGAAATGGGTAAAGAGTGTTCGAATCAGAGATTAAAATTATCTCTGATTGCAAAGATTAAAATAAAATTTAACGATTGGGTTTCAGTATTAAGTAAATAGAACCTATCTGCCAAGAGATTCTACCGTTTCCTTAATATACATTCCTGTTGACATTTGGTGGCTGTCAGAGAGATTACTAAATGTCCCATTTGGTTTCTTTGTTTTGTTGTTTCCCGGTTCTGATGTTGTGTGTTGGTACCAGCCTTGCCACAAACTACTATTGTCAGTCAGACAATTAGGTAGAAGTGAGGGAGCTAGCTAGAGTTTGTTTCTCTCACTGGAAATTCACTATTTTTGTGGAAGAGATAGGTTACCATAGTGGGGAGATAGTTTATAGCAGAGATTCTTAACCAGGTGGTGAACATCAGAATTACAGAAGTTTTGTTTATTTTAAACTAATGCCAGAACCTCACTCACAGAAATTCAGTAGGTTTGAGGTGGGCCTGGGATACTTGTTTCAAATTGGCTAGCACCCTAATTTTTCTGGAAGGAGAAGAAAAAGAGGGTGGTTCATTGCAGGTTCATTGCAGGGAAGAGGAGGTGATAGTGTTGAGGGCATTTTTTTTTTTTCCTTTTTTAAACCAACCTAATTGAGGTATAATTTACGTAATCTAATTTGCCCATTTTCAGTTTGTAATTCAGTGATTTTTAGTAAATTTACTGAGTTGTCCAACCGTCACCATAATCCAGTTGTAGAACATTTTCATCACCCCAGTAAGATCCCTTGTGCCAATTTGCAGTTAATCCTCATTCCTACCCAAGTCCCAGGCAACAGCTAATCTACTTTCTGTCCCTATAGATTTGCCTTTTTGGGCATTTCATTTAAGTGGAATCATACAATATGTGGTCTTTTGTGATTGGCTTCTTTCACTTAGCATAATGTTTTCAAGGTTCATCCATGTTATAGCAGGAATCAGTACTTCATTTCTTTTTATTGCCAAGTAACAATCTATTGTATGGCTATACCATATTTTGTTTGTCCATTCACCAGTTGATGGACACTTGGGTTATCGAATAATGCTGTTGCGAATATTTGTGTGCAGGTCTTTGGGGGGGCATGTTTTTCTTGGTTAGAGACCTAGGAATGGAACTGCTGAAATGGAACTGGTAAATTGAGGTTTAACTTTTTGACAAATTGTTAGACCATTTCCCAAAGTGGAAATTTTACATTCTTACTAGCAGTCTAAGAGTCTTTGTGTTTCTCTACATCCTTGCCATCATTTGTTATTGTCTATTTTATCAATTATAGCCATTCTACTGGATATGAAATGGTACCTCATTGTGGTTTTAATTTTCATTTCCCTCATGACTAATGATGTCGAGTATATTTTCATGGGCTTATTGGCCATTCATATATCTTCTTCGGAAAAATATATGCAAATCTTTTGCCCATATTTTTTTGACTATTTGTCTTATAAGAGATTTTTATATTCTGAATACAAGTCCATTATCAGATAGGTGATATGCACATATTTTCTCCCTAATGGTGTATTTTAAAGTACAAAAAGTTTTGAATTTTGAGTAAGTTCAATATATCAAATTTTTCTTCTGTGGATTGAGAACCAGATTTTAATTTCTACTGATATGTGAAAACATGATGGTATGCTCATTCGTTAAGCCATTTACTCTGTTCTCCAGCCTCCAGGATCCTATAGACCACCCCCTCCTATGGGTAAACCACCAGGTTCAATTGTAAGACCCTCTGCTCCACCAGCAAGATCATCTGTTCCTGTGACCAGGCCGCCTATCCCAATACCGCCACCGCCACCCCCTCCTCCTCCGCCGCCACCTCCTCCTCCAGTGATAAAGCCACAGACTTCAGCTATGGAACAAGAACGCTGGGATGAAGATTCTTTCTATGGCCTCTGGGATACAAATGATGAACAAGGACTGAATTCGGAATTTAAACCTGAAGCTGCAACGATTCCATCTGCTCCAGTGTTACCACCCCCACCTGTTCACCCTTCCATCCCTCCTCCTGGCCCGGTGCCTATGGGTATGCCACCAATGTCCAAACCACCGCCAGTGCAGCAGACTGTCGATTATGGCCATGGCCGAGGTGAGTGAAAGTGGCAAATTTGTATTTGGGATTCTAAAGGAATTGTTAGCTTCAGCTTTGGCTTCCTTAAGCTTCACTCTTACAGTGTTTTTATCCCTGATTTTGTTTACCAGACATATCCACAAATAAAGTTGAGCAGATACCCTATGGAGAAAGAATAACTCTGCGTCCAGATCCACTACCTGAAAGATCAACTTTTGAAACAGGTAGGAGTCCCAGAGAGATCAGTATTTTTAAACCTTTTAGGACCCAATTATCATATGATTTCCCTTTTGGTAAGGTTATCTGGGCCTCCCTTTTTTTTTTTTAAATTTATTTATTTATTTTTGGCTGCATTGGGTCTTCATTGCTGTGTGTGGGCTTTCTCTAGTTGTGGCGAGCAGGGGCTACTCTTCGTTGTGGTGCGCGGGCTTCTTACTGCATTGGCTTCTCTTGTTGCGGAGCACAGGCTCTAGTCACACGGGCTTCAGTAGCTGTGGCACGCAGGCTCAGTAGTTGTAGCTCATGAGCTCTAGAGCACAGGCTCAGTAGTTGTGGTGCACAGGCTTAGTTGCTGTGCGGCATGTGGGATCATCCCAGACCAGGGCTCGAACCCGTGTCCCCTGCATTGGTGGGGAGATTCTTAACCACTGTGCCACCAGGGAATTCCCAGAAATAAAGTTTTAATGGAACATAGACACACTCCCATTAGCTATTGTTTACAGCTGCTTTTATGCTAACAAACCAGAGCTGGGGTAGTTGCGACAAAGACTGTATGTCCTATAAAACATTTACCGTCTGTCCCTTTACAGAAAAAGTTTGCTAATCCCTGTTCTAGACACTGGGAATTCAACAAGAGAAAAAAGTTTCTGTGCTTGTGAAATTACATTCTAATGGGAAAACAAACAAAAAGAATAAATGAACAAGATCGTTTCAGACCTTTGAATGTATTATAAAGACAATGAAACATTTGATGTGATGGATAGTGAAGGTGGTTAATTTAGACAGAGTGGTCAGAGGAGGCCCCTATGACAGTGAAGCTGAGAGCTGAATGACAAGGAGTCAACCATGAAGCATCTGCAAACTGACGGTTCCAGTCAGAGGGAACAGCAGGTGGTAGGTCTCAGGAAATGGAAAGTGTGGTTGCATCACAAAGAGATGGGGAAGGTAGTAGGAGGTGAGATCAGAGAGGGAACTAGGGTTAGGCAGGGGCCAGCTCACAGAAGGCCTCTTAGAATGTGGGCCTCCCTTTAATATAGCTAAAAGATTTATTTATAAGTTGAATTTAGGGCAACAGTTTATGCTAGTTCTAAATTTAGATTTGTACATTTCTGCTTTTATTTCAGAAAAAAGGGATATAGTTCTTATTTTATATTGTTTTTATAGAGCATGTAGGCCAACGAGATCGTTATGATAGAGACAGAGATCGTGAGCCTTATTTTGATCGTCAAAGTAATGTCATGGCAGATCATCGAGATTTCAAAAGGGATCGGGAGACACATAGAGATCGAGACCGGGATCGTGGTGTTATTGACTATGACCGGGATCGATTTGACAGAGAACGCCGACCTCGAGATGATAGGTATGCTATGCTATGAGAAATATCTTTGCCAGGTGTGCAAATTACCATATACTTAAGTTCAGCAAATGTCAGTGTAGTTAAAGGAACTTTAGTAAATGATGTATTTTTCTCATGCATGTGTGTGTAATCTGGAGAGGGAAGAGTACCAGTTTTCAGGAAACTAGGTGGTTGAGTTTTGTGAGCTTGAATTCCAGAGAGTTAAATGGGAGCTGGAGATAGCCAGAAAGGAAAGGAAAGAGTATTGTTGACAAAGTTGTAGTCATTGCTTAATTAACAGGCAAACAATTTATTTTTGCAATTTGTGAGTTCTGTGGATGTGTGTATGCACGGCAGATCTAAATGGGAAAGCAAAATGAAAATATAAGTATTGACTATGTATAATAAGTACCCATAGAAAAAATTGGGCAGATAATGGTGTTGCATTATAAGAGACCTCCATATGTTTTTCATTTACCAAAGCACTTCCTGTTAAACCTTCTAGGACTCAGTCATATCGAGACAAAAAAGACCATTCCTCATCCAGAAGAGGGGGATTTGATAGGCCATCCTATGATCGGAAGTCTGACCGACCAGCCTATGAAGGACCGTCCATGTTTGGAGGTAGATTAGTGCCTTGTTAACTCTAAAGATGCTGAGAACTGAAAGCAACATGAGATGCTTTCCATTGTAGTTATGGATTTAAACTTTCAGAGTAAAATGCACTCACAGATTTCTCAGAGGTGACAATGTTATCACCAAAAATAGCCATGTAATTGATGAAATAAAATGTAAATTGCTTTTTTTACATTTTTAAAGAAATTTTTGAAGCTAGAAACAAAATCGCTTATAATCCCACCACCTACCATACTACAACTATTGTAATTTTGTATATTTCCTGTCATTCTCTCTTCACACACATATTAATGAAGTTGTAATCAAAGTATAAATACAGTTTCTTTGTTGTGCTTGTTCCCATTGATATTGTGTACTATATACATTTTTCCATACATAAACCTATCATATTAATAGCTCTATGATAGTCCATCAAGTGGATGAGATATATGACTCTTATTTTTGGACATTTAGGTTGCTTTTAGTTTTTCACTGTTATAAATTACACTTAAACTAGAAATTCACACCTACTTATACAAACAAGCTTTCCTAAGCTGATGACTTGTTCTCAATATTGTAAAGCAGAAGTTACATACAGACGGACTATAAATCACACTCAGGACTATTCAGGAGTACATGTTATTCTTCTGTGTTCTGTTAACTTTTTTCCTAAGTTTAGTACAAACAAGGATGAATTCAGTATTTTTCAGAACATTCTTTTTGCCTGAAATCATACCTAAATCTTTTCATTTTCTTGATTTCAATAGATTTACATTATCTTAAACTATCTCTAATTAAGGATAAAAGTAGCCCCCGAATCACCATAAGTTATATTACCTTAGGAGGAGTGGAGAGAGTTAAAATTTTAAATAATTACTGTATAAATAGTAATTTGTTCAACTGCTGGAATCCTAGGAGAACGAAGAACTTACCCAGAGGAGCGAATGCCCCTGCCAGCTCCTTCACTAAGCCACCAGCCACCTCCAGCTCCGCGGGTTGAGAAGAAACCTGAATCTAAGAATGTGGATGATATTTTGAAACCACCTGGCCGAGAGAGCAGACCTGAGAGAGTAAGTCCTATGTAAATGACTAGCTTTCTTGCAAATGAAGCTGATAAGAAATCTTTTTAGTATCCTGAACAGAATTTCTGTACTTTTCAGTGACGTAGTATTTTTTTTAAATTTTTAAGAAAATTTTATTTTATTTTATTAAAGTATAGTTGATTTGCAATGTTGTGTTAATTTCTACTATATAGCAAAGTGATTCAGCTACACGGATATATACATTCTTTTTCATTTTGGTTTAATCACAGGATATTGAATATATATAGTTCCCTGTGCTATACAGTAGGACCTTGTTGTTTATCCATTCTGTATATAATAATTTGCATGTGCTAATCCCAAACTCCCAGTCCATCCTCCCCCACCCTCCCCCTTGGCAACCACAAATCTGTTCTCTGTGTCTGTGAGTCTGTTTCTGTGTCGTAGTTAAGTTCATTTGTGCCATACTTTAGATTCCACATATAAGTGATATCATGGTATTTGTCTTTCTCTTTCTGACTTACTTCACTTAGTATGATAATCTCTAGGTCCATCCATGTTGCTGCAAATGGCATTATTTCATTCTTTTTATGGCTGAGTAGTATTCCATTGTGTATATGTACCACATCTTCTTTATCCATTCATCTGTTGATGGACGACATTTAGGTTGTTTCCACGTGTGACATAGTATTAATATCAGATTAAAGGCATCTCCAGATCATCATAAAATCTCATAAACTGCCTACCCTATAGAATCTAAGAAATTAGAGCTTAATTGCTTGGCAGAAAAAAATGTTGAAAATTTTAGAAAATAATTCATAAGAACTCAATTAATTGCAATTTGAAGAAGGGAAAAGAGGATTTGGTTTTATGGTATGTGGAACTAAAAGAGGGAGAATTAGGAGACTTGATTAGTTTAGACCTATTTTCCTCCATATGTATACATTCTTAAATTTATCTTATATTGCAAAATAATTAGATTCCATTTAAATAAAATGGTTCCGTTTAAATAAAACGGGAGATTTCCATCAGAAGTTTGACTCTGTATATATATGTATGTCACTGTTTTAAAGTCTGTTTCATCTATTATTAGTATAGTTACTCCAGCTTTCCTGTGGCTGTTGATATATCATTTTCCATCCTTTTAATTTCAATCTATTTGTGTCTTTCAGTGACACAAATAAAGTATGTTTCCTATAGACAGCATATAGTTGGATCATGTTTTTTTATGCGGTCTGATAATTTTTGCTTTTTAATTGGATTGTTTAAATCCATTCATGTGTAATGTTATTATTGATATAGATGGCTTAAGTTCCCTGGTGGTCTAGTGGTTGGGATTCTGTGCTTTGACTGCCGTGGCCCGAGTTCAGTCCCTGGTCGGGGAACTGAGATCCCGGAAGCCACACGGTGCTGCCAAAAAAAAAAAAAAGGAAGATATAGATGGCTTAATTCCATTCTTGGATTGTTCAGTTGTATTGAAATACAGTTGATTTTTTCGTATTGATTGTATATCCTTCAACATTGCTGAACTCATTTATTGGTTCTAATAGATTTTTCGTGGATTCCTTAGGGTTTTTCCTATCTATAAGATCATGTAATCTGCAGATGGAGATGGTTTTACTTCTTACTTTACAATGTGTATGCCTTTTTTCTTTTTCTTGCCTCATTGCTCTGGCTAGACCTCCAGTACAGTGTTGAATAGATGTGGTGAGAGTGGACATCCTTGTTTTATTCCTGATCTTAGAAAGAAAACTTTCAGTCTTTCACCATTAAGTACTATGTTAGTTGTGGGTTTTCATTAGATGTCCCTTATCAAGTTCAGGAGGTTCCCTTCCATTCCTAGTTTGTTGAATGTTTTTTTTTTTTTCTGCGGTGCGTGGGCCTCTTACCATTGTGGCCTCTCCCGTTGCGGAGCACAGGCTCTGGACGCGCAGGCTCAGCGGCCATGGCTCACGGCCCAGCCACTCCACAGCATGTGGGATCCTCCCGGACCGGGGCACGAACCCGCGTCCCCTGCATCGGCAGGCGGACTCTCAACCACTGCGCCACCAGGGAAGCCCCTGTTGAATGTTTTTATCGTGAAAGGATGTTGGATTTTGTTAAATGCTTTTTCTGCATTGAGATTTTTTTGTTTTTTATTGTATTGATACAATGTATTACATTAACTGATTTTCAGATATTAATTTGAATCTCTGGGATAAACCCTACTTGGTCATGTTGTGTACTTCTTTTTATATGTTGCTAGATTCAATATGGTAGTATTTTGTTGAAAATTTTTGTATCCATAATCCTAAGAGATATCTGTAATTTTCTTGTGATGTCTTTGTCTGGTTTTGGTATCAGATTATATGCTTGATTTGAAATGCTGGCCTCATAAAATAAGTTGGGAATTGTTCCTTCCTCTTCTGTTTTTGGAAGAGTTTGTGAAGAGTTGGTATTCTTCTTTGAAGGTTTGTTAGGATTTGGTGAAGAAGCCATCTGGGCCTGGGCTTTTCTTTTTTAGCAGTTTTTTGACTACTAATTAAATCTCTTCACTTGTCATAGGTCTATTCAGGTTATCTATTTCTTCTTGAGTCAGTTTCAGTAGGCTGTGTCTTTCTAGGAATTTGTCCATTTCATTTATCTAATTTGTTGGTATACAGTTGTTCATAGTATTCCTTTATAAATAACCCTTTTAAAATTTCTGTAACGGGGCTTCCCTGGTGGCGCAGTGGTTGAGGGTCCGTCTGCCAATGCAGGAGACACGGGTTCGTGCCCTGGTCCGGGAAGATCCCACATGCCGCGGAGCGGCTGGGCCCGTGAGCCATGGCCACTGAGCCTGCGCATCCGGAGCCTGTGCTCCACAACGGGAGAGGCCACAACAGTGAGAGGCCCGCGTACTGCAAAAAAAAAAAAAAAAAAATTTCTGTAACGTTGGCAGTCATGTCCCCCCTTTTTTTCTGATTCTAGTAATTTGAATTTTCTCTCTTTTTTCTTAGTCTAGCTAAAGGTTTGTCAATTTTGTTGCTCTTTTCAAAGAGCTAGCTTTTGGTTCCATTGATTTTTCTTTGTTTTTTGGTTCTCTATTTTATTAACTTCTGGTCTAATATTACTATTTCCTTCCTTCTGCTTGCTTTCGGTTTAGTTTGTTCTTCCACTGTCTTATGTTGTGTCTTCATTTTTGTTTATCTCAAAGTATTTTCTGATTTTTCTTTTGACTTCTTCTTTGACCCACTGGTTATTTAGGAGTATGGTGTTTACTTTCTACATACTTGTGAATTTCCCAAATTTTTAATTTTACTCCATTGTGGTCAGAGACATGCTTTGTATTATTCCTATGCTGTCAAATGTATTAAGGTTTGTTTCATGGCCTATCATATGGTCTGTCCTGGAGAATGATAGGTCATTGTTAACTCTAAGATCTCACTGTGAAATAAAATCTTCCCTGGGTGATTTTTTTTTTTCGTTGTGTTTCAGATTGTTGTTATAATGAGAGGATTGCCTGGCAGTGGAAAGACACATGTTGCGAAACTTATTCGAGTGAGTATGGGAAAGTGAAAGAATCAGTTGCTTTTGTTAGCCACTTGCCTTCTTAGCAAGTTATATGATATTGATACAGCTATTTCCCATTTGATCCATTCTAGTTGGCCCATCTGGTAGATGCTATATCATAAATTTTGATCTGCTTAGGCAGATACTTTGCCCCTGCTTGATTTGAAACCACAAGAAGATTGCGTGGTATTTAGCCACAGGAAAAACTTTGTGCACATTTATTAACTTATTCCATAAATTCTCTTTAACTTTCTTGAATATATGATTCTCAGGATAAGGAGGTAGAATTTGGAGGACCTGCACCCAGAGTTCTAAGCCTGGATGATTACTTCATCGCTGAAGTGGAAAAAGAAGAAAAAGATCCAGATTCTGGAAAGAAAGTGAAAAAAAAGGTATGGTATATTCCTCTCAGATTACATCCTGATTCATAAATAGCATTGAAAGGAAAACATGTTCAGAGAGAAACGTGGTTGTTTTGAACACAAACTTTAGTACTCAGGTATGAAGGAAAGACTAGAAACTTGTCTGTATCCAAATGCTAACAAGGGAAGAGATTTAAGATGATTCTTTGCTTTTGCTAACTCCATATCTCTTTGGGGGGATCTTAGGTAATGGAATATGAATATGAAGCTGAGATGGAGGAAACCTACCGCACCAGCATGTTCAAAACTTTCAAAAAGACTCTGGATGATGGCTTTTTCCCTTTCATCATCCTGGATGCCATCAATGACAGAGTTAGACATTTTGACCAGTTTTGGAGTGCAGCAAAAACCAAGGGATTTGAGGTATAGATTTAAAAGAACTTTAGAGTACTTTATGTTATCATGTAAGTGCTGCATTTGTTTGCCTAATCATTATTCATTCTTTCTTAGGTGTATTTGGCTGAAATGAGTGCAGATAACCAGACTTGTAGCAAGAGGAATATTCATGGAAGAAAGCTTAAAGAAATAAATAAGGTGATTTTTTTGAAGCACAGAGGGTGTAATATTCTAAACTTCATTTTGCCTGTTTCATCACTGTTGTCTGGAAATTCTTATTTATCCCCTTTACTTTCAAAATATATTTTCTACCTGCTTTAGTAAATGTTTCTTACCCTTTGTATCTAAGGGTACGAGGTGTCCTAGCTCTTCCTGGAACTAGCCTGTTAGACTTCACAGTATTAGTTAAATTTGTCTTGGATATTCTCTTGGTCTTTCTTTGAGTAGTTTCCAGAGATAACGTGACCTCCTGAATCTCTCAATTAGATGGCTGATCACTGGGAAACGGCGCCTCGTCATATGATGCGTCTGGACATTCGTTCTTTGCTGCAAGATGCTGCTATTGAAGAGGTGAGCGTCCTTTGGCTCGAAAGCAGTGCAAAAGCGACCTCTTTTTCCGCCTTTTTTTATTTTGAAAAAAATTTAAATGACAGAAAATGGCACGTATAGTATTGCGTTGGCCAGAATGTTCGTTTGGGTTTTTCCATAATGGAAAACCCTAACAAACGTTTTGGGCAACCCAATATAAGAACACCTGCATGACTTTCGTTGAGATTCACCAGTTGTTAATATTTTGTCTCATTTTTCTCTATTTAGATTTCTTCTTCCTCTTCTTGTTACTACTGCTACTGCTACTGCTACTAGTACTACTACTATTCCTCTTACTGTGGAACCATTTGAGAGTTAAAATGCAGACCTCATAAACCCTTTAGCCCTAAATATTTCAGTAGATATCTCCCAAGAACAAGGGCATTCTCTTACAAAACTAGAAGACTCAATTATCAAATATAAGAAATTTAACATTGATAAGATACTATATTAGGTAATATAAATTTCCTGAATTCTTTCATATACAGTCCATATTCATATTTCACCAGTTGTTCCCATACTGTGCTTTATAAGAATTTCTTAAAATCCAGGATCCAGTCCTTTAATACAAAAAATGGTTTCTCAGCTATGTCATTGTCATGAAAGACAAAAAATTTTTGAAGAGTAGAGGCCACTTAGCTGTTTTGTAGAATGCCCCTCAATTTGGGTTTGTCATGATTAGCTTTAGGTTAAACATTAGCAGGAATTCTACATAAGGGACATTGTGTTCTCACTGCATCATATCAGGGGTCATATGATGTCGTCTTATTTCATTATTGGTGATTTAAGTGTTGATCACTTGGTTCAGGTGATATCCATCAAATTTTTCTGCATTTTTCTCTTCCTAATAAGTAATCTGTAGGGAGATACTTTGATACTGTTAATATCCTGTTCCCCGACAGATTTTCACAGATTGCAAATTCTTGTCTAAATCAATTACTAGTTTGAAATAAATAAATCTTTATTATGGAAAAGGGGAGATTTTTCTCTTTTAATCAGTTATATACTTCTGTTTCATTTGACCTCTTCCTGTGAATGAGAGTTATCTGTACTCAATGTTGTCACTGTATTTTTATGTGTTTTTACCTCCCATGCCACTCTTCATCCCATTTCCTCTGGCTTCTGCCCCAGCCATTCTCTAGAGACTCTCTCACCAAAGATTTCCATGGCAATGGACAATTCTCACTTCTCTTGCTTAATTTTGCAGCCACATACGACATGGTTGACCATGTCCACTTTCTTGAAACCATTTTTCTCTTGGCTTCTGTGAGTCTGCCTTCTCCTGGTTTTCCTCTTGCATCTCTGGCCATCCCTTTTCAGTCTCCTTTGCTGGCTTCTCTTGCTACCCAGTCCTTAAATGCTGGAGTTCTTTAGGGCTCTATCCTAGGCTCTATATTCAATCTGCACATTCTGTATCGATAATCAGGCTTTTTGGTACCTTGGATTGCCACTTCTATGCCCTTAATATTAAATTGTAAAGCCTGGTATGAATTTCATCAATATCTTAACAGTAATTATATCTGTGTGGAGGGGTTGTGGGTGATATTTATAATTCTACCATTATTTTCCAAATTCTCTACCAAAAAATATGTATTATCTTAGTACACCTCAGACTCAACCTATTCAATATGTAATTCATCCAAACCTGTTCCTCTTCTCACATTCTCTATTTTAGTAATTAGATCCATCAGTCCACTTGGTTGCTGAAACCCTGACTCTCTACTCTCCATTATCTTTGACTCTTTACTTTCCCCTTGTACCAGTGTTTGATTCTACCCCTCCACCATGTAGTCAGTCTACAAGTTTTGTCAGTTTTACCTTATAAATACTTCTCTGATTTATCTACTCTCTATTTGTATTGCTACTATTCTGGGCCAAGCTATTATCATCTGACTTTTCACTATACCCTTTCTTACATTTTGAAATTTGAATCATACCTGTTTTACTTGATTGAAAAAATACTTGCTAAAGGTTTTAAAAAGAAATCCTAGTAATCCATTGTCATTCAAAACAGATAACCATCAATTTAGATCATTGTACTCAACTTCATAGAGAATTACAAAGATGGATATCCCAGGAAAATGAAAAGCAGGAATATCATCTTGTCTGTCAGTTCTGTTTCAAAGTTTAGGGTGTTAGAAATTACTTAGCATGTAACAGCAAGTCTGTGTGTCTTGCTCTGGGCAACTGTGCTCATTTCATATCTCAGTGAGGGACTCAACATTTTCCTAGATGTTAACTCAGTCTTTTTGTGTGTGATTATTGTGGTATTGTAGGTGGAGATGGAAGATTTTGATGCAAATATTGAAGAACAGAAGGATGAAAAGAAAGATGCAGAGGAAGAGGAAAGCGAACTGGTAGGAGACAGAACAACCACTTTGAACAAAGTGTCTCTTTATTAAAATTCTTAAGGGTTTAAATTCAGCTCTGTGATCAGATGACTATTGTTGATATTGCACCTTAATGGTAAAAGTTCCCATAATCATCTTCAAGGAGACTTTTGGATACTTTTTGTTTTTCCCCTGACCAAAGGAAAAGAACCCTCTACTGTGTTGTTACAAGAAAATTTTTAAAATGCTAAGAAACTTACCCTTGTACTCACTCATCTATTTGTGGGTGGCTCTAGGGGAATACACTTTTTAAGAAAATCGATTACATTTGAAAGGGTATTCTTACATTCCAGCAGATACGTGGTACAGCCTACCCAATGTATGCATAATTGTCTCTTCTTCGCTATAAGAGCTCAAAATTGATTTTCTATAAACTGAGGCAGAAGAACTTATTGAATGAGGAGGCAGAGGGTTGCCACTGACTGCTGGATTTGTTCTTCCGCATTTTATCCTATTAAGTGATGGGGAAAATGATTTGACTGTGTAGGCAATGCATTTTGCTTAGGCTGATTAAAGGCTTACGTAGTGCGAATTCAAAGATCCCGTGTACCTACTGTAAATGCTTTTGATCACACCTCTGTAGTGATGTCTGCCTTTACCCTGTCATTCAAGAATATGCGACCTATAGACTTACGTTATTTTCAGTGTTTGCTAATGGGGTACAGAGATTAGCAGTGCCTTGGAATAGTGTTGCTTTTTAAATTCAAAATATTATTTGTTTTATTTAATACTTCAGCCCTTGCTAAAGCTGCTTTTCATATTCTTCTGAAAATGTGCAAAGCGAGAACCCTGATTCCTAACCCCTAGAGAATACATTCTCTCTAAGGAGTGGTCCCATCAACCCATGTGTGTTATAGAGGACTCTGAATAGAAACTGTGTGTTTGCATAGAGATGGTGTCAATCTCTACATTCCTAGATTTCATATGTGGATTAAAAAATAAGCTTTAAAGTTAATGGCATTTGAGTCTCCTATGTTTTTTTTTCTTTAAACAAAGTATTTTTATTAATTAGGTTGTATTTTGACATACATGATCTAAGACGTAGGCAGGAAATTCACTTAAAGGTCCACGCTGTCCTGGAATATGGCTAATGACCAGTTTAGCTACTTGGCAGCGTGTGTACTAGCAATCGATCATGTGAGAAGTCTCTAATGTTAGCTTTCTGAAGCTCTGTCTTCCTTTTGTGGAGATTTCAGTTCAGCATATGGTTCATAACATCTGACTTGCTTAGGTGTAGGTCAAAACTTGGAACTTTTAATTGAATGTACTATTATTTTTAAAAGTGAAACACACTGTAATACTATATTTTTTCATCAGAAACATGGCAATGAAGCCTTAGAACTCTACCCTGCTGAACTATCTCTTTTATTTCCAAGTAGCCTAATATTTCAAACAGTGAGAAAATGATTTTAAGTTTTAAGGAAGAAAAAGATGGTTCCAGCAGGGGGAAATTAATGTACTCATTTTGCTTATCTTTATGTTATAAACCTTCTCTTAACCTTTTTTCAAAATGCAGAATCGAGATCTTCTACTGTTGGGTTCTATTCCAAGAGTAAAAGATTCTTGGAGAATTGACCCTTGGAAAGGGTTAAGAGCAAGTCTTGTGTCATTCAGACCATTTTAATGGAATTTTCACTGAACTTTACATTTTCTACTCTGTACTGATTACTATAGCTGGGTGAAATCCAAACTTTTCTTGGTTAAGAGACTCCTTTGGGGGGATCATTGGTATGATATTTTGTCTTCTTTAGTGCTTCAGTGAACCTCATAGATCTGACTCAGAATTTATAAATATATTATTCTAGTGATGTTTAAGGTTTTCAGATGAGTTTTTGAGACACAACTGTACAAATTCCATCAGTACTAAACTTTTAGCACCATCATTTCAGCCTTTGTCTTGGTTTGTTCTAAACATGTATTTGGAAAGGATGGTATAATTTATAATCTGAAATACTGCCTAATTAGTTGAAATTGAATTATTAGTCTGGCTTAAAGACTAGAAATGTATAAAACGTGTAGATTTCCTGGAAGAATGATGATACTCTAGTACACTCTTACACAGAAGCTATTGTCATGAAGTGTTCAACATACTTTCCAACTTTACCCGTGTGTCAGTCTATTCTATGAACTTGAACATTCCCAATAGTAGAAAGATATATGGATTCTTAAAAGAAGATGCTGACACCTTTGATGAACCTGTCCTATATAATAAGTCCTAACCTAATATTAAAGTTCTGTATGTTAAGACCTAATAGAGAACAGAGTCCAAATGAAGGAAAGGGGGAATCAGTGAATTATGTGGTGAATAAACTGAAAGGCTTACTACACTTGCTAGGTGAATAAACTGAAAGGCTTGCTAGGTGAATAAACTGAAAGGCTTACTACATAGCTAAATAGGTACATTGTGAAATTTGAAAATCTTATGTCGGACTTCGTTTGAAATAAACCACCCAGTTATTTTATTAAATAAGATATAAATTGCCTGTGGAGATTTCTGGGTTTTCATATAATAGAAAGATGTAATTTTTTAAAAGACATCAGAAATAATAATCTAGTTTCCAACTGATGAAAAAGTAATGCTCTGAAATTGATTCAGTAAAATTAGTCTTTGTAAGATCTAACTGGTAAATGGATTGAGTCATTTTAAAATGAAGTTGAACTTCATAATTGTGTTCAGTGATACCAAGTTTTCTCCCTTCTTTTGAGTATCTAAAAGTACACTGGAATATAAAGTAACTGTCTTGAAGAACACTCTTTGGACCTCATGGCTACTATCACTTGATAATAGCAGTTGTATTTAGAAAATAACCTAGCTAGTATTATAAATTCTCTGCTACTCTGAATGATATTAATTGAGCACAGTAACTACCATACATTCTTAACCGCATTGGCTATATAGCTGTTGTTCAGACTACAGTTGTGTGTCCTGAACTGTAGTTGCCGCCAAGCGCCTTCATGATACCACTCTAAAGTGACTATTCTGAAATCTGGGCAGTGAAGTTTGGTGAATTTGGTAATTCAGTTTCTTCAAAGATAATGAGACTGTGTTTTCCCTCAGGATATATTTATAAATAGTGAGTGGAAACTGAATCCATTCCCAGTTTTAATGCTTTTCCAATTCAAAAGTGATGTGCATGTATGTGTCTCTTTCTAACCCTTCGAGCTTCTCTCTGTGTACGATTTAGGGTTACATTCCGAAAAGCAAATGGGAGATGGACACATCTGAGGCAAAGCTAGGTGGGTATTTCCTTTTTCCTGTTTTTATATGTGATACCTGATGGTAATGGTCATAGATCTTTCTGCTGTAAGAAGAACAAATTTCCCAAAGTTTCTGCTTAAATGAAGATTTTTGGCCTACCTTACATCCTCAGTCTATTTTGTTGGCTTTCATTTATGTCTTGTGACAGAGTGAAAGAAGAGTATTTTAAAAGAACTACCTTCGGTACCACTTAAAGTTTTTAAAGTAAATGGAAATATGTGATAAATTTAGTAATAAAACACTGTCACTTCTAAAATCCATTCATTTATATTAATCAGAAATGTTGGTGTAGGTGAGGTTTCTACTTTTTTAAAAAAATATTTAACTGCAGTCCAAAGTTGAACCTGATTATGAATACTTTGGGTAATAGTGGTAGTAATAATAATAAATATTGAAGTTTAAAAATTAATTAAAAGGCAGTTATTTTCCTTGTATAATAAATTAGAGTTTCTGAGTTGGGGAGGTAGATATATAATTCAGGTCTTTGAGGAGCCCGCTTTGTAAGATTCCGTTTAAATTTTCCTCCAGCTTGCCTTTAGTGCCAGATTACAAGGTAGACTGGTGAAAATTATTGTCTAAATCAAAAATTGGAGTTGCTTAACATGGGGTTCTTTGTCAAGCAGAAAATCATACATATCCAATGGATTTTACCCCAATATTTCACGGTAATATTGCAGAACAATTTTTTTTTTACCTCACCTAAAGAGAACCATTTAACATGTTGATTAAGATGTATTAGTAAATAATTTAAGATAATGGTATAAGATTTTTTGAAAAGATGGACCTTACTAATATATGAAGTATGACTGTTGGTCTCTGCATTTCTTCTCCTGGAATTATACTGGAACTCCAAAGCTGAAGTAACCATAGAAATATATCTTAAATTTATAGAACAAATTTGAGTCATTTAGCTACTTCACTGTTTGGGGCATATTATCTGTGTTTCTGACATCAGAGGGATGCACTTTACACACAATTGCATAGTCTATGCTTTTTATTTTGCCCAGCTGATCATGTGAGCCATTGATGACGACCAGGTCCTATGTGAAAAGATAATTCCGTAAACTGTAGTATTACCATATTGTTGCGATAGGTGCTTTGTTGCAAAGTCTAGGATTTTTTTCTAGTGTATGGCATGTGAAAATGATAATGTGGTTTCTGACATATTCTTGCATTCGTCCTCCCTCTGTGGGAAATCTTAATAATAAACCATCTCCTTCCCTAAACTTTTAAAGTATTCATAAGTGTTTAAATGCAATTAAATATGTAGGAAAATAACAAGCACAAGTTACTTTTTTAATAATAATGCTTTAGATATGTTTATTTTAAGATTAGATTAAATCTGAAGTTCTGTACTTATAGAATAACCTATAAGACTATAAGATCATTTCCCTATTTTCTGGTTCTCTAAGTAGTGATTAACTTTTGAGGCAAAGAGAAATGGTAATTAAAGAGACATGGGGATTGTGAAATATTTTAGCTAAGCATATAATCTTTAGAGGCCTTATGTAGTATATTATGTAGGATAATGCTTTTTTTTTAACCTGAGCTAGTCCACTTTCTATTTTCCTTTCTAATTTCTAAAGAGAAAGGAAAATGGAATTTAGTTATGATGAGTATTCAAGATAATATGACATTAATCTTGGTATCAATTTCTGGAAAAAATTCTGGCCTATCTACTATTTGCTTCTCAGAAAATACATTTTATATAAATTTAGTCCATTTTAAAGGCAGAATGTTAGACAGTGATCCAGAAATAGAACTGTTAAATAAACCGTTTCAATTAAAGGCACTGAAGATCTAGTAATGAATCTAGGAAATAAATTCTTACATGTTTGCCGTTGGGTTTTTGTCTGTGACAGCGATGTTTCGTATAATGACTTGCCTCTTGCACCACTGTGTTACCTTGAGAGCTAAACATCTTTAGAGAAAGGCAGATGGAGGGTGAGCATTCCTGAAAGTGCTTGCTTCTTTGAGATTGGCCCATGGAGCCAATTGAGAAAAAGAAGAAGAGCCTGAAACATGAGGCTCTTCATTTGAGAATTAGCCTGTTTATGTTGCCTTCCTTATCATAGCAAATTCAGTAGATTTGATTAGCAGGTACAGTTTATTTTTCTGAGTATTTTACCAACATTTCTTAAATTACTCTTGGTAACATGATTATGCTGGGTGGAAACATACTGAGCTTTAGCAGTGTCATACATTGAGCTAGACAAGCTGAATCTGTAACTGAGGAGTTTTGATTTACAAATGAGTCTGCCAGTGAGAAAATACTTACCTATAATCTTTCAAAGAGCCGTTAAATCTCATTGTAGAGTCTTGATCTGTGTTCATTAAGTACAGTGTACAGTTCAGCCTATGTGTGAGTGTTAAATTGGAAGTGGTGTAATTTTAGAAAAATTCAGAACTGGCCTGAGCTGCATCTGGCATGGGTGTCATGGAGTTGTTGAAGACTGCCTGTGGCCCACCTTCAGTAGCACCTGAATGGCTCCTTTCCAGCTGGGACACAGGCACCCTAATGCAAGGAGG
Organism: Orcinus orca; assembly: GCF_937001465.1. Taxonomy (NCBI): domain Eukaryota; kingdom Metazoa; phylum Chordata; class Mammalia; order Artiodactyla; family Delphinidae; genus Orcinus; species Orcinus orca. The sequence continues at coordinate 174,009,317 of NC_064560.1, forward strand.
GTGGGTGTTACATGCCACATCAAATGCTGGGATTCAGCATTCAAGCTACTTAAATTCCACTGACATGATTTTGGTTTCTCAAACTGAAAAACCAAAAGAATATTTGAGACTGTTGTCATCCTAATTTAGGCTTCTTCATATCGAGTACTTTTGCTTTTCTCATCTCAGTGTCATTTGTCTCTGCTTATGAGTTATTGTGTACTGGCCTTCTACATGTCAGGCGGTTTCATCTCTTCACAGTTGGAATGCAATTATTATTTGTATAGGCACGTAACCCTTGTGTGTTCACTGTGATCAAATTTTCAGAAATATCATTTATGTTTAGAAAATATATAGATATATCTAAAATTTTTTTTCTGTTGTGCTGTAATAATAATATATACTGTTTTGAAGATGTGGTAAAATTCTGTGACCTGCCAAGTTGGATATTTATACTTTCATCTTCATCTTAAAACTTCACCTTTTGAAATTCAAACCTCTGAAAATCATTAGTATGAGTGTGTTGGACACCAGTCGTCTTCTGTAACTAACAAATACCCCAGATTCCTCTTCCTTCACCTTATGCCATACATCTGTGTGTTTGGGTTTCCAGGATGCCATGTGGAAGAGGTATGAACCTTTCTTCAGCCCCAAGAAGGAAACTTTAAACATGTTGTGCACAATAAAATTTCAAATTAAACATTACAAACAAGGGTGTTCAGACTAGAAATACATGCTCTTCTGAACTTCCATGTTGCAAATATGGGACTCCTGGTGTGTAACTCCTGTCATACACCCAGTGTATGAGGAAGAGTTCTTGCAGTTTTCTCACTGCCCTTCTGTATTGCTGCCTGGCCATGTTCTATTCTTAGAGTTGAAATATGAAATTTTCCTTTGAAGTATGTTAATGTGGAAGTTGATCTTATTAAGTTTGGAAATCCTTTGAGGTTTATTCAATAAGTGTATTGGAGCTGCTTACTCTTCTGCTAATACTGTACACTGTTGAACTAAGAACAGTTTTACTGTTTGTGGGACTTTGTTGGTTTTCTAATACCATATTCTATGTCCCTGTGCAATCAAGGTGTCACTTCTTTAAGATCTTGTATAATATGGCCTGTCATATACATGTAGGTTAGAGCCATTTGGTACAGCATGTGATTTACAGAGGAGATTAGAAGACTGTTCCTGTTGAACTCAATCCGTGTTAAAAATTTTCAGAAGTGATGTGATAAAAATTTCTTGGGTTTTGTAAAGTGTTGTAGTTTGCCTTGCTGATATTTCAATAATATTGCTTTTGTGGGGGAGGAACGTAGGAAATAAAAGCTTTACCAAGTATGCAAAATCTTCCTGGTTTTTGAGGCCTGTATGGTACGCACAGTTAGTTGTGTGTATAACTTTTACATTTGAAGCATAAACTCACCTTCCCTCCTGCTTCCATTGTACTTTTCTTTTCATGTCAAGTTCTCTCCACCTTGATGCCTAAAAGGTTTCTATTATATATACACTCTGCACCCTTTATGGACTTAAATGAAATGTGGTTATTGTGTGTTTCTGAAGTGTTTAGGTTTTCCTTTATTGACCTACTTAATAATAGTGTGTTTATAACTACAGATGATCCAAAAATTTAGTGCTTCAGTGTAGTGCATATATATATATATAATATATATATATTATATATGTATATGTATAACTCATAATATTTCACATGTAGAATTCAAAATCAGAATTAATAACCAATAAAAAACCCCACACATTTTCATCGTGTGTTCTTGAAGACACCTAAACTCATATCTAATAATTTCTGAATCAGCAATCCCTGTTCATTTAATTGATTACAGTTTGGGGCTTTTGGAAAGCCTCTCAGATTGAGGATTCAGAAAGAAAATTCAGATCCAGCCACTTTGGCTGACTAGCCCTTAGCCTCAGGATGGTCAACAGCACTTCACAGTATAACCAAAGAAAGTGGTGATTTGTATAATCAACTTACTCATAAACATTCTCATGACGAATCGTCTCACAGTGGTCAAAATCCCAAGAAACTGTTAATCTAAAACCTTTCTGAACGTTAGCTTGGCTCATTAAGTTCTTGTACTACCTGCTTTTCATATAATACGATACACACATGACTGCACATCTAATGGGTGGTGTTAATATTGTGTTAAAGAAAAGAAAGAATGGAAGAAATTGCTCTTAGAAAAACCCAATGTTGCATTTTCATCAGAACATGAGAGCTGAAGTGTTGTGATTTTAGGTGGGGTGGGAGGATAAGGAGGCCAGGAAACAAGTGCCTTCTCTTGTTCTGCCCATATTTGTTACTTAAACCAACATAGTAATGTAAAGGCTGCCAGTATGAACACCAGATAAACAATGGAAATTGCACAGAACTCGATATTATCTCAGCCAAGAAGATAGTTTGGATCTACAAGTGATGCTGCTCTCACAAATGCGGATGTGCCCTCTGACAGTGTTCCAGCCTTCTTTTCCCTTGTTTTTGTGTCGTGTGCCAGCTCACACTCTTCCTTAATGCTGCGGCTCTGTGTTTGTCCCTCAGACAAGTTGGATGGCTTGAGAACTGGTACTAAAAGGAAACGTGACTGGGAGGCTATTGCCAGCAGAATGGAGGATTATCTTCAGCTCCCTGATGATTATGACACTCGTGCTTCTGAGCCTGGGAAGAAGAGGGTAAGAGACTGTCAATAACTACCAACAGATAAAGGGCCCGTTTAGGCATCTGGTTTTAGAAAGTTATAGTCAGATAATCATATGAATGCTGTTTTTTTAGAGTGGTTTGGTTTATACTGTATCATATTACACATTAAAAAAAAAGAGTCCTTACAAATGATCAGATCAAAATGTACAAGTAACTTAAAAAATGGAGAACAGAACCTCACGTGGCTAGCATGTTGTCCACTTAAAGGAGTTTGGAATGGCTGCTTGTGCCATTTTGTCATGGGGCAAAAGAGCCAGGTGCAAAGTAGAGTATTAAAGAGAATCTATGGGACTTCTTAATGGATTAGATGTAGAGGGTCCAGGATGGATGAAATCAAAGGTGACTCTTCAGGGTTCTGGCCATAAGCATTCCATGTATGTGGTGCCATTTACTGAGTTAGTGAAAAGTAGGGGAGATGGAAGCTTGGGAGTGAAAAATCAGAAGTTCAGGGAGGTACCAATTAAGTTAGAAGTGATAATAGGACTCAGGTCTGCAAAATTTAGAAGTTCAGATAGAGGTAAATGTTTTAAGAAGTAAAAAATACTCCATTGTTAAATGATACAGGGAAGACAAGTAAACTGAGAAAAGAGAAATAGCCATTGGATTTGGCAACATGGAGATCGTTGATGTTTGATCAAAAAAAAGTCAAGCTTTCTTAGAGAGTTGAAGGACAGAAGCCAGTTTGGAGCAGATGGTAGAAGAATAGGAAATGAGGAAGTGCAGAACAGCAAATGTAGATAACTTTTTGAAGAAGCTTTGCTATGATAGGGAACAGAGTAATGAAGCCAGGATGTTGGCTAAGTCTTCCACGTAGATGTCAGATTCAATAAAAGTGATAATTGTATATATCCTTTAAAACAAAATAAAGTAAGAGGGATCATATTACATATGATTTGCATAAACCTTTTCCAGCTAGTCTGTCTTGATCTTTCTATTTGAGTATATACAAACCTACAGTTCTTTTTATTTTTTTTTGTCTGTGCCACGCAGCTTACAAGATCTTAGTTTCCTGACCAGGGATTGAACCCCGGTCCTCGGCAGTGAAAGCACAGAGTCCTAACTACTGGACTGCCAGGGAATTCCCTACCGTTCTTTTTAAATGCCTGCCTAGTGTGCCATTGTTTGGCTGAATAATCAGTTATTTATCCAGTCCCTTATCAGTGGATGCTTATGCTGTTTTCATTTTATTGCTAATATAATACTCTGGTGAAAGTCATATGCATACATCTTGGCATCTTTTTGACAGTATATCTCTAGGGAATATTTTTAGTCTTAAAGCTGCAAGCTCATAGAATATGATTTATCATTCTGACAGATATTGTGAGATTGTTTTCCAAAAAGATTGCACCTATTTATACACCCACATGTAAGGAAATGCCTGTTTTTCCACACTTGCACCAACAGTGCTGTTATTGAACTTTTTAACTTTTGACAATCTAATCGGTGAAAAAAAAAAGGTATCTCATTTTTCATTTCTCTAAGTAAGAATGAAGTTAATAATAATTTCATCATCATTACACATCATTTCTTTTTATGAATTCTCTTAGTAATTCAATATTAAAAGGATATTTATTAAGAGAATAAAAATGCCAGTAAAACTTCATTACAGTGGATACCATTACAAAGGACTCCAGGTTTCAAAGCTCTTTCAAATACTGCAGACAGTCCCTAGACCTGCCCTTGTCTGTGTCTTGAGACCTGGTTAGTGGCCTTCTGTATGTGCCCAGCTCCACGCAGGGACTACTTGTCTTGATACCTCTTATTCCAGTTTTAAGGTTGGGGCAACAGAAAAGTAGAAACAGCTCTTCCTTGGGCATAATAATTTGGTGTAACAGTGAATAATTCCAAATGAGAAATATTTTTCTCTAGTTCATTTTTAGTCAGGTAACTGTTACTCTCTTCAGTCAGGAGTATGTGATCCCATGTAATTTACTTTGTAAGCTGGGTGGACAAAGAGCATGAGCGGTTCACATCCTAATTCTTGTGGCTCCTCTTTTCACTCTCCTCCTTGCCTCCCACCCTCATTTCAAATAGCTTTTTTTTTCTTGAGGAGATAGTAATTTTTTTAACATTTTTATTGGAGTATAATTGCTTTACAATGGTGTGTTAGTTTCTACTTTATATCAAAGTGAATCAGCTTCAAATAGTTTTTAACACTCAAACCACTTACCAAAATCAACATCAGAGCACAAGGAAATCCTACAGGTAGCCAGGAATGCAGGACTCATTACTCATTCCTTTCCTGGGGTCTCTCTCTTTTTTTTTTTTTTTTTTTTTTTTTGCGGTATGCGGGCCTCTCACTGTTGTGGCCTTTCCCGTTGCGGAGCACAGGCTCCGGACGCGCAGGCTCAGTGGCCATGGCTCACGGGCCCAGCCGCTCCGCGGCATGTGGGATCCTCCTGGACCGGGGCACGAACCCGTGTCCCCTGCATCGGCAGGTGGACTCTCAACCACTGCACCACCAGTGAAGCCCTCCTGGGGTCTCTTGATTTCTAGAATTCAGCTTTTTATAAATATTGGGCAGGTTTCTGGGATTAATTTACACTGTAACACAAAGGTAGTTCTGTAGAGTTGATATTAGAATTTTACCAAAATGGCTAGGTTTTAAAATATAATTTATTTTTTTAAATTTCCACGTGCTTAGTTGGGTATAAAATGGACTTTAATTTGTGTTTCTTTGATAACTGTGGAAAAGTGAACATTTCTCTTGTTTGCTGAACTCATACATTTCAGAAATATTTTTGGTGACAACGGATAAAATATATGTATCTGAAACTTTTGCATATTGGTCAAGAGTTTTCTTTATTATAACTTTTTTTTTCTTTTTACAGTTAAGATAAATGGCAAAAAATTGAGATTGTAAATCTCAGTAAAAGTACCTCTAGGAAGATTAGGAGGGACACTGACATTTAAGAAGCTATTTCTAGTTGAAAGTCATTATTTTGCTCCATATATTTTTAGTGTTTTTGGTAATTATTCATTCCTTCTACAGTGTTGTATGTCTGTGTGTCAGGTCTGTGCAATTGGAGGCCACTTAAGGGGTGGACCTCCGCTGGAGGAGCCTGACATGTAAATAAATAATGTTGATATAGCATCAGTTTTAAAGACTTAGAATTTAAACTACAGATTTAAAAATTAGCTGTTAGTTTACTCAGGGCAAGATTGATTAGTGTTTAACTCTGTGCTAAGGAAGTACTGTGGACTGGTTACCGTTTCTTTGTTCAGTGGCCACAATCCATCTGTCCATCCATCCATCCATTCTTCATTCCCCTTAACCATAGTCATCTTTTGCTAAAATGTATACCCTTGATCCCAGGGAGAGCTGGGAGAGGGGTGCATGAATCTGTCAAAATAAATACATCAGCATTAATGGGCAGAAGGCCCAGAGATCTTGGTACACAGAAGCCCACATTGTTTATTAAAATAGCTTTTTACTGAGGCCCATGAAAGAAATTGAGTCATAGGTTTTCTACCCACAAAAAATCTACTTTAAAAAGAGTCAGGTGTTATCAGTTTTCCCCCACAGCTGTTACTGTGTATCTTATCTTTGGCTAACTGGTTGCTAAAAACAGTGGTGGTGGTGGAGGAGAAGAAGCCTAGTCATTTGATTACCATTCCTATAAATGATAATAGGGAGGGTCAGTGTACCTCTAAGAGCAATTACACATTTCCAGGTGCAGCACGGTTGAGCATGCTCCGGTTCCCTTTCCTTGTCACAGATCACAATCACAATAAATCACAAGCCATATTTAAAATACAATCTCTGCAGACTTTGGTACTAGGTATTGCAAACCACAGTTTCATAGTCTCTTTTAAGTATTTCATGTTTTAGAGGATATATCTGCTTATATTTTTTAAATTACTACCATAACATGTAAGAATCCATATTTTAAAAATATCAGAATACCAATAGAAAATATCCCTGATCTATATATTTGTAGTTATAATCTTGCCATAAATGGTGTCAACTGAGTCTGTCTCTTGGTCTCTTCATCTCATAAATGAAAGTAATCATACCAGCTCCCTGTTTTCTAAGGATAAATTTCAAAAAAATTTATTATGTGGAGATAAATAAAACTTAGTCTTTCGGGACTTCCCTGGTGGCGCAGTGGTTAAGAATCCACCTGCCAATGCAGGGGACATGGTTTCGATCCCTGGTCTGGGAAGATCCCACATGCCGGAGCAACTAAGCCTGTGAGCCACAACTACTGAGCCCAGGCGCTGAGACGACTGAAGCCCGGGTGCCTAGAGCCCATGCTCTGCAACAAGAGAAGCCACTGTAATGAGAAGCCCACGCGCTGCAACGAAGAGTAGCCCCCGCTCGCCGCAACTAGAGAAAGCCCGCGCGTAGCAACGAAGACCCAATGCAGCCAAAAATAAATAAGTTTTTTAAAAAAGAAAAAAACAACAACTCAGTCTTTGATCTAGGGTGTATATGGTCTGTTAGGGAAGAGAGATCTGTAAGTGGATAATTGCAATATAGTATGGAAGTTCAAAACTAGACATGTCAAAATCCAGAAGTAACTCCCGGGAAGCAACGATTAATTATTTGATTGGCAAAGGACAAGAGGGATAAAGCAAGGGTTGATGACTAGACTCATGCCGGGTGGACCAGGTTAGAACAAAGACGTTTCAGGAAGAGAGACTAGTTTGTGCAGCCTTACAGAGATGAGAAATGGCCCAGTGTGCTTTGAGAGCTGGAAGTAATTTTGTGTTGCTGTATAAAGTGCCATAGGTACTGCCCAGAGATGCTGCAGGAGAATAGACAGGGCCAGACGCAGAGGGACCTGTGTGCTTGGATTTTATTCTGTAGGTAGGGCACAGATTTAAAGCTGTGTGTATTTTAGGACGATTCCTCTGGCAGAGTGGATCGGAGGGAGTACGAATGAAGATAGGAAGACTAGGTAGAGGTTAGTGCTTTTCCTTAGGTAAAAAATGAGGCCAGTGAACTGAAAAGGAGTGACAGGAGGGGGAAGGGGATAGGACTGAACTGAGGGCTGAACTGTTCAGGAGCTGGAGTGGTTAGGACTTGGTGATTGACTAGAGAGTTTTCTTTCTGTAACTTAAGGTATATGGCTTTCTTCAGTCCTCCACAGTTAACTTCTAAGTTTTTAACCTCCTGGCTTTAAATTAGTTATCCTACCCATTAGACTATTCAGAAAGCTAAGAGGCTCTTTGCGTACTTATTTTTTCTAAAGCCCAGCCTAATGCTGTGTTCTTTTTAGGTGAGATGGGCAGACCTGGAAGAAAAGAAGGATGCAGATAGGAAAAGGGCCATAGGTTTTGTGGTCGGACAGACTGATTGGGAGAAGATCACAGATGAAAGTGGTCACCTGGCTGAAAAAGCCCTCAATCGAACCAAATATATATGAGACTTAGTTTTTGAATGGAGTCATTACTCCTCTAAGGTAAGGGTACACAGTCATATAAATAGCCTACTCTGTTGTTTTGAAGAGTTTGAGATAAAGAAGACAGCATGCTTTGCTAAAAATGCTTCTCTTCTTGTATTGTTTTCTGGTTCTAAAAGAGTAAGTATGTGCTAGTTGCCAGCATTTGCAATACAGGGTATTAGAAAAGGAAGCAATTTTCTGCAACCTGGCTTACTTATAAAAATATAAGACTTAAGAAAAGCTTGGATTCTATAGATTTGGTAAGGAGTGGAGTGATGAGAGAGACTAAGGTCTGCAGAATTTTCTCTCTGTTCCTTCCTGCTGTGACAGCCTTTTCTTTTCTTTCCAGGTGGTTCGCTTTGAGGTGGTCTGAAGCCAACGCCTCATGGAGCTTCGTTGTGTGTCACCTTGCTTCCACATTTCAGTTTTTGTTTTGTTTCTACTGCTTTAGTTTTTTAAAGTTCTCCAGTGTCCCCAAGAGGTATTAGGATCTTGCTCTACCCAAGCAAGACATTAATTTTTCTTTTTAACTACTTTGGGGAGGGAGGGATTGATAGCTTAACTGCCGAAGCCAGGTGGAGATCTGCCGGAGGACTCCAACAGACAACGTTTCCTCCACTGTACAGTGTCGCAGACTATCTCTATCATCATTGCTTTGTGGCTGTTTTTGTTTTTTTACTGTATGTAACTGGTAGTTGATTGTACTAGGATTAAAAAAAATAAACTTTCATGATAAAGCCAATGAGATTCATGGGCTGTACAGCATGAGCCCCTTTCTCTTGTTTTCTTAATTTTATTTTTATTGCTTTTTTAATATGGAGTGTTCTAATTACATGCTAATTGAACATCCCAAAACCTCTTTTCCAGTCAATATTATGTAGCTCAATGATTCCATAATTCATGTTGTAAACACAAGGCTCAGTGATGTTCACAACACTTACCTTTGTTTTATAGCTGATTTCTTTCTCTGTCTTGGTGTCTTGAAGACTAGTAGAGACAATTTCAAATATTCCTCAGTTCCCTGGAGCACATCTGTTCTGTATCATGATGTTTTATTGTTTTCTTTATTTTTTGGATCCTTTCTCTGCTCCTCCCTCTTTTCTTTCCTTCCTCTTCTTACTTTCTCCCTTCACGTTCTGTTACGTTTTGATTTTTCCCTGATCTGGCTTTGACTCCTGGTAGACAAAACTGATGTACTCCATGAAGCTTGGGAGCTTGTTGCCTCACTGCTAACCTTGAATTGTTGATTTTTTAAGTCAAGATTGCAGGGCAGGAGTATGGCGATGCAGGGTGCTCTGGTAGGCAGCCTTTAAGCCTGTCAAGTTTTCAGGTTCTTACCAGATTGTTCATGATTGGGAAGCATGGCCTTCTGCATAGAATTTCCTCTCTTGTGAATGGTACCAGGTGGAGCCTAGAAACATACAGAGCTAAAACCCAAATATCGTTCCTGTTTAAAAACAGAAAAGGAGCTCTTTTCCCTTTTTCATTCTGCAAAGAAAAAAAAAGTTATTTCCAGCATGAGAGAAGACAGAGAAGAGACTTCTTTCTCAGACATCATTCCCACTATGTAATTTAACTCAGTAAGCTGTAAATTTGTTTACAAAAGGCTTGAATATTTTGAAACGTTTACTTTTGGGCTACAAATAAAAACCTTTTAGTTTTATGACCTACATTAAATACTGTGTGAATAGAGATAATATTTATTATTTATTATAATATTTATTACCATTCAAATAATATCATTTTTGGGTTCAAGAGCTTGAAATTATAGTGCTGAAGACTAACGGGAAATTCTGATGACTCTGTACTTTTTTTATCTTTGCTGCAATTCTGAATGTTTACATGTAAGAGGCTTTGTTATTAACAAGTCAATCCTGAATGTATAATTTGCTACATTAAGTAACTTCTGGTGATTGTAGTGTTTAACAAGCTACTTTGATTGCTTATTGGCCGACAAGACATTTCTATGTAGTGATCTTTCTCAGCCGCCTCTCCTATGTTGAATTAAGGTACATCACAAGATAGTCAATAGAATTATCATTTATACAAAGACCAACTTACTAATTACTGAATCTACCAAATGTCCGTTCTCATCAAAAAACAAAATTTCCAGAATGTGTTCTTTAGTTCAGGAGGTATATATGTTCTTAGAGAGAGTGTTTTACTTCAGTTTTCTTAACCTTTTTATGTTCTGACTGACAGTATTCAGAATGCCAATGAAATGAGAAGTGTTGATCACCCACGAATCCCTTTAAATCTGTCATGCTTTTGCCTTGCAGCCATGGCTTTGTGTCTGCGATCTTATGCCAAGAGGGGGGAGGGAAAAATGAACAGGGTCAGAAATAGCCTCTGCTGATTTTTAGAAGATACAGATTAACATGACCTTAGGCGATGAACATAGAATGTTGCCTACTTGGTATAACACATAACCTCGATGAAAGGAGATTAATGAAAAAAAGATCAGGCACCAAAAAGAAAGTAATGGTCAGTTGATATTTGACTTTGCTGTTAAGAAATTCTTAAATTTACATTATTGCTAGAAGCAGAATAGAAGAAAAAGATCAGGAATATCTTGGAGAAATTTGGTGTGGTTAGAAATTGCCTTGATAACACAAATACTTTAAGTTTATTAAGAGATGTCCTTGGAATACAGAGGACCAAACTTGGGTTGCATTTATTTGGTAGCATTTTACTGTTATTTATTAACATTGTTTTCCTTATCTCAGAAAGCTGCTTGGTACGTGTTTTTTAATTTTTATTTTAAACATAATTAAGTTTAAAATCTTTTGTGGTATCTGTGTCTTAATACAAAATAGTCCGATGTTGGGGAAAGTTCCAGTTATCTTTAATGTTTCAGATCTTTTAAACTAAATGTAAAACCTCTCACTTCAGCAATTCAACTCTACTTATAAACTCCCGTGCAAGTAATGTGGTAGATGAGATGCAGAAATTTTTCTCTTTGGGAATCAATTTATTTAGGGTTAAGCTGGCATATTCAAAATATGTTGTGACTGATACAGAGATCAAAAGCCATTAATAATACACGGTAGTCTGCTTGTTGACACTTATTTGATTCACATAATTTTCCAGAAGTTCAAATTTGATTAAGATATCAATAGTTAATTCAGAAGTTTTTTTGGATAAAGATAAAATCTTAAATTTTCTGGTTGGATTCATGTCTTGTGAAAGAATTTGATTGTTGATTGTACAGATCAGAGTAAGTACCATCTCATCTGGAGACCAACTATTAAATTCTGAATTGGATTGTCTAAAAATTTATTACTTTGGAGGCACCTCAGCTTTTTGTTTAGTGTTTTATCTTCCTAACTACACAAGGTGCAGGTATTTTGGTAACAATAGACGTCTAGAGCCAGCTTACTGCTAGCACTGTAAAAGCAGCAGGTTGTCAGCTACAAAGAGACCATACAGCTGTTTCAGATGGATTTTAGAGTTCAGAGTTACCAAAACTGAGATGCATTTTACTAGGCTATAGAAGAATGATTCCTCATTTCTAGTATTGACAGACCCTAATACAGGTTCAGGTTCCTTTCTTTAGAACCTATGTGACGTTAATCAAATTATTTACCCTATCTGAGCTCCAGTTTCCTCATCTATAAAATAAAAATAACAAAACTCACCTATTAAAGGTTTCTGTGAGGAGTAAATTGAGATAATGCTTGTAAAGCTGCTTGGCACAGTATCAAGCTCAAAAATTGGTAGCTGGCATCATCATTATTTTTTGACTTGTTCTCATATAAGCTTTTAAAATTAAAAATTTTCACTTGGCTTGAAGATAATTGTCACCTTTTATAGTCAGCTACTATAACTGAGCTAGGCCATATGAAATAGTGCAGTGAGTGTAGGTTGGAAGAGTAATAATTTAGAAGCATTGTCAGGTAACCAGTGAAACTGATCTTCAGAACTAGTATGGAGGCGTAAGAGAATCACTTAGGTACAAAGGCTCATTAATAAGTACCCAGGAGGGGATGAGTAGTAATGGAAAGCTATTGCCAGACCACATGTATGAACAAAGGCACTGAAGCATTGATTGGCCTTGTCATATATTCAAAAAGAAAATAGTAATTTTTATGAATAAGTAATACATTCATATGGTATGAAATTCAGAAGGTTCAAGAGTATGTATAGTAACATCTCCTCCCTTCCATCCAAGTCCTCAGCCTCCTACTATCCCATCTGTAGAGGCAACCAGTGTTGACTGTTTCTTTTGTGTCCTTTCAGAAAAATTCTGTGGATAAGCATTAACATTTTTGTTTCAGTTTACCCAAATGGTAGAGTGCTACACACACTACTATGGTGTTTTTTGTTTTTTGCTTTGTAGTATGTCTTAGAGGTCATTCTGGTCATATAGAACATTCCCATTCTCATCCCCCCACCCCTACTCCCCTCTCCCTCTTCTCCCCGGCTTCTCTTTCCTCCTCTTTAGTTTTCCAAAGGTACCTTCTTATTGTAAGAAGCTTTACTGATAATTTTTAGAAATGTATCTGTATTTCTGTTCTTTTGATGGCATGGAATATATACTGTGTGGGTCTGTTTCTGTACAGTTTTATCACGTGTGTAGGTTTGCGTATCCACCCCCATCTTCCTCCCCCTCCCACCGCCCCATCTCTAACCCTAGGCAACCACTAATCTGTTCTCCATCTCTGTAATTTTATCATTTAAAGAATGTTATATAAATGAAGTCATATAGTATGTAACCTTTGGGGACTGGTGTTTTGGCTTTTTTCACTTGGTGTCATTCCCTTGACATTTATCCAAGTTGGTATGTGTATCAATAGTTTGTTCCCTTTTTATTCCTCAATAGCATTCCATCCCATCCTCTTTTATAGCTGTAGAATGTTTTATTTTATGTCTTTACCATAATTTAACTTACCAGGTCTCTGTTGATGGGTATTTAGGCTGTCTTTTGCTGTTATAAATTGTGACTTGCATATATTGTCATCATTCTGCCACTTCTATCCTTGCCTAATTTCTAGCAATGAAGGAACACTACTAATGGCATCCTTTACATAGACATCCTCAGAGGGTGACAGGTGCTTAAGAGCCAACACAACACATCACAGCAGTGAACTGTCAAGGGAGATGACAAATGAAATGAAAAAGGCAAATCTTGTTTCCTGGAAAATCCTGCATGATAGAATTCTGACAGAGTAAAGAACCGTGGTGTGTCTTAGAGAGCTAGAGTGGCCAGACTGATGGTTCATGGTCCACACGTGACTAACAGTTAAGACCTTAGTCCACTGTCCTCCTCTGTACCTAGGTATTTATGCTTTTGCACCTCAGTGACTGATCTGATCTCAGGCTCTATTGCTTTCACATCAGACTGTAGTCAAGGAGCATCCTCGTGACTGAGGCTGAGCTTCTGCAGTTATGGACAGCCCTCGGCCTGCTAGCAGGAATCTGCATTTGTGATCCTACGAAGAACCTGTAGACTTAATGGTTTATTATGTAGGGAAAAACTTGACTTTGAATCTTCTACTTAAGAAGCTTGAATTTTTTACCAAATATTCATATTCTTGTTTTTGACAATATTGATCTAGATTATAGATCCCTTTCCTTTGATATTTGAAGAATTAAAATAATTTCTTCCACCATGACTTGAAATCCCACTCTCAGATCTATTGTTTCTGATAGTGAGTTCCTATTTCTTGACTAGGCATGTCTAATTTTTTTTTTTCTTTTACAGCATCTAGCTCAGTGCATGGCTCATATATCTGTAGAGTGAATAAATAGAGGGGATGCCTCCTATGTGTATGGCAGTGGTCACTCAGAGTCGGACAGGTGACACATGTGTGAGGCAGAGGGTGGAGACTGTGGCAAACTGGAAAACAAGGTAGGTCCTGTTAAAGGGGAGGCGGCACCTGCTCAACCACAGCAGACTGTGGCCATCTGGGGATTTGGATCTTGTGTTGCCAGATTTTCTGGGGTTTCAAGAGAAGTGAGAAAACTGGATTTTTATGTGAGATCTTCAATATTTCAGCACCAGGAACTTTTTTGTTTGGTTTGTTTGGTCTTTTTGTGAATGCTTCAGCGCACACAGGCTGCCTGTCATTTCACACTTGAAGGCTGCGAATTGAAATTCTTGATATTAGGCAAGAGGTTGAAGAGACCATAGAGCTCATTCCTGTTGAGTCCCTTCATTTCACAGGTGAAGTTTCTGAGGCTGAAAGAAGAGAAATGACTTGCTCACTTACCTGATGGCAGACCAAGGCTAAACCTTGGTTTTCCAAGTCTGTAACCTGGCACTTTCTTTTTCCTTAACTACAACACCCCCTTTATGAGGCCCTCATAAGTTCTAGGATGGCATATCCTGCGGTATTGAGTATGTTGTGTGTGCATGTGCACAGGTGTGTGTTTACTAAATTCTGTGGTCCTGGAACAATGTGACCCATTTGATCACCTCTGAAACTATCTTGACCTCTCAAGAAGCAAAGAGTAGCTATACACATGGGCTCTCATTTATTACCTATTAGATTGGTTGACATTTCTGTTTAATCACAGAAGCTTAAAAATTTGACAAGAGGGCTTCCCTGGTGGCACAGTGGTTGAGAGTCCGCCTGCCGATGCAGGGGACGGGTTTGTGCCCCGGTCCAGGAAGATCCCACATGCCGCGGAGCGGCTAGGCCCGTGAGCCATGGCCACTGAGCCTGTGCTCCGCAATGGGAGAGGCCAAAACAGTGAGAGGCCCGCGTATCACAAAAAAAAAAAAAAAAAAAAAAAATTGACAAGAGTATTGAATCGATTCTTGTACAAGAGCAGTGGGGTTTTCTCTAGAAAACCACTCATGTATCTATGCTTAGAGAAGCAGCTAGCTTATCTACCTTATGTAGAAGCTTATATCTGAGCTATAAGCTCAGATAGCTTATAGGAGTAATTTTGTTTTCTGTAATTTATTATTTCTTATGCAGTGTAACCAGCCTATTTGCTTTGGCTCCAATGACAAATGTTATTCCTACTTCACTTGGAACTTCCCTAATACCCACTTTATTGAAGACAAACGCATCAACTTAGCAGTGAAGTCTGTCAATAACATGATCCCGACTACTACAGCTTTCTCTTCTACCTTTCTTACCATATGTATACTATACTGCAGGTACGCTGTGTGACTTACTGTTCCCGCAACACTCCCTAAAATTTCTTGGTTTACTGCCTCCTTTTTATCTTATCCTTTAGAAATTGTAACTATCTTAATTTGCCTTTCTAGGAGAGTAACTTATATACCTCTCTATTCCTTCTTCCCCATCCCTTCCCACTCCCAAATGCAAGCTCCTAGAGAGTAAGAACTGTTTTGTTCATCTTCATCCTTGTAATACTGAATATGCAGTACCTGTTACGTATAGTTGGCGCTCAGCAAGCGTATTTATTTATTTATGCTTTCCTTTTTTGTGGTTTTTTTCAACAAGCATATTTAGAATTGATGGCATGGTATATTTAAATGTGAAGTTAATTCACATAGGTAAAAATGTATGCAATTTACAGAACTCCAATTTTTGTTTGCTTCTTCACTGCCTCTGTATCTTTTGGTTGGTGGCATATCCATAAATGTTATATAAATCAGGCATTAGAAATTCAAATCCCTAATATGGACAGGAAGATATCATAAGTGAGAGAATTGGCCAGTAGTTTCACAATGGCATGTTAAGTTATATTATTTCAGCAGAAACATACTTTTTTGCAATTGGACATGTAGAAATATTCTTCATTCTCATAGAAAAGTATCCTCTTTTCCATTTTTCTTAAAACATCTGACACTCTGTATCTTTAGCTTTTCCACTTTTGGTAGAAATGTTAAGTACAGGTATTAATTTTATTCCTAACTCTCCTGTGAGAAAAACAGCAGTGGAAACAGAATGATATTGGCAACTGACTCTCAGTCTCAGTACTGGGGAGGCAGTAAGGCATGGTGGGGACTGGGATGTTGCAGAGTGCTTGCCCTATCTCAGTGAGACAGTTCTTCTCCAGCCAGTGGTTGCCATGAAGCAAGGTAGACCCAGTGTTACCAGATGAAGATAAAGTAGAAATCTGGATTTTTGTTTGAAATAGTCTTCTCAAAAATACCATGGGGACAATACAGTAGAGAGAAAACAAATCACATCTGAAAGTCACATATTTCAGCCATCATTTTGGGACTTCTGACATATACCATAAGGGATGGTGAATCTTGAAAGACAGTTATTGCAAAGAAGAGATTCTATAGGAAAGGAAACATCAGGTTATATCACATAGATGGTATAAAAATACTTTGACCAGCACCTTTTAACTGATGTCTTGGAGTGAGCAATTCTGTTTTCATTGAGCCAGATGGTAATACATACATAATGTACTGATGCTGAATTTGCAGTGGGTTGATTTTTGTCCATTGCTTGCTTTGACATGGAAGCATGTGTATTGCCCCCCTTGGCTAACATCCTTCCAGTGCTTCCATTTATCAAGATGCAGGTAAGCACCTTATGTGTGCACAATTAAATAGTGGGCACACACCTGCCCCACAGAAAGAAGACAGCAAGAATTCCCTTTGGTTAAGTGGAACAGCTAAGCAGCCATACCTGGATGCAAATTTGACCAGAATGTTCTCTTAACTCTCCGTTGCTTTCTACTATTTCCTCTGGGGGAAGAGGATGCGTGTCATTCGGCTTCTTTGTTGGCACCTATCAGTGTCAAGGTGGGTATACTTTTGATATGTTTGATTTCTTAAAGTATGTTTTGGGGCATTATCGTTTTCAAATTCATTTCAGCCATAAAATATGAACTCATTATTTAAAAAAACATATGACATATAATACTAAAACCCCCCATTGAGCAACAAACACCTTAAAGTCTTAGAGGTAGTTACTGTTATCATTTTGGAGTGTGGCTTTCCAAACCATTTTCTGCGCGTTTGTATACATATACATGTATCTATAAGGATATAGTTTTATTGTTTTTTTCCATGAGTGATATCTTTACACGTTGTTTTGCAGACCCACTGTGTCATATATATGTACACATATACATAGGTGTATGTGTATATTCTATTATAGGTATATAACATAGATTATATTCCCTTATTTGTGATCATTTTTCACTGTCATAACAATGTTGCATTGAACATCCTTGTAAATGCCCCTTTTGGGGTATATCTTCAAATCTTCCAGGGAAAATACAGAACTAAATTACTGGGCCACAGGGAAACAATTTTTTATCTCCTCCTAATAATTATCTATCCATGTGTTTTAGAGAGAGTCTGAACTTAATGTCCAGGGTTTCAAAAGAAATGCTTTTTTCTGGTATTTTAGAATTCTAGTTTTCTATGCTGCTGTCATTTGAATTCTGCCTTTTCAGTTAATTTGGAATTGATATGGGTAAGCAAAATAGGTTCTGAGTTCTAGCCATGGTTCAAAATTAATGTTTTTGGATGATGTGTTACAGTGGTGGGGAAATTAAGTTTTCAATTGAGAAGATAGTCTCCCTTAATCATGAAGTTCTTTTTTCCAAGTCTTTCTCTGCTCCCTTTGGAATTATAACAGCTGAATCCACAGGAACCATGAAAATATTTTCTCACATCACACATTTTTTAAAATACTAGTTTGAATAATCCTGGAAAGTGTAGGTTTTGATACTGTGTCCTTTTCAGGAAAATATATATATATATATATTGTTTTAGTGAAGGTCAGTTTTCTTAAGAGAATCTAGTTCATTTATTTAGATATTAAAACTTTTATTAAAAGAATATTCCTGGGCTTCTCTGGTGACGCAGTGGTTGAGAGTCCGCCTGCCGATGCAGGGGACACGGGTTCGTGCCCAGGTCCGGGAAGATCCCACATGCCGTGGAGCGGCTGGGCCCGTGAGCCATGGCCGCTGAGCCTGCGCATCCGGAGCCTGTGCTCCGCAACGGGAGAGGCCACAACAGTTAGAGGACCAGGTACCGCAAAAAAAAAAAAAAAAAAAAAGAATATTCCTTACACAAATGACTAATGTTGAAAATGAAAGAAGATGTCACTACAGATTCCATGGAAATTAAAAGGATAACAAAGGAATACTATGAACAACTCTTTGACCACGAATTGGATAACCTAGATGAAACAGACCAATTACTTGAAAGGTACAATCAGCCAAAACTCACACAAGAAGAAATAGACAATTTAAATAGGCCTATTTCTATTAAATAAATCAATAATTATTAACCTTTCAAAGCAGGAAACACCAAGCCCAGATGGGTTCACTGGGAATTCTATCAAACACTTAAGAAAAAAATTATACCGACTCCTTATGATCTCTTCCAGAAGATAGAAACAGAGGAAATACTTCCTAACATACTATGACGCCAGCATTATCTTAATATCAAAACCAGCGACATTACAAGAAAACTACAGACTACAGATTTCTCTCACGAAACGCAGAAATCATCAACAAAATATTAGCAAATCAGGGCTTCCCTGGTGGTGCAGTGGTTGAGAGTCTGCCTGCCGATGCAGGGGACGTGGGTTCGTGCCCCGGTCTGGGAGGATCCCACATACCGCGGAGCGGCTGGGCCTGTGAGCCATGGCTGCTGAGCCTGCGCATACGGAGCCTGTGCTCCGCAACAGGAGAGGCCACAACAGTGAGAGGCCCGTGTACTGCAAAAAAAATAAAAATAAAAATAAAATCCAGTTATGTAGAAAAAGAATTATATATCACGACCAAGTGGGAGATATACCAGGTATGCAAGGCTGGTTCAACATTCAAAAATCTGTTAATATGATCCATCATATCAGCAGACCAAAGAAGAAAAACCACATCATATCAATAGATGTAGAAGAAGTGTTTAACAGAATCCAACCTATTCATGGTAAAACTCTCAGTTAACTAGGGATATAGGGGAACTTCCTTAACTTGATATAGAATATCTATGAAAACCCTACAGCTAACATACTTCATCATACTTAATGGTGAGAGACTTGAAGCTTTCCCCCTAAGATCAGGAACAAGACAAGGATGTCCCCTCAGACCAGTGCTTTTCAACATTGTATCAGATGTCCTAGTTAATGCAGTAAGACAAAGGAAACAAAATTATATGGATTGGGAAGGAAGAAATAAAGCTGTTCGCAGAAGATGTGGTTGTCTATGTAGAAAATCTGAAAGAATCAGCAAACTCCTGGAACTAAGGAGCAATTATAGCAAGGTTGCATGATACACAAGATTAATTGATAAAAGTCAGTTGCTTTCCTATGTACCAGCAATAAACAAGTGGAATTTGAAATTTAAAACAATACCATTTACATTATCACCCCCCAAAATCAAGTACTTAGGTATAAATCTAACAAGGCATGTACAAGATAAGATCTATATGAGGAAAAAGTACAAAACTCTGATGCAAGAAATTAAATACAGATATTCCATGTTCATGGATAGGAAGACTCAATATCGTCAAGATGTCAGTTCTTCCCAAATTGATCTATAGATTCAATGTAATCCCAATCAAAATTCAGCAAAATTTTTTGTGGGTGTCAACAAACTGATTCTAAAGTTTATATGGAGAGGCAAAAGACCTGGAATAGCTAACACAATATTGAAGAACAGAATTGAAGGACTGGTACTACTTACTTGAATTTGGACTTCAAGACTTACTATTACAACTATAGTAATCAAGACAGTGTGGTATTTGTGAAAGAACAGACAAAATTAAATGGAATAGAATTGAGAGCCCAAAATAGATGCACATGAATATAATCAACTGATCTTTGACAAAGGATCAAAGGCAATATAATGGAGCAAAGATAGTATTTTCAACAGATGGTGCTGGAACAACTGGACATTGACATGCAAATAAGTGAATACACCCTTCACAAAAATTAACTCCAAGTGGATCACAGACCTAAATGTAAAACACAAAACCATAAAACTCCTAGAAGGGAACATAGGAGAAAATCTAGATGATCTTGGCA
Organism: Orcinus orca; assembly: GCF_937001465.1. Lineage (NCBI taxonomy): Eukaryota > Metazoa > Chordata > Mammalia > Artiodactyla > Delphinidae > Orcinus > Orcinus orca. The sequence goes on from NC_064560.1 coordinate 174,029,317, forward strand.
TAACCCAGGAAAGCAAGAATTGATAAGTTGGACTTCATTCAAATTCAAATTTCTGCTCTGCTAAAGACACATTCAAGAGAATAAAAATACAGGCCACAGGCTGGGAGAAAATATTTGCAAACCACATATCTGATAAAGGACTATTATCCAAAATCAAAAAGAAGTCTTAAAGCTCAACAATAAGAAAACAACCCAATTTAAAAATGGGCCATAGACCTTGACACCTCACCAAAGAAGGTATACAGATGATAAGCATATGAAAAGTTGCTTCACATCATATGTCTTTAGGGAAATGCAAATTAAAACAATGAGGTACAACTACACACCTGTTATAATGGCCAAAATCGAGAACGTGGACAGTGTCAAATGTTGGTGAGGATGTGGAGCAACAGGAACTCTCATTCATTGCTGGTAGTAACACAAAATGGTGCAGCTACTTTGGAAGACAGTTTGGCAGTTTCTTACAAAAGTAGACGTGTTCTTATCATACAGTCTAGCAGTCACACTCCTTGGTGTTTACCCAAAGGAGCTGAAAACTATGGGCACACAATAACCTGCACATGGATGTTTGCAGCAGCTCTATTCTATAATTGTCAAAATTTGGAAGCAACCAAGATATCCTTCAGTAGGTGAGGGGATAAATAAACTGTGGTACATCCAGACAATAGAATATTATTCAGCTCTAAAAAGAATTGAACTATCAAGCCATCAAAAGACATGGAGGAAACTTAAATGCATATTACTAAATGAAAGAAGCCAGTCTAAAATGCTACATGAGTCCAACTATATGACATTCTGGAAAAGGCAAAACTATGGAGACAGTAAAGATTAGTGTGATTGCTAGGGGTTAATGGAAAAGGAGGGATTTTTAGGGCAGTGAAACTATTTTGTATGATACAGTAATGGTGGATACATGTCATTATACACTTGTTCAAACCCATAGGATGTACAACACCGAGAGAACTCTAATGAAGACTATGGACTTTGCGTGATGCCGATATATCAATGTAGATTCATCATTTGTAATGTACCACTCTGGTGGGGATGTTGATAATGGAGAAGGCTGTGCTTAAATGGAGGCAGGGAGTATATATGGGAAATCTCTGTACCTTCTGCTCCATTTTGCTGTGAACCCAAAATGGCTCTAAAAAATAAAGTGTGTTTTTAAAAATATATATATATAGAAGGACAGAGACAGAGAGGGAGGGGGAGAGAGAGGAAAAGAGAGGATCTCCTGTTTTTTCATATGAGCCTTCCGCTTTCATTAGATATGAACCTGAGCGTGTCAGTAGGGCCTCTACAAGGCATTCCCAAAGTTTTATGGTCAGGGAAGGGTATTGACAGTGGAGGCCCTAATCCAAGAATTGATATGTTTCAAGTTGAATAATTGCTTAGTATTTCATGAGCACTAAAGCATATGATTACTCTTTTCTTTATGCATGTTTGGAAGAGTGATGAAATATGAAAAGTGTTCCATGTGAAGAGTTGTGTGCGAAAGCAGTAGTTATCAAACTTTGCACATGAGAATTATCTAGGGATCTGTTAAAACTCCCAAAGTTCAGGCTACACCTCATAGCAATTAAATCAGAATCTAGAGGTGGGACTCAGACACTGGTAATTTTTAAAGTCCACTGGGTAGTTCCAATGTGTAGCCAAGTTTGAGAACTGGTAGGCTAAAGGAGGTTTTAAATTTTATTTTATCTCCGTCTGAAGGTAGGTTCATTGATCACAATTTCCAAAGGCCCTGGTCTGTCAGTAACTTCGCAAGTGTGGAAGAAATTGGAGGTGTAGGAAGGCTGTTTGTTAATAGGAAACTCCTAAAGTGAAAAATAAAATCCACCTAGCCTGAAAGAGTTAGTGTTAGTTTCCAAAGGTCCTTGATAGCCAAGGAACAGCTTAGGCACAGGAAGAATCTGGCTCATTGGGAGCAAATAAAGCCAAGATTTAAAACGTCTTTTAATCTAAAACACATATGTGCCCCTGGGCCTGAAAACAAGCCAAGACATTCACAGTTGTGGTGAAGATTCCTAACAATACAAAGAAATGAATTGCTGTACAATGTTACTTCAACTTGGAACTTTGGAGGGGAAATGTGATTTGTGGGGAGGTTGTAGATAGATGAGGAGTGTGGTGAGCACGCAGGACAGGTTGTTTTTCCATGACTTCTTTCTGATCCCAAAGAGCAGAACTAGCTGCTAGTTCGATTATCTGTGTACTCAGAACAGAACAAGACCAAACAGACCCTAACAGAATGAAAATTGTGTCCTTATAGAAGCACTCCAGTCTGTGCTGGTGGGGGCCTTTATATGCTTCTTCCTTAGAGTACATCTCTCCTTCAATAGAACCCTTTCTTAAAGATTCTGATTCTATGTGGGTTATGTTTTTTTCTTTAACTTTTTATTTTGAAATAATTATAGATTCATGGGAAGTTTTTAAAAAAATGTACAGGGAAGTCCTCATGCATCCTTCTCCCAGCCTCCCCTATGTTAGCATCTTACACAAGAACCAAGAAATTAGCATTGGTATACTCCACAGAGCTTGTTCAGATTTCACCAGTTTTACAAGCACTCAAGTGTGTATGTGTGTGTAATTCTATGCCGTTTTATCATGTGTGGCTTTGTGTAACCACTACCATAATCATGATACAGTACTTCACATGGGATTTTGAAGAACTGTTAAAAGATATGGAATGAGTCACTTTGCTCGTAGTCCCATCCCCAACTTGAGTTCAGGACTTTGTATTGCTGGGAGGTGCCACATAGCTTTTGCAACCTCAAGTGGCTTTTGGTCTTGTTTTCATGGGATCATCAATACAAGTGTGTTTCTCAGTAACTATGCTTTGAAAAGGTAAATTGTGGTCACTTTATTTAAAGGAAGTGAACTGTTAAGTATATACCCCAAAGCCGAAAAATCTGTTATTGATCTTCATTTTGGGGGCAAATTCACCAGTTCTGGTACAACAGCAATGGACTCAATGCTTGGGAGTTCTTTTTCTGCCAAGTTTTAGAACATTTGAGATTTGCTCAATAAATAGTGCATCTTTCTAGTTCCTGAAACAGTGAGAAGACTGTCCATCTGCCAGAGAAATGCCCTGATACATTTGAAGTGAATAGCCATGATTCTATAGTAAAGAAGTGAAAACTGTCACTTAATAGCATATTCTCAGCATTGTCAACATATTAAACTCTGCCTCACTCAAGAGACAAAGGATACATTATCATAACTACCATTCACATGGTATGAGGATTTTAATTATCTTTGCATCTAGTATAGCAAAACTAAGGTGTTTAGGAATGTACGTCCAGTGATTTTAAGCTTTCTGTTCCCAGGATTTGCTGACAAATCTACAGTCTAGCAAAAACTGTTCATATGTGTGTTCTGTTCTAATACCTGCACCCCATTCTCTTCTCTAGAAACTCTTATTTCTGACACTATTTTTGGCAAGAGTTCCATAGGAGAGGAGTTCTGGAGTTTGTTCTGGTTGGTCCAGAGTCAGTAAGCTCAGCCCTGATGAAGTAAGGGGATATATGATGAGGAATAAAGTATCTAAACACCAAGATAGTAATCTTGAATAAAAGCAGCTTTGGGGTATTTATGAAGAATATATTCTACCAAATGTAATTGTGTATTTTTTTGTTAGGGATTCATAGAGTGAGAATTCAGCAAAGCATCAAATTGATAATCCTATTGTCTCATAAATCTTGATTTGAAAAAGTCAGTTTATTTAGAAACAGTAGCCAAAAAAACATTTAGAGTCTTAAGTATTCTGAAAAAGGTAATCACCGACCCATATTCATGAAAGAGCAGAGGAAGAAAATAATCAACTTTAATGACTATTAAATGAAAAAGAACCAGAAAAGAGGTCAGGTTATTTTCAATAAGAAAGCAAGCTTTTCTTTGTGGAAATGTAAATAGATTTTAAAGGTTAAGAGAGGAAAATCAGGGTTGTGTCAGTACATGCTCCCCCTACCCACCCACCCACCCAATCAAGAAAACAATGAAACAGCCTCTTTAACAAGTGGAACAACTACAAAGATGTTTTGAATAAATGGCAGAAGTTAATTCAGAAAATACTCAAGCCAAAAACAGTCTATCCAATGGATACTGATACAGCCTCAAAAAGCAGTTGCTGAAGACAGCAAGTTGAATAATTTTAGAAATACTACATCAGTCACAAAGCTTATAATTAAAAGGTGTCTAAAAGGCAATGTATTGGCCTACAGAAAAGCAGGTTGATGTCTTAGCAACCAACTAGCAAATAGCAATAATAGCTATGTCATGTGTCAGGTAAACAGCACATCAACATAGGATTGTTATAAAGAGTGAGGGAAGCATATAGAGTTTATGGCACATGGCTTTTTTTTTAGGCTGGGTTTTGTTTACCTCTCAGAAAACGTTAACATACCACTTTAAAGCTAAGTTTTTTGGTATCTTTACAGATACTAGTACATGTTACTACACGGTTATAGTAAAAATGAAATTCAGAATATGTTTTATATCAGTAATGTCACACATCAGTGCCGTTCTTAAGAAATAATTCTCCTTCACTGTTAGGAGTACAAGTTCATGATTTTGCTAACAGTTTATGACTGCTGAGTAATAATGTAGCTAATAATATTTACTGAGCACCTACTGTACGCTAGGAGTGTGCTGAGAATTTCATGTATGATTTTACCTAAAACTTAGATCAGTACTATGAGGTAGGTACTATTTTATTATCTCTGTTTTACAAATGGAAAAGCTGAGGCCAAGGGAATAAGTAACTTGCAGAGATCAGAGCTGGTAGGTACTTGAGCCAGAATGACAAGGCACTCCAGAACTCATGCACCTAACCACAGAACTCTACTTAGGAAAGGTATTGGTTGAGGGGGAAAGTGAAGGTGGGGGGTGGACAGCAGATCAGATAGCTGAGGATAAAGTGGGGGAAAGGGAAGGGGAGAGACGACATTCTTGCTTGAGGTACTCAGTGCTTGCTTACTTTTCAGACTTAGTTAAGGAGAAGCAGTTGTCAAGGAGATAAGGAGTCTGAGCCACAGAAATCAGTAAATATGGGGAGAAAAAGGGTTTTCTAAGGGAAGACTCTAGGACCTGACGTTTGTTTGAGGGGTGATGCTGGAGAATTGGGAAATGGCAAAACAAGAGTTTGTCAGTGTGAAGGGTAAGATTGTTAGAAACAAATAACCCCGAGAGACCCTTGGTGAAAGAGCAGGCAGACTCCTCAGTGTGAGTAGATGGACATGTGAAACTGGTGGGGTTTGGAGTGGGTGTTCCTATACTGTTTTCGTTGTCTGTACCTGCCCTCAACGTTTCATCAGACATTCCCTTCTTCCTCTGGGGCCTAGCATCTGGTTTTCTAAAAGAATATGATTGAGCATTCAACTCCTGGACACTTGGTTATACTCTTTAGGTTTATATAGTCTGAAAGAGCTTCTTCTGGTCTATAGAAATTGTCTACGCCTGAAAAATACCCTTTTCAAGAATTATCTTTTTCCATGGGTGAGCACTTAGTACACAGTTTTAAGTGTAGGTACCATGATCTACCTCAGAGATACAGCATGCATTAGTAATGCTCTCAAATATGTAACCAGAGCTCAGTCTTTACAGTGTGTGTTGTATATACTTAAATCTGACCAAGAATATACTTTCATGAGAAGTATTGTATTTGCCATATTGTCACAAGCATCAGCCTGACAGAACTATAACTTCAGCTCTCCCCCTCATCACTTTATCTCATTATCTTTTCTGATTTTCTCAGTCCTGAGAAAATGATCTTACATTGTGTGAAATACAAATACACATGTATTATGTGAAATAACAAATTACCTAATAGAGTTTGTGTAAAAAATCAATGGATTTTTAAACGTTCTGTTTTGTTTTGAATGCATGCATCATCAAACTATGTTTGATCTGCTTTACAGAGCAAAGGTTCAAAACTATAAAAGAAAAACGATAGAATCCAGTATTACGAACATTTACACTTTGCTGTACACCAAAAACTACCACAACATCAACTGTACTTCACTTAAAAAAAAAAAAAAAAGGGCTTCCCTGGTGGCGCAGTTGGTTGAGGGTCTGCCTGCCGATGCAGGGGACGCGGGTTCATGCCCCGGTCCGGGAGGATCCCACATGTCGCGGAGCGGCTGGGACCGTGAGCCATGGCCGCTGAGCCTGCGCGTCCGGAGCCTGTGCTCCGCAACCGGAGAGGCCACAACAGTGAGAGGTCCGTGTACCGCCAAAAAAAAAATAAATAAAAAAATATGAACATTTAGAATATATACTTCATCCAGGAAACTGGTTACCAAAATTTCAGCCAATTTTATAAAGATTTTAAAAGAAATATTTTCTTAAAGGCACATGTAAAATTATGTTATGGAAGCCTTATTTTAAATTATTCTTTCTGAGGATTCTATATTATGTCATTGAAAACAAAGACAATTTTTAAAAGTGGACCTGTGTACCTCCCTGGGTCTGGGGTGCAGAACTTTATTAAAGAGTGCTGTGCTATCGCTGCCAGGTATGCCCTTCCTCTGATGGAAAGAAAATGGCTCGGGTAGCCCCTTATATACCTAGGAGATGCCTTTCGCCTCTTCATCGTATGAATCCGGTCTGGAGCTGTGTATACTGTATACAACCATGTTTGAAATAAAGGGTCCTAATGAACATTTTTCTGCATGGAATGCCAGTTAACTGCCTGCTTTCAATTGATCATTGGATATTAAGTCCTCAGTAGTGCCATCATCTTAAACCACAGTCCAGCCCCTGCTGTCCAACAAAGAAGGATTGGACAATTATGCAGTATTTGACCAGACACTGAGCATGTCTAATTTGGGTATATCCACATAACACCTTGATGGAAAGAATAAGCAGACCTTTGGCAATATTATGACTGCTAAAAGAACACAATAACCATCTCAGCTTATGCTCGAATGTGTTCCCACCATACTTGGTAGAGACAGAAAAATATAGTAAACTAGAATTCTTCTGTTGGCAGAGCATATATATTTATGCATTCTTGTGTGTTTAGCTCAGTGGTTAGAGAACACTTCCTGGAAAGACTGCAGTACCCAAATGTTTTCAATTTGAGTTGTACATTTCATCTAATTGGTCCCTGGGACAAGGTTCACTGCCCTGGAGGTGGCTTGGCTCAGTGTTTAAAACTAATGAATTTCAGGTTTGGGACAGAAAGTGGCTGTTCATATTGGACAATCATGTGAACTTGGAATTGTTTCCCATGAATGTCTTAAATAACTATGTAATGTCACTCTGGACAGCAGGTTCTTCTGTCCCCAAACACAGATGCCTGATTGCCCTTGCTCAGGATACTCAGTGCCTGCTTGCTTTTAAAACTGAGGTTTGGCGGAGTCCTTCATTTTTGTGAAGAGAACATTGTGGGAGAAAATAGGGCAAAGATCATCTGAGTGCAGTTGGATGTGATGAAGGACACTTACAAATAGCCTTAAAGCAGCCCAAAAAGACTGGCTTGGGCTGAGTATGTTTGTTTTGTTTTTCCTCTTAGCTATTTGGAGTAAGAGAAAATTCAAAAGAAAGTCCTCTTTCCTACCTTTTTATGTTGATACATCTAGCAATAATTTAGGGATTTCATCTTATCTGATCCAGCTGACCTGAAAAGTCAAGGAAGTGGAGTAGTTAAATGTGGAAACTTGTTTTGCACAGAGGGAAAAGAAGTAAACTAACGAAGTCACAGACACCCCTTAATCAGAGCACAGAGCTCAAGCTCTGTGACGCCTATCCTGGCCTGCGCACCTTTGGCATCCTTTCAAAGACTTGACTCTGACTAGCTGGGAAGCTAGATACAGTTACTCAGCTTTGCAGATGTCTTGCCTATATGCTCAGAGCAAGTCACAATTTGTGTTGGAGCAGTAGGTGAAAGGAATGTTGATTTCATGAATTCCTTTATCTGTGAAAGATTGACCATGGGCTGTAATGTCCTTATGGAGCAGGAGAATTTCCATTGCTGTGTGACGCTGTATTTGTCCCACTTAAGCCATCCACGGTCTGTGCAAAGCCTCGCATCTGGGCTTCATTCCTCCTTCCTCTTTTAAGCAGGGTAGGCCAGATGAGCCCCTAAGGCCCTTCTAGCTTTCGTGGTCTGAAGTTCAGTTTCTTCTGCACATGGGAAGTTGGGGCATTAATTGCATTGGTCACCTAGAGACTGTGTGGGTTATTCAGCTGATAAACTCTTCCAGCAGATAAATGTGAATGTACAGCAACACTCAGGTCCTGCAGAAAGTTTGTGTCGGCTTTGCTGGAACGATCGGTGGACATCCGGGTGATGAAGCACTCCTAAGTGCCAGGCAGGGGTTGTCAGAAGCTAGTGCCGCATCAGTGCTGGATGCTTACCGGGGGTGGTGGCCTGTGTGAGAGCATGGGCGGCAGCATGAGGTGGTCCACATGCAGCCTGGCATCAGAAGGCCATGGGTTCCTCCACACTCCTGACTGCCCCTACCAACCCAAATGCCCTAGCCTCATAGCCTTTGGCGAGTTATCTTACAGTTCTAAAACTTCTGTTTGGTTGTTTTAAAAATGTTTCAGGGTAAAAAGCTTAAAGGTAATGTATTTGAAAGTGTCTTTCAAATAAGTGGAGCTTGATAAATAGGTAACTCGAAACAGCAATTTATAAAAACCCCAAATAAGATAGCCTTATCTGAAAGATGAAGGAGAAAAAAAATAACATTTGTGTAGTGAGAAACATTTCACAGAGCACTTTAGGACATGTCTTTTTATCCATACAACCTCATGTTACAGATGCAGAGACACCTGCAAGTTCCCAGGGTCATGATACCTGGAAACAGTGGCGTGGAGATACTTCTGGTTCCAAACTGTTGTGTTCCTTTTACAATATTTTATAGTTAATGTTAAACCTCTGGTAATTCTGGAAAAGGAAATAAATGATCAAAAATGGTAATGGTACCTATTTGAGGGGTTTCTCCTTATGCTCTTTTTATATGACTACAGCTGTACTGACTGCCATTTAAGATAAACCCAGGAAACCCAGGCCAGTCGCCCCTCACTTTGTGGGACCTTAATTCCGAAACAGCTCCTGGGGATAGCTGGAAGATTTGAATATCTCTGGGATGTCACTGTCCAGTTTCGAAATAATTTTGTAAATGGGTTTCTTCCAGGAAGGATCTGAGTCTTTGCCTGCGGAGACAGCCCTGAAGAACTCCTGTAATGTCAAGCTGGCGATTTCCAAGAAGCAATCTGGGACCTGCACTCCCAAAGAGACCCACAAGGAAGAAAAGACGTGAGGCTGTGAAGCACTGGCACCATACAGGCCTCACTGCCTGATGCTGCCTGTTCCTAGGGTTGTGGGCTGATCAGAGCATCCCTGCTCTACTGGCCCCTGACTTGTGGAATCTCTTCCTCCCTCATCAAATACATACCTTAAAATGATGGTACTGATGAGACAGCCCTGGGAGAAAGCGTATTAGGGACACTTCCTTTGCAGGAGTAGCTGATTCCACTAATGAGTGGCGTTTTTAGTAAGTGGGAAACTGACTCTGATTGAAGTTAAATCTGTGGTTCAGAAGAGGTTTTTCGTATTCTTTTCCTTAGTGCCTCATGTGGAAAGAACTGCCCCCAAGCTTACGACTGTCGTACCTCATTCTGCCATCTTTTGGGACTGGGTTCGAAGGACTTGGAATCATTCCTGCTCCCAAAGCCAACCAGGAGGCTTGCAGGGGTGTGGGGGGCCTCAAGAAGATGTTCCAGGACCTCACCCAGACTGGCACCATTAATGATGGGACATCCTACAGGGCCTCCAGATCCAGCCTGGCCTGGGGCTTGCCACCACTGCGTGCCAGATGACACCCGCACGTGGAAAGACGTGGCAGCGCTGCCTCCCATCCACATGCCTTGACCCCCACGAGCCTCACAAAGGAGGCGTGGTCCATTTTCCCCACAGGTAGGCTTAGGTTTCCGAACATATTCTGATGGAGCATCTAACCAGTGGATGCCAGCAGTGCTTCTCTTTTTTGGAGGTGTCATTACACTGCTTTGTGATCACAGTCAAGTGAGAAATGCGAGAAGAGGGAAGTGTAGTCAGTGACCAGACACACCCAGCACCTGCAGAACAAGATGCCAGCCTAACCGAGCTGTCAGCCACACACAAGGAAGATTACGAGTTCTCACCAGCGACACTTAGGCCACCTGCTCACCCTTTACTGATGCTTTACCTCTACGGTGCCACCAGCGTGCCTTCACAGAGATCCCCAAAGGACTGAGAAGCTTGAGGATTGTTTATTATTTCCAGAAAGGATTTGAGGTGACTTGCCATGGGAGACCCACAGATAAAACTGTTCAAGGGAGAATGAAGATAAGAACCAAATGATTGAAAGAACAGAGACTGTTGTAAAGAAAACCTAGGCCAAGACTAGGCGCTGCAGCTGAGCCCTGCATTCAGTCCTGGGCCTCCTGGCGCTAAGGTGAGAAGGTCGACAGGCTGTGTAACTCGGTCATTACAGAGTATTGTCTAAAATGGCATAACAGCTGACCTCTGGCCAAGTTTATGAATAAAGACTGGCTGTACATTCAGTTTGCAGCATCCATCAGTTGCCTAAGAGAAGATGTGCAGGCTGTAATCTTTGTGGATGGTACAGAGATTGGCCCCAGGCTGCCCTGCTCTCAGTGATGTAAGGACAGACACGGAAGGGGATCTTTTCTAAAACTCCAATCACAAAGGGAAGGCACTCATCAGTCCTCCTGGGACCCAAGCACATGATCTTACCTCAAAGTCGTTTCCCTTGTTATAGTGCATATTGAGAGCTCGAAAAAGCTCCGAGTTGCGGAGAACCACCAGCATTTTGGGATTTGTGACACCATCTGAAATTGCTTGCCGGGCAAATTTCTCCATCTGGATATAATAAAACTCACGGAAGTTGCTGAACCACTTGATCATCTGGGAGGTAATGCAGCGGTTGAACTGTACAAACAACAGGGTCCATGAACTCAGACGTTTGCCATGAGGTGCTCGGTCAGAACTGTCAGCTTCCAGTTCAACACAAGGGTTAACAAGAATGGCTTCAAGCAACACTTAAAAGGGCTTTCTTTAAAAAAGAAGCCGCAGCTGTTTTCTAAGCCTATACAGTTATACACAGAAAAATCTGAATTAGGCCATAATGCCCATTAGAAAATGTATTTTATACCCTAGATTTATAAAGGTTTCTCACTCTTGAAGTGTGACTTTGGGAGGGTCCAGGGTCAAGACTAGTGTGGTCCCAGCTTCTGCTGCACCCAGGTAGACTGCATGGCAGCCCCAGAGCCCTCTGCCAGGTAGAGAGCCAAGGAAGGGGTAAAGGTGTAGATCAGAGAGCCATTTACTGGCAACTCAGAGTTGCGGAATGAATCAGAATGAGAGCTTGGTGCGGGGATCAACCGAGCAATTGGATATGAGGGCAAGAGCTCAAAAACAGCAAAGGGATGATATAGATACAAAGTATTAACAGCCCCTAACCCAATACCCAGGGTAAAGGAGGCCCTCAGAAACTTTATGGAAACAGGCAAGGCCTGGCTCCAACCACCAGACCTTGATTTTTCTTACTGTCACATTGATCTGTACGCACCTTCAGTCGATTTTGAAACACAGCAGTTGGAATGTAAAGTTGACAGGGACAGTGTCCAACTCTTGATACACTCTTTCTTTCTTTCATAGCGTCCCCAGCAAAGACAGAACACTAGGCCAAAGACACCATTTCCGAGTGGTTCTTTCTAACCCTGCCTCTCTCCCCGCATGTTTCTGGGTATACCTACAGTTCAAAAGCTTAAATTCAGACACCCAACTTTCCTACCCTCAAAGTTACCCCTGATGATTCAGGCAGTTTCTCAGCCCAGACCAAAAATGCCACCAATTCCATCCACAACATGAAGGGGAGCTAAAGTGCACATATGATGACCTAGGACTTGCCTCACACGGGAAAAACCCGCTGCCACTTGGGAGTTTTGCAGAGGCTGAAACTGGGTTGAAGGAGTTTACCTGAACATCAGGAAAATAAGCCTTCAGGAGGTTGGAACTGGGATAGCGTGTGAAGAAAAACATTAGTTTGGCCTTCTTCAAGTGACCAGGGTTGAGGCCCTCCTGGATTTATCCCAGGGTCAAGGAAAACTAATACCAGTTTATCAAATAATTTTGTCAAATTATCCAAATAGTAAATTGCCCTGTTCCTTATGGTTTCTATTTTATTTTTTTCTGGTTGAATGATGTATTTGCTCTGTTTTTCTGCCTCTAGCAAGTAGGATCAGATAAGCTTTTTCTTTCCAGATGCTGAATACCATATATGTACAGTAAAGTTGCAGAATTTATAAAGCATTTTGATGTGTAGAAGTTCTATGGCACATGTGATATCAAATACAGTTTGTTGTACTGTGTGTGTGCTTTCACAATACGATGGGAAGAGATGGCAACTCTCTCCCAGATAAACCATTTCAAAACCTCAGGTAGAGATTTACTTCTCTCTGCCTCAGTTTCCTCATCTGTAAAATGAGAGGAGTCGACTAGATGGTCCCCATTCTGGCTCTCATCATTGCCTTTGCAGTGTTGACGCCAACGAGCATCTAACCAGACTGAGTACCAGATCACAGTTAACTTTGGCTCAAGAAGCTTGAATTGCTGGGCTGCAACTGCTCTCCATTTGCCTGGCAGAATTTTCCCTCATCCTTCCCATCTCAAATCAGATGTTCCCTCTGCTGTGAAACCTTTTCTTGCCAAATTAGGCCTTCCTTACCCTGGGCTACCAACACTCTTTGTATAAACCTTTTTTTGTAACAATGACGCTATTGGAATTTTATTGCATGTTTGTCTCCCCATTTAGACTGTTAGCTCCTTGAGAGCAGAGACCTTATCCTTTCATCTTTGTATTCCACGTGCCTAGCCCGGTGCTAGGAACATAGTAGGTGCTCAATAAATGTTTGTTGGATGAAGGAATGAGGGAGTGATTAAATGGTCAACTTTAATCCATACACAAATATGGCAATTCTATTCCAACCCATTCCTCACTCTGGGAACAGATTCCTTCCCCTTTAATAAGAGTAGGGGGCTGTGGTGTGAAAACTAGCACCAGGGTGAGAGGGAAATAAAAGATTCTTACACAAGAACACTTAGCATTCCCAGGAACAATCCTAGGGCTGAGTGCAAGCATACAGAGTTACCCTGGAGCTCAGGCCTGAGCTGTAGCCTTAGGACAATAAAGACTTCTCAGTAGGATATGTCAGTTTACCCGAAGGAAACCAAGCAACTGATTATAATTATAGCTGGCCAGTCACCCAGGCTGCTGTCCAGGAGGCCCCTGCTCCCTGCCTCATTGGCCCTACTTCTTATCCTTCATAAATGCTGTGAACAGAATCCTGGATTGAGTCCAAAGACCCAGTTTCAGATACAGATTTTGCCACCAAGACCCTGTGTGACCTTGGGCAAGCCACTTATGTTCTCTGGGCCTGATTTCTAAACTGTGGAGTGTAGTGGTTGAAGCTTGTGCTTAGCAGTCAGATGCTGGGTTTGAATCCTGTCTCTGCATGTGTCTGTCTTTGACTTTGGGCAAGTTATTTTGCTTCTCTGTCTCTGCCTCCCTGATACTGATCTAGAGTGGATGATTGAGGAGGGTAAGATAACACAGGCCCACAATCCGTTATCTGAAACTCTGGGCCAAATGGAGGCCAGACTTCAGAATCCCTGTTATTTTATAAAGGTAATACGGTGCATGTACGATGTGTTAGTTAACACCCACAGCAGGGTCTGTGGCAGGAGTCTAATCCGTTTAATATTCCCACAGCAAAATCAATGACTAATTATGCTAAGTGAGATAGTCTATAAATAGCCTCCTATCAGTGCAGTCAGGTTTTGCAACCAAGTGAGTTCCCATCAACCTTAGGGGAAAGAAATAGAGGTTTTCAGAGCGTTTTGTGTCTCAGAATTGTGGCTAAGGGGGTGAGCAGGGGAACTGCGAGTCGCAGTGCCCGCCGCAGAGAAGGTGTGCAGTAAATCATCATTGTCTCATCATCATACCCGCTCTACCTGTTTCACAGGGGTATCGTGTGAATGTGCAGGTCCTTGAGAGCAAGAACCTTATCCATTCAACATTGTATTCCACGTGCCACGTGAAGAACTTGCTCTTAGGTGGCTTTCATGGCCCAGAGGAATAAATCTCTAATGCTGGAATGAGGGAATAATTGGGGCCAGGATGCTGCCTGGGGGCCCCCAATCATTCCAAAGGTAGCCAAGTACCTGACCCGGGTGCCCCCCGAAACCTCCTGAAGCTCTTGGAGCCCAATCCTCACGTCATGAGGCAGGGCCAGGCACACCCCTGTGTGTGTATTTCTCAGGGCCAGGTGCCCCTCACAGGGGAAGGACAGCAGAGAATCTTTGGGGACTGAGCCCTTGAGGTTCTTCCACCACCTGACTTTGACAGAGAGTCTTAACCAGTAGCCTCTTATCAAAGGCCCGACAGATAGCTTTCCTCACAGAGGGCTATCACCTGACGAGAAATTCTGCCTATGTTGATATCTCTATGCCTACTGGTGGCTGGTGAGGTGCTCTCAGCGTTGGTTTTGTAGCTGCTCACTGCCTGCCAGGAAAGCAGCCAGCGGGGCCAGAGCTTCGGGAGTGTTTCTAACACCTGTGACCAGCAGGGGGTGCTCATAGCATTTAGGACACAAGGGCGGGCCTGGCGTGGTAGTGAGCTGGCCCCATCCCATCCTGCGTCCTCACCACTGCTTGCCAGGTAGAGGGCACGACTGTTCACACCTGCTTGTGTGACTCCACAGGCACAAGGAGATTCGACTTAAGGCTGTCCCTGAGAAGCAGCAGCGTGAGCTTGGCTCCCTAAAAAAGCAACATCCAAAATATGTTCTCAGGAACTTGAGTCCTACAGATGCCTGTTGGGAAAGGGTCCTTTGGTCACATGAGTTTGGGGCTGCATACATTCTCCTCTTAGAGCTTTTCATTGGACTTAAGCATGGCTCTGAGAAGTCCCGCAGTAATGGAACTAACCCAGTGTTTATTTACCCAAGCTACTTTTTCTCCTACTTCAACAACTGTTAACATCCTGAGGGAGAGTTACTCTGAAGAAAAAACTGTTTTAAGAGTGGGGTCTGCCTAAGGGTTGCAAAGATGATGCAATAAGATTCAGACCCTTGGGATTTCTCTGGTGGTGCAGTGGTTGAGAATCCGCCTGCCAATGCAGGGGACACGGGTTCAAGGCCTGGTCCGGGACGATCCCACATGCCGCGGAGCAACTAAGCCTGTGAGCCACAACTACTGAGCCTGCGCTCTAGAGCCTGCGAGCCACAACTACTGAGCCTGAGTGCCACAACTACTGAAGCCCACGCACCTAGAGCCCGTGTTCCGCAACAAGAGAAGCCACCGCAGTGAGAAGCTCGCGCACCACAACGAAGAGTAGCCCCCACTCACCGCAACTAGAGAAAGCCCGCACGCAGCAACAAAGACCCAACGCAGCCAAAAATACATAAATAAATAAAAATTAAAAAAAAAAAGATTCGGACCCTCTCAGACCAGCCTGGGCCCCGCAGGCTTCCCCATGGGGGCCTCCTCTTCCTCCACATGTGTGCAGCCCTATGCTCTCTCCTCAGCTGCAGCTTAGAAGCTAGTCCTTAAACTGAAATCTTCTTACCCCTTTCAGCTCACCCCTCAGGTCTAGTCCCTGCAGAAAACTTCCCCTTTCCCATCTGCTCCAGAAGTTTCTGGTCCCTCGTCTCTTCCCCGTGAATTATCTGGTCAGAGCACGCCTTTTGCCTGTAAAGCCAAGAGGCTCCAGGAGCCATGCCTCAGGTGAGGCCATTCCTTTGACCCGCTGTGCCAAGGTCTATGGGCAGCTGACAACCAAATGATGGGGTTTTTCCTTCCACAGGGTATTTTGGGAGCCAATTTGGGTTTAAAAACAGACAAAACCCTTTCAGACCCAAAGGACTCAGTCAGTAGTGGTAGAATCTGATGTGTCACAGAGGAAGGTGACGGACCCCTCCAAGCATCCTTAAATCCCAGGCTGTGGTCACCACTTTCTCAGGAGCCTAGCAAATACGAGCCACAGGGGAGGGAGGCCCAGAAGCAACGTTAAGAAGACCACCGGGAAAGAAGAGCCGTTCCCTGCGCTAGGTACTTATTTGTCCCCCCCCCTCCCCTCATCGTCCAGACTTCCTGTCTCTCTGGGCTGTGACAACGAGAACTTCGATTGCTAGTAAAGGATATGTAAAGGGCTGAAGAGAAAGGAAGTGCGTCCGTGACGGCCTGCAGGCCACCTTGCTCCATTTTCACTGAGGGAACGAGGGGCAGTCTTTCCAAACAGGTGGACTTGAAGAGCCAGGGGCACTGTTGCTGGCTCAAAGCCAGTGGTCGCAGTTTGGCAGCTCGCCAAGGTTGCAGGGCCGCCTCTGAGGAGGGGTGGCTCTGGGGAGAAGAGTCCTGCGGAAGATTGCCCCTCCAGTGGCCACTGGGCCTATGGCCCAGTAGCTGGCTGAGAATCTGATCTTCCTGGATGTGGGCAGGCACAGTCAAGGGACAGTTTGCTGGGGGACCCTGACAGGGTTTGGGGATCATTCTCGGAGAGACAGGGTACCTGGGAGAATCTAGAGACTTGGCCAGAGATAAGTTTCCCAGTGGAGCCCCTGTCTGTGGCTGGGCCCTCCTGGGCAAGGCAGCCAGAGGAAGGGGATCTTTACAGCCACCTCCCTCAGGAGGCGAGGGCTCGCTTCTACCGTCTGGCACCAGTCCCGGGAAGCTTCTGCCCAGGTGAGTCAGGTGGCCTGATGGATCCAATAGCACCTTCTGTAATACTGAGTCCACAGCCTGGGATATGGCCCCCGTCAATTCTCTCCTCAGAATCTCCAGCAAAGCTCGCGCTCCAGAAGGAAGGAGCCTGGGTTCCTCAGACTGGTGTTTGACCTCAGACACTCTGTGCTTCTCCACCCTGGAGAGGTCCCCGCTGGAACCCTGGCGGTGGTCACTGTGCACAGCCCAGGACCTAGACCCAGAGCCATCTCTCTGCTTTACACTCAGAGGGTCCTTCCCTGTCTCTGAGCCTCCCGGGCCCTGAGCTGGGGCCTTGGGCTCGGCAGCCTGCAGGATGTGCTCCTGCAGGTGTTTTAGCTGTTGCTTCAGCAGGTGAAGCTGTTCTCTCACCCGAGGGCCCCCCTTCCTGCTTCCCCGGTCCCCGGCAGGGCCTGGCTTCAGGGGGCCTTGCTGCACGGGAAGATTCTGCTTCCTCTTCCGCTCCCGGGCCTTCTCTGGGCAGCACGGGCTGTCCCTGGCTGGGGCATTGCCTGGCACCGGAGGGTTAGGGGAGAGGCACATGCCTCGGACGATGGTCTCTACTCTGGCTCTCTTTGCCTGGATGTGCTCATCCCAAAACCAGTCAGGGTCAGCGAGGCTGGAGCTGGGGACCTGGCTCCAGGGAAATGGGGAGTCTCTGCCCTGTTCTCTGGGGGACGGGCTTCTTCCATCTTTGGTACGAGGTTCTGCCAGGTATGAGCAGTCCCGGGATGGTTGAGAAAGCAAGCTGAAGTTTGGATTCATCCCTTGGCTCCACAGAGGCTGTTAGTCAGGGTTCCGTGAGAGAATTCCTCCCCCTCAGGTCCTCAGCTGGAGGTGCACCTACAGTGAGCTGGAGGCTTCTCTTCACTAAGAGGAAGGATTCAGACTCTACGATGCCGGGGCTTACCCACCTCCTGGTCAGACTCTGAAATTAGAGACAGGAGAAAACAGTACGTGTGACTTTGAGCGGTGCTTTTCAAACTTGTACGTGCAAATAAATCACCTTGGAGTCTTGTTAAAATGCAGATTCTGAGTCTGCAGGTCTGGAGTGGGGCAGAGAATCTGCATCCCTAACCAGCTCCCAGGTGATGCCGTTGGTCCAGACCACACTTTGAGGAGATTCTGAAGAGCAATTCTCCAAGAAGGTTCTTCTCCTGCCAGGGCATAACAATAAAATAATCTGTAATGATAATGATAATGGCAGCTAACTGCATAACTGGCATTGGGCCAAGAACTTTACATCCATTACCTAATTTATTTCTCCTAACAGCTCTGCGGGAATGTTGTCAGTCCTATTTTACAGATAAGGAAACAGGCTCAGAGGAGTTAAGAAGTTACCTCCCTAAGGTCATACAGCTAGTAAGTGTCAGGCTGGAGTCAGAACAATATTTGTCTTGATTCAGAGTGACTATCTGCAACAGAATCACCCTGGGCGCTTGTTAAAACAAGCAAATTCAGTAGGCCTGCCAGTCCTAATTAATCAGAATCTCTTGGTGCTGGGGCAGGGCACCTGCCTTTAAAGCAAGCAAACTAAATTTTGAGAAGCCGCTGTTTGACCGCTATGCTATCTTGCTCCTGGAAGTGTCAGGTTATGCATCTACCTTTCAACGTTTCACAGCTACTTTTTAAGCATCTACTATACATCAGGCCTTCTGGGCACTTGGAGAGTCGGTGGTGAACAAGACAGCAGAGTCTTGCTCTCACAGAGCTGGGCGTGTAACGGGAAGAGAGAATAAATAAGTACATTTTCAGGTCGTGCTAACTGCTATGAAGAAAAAGCACAATAAGGGACTGGAAACTGGGATGGAGGTATGGGGAGAAGGAGAGAGCTATGTTAGAAAAGACTGAGTAAAGCTGTTTTATTCCCATGAGTATCAAAGTACACTGCACTTGAACCAGGAGGCTTCCGGTAGCAGGTATAAGGCACTTTGAGTTTACGAAACATTCGTTCATGTAACGTCATTGCATCTCACACCAACCTCGAGAGTCAGTGTAATTCTCCCATTTTATAGATGAGGAAACTGAGGCTCAGTGAGGCTGAGTGGCTCTCAGTTACAAGATTCCAAGTCTTCTGATGCAGCCACACTTCAGCTCCCTCCCTGAAGATGAAAAGACCTGCATAAGAGACTGACTTCTCTGCCTGTTAAAAAGTTTCATCCTTTCCTAGAAAAGGTAAGTGAATTTCTTTTTTCTCTACAAATTTTCACTGTCGATTGCTGCTCTAGTCCAAATGATGGCGGGAGAGAGCTTGCTTTCTTCTTCCCACTTTCATCCTGAAGCTTACTTGGAATTCTCTGCTCCAGGAAATCTCAGCTCTTCTGCATCCAGTGGGTTCTAGTCAGTAGACTTGACCACAGCCTCCACCTGGAGCCGGCAGGTGACTGGCAGCCGCACAACACAAGCTTTCTATGAGCAACGTCATACCAAGTGCCAGGGCAGAGGGTGGGAGGTGGTGGCATCTGCCGTGCCGTCATGGGGGAAGCGCCACTGAAAGAAGGCTAGGTTCTCAGCTCAGAGTAATTAGAAGATTCTGGCTTTGAGTAAGGAATACATTTGTAAATTACTAAAAAAAAAATGTGACTCACCAAATTAATATAAATTAAAGAATTTGTTATCACCAAGTTTTACCAACAGTTTGGATGGTTTACCACCTCTTGGAGAGAGAAACATTTAACTTCCTGTGACCATTTGGCAATGAATATATATTATTTGTATCATATGAAAAAATTATTTTAAAATCATATCATCTAATAAGCATACCTGGGTCATTGAGCATGCCTTAGCTGCTTTCTAACTAATAATGATCACTACACGGGAAGAATTGCTATTTTAACCAAGAGGAACTATACAACAATAGTATAAACCATGTATATTTTCAGTTAAGTAGCTTCCAAAAAGAAGAGGGGTTTGGTTATAGTTATTCTAACTACTTAGTGAATATTTCCTAAACTCAACATTTTCAAACCCAAACTCTAGAGCTGCCCCTCTGCCTTACCTCTCTGCTACCTATCTTATTGTTCAAGCCACAAGCTGGAGAGTCTCTT
This sequence comes from Orcinus orca, assembly GCF_937001465.1. Taxonomy (NCBI): domain Eukaryota; kingdom Metazoa; phylum Chordata; class Mammalia; order Artiodactyla; family Delphinidae; genus Orcinus; species Orcinus orca. Next base: position 174,049,138 of record NC_064560.1, read on the forward strand.
TGACCCCTGCCCACCTCCTTATCCTCAACATTGATTTGGTCACCATGGCTGGTAAATTTTGGGGCAAAAATGTCTCTGAACTACATTCTGCCATGCTTTTCCCGATTCCACGTCTCATAACTTTTCACCTGGACAATTCCAGTACCTCATGACTGGTCCCCATCCTCTAGCCTCTCCTTACTCTGGTCCTTCTTCTACATTCATTCATTCATTCATTCAACAAACATGGATTGAGTGCTGACAACAGACAAAATCCTCTGCCCATGTGAAGCTAACATCCATGCAAAGGGAGGCAGATGTAATAACATACTAAGTAATGGAAGGCCATTATATAGGGCCTTGTTGGTCATTTGTAAAAACGTTGGGCTTTACTCTGAGACAAACGAAGACCCATTGGAAGGTTATGAGCAATGTGACCTGACTTAGTTTTAAAAGGCTCATTCTCTACTGGGTGGGGAATAAACTAGGCGGTGGGGAGCAAGGGTTGAAACAGGGAGACTACTTAGGAGGCTCTTGCGATAATCTAGATGATAATAACCCAGATGAGATGGCTTGAACCAGGGTGGCAGTAATGGAAGTGGGAACTTGTGTCAGATCTTGGATATATGTTGAAGTTGGAGCCAATGGGATTTACTAGCAGATGAGATGTGAGGCTCAAGAGAAAAAGTATTACTGATGATGGCTCTGAAGTGTCTGGCCTGGAAGGATGGAGTTGCATGAACTGAGCTGGGGAGGGCTGCAGAAGGAGCGGGCTTGGGGAGGAATACCAGGAACCCAGTTTTGGACATGATAAATTTGAGGTAATTATTAGACATCTAAATGAGGGTGTTGAGAAAGCAGTCGGATAACTAAGCCTCAGGTTCAGTGGGGAGATCTGGGCTAGAAATATAAAATTGAGAGTTGCTGGTGTGTAGATGGGTGAACTCATCGAGGAGTCAATGTAGATAGAGAGGGGGCTGAGGTCTGAGTCCTAGGACTTAACAGCATGAAGAGGCTGGGGCAAGAGGGGACCCAAACAGGAAACACAAGGACCAATCAGTCCTAGGAAGAAATCTAGTCTAGTCTAGGAGTGTGTGAGGTCCTGGGAGCCAAGTGAAGAAAGTGTTTCTAGGAGTGGGGAGAGGTCAAGTCACATAAGGATTGTGAATTGACCGTTCAAGTTAGTAATTCCAGATGTTAATCAGAGTCATTTGGGATCTTGATCAGAGCAGTTTCGGTGGAGTGGAGGGGGGGAAAGCCTGGTTGGATTGAATTTTAGGGAGAGGACAAGAAGGGGAATTGGTGACATTAACCATGACAACTTTTTCAAGGTGTTTTGCAAAGAAGAGAGAAACGGGACAGTAGCTGGAAGGAGAAGTGGGTCAAGAGAGGGTTTCTCAAAGGAACCCTCCCACACTTTTGGTGGGAATGCAAACCAGTGCAGCCAATGTGGAGAACAGAATGGAGGTTCCTAAAAAACTAAAAATAGAGCTACCGTATGATCCAGGAATCCCACTCCTGCACATATGTCAGGAGAAAACTCTAATTCAAAAAGATACATGTTGGGAATTCCCTGGCAGTCTAGTGGTTAGGCCTCCGTGTTTCCACTGCAGGGGGCATGGGTTCGATCCCTGGTCAGGGAACTAAGATCCCGCATGCCGGGTGGAAAAGAATAAAAAAATAGATACGTGCACCCCAGTGTTCATAGCAGTACTATTTACAATAGCCAAGACGTGGAAGCAACCCGAATGTCCATCAACAGATGAATGGATAAAGAAGATGTGGTATATAGAGACAGTGGACTACTAATCAGCCATAAAAAAAAATGAAATAATGCCATTTTCAGCAACATGGATGGACCTAGAGATGATCATACTAAGTGAAGTAAGTCAGACAAAGACGAATATCATATGATATCACTTATATGTGGAATCTAAAAAAAGTGATACAAATGAACTTATTTACAAAACAGAAGTAGACCCACAGACATAGAAAACAAATTTATGATTACCAAAGGGGAGGGGGGGGAGGGATAAATGAGGAGTTTGGAATTAACATATACACACTACTATATATGAAACAGATAACAGATAAACAAAGGACCTCCTGTATAGCACAGGGAACTATATTCAATATCTTATAATGGAAAAGAACCTGAAAAAGAGTATATATGTATAACTGTACACCCGAAACTAATACAACATTGTAAATCAACTATACGTCAATAAAAAATAAATTTAAAAAAAAAGAGAGGGCTTCCCTGGTGGCGCAGTGGTTGAGAGTCCGCCTGCCGATGCAGGGGACACGGGTTCGTGCCCCGGTCTGGGAAGATCCCACATGCCGCTGGGTGGCATGAGCGTGAGCTGGGCTCACGGCCATGGGCCCGTGAGCCATGGCCGCTGAGCCTGTGCATCTGGAGCCTGTGCTCCACAATGGGAGAGGCCACAACAGTGAGAGGCCTGTGTACTGCAAAAAAAAAAAAAAAAAAGAGAGAGAGAGAGGATTTCTCAAGACAGGAGGAATAACAGGATATTTGCAGGCTAATAGCAATGATGTTGTAGAAAGATAGTATTTGTTAATATAGGCAAGAGGGGGAGAATTTCTGGAGCCTTGTCCTTGGGTAGGAAGGAGGGGGTGTGATGTGGTGCACACGAGGAGGGCTGATTTTAGAGAGGAGAACCCTCAGTTTACCGGTGGTGGCAGTAGAAAGGCAGGTATGTGGGCAGGTGCTGGCATGTGGGTAGATGCAGTGATGGGAGCTGGGGGAAGTCCCTTTTGATTGTTTCAGTTTTCTCAGCAACATTGTCATTGGCATGAATTTTCTGAACTGTAGGTCTGCTTATGCCCATCCATGGAATCAAAGCCTTTGCTAACTTCCTATCAACCATAAGGTTCAGATGTTTCAGCTCCTCATAACATGGTCTTATTCTAACTCCTCTGGAGCCACTACCCTCAACAGTTACCTGCATTGAGTGGTTAAGAATCTGCCTGCCAATGCAGGGGACGCGGGTTTGATCTCTGGTCCAGGAAGAATCCACATGCCACGGAGCAACTAAGCCCGTGTGCCACAACTACTGAGCCTGCGCTCTAGAGCCCACAAGCCACAACTATGGAGCCCGCATGCCACAACTACTGAAGCCCAGGCGCCTAGAGCCCGTGCTCCTCAACAAGAGAAGCCACCACAATGAGAAGCCCACGTGCCGCAACGAAGAGTAGCCCCCGCTCGCCACAACTAGAGAAAGCCCGCACGCAGCAACGAAGACCCAATGCAGCCATAAATGAATAAATAAATAAATAAACAATAATAATTTGTAAAAAAGAAAACAAAAAACAGTTACCTGCATTGCACTATCCTGGGCTGTGTTTCCTGAGCTCACCAAACCCCTTCATGCCTCTGGGTCTTTGCACCTACTGTTCCCTCCACCTGGAAGGCCCTTCTCCTGCTTTTCCACTGAGAAACCTCTACTCCTCTTTCAAAATCCAACTGAAATATCAGCTCCTTTCTGAAGCTATCAGTGCATCTCCCCTTCAGACTCTGAGCTCCCGCCTTGTGTCCCCAAGTAGTGCCTGACCATGAATTGTCACCAGATTTGTGGTGACTCAGTTAAATAAATTATTCTCTCAGCGCTTTAGACTGACTTTTGTCTCCTCATTAGAGGTACATTATTTCAGATCTCTCTAGCACCTAGCACAGAGCCTTGTGCATGAAACAAAATCAACACAGACAGACCGAGAGACAGACAGACAGACAGATAGATAGAAGAGCATAGAACCACCAACTGCCAAATCTTCCTTGTGGGTTATTGAAGGTATTGTTGCCAGTGTTCCGTGTAGTCTTTGTGCCCCGGAAGGCACAACTGCTAGAGTAAAAGACAGGACTCAGTGTGTTCAATGAAGCAAAAATCAGCAAGAATGCCTTGAGGTCAGAAACTGGAAGTCCAGCCAGACTCTGCTGTGGTTGGGTGCCCAGAGACGTTTACGCCCGTCTCTGTAGGACAATCATGGAAACTCTGCATCTGGGCAGCTGAGAAACAGGAAACCTCTGTGCTGGGGCCAGCCTGCTGCCCAGAACCCTTGATCTGGGTGTGGCCTGAAGCAACAATGCTTTCTGTCTGAAAATTAACTAGCAGCACTCTCACATTCACTGATCGAAGTAGCCATTGTCACAACCCTTTAAAAATAGGTTTACTGCCTTTCTTAGATTATGAAAGTAATACAGAATCATTTTACGCCAAATAGAAAAAAAATTCCTAGAAAAAAGGAATTCCTTTTTTCCTAGAAAAAAAATCCTCCTAGAAAAAAAATCACAGCTAACATTTTGGTGTTCATCATTTTTTCCAATGTTTTTCTCTGTGTACAGATAAATTTCCATAATTACTTTCATTAAAAAACCAACAATGGAATCATAAATGCATAGTTCTATAGCTTCTATTTTTTTTTGCCTCTTTCGTGTCAATGAATATTAATCTACAGCAGCACTGTGAAAGCCAGTTAGTCCACTGTATGGGTGTACCATAACTTATTTAATAAATTCCCTTTCTAGGGACAGTTAGTTCATTCTTATGTTTTCACCATTATAGCCGTAGCATGGACCTTGGAGTCTGACTGCCTAGATTTTTTTTTTAATTAATTAATTAATTTTTGGCTGCATTGGGTCTTCGTTGCTGCCCGTGAGCTTTTCTCTAGTTTGTCGAGCAGGGGCTACTCTTCATTGTGGTGTGCGGGCTTCTCATCGCAGTGGCTTCTCTTGTCGTGGAGCACGGGCTCTAGGCACGTGGGCTCAGTAGTTGTGGCTTGCGGGCTCTAGAGCACAGGCTCAGTAGTTGTGGCGCACGGGCTTAGTTGCTCCGCGGCATGTGGGATCTTCCTGAAATAGGGTTTGAACCCAGGTCCCCTGCATTGGCAGGTGTATTCTTAACCACTGTACCACGAGGAAAGCCCCTGACTGCCTAGATTTGAATCCCTAGAGCCACTTACTAGCTTTGTGACCTCTCTGTACTGAGCCTTCCCGTCAAAAAAATGGGAATAACCATAGTACCTACTGTTATCATAGGGGTGTTGTGAGGATCCAATGAGTTAACATATGTCACATTTTTAGAGCAGCTCCTGGCACATAGTAAATTGCTGATGTGTTAGCTATTGTTATTATGAGTAGTATTGGGTTGAACACTCCTATCTATATCCTTGGCAACTTATCCTATTATTTTCTTATGTTACATTTCTAGAAGTGGAAATTCTGGGTCCAAAACTAGGCATATGTTAAACTTTCATACTTGTCACACAGCTGCCCTCCAGTTTACATCCAACTGATCGGGAGTAAAGATGAGGTTCTGAAGGAGAATTTTCAATTTTGACTGTATATTTCTGCATTAATTGAATTTTCATAAGAAAGTACTTATGCATTACTTGTATATACACTTTTAAATAGCCAGTTTGCTCTCTTACCAACATATCTTTAAAAGAACACATATCGTCTCATCCTCAGCAACACTGAGCATGTCAGTCTTTTGTCAGAGTCAGTCTTTTAAATCTTTGCCAATATGATGGGTGAAAATGTTATCTCATCATTTGTATTTCTTGCTCATTTTTCATATATTTTGGGAGAAATAGTTATGTTGTGTATATTACAAAACTTAAACATGTTTATATCATTTGAGTCAATGACTCTACATCTACGAAGTAAAATCAAGATGCTATTAAAAAATGAAATACATTTTTAAAAATTAAAAAAAGAAAATGAGGGCTTCTCTGGTGGTGCAGTGGTTAAGAATCCGCCTGCCAATGCAGGGGACACGGTTTCGAGCCCTGGTCCGGGAAGATCCCATATGCCACGGAGCAACTAAGCCCATGCGCCACAATTGCTGAGCCTGTGATCTAGAGCCCGCGAGACACAGCTACTGAAGCCCGTGCGCCTGGAACCCATGTTTCGCAACGGGAGAAGTCACCGCAATGAGAAGCCTGTGCACCGCAGCGAAGAGTAGACCCCGCTAGCTGCAACTAGAAAAAGCCCACGCACAGCAACGAAGACCCAATGTAGCCAAAAATAAATTTTTAAAAATAAAAATTTAAAAAAAATTTTAAAATGATCTGATACCCACAGATTTATATCAAGAATGATTATCTTAATATTATTTATAAGACTAGAGAGTGGTTAAACAAATTATAAAGTATGATATCATCTATGTGATGCTATACTATGCAGCCATTTAAAAAAATCATGTTTGAGAAGAGTTTGTCAAACATTATTTTATAGTAAGTAGAGGGGAGAGAAAAATCACATATTAAAAATACAAAGAAGAAAAGGATGAGAAAGAAATACATTAAAATGTTAGCAATAGTTCTTCATGGGTGATAGAACCATAGGTAATTTTTTTCTCAATTTCTTCTTTTTACTTTTCTGTATTTTCCATAGTGGGTATGTTCTCACTCTCGTAACTAAAAAAAAAAAAGGCATCCCTTGCCTTGGATAATTTAATAAAACTTGCATTTATAGGGTAGCCTACGCATGTTTGGGGTCAGAATATATTTGGGAAATCTCTGTACTTTCTGCTTAATTTTGCCATGAACCTAAAACTGTTCTAAAAAATAAAGTCTATTAAAACAAACAAAACTGGCATTTTTCTCTTATTGACTCTCCCAGACATACATTTCCGGGCACCAGACAGGAAGAACCTCACTGGAGAAGAAAATTCAGCTACAAACACAAGCACAGAACACAGGGCTTATAAGTTAACTCCAAAGGTATGTAGGATTTTATAGCTAGAAAGTGTAAAATGAGGGCGAGGTTGAATTTCAAGTAAATAATAGACATAAGAAAGAAGCTGTGTGTCATTTCTTTTCAGCTGAAGTATTTGAAACCATGGGTACGAGCTGAAAGGACAGCTCAACTGCACAGATCACCTCCTGACATGAGAGCCTTTCTCCCTGCGAGTCTGTGCCCTTCCATGGGATCTCCCTTGAGATCTCCCAAAAGCTCTGCCCAAGAGGGCAAAGGGGAGGAGCTGCCCACAGGGCCACCTGGGGTGAGACTAGCAGCTCACAGGCTGTGTTTCCCCTTCTGTGGTGTGTCCACATTTAGGGAACGGCAAACACTTCTGACAAACTCAGCAGGGCCACTAAGAACCAATCAATAAAACAAGGTGGGCTTATGAGGAGTCCTTAGATAAGAGGCACCATGGGAAGCCCAAGAGATGCTAGGTCATTCTCATCCCTATGACTGACGCTCAGACCAGATTTATATGAGGTTTATTGTTACTTCCTTGATAATGTTCCTGCAAGGTTTTTGTTGGGAAATTTTAGTGTTTATCTTTGCAGGATTTTTTTCATTCACTTCCTAGACTCAGCTGCATTCCGATTGGACCAACCTAGTAGATCACCACTCCAATATGGTTGGAGAAATACGGAGGAAAATGCCTTATCCTGAAACAGCCTCTTCTGTACAGATGTCCTGGGATCTAAGGGCCCACCACGGGTGATTCATAATAACGATCACTTAATCACACATTTATATACGAATACATTCTTGCCTGATCCATAGTATTTCTGAACAGCCTCCCATCCTCGTACTTAGCAGGCTCAGCAAACTTTAGCTGCCACCTAAGACTTGTTCAAGGTGGCACATCTCAAGGACATACAGCATTTCCATGCTTTACTAAGGCGTTTTCATATATGACCTCACCTCTGCTTCATTTTCTGAGGGTCCCCTGCATCGTCCATCCCCACATGGCTGTGGGTGGGAGCGGGGGCACCCGTTCATCTCTGGTCCAGCCCTGAGTAGCTCTCCCCGCCGCACTGGCTGATGATGGAAATGGTGAGAGGAGGTCAGACTGACGGCCCAATGTGCACAGCCCTGACCATCGACAGACATAGATACAACCAAGTCGGAAGCCCTGGTGGTCTGCGTGACTAGTGCCCATGAATTATAGAATCATCTACTGGTGTTGGATCTGGGTCAGACTCACCAGCTCTTAGGTGACCTCATACAAGTTAACTTTGCCTCTTCCCTCCCTCAGTTTCTCTGTCTGTAAAATGGGGTTGATAACAGTGCCATTTACCAGGGGTTCGGTGAGGATCACAGGTGTTAACACATGTCCAGTGCTTGCACTCTCCAGCACTGATAATAGGTACTCCTTAAATTGCAGCTTCCTTTCCCTGTAGGGCAGATTTGGAAGGCCCCATAGCCATGGAACTTTAGCGCTGGAATGGGCTTAGGGATCACCTGGTACAGTGGGTGGTTTCCAGGCTTTTAGATTTCAATCATTAATAAAATGAAAAAAAAACAAAAGGATCAGCTTGAGAGTTGCTGACACTTTATTTGCGGTTAAGGGCACAAAAATAAGTATAAAAGACTGCAACCTACTATCATTTTTATTTCATAAAAAAAGAATCTTAACCACCCTGTTTAAAAAAAAAACAGGAAGGGCATAATATCCAAATAAATTTAGCTCTGTAAAAAAACCTCTTTATATTGTCTTTTCTGAAAATCAGGAAAACATCACAGACCAGTGTTCAGGAACCTCTGATTGTCAAACCATGCCTTTGCTTTATGGATGAGGAGCTGAAGCCCAGAGAGGTAGAAGTGACATGCCCAAGGTCACACAGCGGCTGCCATGTCTCACTGTTATCTAGGACACCACCACTGGACATAAAGAGTTCCTTTCATGTGGCTGAGACAGGTGCTCCAAGCTGAGAGTTAGTAGGTCTGGGCTCTACTCCCAGCCATTTGCCCTCAAGCCACACTTTATGCCTTATCTGTTTTTCTAAAATGGGGATGATAATCACCCCCTCACTAAGACTGTCTGAGAACCTAATGAAAGATGAGCTTCGAAACTGCTCGGAGATGCATACCAGGGTATTAGAGAGTGAGGTATTAGGAGTGAAAAGTCTCACTGTCTGTGATCTACTTGAAAGTATTTCTGCCAACAAAAATAGATGAAGCAAATATGGCAACATATGAACAATGGTTAAATCTAGGTGATGGGTTTATAGATGGGTGTTGTTACTCTAGTCTCTCCACTTTTCTGCATACTTGAAATTTTTTAAAATGAACATTCCATCATCATAAAAAGTGCTCTGGAAAGGTAAATGGAAGGGATGGTGTTACTCACAGAGAAGATGCCCTCAGGGAGGTCCGGTCCTGGGCTCTTCAGCCAGGTGGGGCTCGCCACCCCAGGAACTGGAGCAGCAACACAGCCACAGTCATGAAGTGATTTTGGTTTCCCTGCTTCCTCCCCAGGCAGGCCTGGTGCCTGTGGCTGGATAAGGGAAGCCTCCCACCTCTTCTCAGTGCAAGGCACCATCTGACAGACCCAGCCCTGCTGCAGCCGCTGGCACTGGGGACAGTGAGGGCTGCCTAGCGCAGCCAACCAGTGTGGGGGGGTTATGAATATGCAGATAGAGGCCAGAGCTGGTTGGCTGCCCCCCTGCCATCTCCCACTCCCACCCCATCTCAGATGTCCAGAAAAGCCAGCTCAGAGAGGACCTTCTTGAAATGCCATCTCTTCTGTCCTTGCCTAAGGATCCACAGAGCCCCTTGATATTTTGAGACTGAGTTACCCAGCTTCGCCCATTACACTGGCCTCCAGCAGGGAGCTCCTGACCTCGGCTTCCAGATTCTCCAGAGAGTCAGCTCCAAAGTGAACATCTTTCTCCTTACCCCTCACGCATCCTGAGGATATGGAAACCAGGCCAGCGCCCAAAATATGGCATCTCGGCTCTGCAGGAAGGCTATGCAGCTTCTCCCTCCAGCAGAGGTCTGAACACTTTTGGGGAGGCTGTTTGCTGGGCCAAAAGCCCCCTTCTTTGGCAGAGCTGGGGAGAACTCACTGGCCAAATCATTTCCCCCCAACATCACTAGAATTTTAGCAACTTTTCCTCCTTCATTTTGGGAAGTGGAGTGAATGCTGTGAAATACAGCAATGAAAATCGATGCACTAAAGCTCAATTCAACATGGATAAAGCCTCAAAATGTAATGTTGAGTGAAAGATGTAAATCACAGAATGACACAGGTACTGTGATTCCATTTATATTACGTTTAAAAATAGGCCAAGGGGCTTCCCTGGTGGCGCAGTGGTTGAGAGTCCGCCTGCCGATGCAGGGGACGCGGGTTCGTGCCCCGGTCCGGGAGGATCCCGCATGCCGCGGAGCGGCTAGGCGCGTGAGCCATGGACGCTGGGCCTGCGCGGGCGGAGCCTGTGCTCCGCAGCGGGAGGGGCCACCACAGTGAGAGGCCTGCGTACCGCAAAAAAAAAAAAAAAAAAAAAAAAAAAGGCCAAAATGTCTAGATTTTCGCTGAGTACTCATCTATCCGTTATTTTTAATTACAACTGAATGAAGAGATAGATGGAATCTAGGTATCATGAGTAATTCAAAGTGAATATAGGGTATAGTCTCTATTTTATGGACCCCAGGCTCTAGCTCCATCTATCATCTGGTCAATAATATTAGAAAAAATATAAGTAAGGATGTGAGTGTATAGTTCAGACCACACTTATGAATACTGGGGAATTTCAGTTAAAGAAAAAGAATGCTGTGTGTATTATTTAAGCTGAGCTGCCCTCTCTGTGGTGTTTTTATAAATTAACTGAGCCATTTATTCTTCCTAGAAACACATTTCTTTTTCTTATATAATTTGAAACTAAATACCTCTTTTCCTCAATTTAAAGAATAAACAAAAACATGTGTACAGTTTAGGACACATGCATATTGAAGCTGCAATGAAAGCCTGGGGATGGTTAATATATAATTCAGTATAGCAGTGGTTAACTGGGACGACCAGCAAGGAGGGTCACATAGGGCTTTGTCATTTCTTAAGCTGCATGGCGAGTGTGGGTATTCTTTTTGTTACTTTTCTTTAAATCATACACATATATTTATACACCCTTTTGAATATATATTTTGCCATAAAAATCTTCTTTTGAACCCTGCCATAAAACAAGTTTATGAACTTGTATTTATCAACTCCTGTCCCAATAGGTGATGCTGTGTCCTGAAAGGCTTTAGATACAGAAGAAGGTGTGAGCTTATTGAGTTGGACCCTGGGCTCCACGGAAGCTCATATGTGACTCTCAAGGAAATCAGTTTTAACCTTTATCCTGTGAAAGAAATTTTGCACGCAACTGTGTGTGTGTGTGCACTCCTACGTGTGTGGTGTCTGACTATAACATCTAATTAACTTGGGCAATCACTGAAACTCCAGGAGAAATGCTTTGCCACATTATCCAGGGCTGAGCTTCTAAACTCTCAATCAGAATCTCAAAAATTAATTATTTAAAACTGAAAAAATTAAGTAGTTATCTAAGAAATATTAATAGCAACCCCTGCAAAGGATTGCCACAAGTCCTGATTACTGTTTCTGGACTCTTTAGCTGCATCCAGCAGTGCTGTCAGCATGGCAGTATTTAATCATTCCAGTTGTATTTATTGAGTACCTACAGAGTACCAGCCATTGTGTCCTGTGCAGGGGATTTAGGAAAATAGAGTCATCTCTTTCCTTCTGCTGTTGTGCCCAATAGAGGAGACAGACAGGTAAAAATGACATTACAATCAAGGTAGAGATACAGACACAATGCTTCGGAAAAACAGAAAAGATATCTGTTAACTCTGCTAAAGGGGATTAGGAAGGGATTCAAAAGACTTTTAGAGGATGATTAGGAGTCCCTAGGTAAATAGGAGTTGGGAGCAGCCCAGGCAAAGATGTGAAGGAGTGAAATAGCACTAAAGTTCAGCACGTGGGAGAATGCGGGTGGGGAAGGTTAGGGAGAGGATCGCAATATAGCCAGAGGCCAGGTTATCAGGTGCCTGGTCAAGTTGAAGAGTTTGGACTTTACCCTACTGACAGAGAAGCAACCGAAGGACTTTAAGCAGGGGAGTGACAGGATTAGATTTGCATTTCAAAGACATCTTTGACACAGGTGTGGAGGATGTGTTAGAGAAAGTGAGAGTGGAGGCCCAGGTCCTTTCAGGAAGCTTTTTAAATTTTTTATAAATTTATTTATTTATTTATTTTTGGCTGCGTGTGGGCTTTCTCTAGTTGCGGTGAGTGAGGGCTACTCTTCGTTGCGGTGCTCAGGCTTCTCACTGCGGTGGCTTCTCTTGTTGCGGAGCATGGGCTCTAGGCGCCCGGGCTTCAGTAGTTGCGGCGTGTGGGCTTAGTAGTTGTGGCTCGTGGACTCTAGAGCGCAGGCTCAGTAGATGTGGTGCATGGGCTTAGTTGCTCCGTGGCCTGTGGGATCTTCCCGGACCAGGGCTCGAACCTATGTCCCCTGTATTGTCAGGGGGATTCTTAACCACTGCACCACCAGGGAGGCCCCCAGGAAGTTTTTTAAACAATCCAGGTGAAGGATGCTGAGGACTTGATCAGAGGCAGCTGCAGGACAAGGGTGTTTTCTCTATTTCAAGTTAGGGCTTCTGCTCATCCCTCCAGAATTGCAGTGGAAGTGCTTTCAGGGTTTGGGTGAGTGAAGGCATCGTAAAGCTCCTAAGGACCAAGCAAGAAGACTCAGCTAAAGAAACCAACATGAGTAGGTACCAAGCGGCTCATTCATTCTTAACTCAAACTGAAGCTTATAGAACACCTTTTCTATTAGGAAGGCAAACTATAAAAGTGGATACTCAGGGGCCTGGGGCTTTAAGGGGAGGAGAAACTAAAGAGTAGAGGGAGTGCTACCTGCTTTCACTTTGAAGCATGGTCTGCCCAAAGCTGGGAGGCCCAAATTCAGCCCACAAATATTTATTGCACACCTAAACTGTGACAGTCTCTGTTCTAAGTGCTGGGGATACATTATACTTCAAAAACAAGCAAACAGACTCATAGAGAAAGAAATCTTATTTGTGGTTACCAGAGGTGAGGGAGGTGGGGGAATTGGATGAAGGTATAAACTTCCAGTTATAAGATAAATAAGTACTAGGGAGGTAACGCACAACATGATAGATTAACACTGCTGTATGTTATATATGAAAGTTTTTAAGAGCATAAGTCATGAGTTCTCATCACAAGAAAATTTTTTTTTTAATTTCTCTAATTTTGTACCTATATGAGACAACGGATGTTCATTAAACTTTCTGTTATAATCACTTCATGATACACATAAATCATTATGCTGTATATCTTAAACTTACACAGTGCTACATGTCAATTATATCGCAACAAAACTGTAATTTAAAAAAATTGCTGGGGATACATCAGTGAACCAGACAAGGTCCCTAATCTTATGGATTTTATATTCTGGGGGTAGAGTGACAAATGAATGGCCTTCAAAATGTACAGGATGTATGGGGAACAATTAGCTCAGCTGGAGACAGTTTGAGTTGGCACTATGGCAGATCAGGAGATGTGGATGCAGAAGTAAGCCTACTTGGTGAAGATCTTCAGCTCGGTTAAAGGGCAATGGGAGCCCTTTAGAGGTTCCTTGGGGTTCTGTTTCTTTGTTCCAGTGTTAGGGAGCGAGGCAAGTGATTATTGCTTTTTTCAATATTTGAGGAACCTGAGGCTTAGGAAGGCAATGTCACCTGCCCGAGGCCACACAAGTGTAAGATAAGGCAGGCAAGTCTGCCAAGGTCCGAGTCCGAAGACCATGCCGCCTTCGGCTCTTTTCCGGTAGTGCAGAGGAGGAACGGCGCGGTGCCCCTGGGTGCCAGGACAGAGGGGCACCTTCGGGAGGACCGGCCCCGGCCGGCTGGCAGCGCGGCAGCCTCACCAGCGCGGACAGCTGGCTTGAGGCGGTGGCAGCTCCGCGCTGCCCGTCGGTTCCCCCCGCCCGCCAGTGGTTCGCTCCGAACACCCCTCCCCGAGCGGCGGGTGCCGCGGCCCGCCCCGCTTCCGGTTGTTGCCGGGCCCTATATCCGGTGGCCGCCTGCCCTCCGCTCCGCCGCCTCCGCCACCGCCGGCGCGATGCTGTCCCGGTCCCGCTTCCTGTCCCGGGCGTTCAGCCGTTCGCTCTCCGCCTTCCAGAAGGTATGGTACGGCCGGGCCGGGGCCCCGGCGGGTGAGAAACTCGCCGGCGGCGGACGGGCGGCTTGGGGGCAGGGGCGTGGCGCCCCGGCCAGGCCGGGCACCAAGGGCACCGGGACTCGGAGGCCGCGGGCTGGGCGGCCCAGAGCCGCTGTTGCCCTCGGGGCCGTCTTGCGGAGCTCACCGGCCCGTCGCTTTCCCGAGACAGCCGGCGCCCCGTCCCTTGCTGGACCCCACCCTCCGCCCCGGCGGAGGAGCCGCCTTAGAGCCGCGCCCGCCCCCGCACGAGACTCAGAGTTCGGGAGGAGGCGCCGCGGAAGCCCCGACGGGATTTGGGGGCCCGTTTCCTTTTTGTTTAAGTTGGTGGATATCAATCCGGTTGGGAAGTTGAGATAGTTTGGCAGGCCCCGTGTGCTGACGGACTGAGAGCCCGCCCAGGCTGTTGCCTTCACCTTTTGGAGTCATGAGATTCGCCTGTCACCGGCACCTGGGCAGCTTTGAGTCTGTGCTTGAAAGAGAAAGCTGTTTATTCTCCCCTTTCGTCTTGGGTGACGTCGATAATGTCTTCTTTCTCAACAGGGGAACTGCCCTCTAGGGAGACGTTCCCTGCCTGGTAAGTTCTGCCCTTGCCGTCACCTAAAATGCTCTCCTCCTGGGCAGAGCAGTATGCGAGGAAATCGGGGTGCCTGTGTTTCTTCGCATCATGTTCAGATAGATAGAAGTGAAACAGGTGTTGTTTAATAACAGCTATCATTTATTCATTTAGCACTTAGCTACTCAGTATCTGCTGAGTGTCAGGCACCATGCTAGGCCCTCACAAGGGATCCAGCAGTGATGGGTTCTCGCCCTCCTGGAGCTTACAGTCTAGTGGGAAAGACAAAATGTAAATTGCTAAACAAGTGAACTATTGTGAATCTTGGTTAAATGCTGAGAAGGAAACATACGAAGCTGGACACTAAAGCTGTGACCCAGAGGATGTGACAGGCCAGCCGGATGAAAAGCAGGAGAAAGAAAGAGAATAGCATGTACAAAGTCCCTGAGGAGGGAAAAGCTTGGCAGTATTTTGGAACTGGAAAAAGGGTGGTTTGGCCAGAGCATTTTAGTTGAGGGAGAGAGTGGCATGAGATAGAAGATGGCATAGAGACTAGCGAGAATTTAGGTTTTATCTCAACAGTTCTTTATATGCGTGGCATAAGTATTTGTTGAATGAGTTGATCTTATTGTGGGCATTCTGTGTGCCAGGCATTGTTCTGAGTGCTTTCTGTGCATTTTTTCAGTTAATCATCAAGAAAGAGTAAAAGAGGTGTTTTCTCTATTTTACAAATGTATAACTCAAGACTTAAGAGAGGTTAAGTGCCTTGACCAAGGTGATGCAGCCAACTATTGGTCAAGCCAGGTCTGCCTATTCCTCAGCCCGAACTCCTAACCCACCATGTTATCATTTACTCATATAATCAACAGATTATTGAATTCTTACTACATGCCAGGCAGTGTGCTACGTGACAGGGATAGAGGTGGTCTCTACCCTCCAGGATCTTAGGGGCTACTTGGAGAGAAAACAAATAAATATTTATGCATACCTAAGGACATAATTACATTGTGATTACTATAAAGGAGAAGTGGAGTGTAATGAGAGGATGGGATGATGTAGCCAGGCTTGGGAGGGTGGAGAGTGCGGTGGCAACGTCAGTAAAGGCTTCCCCAAAGAAGTGACATTTAAGCTAAGTCTTGAAGAATACATAGGAGTTGGCCAGGAGAACGATATTCTAAACAAAGGGGATTGCTTGTGCAAAGGTTTTCAGGCAGGAAGAGACTTGACCGGTCATAGAAATGGAAAGGAAGCCTGTCTGGGAGGGCTAGACAGGAATATGGAAAGTTTTTGGACTTTATCCTTAGAGTCATGAGATCATAGGCACCTAGCACAGTGTTCGCTCATAGTGGACTCTCAGTAATAAACTTTTTAACTTGGAATTTTGAAAAATGTCAGTAAACATTTTCTCCACTTCATAGATTGGCAGGACAATGGGGAGAGCCTTGTATTTGGGGTTTGCGTTGTGGTTCAGGGCTTCTCCTTGGGCTAGTCACTTAACCTCCAGAAGCCCTGCTTATATATGAAACGGGAGTAATGGCAGATGGTCGTTCCACTTCAGGGAGTTGTGAGACACAAAAATCAAAATGAGGTCATTACGTGAAAGCTTTTTATAAACTCTTAAACGCTGTACAAATGAAACTTGCTATAGGATGAACTCTAAATTGGAGTTAGGGTTCCAAAAATCAGTAAGGGCTGCTGACTGTTCTAGCTCAAATATATGCTGTGTTTGGGATTTGTACTGCAGCATCATTGGTTACTGGATATAGAGGTGACTTAACTTGCCTCTGAAACCCTGGGGGTATTTGTAAGGAGGAGGGCACAAGAGAGAATTGTCTCCCATTTGGTGTTTACCGTGCCCGTGGTTCAGAAAGAGTTGTTAATAGATCTGAAAAAATAAGACACATGAAAGAATATAATCAGGTGAAGCAGATATAGTAATTAGTTGTCAGTTGAAGAAGTGCAGTTATCTGTGATAAGGACAATTGGTGGGGCAGAAAGGAGCTCCCACCTTGTTGAGTATGACCAGAGTGGAAGGCCTCGGGAAGAGTGTAGGAAGACAATAAACTGAAAGGAGGGACAATGATTTGCTCGGTCCTAGAGCAAGCTGGAGACCTTAGGCCTGAAGTAGCCTAGTCTTTGCTACTGGGGTTCAGGCAACAAGACTTCCTGCTCAGTGCATTTTAAGTAACCAGGGAAACAAACTCAGATCAAACATTCCCACTGCTTCTCTGATTAGGCTATATGTAGTCACAGGATAAGCCATCATGTGTCTTTTTCAAGCTTCAATTGTATTTGAAGTCTTGGGGAGTAGAGCATTTTATTATGAAAACATAAAGGGATAATGAAAGTTTATGAGTTTTAAGATAAATGAGATTATAGAATTCTCCCCTTTCTTCCTCAAAGCCATTCCCACCCGAAGTCCCACATGCCTGTTGTTCTCTGCCATTACTATTGCTATGGTGGAAAAGTTTAAGAAGCAGGACTCTGTGTGATAAAGATTATGTTGTTGCCTGCTGTTGATCCTGTTCTACCTCAGAGTTAGGGGGTGAACAGACTTCTTTTCCATTCCCAGCAGGTATCCTGTATAAGATAAAGAGTTGTTGGTTAAGAGTTGTTTTGTTTCTTGCAGGGATCTCCTTATGTCAGGGACCAGGTTACCCTGACAGCAGGAAGACTGTGTAAGTATCACTGGGAAGCACAGATATGTGGACATGGGGTATTTAAGACAGCAGTTGAACCATCTGCTGTCTTAACTGTCTTTCAAGCCCAGTAATCAAGCTGGTTATGTTGAGTCCCTCTACCTAATCTTGATGTTAATTTATGACATGTGCTTGAGCTTCAGCCCCATGTTAAGTGCTGGACCAGGAGTGTGTCTGTCCTGAGGTGTTTAGATTATAATGAAAGTGAAGCTGGAATCCTCTTTTTACGGGAATAGATATAGAAAGGTGCTCCTAAATATTCTGGTTGGATACAAGTGAAGCTGAGGGACTGGAGGTTACATTTATTGTGGAGATTAAGAGCATCTGTTTGGTTGCATGGTTACTCATTTTAGAAACAGTAAAAGCAGACTAGTCAGTTGAGTCATGGGACTTTGCCTAGTTCAGAGGGAATGCTATTATTGCATAATGCAAAGTTTGGGGAAAGGCCACCCATGTGTGTTTCAGATTAACTTCTGCTTATGAATGTTGCTTAATGCTACTTTGCATTCCAAGTATTTTCAGGGTGGTGGTAAGAGGATGCTCTTTAGTTACCTGTTGAGCAGCTGTCAAGCTATTTTCTCTACAGGTAGGATCTTCAAAATGAAGGGTGAGCAGATTGGCTCCTTCTTCACTGTGCATTACAAGCATAATCCCATTGTAAATGTTCTTTTTGCTGTTTCTAAGTATTCTACTGTTAACATCTAATACTTTTGTAATTTAAAAGTTATTTAGGGAGATTCAAAATGTGTTACTCATCTGCAGTTTAAATGAAAGGTGGAGCAGCCACAAATCCTATGCAATAAATGCAATAAATAACTATTCAAAAGTAAATTATTTTAAAATACCCTAAACTTTGAGGGATAAGGATCACACATTAGGGTATTACTCTAATAACTGTTTTTGTGTTGTATATTGTCTTTTTTCATGAATAAGGTACCCATTTTACTTAAAAATCTTTTATTGTAAAACTATTTTTGGTTTTATGTTTTTATTTAATAGCTTATAAATTTACATGGTTCAGAAGTAAAATGAGTGTCCATGAGAAGATTTTTTCCTGTTCTCCGGTGCCACCAAGTTTCTCTTCCCAGAGGCAGCCAGTGCTCCATGTTCTCGGGTGTCCTCAGAGAGCAGTCTCTGCATTTATACATTACCTGTTAGTTCTTGCCTACGAACATGTACCTATACATGGTTGTAAACTGTTGGCAGAACACTTTGTGTTCTGTATTTTTTTAATAACATACATTTTCCCCTTGATTTTACATAGACCTTATAGTTATTTTGAAATTATAAAAATAAAAATATCAAAAGGCAACTTAAATCTGTTACACTTTTCTGTTATAAAGATGCTTATGGTAGAATATTCAAACAGTCCTGAAGTGTAGAAAGTGAAAGTCCCCATCAGTCCAAATCACTCTTCCAAAATGTGTGTGTATGTAACAGATAACCATAGATACCATATATATCTACGTTTCCCACTCTCCAGTGGTAACCACTATTAATGATTTTGTGCATACAAGGTAATATATATATATTTTTTTTTGTGGTACGCGGGCCTCTCACTGTTGTGGCCTCTCCCATTGCGGAGCACAGGCTCTGGATGCGCAGGCTCAGCGGCCATGGCTCACTGGGCCCAGCCGCTTCGCGGCATGTGGGATCTTCCCAGACCGGGGCATGAACCCGTGTCCCCTGCATCGGCAGGCGGACTCTCAACCACTGCGCCACCAGGGAAGCCCTACCTTGCTCTTTTGAAGTTCCTCTTGAATGAGTCCAGAATGGACTGATATGCTGCCTCCTGGCAAGAGAACAGATTAGGAGATACTGTATCAGTTTTTTGGTGTTTTGTTTGTTTGTTTGTTTTGCATATAACACCTTGTTTTACTTGTTAACTGTCTCATCTTGCTGTCCTATATAAATCTATAATCGTGTGGACAGAAATTCTGTTGTATGTGGCACAGTGGCATGTACCCTGAGGACACACAATTTATCTTACTTGCATTTAGTTAAGAAAAAAACGTCATCAGGAAGCCGAGTCCTTTTGGTGGGTATGCAAAGGGCCAAGATGCTATCTTTTTCTTCAAAGACCCAAACTAGATCTGTTCTGGGAGAGCTGGCATTTCACTGCAGCACATTTCACTCACCCAAGGGACTCACTGTTTAAGGCACCCAAGTCATCCAGGCTTTGCTCTAGACATGCTGAGTCAGAATCTCTGGGAATGGGGCCTAGACATGTATGCTTTGAAAAAGTTCTCCCAGGTAACACTGATGGGCACTCCTAGTCAAGAATCACTGATTTAAAGGGAAGGTGGGGCTTCCGTGGTGGCGCAGTGGTTGAGAGTCCGCCTGCCGATGCAGGGGACACGGGTTCGTGCCCCGGTCCGGGAAGATCCCACATGCGGCGGAGCGGCTGGGCCCGTGAGCCATGGCCGCTGAGCCTGCGCGTCCGGAGCCTGTGCTCCGCAACGGGAGAGGCCACAACAGTGAGAGGCCCGCGTACCGCAGAAAAAATAAACTAATAATAATAAAAAATAAAGGGAAGGTGAAAGAATCTAAAAAAGAGTGGATGTATGTATAGCTGGTTCACTTTGCTGACAGCAGAAACTAACACAACACTGTAAATCAGCTATACTCCAATAAAAATTTAAAAAATGAAAATAAAAAAGAGAAGGTGACCCGTGATGCCTTATCTAGACTAAAATGAGTGAATCACCTGTTAAAGGAGTTTACTTTTATGTTTGTTTTCTAGCATTAACAGCGGTAGTGTCTTCAGTGTTCGCTTTTTCAGAACTACAGCTGTGTGCAGTAAGTACCTTCAGCTCCCTACCTTATTGGGAATGGAGTTTTAATGGGAAGAACAACAATTGACTGAATTTAATTAAAGAAAAAAATTAAAAAGGAGAAATGTGGACTATGTGATTTTTTTTCCCCCTCTTTTACTAGAGGATGATGTGATTACAGTCAATACCCCAGCATTTGCAGAATCTGTCACAGAAGGGGATGTCAGGTGGGAGAAAGGTAAGATTTAGTGCCTTCTCACTTAAGTTTAAATACTTTTGAAAAGTCCCCTTTACCCCCACGATAATCAGTGGCTCCACCCTTTTCTTTACCTGCAGTGTACTTTCCCCTGGCTTTAGGAAAGGGGTCTTGTAACACACCTGCCAATGGGGATTTTGTGGCTACTGGAGGGTTCCCCCCTGCACCCTAAGAGGTAGCCTTTGACTATCTTTTCAGCTGTTGGAGACACAGTTGCAGAAGATGAAGTGGTTTGTGAGATTGAAACTGACAAGGTAGGCTTGTCCTATTAGTACCAACTTTTCATGGTCTCCCCTTGGTTTCTTAACCTAATGAAAGGAACAGGGACTTAACTGTTGGTTATAGATAATTTTTAACTGCCTCAGTTGTAAAATTGTTGGAATAGCTCATTAAAAAGAAAACATTAAAAGTTTAATTTTAGATTGTTCTAGGTGTATGTACTATGTACTTTAATAGCTTTAGTTTTATAGCTTTTGTGTGTGTGTGCATGAGCTGTTTCCAGTTGTTTTTATGTATCACTTGGAAACACATTAACTGAATCTTGCTTTAGTGTTCTGAGAAAGGACAGAAAGGGTGAATCTTCACAGTAGCATTGATTACTCTTACTCTGAAAGTGTGGCCTTGGTGTTTCTATATACAGGGTCTTGTGTATCTGTGTTGCAACTCTTGTGACTCATTTGAGATTCTATACAATTAATTTTCTAATGCTGAGTAAAAATTTGGACTCTTTCTCCATCTGTCTTCTTTTCAAGACATCTGTGCAGGTTCCATCACCAGCAAATGGCATGATTGAAGCTCTTTTGGTACCTGATGGGGGAAAAGTAGAAGGAGGCACTCCTCTTTTCACACTCAGGAAAACTGGCGGTAAAGAAGTTCTCCTGGTTGTCAAGGTCTCCAGTGTTCCCCCTTGGAACTGGGGCTGAGCATAATATACTAATTCCTTGATACCTCAAAGACCATTTGGCATTCCCTCTGCCCTTTTTGAGGCAGTAAGAGGGGAGCTATTTATATTGTGAACTTTAAATGTCAAGTTTTAGAAGAAAAGGGTATTAAAAAAATAAAGCTCATAATACTCTGTTCTTTATTGTGCTGGACCTTTTCTTAAATAGGAATGAAGAAGATTCTAAAGACAGTGATTTCCCCCCACCCCAATCCTGGCGTCAGAGTCACATGGAGGCTTTAAAAATAATACAAATGCCTAGATTCTGAGTCCCAGGGATTCTGATATATTAAATCTGGGGTTTTCAGATCCTGGTTATCTTATCATAGTTTTCATTGTTGTTGTTGTTGTTGTTGTTTTTAATGTTCTCCAAGTGATTCTGATACACAGCTAGGGCTGGGAGCCACTCTTCTAAAACGAGAAGTAGTATTTCATCCTGTCTGTTATAGAGAATTTGGTGTAGTTTTTTCATATCTATTCTCTCATAACATTTTTTAGGGAGAGTTGGATTTCTCTTGGGAAGAAATGAGAAATAAGGAAATGAATTTGTACTGGATCTCACAGCCAGTATTAGAGATTAGAAAAGAACTTTCTGATTCTTAATTAAATGCTGTAACTACTAAAGTATTTTTTTCATTGTTAAGATAGTTAAGCAGAAAGATGGTAGATTACATCGTTATGATTGATCAGGGCAAGACCAGAAGCCCAGAATGGAAACAACATACAGTAGAAGGCTAGGGGATAAGATTGATTCTTCTAGTTGGAGAATTTCATCTTCTGATCATTCCTTAAGAGAATGTTCTTCTAATTTAAATGTAAACCCAGATGTGATGTCCAAATTGGTAAAATCAAAAATATTTAAAGTTGTGAATTTATATTGCTTGACCACCTCATTGGTTTATAAAGTTACCCTAGATAAAATGCTTTGAAGTCTTCAGTCTAAATGTGCCCTTGATTATTTAAACTTTTAAGTTTTAATAGTTAAGAGTATTCTCCCACATGGGATGTTAAAATAGAAGAGGAGACGATCAGTATTACCATAACTAGAAAGGTGTTGCTCTTATGTGTGTATTTTAACATCTTAAATTACCTGGGTTTCTTTTGCTTTGAAGTTTACATTACCATGGACTTCAGTAGGTGCTTTGAAAGTACTGGCTGAATTTGATGATCAGTAGATATTTGTGAAATCAGGAAGGCAGCTGAATTAAGTCAGTTATCTAACGTAGGACATCTAGGAGCCCTGGGGAATAGAAGCATAGTGCCTTAAATCATTCTGTGTATCTCAAAGCTTTACATGTATAGCAAATACTCAGGAATCATTTGTTAATTGATTGGAGATAGAGCTTTTGCTGCTAAATTCTACTTAGTATCTGCAATTTGGTTGCTTTCCATTCTAGATAGTGCCAATGGCATCTATTTTTCCTGTTTTTCAGCTGTTCCTGCTAAGGCCAGGCCAGCCGAAGCTCCTGCTGCCGCAGCCCCAAAAGCAGAACCTGCAGCATCGGCAGTTCCTCCTCCCCCTGCAGCATCTATACCCACTCAGATGCCACCAGTGCCCTCGCCCTCACAACCTCTCACTAGCAAACCAGGTAAGCCTCTGGCTCCCACGTGTCTTTATGTGGGAGAACAACATCTCATCTTATGTCATGTTCCCTCACAGTCTAAGACTAATTACGGCTCTGAACAGGCTCCACTGTCTGCTTTGTAGAAAGAATTCTAGACTTTGTATCAGAAGACCTGATACAAAGGGTTTGCATCTCAGCTTTTTAGCTGAGTGTATAGCTGTGTGACTTTAGGCTAGTTATTTAACTTCTCTGAGCAGATTGTTCGTTCGTGAAGTAGGAATGATAGTAATTCACCTCAGCATATCTTGAAGATTAAGTGACAGTACGGTATGAAAGCACTGGCATGTACTCAAGTAAATGTTTCTCATTTTCTGATGCAGTGTACCCTTTCTTCATTTTCAGTGTCTGCCGTAAAACCCACTGCTGCCCCTCCAGTAGCTGAGCCAGGAGCTGGCACAGGTCTGCGTTCAGAACATCGGGTAAGTCTCTGAGGACCACTTCCAAGAAAGAAGCCGAGGGGCAGTGCTGAGATTAATGGAGTGGGTATGCTCTGCCTACGTTTGAATGGCTGGCAGCTGATTCCCTTGGCCTTGACAAGGAAATTGAGTTTAGGGTGCGACTTGTTCAGTGACATGACTGTCAGATGACAGGACTAGAACCAGAGGTCTTCTGAACACTTGTCCATTGGTTTTTCCCACTTTGTTATGCCAGCAGTGAAATGCTGTGGGTGAGTAAGATATACGCAGGGGATGGTAGCCTAGTGACGCATCCCTTCCCTCCCACGATAACGCATACTTCGGAGAGGTGGTTTAGTGAGCTCTATTCCTATACTTCCGGGATACTTAGGTGAGGGCTACCCAGTGGCAGTCAGGAGCAGACATAAGACCTCAAGGAAGTATGGTCAAGAGGGTGGGTTCCTCTGCCTGAGAATACCTCCTAAAAATACTATAGCCTCAAAAGTTTGTTGCCTCTGAGTTTCCATTCCACCAGTAGCTATTCTCGTGCAAGTCTTTATTACCAGAAATTTCCCTTTGTGCAATGACTCCTGGGCTGGCTAGCCCTACCCCACACTCTTCCATAAATTGGTTTTGGTTTTTAAATCAAACCATATCCGAGGCCTCTATTCTTTTTTTTTTTTTTAATAGAAACATCTTTATTGGGGTATAACTGCTTTACAATGTTGTGTTAGTTTCTGCTGTATAACAAAGTGAATCAGCTATATGCATACGTATATCCCCATATCCCCTCCCTCTTGCGTCTCCCACCCTCATCCCACCCCTCTAGGTGGTCACAAAGCACCGAGCTGATCTCCCTGTGCTGTGCGGCTGCTTCCCACTAGCTATCTGTTTTACATTTGGAAGTGTATATATGTCCATGCCGCTCTCTCACTTCTTCCCAGCTTACCCTTCCCCCTCCCCATGTCCTCAAGTCCATTCTCTACGTCTGTGTCTTTATTCCTGTCCTGCCCCTAGGGTCATCAGAACCATTTTTTTTTTAGATTCCATATATATGTGTTAGCACACGGTATTTGTTTTTCTCTTTCTGACTCCACTCTGTATGACAGACTCTAGGTCCATCCACCTCACTACAAATAACTCAATTTCATTTCTTTTTATAGCTGAGTAATATTCCATTGTATATACGTGCCACATCTTCCTTATCCATTCATCTGTCGATGGACTCTTAGGTTGCTTCCATGTCTTGGCTATTGTAAATAGTGCTGCAGTGAACATTGTGGTACATGACTCTTTTTGAATTATGGTTTTCTCAGGGTATATGCCCAGTAGTGGGATTGCTGGGTCATATCGTAGTTCTATTTTTAGTTTTTTAAGGAACTTCCATACTGTTCTCCATAGTGGCTTATCAATTTACATTCCCACTAACAGTGTAAGAGGGTTCCCTTTTCTCCACACCCTCTCCAGCATTTATTGTTTGTAGATTTTTTGATAATGGCCATTCTGACTAGTGTGAGGTGATAACCTCATTGTAGTTTTGATTTGCATTTCTCTAATGATTAGTGATGTTGAGCATCTTTTCATGTGTTTGTTGTAGGCCTCTATTCTTGGTCAAACTTCAGGCACATCTGAGTGGGTAGTTTGTGTTTCCTTGTTCTTGCACAGAGGAGCAAGGCCACCACAGGAAAGAGGAAGCCTGGATCTCTCCCTGTATTTAGATACTACAGTCTGTCCTTATCCACTCCTAGGAAGCCCAGTGCTCCCTCAGACTAAGTGTGAAGGGTTAGTTCCAGAGAGACCAGGTGGTCAATACTTGTCCCACTTTCCCTTTCAGGAGAAAATGAATAGGATGCGGCAGCGCATTGCTCAGCGTCTGAAGGAGGCTCAGAATACCTGCGCAATGCTTACCACTTTCAATGAGATTGACATGAGGTGAGAGCTCTAGTCCTCTTCCTCCCTGTGCCCATTTTCTTGGAGAACACTTGAACTTGCCCAAGTCCCTACCTAGTGCTGATTCTATAACTAACTTAACAGGAAAGAAGTACTTCTTTGCAGTGCTTGTTGACTTATACAGAGTGACCCACTGGTTTCACTCTCTAATCTACTTTCCTAATACTGTGCCTGCCTCCTCTGTGACCTAAAAAACTTAGCCTTTTACTTTTATACCTGAATCTTGTGATTTCTGATAAACGAGGCTGGTAATAGTCTTAAAATCTAATGACTACTGTCGAGCTGACAAGTAGAGAGATAGGGCATCCAGGCTGACAAGGCTCCCCTAGGGATACAGAATCACTTGACAGCGTGTCCAGAGTCAGGCGCCGTACCCTGCTTCCTTCTCACTGGGACTGCTCCTTATGTGTGTTCCTAAGCGACTCAGAATTGAGTGGGTGGAAAGGCATAGGCTTGTCGTATCTTTCACCTTTCCCAGCTTTGATAATGAAATGGGAAGCAAGTTGTGCTTTTAAAGAAAAACTTCAGAATTAACCAAAGGGGCTAATTCAGTATACCCATTTCTGTAGTGAGCTAATCGTTGACTCACTTATCTTCTTCAAGACTTTGATGTTTATAGGTGTCAGGACTGTAGGGAAGAGAATGTAGTTAAAGTCAACAAACAGTTTTTGAGTGCTTACTGTGCACAGTATATTACACTATATTTGAGGGGGATGCAAAGATGAGTGAAAAAGAGCCCTTACCTTCATAGAGCTACCATCTTGCTTAGATAAATAGAAAGTAAAATCTCTAGTGTCAGTATCAGGAGGATACAAAACATATGAAGTGGAGAAGAGAATGAGATCATTTGTTTATGAGGTGACAGGGTGGAGGTAGGGATCAGGAAAGGCTTCCTGGAGGAAAGAGATTTTTAATAGACCTTAAAGAACGACTAGCACTTTGACATAGTGGAGGAAGGTCATTCCAGAAGATGTTAACAATATGGACCTGGCACAGACAGGAAAGTACATGACACATTTGAGAAATAATCGCTGTGAGAAATATGTGTAAGAAAGAATGGTAGAGAAAGTTGGATCCATACTTCAGAATGTTTTAAGTGCCAGGGTAAGAGTTCGTAGTTAATACAGGAGGTGAAATCATCAAGTCTTCAGGTCATCTCTTTGTTTTTTATTTTTGTCCCAAGTGTTTAGTCTGTGAATCTACATTTCATTAAGGAAATTGGTCTCCTTTGGAAGGAGTCTGAGAAGTGTAGAGAGGGGAGTGTGCTGTGGCACTCACAGAGTAGGACTCTGTGGCCCATTTCACTAGATGTCGTACATTCTATTGTGAAGCTTCCCAAAAGACTGGATGTCATTCAAGCCAAAGATTTCTCTCCTATCCATAGGATGTAGGGAAGGACCTTGACTAATGAATCACAAGGGCTGCAGCTTATGTTTCAGTGCATTAGGGCCAAATTGTACACAAATCGAATTGGGCTTTGAAATTCTACCCAATTCCTTAAGACAAAACATGTAAATATTTGTGGCCTTGAAAGATGCAGTTGGCCCAACAGCTTTGATTGAAGGTAAGTACAATAGCTGGATCTCCTTTCAGCAGCTAATCGAAGTGTCACTTAATGATGGCCTGGGGTCTTACTGCAGTCAGTAATCTGGTTTAGATTGAGTGCCCTTTGGGTCTTGCACTGATCAGCTAACCCATAAGGGGCCTTTCTGAGACCTTCTCCTCTCCCCTGTTGTCCCAGCCTCTGCCTGCAAGGGCAGAGCTCTGAAATAGAAACTACTTAATGACCAGACAATAGCATTTGGGCAGTTTTGAGAGCAGAGATGTTTATCACTCCTCTTTCCCTCTTCTGCAGCTCTTGTGTCTTGGGAACCAGTAATGTCTTTAGGGTGGTAATCCTAGCACTAAATGAGGTTAGACTCAGGAAAACAAAACATTTTAAAACCAATCAGTCTCCCTAGGAAAACTTCCCTTTTAAAAAACAAAAGGTCTAAAGGGGGGAGTTAAAGTTATATCATCTTATCTTTCGTGCTAATGTCAAATTAGGCCATTATAGAGAGAAAGGGAGAATTGAGCATTTGGGCCTAAGATAAAGTTAAATTCGATTTCCATCTCGGAACTGTATTCCCATAAATACAGAGGTTTCTGCAGCAAAATGATGGGAAAGCCATTTCCCACTAACTCTGTTGCACATGTGTTGTATGTATGTGAAAAACCAGCCCCGAAGGAACAAAGACTGGTCACCTTGCAAAGGCTTCTTAGGGGCCTTGCTGCTTGTACTTTAAAAAGCTTAGATCCGCACATGGTCACTTTTCTAAATACCAGGGAAACCACGTCCATCAAACTAATCTTAACAGCAGGAACTGTGTCTTTATTATCTTTATATCTTGGTGCCCTGCATTGACCCCCACGTGTGGTGGGTGTTAGTACCTGTTTGAAGGAACAAACGGGGGCTTCTCTGGTGGCGCAGTGGTTGAGAGTCCACCTGCCGATGCAGGGGACACGGGTTCGTGCCCCGGTCTGGGAAGACCCACATGCCGCGGAGTGGCTGGGCCCGTGAGCTATGGCCGCTGAGCCTGCGCGTCTGGAGCCTGTGCTCCGCAACGGGAGAAGGCACAGCAGTGAGAGGCCCGCGTACCACAAAAAAAAAAAAACGGTAGAAGGAACAAGCGGATGGAACTGCTAACTCTGGGGAGATGAATGAATCTACTGACTTTCTCGTGAGCCTAAAACAACACTGGATTATACCCATCCACAGATAGTCATGACTGCTTTTGCTCCCATGAAGCCCATGCACCTGTGGGGCTTTGGGGTTTATTTCATCTTCACTAGTTAGGAGACAGGAGGAATGTCACAAGGAAGTCATAATCAGGTTTGGTGGTATTTTGAAAATAAATGAGACAAAAAGAATGGTGCTTACTTTGCGGACTTTGTTTATGCTTAAAAAAAAGCTTTTTTCGGTGTGGATGGCTCATGATTGTAGTGTAGCTGGAAGTCACTTTCTTGTCCAGGGTGAGGATGTTGCTGTGCTGTCTGAGCTCTCGTTCATATTGTCTGTAACTGAAATCTTTGACTTCTGGAACACAGAGGAGCCCTGTAAAGGGCTCAATCTACCTTAAAGACAGATTGGATCCGGTTCCTTTGCGTCCAGGTTTTGTAAAGGAATAAAGTTATTGTGTTGACCTCTAGTGGACTATTTCAAAACTTGAACTTAGGTAGTTGGTCCACAGTAAGGGAATAAAGCTTATGCAGCTGTGTACACAGAGTTAGAAACCAGTATGAAAGTCAGAATTGAGGCTGCTTTTGTGGTCAGTTTGTTTTGTAATGTTAATGTGTCTTTGCAGTAACATCCAGGAGATGAGGTCTCGGCACAGAGATGCTTTTCTGAAGAAACATAACCTCAAACTAGGCTTCATGTCGGCATTCGTGAAGGCCTCAGCCTTTGCCTTGCAGGAGCAGCCTGTTGTAAATGCAGGTGAGTTTGTGGTGGCTAGAATCACAGAGGTCCTGGGAGGTGTGCGTGTAAACACACACCTGCTCCCACACACAGACACAAAGACGGCGGTCGACAGACTAAGACTTCTTATTTCATACGTGTGAAAACTTGAGTACCTTCCCTGGGGATTTCTTGACTCACCTTCCCAAATGGACGTCATGATTACCTCCTCCCCCGCAGCTGGACAGAACAGATTCTCTTCACAGTGCATAGCCTGGCAGCTGCTGTGGTGACAGGCAGTTCTGAGCCAGGCCAGCCATCCAGGCTTCTCGTGTCAGTGTGGAGACTTGTGTTCTGGCTGATGCCCACCCTCCCACAAGCCCTATTATCTTGGGACCTGACTCTTACACCTGGCATAGCTCCAGGGTGACCTTTGATTTCTGGTCAGTGGACCTCATTGGGAGGCCTTGGGCCTGGCCCCTCTTTCCTGGACTTGGTGCCCATTTTCCTTACTTTTTGCTCACCTACATCATTGGAATGTTGACCTAACAAGCAGTTCTCTTTCCCATTGAGACAATTCTCTGTTCCCTGGAAGATTAGAGAGGACAGTGGCACTTCTGAAACCCTCAGCAGTGCAGGGTCCCTAAAAGTCTAGAAATAGAAGTCCTAGTCCCTTCCGCCAAGTGGTGTGCCCTAAGGTGGGTGGAAGGGCTTTGTTTCACCCTGATGTGTATCTCTTTATTTCTTCCGTTCTTCTTATGCTTCCTGATGACTCTCTCCATCGCTTCTGCCTACACATACATGTAGGCATTTCTCAGAGTTCCCCTGACCTCTTTCTCACTTTACATGCTTTTCCCGGGGTGTCTTTTATCTGTAATACAATGCAGACTTTCTATGAAAAAGATTCCCAAGCCTGTATTTTCTCATGAGCACCAGACCTAAATTTTTAGCTGCTGGTTTGCTCTCTCAGACCACCCTGCTTCCTACCGAGTCTCCTAGAAAGAGGCTTGCCTTCTTGTTGAGAGTGGGCAGCAGAATGGGCAACATCCCCATCCCCCCACTTCCTTTACTAATTTGCCCTTTTTGGGAACACTTTTTAAACCTGCCGTTAGCTAAGGGAGGGCTGGAGTAGAGCTAGCTGACAAGAACTTTGGCACATACTTATCCTGTGTTAGCCTGTGTATTGATCCCTCTGAGGGCTGCCAAGGAAACGGATGCCCCGTGCTCATGCTTAGTCAGGGCACTTGGGGGAAGTTACAGTTGGCTGGCATGGGAGTAAGAGGAGTGTCAGCTGCCACTTGTAATGCGGTGGGTTTTGTGCTAGTTGGTCACCCCACACTGTACCAAGCACCGTGGTTTTTTCCTCTATGAATGCAAATTTTTCCTCACTAGCCTAGGCCTAGGGAGTTGTATGTAATGTGTGTTTTCTCTCTCATAGTGATTGATGATACAACCAAAGAGGTGGTGTATAGGGATTATATTGACATCAGCGTTGCAGTGGCCACGCCTCGGGTATGTTGGGGCAAGAAGTGGGGAGCTCTGATCTTTGACTCTCTCCTTACCTGTGTGAAGAAGCAGACCCCTGGGAGAGATCTTTCCTGTAGTTCTGTCTTTTTAGAAGGGAGTTACTAGAAGAGTAACCTGTTTTTGACCATACCACGTTCTTCTATCTCTGGCAAGCCTAAATATTTTAGACTCTGTTAATCACGAGTCTGGGGGATATTCTGGGGGAGGGGAGACCATAGGCTTGAATCAAGAGAGTTATAACTATAAAGGGTACTATTAATTTGCAACTGAAAAGAACTTTTCACTCTCATCAGGGTCTGGTGGTTCCCGTCATCAGGAATGTGGAAACTATGAATTATGCCGATATTGAGCGAACCATCAGTGAACTGGGAGAGAAGGTAAAAGAGAAAGGATGGTATGAGCTGCTGGGCAGGTCAGGGAAGAGAGCCTGGGGAAGGCTGGGCCAGTGAGCGGTGCTCAGGGAGCTGGAGCCTCACTTTCTTCTGAAAGGAGTGTGTGGCCCCTGTGAACAGCAGTCACAAGCGAGAGCTGAAGTACAGCTTCCTGGTGGAGCTTATCGTGCTCTTACGACTGAAGAGCTCATCAGAGGAAACCAAAGAAAAGAAAAGATTCTGAAGTCCTTTCCCCTGGTGGAGCACTAGTCATAGGCATCTCAGCTGAATGCTTTCGCGTTAAAGCTAGACCTTGGATTGTTGATCTTAGATATGAGCCTTCTGGACTTCCTTTAGGTGAAGAAAGCTGGGTTGACCTTACCTTTCAATTGTAAAATCTGTTTTTAGGCCCGGAAGAATGAACTTGCCATTGAAGATATGGATGGTGGTACTTTCACCATCAGCAACGGAGGCGTTTTTGGCTCACTCTTTGGAACGCCCATCATCAACCCCCCTCAGTCTGCCATCCTGGGCATGCATGCCATCGTTGATAGGCCAGTGGTCGTGGGAGGCAAGGTAGGGAACATCACCATTAATGTCCTAGCAGCTAGGCGATAAGGAGAGGTAAGTCTAACTAGATGCTCATTATAAAAGATTCGCTATACTTTCAGGCATAAGTTGCATCTCCTAGTTTCTAATTACTAGCTGAGGCACTGGTTCTTAAATTGTGTGTGGAGTAGCAGCACCTGGGAACTTGTTGGAAATGCAAATTCTTGGACCCCTTCCGAGACCTAGTGAAGCAGCAAGTACAGATGATGCTGATGCACGTTAAAGTTTGAGAACCTTTGAGCTGAGAAAGCTTGCTCCTTCATCTGGGACTAGTCAACAGGCTTCATTCTCTAGGTGCTGTAGAGAGTGTGGGGATACAGTTGAAGACATGGTCCTTGCTCCTGGGGAACAGAGGACAGCAGGGCAGAGCCATCTACAAGCTGCCAAGTTGTAATGATGAGGCTTAGAGGTTTTCTGGGAGTTCACGGAATGAGGGCAAAGGGTCTGGAGCTGGCCCTAGAAGATATGTTGGTAGGAAAATGTTTTCTGGGACTCCTATGTTTAGAACCTTTTTGGGTCACTAACTCCTTTTTCAATCTAAAAATCATAGATCTTCCCTGAAAATGCTCATACACCCAACTTTGCATAGAGTTTCAGAGAATTTGTGGACCCCAGGATAAAAAAAAATTTTTTTGTTGTTACTATAACCCCAAAGAAGCAACTGCAGGCAGCCAGAACTGAAGAGGAACGTCCCTGTAGACAGCAGACAAGTGAGAGGGCAGAGCATGGTGTTTTGTTTTCTTTTGTTTTGTGTTTTTAAAGGCAGTTGTAAGGAGACTCCTGTTTTCTTGGTTTAAGCTTTGAGTGTGGGAGCTTTGCACTCAGGGTAGGGCTTGGTCTTTGAATATGCTGTACGTATCCAGAAGCAGCAAAGCAGGAACGGCTCTGCAACTGGGAACTTAACTATGGGCTGTGCTGTGTCATCTCCCCTTTCATCTGGGCTTTCTCTGCCCCGCTGCAGACAACGGGGCAGACAAACCTGTCGACCTCTCTTCTCTGTAGGTGGAGGTGCGGCCCATGATGTACGTGGCCCTGACATATGATCACCGGCTGATCGATGGCAGAGAGGCCGTGACTTTCCTCCGGAAAATCAAGGCAGCGGTAGAGGATCCCAGAGTCCTCCTATTGGACCTGTAGGAGGAAGCCATGCGCCCTACACATCAACCATGCAGGAACTGAAAACCAGTCTTCTCCCTGTCCCCTCACGGGCCCCGGGTTAGCCTGGTGACAGACAGGCATATGCTGTTGTTCTCAAGTAAGGAAACCAGGGCACTATGTAACCAGCAGTCACAGGTCTCTTGGTGTTCCTGCCAGGCTCTCTCCCTCTCTGCGCCGTTCTCTTACCCTCGAATATCTGATTTCCTTAGGCTTGAGGGAGAGAGAGAGCCTTAATGGATGCTCATTAATATTCCTGCCTTTCTCCATTAGCCCTCCGCTGAGATGATTTTGCTTCTCCCCCGTCCAGTATACCATAGGGAAACTGCCGGGGACCATGTGATTAAGTTTCTATCTCTTGAAAGTCTGTTCTCCAGAGATGCCTAGGAGGGTGCTGTGCCTCCCAAGCTCGGAGCAACCTCTGTCCTGGCTGTGCACGTCCTTACTCGGTTCCACCCGTGTGGAGGTATTGACCACAGGCCAGGAGGTGCTGCTTTGCTTCTTAAATGGCATCTTCATTCTCAGCTGTCACTGACTTCAAGCTGCCTCTTCTACCTCTTCCAGGAAGCACAGGCTGGGGGATCTGGAGGGGCAGGGGATGGGTAGGCAGTGTTGAGGGGGAGGACAGCTTCTGAGGTCAGAGGTTATAAATGAGACTGGAGCAGGGCCCAGGCCTGCCCTCACACTCTCCGTCATAGCTTTGTACCAGGAAGACCCATTTTGGCACAAGCATGCCCAGCTGTGGTTGTGCTGCCCTTTCCAGACCACTGGGACCATTCTACCACATTATTCTCATCTAGAGCAGATTCTAGCACATGGCAGGGAGACAGCGTGTCACAACCAAGGGCTGGATGGCGCCTGGTAGAGATTGGAGTGAAGGAGGCATACTGTGGACTGGCTCACATTGTCTTGAGCTTTTAAATTCCATTGGTTTAAGCCTGTGGGCTGAAGAGGCAGTTCTGTTCCTTCCTGTATCATGGCCCTTAGGGAGCGGAGCCTTAGCGCTTCCTCCACAGAACACAGGTCTGGGAGAGGATGGATTGTGGTGGAAACCAGCCCAAGATGCTAGTGCACAGTGGGGAAATGGCCGATGTCACCTACGAGGTACTGCCTTGGGTCTGGACACAGTCATTGGAATTCTTCGGA
The DNA here is from genome assembly GCF_937001465.1 of Orcinus orca. Taxonomy (NCBI): domain Eukaryota; kingdom Metazoa; phylum Chordata; class Mammalia; order Artiodactyla; family Delphinidae; genus Orcinus; species Orcinus orca. The sequence continues at coordinate 174,082,544 of NC_064560.1, forward strand.
GGATGGTTAAATGCACACGTCTTGTCATGAAAGCTACTGGGCTTCATCGCTTCGTATCCAACTGCATCCAGGCCTGAGGCTGCTGACACTTGACACAGGGAGCCATTTATTTAGTGCAGGGTGCCCATTTGTATTTTGAGCAAAGAAGCAAGGCCTGGGGGTTGGGGTAGGGGAAGGGGTGGGAGCCAGTACTGAGTGCCTGCAGCATCTCCTATGTCTTCACTATTCAGAACTTGTAACTAAAATATTTAAAGAAACTGATTTTAAATGCAAATTAAAGGGCAAATGTTCGCAGACAGGGTTCCTGCTTCTGTACTTCTTTTGGTTACTGAGGTTGTGCAAGTCTCCAGCACTGTAACTGTCATTAGCACTGAAAGACACGTAATGTCCCTCTCATCCAGAAAAGTGCCCTGGCTTCCTTCCAGGGCACTTCCTTCCTCGAACCTGGTGAGCCCGGCAAGCCACACTGTTGAAGAGAAACTGGTTCTCACCTGCGTGAAGCCCCTTCAAACACCAACAGACATTTAGATTTTGGTGGCGTTGCCTTGCGTTATTTCTGGGATGGATGGGGGAGTGGTGGAGCAACATAGTTTCGCATTTTGCACTTGATTGCCACGTGGGTACCCAGATGCTCAAGGTTGATTTGAACAAATGAGGGTAGATCACCTCCTAGGAGCAAGTGGTGTGTGACGGCGAGTAGACGGGGTTGAGAGATAATCTGCGCTGACTACGTGTGATAGGCTTGATGGTGTCCAGGCTTAAACTCAGCCCGGCTTTTCCACACGCAGTCCCTGCCTGCTGATCTCGCTTGCGGTGATACCATGTTCATGTGAAGGTCTGTCACGGGAACAGAGTGGCTCCTAGAGGGTAGAACTAGAGCTAGTAGAAAAAGCTTGGGTTCAGTGAAAGGAAGAATTTTAGGTCAGGTTTGGGGCATGGAGCTAGAAGCTTTAATTTCTTTAGTAAACCTACAAAGGAGGTACATTTAGCCCCATTTTTATCAAATGGAAATAGACTGTACGCCTCTTAAGGGCTGGGACCACAGTATTCTAAAGTCAGGGCCTAGCAAAGTGCCGGATGTGCAGTGTTCATTGCATGAATGAGGCCCAGAAGTTCCAGAAGCAACTTGCACTTTGTACAGTAGTTGGAGGTGCTCTGACCTGACTGAGGGAGTGTAGCGGAAGGAACAGACTTGGAGCGGGTTCCACCAGGCTCTGGCCGGGTCCTGTCATTTCCCTCTTTGAATTCCAGTTCTCAGGAGCCACCATCTGTTGAAGAGGTCACCGTGAGGGTTAGGTCCACTCCCCTGCACCACCCCCAGGCACCATGACCCTCTTCAAAGATGTCTTTTCCTGTTTTACTTCTCACGGAGCCCAGTGCTGCCACTTTCTGGGGGGCTCACAACTGCTCTGCTGGGTACAGGCTGGCGTGCTGTTCACTACCAGCCCTGCTTCCTCCTTCCTAGCAGGATCCAAGCACACTCTTGGTTATCGTGGAGCTTGCTCTGGAGGAACCCTCCCATCTCCCTATCCCCTCTCATTGCGTTAACGAGGCAAGGACACCAGAGGCAACAGCAGGCTTTATTGGAGTCGGGGTGGAGGGACATGGGCAAGCCCCAGGGAGAGCCAGGACCTTCCAAAGGCTGCACCTCCCACGTCCCCCGGACGCGTCCAGAGGGCCTGAGGAGCTTCGCGCCATGCCCACAACAGGTCCCCAGCCCCAGATTTAGAGCTGGGCCTTCACAGCCAGACTGGAGGGTGTTGTCAGAGGCGCCACCTGGTGGTGCCGGAGACGCAGGCGGGAAGGAGTTGGTGGAGATCTGTGGAAGTTTGTCTTAGATGCCACACCCCAGTGACAGGGTGAGTCCTGAGAGGAAGGAGGCCCCCAAATCTGGGGAGGGAATTGTCTTTGGGGATAACTACTTACCCCAGTTCTTCCGAGACCAGAAACATTTTGCTTCCGGCTAAAAGCTTGGGCCATCATCCCATGTGTTTTGTGGTTTCATTTCAAAAGGATATGAAGTCACAGTGGGCAGTGGATTGAGTGGACCCTCAAGACTAAAATGCAAAATGGTAAACAGGACGAACGTCCGAGAAGGGAGTCCTAGTGGGTACAACTTTTCTTCAAGTGGCTTCAGCCTGGAGACTGAATGGCGATCTCCCCTCAGACCCATGGGGCAGGTTTTCCTTTCTCTCCACATGGGTGGGCTAGCCGGGGAAGGGAGCTCTTTGTTTCCAAAATTTCTCTAAGTGGCAGAGCTGTGCCTTCCTCTCTCCCCCCATTCCTCTTTATCCTTATTTTCCTCCCCTCCTTTCCTTTTGCTCTCCAAAGTCGGTAATCACAAGATAAGGGGCATGGTCAGGAGGGGGGAATGGGTTGTCCTGTCCCATTCCCTCACCCCACCCCATGCCCACTACAGACTTCTTCCCTGCTTCCCCAGCCTCCCGACCCCCTGCAAAAGTAGCCTCTGGTGGAAGAGGCCCACTAGTTGCGTGGTTAAGATGACCAGCCAGGGCAGCCCTGGTTTGGGACCACTAAGCCGGTGGACTAGTATCCTGAGGTGAGTCTCCAGAGACATCCCGAGTGGGGCACATGGCAGATAATGAGTCACAAAATTTCACGGCTCAGCAGGTGGTCAGTAGCTCAGAGCTAATGCAAAGGAAGGCACCTTTTAACATGGTAGGTCCAAGTTCAAGTCCAGGGTGTGCACTCAGCAGGTGACTGTTGACTGATGGGTGGAGGGGTTCAAGCTGCCTAACAGGCTGAGATCTCTCTCTCCCTCCCGCTCAGCACCATCTAGGAAGGGTTTCTCCAGCACGTGGCTGGGGGACTCCGTAGGCCCTTCCTGGTCAGTGAAGAGACTTCTGAGGCCCAAGGGAGGGGCCCGACCAGGAAAGGCAAGCTGCCTTTCATTCTTTGCCCGAGGGCCGCTGATTAGAATGGCCAGCTCTGGGTGGCAGGCAAAGAGAAGAGAGGAGATCCAGACCAGTCCAGCTGCTTCCACTGCCTACTCCACCCCCTCCGGTTACCCCACCAGTTTGCTCCACTGGATGGTGCTGAAAAAGGGGTGGGACTTGAGTTTGTTGACACCGCCTCCTCCAGCGCCCAGGCGCCCGGCGGGCTCAAACGTCAGCAGCTGTGGAGAAAGGCCCAGTCAGCACTGGGCAGGCCTTCCCAACCCCGTTGCTCCCAGCCAGCCCGGCCCACAGAACCCCCAGTGTTACCCTGGGAGACATTGGTGTTTGGCCACCAACATATAGAAATTTGTTGTCCCCATTAACCTCCTGCACCCACATCAGACACCTAATACGCTGGGCGGCTTGTTCACACACAGGGCTCTGTCCTCCCTTCTGTCCACCCTCAGGCCAAAGAAGCTGCCTGCTCCGGGCCGGCCACACCTCACCTCAGTCAGCAGGGAGGCTGCGGGGCGACTGAGCCACTCGGGCAGCTGGAGCTGGGTGTGGGGTTGGATTCCTGAGGGGTGGCTCTGGGACAGCGCCTGGGAAGACACACGGGGGCGACCCCAGGAGGGTCTGTACACTCCAGTGGCGGCCAGGTTTTATCTTTTTCCCCCTGTGTCACATCTCATGGGGATGGTGATGCTGCTGCTTGTTGCCTCTTGCTTTGGATCTACTGCATGTCAGGCTGCGGAAGATGCCTGAGACCCATTATCCGTAATTTCCACAACAACCTTCAGAGTAAGTATTACTACCCCCATTTTAAAGACAAGAAGCAGGCTCAGAGAGGTCAAGGGATTTGTGCTGAGTTCAGGGTTTGAACCCAGGTCCCTCTGGCTCCAAGCTTGCTAGAAACATCGGTCTTGGGTTGCAGTCAGGGCAGGCACTCTATCAGGAATAGCACTGAAACTTGTCTCCTTACAGAAAAAAAATTTCCATGGGCGACTCATTTGACATGGCGTCCTACTGCCAGGGCCAAGGCAGGGCTGTGGTGAGGGAAGAAGGTAGGACCTCTCTGTGCTCCAGAAGGGTGCAGCTGCGGGGAGCAGAGAGGTCTGTCTGGAGGTCAGGAAGAGAGGCAAGAAGCGACCAGGAGGAAGGCCAGAAGCCCTGATCTGGAGACGTGGTGGGAGGCCAAGAGGAGAGAGCCACTCTGTGGGGCTGTGTGCAGCCAGGACTCTCAAAGGCCCTGGCTACAGGACCAAACCAGGAGGGAGCCAGGAGGGACCAGTCAGATCTGGACTTCTGGTCACACTGCATCCACTTGGGGCATTTCCTGCTCAAATGCAGTTTGGCCTCTCCCTGCTGCCCGACCTAACCAGCCCCAGGTGTGGCGTTGAGCTCACGAGGGAGGATGGAGGGCGGAGGTCATCATCCTGAGCAAGGGTACTTGCCAGGGGAACTTTAAGCTCTGGGTTGACCCAGGCCAGACAGGGCAGCTGCCAGCCTGGGATGAAGGAGGCCCTCTCTCTGGTCGTCCAGCCAAAGTCTGGGGGTTATAGCTCTGAAGGGTGTGGATGCGGGGAGTGAGCAGCGGGGAGAGGAGGCTTGGGGGATGATCCGGTGGCCTTCTAAGTAAAAGGGCTGTGTCAAACTCCACCCTCCCTCCAGATCCAGGCCCGGACGCTCTCTTCCAGAAACCTTCCCTGATCATCCCGACTCAACTCTCACTGAGTTGACAGTCCCTAGCTATAGCCACTCATCTGGCAGCGGTGCGAAGTGTGGCCATGGCCTGGGTGGGAGTGGCTTCCACGGTCTCTCATGGTCTTGGCGGTGGAGGCGGGAGCTGTGCTGGCAGAACACTGGGCCCAACGGCCAGGTCTCCGGGAACCAGACAGGCTCTGCCCCAACACCGACTGGCTGGACTAACCCCAGCCCCTCCTACATTCAGTGACACCCACGAGGCCCTACACCCTGCCCACACACCGCTCACCGTTCCCGTCAGCAGTTCATACAGCAGAGACCCAAAGCTCCACCAGTCGCAGGCTTCGGTCAGCTCAGAAATCCCACCCACCTCTGTGGGAACAAGAACATACGTGTCTCAGTCTCGCCTGCCCAAGGAGGCGTGTCTCCCCTCCACTCACCCTACCCAGGTGCCCCAGGTCCCTCCATCATCCTCAGTCCCATGGCTCAACCCACATAAAGACACCCAAGGGCTACCCCCTACCCCTTCCCGTCTTGCCTGGGGCGCTGTAGAGTTTGTCCAAAGCCTCCCTGCAGCACTGGGGCTCCACCTCTGACCACTGGCCGAAATACGTGAGCCGGATGTGGCCTTGTCATGCAGTGCATGCAGGGAGGAATAAAAGGGGACAAAAATTGCTATTAGTCATCTTGGAGCTGCAGGCGTGACGCAGGGGACTCCAGCGCTTCTCCCAACAGCCACAAGGCAGCGGCCAGCGGCTGCGCTGGGCAGAAGCTCCCTAAGGGCCCGCCCCCCCCAACGCCGAGGCCCCGAAACAACCTGGTCTTCACAGGAGCCTTGCCCTGAGCTCATCGAGGGAAAGGGTTTGTTTCCCAAGCTCAACCCTGACCAACCAGGCTCAGCAGAGTCCTTCCTGAAAAGGCCGGGGAGGGGAGGCAAGGGAAGAAGCAGATAACCTCTGCATCCACTTGACTTTGGGGAAATTTCCTTCTCTGTCTTGAGGCTTCGGGGGCCTCCCGCCGGAGGGTGGGGTAGGGTGAGGGCCCACTCTTCTCCCCCTGGGCCCAGGGCTCCTACCTGCCTGGTCCAGGAGCAGGTTCCGGGGATTGAGGTCCCGGCACAGCACCCCCTGCTCGTGCAGCGCCTCCAGGGCCACCAGCATCTCGGCTGCCCACTGCCTCACCTGCTCCTCCCTCACACTCCAGGCGGCTCCACCGGTTGAGGGGCGGCTCCGACCTCTGCCTCGGCCACAGCCCCCCAGCACCCGGCCGGCCCCTGCACGAACCCAAGGGAGCCCGCAAGGGGGCCCCGGATCAGAGCTCTGGCCGGGCCCCCGCCTGGCTTGGTGGTGCAGGTGGCCACCTGGGGCCTTTGGAAGGTCCCAGGAGCAGGAAGGGCCGGTCCCGGCTGAGAGTTCACCTTCAGCCTCTCTCTGGGGTCTGATGGCTGCAGCCCCCCCGGCCGGGGTAAGGCTCTGAGAAGTCCGGGGAGGCTCCAGGGGGATTCGGTCCTGCAGGCAGGGGTGGCCAGGTGGGAAGCGAGCTGGGGTCTGGAGACTGAGTCGGGAGTAGAGCTGAGCCTTCATCCTCTCCAGGCCGGAGCCAGACCTAGTCCCAGACTGTTGGAGGCACGGCTGGGAGAGCAGGTGGGACCACAGAGTGCCTCCTGGGCCGTGCAGAGGGTGCAGCAAGCATGGGGACAGGAGTAAAAGAGCGTGGGGCCCAGGTCCCTCTCCCACTCCCGCCACCCCCCACCCCCCGTCTTGGGCACGGACCCTTTGCCTTCCAGGTCCTCACCTCTGCTCCCTCCCCTCCCTCAGCCTAGGATGCCCTCTCCCCTCCTCTCCACCCACCTAAAGTGGCCCCAGCCTCACAACCTGGCACAAAATAGGTGCTTAACCCCTAAGGAGATGTAAATTATTCTTAATGTCCTTGGTCTAGGTGGTGGGTTCGCCAGTGTTCAATGTATTATAATTTTTTTTAAGGGAGAAAAGTGTAATGAAGCTTAAGTAAGTAAAATAAAAACAAGGCCAGGCACGGACCTGCGACGACTGTATATCATGACCCAGAGAGGTGTACCTCATTTAAAAAAAAGTCATAAAAAAAAAAAAAAAAAAAGTCATAGCTGATCAATAAATATCTGCTACGTGACCCAGTTCCTGTCCTTACAGCTTCAGCACCATCACCCCACGGGGCCACTCTGAGGGGTGGGCACAGACTAGGAAAGTGAAAAGAGCCAAGACTGGAGGAGAGGGTGACAAAGGGGACATCTGCATAAATGCCCTCTCACCCGCCCAAGATGTGAACATCCTCCCAGGACGTCCCCTGCCCCCCTGGCACCACACAGAAGCCCCCAGCAGCCATCATCCTCCAGGAAGGCTGGGTCCCCTGGTCTGTGCTGGGCATCTGGGCTCGGCAGTTTAAGAGGATGAGACAGGACGACATCCCAAAGGCCTGAGGAGCTGACAGGGCCCCCTCACCTTGCACATGCTCCAGGTGCAGGAAGATGGAGTCCTCGCTCACAAAATACCGCAGCAGCTTGGTCATGTAGGGGACGCCGTGTGGGATGATGGTCAGCCGCTCCCGGCTCACCGCGTGGCACCTGGACAGGCTCTGGGGAGGGAGCAGAGCAGGCAGATCAGCTGGGGACTGGCCAGAGGCTGCTCTGCTCTTCAGGGGCAACCAGACGAAGGGTGGGAGCCACCCTGGAGAGCAGCTGCCTGCCCCCAGTTCCTAACCTGACCCTCAACCCTCTTTACACCCTGGAAGGCAGGCCCTCCCATCTCTGGTCCAAGGATGAGGCAATGTGTGTGTGCGTGTGCACACGTGCACATTTCTGGGAGGCGGGGTGCATGCTGGGGGCAGAACAAACAGCTGTTGAATTGGAGGGAGTGTGGGTTTCCCATACGGCTTCTGGGTAGAGGTTCCCCAGGGGGTAGGGGTTTCCAAGAGCTCTGAGAAAGTCCAAAGGGGAATGCAGAACGGCAGGGGGTTGGGCGGCACCTGCCTTCACCACGAAGGTCCCTCCAGTCGCTGGGTCCTGGACCAGCTGCACCTGCCGAGGTCCAGGTGGCACTAGTCAAGTCACATGCTAGTTCCCGGGATTCCATGGCCCCAGCCCCAGCCTCCCAGGGTCCTCCACCAAGGCTGGGCTGGGAGGCCAGGCTTTGGTAGTGCAGAGTGTACCCCCCACCGCCAAACTGACATCGAACCTGTCCTGCTCATCCACCCTTGTTAGATCTGCAGGTCTTAGCTCAGGTACCACCTCCTCCAGGAAGCCTTCCCAACCCTCACGTTAGGCTGGGGCTCCTACTCTGTCTCCAGTGCTCTCTGGGCTCACCCTATCACACTGTGCCTAATTTCCTGTCTCCCCGCTGGGCTGTGAGCTCCGAGAGGGCAGGGACCACATGGCCAGCTCTGTACTCCCAGAGGCCTGCATAGGACAGGGAGGTAGTCGGTGCTTCCCGCATGCATGCTGAGTGGTCCATCCTGTACGGTCCGAGGGTGTCATGGCTAGAAGGGACCTCAGAGCCAGTCACCTTCTCTGATCTCTTATGTTACAGGTGAAGAAGCCAAGGCTCTGAGAATGTGGCCCCAGTGGTGCCCGAGACCTTGTGGTCTTGCCATGCTCCTTCAGGTCTCATCCCCTGCCCCCAGCCCCTTCTCTTAAATGGTCTTTCTTTCTGGAGGCTATCTTTGGAGGGCAGTCCACTCCTCCTGTTGGTTTTGCTTGGAGGCAGTGGTCTGCCAATTGCTGGGCAGAGCCTTGTTTGGAGTTGGGCCCTAGACTCATCTCCATGGTGGGCAGGGGTGGACCCCAGCCATAGGAGAGGACACGTCAGGGGAGGAAAGCGGAAGATTCGGCCCAGATGAGGGGCATGTGGGGGGCAAGGCCAGCACCCTGGTGTTGTGACTTCTTAGCCGTCAGCCTGCCCTGCACACGTTCCCCGTAGTGGCACATGGGAACCAGGCCCTGAGGCCAGGCCACTGGACAGTGACGAAGGCTGCAGCCTAGGATTGGGGTTCAGATCTTGGGTGAGTGAATTGATTTTCTCATCTACCAAACAGGAATTACAAATGCCCACCCTCCCTTATCACTGGTTTGTTGAGGCCACCAATGGGAAGGCCCTTGGAGAATGTAAAGGCAGTGGGAATGTCAGTTACATTTGCCAAGTCACATGGCCTCTGTGAACCTTGGCCTTCTTCACTGCAAAATGGGTCATAGCAGTACCTCCTTCAGAAGGCCATTAGGAGGATTCTATTCAAGCGAGCAACTCAAGTACAGCAGCAGCCTGTGCCTGCCACATAACATGCTCTCAATAGTCTATAGTGACGATTATTAATATCATCACAGGGAAACCCCACACTGGCTAAACAGCATTTACTCTGCACTAAGGGCTTTATCTAGGTCATTTAGTTTCATTCTCCAGCCCTACCAGGTGAGCATTACTAGTGACTCATTTTACTGATGAAGAAATTGAGGTTCAGAGAGGTTACGTTGCCTACGGTCCCCCTGCTAAAAAGTAGTAGAGCCAAGATGTGAATCCAGACAGGCTGATCCCGGAGCCCTGGAGACATAACTGCAAATAAGGGCACAACCAGGTGACCTGGTGCATGCCTTCCCCTCTGGGCCTCAGTTTCCCCATCGTCAGTGAGATGAAGGTGGTGGACTCTGAGCACAGGGGCAGCAGGCGTGAGGCATCCCTTCTGACCACTAGAGGTCTCTCCTCCAACAGCCAGAGATGGAGTCCAGCCTAGTCCCCGCTCTTTGGCCAAATTTACGCAAAGCTTGAAAAAGAAAGAAAGAGAACTCTGGGGTCATTTAGGATAATACAGTTTCCCACAAGTGCTGACACCCCGGATAATTCCCTACTGCCACTTGCCAAGTGGGATTCCCCTCCACCTTGTCTTGTCTTGGGCAAGTCTTCTCGTTTACAAAAAAACAGCAGTGAAGGTCGTGGAGGCCAGAAATAAAACTTGATCAGTACATTGAAACAAGTGTGTTAAAAAAGAGAAGAAAAAATATATATATACACACACATCTATCAAGAAAGAAATAGACCAAACCATTAACAGTGATTATCTCGGAATTAGATAGGATGGTGGGGAATTTTTTTTTCTTTTCTGTTCTAAACTCCTTTCTCTTTCATGGTATTTCAAAAGGGGGCATTTTCCCATTAAACCAAGCAAATTAAAAAAATCCCCTTCCTCTTTTGCTCTGTGCTATAGAGCACTAGTTTGTCCCTTGACCTCTATGAACCTCAGTTACATTCTCTGTAAGACAATGATTAAAATGCAGCACTGTCCAGGGACTTCCCTGGTGGTCCAGTGAGTAAGAAAGACTCGGCACTCCCAATGCAGGGGGCCTGGGTTCGATCCCTGGTTGGGGAACTAGATCCCACATGCATGCCACAACTAAGAGTCCGCATGCCACAACTAAAAGGTCGCACATGCCACAACTAAGAAGTCCACGTGCCGCAACTAAGACCTGGCACAGCCAAAATAAATAAATACATAAATACCTTTAAAAAAATGCAGCACTGTCCAGTAGGACTTTCTGCCATGATGGAAATATTATATATCTGCACTGTCCATTAGAAGCCATTAGCCACATGTGGCTATCAAGCCCTTGAAAGGTGGCTGGTGCCACTGAGAAATAGAATATTTAATTTTAATTAATTTTAATGAATTAAAATAGTCTTACGTGGCTGGTGACTACTGTATCGGACTGCACAGGTTTATAACCCTTTTCCTCCCCAGGGTGACCGAGCGGGTTTAATGCGACAGCTTGGCAAACTAGAATGGGCCTTACGAATGTCAGGTGAGTATTGCTATCGGGAAGGCGGAAGGCAGTTCTGGTGAAGGGTGCCTGCCTTCATCTTTTTAAAAAGGGAAATCTCGGGCTTCCCTGGTGGCGCAGTGGTTAAGAATCCGCCTGCCAACGCAACGGACACGGGTTTGAGCCCTGGTCCGGGAAGCTCCCACATGCCGCGGAGCAACTAAGCCTGTGAGCCACAACTACTGAGCCTGAGCTCTAGAGCCTTCGAGCCACAGCTACTGAAGCCCGCGCACCTAGAGCCTGTGCTCAGCAACACGAGAAGCCACCGCAATGAGAAGCCCGTGCACAGCAACAAAGACCAAATGCAGCCATAAATAAATAATAAAAAATAAAAAGGGAAATCTCTTTTTTAAAAATGAAACCCACTGAGTTCTCGGGATTCAGGGACAGTGAAAGCTTTGGTGAAACACATTAACACTTTCTTTTAAAATGTCCACAGTATCAAGGCCAGGAGGACTCCTCCTGGAGCAAACAAATCCAGAAGTTTCAAGCAGGTTCTCAAGCACTAAGGTCCACAGGGGCTGGGCATGTGAGCCAATGGGCAGGATGAGAAAGGGGCCGACGGAGGGCAGGTGCCCCATTAAATCGGGCAGCCCGTCCTCTGCTCCGGCTGACATGAATGTGAGGCAGCATTTCCAGAGCTTCTGATTTCTCAGGATAAGTAGGAAATCTGGACTTCTCTACGAAACCTGCCAATTTTTAAATGCTGATAACTAACAATAATTCAAAAAACACCCCTGTGTTTGAGCCAAAAACACGGAAGTGACTTGGCTGGTCTGCTCTTTCTTCCCCTCCCTGACTCAGGGCCTGGCTCCGGGACAAAGCTCAGCAAATAGGCAGCATTGTGTCCCAAGCCCCCCAGGCTCCCCAAGAGCAGACCCTGGCTCTCCTGGCCTGCTGCCTGCCTAGTCCTTGATCCACCCTCCTTGCTCTTCCCTGCCACCCCCTACCCCTGCCAGTATCTCTTCGGTCCCGAGGGACCCCCGCTCCCCAGCCCCTTTAACCCTCACAATGGGGTGTTTCTGGGGGCACTCAAGGCTTCCTGAGCCAGGCCCTCTGCTCCCCCTGAGTCTGCGAGCTGCTGCAGGCTGGTACTGCCCTCCCACCTGCCTGCCCAGATCTGCCTGGGCAGAGCTGTGGTATGGAATGTGGTGATACTCATCCAGGCCTGGCTGCAGGGACCTGGGCCCAGTGGCCCCAACACCTCTCCTAATTTGAGGAGATTGGTGTTCCTGGCTTGGGAATGACTCAGAAAACGGAAGCAGGATTTTAGGAGGGAGGTGGAGTAAGTAAATTGAGTGCCCAAGAAAGTATATAAAAAGAAAGAAAAGAGGGCACTCTCAAGACAGAATGGCTGGGCTTGGCCTGAATTTCTAATGCCCATATGCACAGGCCTCAGTATATGGGATTCCAAAAATGCTTTGCACATGTGTGTCCGGGGTTAAATTCAAATTCGGGGAATACTGTCACAGACCTCCCTCTTGGAGATTCACTGTGTACATCTGCATCCTAAAAGCTTGAAACTTCCTATACTTAAAAAACGGAAGTAATGTAACTTTAACTCACTGTTTCCAAAACTTATTTGACCCAGAACCCCTCTCTCCAAAACACCACTGGTTCGGTGGGATCCCACACGGGGAAACAGTGGTGGCTGTCACCTCCTCCGCCTGCCCGGGGAAGCGGCCAAGCCACGTGGACTCGCGCAATGGGAGGGAAGGGCTGGGCAGATGGAAGCTGCTGGGCCTTGGCTGACAGACTGGGGCCTGTTCCAGGGACCTGGGAGCAGCAGCTGGAGCAAGGCTGGGATGGGAAGCCTGCTCGCCACACACTCTCGTCATTCGCCTTCACGGCCACCAAACTTGTATCAAATGCTTTAGCGTGTGCTAGGCCTTTCCCCCGAATCATTTCACTTTAGTTCCCACATCACGCTGGGTGGGGCGGGGGTGGGTGGGAGGATCCTTACCTCCACTTCCAGATGAGGAAACCAGCGCCCAGACAGGGAAAGGAGCTCGTCTGTGGCCACGCGGTGCCAGCCCGGCCAGCACTTCACCCTCGGCATGTCGGGGAGCACACACCGGTCCCCTTTTCTCTGCGGGCTCCCAGACCCGTCCAAATCCCCCATGAGTGTTTTAAATTACAGGTGCCTGGGCTCAACCCTAGAAATTCTGACTCAGTGGGTTTGGGATGGGGCCCGGGCATCTGTATTTTTAGGAAGCTCCCCGAGGGGATTCTGATAAACAGCCAGTTTGAGGAAAAAAACGCTTTAGCAAATATTCAGGTATCCCTGGGCTGGGGCGGAGAGCGATCCAATATTGGCTCAAATCTCATTTGACCCAACTTGTCTGTCCTTCTGAAGAGTGTCCCAGGTTCAGGTTTGGCTGTCAGCTCCTATCTTCCTGTCTGCCCTGAATTAAGGGAAAAGATCCCAGATGGGGTCAGGATGGGGGGTGGCCGGAGGAGCCAGGAGAGAAAGGGCAGAGCTGCCAAGGCCCTGGACAAGGCACCAGCCCACTTCGACCATCCGCAGAACGGGTTTCTGGAGATAAGCGCACTCCCACCACAGGAACCTCTGGGCTGTGCTAGGTGGGGAGACTCCTGGCCGCAGCCCTGGCGAAGTGGAATTGGGGCAGGCAGGCAGGGCAGCGCGGGCTGGCTGGGGGCCCCGGAGGGAGTGGCTTTCTGCGTCTGAGCTGGCGGGCTGTGGAGAGGAGCTGCGCGCCTCTGCTTTTTCCTCACATTTTCCTTTCCAGAGCTGACTGGTGTGGGCTGGGGTGGAGGAAGGGTGCGGGACCGCCACAGCCATCTCCTCCCCTTGGACCCTCTGACCCCTTTCCAACACCTGCCCCTCCCAATTATACGCAACACCTCCTCCCACACCTCGGGCGGTGCTCACTCACCTTCTCGATGACCGCAACCACCTTGCAGCCCCTCAGCTGCTCTAGGGCAGAGCTCAGTGTGCGGATGGGCCGCAGCCTCAGGCTGCTAAAACCCTGCAGAGGCAGGAGAGAGCCACGTAGCGGCCTCAGGGTGAGTCCTACTCAGCCACAGCCTTCTCAGCAGGCAGTGGGCAGGGCCCCGGCTGCCAGGAGAGCAGTGGCCACAGAGGGCAGGACCAGGGTACAGGCAGGGCCCACCTCACAGGGACAGACTGAGCAGAGAAGCTGGCCTTGGTCCAGGGTGGCCAGGCCACCCTCTCAGCTCGGTCCCCACCTAGCCCTCCTCCCAGACACAGGGAGTTCTCAGGGCTTCAGAAACCCCCTCTCAGAAGCCTCATCCACAGGAGGCAGATACGCCCAGGGAGGGGGGAAGTAACCTGGGAACATGTGCATCTCGGGGAACACGCCTCGAAGACCAAGGCATGTGGCCCAGGCACCTGCTTTGGGGGAAGCAGCTTACAAGGTGCAGCAAGCCTAGAAGGGGTGTGCACGTGCACACCTGTGGGCTTGAGAAGTGTGCGTGCATCTTCAACCCTTTCTGAGTGCCCACTGGGTCAAGAAAAGCCGTATGGGGAGAGGACTTCTGCACATTTATATATGCACATATTCATGTGTGTGTATATGCACGTGGGTATTTGTGTCTGCTCCGAATACTCACTGCAGCCCAGCCAAACACAGAGAGATCTGGGAGCCTGAGTGTGCGCATAGGTGAGCACGTGTATGGGCCATGCGTGAGGGTAGGGAGGGGTGTGTGTGTGTGTGTGTGTGTGTGTGTGTGTGTGTACTCTGTGGGGGCGTAAGACTGGGCTGGAGATGATTCACTAAGCGTTTGCAAATCAATGAATTATGGAGAGTGTGGGATAGAGAGGAAGCCAGGAGCGGGGAGGAGGGCAGCTCTGGCACACACACCAGCCGAACTGTGCTCTCCACCGTCTGCCTGCCGCCCCGATGGCGGGCGACAGCTCCTTGGCCTGTGGGGTGAGGGCCTCAGCTCTCTCCCCTCAGAGCCCTCAGGCCTTTGGGGTCTCCTTACCGTGCCAGGGCTGGCTCCACTGCCCAGCGTCCTCTGCAGGTGGCAATTAAAGATCTCCTCCGCCCGCCGCAGGTACTTGGTAATTTTCAGCTTTACAGCCTCACATCTCTCCTTGTTGGGGTCGACTGTGGGGAGGAGGGGTCCTGTCCTTGGGAGGACGCTGGGGTTTGGGCTCCCACTGCCCGCCCTCTGCCCTCCAGAGGAGGTAGTGCCTATTTCTGATGCTGCTCAGTGGATTCTGACCCCACCTCTGTCCTTGGGTCCTCCTCTGGATGGGAGACCAGCAGGGGAGGAGGAGGAGGGATGGTGGCAGGAGAGGTTGGGAACCACAGTCGCCACTCAGCCTACAGCACTTTACAGTTGGCACCTACTACCTCGCTGGCCACCATCACACCCTGGGAAGGGACACAGTGTGGACTTCCATGTCCGTTTTTCAGAGTAGGAGACAGAAGCCCCCAGAGAGCACACGTTCTATCTATCTCTGATGCCCAGTGTGAAAGAGGCCAGAATGGGGATCAGGACGGGAGGGTAAAGGAAGTCACTGGACAGGCACGAAGCCCAGGTGTTGAAAGGTCTCATCGGAGGGAGGGTAGGAAGCGTGAATTGGGGCCTGACTCCTACCCCCAGCCTGGCCACCAAGGCCCTCAGGGGTCTCCAAGTGGCCTCAGGGCCAGCCTCTCCCCCTACTTGGAAATGCCTTCCTTTTCCCTGAACAGGCCTCCCCTCTCACCTCCAGGCCTGTGCGGTTCTCCCTCTGGAGCCCCACCCAGCCCTTCAGCTGGACAACATGCCCACCATTCTTCGGTACTCAGATTAGGGTTCTGACTTCTAGAAAACGCCCTATGCCAGCCTAATCTGGCCTCAGTTTCCCTCTTCCCTCCCTTCAGTTCCTCTTCATTGTTCTTGCCACCTGGGACTATAATAGTCCATCATCAACTCATCAATCTCCCCCCATTAGAATGCAAGCCTCCCGAGGGCAGGACCCCAGCCCAGCTCCAGGGGCGGGCAAGCTGAGTGAGCTAAGCGCACAGCCTCTGGAGCCCACACTGTTCAAACCCCAGCTTTGCCACTTGACAGCTGTGGGGTCTCAAGCAAGCTAGTTAACTGCCCTGTGCCTCAGTTTCCTCATCTGGAAAACAGGAATAAAAATCATTCTTATATATTTGGAAGTACATGCAAGAACATATACAGTGGTTTGTATTACTGTGAATGGGAAATGAGTTGATACAAGTAAAGCCCTTAGACCAGCGCCTGGTGTATAGGAACCGTTCGATAAATGAGAACTGTTATTACTGTCCTTTGCAGAGGCCCTGCAGGGCCCACACAGAGAGCCCTGCTCGCCCAGCTCAGATGGACAGATGGCGGGATGAGCCCTTCACCACCGGCCTCCGTCCCTGCCCAGCCCCAGCCTCACCATTTACGCCTCGGAGCAGAACGTCCACGCCATTCTGGTAGTGGCTGAAGGCTGCCTCATACTCCTCACTGACATCACGCTCCAGGGCCAGCCGGATCTGTGTGGCTGCATCCACAAGGTAGTCGCGCTTGGTCATGTCAGATGCCCCTGGAGTGACCCGGTTGCGAATCTGCTCCCGGTACACTAGGGCCTGGGACCGCACTCATGAGCAGGGCTCGGGGTCCAGGCCAGGGCCAGGGGGACACTCATGGGCCACCAGGCTCATGGCTGCCCTGGAGCAGGGACCTGGAATGAGCAGAGGCATTAGGGAGAATCCTGCTGGGAGTAACACCCCATCTGCACCCTGGTTTCCTCCACTGAGTATTGGGAAGACTAATGCTCACGTCCAAGGCCTGGAGGGATCAGAGCTAATGTGGGTAATATCCCTCACTGAGCCAGACCTTTCCTAAGTGGTGGTAATAACAGAATAAGAACATGCTTTGGGCTCTGGGTCTTTTGTTTTCAATTCAAATTCAGTTCATCAAGTATTTCTTGAGCACTTACTATGTGTTGAGCACTGGAGAGAGCTGAGGATATGCCTGCAAAGGGCCTCTATACACATTAAACATGGAGGTCACACACTCTGAGGCTGGAGCCAGGGCCCGGGGCCCAAAGGCCATTCCTTATACTGTTCCCTCCATCCTGCCTGTTCTCCCCTCCCTGGTCCTCCCATGGGAATCTCATTTATCCTTCAAGGTTCGGCTCCATGGTACCTCCTCGAACAGAATGGATTGCCCCTGCTTTAGTTCATTTCCCTAGGTCCTGAGGTCAGTGTGGCCAGGGAGTGAGGACCCCCAAGAAGCCAGGCAGAGAGCCGGGCACAGGGCTTGGCCTTAAAGTCTGCGGGCAAATGAGATGACTGAGTGGCAGATTCAGTGCCACTCTGGGTGGAGTTAGAGGAATGAGGTCAGAGCCCAACCAGCCCTAGGGAGGGGATGCCTCTGGCCTCCTGGCTCTGTCTCTGAGAAGGTCAGGAGGCCACGTGGCCTCCAAGGACCGTACAGCAGCTCCTCCCTGAGCAGTGTGCGATACAAGTGGCCAAAGGGATAAGCGCAGTGTCTTCAGGAAAGGAAAGGGCTCAGAGAGAGGCCAGCAGAGCTGCCTTTGCCCCTCACTGCAGCCTCTGCACCTTCGCTCCCTCAGGCCCCACTGGGAAGGAGCAGGGCCCAAATTGCCAACTCCAGGTCATTTCTGCCTCTGTGGAGAGAGGGAGGAGAGAACAGGATGGGGAGTGGGGCGGGGAGGAAAACCCACATCGTGAAGCCAGCGGGGAGCTGAACTCTGGCCAGGATGAGGCCAGGAGGTGGAGGGAGGGGGGAAGGGAAGCCGCACCCTCCCCACTCGGCCTAGTCACCAGGGACATGCCGCGCTGAGTCCCGTGCTCTGAGGCACCAAGGCCGACAGGGCGGGCTGCTCTGTGTCAGGGCCCGGTTTCCGGGACCACCCGCCGGGCCGGGTCCCTCCGGGCAGAACCGCATAGCCGCGCCTGGACCCAGAAAGCGTCGCGTCCAACCTGCGAGTCCCCGGTACGCAAGGTGCACCGCCCCTCGGGGGTCGCCGAGGAAGGCGGGCTGGGGGAGTGAGAAGAGGGGGCATCCTCTCCTAGGGGAGGGGGATGGAGGAGGAGCCGGGCAAACACCGTACCTGCCCGAGCCAGGAGCTCGGTCCGCGTGGCCAGACCCAGCCCGGCCGCCACTGCCCCTTCGCCCCCGCGGGGGACCTTGCACCGTGGGCGGCTGCTTTCAGCCCTCCACCCAGGTGCAGGGGTCTGGTCGGATGCAGCTCGGTCATTGGTTGCAGATGAGCTCATCCTCTATCCGTTAGAATAAACCACCAATCAGCGCCCGGCTCGACTTCTGCGGGGCCCTTAAAGCAGAAGCGCCCGCAAAACGGAGCGCTGGGGGAGGGGCAGGGGGGCGGGGAAGGGATTGGGGTGGGGGTAAAAACTGCGAAAAGAGGAGGTCCAGAATCTCACAGGGATGCGGAAGGAGTTGCTTCAGAAATCTAGGCCGACTAAAAGCACACATGCAGCTTCCAGGACTTTTCTCATCCATTACTTCATTCATTTATTCAACTATTTAAATATTATGTATTGAGAGACTACTATGTGGGAGGAGCTAGATGCCAAGATACCGCGACGAAGGGGACAGTCTCTGCTCATGTCTTCATGGGGTTTACAGTCTAGGGAGGGTTACAGGGATTAAAGAATTAAAGAATGCAGTTGATATTTCATTCCAGTTGTGATCAGAGTTGCAAGAGAGAAGCACCACAGGGGCCATGAGGCAGCAAGGGGAGTGACCTAGTCTGGGGGTGAGAAGACTTTCGGGAGGGGGTGATATCTGAACTGGGCACACAGACCTCACCTGCACCCTAATGCTGCCCGGACTCACACTATTCTTCCCTAGTGCACTTGCTCTCTTCTAGATACCTTTTCACTCCATTCCCTTCTAATTCCCAACACCTCCTCCCCCTCACTCAGCCAAAGACCATGCTTCTTCCATCCCTTGAAAATTTAGGAACACAGATTCCTACCCTGCCTGCTATCTGCCTTCTGGCCAGGTCTGCACCCACATACTGTCTCCCCATCTCTTTCGACAGATGACCTGTCCGAGCCCCATCAAAGGCCAACCTTCCCCTTGGGATCAATCTTGTCCTGTCACCTCCTCAAGGAACCCCGTCCGGCAATTCTCCCCTTTCTCTCCTACGTCATTAATTTTTGGCTCCCACTGCATCGTTCATTCCTGTCTGAAACAAACATCATGCTGATTCTCCCATCTTGAAAACAAAACAAAAAACACTCTTGGCCTCACTTCTCTCCTATCTACCACCCCAGGTTTGCAGCAAAACTCCTCAAAAGAGATGTCTCTCCTGTCTCCAGTTTCTCTTCTCCCACTCATTCTTGAACCCGCTCTGATGAGGTTTTCTTCCCTGACATCCCTCTGAAATAGCTCTTGGTCAACCAGGAGCTCCATGACCTCCTGGGTGCTAAACCCAATGGTCATTTCTCAGTCCTCATCTTACTTGACCTCTTAGGAGCATCTGACCCAGGTGATCACAGCCTTCTGTCCATGCACTTTCTCCCCAGGCTTCCAGGACCCATACTCTCTATTGCCTCCCTCTCACCAGCAGCCCCTTCTCTGTCCCCTGTGATGGCTCCTTCTCTTCCAGATGTTCGAGTGTGCCAGTTTTGGGCATCTTCCTTCTCTCTGTCCTTACTCACTTGATGAGGGATTGCACCCAGTCTCATGATTTTAAGTAGTATTCTTTCATATATTGATGATTCTGTATATCTATTTACAGATATCTTATAGTTTCTGTATCCTTTAGCCCTCACCTCTCTACCAGACTTAAATATTTAATAGTCTAATAAAACACCTCAAATTCAAAGAGTCCAGAACCTTGGAAAAATTATGCTGAACAAAAGAAGTCAGAGACAAAAGGCTACATACTGTATGATTCCATCTATATATCATTTCCAAAATAGGCAAATACATAGAGACAGAAAGTAGATGTCTAGGAGCGGGGGAAGGAGAGTGGATAATGGGTATGGGTTCCTTCTGGGGGGTCAACAAATGTTCTGGAATTAGATAGTGTGATGGTTGCACAACTCATGGATATTCTAAGAACCATCGAAGTCACATTTTAAAGAGGTGAATTTTATGATATGTGAATTTTATCTCAATAAAATAATTATCATAATGAAAAAGAAAAAAAAAACCTGAACCCTCGATCCTCCCCCACCTGAAACCTTCTCCACCTAAAGCCTCTTCCACTCTTCCAGCTCCATTAAAGCCATAAAGCCATCCTGGCTTCTCTTATTTTCTCACACTCTACATCTAATCCATTAGAATATCATCATGGTTTTTCCTTCAGAATGTATCCAGAATCTCAGCACTTCTCACCACCTCCACTGCTATGACTCCCGTAGGAGCATCTTCATCTCACACCTGAGTTATCGTAGGCGATTCCTCCTGTCTTCCTGTTTCTACCCTTGCCACCCTAAAGGTGGTTCTCATCACTGCATCAGGGGATCCTTTCAAAGCTCAGTCAGATTCTTGTCCTTCTGTTCAAAAGTCTGCAAGGGCTCCCATCTTAGTCCAAGAAAAACTCAAAGGCCCTGTTATGACCTCTAAGGCTCTCACAGTCACCCTCCTCTACTATTTCTCCAGCTTCATCCCTTGCCAGGCTCACTCACTCAGCTTCAATCCCGGAACTTCCTCACTGCTTCTAGAACCCACATGGCAATTCCCACCCCAGGGCCTTTGCCCCACTGCTACCCTCTGCCTGGAACAGTCTGCTTTTGGATACCTACCTAGTAAACTCTGCCCCTGCTTTGAGTCGTTGCCCTGATGTCATGAGAGACCTACTCTGACTATACCCTCCCAACATCTCCATTTCTCCCTTGCCCTGCTCTGCTTCTTCTCTGTTGTACTCAAGACTATTGGCATGCTATCTAATTTACTTATTTATTTTATACGTTTCTTTTCTTACCTCCCCCCAGTGTAAGATCCACATGGGCAAGACCTTTATCTGCTCTGTATCCCAGATGTATCCCAGATGTATCCCAGGTGCCTAGAACAACATCTGGCACATAGCATTGCTCAATCAATATTGGCTGGATGAGTGAATGAGCTCTAAAGAATGAGAATTAACCAGGAAAACTGTTTGAAGAGGACAGTGGAGGAGAATGTTCTGGGTAAAGAAACAGCATATATAAATGCCTTAACAAATTAAGGGAGAAAAATAACATTTACACATCAAACAGATGACATAAAAACAGTTGATAAAATTTAACACTCATTCATGATAAGGACAAACTCTTTACTTAACAAGTTCTAAACAAACTCGTGCACTTACTTCTAAACTTGATAAAGGGTTATCTACCAGAAACTTAGAGCAAACACCATGTGTAACGGTGGAGCATGAGAAGCATTCCCACGGTCCAGCTGTTCTTCTGGCATATGGAAGGATCACACTTCCCTACCCCTTTGGAAGTTAGGCTTGGCCATGCGACTTGCTTTGAAATGTCAGTGGACAGAACAGCAGTTACTTCAGGGTGGAAGCTTCAAAAGCCAGTACATAATTCCTCCTGCCATAGTGATTGTGGAAGCACACGTCCACGTGCTTAGCCTCCATCAGCCTGAGTCTCTGAGAAATAACAATAAGGAACCCCTCCCTGACCCATGACTTGTGTTGAATATGAGGTGTAAATGAGAAAAAAAATTTGATTGTGTTGAGCCACTAGATTTTGGGACTGTTTGTTACTGCAGCAAACCTTGACCTATCTTGAATGATACCCCAGTGCAGTCAGAAATGAGCCAAGACCTCTACTCGTCAACAATATACTGGAAGTTACAACTAACACGATAAGAAATTAAAAACAAAGAAGAGAATAAAGACGCAGATGAAGAGAACTGACTTGGGGACATGGGGTGAGGGGGGGAAGGGGAAGCTGGGAGGTAGTGAGAGAGTAGCAATGACATATATACACTACCAAATGTAAAATAGCTAGCTAGTGGGAAGCTGCTGCATAGCACAGGGAGATCAGCTCGGTGCTTTGCGACCACCTAGAGGGGTGGGATAGGGAGGCTCAAGAGGGAGGGAATATGGGGATATATGTATACATATAGCTGATTCACTTTGTTGTACAGCAGAAACTAACACAACATTGTAAAGCAATTATACTCCAATAAAGATGTAAACAAACAAACAAGCCAAAACAAAAAAAAAGAAGAGGTTTAAAGATTGGAAAGGGAGAGACCAAATTGCCATTATTTGTGATAATGTGATTACTCACCTAGAAAACCCAGAGCAACAATTAGTGAGTTAGAACGGTTCAATATTTACAAATCAAGAGAACTTTTCTATATATCAACAATAACAATTTGAAAATGTAATAATAACTTTAAAATCCCATTCATCACAGTAACAAAAACTATGAAATGCTTATGAATAAACTAATCAGAAGTATATAAGACCTTCATGGAGGAAATAATAAAATTGAAAGTCACAAAAAAAGGAGAGACGTGCTGTGTTCAATAAGGGAATGACTATCGTCGTAAAGATGTTGATTCTCTCCAAAATAATTTAAAACTTCAATGCAATCTCAATCAAAATACTAAAAACACTCTGTAGTACTTGACAGGATGCTTCTAAAATCCATATGTTTATTCATTCCCTTAACAAAAACTTATGGCGGGTCTACTATGGGCCTAACCCTGTTCTAGATAGTAAGGAGATGGTGGTAAATAAAACAAAACAAAAACGCCTTCCTGGAGCTCTTTTTCTAATGGAGAAAAACAGTAGTAAAGATACAGACATACAGATACATAATATCTCATGATGATTTTACACAGTATATGAAAATGTGCAACAATAGCCCAGCCCCTTGGAAAAAAACAAATGGTGGGGGTTAGGATCTTGCCTTACCAGATCTAAAGAGTTATTATAAAGCTGCAATTTTTAAAAGAGGTGACGTTGGTACACATGAATAGACAAGAATAGACTGGAGTCCAAAAAAAAAAAATTCATGTATCTAGGGGATTTGACTTAGGATAAAGAAGGCATTTCGAACCAGTGGGCTAAGGATGAATTCTTCATGAGAGGTGTCGGGACAATTGACTTAAGGAAAAAAAATTGATCTCTTCCTCATACCTTATACAAAAATAAATTCAAGTTTAAAATTCTAAATTAAAAAAAAGAGAATAACCTCAAAATTTTAGAAGAAAGTATCAAAGAATATCAGCACGATCTTCAGGTAGAAATCGCCTTTTAAATATTCCTGGTGGGGAGGGATATGGGAATTAGTATATTTTGGAGGGTGATTTATCAGAACTATTTAAAATGGAAATACACACAATCTATGACCTATCAATTCCACTTCTAGACACTTAATCTAAAAAAAAAAAACAGTTGCTAAGATACATAAGGATATACATGGATATTCACTGCAGCATTGCCTGCAATATTAAAAAATTGGAAAAAATTCCAAATTTAGTATCTTGTGAAATATCAATGTAGAAATGAATTAATAAAATGTGGTATATTCATATATTGAGTTATTATTATTATTCAGCATTTTAAAGGAACGAAACAGAACTAAATCTCTGTGTACGAACATGCAAGATCTGAAAAACGTATTGTTGAGTAAAAACAGTCAGTTCCTAAGAGCTACCTGCCATATGATGCCATTTATATATATTTTTGATTTATGTATTTATTTTTTATAATTTTTAAAAAAATTTTTGGCTGTGTTGGGTCTTCGTTGCTGCGCATGGGCTTTCTCTAGTTGCGGCGAGCGGGGGCTACTCTTTGTGGTAGTGCGCGGGCTTCTCATTGCGGTGGCTTCTCTTGTTGTGGAGCACGGGCTCTAGGTGCACAGGCTTCAGTAGCTGTGGCGCACGGGCTCAGTAGTTGTGGCTCACGGGCTCTAGAGCGCAGGCTCGGTAGTTGTGGCGCACGGGCTTAGTTGCTCCGCAGCATGTGGGATCCTCCAGGAACAGGGATTGAACCCATGTCCCCAGCATTGGCGGGCGGGTTCTTAACCACTGCGCCACCAGGGAAGTCCTATATTTTTAATATTTATTTTTTATTTATTTATTTTAGTTTTTGGTTACGTGGGGTCTTAGTCGCGGCATGCAGGCTCTTCTTCGTGGTGCACGGGCTTCTCTCTAGTTGTGGCGTGCAGGCTCCAGAGCTTGAGGGCTCTTCGTTGCAGCGTGTGGGCTCCAGAGTGTGTGGGCTCAGTAGCTGTGGCACGCAGGCTTAGTCGCCCCACAGCATGTGGGATCTTAGTTCCCCAACCAGGGATCGAACCTGGGTCCCCTGCATTGGAAGGTGGACTCTTAACCACCAGGGAAGTCCCTATGTTTATATTTTTAAACTACACACACACACAAATACTGTATACGATCTATATATTATAGAGTATTAGGATTCTCCAGAAAAACAGAACCAATAGGTTGGATAAACAGATAGATAGATAGATATAGATAGGTGATAGGTTGCTTACCGTAAGAAACTGACTCGTGCAATTATGGAGGCTGAGACGTCCCATGATCTGCTGATCTGATGTCTGCAAGCTGTAGACCTAGAAAAGCCTGGCCTAGCTCCAGTCTGAGCCTGAAGGCCTGAGAACCAGGAACACTGGGCATAAGTCTCCGATCAGCGTCCCAGCTCAGTCAGGCAGAGAGAGTGGATTTTCCCCTCCTTCACTGTTTTGTTCTATTCAGGCCCTCAGTGGATTGAATGACGCTCATCCACATTGGGGAGGGCAATCTGCTTTACTGAATCTACCAATACAAATGCTAATCTCATCTGGAAACATTCTCACAGACACATCCAGAAATAACGTTTAACCGTATATCTGGGCACCCCATGACCCAGTCAAGCTGACACAAAAAATTAACTATCACGTATAGTAATAACTAACTTCTATTCAGCACTTATTATGAGCCTGGCACTACCCCAATCACTTAACATGGAACATCTCATATAAATCTTAATCCTACACTATTAGTTAATATTATTAATCCATAGTTTACAGATGATAGAACTGAGGCAGAGAAAGATTAAGTAACTTGCTTAAGGTTACATAGGAAGTAGGAGCAAGCACTGGGACTCAAATCTTAGCAGTTTGGCTCCAGAACCGAACCTCTGAACCACGATGCTGATCATCTTAAGCTCATAACAGTGATGTTATCTAGGAAGTGGGGGAAGGCAGGAGCGAGACTTGGGGGAGGAGCTGGGCAGTGGTCAAATAAAGCTCTGCAATACCTGTAATGTTCTATGTTTTTAAAGGGCAAAGTAAACTCCTGTATTATTTGTGATAATAAATTAATTTTTAAAAATTACATATGGGGGCTTCCCTGGTGGTGCAGTGGTTGAGAGTCCGCCTGCCGATGCAGGGGACATGGGTTCACGCCCCGGTCCGGGAAGATCCCACGTGCCGCGGAGCGGCTGGGCCCGTGAGCCATGGCCACTGAGCCTGTGCGTCCGGAGCCTGTGCTCCGCAACAGGAGAGGCCACGACAGTGAGAGGCCCACATACCACACACACAAAAAAAAAACATATGAAATATATATATATATATATATATATATATACATGAAAATATATAATTATTTTTCAGGATATAGTGATTAATGCTACAAGGAAGTAGACAGTGCTCCATAGCCTTTAATGGTGGGCTAGACCTAGTCTGATGCGGAGGGATGTTTGGGAAACTTGCCTGAGGAAGTGTCTTTGAGCTGAGTTGTGGATGATGCATGTGTATTAGTCAGCAAGGGTAAGGAGTTGGGCGTGGGAGGGTGGAAAGATTTCCTGGCATAAGAAACTGCATGAGCAAAGGCCCTGAGGGGGGTACCACAAATTCCCAGAACTAAGAAAAGGTAAGTGTGTTAGGCTTTAGAGAAAGAGGGGACATGGCTTGAGATGAGGTTGGGGAGGTGGACAGGGCTCTGACCTCATGGAGGCCTGTAGGCTGAGGAAAGGACTGGGAGTTTAATTCTCAGAATATTGTGTGCTGTTGGGTAAGATGAAAACTGGACACTCTGATTGGCACCATGGAAATCGCTGGAATCACTTTCGCAGGGCTGTGTTATGATAGTGAGTAGAAATGCCAAGAAAGAGACTGAAAATATAGACAAATCTCAAAACACGGGGATCTAAAGCACAAGACTGGGATAGGGAGGCCCCTGGAGGGTGAACGTGCCATTGAAGTCTGGGTTTAATTCCGGCTGCTGTTGTTATTTTTATGATGGGAAAGACTTTTACACACAAAGACATATCCACAAGGACGTTCATCATAGTATTGTTTATTACAACAACAACAAAGAGAAACTAAATATCCAGCAACAGATCGAGTAATCAAATTACGGGATATCCAAGTGACGCAAAGCAATTCAGTGCTTAAAAAACTATATCGTAGAAGAATATCTATCGTGGGGAATGTCTACAACATATGAAGTTTAAGAAGCAAGTTATAACATCATGAATATATTACGATCTCATTTCGGTGTCAGGATGTCTCCTCCACCTCCTCCCTTCTCCCTGTCTTCATGCCTGGTGGTGGGAGGAGGAGGGGGTCATTTGACATAACGCAACATGCCCAAAATTATGCCAAGGGAAGTGATCCACTTTATCAAAAGAGAGGTTTATTTGTCTTGTGGATGCTCCATGTGGGTCCAGGATGGAGCTGGAATGCTGGGGGAGGGCAGAGGGATAAGAAGGAAGGCACTTGTGGTCCCAGCTTAGGCCAAATTTATACCAAAGCTGAAAAAAATGTATTGCTCGTTCTCTGGATTTTGGAGGAATCTGTGATAGGTTATAGGAAATATCTGGGTGGGGGGCAGAGTTTTAAAGGAAGATGTGACCGCTCACTATCAGAAACAGGAGTCTTGAGTGTACTGCTTGCTTAAGAGAGCTGTACCTGCAAAGGCATCTCTGAGCAAGGGGGAGAGGTCATCTCATATAGGCTTTGGGGAAGCGTGGAGTTCAGCGATGGGTCAACTTTCAGAGTGTTTAGGAATGGTCGACCTTTGGCTCTAGAAGCACCGTCAATGGAGTGAGGTCGCTGCTGACTGGTTATTCTCAGAAGGGTGGGCTATGACTGCTGGACCGTGCGGTTCCAGGAGCATGGTTACTGAAACAAGTGGTCGTAGAAGAAGCCGGGTAGATAACTGGTGCTAAGAGTTCCTTGTTACTACAGCCACATAACAATCCATCTTTTCCTAAGAGGATGGGAAGAGAAGGAAAGAGAAGGGAAGAGATGACAGGGCAGTCCACACATACATGAAGATGAAGGGTCTCAGTGAAATAGCCCAGGGGGAGTCTTTGTGCTACAGCTAATCCTGATTGGCCAGGACTGGTTTCTAAAGAAGGATCCCAAAGGCACCCAGAGCTTCCTGGATTTGGACTCAGGACTTGGTTGTGAGAGAAGAGTGCTATCCCCTCCTTACCTCCGCAGGTCTGGTGAGAAGTTGTATTTCCAGTGACCTGGGGTGGGGGAGGCATAGCTCCCGGGTGCCCCCCTACCCTCAGGTTCCCCCCTACCCTCAGGTTCCGATTGGGCCCTCCCTCCTGATGACCTCCATGACCCCAAAGGGCTGGCCCGGGGTCCACGAGCCGATCAGAGCCCGCGAGGCCTCAGCTTCTGCCTCGCTGTGTGGCAGCCGCGGCCAGCTGTCAGCCCCCTGGACCCTCCAGAGACTCTGGGGCTGGAATTCCTCGGGCAGATTTCTCACCCTCTCAGTATTACCTTCCAGCTTGTCTGGCGAATGAAAAGACTTCACAGGCTTCCGAAGAGGACTGTGGCAGGGACAGCTTTGGGAGGGATAAAGAGCTCAAGGAGGGGCGGATATCACCATCATTACAGTCTAAACCTCAGACCCCCGCTGGGGGCGTCAGGCGGTTACATGTCTGTAAACAACCAGGGCTGCCGGCCTGGCTGTGTGAGCACAGAGGCTCCCGTTGCTGAGTGGCTCACACGGTGACTCATGGGGGGCCCGGGCTGACTGCTGGGTGGGGGTGGGGGTGGGGGAGCCGGGGCCTTAGATGGGAGAGAAGAAGGGATAGGCCTAGAGATGGGGGCTGGCGGTGGGGGACTCTCCTCTTCCGAGTCCAGTGAGGACAGGGGCTGATTCTCCAAAGTGCCTCGACGGAAGGTCAGTATGGCCGCAGGGCCCTCTGCCCGTCACCCAGGTAACGCCCTCTCCGTGGGAGGAATGCGGGTGGGAGGGTGCCCAGCCCAGCCTCGTGGGGAAGCCCTCACCCTCCTCCCCGCCGGACTGTCCTGCCTGGTGGTTGCCATGGTAAAAAGCTACCTCAGGGGCTAGAAACACTATCTTTTTGGCCTGGAGCCCCGTGGCCTGTGAGGTGGGATCCACAGATGGCTAGCAGGGACCAGGCCCTCATCTGCCTCAGTCACAGCCAGCGTCGGGGTAGGGAGAGCACACTCCAGGCTTCCCTCAGGAAAGGGAAGGGTCGGCCTTCTCTAGGAAAACAGCTGCCGGGCTCCGGTGCTGACAGAGCCGTCTTTCCACACCAAGGCTCTGTCCTGTCACCGCCCTGTCTGGAGCCTTGGTTTCCCACCAATGTGTGCAGAGGGGCCCGTTCTGTGGACCTACCACGCAGATGTCTGGCCTGCCTCTTAGGTTTGGAGCAGACACAGTTCTCCTCCCCTCCTCTCCTCTGCGCTCCATCCTGAGGAGAGATGATGCGGTGAGGGGTAGAGAGCACGGATTTTGGATTCAGATCTGGTTTCAATTCCATTCCTGTCACTTACTGGTCAATTGTGAAATTCTGACTCACTTAACTTCCACGGCTTTGGACGCACCTGGCCCTCAGCTTCTTCATTGGCAAAATGAGGGTATGGAAATGGATTATTTGTAAATTTTCTTTCTGCCTGGAATTCCAAGATCACGTCACCCTCCTGCCTAGAACACTTCCGTGCCTCCCGCTGCTTCGCAAAGTCCTGACTCCCCGAGGATGGCGCCTGGGGCCCAGCCCACCTTCTGGCCTTAACCATCACTCCTCTGCTGCACCTACCTTACGCATCAGTCACACTGAACCACTGGAAAAGCCCTGGCTTTTACCCTGGATTTGGGGGAGGGGGCACCTCTGGGTCTTTGTTAGTGGGTTGCCTCCACCTAGAACACCTTCCCCAGCCATCTCCCTGCACTCAGGCTTGCCTATTCCTCAATGTCACTGACTTTGCAAAGCTGGCCCTGATTTTCTCCATGGGTAAATCAGCTCAGCTCAGGTTTCTTTAGTAGCACTCCATCTGCCTTTGCTGAAGCTATGTGGCCTTCTTTCCTTCTGTTGTGATCACCTGTGCGTATCTGATTCCTTTGACGAGTTTTTCTAGGAGCAGGGACAATGTCTTAGCTATCTCTGTGTAATCCTAGCTAATCCAGGTGTTTCACTGGGTTGGGTTTCTGCCTAAGAACATTAGGGCCTTCAACATTAGGGAAGTGTAGCAACATTCCCCAAACCCTTCCTTCGCTCTCCATGCTATCTTAAATCATCAGAAGCGCCAAACAGAGCACCAAGCTCTTTCTCTAGCTCTGGCCCTGGCATCTTTTATTTCTCTCTCAGAATCGTGTCTTCTCTCTCTTAGTTCTCAGGTAGACAACTTAGTCTTTCCAGCTAAGACCTCTCTCTTTATCCTTATTTCTTCCAGAATGGGATTTTCTTTAGTAAGTGGGGACACTGGAAAGACTTTCATGTGCTAACATATTTTGCCCCTTCACACATGTATCTGCTACAAAATGCCTGGTCCTAGTAGACTCAAAAAATGTTCATGAATGAATGAATGATCGGAGTAATGAGCCCACATGCATAATTAAGACCAAACTCTACTTCTCTCCATTCCATGTGCTTCTTCCTAGACAAAGCCACCATAATTGGCTGTCTGGATTTGCTATAGCCTTCTAGGTAGTATTTGCACCTCTGGGCTTGTGCCCTTAGAGTCCATCCTCCGCATGGAAGGCAGAGTGATCTTTCAAAAATGTACGTAATGCCACTTCATTCCCCTGCTTGAAACCCTCCAATGGGGTTCTACATTACAATTCAAACTCCTTACCCTGCAAAGCCCTTCATGACCTGCCTACCTCTAACATCACATCTCCTGGCCCTTCCTTCCTTACTCATCACGCTCTAGCCACACTGGGATTCCTTCTAGGCCTTTGCATCAGCTGTGTTTTCTGTTCAAAGGGCTCTTGTCCTGTTTTGGAGTGATCTTCACATGACCATAACTTCACCATAAATGTCACCTCCACAGAGAGGCCTTCCGTGACCTCCTGGTCTAGAGAACCTTCCCCAAACACTATCTCATCACCTTTCCTTATTTTCCATTCAGCCCCTATTGCTGCATAGCAAACTGCCCCCAGACACTTTGCTTTTATTACATCTCATAATTCTATGGATTAGGAAATCAAACAGGGGACAGTGGGTACAGCTAATGTCTCTCTTCTCTATGGGGTCTGGGGCTTCAGCTGAGATGACTGTAATGCCTGGGAGCTGGAGCAACTGGAAGCTGGCTGCTACCCCTGCCTACATATCCATACGTATCTAAATTGCTAACTTGGGCTTCCTTCCAACATGGTGACCTCACAATAGTTGGACTGCTTACATGGCAGCCCAGGGTTCCAAGAGACCAAGGCAGAAGCTGCCAGTGCTCTTTAAAGGACTTGGAACAATTATAAAGTCCCTTCTGCTGTACTCTATTGATCAAAGCAGACCCAGGTCAACTCAAAGGAAGGGCCATCTCTAATATGCCAGAACCGTATTCTGGCAATAAGTCATTTTCTCGTTAATTTCTGTTTACATGTATAGATTGCTTATTGAGCAAACCGTGGAGCACAAACAAACCAGTTTCTTTCTCTCATCATTGCTTGTAGATTAACTATGTTGATCCTCCTTTTCCTGTTTCTTAATAGCATCTTGGGCAGACCTTCTAATGTTCCTGTCACTTTAATTTATTAAAGGTCCAGCCCCATCTAGGCTGGTCCATCCAATTTAAGACTAAGCCCTTTCTCTCCCCTGGGCAGGGCCTGGACTTGGTTCAAGGGAGCGGGGAGAGGCGTAGTCTGCCCCTGTACTCCTCTCTATTTTCCTCGCCAAAGTCCCTTTCTCTTTTTTCACAGGGTCGGGAAGGAGAAATTAGGGGAAAGTTTCTCTTCGCTGTGGCCATTTCTTCTCCAGCTATGAATGTGCCTCGTATGACGGGCGTCTAGATGCCCACTCTCACGTGGGTGCACTGCACACTACAGGGCTACCCCACGCACTGCTCCCTACTGTGTGCCCTTTCCAGATCTATACCTGACACCTCCACTCAGCTACTGTCCCAACCCTAGGTCCACAGCCTCGAGCCTCTGGGGTTTCCTCATCTGCACGTATCCCTCTTGGGAGAACACGGGAAAGGAGGCTCGTGGCCATTCACCTTCCCCTATGTCCCCCTGGAAACTCCCGCTGGAGGTGCTGAGGTGTCCCCTCTCCCCATCCTCTGTTACTCACTATTCAGTTCTCCATTCCTCCAACTCCCAGCCAGCTAGCACATGGGCTAATCTGAATGACAAATCCAGCTCCAGGGAGACGAGAAGGGGCCAGCAACCCAGGTCTCTGGTGACCTCCCCTCCTTCTCTCTCCTTTCCCCCTCCCTGGTCCTCCGCTTATGGAGACTGAGGAAGGGGATGCTGGGTGATGTTTGAGCCTAGCAGGATTACTTCAGCCATCTCTTAATAAATCCTGTAGGCAGATGTGTCCAGCCCCAAATTGCTTCTTCTTTGTTTTAGAGTGTGGGATACTCAAGACCCCTTTTTCCTAAGTTATGGTCCAGTCTCCAATTTGAAAAAGAATAAAGTCCACCCAACATCCTTATTGGACCACG
Organism: Orcinus orca; assembly: GCF_937001465.1. Taxonomy (NCBI): domain Eukaryota; kingdom Metazoa; phylum Chordata; class Mammalia; order Artiodactyla; family Delphinidae; genus Orcinus; species Orcinus orca. The sequence goes on from NC_064560.1 coordinate 174,113,791, forward strand.
ATTATGGTCTGTCTCTCCACTAAATACAAGATCCATGAGAGCAGGTCCTGGGAGTTTTATTTCCCACTGAGTCCTTGGTGCCTAGGACAGTGTCAGGTACACAGGTGGGGCTCCACAAATATATAAAGAGCAAAGGAAAAGGGCCCTCTAGGTCCTAAATGATTTGAAAGGACAGCCAGTGTAGTCAGGTGGACAGTCAGCTCCTTTCCTACTGACTCCTGCTGTGAGGCTCTGGCCCAGATGCAGACTTTTGCTTCTGGCCTCTGGATGCTCCCCTGGTCTCTGTCTAGTTCTCTACAGAGGTGGCTGGTCTGGGTGGGGAGGCAGACCTCCATGTGGGTGACTTGTGAATCTGAGAGCCTTGGAGATGCTGCAAGGGCTGCGGTAGTGTCCCTGGGGCCACATCAGAGCCTAAGGGGGAGGGGTGCTCTTCTCAGTTCTCAGTCCCTCAGAGGCAACAGCTCGGAATGCGTACAGCCCAAGAGTGGAGAAGCTGGAGAGAAAGTGCGTTTCTTCTGCAAAGCGTGTCCCCTGGGGCTGGCCCACCCCTACTCTGTGATCACCAGCCAGAAGCACATTCTGACCAGACTGTCCTCCAAGGGGGGCCCAGGCCTCGGTGAACAGACCACCAAGGGCCTCAGCAGGGCCTCCCCACTCCACCTACCTCACTGGAGCGTCCATGGCTTCCTTCCAAAGCCCGGGGCGGGCCCCTGCCCCCGGGCCTTGTGGCTTTGTCTGAGCAGCCTGCAATTAGAGAGAACAGGGAGCTCCCCTTCCCAAAACACAACAGGAAAACAAACACATCTTGTGGGTCAAAGGCAGAAGGGAATCAGAGAGTAAGTGTATGGGATTGAAAAAAGAAAAAACATTTTTTTCTCATTTCATGCCAAGGTGTTCAGGAGGAAGACAGAGGAAGACAGGAGGTCAAAGGAGGAAGAGATCAGGCAGCATCTGCCAATCCCTGCGTTCAGCAGCCAGCATGGGTTGGAGGTGGTGCAGTTCAGTCCCCCAGGGCCACAGTCTGTGGCACCTGGGAGCCCCCATTCACTCAGGGTCCAGAGGGTCGGGCACTGGGCTGGGTATAGGGTGGCCCTGGCGGGGAGAGGAAGGGGACTGTGCTCTTGAATTTGAGGGTGATCGGGGTGGCTGGGGTCAGGGCCTCCCAAGTTTGGGGCCAAGCCTCCATCCTGGGAACCCCTCATTACGGGAGGAGTGGGCCTCAGGGTCGTGCCTAAAGCACCTGGGAGAAGATGCCCCAGGGAGCTGCAGCAACAGGCTCGAGCTACCCCCGGGGAGCCCTGGAGCCCACGGTCCCTTTTACTTCTGTCCTGCTTCCATGTCCTGCTATTGCCCGCTGCTCTGGCCGACACACTCCCCTGGAAAGCTGTTTCCAGACTAAAATACTTTATTCAAGAGAATCTGGCTTGGTGGTCAAACAGCCACGCGGGGGCAGCTCGCTCCATGTCCAGCCTGGGGCCACTCTTTGCCTGTGTCCCTGGGAGGGGCAGGATGGTGACGCCTTAGCCATAAAGAACAATGTCCCAGCACAAGCAGTGGCAAGATGTGAGGCCAGACCTAGGGGACAAGGAGTGGCCAAGGCCCCCAGGCAACCACTGTTCTCCACAGCTGAATGTTCTGATCTCCGGGGGTAGAGCTGCTGCCAGGAAGCGGGTGCAGAGCTGCTGCCTGCTCACTCTCCCAGCAGGGCCAGTGGGAGCAGGCTTCTCCGCTCCCACCCCGGCCAGGAGCTCCCCCAGCAAGGGCTGCTGGTCCACGCGGAGCCCAAGGCCGGGGGGCAGGCGGTGGGTCTCCAGTCCTTCCCTCCCCAGCCCCCTGGTGACCCCCGGAGCCTCTGGGGCCTGGCCTGCCCCTCACAAAGCCACACGTCTTGCTTCTTCCCAAGCTGAAGCCACATGGGTCTGTCTTCTGTCTTTCTCTCACGTTCTGTTTAAGGCACTGAATTCCTGAGGGTCCTGTCCCTCCCTGCCCCTCCTCCTGGAGGGAGTGAGTCATTCAGCAGGGATACAATTGGCTAATAAATAGAGGGCAGGTGCCAGCAGGGAGGTAACTGAGAGTGTGACGGTAATAAATACACGAGCTGGGTGTGGGGTCTCTCTCCTCCGAGGGGCTGGTTACCTCCGGGGAACAGTATCGCCGCACCTGCCAGAGATCAGACACAGAAAGGGGGTATCAGCCCAGTGTGGAGGGTGGGGTCCCTCCTATGGGAGGGGGGACAAACCCAGAGGGGAAGCTTGGACAGGGAGCATGGGAAGCCTGGATCTCTGCTTGCACGAGGCCAAGAAGCATCTAGGAGCTACCCCTCACCAAGCACGCACCCAGGTGCCCAGCCCCGCGCTAAGCACTCTCTCGTTTACCCTTAAAAATATCCCATGAGTAAGGCACTATCATCCTTTTGCAGATGAGGAAACGGAGGCTCAGAGAGGTTAAGAAACTTGCCCAAGGTCACACAGCTAGTCAGAGACGAAGTCTACTTTGAACGCAATTTGGCTCCATGCACCAATGCCTTTGCTTACTCTGGGACAGCAGTCTTCAAACGAGGATATGGGAACCCCTAGGTGTACGTGAAGGTTTTCCAAGGTGTATGTACTGATGGTTTTAAAGAAATTCGTTTTCAGCCTTCCCATGTACTCTGCCTGAAAACTGTCTGCGTGAGAGGTCCGCTTCCCCCATCTTCTCCACCTGAGGTCTGCTTCCCACCATCTTGTTCCCAGTTGCCCTTCTCCCTTAGGAAGGAAGGAAGCATCTTGTCCATTCTAAATCCTGTTACAGTCCTTTTCCCCAAGGTGAAAAGGATTCGAGGGGACACTGAATAAAATAACCATCTGAGACATTGTTGTAGGCTTTGAGAAAGGAAATATGGTGACTGACTGGGTAAGCAAGCGTTTTGCAAGTGGGGTGGTTTCCAAGTCTGCTTTCAACAAAATTGAAGAACAGCTTAACCGAATTGTCAGTTAATCTGTCATGAGAAGTAATTTTGGTAGCAGATCACCTTGAGGTTTTTGGCAAACAACTTGGAAGGAGTTCAAGTGATTGAGTGACTTCCAGTCCCATTTACCTGTTTATGTGAACATGGTTTTTCAGTCTTTTCATCTATAAAAAACGATGCACAGGAATGGGATTACTATTGAATCCTGCCTCAGTCTGGCAGGAGGTAACATTCGTTACTGAGTTCATTAACTAATTGAAAAGAAGTAGCTGCGTCCATCTCATTGAGGTGCATTCCCAATAAGATGGATTGTACTTCTGCGTTTAGCATCTAGTAAAATATGATGTATTTGTGCTGTTTTGATCAGTTGCTACTGATAATAATTATTGTGATAATTCATTCCAAGAGAAAATTGAATTTCGAGTTTTCTGCTCACAGGAAATTTAAAATAATTCAAACCATTGTTGTGGCAGATAAATATGACAAGGTGATACATAAAAGACATTTGAATATTAAAAAAAATACTACATTAGGCTGAAATTCTGTGCGGAAAGTAAAGTGGAAAGACAAGTTCAAGGAAAAAAGAAGCAATGGAAATATTCAACTATCAAAGGAGAGCGTTCATATATTTTTTGTTGTTGATGTTGTTCAGTTTTTTAAGAGTGGATGATGGTATTACATTAGGATGGCTTATTCCACAGGATACATTTGGAGAGTGATATAATGGCTTTATATTAAAATATTAATATTCATGATAGGCCGTAAGTTACATCCTTTGCAACTATTTACAATTTTGATGAAAAAGTTCAATGTCAACTTAAAAGTGAACAAGGGAGCACATGAGTTTTTGAATTTCTTTCAAGAGATTCCCGAATGAAACGTTTGAAGACTGCTGCCCTAGCAGAGAGAGGACAGGCCGCTTTCCATCTGGGGCTGCCCAGCTGGGGACCCCCGCACTGACTACACTGCCAGCTCCTCCCCCAGTTGCTGCTTGGGCCCAGGGGAGAAATTAGTGCCATGTGCCTGCAGAGGACCCACCCAGAATCCTCCCCAGCATCCCTATCTTCACAGAGTGGGGTGGAGGTCTCTGCTCGTGCAGGGTTGGGCTCATGGGGTAGGACTTGGTCAGCCCCAGTCCCATGGCATGAAATGATTTCCTGAGTCCTGTTGGTGGAAGGAGACAGGCCCTGAAGGAGAACCATGGTGTGACTGAGTTACTGTGCATGATGAAATACTTTATTTTTACTCTTTACTCTCACAGATTTGGGTTTTCCCTTCTCTAATCCTGCTCTCCCAACACTCAGGCTTGGACTCCAGCCTAGTCCTCCGGATGTGAAGCCAAATGGGCAGGTAACATGGAGAGGGAAAGGGAAGCGAGTGGACCCCAAGGCTCCCTGGGAGGGTGGAAGAAATATTGGTCTGGGAGCCGGTGAGGGGCTACACCTTCCCCAGGGCCACCAGGAGGTAGCCCTGGCTGAGTGTTTGGACGTTTTAGCACTAGAATGTAAGCCCTGTAAGAGCAGGAAGCTTGTTGGTTTGCCCACTGACGTACCTGGCACACAGTAAGTGCTTAGTAAACGTAGACCGACTGAATGCTTGGTGGACCCCCTGACCCCTCATTCTACACACAGAGAAAAACTTGGCTCAGAGAGGTGACGTGACCTGCTCAAGGCCACACAGAAACTTAGAGCTAAGCCAGGACAAGAAGCAAGGCTTCCTGGTTCCTGTCCTGGTTCACCTGAGGCTTCCTAGGCCCTAGAATCTCTAGGTTGTGGCCCCCGACCACTGGCTTTGTCCCTCCCCGACCACTGACCCTGCTGGCAGGGTTGGGCTCCCCTCTGGCCCAGCCTCCTTGCCATCCCTGGGCCCCCCGCGCACTCACAGGTGGCAGTCTGTGTGTCTCTGCTTCTCTCTCTTCCTCTTCCCCCTGCCCTTGGGTCTCCTCCTGTAATAAGCCAAAAGCGTCAGGACAGAGTGGCTGGGGACCCCCATGCTAGGACAGGGGCTGGCAGGCCTGAGAACAGCCCGGTGCCCCAGCCAGGCTGCTTACCTTTCTGGCTTCATCTTCTCCCGCAGAGGCCTGGGAAAACAGAGAGGAGCAGGGGAGAATCAGGAAAGCAGTAAGCGGGGGCTCCCTGCCCCGCTAAGCCCCCTCGGACATCACCGGCGCTGGTCCTGTAGTTGGCACTGAAGCCACTAGGGGGTAGCATGGAGCTAGTTAGGGAGAGATGCCCAGAGGCCTTGGGGCTTCCGCTCCCACTCTAGCCTCTGGTGACCCCACCAAGAGAGGTGTGAATGCCCTCTTGGGGGTCCTCTCCACACCCTCTGCTCTCCTCTGCCTCTTGGCATCAAATCTGGGGAATGAGTCTGCTCTCTGCTGCCTTTCTCTGTTCACTTCCTTCCCTCGCATCTGCCCTTCCTTCCTGGGTGCCCTCTGGGAGTTTCCTCGCTGACAGTGAATGAGGCGCAAGGCCACCTGTCAGGTGGACATCGCGCCACCCCCCACCCTGAGGATGTGTGACGGTGCAGGCAACATCAGGGGGCCAGGGTGAAGGGTGGGGTGAGGGGAGCTGATTGAACGCCCCACAGTCACCAGGCTTGTCCTGGCTCTGCCTCCGGGCGCTGTGGCTGTTGACCCAGAAGAGAGAAGAAAGGTGGCCCTGTTGCCCAGCCCTCTGGAAGGGGACAGGGCCTCAGTCTCCCCTGGGAGCCAGAGTGGGGGCATGGGGCAGCGCAGCGACAGCAAGCTTTGAGGTCAGGGAAGACTCCCTAGGCTGGCCATCTCCCTTGGGAGCCAGGGCAGGGTACCAGCGCCTCCTGGGACTGCCTGGTCGTGTCTCTGCCATCTGGGACCAGTCAGAGACACTCTTGGACCCTCAGTCTTCTCATCTGTCTGCCCCAACAGAGAGGCTGTGAGGGCAAAGGTGATGTGGAAGGTGAAAGGTCACTGTCAAGCACTGTGCCCGGGAGGGTTTGTTACTGAACTGTTGTTATATGGCCAAGCCCTGGCAAGGGGGGACAGGAGGAAACAGATTGGGGCAGGGCCTCTAACAGTGGTACAGATCCAAAAGGGGTGGCCAGAGCCCAGGACAGTAGGCAGGACCAAGCCCAGGGCAGTACCGGGGCTCCTGGAGAGTGTGGTAACGGCCACGAGAGGTAGCAAGAAAAAGGGCAAGCTTAGGGGTTAGACAGGCTGGGGTCCACTCACTAGCTGTGGCAAATCATGTAACCATAGCAAGCCTCAGTTTCTTCATCCGTAAAATGGGACGACAATGGTACCTATCTCCTAGGGTTGTTAGGCGAGCTGGGACTTGGTCTCTCCTGCTCACCACTGTATCCCAAGGAGCTGGGACAGTGCCTAGCGTACAGTCGGTGCTCAATGGATGTTTATTGAATAAATGAGAAAACACAGTCAGGTGCCTAATGCGTGGCGAGGCACAGAGGAGATGCACCATAAATGGTGGTCCTCCCCCTCCTCCTGCCCCAGGATAGGGCTCAGGACCTCTTGTCTGGTGTCTCCATCCATGGCCCAGGGGTACCAGGAGAGCACCTGAGCCCATTTCTCTCTTCCCCGTGCCTGGTTGGCAGTGCCAGGCCTGCTGCTCCTGGTAACTAATGCTCAGAGTACCCTGGGCACCAGCAGCAAGATGTGCTGGTGACAGGCTCTCCCGGGTGGGGGAGCGACTTTAAAGAAAGCTCCTTCCCTCTGCCCCTTCCCTCCCACCAGGGCTTGTCCGTCTCTGCGCGCCTCAGCCAGTTGACCCCTCCCGTGGGCACCAGCCTGGCCTAGAACTAAGTCCAGTCACTTCTTCCAGGGCCGTGGCAGCTGCCTCCCAGCTTGAGGAGGGAGATGGCGTGCCCTGAGCCTGGCAAGTTTGGGAGGGACCCTGGCTCCCTCCATCCCTGTGGTTTCTCAGCAGCTGTGGTCCAGCTGCTGGGGCCAGCTCCCTGGGCAAAACCGGCTGATGGGGAGACACAAGCAGCTGCCACTGGTCGCCGATTTCCCTGGTCTCCCTCAACTAGGAAGCAGGGACGGGCAGCCCCTGGCTGAAGCTGCCAGGCTCGTGGGGGCTGTCCCTGCCACACCCGAGGACCCACCTGCACTCGCAGCGCACATGCTGAGAGAACGTCAGCTCCACGTAGGAGGGCCGGTCCCCAGAGCGGATCTTCAGGAGCTGAGGGGAGAGGAAGGTTGGGTGACTGGATTGGGGGTGGCCTGGGGTTTCCAATACTCCCTCCAGCCTCCCCTTGCATGAGGACCAGGCTCCCTATTTCCCACCAGCCTTTGGACTACACACCCTCATTTCGCTTTGAGTGTGGGGCAAATAGCCCTCCCGCCTGCATGTGGAGCTGAGGGAGGCCCCTGTCCCTCCCGTCCCAGGGCCACCAGCATAGCAATAGTGTAGGAAGGGGGCCCCTGTTCTGGAGGCAGCGAGACCTATGTTCAAAGCTTGGCTCTTCCACCTGCTGAGCAAGTGAAATAACATCTCTGAACCTCAGGTTCCTCATCTGTGAAATGGGAATATCACTTAGCTCCAAGGATCGAATGTTGAGGTAACATTTCTGAAGCACCTAGCATAGCGCTTGGCATTATTCAGTGCTCAAAAAACCACCGTAGGTGTAAGTGTGTAAGAAAGCTCAGGGCGTGAAATGCCAAATGTCCCTGGTATAAACAGGGACATCTTGAATCCGAACAGATTTCTTTTCCAACCTCAACCAGATATCCTAGGTCCTGGGGCAGGGCTAAGCCAGAGGCTGAGAAAGCTGGTAAGGGAGGAGGTGAGGGGGCTCAAAGCTGGGGCAGGGGTTCAGGAAGGAGGGGCACTGTGGTAAGAGGATAGGCCTGGGCGTAAGTCCCAGTCCTGTGACCCCGGCCTGCCCTCCTTCCCTCCCGGGCCCCCTCGGGGGCAGGTTCTGTGGCCCTCTGGGCAGCATGTGGACAGAGGGGCAGGCCCGGACACGAGGAGGAGAGCCCGCTTACCTGCATGGTGACATTGACCGTCTCCACTGGAACGCAGTGCAGGTTCTCATCGCCACAGCAGCCCGTGCAGCGCAGCAGGGAGACGCAGGACGGGCTGAACATGTGCTCAACCTCGCCGGGGTACTCAGACACGATGTCCACCAGCCTCTCCAGGGCCCGGCAGTAGCTACGGCCCCACACTTCCTGGAAGGGCACCACTGCGAGGAGGCACAGACAGCTGCGTCAGGCCAGGAGGGGCCTGCTCCTTGAAGCCCAGGCCCTGCGGGTCCTCCCAGGTTCAGCCCACACCCCCTCCTCCAGGAAGCCCCCTGCCTATGTGAGCTCCCCCGGCTCTGAACTCCTGATGTGATCCCTCTGGGATGACAGCTGGACCTCCAACCCGTCTGCCGGATGGAAATCCCAGTGGAACGGAATTTCTCAGTGTCTTGAGCTCTCAGCTCTATTCTCAAGTCAGGGGCCGCATCTGCCTCGGTGCCTTGAAGCTTCGAGGAGCGTGCTCTGGCAGCTCCCCAGGCCCTCTGGATCTTTCTTAGCCCTGACCTGGTGCTTCCTCAGTCTTGGGGAATTGGCAGAAAACAGTCAGTTCTGCAAGACTGGCTTGCAGAGTCCCACAGGGAGGGTTAGCCTTCCCCTTAGTCCTTGTTTCCTGCCCACACTGGGCCAGCTCCTCTGCCTGGTGGCCAAGACTGCAGTCAGCAACATGCCCCATTCCCGTGCTCCATTTCGGTCAGGCCACCCTCGTGAGAGCTCGGGGCCACATCATCCTAATTCCCACTTGAGGTCCATGCTCCTTGCCCCCTTCTCGTTTCTAACCAAATAAAGCCCACTTCCCACTTCCCCAGGCCCGCCTCCCTTCCTCCTCTCCGAAGCCTTCTCCTACTTGTCCAGCGTGAACAGATGTTCCTTTTTTGAGCATAACTCAGCCCCAAGGGCTTGCCTTATCTCCGTCACTGGTGGCTCTTATCTTTTTTACAAGCAAGTTGAGGCTCCTTGAAGACACGGACCCAAGCACCCAGTAAACACAGGCTAAGTAATTACTGATTGATTAGATGAGAATTCGCTGAAGGTTATCAGGGACATCCCTGACCCCCACGATGTCCTGGTGGTCTTGACCAGGAACTTCTGCGGGCTGATCTGGAGTCTCTCAAAAGACGTTGCTCCTTCAGGGGAGGGCCTGGGGCCTGGTCCCAAACAGAGGCTCACAGGAAGTGAGTAGCCAGAGCCAGGAGACCTGGCTTCTAGTCCTGGCCCTACACTGGCTGTGTGACCTTGGGGCGGTCACTTCACCTTTCTGGGTATATCAGTTTCCTCAGCTGAGGAAAAAGAAGAAGGTTGGGAATAGATGGTTGCTAAGGGCTCTCCCAGATCTGACAGGCAGTCTGTGATTCTGTGCACACAACCCAGCCCAGCTGTGAGACCGTGAGCAGAGACACATCTCCAGTCCTGGGTCATCCTGCCCTGTACCTGGTGGTCATCCTCAGCTGGTGGGGGAGGACAGGGAAGCTGGGCCACCTGGGGACGCTGCAGCCTCTGCCCTAGGGCAATGACCTCTCCTAGCAGCCCCTCACTACCTTCCATGTCCCTTACTAGGAGGCAGAAGGGGCTGAAGTCCATTCTACTGAGCCTATGAGGACGTGAGTCTCAGGGTAATCTCAGAGGAAAAATAAACTTCAGCCCTAGCAGAGGCCCTCGGGAAAGGCTGCAAGCCGGTGGAAAATACCCAAGAGGCAGTGTGTCCACGTGGAGCTGGCTGAAGCGGCCACAGAGCAATAAACTGTGCTTATCTGAGCGTCTGCTGCTCCATTCTGCCCTGTCTGCTTAGGGCGCACTAGGGCTGGGCCCAGGGACGGGAGGGAGACCAGAGACCTCCCTGATCCTGCCTCTCCAGGCCACTGGGTCACTCTCCCTGGACCCAAGTGGGAAACAAGGCCCTCTCCTCCAGGTCAGCCCAAAGCCCCAGGGAAGCCAGCCTTTGCAGGGAGAGGTCAGAGGAGCACCTCCCTATTGTAACTCCTTGAGTGCGTGTTTAGTCTAAAACCTTCATAAGCACTACACAACTCTGAACATTTAATCTCTGCCTCGGAAAACATAAATAACAGCAGAGGGATAGCCAGCTGCCAAAGTGCCACAGAAGGTTCAGGGTCCTGCCCCGGGACCAGCCATCAGGGAGGGGGAGAGCAGCAGAGAAGGGGCACCCCGTCCCCCTACCATCCCGCAAGCAAACTCCACCCAGCTGGGCCATGGGGCCACCGCCAGGTTAAGCAGAGCCGCAGGGCCTAGGAGGCAGAAGGGATTTCCTTTCCCCTCACCCACCATGCAGACTGCGGCAACAGGACCCAGGCTCCGGGGCCCTGAAGCCCACCGTTTTCTGGGCCTCATGGCCGGATGGTGTTGGGAGAGGGCTGAGAAGGAGGTGGGCTGGGCCTGGTTTACCTGGCAGACACCAGGAAAGGGGGCAGCTCATCCCTGGGGCTGCTGTCTGGGTGTGTGGGAGAAACAGAGGGGGCGGGGCGAGGGGCTGGCTGAGGGAGTGCTGTGACCGCTCCCAGCTGTGGGCTGAGCCCCTCGGCAAAGAGCTCTGCTCAGCTGCTCCTGAGGGCAGCCCCAGACCTGCTCAGAGGCCGGGGTGCGGGGAGAGGAACGGGAGGCTGTGGCCGAGGCAGGCGCCTGGCTGCTCCCGGGGCCAAAAAGTGGGCTCTCGGCTCTCTTGCCAGCCCTTGGGTGAGCCTCCCGTCTGGCTCCAGCTGCCTACCACCCAGGACAGAGGAGACCCCAGATGGGAAGTGTTTCATCCTGAGAGCAAGCTCCTGGGGGGGGCCACTGGGAGGGTGGGGGGACCGGGCTGGGCAGAGCCACTGGCCACCAGCCCGAGCCCAGCAGGTATCCTCTTGGTGGTCACCGGTGGGGCGCACACCCAGCCTGCGGCAGGGGACACCCTGCTCAATGCCTGCTCAGCTGTGAGCCGTGGGGAGGCTCGGTGCCACGCGCTCCAGCTCTGTCACATGCACTGAAGAGTGTCCAAGGCTTTAGGTGACCCCAAGGGCCTCTGTGAGCCTCAGAGCCTTCATCTATAAAACGTGGAGAATACGAGTGCCTTCCTAGTTCACAGCTTGTGGCACAGAGTCATAGTAAATGCCTGATAATATTACCATGAATAGTAATAGTAAAAAATCAACGTCTGCGGCTGCAAAGCACAGACCATTCTGTCTCTTGTCTGGTGTTAGAAGGGGATGGCATTTTCAGGATTTTGATAACTGGGGTCCAAAGCTCTTTCCCTGGTCATGATACAGGCTCCCTAATTGATCAGGATGACAGGTGAGCTGTCCTAATGGATCGACACTTCCCGGGTCCCTCCTCACTCGGGTCCCTGGGAGAAATATACTCCTGTGTCTCCTCCATGGAGTCAGAGAATCCTACAATCTGAGAAAAAGAACCTTAGATATCATGTAGTTTAATGCTCCCATTTTATAGATGATGAAACTGAGGCTCAGACTTCTTTGATAGCTGTTAATCTGAAATATACTAAAAGCATCAAAAAGGCCATGGGGTGGAGGTAGGTGATGGGTCTCTCTCCAAACCCCAGAGAGCATAATATTGTGCCAATCCCAGAGGGCAAGCAGGGGGAGGGAGAGGATATCAATGAAATCAATGTCTGCTACCACCCCCACCTTCTCAGTGCCCAAGGGGCCTGGGACTCAGCCGTCAGAGCATGGTCAGGCCCAGGAGAGGCTGGCTACCAGGCAGTAGAGGGAGGGTGTTCCCAGCTCACAGAGGTCACCACGCGTGTGCATGTGCATGTCCTTACATGCTCCCTTTCTTCCGTGGAAAGTGGTGTGTGGCCTGGCTGCACGTCTTGGAGAGGCAGGGAGGGAGGGGCAAGGCAGGGGGCCTGGCATGGGCCTCCTGCCTTCTGCACGTATGTCTCTTTGGCAAATTGTCTCACCCTTTGAAGATTCCCTCTTGATACAACCCGGGGTGGGGAGTGGAGGGGCCAGGGAAGGCACAAGTCATTCTGTCTGTTTGTAATCAATGGAAAGGCCTCGTCAGGTCCCTGAAGCTCCTCCAGGGCTGGCTGCTGGGAAGGTCCTCTTGCCCCTCCCTGGTCCTCTTGACTGCTGGACCACTGCATCCAGCTCACAGACCCCCAGCCTGGCCCTTGGCACTCACTGCCTGCACTGCCCTCCAAGACCCCATCTGCCCCCCTTACATCATGCTGGGAAGGGGCTCTGATGAACCCCAACCAGACGAATCCTGGGTAAATGGGCCCCAGCCCTGCTCTCTGTGCGCCGGGTGACCCTGGCCCAGGAAGACACCTCTCTAGGCCTCTGGGTCACAATGGGGGGATCTCTCAGGCCCTGCCAACTCTGTCGGCCAGGGCGTCAGCCAGTTTGCAGACTCTCCCCAGCTCAGTATCAGCCTGCACCCACCCTTCCCAACCCTTCCCATCCTCTGCAGAGGCCCAGGAGGTGAGGACTTGGCGAGCTGTGCACCCGCCCCTCCAGCCCCGCCCCCGCCCCCTGGGCCCAGGCAGCTTACCTTCCACCTCTGATGAGCCGTTCGCAGCAGACAAGGCCCACTGCTGTGGACAGAAAGGTGCAGAGATGAGGGGGACCACCTTGCGTCTCTGCGCTCTGGGGCCCAGTGTGTCGGTAAGATCATAGAGGCCCCTCTGACTCTGAGCTCCTTCCCACCCGCTGCACACACTCTGCCCTGTCTCACGGCTGGCTCCTTCCAGGTGCAACGAGAAAAACTCAAGGGACCCTGGGTGGGTCCCGTGGATCCCACCCCCTCTCTGGCCTCAGTTTCCTCATTTAGAAAGGGTGGGAGGCTGGAAGCTTTTGGAGACCCTTTGCCTGCTCTGTCCCAAAGATCTGGCAATCCTTTGGGGTCTCCCTTCTACCCAGCCCCCAGGCAGCCCTGCTGGGCCCTGTGCAGCTCGCCTTGGCTGGGTGCCAGAGCCCAGGGGGAGGCGATCAGCTGGTGAGAGCCGAGGCGCTGGAGCGGGTGGCGCCAGGAGCCGGTGCTGCCGGTAAAGTGACACCTCTGACCAGCCCTGCAGCAGGCAAGCGGGCGGCGGGTGGCGGGTGGTATGGCCCTTCCGCCCCGTGGAACTGCCCAGCCCACCCACTTCTGGGCTGGGGCTTGGGACTCCCAGGGCAGTGGGACAGCGCAGTGGGAAGGGAGCTCATTGGCTTTGTCAGGATTTCGCTGCCCAAGCTGGCTCACAGCCAGACTCACCCAGCTCCTGGGAAAAGGGCCCTGCTCACTTCCCCAGGCCCTGCACTCAGGACCTCCAGCTGCCCATCCGGGAGAGAGGGCACAGTGGGACCCTTGTCTTGCCCCCAGCCCACCCAGGAGCCCTGGGCTCAGCCTGGAGCCTTGGTGGGGGGCAGGGCCCAGCCTCCCCACCAGTAGTCTTTTCAGCCGGCTTTCCCTCCACCAGGCCAGGTCAGAGGTCCTGGGGGCGCCTGCCTGGTCACAGGGCCTCGACCCTGACCACAAGGCCAGGGACCCGCCTGGGATTAGTGGAGAGATGCTTTTAGCAAACCCACCAGGGCTCCAGGGGCCAGACAGGAAACCTCCCTCCCTTCCCTGTGGCTTCCCTGCCCCCGCCAAGACAGACCCCGGAGCTGAGGTCTGGGACAGCCCAGCCTGCGGACTCCTCCCAGACGACATGGTCCAGCCTGGCTCGTGGGAAGTGTGTGGACATCCTTGGAGGTGCTGCTCCCGGGAGTGGGTCTGTGATTTCAGAGCCCCCTGTTCCCAGTGCTGGGGGTGGGAAGATCAGGGAAGCCAGGCTGGGGGGTGGGGGTCTTACCTGGGGGGGCACAGCAGGCAGGGCCAGCCCAGCCAGGAGCTGCAGGAAGCAAGTGAACAGCCTCATGGCAGGCATCTTCTCAGACGTACCAAGCCAGGGGGCTCCAAGGGAAAACCACCATGCTCGTACCCCGGGGGAGCCCCTGGCACAGGAGGACAGGAGCTGAATGGGGGGCTGGGTGCCCCCCCTCACTGCTGCCCCGAGGTCCCTGTCGGTGGCCCGAGCATCCTCTAGAAGCCCTGCGGATTCTGGAGCCCGCAGGTAAGGCTGCGGCTGGGGCACCTGGTGCGGAGGGCCCGGCAGGGCCGGTCGGTGTGGGGCAGGCGGGTCCCTGAGCAGGGTCCGTCGGGCGCCCGGCGCGACCCCAGGTCCTCTCGTGGCTGGCGAGTGAAGATGCAGCTTCTTCCTCAGACAGCAGCTCCCTTCTGGGACTGAAGCTTGTCGGCCGCTGGGTTTCAGGGCCCGCGAGTGGGGGCGGGGCTGCAGGCCCGCCCCGCCCACCGCCGACGAGGCTCCAGACCCGAGTCCTAGGGAGCGGCCGGGCGCCGAGCGGGGCCAGAGGCCGGGCGGGCGGCGCGGACCTGAGCGAGCTCGGGCGGCAGTGCGTGGAAGGGGCCCTCCAGACGCGGGCTTCACCGCCCGGCGGAGCCCAGCCCGCAGCTTCTCCCGGGACGCTCGGAGCCTGCTGCCCGGGGCGCCGGCTGAGCCAGGCAGCGCCCAGTGCTGGCCCAGGAGAGGGGCCCCCAGCTTGGCTCCGGCTCTTCCAGGCTGGCCACCTTGGGCGGGAGCAGCCAGGTGTGGAGCCCAACGCCTGCGAACAAGGCTCCTGACATTAGGCCTCTGCAGAGATGCAGCTCCAGACCCCCAGGAAGGCAGTGGTTTGCTCTGGTACTTCACAGTGCCACCTTATGCCATCCCCATAATCCTCAAGGGTGCAAGAATTATCAGCCCTATGCTATAGATGAAGAAACTGAGGTTCCAAGAGTGCCCCTCCCTGTATACGTTGTACATACATATGTACTCCTGAAAAGTGTGTGTGTGCGTGTGCGTGTGCGTGTGCGTGTGTGTGTGTGTTTAACATACAGAGACAAAACCCATGCCATGTGGCTGTCTCTTCAGCCCATGCACCATCCTCCTGGCCAGGCACTCAGACAGCAGGCACCTGGCGGGGGCTTCAGCACTATTTCCTCTTGTGGCAAGCAGTTTTCCGGGCCCTGCCTGCAAGCCGGCCACATGTGGCTTGGAGAGTGGCCTACTAGTGCAGCATTTCCTCCTGGTCCCGGGAGGAGGAGGAAGTGCTCCAACATGGCAGGGGTCTGCCGGAAGGGGTCTGTGTGTGCGTGTCTCTGTGCCTGTGTGTGGCCATTTGCATGCAGTTGTGAAGATCCACGTGTGCTATCAGTCTCTGTGTGGTCTGAGTGTCTGTGTGCATCTGCTGTATGTGCAAATGTCGCTTTGTGGGTGTCTGGTCTCTTGGTATCTCTGTATGCCTGTGTGATTGCGTGTGTGTGATTGCGTGTGTGTGTGTGTGTGTGTGATGTATGTGCCTGATTTTTCTTCTGTGTTTGGAAGTGTGTCTAATGTGCATTCAGTGGGATTGTGAACTTGTATGCCTGCCTGTGTCTTTGTGTGTGTGTCTTCGTGGGTGAGTATCCGGGCCAGCTTCTGTGTGTGACTGTGCATCTCTGTGTTATTTGTGTATGCCTCCCACGGTCCTCGAGTGTTCATCACCACCACCACCCTCCGTGCACACTTCCTGGCTACGAGAACCTGGCAGGATTTGGGGTCATGGGTTGGCCTGGGCCTGGGGCTGGTGGGCGGCTGGGAGAGAGGAGGGAGGCCTGAGAGGTGGCCCCTACATCTCACATTCCAGCCAGGAAAAGAGAGGCCAGGGCAGCCCCAGCTCTCACCCCAGTGACCTCTGCGTCCGTTGCCTGCCCGCCCACCCACGCGGGGCTGCCGGAGATGCTGCCTCCTGCCTGGCCGGCCCCAAACCCGGAGGTCCAGGAGCCAGGGGCCAGTCACCAGCCAGCTAAGGGGGGGCTGCAAAGAACTTTCTGACAAGCTCCAACATGCTAAGGCTCATGGAGCAGACAGATTCCTTCCTGGGCCCAGGGTCTTGGTGGAGGATGTCTGGGCATCGCTGGGGTGAGTAGATGTGTGTTTGTGCATATCTGGATCATATATGCTTGCCCATGATATCTGTGTATACATATGCATGTTTTGGATTTGTGAATGTGGACATGGGTGTGTTTTGTGTATGAGTGTGTGTGTTGAAGTATCTGTTTTGTATATGATTGTCTATAACTGAGTGTTTTGAGCACTTATGCATTGGGCACCTTTGCCTATAACTGTGTATGTATAAGGGTGCATAGATTGTACATGTTGTGTGTGTTTGTTTTCATTTATCTGTCCTTTCATGCAACATGTATTGCTTCAGCCCTACTATGTTCTAGGCACTGGGCATGTGGTGTGCTGGTTCCCTTGAAGTTTACATTCACAGCCAGGGCCGAGGAGGGGGGTGGTGGGTAGGTACAGATGGGTGGGAACGCTGCAGCTCCCTTTCTACTCTCTGGAATAAGCTTGATGCCTGGGCAGTGTCTGCGATTCCTACAAGTGCACCTCAGTCTTTTTGTCACTAAACTGGAGACCATATCCTTCTAAACTTGGCTTCTTGGGTTGCGAGATGAATTAGCTAGGGTAGGCTAGGGGAAACCAATTAGACTTTCAGAATATCCATGAGTCAGATAGAGGTTTACTGTTACTCACATCCAGTCCAGGGCAGGTGTGCTGGGGCTCTGCTGTCCTGGAGTGTGACTCCAGTCCTTACCAGCTGTATAACTTCAAGTAACTTCCTTTACTTCTCAGAGCACAGACTTCCTCCATCTAAAGTGGGAATAATAACAGTGCTTACCTCATAGGTGAGGACTGCTAAAGCACCTGGGGTACAGGAAATGGTAGCTGTTAGGCATGATTTCTAATTCAACTTTTGATTCTTATTAGAGATATAAAGACACTGCAGGGCTTCCCTGGTGGCGCAGCAGTTGAGAGTCCGCCTGCCAATGCAGGGGACACAGGTTCGTGCCCCGGTCCGGGAAGATCCCACATGCCGCGGAGCAGCTGGGCCTGTGAGCCATGGCCGCTGAGCCTGCGCGTCTGGAGCCTGTGCTCCGCGACGGGAGAGGCCACAACAGTGAGAGGCCCGCGTACCGCAAAAAAAAAAAAAAAAAAAGACACTGCAGAGTAGAGTCCTCACCAACTTGGACATGAGACAGAAAAAGAAGAATCTTATGCTTCTGCCAAATGCAGAGGAGAAAAAGGATGCAGGGATTTGCGTGCGCATGGATGTGCATATGTGCATGCATGTACATGTGTGCACACACACAGACACACACACGCAACTTCTCACCATCACCATCCAGGCAATCAGTCCCCAGCTGTCCCTGACACCTTCTGAGTAGATCCAGGTGCTGAGCAGATCCACTGGTAGCGTCAGCGTTCACAACTCAACATTAAGCTGTAGGATGGTGATCATTTGTTGTTGTTTCAGGGAGAGAACAAGTATTTTTTGAGCACTTATGTGTCAAGCAGTGTGCCTGGCACTTTTAGCACTTCGACTCATTGAATTCTCATAACAACCCTATGAGGTAGGTTTTAATTATTCCCATTTTGAAGATGGGAAAATGGAGGTGCAGGGAGTTTAAGTAATTGGGCCATAGACCTTTAGCTACCAGGGAAGGAACAGAGATGGGGATCAAGCTTAGGTCTTTCTCCAGCGCTCTTTCCAGTGAGCACAAGCTCTCTCTGCAAGCAGGTAGCAAATACCTTGAAGGCAGAGCTGGTGTCCCAAAGCTTTTCTCGATCTTCCCTTTGCTGGAGCAGAGTGGTTGCTTGACAAGCTCTGAAGGTTGGTGTGTGGGAGACAGACACTGTCATCTCGGGCCTGGAATTGACCCTGTCACAGGTAAATACAGGTAAACACAAGGGTCTAGGCCGTAGAAACACTGACTGCACCATGACAGTAGTCACCCTGAGCAGCCATGGGTTCTAGTCCTGCGTGCTGGGCTGCCTTCCGAGGCTGCCCTAAAACACAGGGCTTCCCACACCTTGCATTAGTCATGGTCTTAGCCTGAAACGCTTGCGTCAACCCATCCCTATTTCTTGGCTTTTAGCTTCCTGACTCATTTTCTCATTTTGGCCTGGCCTCTTCAGAGTCTTGACCCTCTGATCTATTTCCCGACTATGACCTCTTCCTTCTCCCTTGATGACATCGAGCATCAGCCTCTGCAGTGGCATCTCAGGTGGCCCTAGAGAAGCACACTCCCTCTGACCTTGTCCCTGAGCCCCAGATCTGGATGTGGCCAGAGGTGGGTGAGAAGCAGAGCGTCCAAGGACTAGAATCTCCTGTTTCCTGGCTGGCAGGGAGAGCGGCAGCGGGCAGCGCAGGTTGCAGGCCTGTCCGCTAGAGGCTGGACATGCTGCAGCCACCAGCTAGCCAAAGTCACCAGCAAGAAGATGGCTGGCTGGCCTCTCTGCCTTCTCCTCCTGCCTTCTGGGCTGGGATTTCCTCAGCCTCAACCCTGAGCCTCTCTCCTTCTCTCCATGCACTTCATTCAGGCTCCAATGGCCTCCCTGGCTGCCACCACTGGGTGAGACACTCCTCACCTAGGCTCCCCCAGCACTTGGAATTTCCCTCCCATCACGGTGCCTGGCCCTCAGCACCATCACCGCCCAGACGCTGGTCTGTCTTTCCTCAGTCTGTAAGATCTGAGAGGGCAGACACTTGTTCACCCTTGGATTCCCAGCACCCTGTGCAGTGCCCGGCACACAGTAGGGGCTTACTTGATGTTTGTTGAGGTGGCCCATCCTCAGAGCACTCTCTCCTCTCTCCACAGGGAAAACGTCCCAAGCCTGCTCATTCTTTACGCAGATGTCCTTCAGCCCTCAGAGGTAGCCCTTCTAGACCCTGTGCTCAAGACAGCTTGTGTGGGCCTCTCTGGTGGGGTAAGTGTGGGAAAACAACTTCCCGTTGCCATGTAATCACGCCCTGGGATGGTCACCACAGCCCTGCCAGCCCCCAGGGGACAAGGCTCACGCCTCGGCCCAGACACCAGAACCCAGTGGGAGGCCTAGGGCGGGTCCGAGTTGGAAGGGAGACAAAAGCAGAGCCCACGGGAGACCCAGTGGTTCCCAGGGCTGGAAACTAAGATGGCGCCCACCACGAGGCTGCGAACAAGGGCGGCCAGGCAAGGTGCCTGCAGCCTTGTCCCAGGCCTTTGGGGCAACGTGTCATCACCAAAGGATCAGAAACCCGTACTTTGGGAACTTGGCAGCCGGGCCTGGGTTTTTTGTGTTTTCTGTAATTATTTCCCTTTTGTTCTCCCTTAGTATTTTAGTAAAGCCCTTTGTGAAAATGCCAGCTGGTCTCAGCTGTGCTAAGTGGAATGACAAAGGGGTACTCTGTGCATGCTTGGCCCTCTGCTTTAACGGAGGGATGTAGCTTAGTGGCGGCAGCAAAGTCAAGGAACACCAAGGGCACAGGGAGGCTCTGGGGCCACAGCCAGCACCTCGTGTCCAGCAGCCTCACTGACACTGAACTTCCTTCCAGGCTCTTCCAGACTGGAAGAGCTTTATTGAAACCAGACGGGCTGGAGGGCCGGCCAGCTGCTTTGAGGGAGGGCATTTGTTCAGATCCCAGGGTGTCCAAAGCTCTCGAGAAATCCAGAGGCCGGGCACCTGCTGTGCTCCGGCTACCCAATCAGGGGCTGTCCTCCGAAGCTGGGGGTCCTTGGCAAGCTGCTTTCCAGGAACTGAGCCTCTGAGCTGGTACCATAGCTGCTTCCCCTTTCTACCCTCACAGCTCAGGGCCCTTGCTAAGCCTTGGTCCCCTGCCTGCTTGCTGCCTACCAGGGTGGACACAGTGGGTCCCTTCCCAACTGCTGGGACCCCCCACATCCTATTTCCTGTGACTGTTCCCCCTTTCTCCTCCTAGCCCCTCCTCTCTTTCCCATTGTGTCTCCCAGCTGCCCTGGTGCTAGGGCCCGGGGAGACTGTCCTCAGGAACAATCTCCCCTTTCTCTCTGTTGTGTAAGTGATACACGAGGAGAGGAAGCAATTTGTAACTAATCGGCTGTGATGTGGAACAGAGCTTTCTGAGAACTGGAGAGTCTGTGACAGCTCCGGGCTGTCCTGCCTCTGCAACAGCTGGGTGGCTTGGGTGGCAGGTCAACCTTCTCCTCCCCCACTCCACCAAGGAGGCCTGAGGGATGACGGCGGGTAGTAGCTCCCGCCTGGGTAGTACCTCTTGTGTTCCAGGCAAGCAGCAGAAGGGAGAGGGATGGGCAAGGACTAGCTGAGGCTGTGCAAGGAAGCAGTGTCAGGCAGGGATTAAGAGCCTGGCTCTTTCTAGCTATGTGACCTTGGGCAAGTCTTTTCAGCTTTCTAACCCCATCTCAGAGACTGGTTGTGTGGCTTGAGTGAGAAAGTGGAAGTCGATCACATAGCAGAGTGTCTGGTACACTGTGAGTGTTTAATAACTTCAGCTGCTATAATCATTTCCTGGGGAGAGGGGAACGAGGTGGGCCAGATTACCCCCACTGAGCTTCAAGCAGACCTCGCCATGGTCACCGTGGTTACCACGGATGGCAGGAAAACCATCCCAGAGGAGGCAAGGCTTCTGGGTTATTCTTCTGCCCTTCAAGGGGTGGAGCCAACCTCAGAGATCTCCTTCTCCACAGAGTGGGAGAGGATGGGAGAGGAGACGGCGCCCACATCCATCGGGCCCCTTCTCTGTACCATTCACCTAAGGAGACAGATGCTCCCAGGTCATAGACAATCACAGTTAATTATGAATTAGCCTCTATAGAACCAGAGTCAAGCTGCAAAGTGCTACGGGAGCAGAAAGAGTGGGGAGAAGGCTGCTGGTGTGTGTGCGTGTATGTGTAGGGATGGGGGATCAAAATCAATATTGGACCTCTCTGGCCTGAGAATCCTGACCGTCCCTTCCCCCAGACGAGGCACCCACCCAGAAGCTGGAAGGGGAAGGGAGATGGGCCCTAGAACCAGGGCCTAATGCTTCCTGGGGAAGGAGGTCTTAATGCCCCAGCCACTTCGTCAAGGTGGCAGTGTGACAAAAGTCTTCTGCAGGGACTCCCCCAAAGGAAAAACGTCATGCCTACTTTCTGGGTAGTAACTGAAGGACTTCCTAGCACTTGATGGGGTGGGGCACTTGGGGAGAGGTAGAAGAAAATAGCAACCAGAAGCCCCACCCCCACGCCTCACCCTCAGAGCACCATGTCCAGAGGCTGCGGAGTCTGGGCAGCCAGTCTGTCCTCCGTTCGGCCTCCCAGAGCTGGCAGGGGACGAAGGACCCAGACTCTTGGCTCGGTGCTTCCCCAGTGTTGGGAGCCCAGGGGGTGGCAAGGGGCTTCTGTTCTCGTCAGGAATGACGTTGTCTGTTATGGGGCGAAAGGTCAGTGGAGACAGTATAGACTAAACATCTCATAATTGGAACGGCGTGGATCTGGGTGAGGATTGCTGTGAGGGCCCGTATCTGTTCCATTTTAATGTCATCCCTAAGAGTGTTAGTCCTTGGTCAAGCTGTCATTCTGCACTTCGGAGGGAGGGGGCCAGGCCGGTGAATCGGCAGGGCTCTGAGCTACAATGGGAGAGAGAAGGAGCTGCGTCTTCTGTGGGTCCTTCGCTCATTCAGCCCTACTCAGTGCCAGCCCCTGGGCTCACTGCTGGGGACACCAAGACAGCGATGGTGCTGGAGGAGCTTCTGGTCCAGTGCGAAGGGCTTAATAATGCTGTCTTAAACAATACTAAGTCTGTGCAAAACAAAGCCTCCAAGGCCGCTGCTGCAGACCATGGTAGCATGCGGGTGCGCAGCTCTGAACCTTAGATGGCCGTCTTCTCGAGGGCATTCAGACATGTGAGAGAGTGTTCCAGAGACTTTCCGAGAGGTCCACAGAGGACAGAAGAGGACATGGAGAAGGTAATGCTTGTGTAGCATCTCACAAGATGAATGGAAGTTTATCAGGAATCAAAGGGTGGAAAGAGCACTGTAGTCAAGGGGAGTACCTTGGTGAGGTATATAGATCCTTTGAGGGACATAGAGGAATCTGGTGCGGCTGGACTGTGTGCAGGGTGCGGAGGGTGTGCCTCTGTACCTGGAGATGAGTCTGGAAGGGAAGTCTGGAGTCAGATTGTGAAGAGCTTTGCAGGTCATACTGGGAGCTTGTAGTTTATTCTTCGAAGGGCTTCAAGGAGCCACTGCAGGTTCTTGAGCAAGGGAGTGATATGGCCAGATGTGGAGGGTTGGCCTGGAGGCAGGAAGACCAGATCTGTGCTTATCATAGAGTTGAGAGAGGCCTGAATCAGGACAGTGGCTGTGTGAGGAGACGGGATGGGACCCAATGCCACCCAGATAAGAGTTCACTTCCCAGCCATCTCTGGAGCTGGCAATGACTTTATGCCTAAGTTCTGGCAATCCTTGCCCCTTAGGGCTTCTTAGAGTTTTGGGTGTACATGGAAGTTTGGGGGTTTGACCTTTGGAAAGTCTCCTTAAAGGAAGAAGCATGTCTTACTTCTCTATCTGCCAAGCTTTTGCCTGGAACTTGAATATGATGGTAGGAGCCCTTGCAGTCATCTTGCACCTTTAAGATGAGTTGGAAGGAAACTGGGTCCCTGAAAACTTTGCAGGGTCTTCATAACAGCCCTGGCCTATTTAACTCCAAAATTATTTCATGTGAGGAGAAAATTAATTTCCATCTTGTTTAAGTCGTCATTATTTTGCAGTTTTCTGTTAACACATGTGCTATTCCACATTTTGCCTTATAAAGGTGAGAACATGAGTTCCACAGTTCTATATGAGTTTTATGGAAAAAAGACTGCTATCGTCCATGGCTTATCCTGGAGAGTGAGTCAGATTACTGCTTCCTAGGGAGAACTGGCGCTCTCCAATCCCCTCTCAGTTCGAAGCAGGCATGGGGAGGCCACAGTTAAGGGTACAGATGTTGTGGGCCAGCTGAGCTGGACCTGCCTCCCCAGCCGCATCCCTCTTTTCCCAGCTCTCATCTTCTCCCAGAGAGCACAAGAAGGAAACTGTGCTGGGGACAAGGGATGCAGAGGGGAGCCAGATTAGTTACTCTTATGGTTGGATTCCCAGGGGTGGAGGAGACAGAAAGTCTAGCAGAGCTTTCAGCAGACAGACAGCGGACCTCCAGCTGGCCCCTTGGGCCCCCGGCTCTCTTATGAGTCAAAGAACACTTGGCTGCTCCTCCAAAGATCCTCCTCTTCCTCCAGCTCCCCTCGTCTTGGAGAATACCAGGGGCCTCAAATCTATAGCTCAAGAGACCCTAAGGGGGCAGAATTGGCGCCTGCCTTGGGTATTATGCGGTGAAGGTGGGAGATGGGAGTGGAGATGGAGCTGACAGCTGCACTTTAACTCTCTAACTTTCCAGCTCTAGCTTTAGACCAGAACAGCTCTGGTGAGTCCAATTCTCCCCAGTTATGAATCAAATGATCCAGATGATGTCATATACTGTGAATCACTTCCCTTCCTTCCAGGAACCTGCAGGAGTTCTCTGGAACCCATATTTACTTAGCACTTGCTATGTGTCAGGTCTTTTGTACACATGTGCGATCTCACTCCATCCTCACAATAGTCCTGAGAGTCGGCATTGCCCCATTTTAGTGATGAGAATGATGAGGCACCAACAGGTTAAGTAACTTGCCTTAGGTCACCTAGCCAGTAAGTGACGGAGCTGGAACTTGTCAAGTGATACTAGACACGTGACCCCAAAGACCAGGTTTTTTTGTGCTGGACAGTGCTGGGGAGCCCCAGTGGCAGGGAGGCCTATTCTCAAAGTCACAGAGGGCAGTTTCCAGGTATCCCCAGACCTAGATCAGGGTGTGAAGGAGGGTCCTTGGCATCCTCCCTTTCCAGCCCTGCTGCCTCTCACCACATCTTACCACCCTCTTTTCCTCCAGGCTCATCTTCACGTCTTATTTTCTGTATGCAAAAGGTTTTGAATGACAGTGGATTTGTGATTCGGCCAATAATAATACTAATGAACCTTACGGAGATTTCCTGATTTCAAACCCCTTTCACATACTTAGTGTGCTGAAAACACCCCGTGAAGCAGCCAGATGAGGGGATGGAAGGGACTTGTCCAGGGCCACACAGCTATGAGCGTAGGGGTAAGGACCAGAACTCAGTTTCCCAGCTCCCACTTGGTACTTGGATAATGGCAAATACCATATGCCGCATGGAGTCTGACCTCTGACCTCAGACCTCTTAGCCCTTTTTGAATGACATCTATCCTATTCCAGGCCCTGTTCTAGGTAGTACTGGGGGAGAGTCCAAGAACTAAGCCACTTTCAGCCCCTGTGATGTTCAAAACCTGGCAGCACTAGGAGGAAAAGCTGAGGAATCACCCCTAAGACCAGTGCCAGTATAAGCAGTGATGGGTGAGGGGGTCTCAGAAGAGTCAGTTGGAGGGATCACTCTCCGCAAGTGTGCTGTATCCCTCCAAGGACCAAAAATCTTCATAACCATGTGCCACATTCATGAAGCTTGCTGTATCCTAATACCACCTACACTAGTATTTGTTTGTTTAGATTGATTATTTTAACTTAAAAAAAAAATTTAAAGGAAACTTTATATCACTACCTTAAATAGCAAAGTAACTGTAAAAATAAATTAAATTATAGCTGAATAATGCCAGTGAAGACTCTGAGCCTAAGGTCTGCTCTTTTTTGTTAAAAAGGACATTTAGCAAGTGTTAATGAGTTGTTAGAGACACATTAGCCCCTAACTGAGGCTTTCTTTTTAACTCATTAGAAGGATGGAAAGAGAATTGGAAAGGGGAAAATTTTCTTACTCCATGACTCTGTACTATTAAAGGCTAGCTAAAATCATCTCAAACACACCCCAGATCATCTCATATGCTGTCCATACTTTGAGAACCCATGGCATAGAAAAATGAACATCCCAATCCCATAGTCAGGGTAGGTGTAATGTTTGGGGAGCAGACTCTCACTGGCAAGGAAGCCTCAAGTCATGTTCTCTCTGAAAAATAACAAAAAGGATAGGCAGGCTTCTCAGTTTTGGTACAGGTTTTTCCAACTTGCAAAGAGTTGTGTGTTGTTTTTTTTCTTTCCCCAAGCATATGAAGCTCACAGCCTTATGCAGCCCAAAAGATCTCTGGGTCATTTTCCTCTCTATTATGGCTGCAAAAACTCATGTAGAGAAGGTCACAGGGCCCATGCAAGGTCATCCAGCAGGTTACCCCACAAAATACTTTGCAAATGCTTGATGGTCCTCTCTAGTCACCCTGTCCTCAGGTAGGTGAACACAGCATCACTTTGTGTGGGAAGCCTGTCCTGCATTGTAGCAAACCCAGACCCTCAGAGGCTGGTCCTGGAAGAAGAACTTCTGGAAGAGCCATCCTGTGAGTCTGATCTCTGCCCTGAAACAGGATTCACCTTCTCATGGGGGTCTCTCTGTTCCTGATGCCCTCTGCTCCCCCATTTTTGGTCCCAGTGGGCACTCAGGGGAAGGAAGGACAAAGGAGGTACAAACACTGAGGGAAGGGGAATGGCTCACTGTCCAGAGCCTGAGATAGACATCTGCCCTCCAGTGTCAAGGGCCTGGGATGGGGGCCTCAGTTCCTGGCCTGTACCTGCCTCCATGAGGACAGCTCATCTGCAAGCCTACCACCTAGGGTTCCTCCTACACTTTGCAGTCTCTTCCTGGTCCAGGTCCAAAGAACCCCATTCCCAGGCCTCTGCCTGGCCAGGCCTTTCAGCTCAGGGTTGGCTCTTGCACCAAGGGATGCAATTTTCATAACTGGTCTCAGCAATGCTTTCCCTTCCATTGAGACTCACCTCTTACATTCAGGGTGTGGCCTAGGGGTATAAACAGTCACTCTGTTTTAATTAAACAGTATACAGTCAGCCCTCCGCATCTGAGGGTTCTGAATCCAAGGATTCAAATAACCACGGATTGAAAATATTCAGTAAAAAAAAATTCCAGAAAGTTCCAAAAAGCAAACTTGGATTTGCTGCATACTGACAACTATTTACATAGCGTTTACATTGTATTAGGTATTGTAAGTAATCTAGAGATAATTTAAAGTATATGGGAGGATGTGCATAGGTTATATGCAAATACTATGCCATTTTATTTTATTTTATTTTTTAAAATATTCATTTATTTATTTTATTTATTTGGCGGCATGAGCCAGGTCTTAGTTGCGGCACGTGGGATCTTCATTGCCCCATGCGGGATCTTTTAGTTGCAGCATGGGGGCTCTCAGCGGAGGCATGCGGGATAGTTCCCTGACCAGGGATAGAACCTGGGGCCCTGCACTGGGAGGGTGAAGTCTTAACCACTGGACCACCAGGGAAGCCCCTACGGGGCTTTTATATACGGGACTTGAGCATCTTCGGGGGGTCCTGGAACCAGTGCCTGGCATATACCGAGAGATGACCATATATCCATTGTAGAAAATACGAACTAACATAAAGAATAAAATAAAAATCACCCAACCGTGTCACCCAGAGAAAACCTCTATTAATATTTTGTTTTATATTCTTCTAGATATGTTTTCTATGCACGCATATCTTATCTCTTATAAAAACGGCATCATATTGTTTGTAGCACGCTATTCTTCATTTTATCATATTTTGGTAATGTCTTTTCATATTAGTAGTAAAAATTCTACAGCCTTGCTGCTTGAAGTGTGGTCCAGGCACCAGCAACATCAGCTTCCCCTGGGAGCTTGATGGAAATGCAGAATTTCAGCTATCACCCCAGACCTGTAGAATCAAAATATTCATTTTAACAAGATCCCAGGGATATTCTTATGCACATTAAAGTTTGAGAGTGCTGTAATGTGGCGTCATTTTTAATGGTTGTGCTCCCAGGGAAGACTTATCACTGCGTGATTAAATTTTTCTTTTCAAATCTACCTATAATTGGGCATTTAGGCAATGTCTAATGTTTTCTCCATTATTAACAGCGCTACAAGGAGCATGCCTACATATTTGTTGCTCGCATCCCTTAAATTCCTAGGATTTCTGGGTCAAAGCCTTCTGATGCTTATTGTCGAGTTCCAGTAAAGCTGTCCCGTTCCTCCCTGCAATGTCCAGGATGATGAGATCCCTACACCTTGGCAGTCCTCAGTATCATCATTCTTTTACACCTTTGCCATCAGATCTGGGAAGGTCATGTCTCAGGTTTGTTCTGGATACATTTCCTTGGTTACTGGGCAGTCGAGTGAGTTCTCCAAGTGAGTATTGGCTGTTTGCATTTGTTCTGGCTGAGTGTCTGCTGGGGTTTTTTATACGTCAAGCCCACCGAGATAGTGAGAGATGTTGCCAGTAAGGGCTTCAGGGACGGTGGCCCCAATCCAGTCCTGGTGTAAAGTCCTGTGCGGACACTCCTGTTGCTGCTGCTAGAGGGCACAGTGGGCTAGGGCCAAACTCAGACCCCGTCTGGCTCTCTTGTGGGCCCCAGCCTCATGCTGTGTCCAGACCCCAGAGCAAATGCCCAGCCAAGCCCCTGCCTCCTGCTGCGGGCTGGGGACTGGCTGCCACCCAGGATGATGTTCTCAGGCCTGGCTGGGCACCCCACAGTTCCCCAGGCAGGCAGGCCTGCCAGGTGTGCTGGGGGGAGCCAGCGAACAAGACAATTCAGGGAAGTGACCCTGCCGCGTTGCTGAGCGCCTGCCCCAGCAAGCATTGTGAGCCGCCCTCTGGCCACCCTTGCTGAAGCTGCTGACGGGGGCAGCAGGAAATGGCGCTTACTCAGCCCCGGCTGCACGTTTGCTGCCTCCCCCCGCCCAGCCTTCCTCCCAGGCACAGCCTGCCCAGCCAGCAGCTGGGGGAAGCAGGGCGTGGGGAGGAAACTGGAGGGACCACCCCCCCTCGTCCCCCACCACCCCCAGGCGGAGCACCTGCGCTCTGCCGGCCCTGCCACCTGTTGCCTGGCTGGGCGTGAGGCCTGCCCGGGGGCCTCTGTGGCCAGTCAGGCTCGGGGCTGGGACATGGGGTGGGCCCTGGCCCCGGGGGCAGGCAAGCTTAGAGTGCCTTCAAGGACCCCGCCTTGACATCTACTCACTCACTCCCCACAGCCACTGGGATGCATGTATTATTATTTCCCTCTAACAAACAAGGAAATCAGGCTCAGAAAATGAGAGTAATAATAGCCTAACCTAGAGATCGCTTGTTCGGTGCCAGAAACTCTGAACACTTTGCAAATGTTAACTCATTCAATTCTCTCGAGAATCATGGCTACAACAGCAGACCCATTTTCACTGAGGAAACCGAGGCGTGGGGAGGTGAAGGCACTTGCTCTAGGTCACATAGCCTGTGAGTGCCGGATCCAAGCATCTCACTCCAAAGCGCACACCCTTCCCCACCCTAACCACCTGCCCACAAGGTGACCCCGCCGAGCTCCAGACCTGGCGGTCAGTAGCAGTGGGGAAGCTGGGAGGGGCCAGCCCTTAATTAGATTGTTTCAGCACTGGCCCCGCCCCCACACAGGAGCACCCACCGCGACCCTCATGTGGGCTGCTCAGTGGGAGTCACCTGACCCTGGGCCTCTGTCTCGCCATCCTCTTCTGTGTCTGCTTCTGTCACCAGATGTCCTCGGGGACCGTCTCAGTGGCTGTGTCCTCTGGCTGTCTCTATCCTGCTTCTTGACCCTGACTCTGCATCCATCTGGCTCCTCTCTCTGCAAAAGGGGCCGAGAGGGAATATGCATGGAATGTGGCAGACCAATTGTGGCACCAGATGCCATGGGCATCAGAAAAGCGTCTCCTGGCTGGGAGCTGAATGGATGGAGGATAAAGCAGAGGGAAGGGAGCGAAGAGCCTGCTCAGGGGCTGGGGACCCACGGGGCAGGTGTCTGGAGGATGAGAGGTGCCGGCTCCCCAGAACTAAGGAGGGTGCAGCAGCCCTGCACCGCACATGCCCAAGCTCCTTTCACCTTCAGCAGGGGTGGTGGTGGCCCTAGGCTGTCCCGAGGGCTGCAGCAGCTGTTGCTGCTGATGCTGTCTGTTGGCTGAGGGTGGGGGTGGGAGATACGGGGGGCCCGGAGGAAGGAGGGAGTTGTTCTCAGAGTGAGGGTCTCTGCATAAGCCTGTTGACAAGCTTTCAAATCTGCAAGATGGGACTTTGGGTTCTCAACCAGATTCACTTCTGTCCCAAGTGGGGCTTAAAGCCAGACCTCCAGGCCTTTGGCAATCAGGGAGGGGTCCAACCACCCACTGTTATGGTAACCTGTATCACTTAGGACTTCACAGAAAGGCCTAAAGCCTGCAGCCCCTGGGGGCCAGCGGCTCAGAATTACATGGCAATGGGCAAGCCCATGGGTGTGCCAGGGAGAACCCTACGGGGTAGGGCCCAGAAAGGGTTTGGCCCTGCAGCTTCCTTCCAGCTCTTGCCTCTTCCCAGCAGTGTCTCCTGGATCTGGCCTAAGTTGGACTTCAGCCAAGCTGGCTGGCCTCCAGGTGGATTTGGGTCAGACAGCTGGGATGTGGTGTTTCCCGCTCTGAAGAGATGGAGGCTGGAAATGGGGCCATGGTGGCTTTGGAGCCTGGAATGCTGAGCCTCTCAGCCACAGATCTCAGCAGGATGGTGGGGTCACCAGTGGGTGGAGGTTGGTTAGAATGTCTTTAGTGAGGTTTCCAAGGGAGGGGATGTGTCAAAGGATCAGAGCCAGGTGCTCCCCATAACTCCACCCGTTCTTTATCCGGGTGACCCTGAGACATGAGTGGTCCCTTGGGAAGGCCAGCCAGCTGGCCCTGAAGGCTCCTCCTGTGTCCTCAACCCATGGCTCTCCCTCATTCAGGAGAATACTTCCTTTCCTCTCTGAGGTCGGGTCAACCTGCCCCAGGGTAGCATCAGGCACTGTTCACTGGCCTCATTTTGCGTGTCCCGGTAGACTTGGTCATAGCTGCCTGGACTCCTGATTCCAGCATAGATGGAATAGCTCAGTTCCTCAAGACAATCTGTGCTTGGCTTTATGGGGTGCATGTGAATAAGAGCACAGCCCTTCCCCCGCCCCCAGCTGCCAGCTCGGAGGCCCATGTCAGACATGAGGCTGTCCTGCTCCTTCCCCTTGGTACCCGGCAGAATCGCTCATTTCCCCACTCTGGGCTCCCACAGCACAAAGCACTGACTGCATGAAGCTACCTAAGGAGCCCTCTCATCTTGACACTCTCCAGCTCAAACATTTGCCATGGCTCCCTGCTGCAAAAAGCCTTTTGCACTTTTTGGCTGCATGATCCCCTAGGATGAACCCTCCAGAGAACCCTTCCCTCCAATCAAGCCATCCCCAAGCCTTGCCCCAAATTTGGCCTGAAACTCCCCCTTCTCTACTCCCCTGCTCAGGCCAGACCCTCTTCCTGGAACACAGCTCCATGCCTATCTACTGAAATTCTACCCACTCTGCAAGGCCTGGGGTCTCCTGGTGCCCTGGGAGGCTGATGGCTCCCAAACGGACATGAGAGAAACTTCCCTTGGGGCCCCAGGTTTCCTCTTCCACCCCCTCCCGTGCTCTCCAGAGCCAATGGCTTTTGAACAACTTCCATCATATACTCCATAATGTAAATCAAGCAGCAGCTGAACCTTCCATTAATGTCCCATGTGAGTACACATGAAATGTGTCATTGTATGCAGATGAATATATGTACGTTCAGGGGAAGATATAAGGCAGCATATGTGCGTGGGGAGCTATGTGTGGGTTTGGAAGTGTGTGGGAATGAATGTGCCTCTGCTTGCGTGAAAGTGGGTGTGTACAGGTGTGTGAATGTGTGTGCACATGAGCCTGTGCAGGAGACCCTGTGCTCGTGTGCCAAAGCATGTGCTTTGTGGGTGTGTGTGTGTACAAGGCATGTGCTCACATCTGCAGGAGAATCTGTCTGTGCATGCAGGTGTCCGTGTCCTGGTGTGCTTCCTTCTGCCCTGCCCACGGGTACTGGGGAAGGCCAAGGCCAGGCAGTGTGCCTTCCATGTGCCACCCACCCCCAACTTCCAGGGGCATGAGGAGGGGGCTGCACACTGCATCCTGACTTTTGACAGAGATAAATGAAGCATTCCTGTGCGGTTGCCCAGCCATAGCAATGAGCAGCTGTGAGAGGCAGGGGTCTGGCCCCATGGTGATCTGGCCCCTGGCCTCCAGCCCTCAGGACCCCTTGTCCCCCACATAGCCAGTAACCAGGACTAGGAGGGCTCAGGAAGGGTCCAGCAAGAGGTAATGGCTCTGTTTTTGTCCCAGGCAATGGGAACCCTCCCTGGGCCTGTGAGAAGTGGCATATATTGGATGCTGGATGTGGGGACAGTGACAGGGCCAGAGTACCTGGAGAATGCCAGGGCTATGTTCCTCTTTCCTCTGGGGAGTGAACTTTAGAGGAACAACGCAACAGGTTAATAATGCTGAGGGAGCGTCCATCTGTGTGAACCCACTTTAGGTGGAACGAGAAGCTACAGGTTTAAAATGCAGCAAGGAAGCTTAGGCTAGACCGAAAGAAAGAGCATCCTTCATTGACCAAGGCCAAAAAATCTACGTCCGCAAAGATCCCCCAAACAGGATCCAGATCCATCCACGTGGTGGTGGATGGGATCGGAGGCAGGAGACTGGCTGGGTGTCCTCTGCAGCTCCGAGGGGGCCCAGAGGGGAGTTTGGGGAGAGGATAAGCCAGGCGCACTTCTGGACACTGCCCCTAAGATCTCTCCCCTCCTCTTCTCCCGCCAAAACCTTCTTATCCTCCACTTCCTGTTGCCCTCCTCTCACCTCCCAGTGGCTGCCCCAGCCTTGCCCCCAAAGTGGCTTCCTCACTCCCTCCCTGCTGCTCCAGAATTCGGGAAAGAAGCCACAGATTCTCCCAGCAGACCACCCCCAAAGGCCCAGCCCAGTCCCGCCTGCCTGGTCCCTGGAGTGTAGCCCTGGGCCTCCACCCACAGGAACAGTGTTTAGAGGCCCAAACTGGGAGGGGTGCCTCGGGAAGTCAGGGCGCTCTGGGAGGGCAGGGAGAGGGCAGGCCTCGGTGGGCACAGGCTCCACCAGGGTGGTCCTGAGGGAGCCAAAGCCAACTGAACGTGAGGGCGTGCCCTGGGCCACCACCTCTGTGCTGGGTCCCCCTCCTCTGAGGGGCTTTGGGGCCCCTGCCTTGCCTCTCCTGGTGGCTTCCTCTTGCTCCTGAGGGAGTGGCTGTGGGAGAGGACACGCAGAGGTGCTGGGGAGGGTGTGGAAGGATGGTGAGTGCCCGCTACACCCTGGGCTCCCCCCTCCTCCTTCTGGAGCCCCCATGCCTTCCCTGGGAGGTCTGACCCAGGCGAGCTCAGGGATGTGGGGAGGAGGTCATTCATCATCGTTATTTATTATTTCTTATGTAACGGGTGTTATGAAACATGGGACCTTGTACCAGGCACGACTGGGAATGTGTGAAAGATGGTCCCTACCAATAAGAGCTCCCCATGGGAATGAACAGGTGGGCCAGGAGCCATCAAGCCGGTTCCTACAGACCAGCCTGGAACGAGGGGCAGAGGCTGGGCTGGGCTCGGCAGGAGGTGGTCAGCCTGCCGTGATTGCCTGCTACCTCTGGGAGCCTCGAGGTAGGAAGGGAGCTGGGTTTGGGGCCCCCTGCACCACAGCAGGCTCGGATCAGCTCTGGCTCCAGGGTGGCCTGGGTCACAGCTGGAGTTGTCACAATATTGACCCAGGAGGAGATAACATCCAAAGGGCTTGGAGTCCCAGTCGGATAAGGAGGGGGATGTCGCCGGAAAAGATCCCTGGCCCCCAGGGGGATCAAACTAAATGGGGCTTTAATAGGTCTCTTCCAGCTCAGATTTCATGGGTAATTGGAAGCAGGTCTTGAGTTGAGCAGAGTGGGCTGGCCTAGTGGCCTGCCGGGCGGGTGCCGCCTCCATGTCACCCCACACATCCCACTGAGGCCTCATTAGGGGCTTCTGGACTCCGTTTACTCTGCTTTGGAAGTGCTGCTGTTTTAACCCCTTCAGGAAAAGAAGGTGGATAAGTGGGGAGTCTGAGTTGGCTTGGCGGGGGTGGGGGTAGGAGAAGCATGTCCTGAGCCAGACATGCACCGGGCCTTCATCCACCATTCATTCATTCAACAAACGTACATTAACATTTAAAGCTGGCAATAGCCCTTTAAGTTAGAACCCTTACATTTTTTAATTACAAAAGACGTACATACGTGGGGACTTCCCTGGCAGTCCAGTGGTTAAGACTCCGTGCTTCCACTGCAGGGGCCACAGGTTCGATCCCTGGTTGGAGAACTAAGATCCCACATGCCATGTGGCATGGCCAAAAAAAAAAAGAGGTACATACTTGTTGAAATAAAATTCAAGTAATATCAAGGTATATTAAGTAAAAATTGCACTCACTGCTCTGTCCCTCCCTTAACTTCCACACTCCTGGATAACCTCTGTCTACAATTTATTGGATGTCCTTCCAGACCTTTTCAATGCATTCTGTGCTACATCCTGCTGTTTTCATTCAACAATGCATTGTCAATATCCCTCTGAGGCAGTAAATAGAGTGTGGATATTCCTCACTCCCATTTTAAAGATGAGAAAACTGAGGTTCAGAACAGTTTAATGGCTGTCCCAGGCTGCACAGCCAGGCCTTATTCTCATCTTGCCACAGCTTCCAGCCCCTTCACTGCAGAGAATGGATATGATGGAGCAGAGACTGGAAAACCCCTGAGAAAGGGGCTGGGGTGGGAGAAAGGGGCTGGAGAATGAGAAGGAAGCAGCAGGCTAGGGAGGGGTACGGGGTCAGTGCTGTGGTGCCTCTCCTCCAGTGTCCCCCAGGAGCCCATGCTGTACCCATGCTCAGGGTCTTGGGGTGCTGGAGGCCTGGGCTGGGCAGGGCTGGTCACCTGGCAGGGAAGGGGTTTTCAAACCAAACCTAGCAAGAGGGAAGGAAGGATTGTATTTCAGCCCCCAATGTGCCTGGGGCACATACATTCCTAGGCTTGAAGGGACACTTCTCACCTGACACCATTGGTGGGTGCTGGCCACTGCCCCTGCCCACCAGTGCTGACCTGATGGGCCTCCCTCTAGGGCTCCAGCTACCTGGCCTCCAACATATCCTCCTGTGGAGAGGGCGCTGCCCCTTATCCCAGCCAAGGCCCTGAGCAGCCAGGACCAGCTCCTACTCACAGATGGCTTGGGGCACCCCTCAGGGAGGGGACTGACGGGACAGGCAGGTGGGAGGCCAGCCTGGCCTGTGCCTCAGGCTGAAGTTGTAAATAAGACAGGTTCTGAAAAGGTCATGACCCAGAGGCCTCCACACCAGACACCTAGCTTTCCTCCTCCTTGCCTGGGACCTCCAAGGGAGGGAACACAGAGGATGTAGAGGAAAGAAAATATCAAGTGTTCCTCCAGGGCAGCCCACATACTCTCCCCCAGCCATATGCATGGACGCACACACACACTAATGCAAAAAGGAAGAACTTGGCCGAAGTGTAGCACAACAGCCCATCAGAGATGGCTTAAGGAATGCTGCCTGTAGAAGCAGGGGCAGGGCCGCTGGCCCAAGAGCTCTCTATTCCTCAGACTGTCTGGAAAAATGCTCCCACAAGGACCACCCAGACATTGAAGGGGATCACAGAGATTCTCCCACAAGGCACTCAGACCAACTGGGGAAGAGGACACCGATTCACTCACTTTGCCAATATCCTTGGCAAACTTACTCTGTGCCAGGCACTATGCACCTGCAAGGCTCGACCGGTACCAGGCACCAGTGGGCATATGGGGATGAGGGGCCCTTCCAGCAAGAGACGAGCAGGTCTCTCCACATGGGGTTGGCTGGGCAGTCACTGAGGGGCTGCAGAAGACTCTTTGGCCAAGCTGAGGCCACACCTAGGATGCGGACCCTCGCCCTGGACCCTGCCCCAGCTGGTGCCTGAATAAAAAGAGCTCCGGAAGACCCGTGTCTCCTCCCTGCCCACAACCCACCCACCCCCACAGTTCTGGCCCTGGCTGGGGCCCCAGAAAGAAAATCACCGAGGAGGATTGAATGTCAATTCACAAACTAATCCGATCAGTGCAAACAGCTATAGCACATGCTGTTCCCTGCGCCGTGGCCCCCTCCCCTGCTCCGCAGACCCTGGCGGCTGCTGGCTGACAGGCCCGGCCCCTGCCTGGCTGCGAGGCCAATTACAGCAGCCTTAATCACCATGGTGGCGGCGCGCTAACAACTGTCTGCCCGTCAGTCTCCTTCCCAGGGTGTTGAGGAGGGGGTGACCCCTCACAGCTCTCCTCGAAGGAGCAGGAGTGTGAAACTGGATCCCAACAACAAGCCGGTGGCCGCCGTCCAGGGTAACGCCTGACTCCTCTCGCTGCTTGCTGGTCTCCTGTGTGTTTGCCTGGCTCCTCCTGGCCCCGGGGTGGAGGGCCCACCAGGACAGGCCTGGAGACTGTGCGTCCCCTGAGCACTAACGCCATTGCTCCCTCCCAGTCCCAGTGGTGCTGGGGAGGCAGGCGCTCCCGGCCAACCAGCGCAAATTAGGTGCCTGGACATTGAGGTCTGCTTGGCATTTCCTGTGTTGGCTTTGGCTGGTGAGGCCAGGCCAGTGGGCCGCCCTCTTGACCTGAGCCGAGTCAAATAGGCATGTCCAGAACTCTAGAGCCTACTGACTTCTGCTCTGCGCCCCACAGGGAATCCTGTTCCGGAAAAAAAGATCACCCCTCCCCGCCTGGGTTCCCACTGAGCTGCCTTCCCTTGCCTTGTAGGGTGCTGTGACCGCCCGAGGCCTGGCCGGCCCCCAACCGGCCTCATCTCACTCATGTTCCTCAGGCTGAGGGATGGAGCCCAGGGAATTGGTGGATCTCTGAGCCTTCCAGTGACTCCTGGATGTGGTGAGGCCCCTCTGCCTGCAGGCCAAGGTTGGGGTTCAGTGGGGGGCTCTGAGCACCTCAGATCCCTTGCTCCCATCTGTCTGTGGAATAATTAATTTTCCTAGCTCAAGGCTTGTCCTTTGACTGGACTACAAGGAGCCTTAGGCAAGGAGCCTGCTCTGGGTGTCAGCACCCAGGTTCCAGCTTGAGAACCCACAGGAGCTCCCTTGTCCAACCCCGGAAGGGCCAGCTTCACCTGCAGGCTTCAGCATTGCTGGCTCCGGTTCCTCAGCCCATGTTTTCTTTGGCTTTGGGTCTCTGGGACACCAGATTGTCCAAAACAAGATGACTTCGTGATACTCATTTTCCCAAACAAAAGAGGCTGCAACACAATCAGGTTCTTTGTGTGCAGTGCGGTCCCCAGCTGCTCCCTCTCCAGTTGCCCCCATCCCTGCCCCACCCAGGTTCCCTTGGGGCATAGAGCACTCCCCATTCCCAGTGGCCAGGGGTCTTTGGTCTAGGATTGGACCAGGCTGGGCAGAGAGGGCAGACCCAAATCCCACCCCCATAGACCATCACTGGTCCACAGCCCTTCCCTCTCTCTTCCTTTGGGTGCCAGCAGAGCCCCTGTGAGAAGAAGCAGGAAATGGGAATAGTCTAGAGCAGCGGTCCCCAACCTTTTTGGCACCAGGGACCAGTTTCGTGGAAGGCAATTTTTCTATGGACTGGTGGCAGGTTGGTGGGGTTGGTTCAGGCGGTAATGTGAGCGGTGGGGAACAACAGATGCAGTTTCCCTCGCTCACTGCTCACCTCCTGCTGTGCGGCCTGGTTCCTAACAGGCCGTGGACCAGTACCGGTCCATGGCCCGGGGGTTGGGGACCCCTGGTCTAGAGCACAGGGTCTAGAGTTAGACACCTGAGTACAAATCCCAGCTGTACTACAAACTAGCTGTGTGCCCTGAACAAGGTACCAAATGACTGTGGAACTCACTTGCCTTGTCAGTAAAATGGAGACAATAGAGGTACCTATTGCCTAGGGTTTGTGAGAGGAGTCATTGGGCCTAGCCTATAGTAATCCCTCAAAAAACGGCTATCCTTTTGCGTGGGATTGGCTGAGCAGTCACTAAGGGGTCTGCCAAGTGGTCCTGGGCCAAACTTAGGCCACACCTAGGATGGAGACCCTGAACCCCTACCCCATAGATGCTTCCTTGTTCCCAGGCCAGCTCTGCCCTGCAGTCTCTCTGAGTAGGCTCCAGACCTAGGCTGGCTCTCTCCTGAGTCACTCTACTGCATGGCCATCAACGACTTGGCACCTCAACTGGACAGACGAGCCCAGGGGGCACTCACAGATTGTTGGGTACATGAATCCCTGCTGGTGGAGGCCTCCGTCTTTCTCTAGGGAAAGAGAAGTCATGGACAAGCAGCCTTGGCTCCTCAGGGCCAGGCGCATGAGTGCTCAGAAATGTGCTAAACGTGTGGTGAAGGAAGGAAAAGGCTCTGGATTTCCTACACTGCTCATGGGACACAAAAGAGAATGGTTGCCAGGGGCTGGGGGGAGTGGACAGTTACTGTCTAATGGTGCAGAGCTTCAATGTGAGAAGATAAAAAGTTCTGGAGATGGTGATGGTTGCACAAGAATATGAATATAGGGATTTCCTTGGTGGCGCAGTGGTTGAGAATCTGCTGCCAATGCAGGGGACACGGATTCGGGCCCTGGTCCAGGAAGATCCCACATGCTGCAGAGCAACTAAGCCCATGTGCCACAACTACTGAGCCCATGTGCCACAACTACTGAGCCTGTGCTCTAGAGCCCACGTGCCACAACTACTGAGCCTGTGTGCCACAACTACTGAAGCCCGCGCACCTAGAGCCTGTGCTCCACAACAAGAGAAGCCACCGCAATGAGAAACCCGCGCACCGCAATGAAGAGTAGCCCCCGCTCGCCGCAACTGGAGAAAGCCCACACGCAACAGCAAAGACCCAATGCAGCCAAAAATAAATAAATAAATAATTTTATAAATAATTTTTAAAAAGAATATGAATATACATTTAAAAACAAGCTTTACTTTAAAAAATGGTTAAAATGGTGAATTTTATGTTATGTATATTTTACCACAATTTAAAAGAAAAAAGAGGTCATAGAAAATACATCAAAATGTTCTTAATGAATATTTTTGAGTGAAGGGATTACGGGTTGATCTTTATTCTTTTTAGTTTCCAACATTTTGCCCCTAGTAAATGAGATTTTTTGTTTGTTTGTTGTTTGTTTTAAGGAAGCTTGCTTCAGCATCTGCCAGATGTGTGCGGGGGTGGGGGGGGGGAGGCTCGGTCCAGCTGCAGTTGGAAAAAATGAGGGGAGAAGCACAGCCTGCTGGGCGAGGGCTGGCTCAGAGAAGGCCCAGGGTCTCCCCTAAGCTCTCGCTCCCCCCTGGCTGGCCTCTTTCTCTGCCTTCCCTTCACACTCTGAGCCTTGCCCAGGGGCCTCTCTGTAGGAACAGTACAGTTGCTAGCCTGAAGGGGCTGTCCCAGCCATAGTGGGAATGCGGGCTCGGGGCTTTCTCAGATGGTCGGTACCCGAGAAGCCTTCCCAGCTGCTGCTCCGCCCCAGCCCAGCTGCAAAAACAACAGTCCATACCCAAAGCCCTGTTATTGCAGCCCAGAGTGTTGCTTCAGTGTGCAGCAGCAGGAGTAGGGATGGGGCCAGTCAGCCCTAAAGAGACCTAGGGAGATGGGAGGTTCTCCTCCTGCTCCGCTGCAGGAAACCTGGCCCCAAGGTGTAGGGGGAAAGGGCTTTGGGAGGCCTGGGGGCTGAGAGCCAACTCTGCCAGTGGCTTCCCTGGCTCCCTGGGGGCTGTGGGGGGTGGTGGTGGAGGGGGGCAGGAAGTCAAGCCACTTGGGAACCCGCTGAGCCAAGCCGTGGGCAGGAGGCGGCACCACCGTGGCTCCCAGGCAGGCCAGGGCCAAGGCTTTCCCACGGGGTGCGCCTGGCCACTGGGCTCCAAGGATGCATCCACCCCAGGCTAGGCTTGTGAGCCCTGGGAGGTTTCCACTCAGGTTTCCCTTCAGGGGGTAGGGTTGGCAGGGAGATTCCCTTACCCACCCCCCAGCGCCCTCAGTTGTGTGCAGGGCATCCTAGCAAGGCTAGGGCACAGCTCTCAGAGGACTGCCACTCAGCTTTCTCAGCATCAGCTCCAGTCTCATCCTTTGGCTCCTTATTCATGTGGCAGGGTAGGGACACAGAGCTTTATATCCCCAAGATCCTGAAGACCTCAGGGACTGGTGGGAGTCTGGCCCATTTGACCCCTAAAGACCATTCCTCCCACTCTAACATGAAGGGTACAGACGTTGTGGAGTTAGGAGGCACTATGGAAGTCACTGGAGAAGACCAACCTGGGTTAGAAGCTCAGCTCTGTCTCACTGGCTATATGCCTGGGCATGGCATTTAACCTCTCTGAGCCTTGGTGCCCTCCAGTGTAAAATGAAGAAGTTAACATTTACCTTGGAGAGACTTGGACGGTTTCGATGTAATTAATACATAGCCTCTGGCACAACGCAGGTGCTTCGTAAGTGGAGGACACTGTGATTCTTATTACTCAAGCCCTAAGAAGTGAAATTAGCTGAGATTAGAAAGAACTTTCTGGGACTTCCTTGGCGGTCCAGTGGTTAAGAATCCGCCTTCCAATGCAGGGGATGCGGGTTCGATCCCTGGTCAAGGAGCTAAGATCCCACATGCTGCGGGGCAACTAAGCCTGTGTGCCACAACTACTGAGCCCACGTGCCTCAACTAGAGAGCCCACGTGCCACAAACAAGTGATCCCGTGCGCCACAACTAGAGAGAAGCCAGCATGCCACATGAAGATCCCGCGTGCTGCAACTACAACCCAATGCAGCCAAAAATAAATAAATAAATATTTTTAAAACAATAATTAAAAAAAGAAGAAAGAACCTTCTGATCTCAGTACTCAGTTCGGTTCTCCCCATCTGCCACATTCTGCACAATGTAGACAGCACGCTTGAGAAGCCTCCTTGCCTCTCCTTTTTCCACTCTGGTCAGGAACCAGTTAATCAAACTACCCTCTGCAGTTAGACAATCACTGTCTGTTGTTAAGGATGTTCCTGGCCACAGGCCTCAAACCAGGGATAGAAACTATTCCAAGGAAAGAAGGAGGGGAGCCAGATGGGAGACGGTGGGCCTTGGGCCCCTGCAAGCCACCAGCAGCCTCTGCCCGTAGGTTAGTTGCTAAGTGTCACTTATGCCCCAAAAGTGGTAGGAAGTGCTAGCACCCAGGACCCAGGCTTCCTGACTGGGCTGCCCCATCATGCAAGGTCTGTAGCTGTTCTGAAATACTCTCAGGTAGTTACACTAACTGATTCATTCTTGAAGAGAGGAGTTATAGAAATAAAAGCGAGCATTATTTTTGTCTGGACTATCTGGTCTTCAAAATTCTAAGTACACCAGAACCACCTTTTATTAGAGATTTAAAAAATTCTCTTGATTATGGGTATGGGTATCCAGACCTACTGCTTTAAAGATCAATAGTAGTACAATGTCTCTGAATCTTTAAGATCACTACCCTTTACCAAACGTCACTGTTATTATCATCTCCACTGACAGATAACATCACTCAGTTTCGGAGGGGCAGACCTAAGATTTCAACTGCGATTTACATGACTTCCAAGCCCAAGCATTTAAACATTTAACATTCCATTACACTGCTACCATAGCTAAGAGGATAACTGTGGGCCTTGGTCTCCACATTTTTTCCCCCAGAATCACAGACTATTTGATTTTGTCTACCTATGTGCTTGGTACAATTCTCACTTAGGATGGACCTGTCAATTGTGGAATAACTGATCTCTTGACCAGAGCCAGCCCACTTCATAGGGGTCTTTAGAGACCAAAAGAGATAAGGAATATGAATATCTTTAACTAAAAGGCAAGATCCTCTAACTGTAAGGGATGCTGCTGCTTATTATTACTGAGTCTCCCCTGCTACAGGGGCTATTTTCCAATATGCAATGTGGTGCTTATATTTATTTATATGCTCGATAAATATTTGTTGCCTATTGAATATGTTGTTCTATGAAGAGCAACTGTTAATACAGTCTTAATAACAATAGTGGTAGTAGTTTCTTCTAATCACACTCTCTGGGACTACCACTGTGTCTGTCAGTAGAATTTCCCTCCAAATTCCTAGCAACGAACCACATTTAAGTGCCAGGGAATCTCAAGAACAGAGCCAGTTTCCAAAAAATATAAATCCACATTTAGACCAAGACTAGCTTCTAGTCTAGCAGAATCAATCAAATAATAATAAACTCCTACCTTAGCTGAGAATAGGGTTGGGTCTCTTGGAGGACAAAAGAGAAACATAGTCAAGGCTCTAGCAACTCAACAATTTAAGCCAAAGGGGAATATGTTGAGAAGTCCAAGGGTGGCTCCACCTTCAGGCTCCATTTGCTCTTTCCCCTCTCGCTCTAGGACTTGGCTCTGCTTACTTCTGCTTCTCCTGGAGCAGTTGCCTGACTTTCTCCTTCAGACAAGCTTTTCTCCATGACGCAGGAAAGCTGGCCACTGATAGTCCAAGCCAACTTCCCTAGAGCAGATTTAGAGGAGAGAAACCTGCCGTCTTCCAGGTCTGTATAGCAAATCACAGGGAAGAACTGAATGGCTTTGCAAAACCAGCCATCATGGAAGTGGGTGACTGACTAGACCTGGGTGGTGTGTCATCCCTGTGGTGAGGGGCCATGCTGGGCACCAGGAGACCCTGGGATTGACAGTTTCACCTGAATGACATGGGATGAGGAGGGGCAGTTCCCAAAGGAAAGGGGGTGCAGGGCAGACAAAAACAACAGGTGTCCACTACAATAGCACTTGTTCTCAGGTTGCGTAGAGACATGACTTATCCACCAAAACAATCAGAGAAGGATAAAAACAGTAGTGCATTCACATGCCCAAGCCTTGAGTCAAAGCCCTTCAGGAAAAGGAAGTGATCTGATGGCCTAAAGGAGATTCTTTAGAACAGGAGAAAGACACAAATATTTTGGTCAGCTTCCCTCCCCCTACTTGAGAATTATCATCATAATCACCTTATTCTCCAAATTAAGTTTGGAAACTGCATTTGATAATCATGCAGACAATTAGCCAGAATGTTTGAGATTGGGATCCTTTGGGAAAACCTGGAAGATTTGGTCAACATAATCTTACTCATTGAGAGAACGGGCCTGATGAAGGATTTTTTTCTTTGACTTACAAATAACTTTTCTTTCTGATTATAAATGGGTGTGTTTATTGCAGAAATTTTGGAAAATACAGAACAGTACACAAATGAAAATAAAAACCACTCTTGCATTTGTTAGGACTGGGTGTGACTGCAAGTGAGAGGAACCCCAAGATAACAATGGCTTAAACAGGAGTG
This sequence comes from Orcinus orca, assembly GCF_937001465.1. Lineage (NCBI taxonomy): Eukaryota > Metazoa > Chordata > Mammalia > Artiodactyla > Delphinidae > Orcinus > Orcinus orca. The sequence goes on from NC_064560.1 coordinate 174,155,834, forward strand.
AAGTTTATTTTGCTCAAAGCTACACGAAGTCCAAAAGTCCAGGCTGGCATGGGAGTTCTCACGGAGGCCTCAGGATGCCCAGGCTCCTTCCAGCTCACTACTCTGCCTTCCCTGCAGTGAGGCCTGCATCCTCATAATCTAAGCTAGCAGAGCAGAAAGGAAGCAAGAAGAGAAAAGGATAAAGAGGCCAAGGACCCATGACGGCTATCTCCTAGGGAAGGTTCTCATAAGTAGCAACACAACACGTCCATACCATCCCATTGGTAAGAATGTAGTCACATGGCCACATCTACCTGCTGGGAAGACTGGGAAGTGTAGTCTTTTTTCTGGGTGGCTATTTGCCCAGGTAAAACCCTATTATCATAGAACAATGGCTTTTGAGGCAACTAGGGGTCTCTGATAAACCTGTAACCATTAACACCCAGAGATAACCACTGTTAACATCTTGGTATACGTCATTTATACACACATACAAAACCACACACACACCTGCACATAGAAAAATAGATATAGGTATATGTAGACATATAGATAATGATACTTGATGTATATATGTGTGTGTGTGTATAGATGTGTGTGTGTGTAAGTATATATGTGTGTGTATTTTTATAATTTATATGAATAACATATAAATATTTTAAATGAAATTGAGATCCCACCAATTATACTATTTTCTCATCCTCCTTTTTTGAAAAATTGCAGACCTTAAATAAATTCTCTTTTATTATCTATTTTAGCACTGAGTCATTTAATAATTACAGTTAGAATAATGTAATATTTTATGATTTTCTTTTAAATACATGTTTTTCCTTTATAAATCCTGGTTCATGAAGTTTTATTTATTTTGAAATCACTGTAGATGCACAGGAGGTTGAAAGCAAGGTACACCAAGGCCCATGCATTCTTCCCCTGCCTCCTCCAATGGTAACATCTTATACAGCAGTGGTACAGTATCAAAGCCAAGATATTGACACTGGTACAGTCCATAGAACTTATTTAGATTTCACTAGTTATACATGGACTCATGTGTAGCCTTACATAACCATCACCACAATCAAGAAACTCAGTTCTACTATCCTTTGTGTCATGCCTTCAGAGCCACACCCATCCCATCCCCCCACTCATCCCTAACTCTTGGCAACCAGGAATCCATTCTTTATCTCCATAATTATGTTTTATCATTAATGTTACACAAATGGAATTAGGTAGTATGTATACTTTTGAGATTGGTTTTCACTCAGTGTAATTGTCTAGAGGTTCATCTAAGTTGTTGCATACACCACTAGTTCCTTCTTACTGCTGAGCTGTATTCCACGGTATGCATGCACTGCAGTTTGTTTAAACATTAACCAATCGGAGAACATTTATTTGGGTAGTTTTCAGTTCGGGGCTATCATGAATAAAGCTGCTATGAACATTCATGTACAACTTCCTATTTGGACATAAGTGCTCATTTCTCTGGGATAAATGACCAAGAGTGTAATTGCTGGGTTGCATTATAAGTCCATTTTCAGTTTTGAAAGGAACTGCCAAACTATTTTCCAGAGTGATTGAAACTTAACAGTATGTTGTCAACAATTCTCCTTATCATTAAGCACTTCCTATGTCATTAAATATTCTTCTAAAACATGATATTCCATTGCATGGCCATACTATAATTTCCAAACAATTTCCTAATTTTGAATTTTAGGAATATTCTTATTTTTGTGTTATAAATAATAAAGTGAAAAATATTGTGGATAAATCTTTGTGCCTATTTCTGATTATTTCCTTAGGATAAATTTTTAGACATAAATATGCTGGTTTAAAGGGTATGAAAAAAAATTTTAAAGTCTTTTGCTTTTTTTTTTTTTTAATTGTCCTATTAAAGGTTTCAATTTACAATCCCACAGCAACATATGAGAATTGGGCAAAGTTTCTAAAAATACTCATATTTCTACATAAACTGCAGTCAAACAGTTGGTATCCTTAATATATAAATATATCTTATAAGTCAACTAGAAAAAATAAATACCCAAAATCAAGATGCTTTGGGCTGCAAATGACAGAAAATTCCAATTAAAATTATATAAGCAATAGAGAAATTTATCACTTCATATAATAAGAAGTCTAAAGGTAGGGCAACTTCTGAATTTGTCGATTTCACACAACTTTAAGAAAAAGGCACCACGATATATAGACTAATGGTGCAGGCTCTGAAGCTAGATTGTTGGGTTTACATCCCAACCCTTCCATTTACTGAGTGTGTGACACTGAGCAAGTTACTTATCTTATTTATGCCTTAGGTTCCTCTTTTAAAAATGGTTATATTAATAGTATCTGTCTCAAAGGATTGTTTTAAGGATGAAGAGTTAATATATGTAAACTATCCATTAAGTATTGATATTATCAAGAGTCTAGGTTCTTTCTGTTTTTCTGTTCTGAAATCCTCAGAATGTTAACATTATCCTCAGTCTTAAGACCTCATGGTCACAAGATAGCTGCATTAACTCTAGGAATCTCATCCAAGAAGTCCAGAAATAGAAGAGATTACGTAGTCTGTTTCTTTCTTAAGAACAGGGAAATCTTTCCAGGAAGTCCCAAACAGATTTTCCTTACATCTCACTAACTAGAAAGTGTGTTATTCTACACCAATCTGTAAAAAAAAAAAGTAGAATGGAATTACTATGATTGGCTTAGACCAATCAGGATTTATTCATAAGCTAAAACCACCTTCCCTGTGGGTAGAAACAAAACAAAATCAGTTATTTTTAACAAGGAAGAGAAAAATGGATATTGAATGAACAATCAGAATGTCTGCTATACATCATATTAGAAAAATGGGCAAACCACATGCACCAGTAATTCATAAGAGAAGCAATGCAAATGGTAAATAAACATGAAAAAGGCTCATCTTGATTAATGAGCAAAGGAATGAAAATTAAAAGGAGTTTCTGTATTTTCTCTACCAATTTGGCAATGATGAAAAAGAATGATAATCATCTACAGTAGTGACAAATATATAAGATGCCTAGGAATAAATTTTATACACAAGATGTGCAAGACCTAAATGGAGAAAATTTTAAAATTTTACTGGACAACATTAAAGAAGACCTAAATAAGAAGAGATATACACCACGTTCATGGATAGTAAGACTCAGTATCTTAAAGATGTCAATTGTCCTCAAATTGATATAGAGGTTTAAAGCAATGTCAGTCAAAATCTCAATACAGTGTTTTGGTTTTTTTTTTGAGAAATAGACAATTTATTTCTAAAATATATATGAAAGAGCAAAGGCCCAAAACTAGTCAGGACACTCTTAAAGAAAGGAATATGGTAAGGGAGTTTTTCTTACCAGAGAGCAAGACTTAAAAAAAATAAGACAGTAATAATTAAGATAATGTAATACTGCCTCAGGGATAAGCAAATTTAGCAATGGAACAAAATACAGGGCCCCAAAACAGACTCACACAATATACAAACTTCACATAGTACAATGGTAGCACTGAAAATCACTGAAGAAAGAATGGAAAAAGAAAATAAAATTGGATCCCAGCTCTTACCCTACATAGAAAGTAATTCAAAATTATGTGTAAAGGCAATTTTTAAAATACAGGAGATTATCTTTATGCCTTTAGATTAGGGAAGGATTTTCTAAATAAAACACAAAAAGCATTAACTATAAAAGACAAGATTGATACATTTAATCACATTAAAATCAAGAACTCTGTTCAAAGACATCTCAAAGTGAGTAAAAAGACAAGCCATAAACTAAGAAAAAAATTAGTATTCAGGATATACAAGGAACGCCTACAAATCTATTAGAAAAAGATTTTTTTTTAACCAAAAGCAAGTAGGTAAAAGACACAAGTAGATATTTCGCAAAGCAGAAAAAACACATGGCCAATAAACATATGGAAAAAGAAAAAAAAGAACAACCTCATTAGTAATCAGGAAAACAAATTAAGATTCCAATGATATATCCTTTTATATCCACCTGATTCCACCCCCACCCCCCAAAATAGTTGATAATACCAAGTGTTGGTAAGCTAGAACTCTTTAAGCCCTACTGCAGGGAGCATAAATTGATTTAACCACTTTGGAATACTAGCACTATTTGTAAAGTTGAATGTTCACATAGCCTATGACCCAGCTGTTCCACTTGTAGGTATGCCAAGATATACAAAAGAATATTTATAGTTTATATTCTCTCACCCCCCAAAAAGATTGGAAACAACCCAAATATCTGTTGAAGGAAAATGAATACATAAATTGTGGTATAGTCACATGATGGAACATTACACAGCAGTGCAAACAAGAGAACTACAGATACATATAACAAGATGGATGAATTTTAGCAACATCATACTAAGTAAAAACAGCAACTTGTAGAAGATTACATTATAATACCATTTGTAAAAAAACTCCAAAACAAGCAAGATTAATCACTATGTTGTTTAGGAATTGTAAATATAAATTATTTTTTCATAAAGCAAAGGAATATCAATCAAAATTTAGTTTAGTGGTTATCCTTGGGTGTGGTAGAAGGCAGGGAAATGGGTTAGGAAAAGAGCACACACATTGATGTGATGGTACTGGCAGTATTCTAGGTGTTTTTTAAAAATATCACAAATTATTTATGTTTTAAAATTGTGGTAAAATACACATAACATAAAATTTACCATTTTAACCCTTAAGTGTGCAGTTCAGTGGCATTAAATGCACTTACATTGTTGTACAATATAAATGAACATCCATCATCAACCATCCATTTCTAGAATTCCTTTCATCTTGTACAACTGAAACTCTGAACATTAAACAATAATCCCTCCCTCGAGCCTCTGACCACCACCATTCTACTTTCTGTGTCTATGAATTTGAGATTTTTAGTTTTCAAGTTGACAGATGGGCCCATGGGTGTTCATTTTGTTGTCAAGTTTCATAACTTGCATATACATATGCACATATTCTTTTGTATGTATAAAATAGTACGTACCTTATTTTTTAACGGCTTTATACCTGGAAAAATAATGACAATATCCAAAATTGGCCAGAACATAAGTGCCAGCAAGCATGTAAACTCATAGAATTTTTTGGACATTTTAAACTTAACACACAGTAAAATTGACAAATATTTTATGGCTTTTGGGAGCTACTATGTTTTCAATCTTGGTTTCTGATTATTCATCAGTAGTATACAGAAATATGATAAATTTTTGTGTGTTGACCTTGTATCCTTGCTAAATTCATGTATTAGTTCTAGGAGGCTTTTTCTTATTATTGTTGATTCTTTGGGAATTTCTATGTAGACAATGATGTTTTCTGTTAATAGGGACAGTTTTCTTTCTGTTAATAGGGACAGTTTTCTTTCTTTCCAGTCTGTATGTTTTTAAAATTTCTTTTTCTTGCCTTATTGCACTGGCTAGATCCTTGCCTTGTTCCTGATCTTAGAGAGAAAGCAGTCTTTCACCATAAAGTATGACGTTAGGTATAGGATTTTGTAGATGTCCTTTATCATGCTGAAGAATTTCCTTTCTATTGCTAGTTGTCTGAGAGGTTTTGTGTTTTTTTTTTTTATATTCAATGGCTGTTGATTTTTGTCAAATGCTTCTTGCATCAATTGATATGATCCTGTGGTTTTACTTTTCAGAATATTAATATGGTTTCTCAAATTGATTTTTGAATATTAAAACAGCTTTGCATTCCAGGTTTAAATTCTACTTGGTAATTATGCATTAATCTTTTATGTATTGATGGATTTGGTTTGCTAATAATTTGTTGCAGATCTTTGTATCTGCATTCATGAGGGACACTGGTCTGCAATTTTCTTTTCTTGTACTATCTTTGTCTGATTTTCGTATTGATATATTTTTTTGGAGGGCAATTTGTCAACTGTAACAACAGTCTTAGAAATGTGTGTGCCCAAGGACTTCACTTCTAAGAATTTATCTTAAGGAAATAGAGATTCTCATTACACACAGACTTTGGGTTCAGACACACCTGGATTTAAATATAAACGCATTCCCTTACTAACTGCTTAAGTTCTGTGGCTCTGTTTCCTGATCTGTAAAATGAGGATAAGAGGACCTACCTCACAGAGATGCATTAGATGAGACAATTCACACACAGTATCCAACACCTAGTAAGCTTTAGGTAAATGGTAGCTCTTGGTGTTATGTTATACTCTCTAGTCTCTGTAGTCTGTCCAGATGGAAGGATATCATCTTTGCTCCCATATTAACTCCCACTCTGAATCTCCTTATTGGTGGGTATTCGATCTCCTCATACCCGATTCCTGTCTTATATTATGCGTGCTAGACGTTTAAAAGGAAAGGGCAAAGGCAAACAAACAAACAAACAATATATATATTGTCCCTGCCGTCAGGGAGCTCAATCTATTAGAAAGACAGAGGCGCAAACGAACCAGTAACACGCAGTGTAACAGCATTATCATGGGGCGTCGGCCCATGGGGTAGCTGACCCTGGACGCACACTCTGAGCGTCTGTGTCTGGAGGCTGGGCCGTCAACGGAGCTGAGGGACCGGGAAAGAGGGCGGCAACTTCTCCAGCGTAGCCTCGGGTAGTGGTGGGGGTCGTTCAGACTGGCTGTTTCCACAACTGGTCTAGCCACCCTCTTGAGGCCTCACTTGCAAGGTCTTCAGCGTCTGAGGAAGCAAGAATGGTCACTTCCGGTCCTCCAACCTCGGAGGCGCGCGGACGCTCGGCCGTAACTGAACAACTCGAGCTCCAAGTCTCTGATTGGCTCTGGCAGGTGTGGGGGCGGGATGTGGCAGCGAGAGGCGTGGCCCTGCCGTCTCCCAAACTGGAGTCTTCCTCGCAGAGCGGAAGCCGACCTCTCCTGCCCCGGAAGTGCAAGTCTGGAGGTCGTGCAGGTGTGGATTCCGCCGGCGAGGCGGGTTTTTTCGAGATGCCGGGGGCTGAGGCCAAGGGCTCGGAGTTGTCCGAGAGGATCGAGAGTTTCGTAGAGGCACTGAAGCGGGGCGGCGGGCGGCACAGCTCCGAGGACATGGCCCGGGAGACCCTGGGGCTGCTGCGCCGGATCATCACGGACCACCGCTGGAGCAATGCAGGTGAGGCACGCCTAGCTCCATCGCCTCCCTCGCCACTTTCCGTTTCCGATCCCCGGGCGGAAAGTCGCCCAGGCCCCACCGCGCCCTTGCCGCGCTTACCCTCTCTCTTTGGACGACAGGGGAGCTGATGGAATTGATCCGCAGAGAAGGCCGGAGGATGACGGCCGCTCAACCCTCAGAGACCACTGTGGGCAACATGGTGCGGAGAGTGCTCAGGATCATCCGGGAGGAGTATGGCAGGTCAGGCCCACGTCCTGGGCCGGGGGTTGGACCCAGTGACGCTTTTTACATGGAGCCTTTATTGGAGCTGAGCAGCTGTTGTTACCTTAATGACCACGTCTCTTCCCCACCTCCCTCTTTGGGTCTTGTTGCCTCCATAGACTCCACGGACGCAGCGACGAGAGCGATCAGCAGGAGTCCCTGCACAAACTCTTGACATCCGGGGGCTCGAGCGAGGATTTCCGCTCCCATTATGCTCAACTCCAGTCCAACATCATTGAAGCAATTAATGAGCTGCTTGTGGAACTGGGTGAGTCCTGATCCCTAGGTGGACAGGACAGGTGGCAGGCAGAGGAGGGAACAGAAGACCCTGGAAGTTGTCATCAGCAGAGATGGGAGATTACCAGTCCTCTGGTGCTCGGAAGTTTGCCCTCATCCTGATTAGGAAGGGTTGGAATAGGTGGCAGACTAAGATAACCCTCTTTACATTTCCTTACAGACTAACCCCTTATCGACTGCAGATCTGCTGTGGCGGAGACTCTATTTGGGAAGAGCTTTATTTTTATTTTAAAGAAGATGAACCCCCGAAAACCACAGTTGATAGACCCTCCTTCACTAAACTTCCTCTTGAATTTTTATACAGACACACATACACATATACATACACATACACATAACACACAGGCCACCTTCACCCACTTGTCTACGTGACTCGGGAGAACTGTAGATACTTATTGCAATCAGCGTTCCCAGGGGAGGAAGAAGCCGAGTCTGTCTGTGCACTGAGCTGCTGCTTCCAAATCCACCCCCCCACCCCACCCCCAGTTTTTCTACCGTGGCCTCCCTGTCAGTTGGAGGTGTTGTGGCCACCTTTTGGAGGAGGAGTTCTTTGGGGGGAAGCTCTGTTTACCCCACGCTCAGCACTTTAGAATTTCCCAAATTGGACCATTTCTTGCCTAAATTCATTGTCTTCAAAGTCAATTGTAAAGAGCTGGTGTTGGGACCCGGCAGGGGCACAGGGAGTAAGTTGATGAATAGGGGTGCTGCTGGGCAAGAGGGTAGGCTGAGAACTTGGGAGATGGAAGATCGTGGAGGAGCAGGGCTTTTAAGGAAAGGTGACATTCCACATTAAGTCCATTGACCACATGTTACCAGGGTCTGCTAGGTGGGCAGTCTAGAGAAGGGTGCACATCCCTTTCTGTTTTCTGTAGTGTCTGTCTGTGTTGTAGCATAGCAGTGTCATATTTTTCTTGAAAAACTGGCTTCTTGCAGAAGGGACAACGGAGAACATCGCAGCCCAGGCTCTGGAGCACATCCACTCCAATGAGGTGATCATGACCATTGGCTTCTCCCGAACAGTGGAGGCCTTCCTCAAAGAGGCTGCCCGAAAGAGGAAATTCCATGTCATCGTGGCAGAGTGTGCACCTTTCTGTCAGGTACGGGGACTGCTGGAGTTGCTAAGAAAAATTTAAAATAAGGAGAGAATAAAGGAGGGGTAGGTGGGCTCCATGCCATCTTTGAATTGATAAGCAAGGCACAGTGAGAAGACAAAGTAAAACACTAAGGGAATTTTCAAGTTCATCCTGTTAACATTCTTAAAATTGGTTTAGGAAAGTTGGGTGACATATTTTTCATACCATGTAAAGAAAGAAACCTTTGTTTTTAACCTTCAAGACCCAGTTTAGATATCATCTCCTCTGGGAAACTGTTTTTCACGGCTGTTCTTCTCCCCCTTCTCCCCAACCCTTCCAATAGTAAATGAATCAATTCTAGCTCTATACTACTTCCTACTTCAGTACCTCTATTATTATATCTATTACTGCATGTTAGAGTTTTTTTAAATATATATATATATATAAAAAGTTTTATATATATATATGCCTCTCCTAAAAACTCCTTGCGAGAGTCAGTGGTATTCACTTCTGTAAAATAAAGGCTCAATAAATGTTTTCATAGAACTGGGTAAAAAAAGAAAAAAAAAATAAGAAAGTTGGGTGAGCTGCTAGGCCCAAGAAAAAAATAAATATTGGTTGTTTTAGGAATCAAAATAGGGTAAATTACCTTGAGGATGACTGATGCTTGGTCTAACCTCACTCAATCTTTAGGTAAATAATAGGTCTCCAAAAAAGGAAGTATGTAAGGATGCAAGGATGTTGTAAAATAATGAGCTAGGATCTGTCTTGTCAGCTCTGCTGGATTATGCAAGCAAGTCATATTTCCAGTTTTGTGGCTGTCCTAGTGCTGCTGGGGAGTAATAAACATTTATTAGAGTCCCCTGGGCTTCCTCCTGCTTCCCAGAGAATACCTACCAGATGAGTTAGTTATCTGTTGGAAATTGCGCGTTGGATATACCCAGTATCACAGAATCCCCAGAGCTCTTTCATTCTCTCTCACTCTTCCTCCCAGCATCAGCCTTTCTCTCCTATTGCAGGGTCATGAGATGGCAGTCAATTTGTCCAAAACAGGTATTGAGACGACTGTCATGACGGATGCTGCCATTTTTGCTGTTATGTCAAGAGTCAACAAGGTGGGTGTATTTGGGTTATAGTGTGTCGAATTCATGAAGATTATACTTCTAAAATGTTGGTTCTCCACCCCCACCCCACCCCCAATATCCATGAGAAGGGAGGAAAGTTTCTAGCACCTTTTAAAAATATATACATGGGCCTTTTTAATCTATTAACTGATTTTCTTTCCCCCTTTATCTGAATCATTATTCCTCACTTGGAGGAGCCTCATTTTGGTTAAAGCATTGAAAAGAATTAAGTGGGACTAAGGTAAGTGTGTCAGCTGCTAGGGATCTGGTAAAGGGCTGCTCACTTCTGCTCAGAGAGCTTGGCGGTGGTGGATGGTGGAAGAAAGGCTCCCTGCTTCTCAGGAGGTATGAAAGATAGATTTCCAGGAAAGACAGGGCTAAGAACAGTAGATATTGCAGTTTCCTGTCCTGTACTATGTTCATTCTTCCCTTGCAAACCCACTTTTATGCTAGAACTTGTGGTCTGAGCCTAGACTCCCTTTCCCTTGGGTGTACCAGCGTGTGACCCCCCAGTACACCAAGACTGAGGCTGAGCATTCCGGCTCTTGTGCCCAATGGCCTGTTTAGGGCTCTATTCCTAGGATGGCTAACATTTTCTTTCCTGTCCCAAAGGTGATCATTGGCACAAAGACCATCCTGGCCAACGGTGCCCTGAGAGCTGTGACAGGAACTCATACTCTAGCACTGGCAGCAAAACACCATTCCACCCCACTCATCGTCTGTGCACCTATGTTCAAGCTTTCCCCACAGGTATGTCTGTCTGTCTCCATCTGCTCTCTCGTCTGTCTCTAGCCAACAGAAGGAAGTCAAGGTGTAGGTCTGAACTGTGGGCCTTCAACCTTCTCACTCTGGGGCTTCTCTTTGTCTGCATTTACTCAATGGATTAGACCCAGTGGAGGCTGGAAAAAGCCACAGAAGTCTTGATCCAGGAAAAGCCATTGATAGTTACAACCTGTCAGCTTCAGGAAGTCAAAATTGTAAGGTCAGGACAATACGCAGTTGGGGAAGGCCCTTTGTTTACATTGCCACCACTCGCTGACACCATTTCTGAAAATGCCAAGTAAGTTGAAACTAGAAACATAGAATTGGTTTTATTTGTTCCAGGGACTGTCCTCTGTAGCCTGAATACAAGAAGTTACTAAGTGAAGAGCAGTTTCACCAGTGATAGAAACTACTTGCTTTGAACATATCAGCCTATCTATAGGTGTCTACATTTTTAAAAATTGAGGTGAAATTCACATAACATACAATTAACCATTTAAAGTTGTATAGTTCAGTGGCATTTACCACATTCACAGCATTGTGCAACTACCACTCTCTAGTTTCAAAACTTTTTCATCATCCCAGAAAAACACTCTGTACCTATTGAGTAATCACTCCCTATTCCTCCTTCTCCCCATCTCCTAGTAATTGCTAATCTGCTTTCTGTCTCTATGGATTTGCTTATTTTTGATATTTCACATAAAAGGAGTCATACAACATGGACCCTTTTGTTTCTGATTTCTTTCACTTAGCATAATGTTTTGGGGCTTCATCCGAGTTGTAGCACAGTACTTTGTTCCTTTTTGTGGCCAAATAGTATTCCATTGCATGGATATACCACAATTTAATTATCCATTCATCTGTTGATAAGCATCTGAGTTATTTCTACCTTTTGGCTTTTGTGAATAATGCTGCTGTAAGCCTTTGTAATCAAATGTCTGTGGATGTATGTTTTTTATTTCTCTTGGGTGTATACCTAAAAGTGGAAGTGTCAGATGAGCTGACACTCTCTTTTTTTTTCTTTTTCCCTAATTCTTTTCCAGTTCCCCAATGAAGAAGATTCATTTCACAAGTTTGTGGCTCCTGAAGAAGTCCTGCCTTTCACAGAAGGTACAGAGTTGCTTGAATGTATGTGGCACACGCGCTTGTGTGTTTTGGGTTTTTGTGTATGTGTGTTTTGGGTTTTTGTGTATGTGTGTTTTGGGTTTTTGTGTATGTGTGTTTCGGTCTTTTGGTTTTGGTTTTGGTGGCCAATGGGATTGAATGCCGTCAGGTTGTGGTTTTTTTTATCATACTTCTTGTGGGGACTGTTCTCTTTAGCAGCTTAGAGTGCTTGGGGTCCTGATCTAATCCATGTTCATTTTCTTCTAAAACTAATATATTTTAGCTGCGTTATTGGGGCCATGGCGGGTTGGATCACCCAGCACTGACTGGGTTTGGCCTTGAAAGTTCTTTGAGACACAGGCGACAACCCAATGAGAAAATGTTCTTGTTTTCGGCTGCTGCAGGGAGTCATTTTGGTAACGTGACTGCCAAAGAAAGCAGGCTCTGAAACGTTACTTCTGAAACTCGCCTGTAGCCTGGACACCTTTGTGTGTTGAGGTCCATTTCTCTCACATATTCTGAAGGCAGCTTTGCTCAGTGAGCCTGCTGCCTCGTCAACAGTTCGCATGGGCTTTAACACCCTCCTGGAGCAAAGCATAGTACTCGGGGTGCTGATTCTTCTTGGAAATTGAATAACTTCACCATTTATCCAAACATTCATTCTTTCAAGAAATATTTATGACTATTGAGTACCCACTGTGTATCCAACACTATTTCAGGCACTAGGGATATAACAGTGAATAACATAGATAGGCCCTGCTCCCCCAGAGTTTACATTATGTTGCAAAAGACAGACAAGAATATGTCAGGTCATGGGATGTTTTAGGAAGAAAACAAATACGAAGGATGAGATGGAAAGTGACGAGGGGACTACCTTAGTCCGGGGAAGGGACTTAATGAGATGGCATTTCAGCTGAGTCCTGAAGGAATACAGCCTGCTATGTGAAGATGAAGGAAAGAGTTTTCCAGGTGTTGGTGCAAAGGGCCTGATTTAGGTACATGCTTAGCCAGTTGGAAGAACATGGCCATGTGGCTAGAGAGTAATGAGCAAGAGAGAGAGTAATATGAACTATAATTAGTGTAGTGTGGTGGCGAGGGGCCAGATCTTGAAGGTTGCAATCCCAAATTTGAATATTATTCTAAGGGTTATCTATGGAAAGGCATTAGACAGTTATAAGCATAGGGTGTATCATGATCTGAAGTCATCTCTTCTGGTGTGTATGTTGCTGCAGTTTCCCTTCCTTGGGGTGGCGAGTGTACTTGCTTTACTGAGCCTAGAATCTATAAGATACTTAATTATTAGAACAGGAGCCTTGGTTTTATCTTTCGCTCATGTGATTACCTTTCAGGGGACATCTTGGAGAAAGTCAGTGTTCATTGCCCTGTGTTTGACTACGTTCCCCCAGAGCTTATTACCCTCTTTATCTCCAACATTGGTGGGAATGCACCTTCCTACATCTACCGCCTGATGAGTGAGCTCTACCATCCTGATGATCATGTCCTATGACCACCACTCGTCCTAAGCAGAAGCTGCTTAGGCAAACACAGAATGGAGTGGAGACTTCAGTGCCACGGCTGAAACACATCTTCCTTGTAATGGGGGAGTGATCTGGAGTCAAGCTGAGAAAACTTGATACTGATACTGTTCCCCACCGTTTCAGTCATCCTATAACCAGGATGCAATCCAGGATGATTTTTTGCCTTTCAGGTCTCAACAGAGCAGCAGGGCTTGACCTATTGATTTTGGAGCCTCTTAGTGACTTGGGGCGTCTGTTTCAGGAACTTAAACTTTCTGGTTCAGTGGTGTGTTAAACACAACACTGCAGACCTTGCTGGGCTACAGGTTTTTGCTCAGAAATGACTACCACGCCTTTTCTGAGGCTGTGCCAATAAAGGCTGCTCGAAGGTTCCTGAGGTGGTTTATTTACTGTCCTGCTCTGACTGAAGCGCCTGCAACAGCAGCAGCAGAGCCCTTTGGTGTTTTCATAGAGGGCAATAATCAGAGGTAACAGCCTAAAACAGAAATGCAGATGAAAGTGTTTATGATTCCTTTATAATTGACTGGAATTCATCCCAAACAACTTGTTAATAATCCAAGACAATGGTTCCAAAATCACTGATCATCAGAGTCATCTGGGAGTTTGAGAAAATATACAATCCCAGACCTACTGCATCTGAAATCTGGGATGGCACATGGGAATCTGCTTAGAGTGCCCCAGAAAAGGACGCCCTCATGTACTGTTAATAGGATTGTAAATTGGTACAACCTTTTCCAGGGCAATTTTGAGTCTTCTAGAATTATTTTTACAAGCACACAAAGACACAGACAAGAATGTCCATTGTAGCAGCTGTAATGTCACAGCCTAAGTGTCCAGCAATATAGCATTTTGTATTCTGTTAGTTAAAAACAAGACAGGTTTTAAAATAAGTATGATGTACCGTGGAACATTATGTATACACTGCAACAGAGGTTTCTAAGGGTGGCTTGAGATCAGTGTCTGGATTAGACATTTTAGATGGTTCATCTAGTATTTAATTTGAATTATTTACCAGTATTTTAAAATCTGGAGGTTACACATTAAACAAATTCAAATTTCTTGCTACTCCTGAAGATTTGGCAACTCTGGGCCCACATTACCAAATGGCAGCATTTGGCTATAGTTGGGTAGCTTCTAATTCCATTAAATGGAAAACCCCCAGTTTTCTGCTGTTCCAAGCCATGTCCACTAAACTCATTTATGTTGTCTGCCGAACCCTTGTAGGCATCTGAGTGGTGACCCTTGTGTTAATGAATGGGATAGATTTGTAAGCAAGTCTGTTTTATATTCTGTATAAAACCAAAATCAAGCTGGGAAAACAAGCTGCAGAGCAATCTACATGATATGACCCTAACTAACTTCCTTAAAACAAAGTATATGCATGCATAGGATAAAAGTCTGGAAGAATAACACCAAACGGTGGCAAGAAGGAGGACAGCTTCTAATTTTATTTAGTGTGTTTGTGTATTGTTTCTATTTTTTATGTGTACTACTTTAGTAATTATGATTTCAAAAAGTCTCCCCAGGTTATCCAGATGATCTGGATGCCATGTTTGGGAAGTTTGGTCCAAAACAGGGGTCCAAGGTCCACTGAGTGTGCAGGGGGAACCCCCTGGGATGCTTGTCACAAAGCCAGCCTCCTGCCTCTTGCAGCAGTGTCTATGAGGTACGGGAGGAAGTTCTAGGAATCTGCATGTTTAACAAGCAACCCAAGGGATTTTAACAGGGCATTTGATAACCTTGTTTTGATAAACACTGGCCAGAGGTAGACGATGAGGGAAAGGGCTCTACTCTCTGTTAGCTACTTGACATGGGCAGATCTTTTCCTTAGGATTCTTATCTTCCCTGAGACAGGGAGAAAGCAAGACTGAAGAGGGTCAGTCTAAAGGACTGACGTAAAAGCTCTCTGACACAGAAGAGCCTGGCTCACTTAGGTCTCTGTCAGTTATTTCTTAAAGCATCTAAGACCCCACGCTTTCTCAGTGAAGTGGCTTATAGCTACCAATTTCGAGCAATTGTCTCCTCTGAAGGCACCAGTTCTTGACGGCAGCTCACTTGGGTACGACCATGTGCTCTGGGGTAAGAGCAGCAGTGAGTCAAGGAACTTAAATCTGTTTCTGGCTCCAAAAGTGCTTTATGATACTTGTCCTTTGTGCATCTTGGTCCCTGGGTCTAAAATTAGCACCAACATCCTGCCCAGGCAGAACTGAGATGGACGAAGTTTACCAGGGTAGAGGCTGTCTCTTTGGTCAACACTTACAGTGCCTAGAACAGAACTGCACAAATGCGTACTCTTTAGAACCTCAGTCAAGTAAATCCCACAAAGCTGTTTATATGCCTGGTTTTTCTATCTCTCTCTCTCCCTTTTCCCAGTTGAGGAAGAGTAAATATTGGAAAGGGAGAACCTGATCTGAACAGGGAGAAGCTAAGGTGTTTGTGTCAGCTTCCTACCTTATCAGCCTTTGTTTGGGCTTGCCTCTCACCCCTGCTTTTGCAGCAGAATCCAGAAGCTCATTTAAAAACTGTTGTAGCTTGGAAAATTAATAGAGGATTACATGGACGTGGAAGTCTTCCTGAATATGCTTAATAAACCAAGTTAGATCACTTACTCAATACAGTTGTAAAGACGCTTTTTCCCACGGTTTATGTCTTCCAATTTGGACGGAGGGCAGGAAAGGCACAATTCCTGGAACTCAAATAAGGAATAGAAATTCCCAACATAGCCTCTTAAGAGAAGTCTCTGAAAAATACTCTACCAAGAAAAACTGAAGTGTAAAGTGATACCTCAAAGAAAAAAATGCCGGTACTCGTAAGATCATAAGTTTCACAGATATGCTTTAAAGCCATTTCTCAAAGTAATCTGTTGCAGCAGTCTTTGGGTTTATGAAGGCTGCCAGGCTCACAGTTCCACCATTGAGCTCCATGACTCTGTAATACCACATACGTAGAACTCAGTACATCAGAATGCTTTGCCATAAAGGTAGTACCAGATGGTGATGTAATTATTGTAAAGGCCTACACTATCCACCTGTCCTTGCAAAAACTCCCTCTGCAGACATGCATCTAGTTGACACAAAGGAGCTATTTTGAAATGTGGTTTGGAAATGTTTTTTTATCTCTGCTTTGGATTATCCTTTCATTCACCAAACAGTTGTTCCAGGATGTTGTGCAATGGCTAAGCGATTACAACCAATAAAGAGCTATAGTCTAAGCTTTCAGTCTTCACAACACACAGCAGAGGGCTGCCTTCAAGCCTAACCACACTTGAAACGACGATCACCTAATGTTTAAATTAAATATTGTGCTGACGAGAAGGGGCCTTTCAGTAATGTTTTTGCAGGCATGTTAGTTACATTTATTTATTTTACAAATTTATTTATTTATTATTTATTTTTGGCTGTAGGTCTTCGTTGCTGTGTGCGGGCTTTCTCTAGTTGTGGTGAGCGGGGGCTACTCTTCGTTGTGGTGCACGGGCTTCTCATTGTCGTGACTTCTCTTGTTGTGGAGCACAGGATCTAGGGGCGCAGGCTCAGTAGTTGTGGCACACGGGCTTAGTTGCTCCACGTCACGTGGGATCTTCCTGGACCAGGGCTCGAACCCATGTCCCCTGCATTGGCAGGCGGATTCTTAACCACTGCACCACCAGGGAAGTCCCTACTTACATTTAGAATTAAGACCTGCCTAGAGAAGAAGGAAGCTACTTAAAAACTTGACAAGATTCCAAAGATTCATAATTTATATGTAAAATTCTGCACTTAACTACTATAAAAGAGAGGTCATGAAATACTTAAGTAATGATAAACTAATAGCAGTAGCTAACTCCAAACTACCATTTTTTTTCTTTTTTGATCGATTGGATGCTCCTTAGAGCAAGTTGTTTAGTCAGGCAAGTTGTACCGGGAAAGTCTGGCCAAATCCAGCTTCTTCACACCGCTACTTGAGTCATGCTAGCTTGCTGGTTCGATAGATGGAGACACTCAGATGTAAGACACTCAGATTCCCACAGGCTTTGATCAGGTTGCCTGAACTTTATCAGATGTTTCTGGATAAGATTGAGTGCTCTGTGACAAATGGGCATGGGATGAAAGTGATTCAAGGTCTTGAAAAATCCTAAACCATAAGATAACTTCTTTTTTCTTTATCTCTTCCACAATTTCTGCCTCCATACATTTAGAAGGGACTCACTAAATGTTACTGAATGATAAATAAATGAATAAATGGAGAGATAGAAGGAAGGAAGTGTTTATTTCATGCAGATTATCCAGATTTTTGGTTTCCCAGACTTTCTTTTCCTCTCTTCTGAGCCTTTTTGCCATCTCACTGTTGATGAGCAACTTCAGCTGAGAAGGGGTGAAAATTGGCACGATATACAGTGGCAAACATACCAGTCAGTTCTCATTGTTAGCCTGCTTTTGTGAAGGGTTTTGATGGAAGGAGGTGCACTTCAGTGGGAAACAGGTAGGGAGAGTCTAGTTCTTTGTGCCAGAAACTGCTCTTCCCTTCCTTCAGATACGCCGGTACTGGCCCCCACCTGAAGCTCGGGCTGAGCCTGGTTGTCAGTGCTGTCTAGGAACTGATGGGCTGCATCTGTTCTTACTTGGCATGGCTTCCTCAGCCCCCTGCACATCTCTAGAACTTGGCCTTGGGCCCCTTCCTGCTCTGACCTGTTATGGTTGCCTTGTTCTTTTTATGATCTGTTAGGCTCAGATCCCAGCTGTTCATTTGTGTCTGACCTTTTGCCTTGCTCTGACGTCTGGTTGCTAGACCCTCTCCGTTCTCAACTACTCATGGAGTTCCAGATCCCCAGCTGGGTTCTGGACTTTGCCCTAGCCCCCTCCCCAGACTCTCCTTTTCCTTCTAGCCTACATTCTAAGCTTTGCCTTAAGCTTTTCTGATACTAGCTCCTATTGCCATCTATATAGCCTTAATTCTGACGGTAGAATTGTTAATTTCCATTTATTTCAATAATAAAGACATAGCTGTAACTCAGGGTGATCCCTACACTTAGAGGAAGTTACCTAGTCTATCATTAGTTTCCTTGTCTCTCTCTGACTGAAGCTAAGCTTCTTGAAGGTATGCACCTTTATTTCTCAGTACGATTCTGATGAGTGTTACTGACAAACGAACTCGTTAAGAATGGCTTCGTTACACATCTCATCTCTCAAGTTAACAAAGCCTCCGCTAACCAGAATCAAGTACAGTTAAACCACTAGGTTTACAAACTGATAAATCCCTAATAAATTAAAAAGATATAGGGCAGTGTGGGTAATGATGGGAATGTGTGCAGTGTGAAGTCCTACAGACCTGGGCTGGAATTCTCCCTCTCAGCAAACCGGTTAACATCTCTGAGGTTTAGTAGTCTCACGGCAAGAGAGAGATACTAGTTTCCTAAGAGGACCGTTGTAAGGATTAGAGATCATGTATACAAGGCATTTGGTATATAGTGAGCCCTCAGTAAATGGAAGCTAGTGTCAGGACTTCCCTGGTGGTCCAGTGGTTAAGAATCCACCTTCCAATGCAGGGGACGCAGGTTCGATCCCTGGTCAGGAAACTAAGATCCCATATGCCGCGGGGCAACGGAGCCTGTGTGCCGTGACCACTGAGCCTACACGTTCTGGAGCCCACATACCACAACTAGAGGAGCCCGTGACAAAGAGCCCGTGTGCCACAACCGGGACCCGACACAGCCAAATAAATAAATAAACATTAAAAATAAAGTAACATCTTTAAAAAAAAATGGTAGCTAGTATTCTTGTTCTTGGAGCCAGAAAACTTGGATACCACTCTCAGCTTTACTTATTAGCTATGTGATCTTAGAGAATATTTTTCAAACTTACTTTCCCACTTTGTAAAATGGGGAGAATAATACCACCTTACCTCATGGGTTGCCAAGAAATTCAAATAAGTTATGCAAATATTATTTGTAAACCTTAAAACACCATATAGGTGTTAATGATTACCGTCATGTGTTTGAAGATTAAATGTATCTCTGCTCTTATGGCACCTGAGTTAAAAAACAAAACAGAATGAAACAGAACCCTGACAGGCAATAAAAGCAATGTTAGATATTTTTGGCTAATTGGTTGGTTTTATGCTGATACATGCTACTGAGTTCATAAATTATTAAGATAGGATAATTATCTCTTGCATTGCTAGAGTCAGGCTGGGCAGGATGATTGGTTACATGATTTTTGGAGAACTTTTTCTAGTCCTCTGCTCTTCTCAAGAACACAGGGGTTTGAGATTATTAGCAAGACCTTGTGAAATCACACCCCATCACCCTAATATAAGAGGTATCGTAACGCTTTTTTTTAATCGTACAGATTGGTCTGACCTAAAAAGATTTTTAAAACTCCTGGGACAGCTGACCTCCATGTAGCTCTGGAGAGGGGAGACAGAGGTCCAGAGGCCACGGCACCCCACCGGGCCTGGAGGCTGAGCCCCTGAAAATACCCTCCTTTCTAAGGCTAGCCCTCCCAGTCTATGAAACCACTTATACGTATTTAGAAGAATAAAGGCCAGTGGTGCCTATTCTTCAGGGTTCCAATTACGTAATTCTACAAGGATCTACGAGGATCCCCTTGAAAACCAGTGAAGGCTTTCCCTAAACCTTCTGTGAATGCACTACTTCATCACTCCCGTAAGATTCACTGCAGGGCTGCCGGCAAACGAATTTTCTCCCGTAAGCACAAATTTGTTTCCTGTATTAAAAAACGAAGAAAATCATTCCATTTGCTACAAAGACCAGTGGGAGCAGGCTGGTCAGGAAATACAAAAGTAGATATTCTCATTGCAACATCTTTCTCATTGTATGGCATCCCAGATGCAAAAAACATTACCAGCTGTTTTTTTGCTTTTTTTTTCTTTTATAGGACTTTAGTCTTTTGAGTCTTAGTAACCAGAAATCAAGTCATCTAAAAAGGTAGGGGGAGTACGGATTAAGAGTGGCATAACAAGCATCTGCAGAAAGATCAGTCCCGGTCCCAAATGAAGTTATGAGGCCATTAGTTAGGCATACTGTAATGCAACCAAGATACAATTGGAAAGGGACCAAAGTAACATTTATCTCCTGAAAAAGTGTAGAGAATACATCTGGCTAGGTTGAAAGAATAAATGCTGCATTTTTGATATGAAGATTGCTTTCACATAGATACTTAAGTACAAAAAAATGTTTTCTAAAACAAGTTCATAGTACTTTCACCATTTTACTGGTTTGGGATATGAACAATATCAGTCTCTGAAAGGAGGTTTATTTATTTTCTTGTCTTACATTCTTTTATTTTTTACATATATGCAAATATGTTTTATGTACAATAATTTGTTCTACCAAATCATTAGACCAAGACATTCTATTGGTAATCTTCCCCAAAATAGATTCAGGTGAAATCAGATATTCGTGCATTTCGTGGACTACCAGAACTTGAGACTTCATTATTGATTTCAGTTTTGAGATCATATACATAATTCAAAATATACATGAACTGGGTTAAGGTGATAAATGTGGGCTGAAAGAAACCACAGGATTCAGAACAATTAAACTGTGTATTTTGCTGGCATTTGAGCCACACTGTGAACAGCACATGTGTGTATCCCATAGCTCTTTTACTGTGGGAGAGGGGAAGCAAACAGCTGATACGACCTGGCAGAGGCTTCTTCACCAAGGGCTCCTTTCTTCTCTGCCTCTGCCCCCTTGGGTTCTTGTTTCCCTGTGTCATCCGCCAGGGCGGCCTGGGCTGCACCTTCAGCCAGCAGGGAACAGTGCAGCCACAGGAGGAAGGAGAGTTCCTTGGCTATGCCCGTGTTTTGTTTTTTTAAAAAATTAATTTATCTTATTTATTTTTGGCTGCGTTGGGTCTTCGTTGCTGCGCGCGGGCTTTCTCTAGTTGCGGCGAGCGGGGGCTACTCTTTGTTGCGGTGCACGGGCTTCTCATTGCGGTGGCTTCTCTTGTTGCAGAGCACAGGTTCTAGGCGTACAGGCTTCAGTAGTTGTGGCTCGCTGGCTCTAGAGCACAGGCTCAGTAGTTGTGGTGCACGGGCTCTGGAGCGCAGGCTCAGTAGTTGTGGCGCATGGGCTTAGTTGCTCCGCGGCATGTGGGATCTTCCTGGACCAGGGCTCGAACCCGTGTCCCCTGCATTGGCAGGTGGATTCTCAACCACTGCGCCACCAGGGAAGTACCTATGTCCGTGTTTTTTTTTTTTTCTTCTTTTTAAAGGAATTTTGCCTTTTATTTATTTATTTATTTTTATTTATTTATTTATTTATTTATGGCTGTGTTGGCTCTTCGTTTCTGTGCGAGGGCTTTCTCCAGTTGCGGCAAGTGGGGGCCACTCCTCATCGAGGTGAGCGGGCCTCTCACTATCGCGGCCTCTCTTGTCGCGGAGCACAGGTTCCAGACGCGCAGGCTCAGTAATTATGGCTCACGGGGCTAGTTGCTCCGCGGTATGTGGGATCTTCCCAGACCAGGGCTCGAACCCGTGTTCCCTGCATTGGCAAGCAGACTCCCAACCACTGCGCCACCAGGGAAGCCCTATGTCCGTGTTTTGATGGTCAAGTCTTCCTCTGCCGGTTCCCTTTTACCCACGGGGTGGCTCACCGGCTGGAGGCAATCGGAGCCACAGCCAAATCTTAAACCTGGCGCTCGTCCCCTTTTCATCCACTTGAATCTGGAATTTCATTACGTCACCATGTGTACAGCCCCCACAAATCCAGTCCCAACATGTTTAGATGTCTTGTCAAGGGACCCGTTTCTAGAATTTTCATATGATCAACAAGCTTGTGACAGAGCGGGGCTGGAGCTGACAGCTCCTCACGTGGGCAGGCGGAGGCTCCGGAGCTGCGTGCCACCTGGGGCGCCAGCTCCAGCCACCGCCCCTTGTGGGCTTGCACCTGCCTGAAGGGTTTTTTTGTTTTGTTTTGTTTTGAACATCTTTATTGGAGTATAATTGCTTTACAATGGTGTGTTAGTTTCTGCTTTATAACAAAGTGAATCAGTTATACATATACATATGTTCCCAGATCTCTTCCCTCTTGTGTCTCCCTCGCTCCCACCCTCCCTATCCCACCCCTCTAGGTGGTCACAAACCACCTAGCTGATCTCCCTGTGCTATGCGGCTGCTTCCCACTAGCTATCTACTTTACGTTTGGTAGTGGATGTATGTCCATGCCACTCTCTCACTTTGTCACAGCTTACCCTTCCCCCTCCCTGTGTCCTCAAGTCCATTCTCTGGTAGGTCTGTGTCTTTATTCCTGTCTTACCCCTAGGTTCTTCATGACTTTTTTTTCTTAGATTCCATATATATGTGTTAGCATACGGTATTTATTTTTCTCTGACTTACTTCACTCTGTATGACAGACTCTAGGTCCATCCACCTCACTACAAATAACTCAATTTTGTTTCTTTTTATGGCTGAGTAATATTCCATTGTATATATGTGCCACATCTTCTTTATCCATTCATCTGCGGATGGACACTTAGGTTGCTTCCATGTCCTGGCTATTGTAAATAGAGCTGCAGTGAACATTTTGGTACATGACTCTTTTTGAATTATGGTTTTCTCAGGGTATATGCCCAGTAGTGGGATTGCTGGGTCGTATGGTAGTTCTATTTGTAGTTTTTTAAGGAATCTCCATACTGTTCTCCATAGTCGCTGTATCAATTTACATTCCCACCAACAGTGCAAGAGTGTTCCCTTTTCTCCACACCCTCTCCAGCATTTATTGTTTCTAGATTTTTTGATGATGGCCATTCTGACTGGTGTGAGATGATATCTCATTGTAGTTTTGATTTGCATTTCTCTAATGATTAATGATGTTGAGCATTCTTTCATGTGTTTGTTGGCAATCTGTATATCTTCTTTGGAGAAATGTCTATTTAGGTCTTCTGCCCATTTTTGGATTGGGTTGTTTTTTTGTTATTGAGCTGCATGAGCTGCTTGTAAATTTTGGAGATTAATCCTTTGTCAGTTGCTTCATTTGAAAATATTTTCTTCCATTCTGAGGGTTGTCTTTTGGTCTTGTTTATGGCTTCCTTTGCTGTGCAAAAGCTTTTAAGTTTCATTAGGTCCCATTTGTTTATTTTTGTTTTTATTTCCATTTCTCTAGGAGGTGGGTCAAATAGGATCTTGCTGTGATTTATGTCATAGAGTATTCTGCCTATGTTTTCCTCTAAGAGTTTGATAGTTTCTGGCCTTACATTTAGGTCTTTAATCCATTTTGAGCTTATTTTTGTGTATGGTGTTAGGGAGTGTTCTAATCTCATACTTTTACATGTACCTGCCCAGTTTTCCCAGCACCACTTATTGAAGAGGCTGTCTTTTCTCCACTGTATATTCTTGCCTCCTTTATCAAAGATAAGGTGACCATATGTGTGTGGGTTTATCTCTGGGCTTTCTATCCTGTTCCATTGATCTATATTTCTGTTTTTGTGCCAGTACCATACTGTCTTGATTACTGTAGCTTTGTAGTATAGTCTGAAGTCAGGGAGCCTGATTCCTCCAGCTCCATTTTTCGTTCTCAAGATTGCTTTGGCTATTCGGGGTCTTTTGTGTTTCCATACAAATTGTGAAATTTTTTGTTCTAGTTCTGTGAAAAATGCCAGTGGTAGTTTGACAGGGATTGCACTGAATCTGCAGATTGCTTTCCAAAGCTGAAGGGTTTTAAGGAGGCAATAAAACAAAGAACGAGGAGCAGTGCTTTATAGTTGCTCTATTCCATCCTGGTCCTTGCTTCTCTTTGTCAGCCGTTTTTATCCTTAAAATAATCCAACTATAGGCCTGGTGGAAGACTACCCAGCACGTTTTTAATGAGCATGGAGAAACTCTTTAAGGCTGAGATACAGAATGTAAAGCAGCAGCAGAGGGAAGTGGAGGAGGCTGGGGGGGAAGGAGGGGCTGTGAGAGCAGGCTGTGGGAGGTCTAGGGAAGGCAGGCTTGACCCCTGGGAGTTCAGCATCAGGTAGATCACATCAGTGCAAACTATGAGGCTGGAAAAAAATTGCAAAACAAAACCAAAAAACCCCATCCCATCCCCCCAAAATCCCACAAACAACCAGACAATCAAACAATTAATCACTAGATTTTATCCCCAAATAAATTACAAAAAGTAGATATTATAGGGCAACCTCCAGTGTCCATGGATGCCAATGAATGAACTGTCTTTAGGCTTGAATTCCATCTGGCTACTTAACTGGAGGGATCATCTGCTCAGGGAAGGTGGAGATGCTGATTGGTGCCCTGGGCCCATTCAGTCAAGACCTTGCCAGTGCCTGCTGCTCACAGTCTCTACCCAGAGGCCTACAGTCAGCATCCCTTTGGTTCCTTAGAGACAATAATTCTGTTCTCATGGCAGCTCACAAGGAGGCGCAGATGCCTGCAGGCTTTGCCCTGTATCACATCCTTCTGCTTTTCCAAAGAGATGCCAGGCCTGAGCCATTCTGCGAAGTTTAGCAAGATTGGGTTTAATCTATGGGAAGAAAGAGAATAACTCCAGTTAGCAGTATGAAAAGCCAAGGAACATATAAGTATTTCCTAATTATGGCTACTCAAATCAGTTTTGATTTCTAATTTCTGGATTGGGAAAAGATTATTGATTTCCTTAGGATAAATGGGACTTAAAACTCAGTCTAGAGGCACATCTGTTTGGGAATGGAGACAAAACTTTTTTCATTTTTTTCACTGTCATATGAAACAAAAAGTTCTTAATGGAGTAAAATGTACTAGATGAGTCAGAAAACATTATCACCTGAAAACTCCATGCAATAAAAGACTTTATAGCCCTTGACAGGAAAGGTAAGCAAAATAAAAGATTTTGGAAAGTGGCAACATAGACATTCCTATGATGCTCTCACGTTCTGTTTCATTTAAGATTATAACAAGGACAGAAAATGCTCTTTAGTTTAAACCACTCGGTGCTTTTATTGCATTATCCGCATCATTGTTCCTGGACTGCTGAGCAATCAGGGCCAAAGCATAATGTGAAATGTCCTAAGCTTGGTTTCCTGCCTGAAGGTCCTCAAATCGTTATTCTAGAGATCCCTGGAGATGGCTACCATTTCCAGTAAGTACTATCAAGCAACTGGCTGTTTCGGCTACATTTGCCAGCAGTGAATTTGCTGTGTTTCTACCAACCTTCTGTGGCCCCAGAGAGAACTTCTGCATCTTATCAAACCTAGAGCCCGTAGGCAACAAATGTTCAGGATACATCAGTCTGTACATGTGGTAAACTTATAAAATACAAAGGCATCATATGTATAATGAGATAGTTCAGCCTAAACTCCATTTTGAATTTGAGCTAGAAGATGAAATGGTGAGACTTCCAAGAAAACTTCCAATGCATATTTTTCAAAACTCTCATAATTGGGAAAGGATTAAGACAGATTACATTTGGTTAATAGGAGCTAGTCTCCTGTTAGTCATTGCTCCACCTGTTTGTCCTGCTCCAAGTGGTCAATGTCAGCTAATGGCAGCATGGAGGGCCTGCCATGAGCACACTGGAAAGGCAGCTGGCACCAGGACAGAGCTTCAATAAGGCGACAGCTCTCCTCTAGGCTCAGGTCGTCATTAAACTTAATGGCCCCTAAACAAAAGACAGAAACAAGAGGGTATGGTGTGTACGGTGGGAAACCGGTGCTGGCCCTGGGGTCAGAGCCAAATATCTGGGAAGAGCAGCGTGGTTCTGAGGCTCCTTTCATGTGACTTTAATACTGCTTGAAATTGGCTTCAGGACAGACCTGCGCTCAGCTTTTCCTTATGGAGTCACTGTCTGTCTAATCCCTGTAGCAGGCATCCCTTAACTTGTTAGGATTTTGCCTGCAGAGTTTTTTCAAAGAGGCAAGAGCAATATTTTTGCCTACGTCTTAGGTTTGTGAAATCAAGGTCATCTTTCATCCAGAGCCAATCTATCACCAAGATCTCTAATTGTTTCCCTACAGTGTCCATTTTATTTGCTGCTTTTTTCTATTCCTAGCATAATCTTCTTACTCTAAACTCTCATATTGTCAGAATCTGCCTTTATGCATACATTAATTCACTCAGTCAACAAATATTTATTAAGTATACACTCTGTGTTGGAGGTGTGCCAGGCAGTGAATGAGATGGATGCCCTGCACCCCCATGATGCTTACAATCTAATAGGTGAGACAAGCATTAAACAGTTACGCAATAGTTTAAATTATAAGTACTATAAAATATAGAATATCGAAGAATATATAACCGGAAGACCAAACCCAGTTTAGGAGGCTCAGGGAAGGCTTTCCTGACAAAATGATATTTAATCTGAGATCTTAGGTTAAGAAAAACATGGCTAATTGAAGAATGAGCAGAAGGGCATTTCAGACAGAGGAGAAAGGCAAGCGCAGAATTTAGCACACAAGACCAAGACCAAGGAAGCAGGCTGGAATGTGAAGGGCAAGGTGGAGAGGGATGTGAGAAGAAACTGGAGAGGCAGGCAGAGGCTGGACCATGAAGACCCCTGCAGGCCATGGTAAAGAATAAAATGTTCATCCTATGAGCAATGGGTAGTCATTGTCAGGCTTTTGGTAGAAGAATGACATGCTCAGAGGAATGTTTCAAAAAGATTCCTCTGGGTGTTGAGGGAAGAATGGCTTGAAGGGGAGCCAGAATAGATGTGAGGAGACTAAGTCAGAGGACTCAACAGTGGCAAGAACTAGGGAGGCGGCAGTAGAAACCGATCACATCGGAGACATTTAAGATACACTTTGAAGGCAGAGATGATGAAATTGGGGATGGAGTGATATGAGGAGTAAAGATAGGATAAAGGGGGGAAGGAGTTTGTGATATTCACAGGAGACAAACTAATGAGCGACTGAGGTTACAAAGCCAGAAAAGACAGGAAGTGAAGAGAGGAGAAGGTTGATGGGGAGAGATCAAATGGAGGGAGGGTGTCTGGAGTGGACACCCCACCATGGTCAAATGATAGTTGCAGGGGATTCTGTGGCTGTCATGATCCCTAAAGTAAGTTCCTCCAATACCGTTTTCTATATTTTATCATATTGCGCTACTCAAGAACCCGCAATGATTCTTGCCCTCTGTATAAAGTCTAAAGGTTTTGCTGTGACCTTCTAGGCTTCTGTGTTTCCTCACCAGCTTAATTTCCTGATATTCTTTGCTGCTCCTCATATAACTAATTTATTTCTGCCTCTGGATCTCTGCACAGGCTATTTCCTCCCCTGTAGTAATCTCTCCCTTCCTCTGAATCCACGTCCCACAGCTCATTCAAAACTTGACTCAAAAATGCAGTTACTGCTCCACTCATATAAGTCAGTCTGCACTATGGTCCAATATATATGGTGGTATTTTGCTTTGTAAAAGTAATTTTTAGTGTACTGTTTCCTGATCCAAACTGAACCCTCCAAGAGGCAGGTGATAATCGTGTCTTCTACTTCTTTCATAACTGCTGAACCCTGCCAGCGCGCAGCACGCAAAGGCACTCAATAGCTAGTGTGTCGAGAGTCTTACCATGGCAGGCTTGGGATGCCAACACCTTCTGGACAGTCAGTGGCAAAGTCCCTTGGATGCCTCCTGTGGTCTGGAGTAGCTAATGCATAAACACATCCTTTATTAATGGAAAAGCAAATGGGACAATGGAGCTTTCTGTGTGCGGTGTCTCTGTGTGAAACCCCAAAATAAGAGAAAAGCTTACCTCCAATTGTTCTTGAATAAATTCCTACGAGGAGAAAAAGGAAAACAGGCATTAATCGATTGCTATGTTATAATAGCCCTTTGATAATTTACAAAATATTCCAATTTTCTTCTTTAAAATATGCCTCTCGAAGAAAAGAATTCCAGCAATATAGCACCTAGATGCAAATAATTTACTTGTTGTAAGGCACTTTGAATACGAAATACCAAGACAACTGAAAGAACTCTTACTGAATGGAGAATGTATTTAGCTACTGAAGCTTTCTCCAGAGATAGCTCATCAACTCATGAGGTTATATAACTGGTAGCCTAATGACTCAACTGAATAGCAGGGAGGTTTCTCACTAAGAGGTTCTCTGTTTGCATTTATAATCTTAGCTAGAACATGTTTAATACTGCACATAAACAGAATAAATACACGACAATCATCGATACAACTATGCACTCAGTATAACACTTGTTTAAATATCATAAAAATAAGTAGTCACGTAGTTCCCACAGGCATTTTTGTGTGTGTGACAATTCCCTTCAGGTCAAAAAGCTTGCTCTCTGAGGCATTTTGTTGAGAAATTTCTCCTCCTTTGCATATCTCTGTCCCTAGGGTAGCCTTTTCAATAGTAACATCCCTGCAGATGTTAATATTTACAAAAGGACTAAAGAAATTTAAAGCAGACACTATTTCGTACTACTAATTTGTTTACCCTCTGGAGGTTAAAAACTGTTTTGAGATATGGCATATTTAATAATTTCTTTATAAGAAAACACAGGATTTCTTCACTCCTAGAAATGGCTACGTATAAATTAGCTTCCTGGGAATACCCTCGTGGTCCAGTGGTTAGGACTCAGAGCTTTCACTGCTGAGACCTGGGTTCAATCCCTGGTTGGGGAACTAAGATCCCACAAGCCAAGCGGTGCGGCAAAAAAAAAAAAAAAAAAATAGCTTCCTAAGATTACAACACGATAGACTTCTTTTTAAACCAGACTCAGAAAGTTCTCTTCCCGAAAACTTAGGAAAAACACTCTTTGATATAAACCACAGCAAGATCTCTTTTGACCCACCTCCTAGAGTAATGAAAATAAAAACAAAAATAAACAAATGAGACCTAATTAAACTTAAAAGCTTTTGTACAGCAAAGGAAACCATAAACAAGACGAAAAGACAACCCTCAGAATGGGAGAAAATATTTGCAAATGAAGCAACACACAAAGGATTAATCTCCAAAATATACAGACAGCTCATGGAGCTCAATATCAAAAAAACAAACAACCCAATCCAAAAATGGGCAGAAGACCTAAATAGACATGTCACCACAGAAGACATACAGATGGCCAAGAGGCACATGAAAAGCTGCTCAACATCACTAATCATTAGAGAAATGCAAATCAAAACTACAATGAGGGACTTGCCCAGTGACGCAGTGGTTAAGAATCCACCTGCCAATGCAAGGGACACGGGTTGGAGCCCTGGTCCGGGAAGATCCCACATGCCGTGGAGCAACTAAGCCCACAATGGAGCAATGTGCCACAACTACTGAGCCTGCACTCTAGAGCCCACAAGCCACAACTACTGAAGCCTGCATGCCTAGAGCCCGTGCTCCACAACTAGAGAAGCCACTGCAATGAGAAGCCTGCGCACTGCAATGAAGAGTATCCCCTGCTCGCTGCAATTAGAGAAGGCCTGCACGCAGCAACAAAGACCCAACGCAGCCAAAAATTAATAAATAAAAGTAAATTTTAAAAACTACAATGAGGGCTTCCCTGGTGGCGCAGTGGTTAAGAGTCCGCCTGCCAATGAAGGGGACACAGGTTTGTGCCCCGGTCCAGGAAGATCCCATATGCCACGGAGCGGCTGGGCCCGTGAGCCATGGCCGCTGAGCCTGCGCGTCCGGAGCCTGTGCTCCGCAACGGGAGAGGCCACAACAGTGAGAGGCCTGCGTACCGCAAACAAACAAACAAACAAACAAACAAAAACTACAATGAGGTATCACTTCACACCAGTCAGAATGGCCATCATCAAAAAATCTACAAACAATAAATTCTGGAGAGGGTGTGGAGAAAAGGGAACCCTCTTGCACTGTTGGTGGGAATGTAAATTGATACAGCCACTATAGAGAACAGTATGGAGGTTCCTTAAAAAACTAAAAATAGAATCACCATATGACCCAGCAATCCCATTGCTGGGCATATACCCTGAGAAGCATAATTCAAAATGGGCAGGGTGGGATAGGGAGGGTGGAAGGGAGGCTCAAGAGGGAGGAGATATGGGGATATATGTATACATATAGCTGATTCACTTTGTTATTCAGCAGAAACTAACACAACATTGTAAAGCTATTATACTCCAATGAAGATGTTTAAAAAAAAAAAAAGACACATGTACCCCGAAGTTCACTGCAGCACTATTTACCGTAGCCAGGACATGGAAACAACCGAAATGTCCAACAACAGATGAATGGATAAGGGAGATGTGGTATATATATACAATGGAATATTACTCAGCCATAGAAAGGAACGAAATTGGGTCATTTGTAGAGATGTGGATGGACCTAAAGTCTGTCATACAGAGTGAAGTAATCCAGAAAGAGAAAAACAAATATTGTATATTAACACATATATGTGGAATCTAGAAAAAAAAATGGTACAGATGAATCTATCTGCAGGGCAGGAATCGAGACACAGATGTAGAGAATGGACATATGGACATGGGGGGGTGGGAAGGGGAGGGTGGGACAAATTGGGGGATTAGGATTGACATATATACACTGCCATGCGTAAAACAGATAGCTAGTGGGAACATGCTATAGAGCACAGGAAGCTCAGCTTGGTGCTCTGTGATGGCCTAGATGGCAGAGGGAGGTGGGAGGGAGGTCCAAGAGGGAGGGCATATAGGTATACATATAGCTGATTCATTTCATTGTACAGCAGAATACAACATTGTAAAGCAGTTATGCTCCAATTAAAAAAATAAAAAGAATTTAAAAGTTTAAAACTTCAAAACAAAAAAGAAAATTCTCTTCCCTGCCTCATTTACAGACTAGTCCACCATACTTATAAATGAGCACAGTTACCAAGAGCTAGTTGGTAGATACTATGTATTTTTTAAAAGCCACATATTTTCCCAAACAAACCTAAATAGAAAGATGTCTCATAGTACCTGGCCCACTAACAAAGTTTAGTGTGGATACAGATCAAACCTAACTTCTTTGCTCTTCTCTCTTGTGCTTATGTATCTGGGACTTGTAAAACATCAGTCTGTAAGCGTAGAGAAGGGGAAACGGATCTTATTCTCTATTCATTTCACATTTCAAATGTTCGATTTCAAATTGAACACTAATGCTAGATAATTTAATATTTAAAAGGCTCATGCATTAGGCTAGAGGATAGAACTTTACAGAAAGATGTCTTAGTGATCTTTCAACTGCTAGATCCAAGTAACTACCGCTTTTTCAAGATACCAGAACTGTTCCAGCTTCTTTCAGAATCAACAAAATCTCTCCTGATCAGCCTGAATTAACATAATCAAGACTTGCTGAAACCATAAGCCTTGTTTCAGTTTGAGGTAAACTTCTTGCCAGTACTCTTTGAAGTCACTTTAGGAAAAGTTTTCATTATAATTTTCTCATTAAATACTTAAGGATTGAATTACTATAAAAGATTCTAACAGATCCTATCTCTTGGATTTAAGACAATTTGGAGGAGGAGCCTTGGAGAAAATAAGCTCTGTTGGGAGAAAAGAGCGCTGCTGAAAGCCAAGCAGAGGTGGTCTGATCAGAGGGCAATTCTGGGAAGGGTAAAGTCAAGATGATCCCAAAGCTGGCATGTTAGCTGCCTCTTCCTCTCAAATGTCTTCTCACACTTAGACTACAAACATGCTCAAGTCTCTCCCATCTGAAAAGAAACAAAAACCTTTCCTCCACCTGTGTCCTGCCCCACACTTCCTGACACCCTTAACCTTTAGCTGTCGCCCCCATCTCTTTGGTATGTAGCCGAAGTCCTGGAAAGAGAGGGCTCCTTAGCTCCCCTTTCTCCCTTCCCTCACTCCTGACCCCCTGCCCACCCCTAGGAACAGATTCCACAAGGCAGGCAGTGTCCCCTGACAGCCAAATCCAACTCCTCAGGCTTTACTCTCCGGCCACTGTTGACCATTCCCTTCTTGCTTAAAACTTCCCTTGGCTGTGGCAATATTACTTTTCCCTGGTTTTCCTCCTCCTTCTCTGACCAAATATTTTCAATCATCCTTTACAGTCTCTTCTTTTCAGCAGTAGCTTTCTGGACCTTTGCCAAAACATATACACCCTGAATGCTGGTGTTCCACAGCCTCCATGCTTGGCTCTCTTTTTTTCTTCATATTCTCCCTGAACAACTGCACATCTGTTAGACCCTTCTCCAGATTCTGATATTATCAAAATATATACAATTGACCCTTGAACAACACAGGAGTTAGGGGCACCAACCCTCTGTGCGGTAGAAAATCCTTGTATAACCTTACAGTTAGCCCTCCGTAGACGCGGTTCCACATCTGGGAATTCAACCAACCGCAGATCCTGTAATAGTGTAGTGTGTATTTTTTGAAAAAAATTCGAGTATAAGTGGACCCGCACAGTTGAAACCCATGTTGTTCAAGGGCCAACTGTATACTGTTAACTCCCAAATAGATACTACAGCCCTGACTTCTTTCCCAAGTGCTAGATCTCAAAGTCTGTCCATCCACTGGACATCTCCATTTGAAGGCACATTCAGTGTGTCTAAACTAAGGCTCATAATCTAACTCCCTAGCCAGGTGTACTTCTCCTCCTCTGTTTCCTTTTTCTGTCAACGGCACCATCCCTCTAGTCATCTGAGTGAGAACCCTCAGAATCATTACTTATCTTTTCTCCTTTATCTCTTTTATATTCTTTTGCTCACCAGGTCCTCTTGATTCTACCTTTCAAATATGTCCCTCCTCTCCATTCCCATTGCTACTGACTTAGTCAAATCTTCACACTGTCTTACTTGCACCAGTGCACTAGCCTCTCAACTGCTCTCTACCTCAAATCTTTCCTATATCCATGTATCCCACACTTTATCCACTAAATCTATCTTCTACTTTTTATTTTTAAATATTACTAAAGTAATTCAGATTTCTGGAAAAAATGATAGACTGAGTTGATGTGGATTTTCCTGTGCTCCAAACAGAAAGAGCTAAAGAAGGAGTTAAGAAACCACAATGAATGAAAAAGGACACCATGAAAAACGGAACAGATAGATCTGAGAAAGAGCCAAATAAAACTTCTGGAAAAAAATAACAGTCATTGAAATAAACAACCCAGTGGACAAGTTAAACACCTAATTAAACAGTAGATGAAGAGTGAACTTAGTTTACTGGAAGATAAATGAGGAAATTTCCCAGAATACATCACAGAGAGATAAAACCATGGGAAATATGAAAGCGAAGGCAAAAGACATGGAGAATAGAATGATAAGGTCCAGTAGACATCTGATAGCATTTCTAGGAGGCAAGAGAGAGAAGGGGGGAAGAAGCAATGTTTGAAGTGATAATAACTATATTTTCCAAATTGAATATGTAAGATGAATCTCAAGAAGGAAATCAAAATAAATCCACACAAAGATATATCATAGGGAAATGGCAGAACACCAAAGACAGAGAAATCTTAAAAGCAACCAGAGACAAAATCAGGCTACCTACAAAGTAATGATAATAAAATTGACAGTGGACTTCAGTAGCAAAAATAGAATGTCAGAAGTAATAGAATATTTTTGAAATGTTTGAGGAATAAATAAGAAAATGGAATTCTACTTTTAGCTAGACAATCATGCAAATGTGAAGGTGGAATAAAGATGTTTTCAAAGATATTTTATTCTTGGACTCTTAACAAAAGAACTTTTAAGAGATTTACTTCAGTGAAAAGAAAAATGAACACAAAGAATAAATAGGATGCAAGAAGCAATAATGAACAAAGAATGGAAAACATTTTGGTTAAGCTAAATAAACATTTACTATAAAATTAAGGTCTACCAGGGGAATTAAAGACAAGGTGGAATTAAAACAGGCAACAAAATGGAAGATGGGAGAAAAGTGGTACAAGAGAAAGGGTGGTAAGGTTTGGGTACGGTTTATGAAGAGAACAGAAGAACAAATTACCTTTAAACTGTGTTATATATGCAAGCTAAAATTCCCCTTCTAAACCAGTAGAGGGGAAAAAAAGAGAAATAAAGAAAACTCTAATAGAAAACAGGAAAGGAGGAAAGAAAAGACAACAAATACAAAATAAATTGTTTTAAAAAAACGAAACACGTCAGTAAAGTATTTAAAATGCAGTGCTAAAGTGTATTTTGCTCTTCTTCATTGGCTGCCTACAGGATGAAATGCAAACTATTCAGCTGAATATGGTAAATCCCTTTATGAGTTGGCCTTGACAACCTATCTAGCCTCATCTAGGCCCACCACTACCTTGTGTGTATCTTAATTCGAGCCATGTGTACTGGTAGTTCCCTAAGCACGGGATCTGCTTCAAGTCTCTGATATCTGTTATTCTGTCTAGAATGACCTTATCCCCTCTTCTGTACTTGGCAGGCTCCTACTGTTCTACAAGGCTTTTCCTGAAACAAACAAACAAAAAAACAAATGCTTTTCTGTGATAGTTTCCTTGACCTCCACCCTCCTGGGCACAGTAAATATTCTGTATTTCCATAGCACTTTTGAACATACCTCTGCTGGCCAAATTTCATTATAGTATAATTATTTAAATGTCCTTCTCCCTCACCTTGAGCTAATTCATCTTTGAATCTCTGGCACCTGGCACCCAGCAGGTTATTTCATAAATGCTTGTTGAATAAAAGATGAATATAGAGAATTTCTGAACAAAGTAGGAGGTTATTAGCACTCAGCAGTTTTCTCGGCTTTTGCAGCTGTGTCTTACCTCCACAATGCTCTTGGTCACAGTAGATCTCCCTCTTCGAAGTTCACTGGCTTCTCTTTCCACAAAACAGAGTGGTACTTTTCCTACAAGGACCAGAGAATCACTAGTGTCTGGAAATATAATTTCAAGGCCCAGATCTTCCAGATTTTTGTGGTAACACCTAAAGAGAGAACCTCAAATGTAAAAGAATTACTTCATTCACATTTCAGTATCAGTTCCAAATGCCTGATAGTTTCTCAAAAGCTGCCAAAAGCTTTAAAACGTACAATATTTTTCTCACACTCATGGTTGTTTATTTAGATTTTATTATCAAATTTCCTTTTTGAATTACAGTAACCTTCATTTTTTTTTCCTCTTTTCCGTTGAGAGAATCAATTTGTTTCTATGTCTTGTTCCTAAATGTTTTATTCTCCACTGAGGAATTGCTAACTTCTCCTTGCTGGCACTTAAAGAAGTTTGGCACAAATAAAAGGGTTAAGAATGTTTTGAATCAGCATTAAAAGCAGGGAGAAATTAACAGTGGGAGGAACTGAGAAGTCCTAATTAACGGAATGTAAATAAATGGATCTGCCTCTAATATAAATTATACCCCAGGGAAAAAGATTTATTGGCAGTGGCATATTCCCAAACTTTAAATAAATTTAGAGACAATTCTCTCTTTTTTATTTCCAATAATTTGTGCCACCCCGAAGTAGGAAAATGTCCTATCTTGTGACTCATTGTATGATTTGCCCCCTCCTTGTGGCCTGGTGTTTTACTTTCTTCCCAGTATGATTATGGTAACAAAAACTAAGAATCTAGAATGTACCAAGGCAAAGCAGAATGGAAGCAATTACTGCAGTAACTTCACTTTCAGAAACAGCACAGCATAAATATTGACCGTTCCAAGAAATGGTAAGAGTACTCTAAGCCAACTGCTGGAAAGAATTATCAGGGAAACTCTATCCTATACTCAATAGCTGTGATATAGTGGAAAGAACAGCATTTGGAGTCAGACGACCTGCATCTGAGCGCCTGCTCCACCACTTAAAACTTGTTATGACCTTGAACAAGTCATGTAACCTCTCTTGGTCTCAGTGCCTCAACTGAGGTAAGCAACAATAGTTATGCTTATACCCTGGCCAGAGAATGTACATTAGCAACATCACAACCTCATGGTGGTACTAACGATAAGAGTCTCCTTTGTTCCTCTGTCACTGTTATCTCTAGTGGAGGACTTATAGTGGAAGACAGTAATTTTTTTCGACCAGAGCCTTGTGGCTGTTGCTTCTCATAGGAACCTATTGAGAGAAAGATGAATGGGTTAAGAGCAGGAAGTGAAGTCTTCCAGATTCAGATAAAAATGAAGACACAGTCATGGAATTATTATAATGCTTAGCAGCATGTTCAGTGTTCAGTTTTAGGCTCTGAATTTCCATTATTAAAGTCAAACTAGTAAATATGTAGTTTGTTTATTCATTTTAGCAGTATTTTCTTAAATAAGAAATATAAGACTTAAATCTTACATTCAAATGAACAATGCGATGTTCCTATAGATAGTCAACAAATGTGGTTTCAGTAACAGAGGCTGACTAATATGGATTACTGGGGAGATAAAAGGGGTTTACTTCACAACCCAGTGGCTCAAGAAGGCTCCCTCATTCTTCCAGAAGTATTTCCCAGGCTCTGAAGAGAATCAGTCAGTACTATTCTCAAATGGTCCAGGGCCTAGAGCAAGAAAGTTTTTCTAATACTTTTTATTGTATCTTTCCCAACTCTTAGGTCTTCATTTTATAAGGAAAAGTGAACATGGAAGTAACATCACTGCCATTCTAGTCCATGAAATACCTCCCTAGGTCCTCAACTAACTCTACAACATTTGGGTTTTTTATTACTTGACCACAGGAGTAAAGATTTTTCTGGTATTTTACACCTTGGGGAACAGACTGCCTCATATGAGAAAAATGGGTAGCAAAGATTAAAAAGCACATATTGACTTTGGAAGAATCCATAACAAATCAGTGATACAGGTTGCCTCTGGGGAGAGAAACTAGGTTGGATGAAGGGCAAGGGTAGAAAAGAGACCTTATTTTATTCCCTTTTGTACCTTTCAGACTTGAGCCTATTGGATTATACTACCTATTCAAAAACAAATTAAATTTTAAAATAAAAACAATATATTGGGCCTTCTGAGCTGCTTGGTAGTCTCTGCCTGATGAACTGTGAAGGTAAACCAAGATCACATGGGCATGTGGAGGGGCGTATCTTTGTGCTGAAAGTTGTAATAAAGTAGCCTAATCTTTAGGGTTGATGATAAGGATACAGCAAATATGCCTTTGACCATGTGTTAAGACCCACATGTTTGAATTAGTAAAGTGAACTACTACCTTCTTTCAATTATAAAAGAAGCCATACCTGCAGGCTTCAGCTTCATTTTTTCTTTACAGTTTTTTTTTTTTCAGCTTCATTTTTTAAAACGTACAATTCATCTTTTTTCACAACAGTCACAGTTAGAAAAACTCTTTCAGGTACATTAACTCTGCTGGGGAGTCCCGAATCTTTCCTAGTCCTCAGCAGATCCTTACCAATGGTCAGCTGCTCCAGTCGGATGCGCTCATGGGCAGCATGCTGGTCCACCAAGACTAGCAGGTTTCCACCTAGAAGACCAGCAAGCACCACTGGCTTTCAAATTCTCAGGTCAAGATTAAAATAATCATGTTGCGTTGAGGGAGAAAAAGCTTAATTCAAACTATTTAACAACGTGAGCATAAGAGAAGCATACAAACTGAGCAATAACAACTGTATCTTTTATTTCCTACAAAGTTAAAGTTATGGGAAAAACGAAAACAAATGTATCCCTGATGAAAAACTCTTTAG
Organism: Orcinus orca; assembly: GCF_937001465.1. Classification (NCBI taxonomy): domain Eukaryota; kingdom Metazoa; phylum Chordata; class Mammalia; order Artiodactyla; family Delphinidae; genus Orcinus; species Orcinus orca. The sequence goes on from NC_064560.1 coordinate 174,193,498, forward strand.
TTCATTAGTATTTCATTTCTAAAACATGGTGAAAGCCCTACATTCTTAATGTTTAAATACTGATTTTGCTTTATTAATTCAAATTTGATACAATGAAGGATCATTAAACCACACATTTTATAATCAGCTGACCTTGATTGGCAAGCTGCCCCAGAACCCATGAAGCATTCTACTACACTTCAGATCACAGGTCAGCAAGATTTTTCTGTGAAATGCCACACAGTAAATATTTTAGGCTTTTGGGACACATGGTTTCTGTCACAACTACTCAAATATTCATTCTGAACCAAAGCCGCCATAGACATGTGAATATTGTAGCTGTGTTCCAATAAACTTTTTACAGACACTGAAATATTAATTTCATATAATTTTAATGTGTCGAAAAATATAACTCTTCCTTTGCTCTTTTTTTACTATTTAAAAGTGTAGTATACCTGAAACTAATGTAACACAGTAAATTAACTACACGTCAATTAAAAAAAAAAAGTAAAAACCATTCTTATCTCCCTGGCTGTACAAAAACAGGTTATGGCTGGATCCGGCCCCCAGGCCACAGTTTGCCTAGCTTTAGACTCAGGCTTTGCAAACTTTGAACAGCAGACAAATCACCTGGGGATCTTATTAAGATGCAGATTCTGATTCAGTAGGTTAGGGGTGGGACACAAGATTGTGCAAGTCTAACAAACTCCCAGGTGATGTTATTTACAGACCTTGATTTTGAGTAGCAAGGCTTTACACTCTCAGGTGCAAGAGAGAAGCAGAATGTCCTGACCCCAAAGCCAAACCTACAGGGAAATAAATCCCTTTCTCACTGACAGGAGGACTGATTCTCTATTACATTAGTACATCTTTTTAGCTTGTAATTTTATTACTTTTGGCCAAAGGGTTGAGGTTTATTGTTACTGATTATATTGAAATAAAAGTTCTCCTCTTGAATTTGATCAAACTAGATAATGCCTGTTTTTCCTATTTCTACTAAAGATTAAAAAAATTGTTTGTATGACACCATCAAATTCATGGCGTAAGAGCTACTGACTTGAAAAATAAAAAGATTATGATTTTTCTGACAGCATGTTCAACCACAGAACAGGCCCCAAAATGTTGAATTTTAAACTCCTTTGAGGATAGGAGGAGTTGCAGCTGGTTGTGATGAATACTGAACATCCTGTATTGGGCAGAACAATGGAATAAATAATAAATTATGAGGGAGTAACCTCAAACTCAAAACCTGAGCCAATGTGAATCACCAAGAGTCAGGGACCCTACAAAATCAATCCTGCACCTGACACTGGAGGAATGATTTATAGTCTACAAAATGTTCATGGTATTTTCCATTCATTGAATGAAGCAGAATATATGAAGGTAATTTACTCATGTCAGAGCTGTATTTTTGATATTCCAAAATAACAGAATAGAATCTTCATCAGGGCAAGGATTTTTGTCTGTTATATTCCTGGCATGTATAATAGCACTAGGCACATAACAGGCACTCAGTAAATATTTACAGAATAAATGAATGAATCCTTATTCTTTAGAGGATCATAACTGAACAACTGTATTTTATTATAGGTGGAAACATGCAATAAAAAATGCCATTATATGGCATTAATTTCACAATAATGTAAAACAATAGTATATTTATCCATTAAAAATATGTGCAAATATTAAAATAAAAGTAACTCAATTATAGGAATAGGTTGCTTTTGGTATTTGTGAGCAACAATAAAAATACTTACATTTTGATTTCGAAAAATTCTTTATATAAAAGTACTCCTTGATGGCAGCTAACCAATACCGTAACAATCCAGAATCTCAAGAGAAATTTAACTGTCTGGAGATTTTGTGGCTACACCCGTCTCAGGTGCCATTAGTAGAGATTTTGGTGTTAAACAACAAAGAATTCCAGGTAATCAAAACTTTAGAAAACAATCTATTCATTTTCTAGAAGTAGTAAGACTACTAGAATTTGACCTTCACTAATTCTATATTTATGATAATTACGACAAAACTTTTGGTTACTTTACCTTTGATCTGTGGTGACGTTTACTAAATAAATTTATACTGTAAACAAGATAAAAAAGAATATTTTGAAGTACAAAGAGAATGAACTGCTTTCACACTTTAGAAGCTCTCGCCTGCAGGTCTACCCATCGGGAGCCAGCTCCTCGAGTGGTGCTCAGGACTCAGCCACTCAGGCCTTTTCCAGAGCCTGACAGGATCAAGCATTCCTTGTAAATGGCTCGAGAGTCTCCCAGTTAAAAAAAAAGCCTCGCACCCTCACTCTCCTTAGTCCCTCTTCCATGTCACAGATTTTGGAGTCTCTCCTGTCCTATGTCTTCTCTGAAACAGCTGTCATCTGAAGTCCCTGACCTCCACTGTCTGGAAACCTAACAGATAATTTTGGTCCTCATCTTAACCTCTCGGCAGCACTTAGTACAAAGTCTTGGCTTTGTAACACAACCTTTGCTTGTTTTCTTCCTATTTCTGTTGTTTCATAACCTCTCTTGCTGGTTCACCCTTTTCTACCCAGCTATTAAATGGCGGAATTACTCTAGATTCAGAATCTCTCTTCCCTCCTCACTCTTCATTCTTCTTCTAGGTGATAAAATTTATACACATGACTTCAGTGACTGACTTTATGCTGACAGCTCAGATTTAGATCTCCATGTCAGAATGCTTCTCGCATCCTAGACCTGTAATATTCCTGACACATTCTTGAACATTTCAAAGGGATTTCAGACTGAACTCATGATTTTCACCCTTCTTGCCTGCTTCTTCTCCAACCTCGTCGTCCTGCAACATCATCCACTCAGTTACATAGGTCAGAAAACCAGGAGTCATCTTTGATATACCTTCCGCATATCCAATCCATCACCAAGTCCTGCTGACTTTATCTCCTAAATATCTTTCTCTCTAGGTCACCCTGATCCCAGCTAACCATCATTTCTTAGATATTGCAACATCCTCCTAACAGTCTCTCTGCAGTTACTGGGACTCCATCTCGACACGCGCTCCAGGCTCCACACAGCAGCCAGAGCAGTATTTTCAAAATGCAAATGTGATGTGACATGTGCCGCTGCGAAAACAAACAATAAAAAAGAAAACAAAAAGCCTTCAATTGTTTCCAATTGGTGTTGGGAGGAAGACAAAGCTTGTAATTGGTCTTTAAGATCTGGCTGCAACCTACTTGTCTAGCCTGTCTCCTGCTCTCACACAAGGAAGGGCTTGCCCTGCTTCCTATCACTGAAGGAGAGGAAAGCACAAATTGCATATTATTCCCTCTGCCCAGAATACTCCTCCCTCCTTTCCTTACCTAAACTTATACTTCAGATCTCACTTTACCCACAAAACCTTCCCTGACCTCCCTACTAAATCAAATCTCCCAATACAGATTCTTACAGCATCTTGTTTCTCTCCTCCATAACACTAGAGTTAAAATTTTAATTGTTTGTGTAACTATCTGTTTCTCTTGCATGAATATTTTCTCCCACCATTGTATCCCTAGCACAGTTCCTGGCATGCAATAGGCACTAAATCAATATTTGTTGAATGAGTTAATGTTATTATTTACAAATTCTTGTTGTTTTATTAAAGCAGGTCACCAAGAGATTATATGTAACTCTTGATAAATCTATCAGAGTTCATCATATAAACTTTCTATTATTATAAAGGGAACACATTAAAACATTATTAAAAAGTCAAAGACTATAAAATATTTTAAAGAGTAAAAGATGAAATTTCCCCTCTGCCCATTTCCATTCGCACTCCCAAGGTAACCACTCTTAATAGTTTAACATGTATATACATGTCTATGTATATAAAACTAAATGTACTTTAAAACTGTTGTTTCATAATATTAATTTAGATTGGTTTTTCCTAATCTGTCCAAATCATTGAAACTGTGTCATATATAAAAAAAATAACCTTAAAAGGAGGCTGTCAGAAGACCAGCTGGGGCTTCCCTGGTGGTGCAGTGGTTAAGAATCTGCCTGCCAATGCAAGGAACACAGGTTCGAGCCCTGGCCTGGGAAGATCCCACATGCCGTGGAGCAACTAAGCCCGTGCACCACAACTACTGAGCCTGCTCTCAAGAGACCGCAAGCCACAATTACTGAAGCCTGCGTGCCTAGAGCCCGTGCTCCACTACAAGAGAAGCCACCGCAATGAGAAGCCCACGCACCACAACGAAGAGTAGCCCCTGCTCACCACAACTAGAGAAAGCCTGCGCATAGCAACGAAGACCCAACGCAGCCAAAAATAAAAGCAAACAAACAAATAAATAAATAAATTTAAAAAAAAAAAAAAGAAGATCAGCTGGTTACTGAGGCTAAACCTCTTTCTTACCTGCCTCACCATTCTCTTCAGTCCTAGTGCTCATTACACAGGCAATAAACTTGTTATCCACTTGCTGGAGAACCTGCCATACATTCAAATAAGTGGTACAATACTAAATAAAGATTAACAAAAGCTTATCTGCATAGAGAGAGACAAAACTGTACTTAATTTAAAGTTGTTTGCATTATAACATTCATATCTAAGACTGAGGACAGGTGCTGATGAACCTGAGGGAGTCATTAGGAAGGAAAAAAGAATAGGCAAGTAGAGTGATCAGAAGACAAAAGGAGAGACTACAAGGAAACAGACTGAGGCATCTAAGAGGATTAATGCTAATAAAACTTTCAAGTAGATTTGAAATGTTCCCAACAGAATGACTCTTATTAACAGGTGATATGACTAGAGATTTATTAATACGACCAGAGATTGCTAACAAATAGGTCTGAAAAAAATTTGGAAAATGTATGCAAAAGCAAGGAAACCCATCTTGTAGGAGCTAGTCCATTAAAGCAGTAAGTTAAAAGCCACAGGTGGCTTCAGACCTTGGTGGCTCTGCTCTGCCTAGATCGGTCTAACCTCCTAATTTGTTTCCATACTGAAAATAAGGAGATGAAGACAACCTGAGTGGCGTAGAGAGAGGGCAAACTAGAAAAGCAGATGAGAGAAGGGGTCCCTTCTGTTAATGGAACTCCTCAATCTGGGGTCTCCTAAGCCATATCATTTGTAGCCTCATACAATAGAGGGTCATTTAAAAGGGGCATTGTTGCACAGTTAAGGACAATTTCTCTACATTACTTGGTTGATTTACAAATACAAATTATTGTCAATATAGAAAGTCAATATATAATCCTTGAAACTGTGAGCCTGAATCCATAATTCATCCCTCCAAACCTGCTCACACTACAAAGGACACTTTTTTCTTTGTAATTATAATTAATCCTTCGCTTTTTCTTCTGATGATAAAAGTTTCAGTAAGATTAAAAAGAACACATGTGCCTTGACCAGGATGGTCTATATCATCAAATAAATCCAATTTCACAAGAGTTAGTCTAGCTTAGGTCTTATATATATATATACATATTTTAATGAGATTTTACAGTCAATCTTTTACCTGCATGGAGTGAATCATTTCTTTGGTGAAACGATAAGGATACAAGATGTTGTGAATTTTAACTGCTAGGCTCTCAGCCTGGCCGCTGCTAACGTCAACAGCAACCTAGAAAGACCCAGATCAAACGTCATTTACACTGTAATCTTTTATGTCTGCAAAACTGTTTTACCCAAGATCTCAAAGTGCCTTACAAACATTCATTTTCACAGAACCTATTAGAGGTGGGTTGAATTCAGGGAACTTATAAAAATTCAAAAGGCTTTATGAATTATTACTCTTAAATAATTTTTGTTTATACAGAAAATTACTGACAAACACCAATACTTTCAGAATAACAATTTGCCTGCGCTTCATGAGCAAGTCCTTAAAGACATCTTAACTGATGAATCAGTAACAAATGCTCATATACTCTACACCTGTATTACAACACACAAAGCGCACTGTGTGATAACCCACTGAGGAGAGGATGCATACTCAGGTCCAGTGGTGAACTGTTCCTCTAGCAGAAGATTCACTGCTTTATCTAATGATAACAGTTTTTATTACCACCACCCTAAATACTTTGCCAAAGCTGCAAGTCAGGGTTTCTGAGAGTGGTAACACTCACTATTCACAAAGTGGTTACACATGTATAATCCAAAATGTCCGAGCTTCCAAACTGCTATGAATTCTGATTCCTCCTCTCTACAGTAAATATTAATTTCCAAATAAATTATTTGGAAACATGCTCACTTGCCATTCATAATTACAAATGAATATAGTCATTCGTGTCCATACCCAATTTAAATGAAATTCAAATTTTTAAATAACAAGCAAAGAAAAATTGCTGCAGACCTACCTCTGGATAACGGGCAAATACTGGGTTGTCCCATTCTGAGAACAAAGACTGAAGCGATTCGGGACCAACAGCACCATCCCCAGTAGCTACAGCAAAAGGGGACAAGTAAAGTTGGCATCAAGAGCCTCAGGGAAGTGGGTGAATGGTGAATGGTGTCTCATGCTTGGTGTGGTGCAGCCTCAAGACCAAAGATCAGACACATTGTTCCCACATACTGCAAATGTGCAGCGTTTGCTGTATCTCTAAATTGTTTTGATCTGTTACTTTTTAAACTAAACTTGATGACTGTATCTTCTGGCACTATAGCTTTTTCTCCAAACTATTTGCACCAGATATTTCAGAATACAAGTCCAGAAGAAAAACCAGTTCAAATTAGTAGCCTCACTTCTTTTAGGTAAAAATATACCTTATCTATTTTTAGAAATGAAGAAAAGAAAAATGATAAATGTCTGTAGCTTTTTTTGCAGATAAGAATTTTGCTTATATAAAACTAATGCAATATGGACTCAGCTCCAATCTTTACAAATAAGAAACATTTTCTCAATCACAAGGCACCACAGACTGCATGATCACACAGTATTGACCTCGTCTGGAAAAGTAATTTCTGATCTAAATGCATGCACTGAATTACTTAGTTCTGCTGTTAAACAGGACCGTGGGGAATTCCTGGTTCCAGGAAGGCACAGCTGGCACTGATCAAGCTCAATAACACAACCCTGCTTTGTTTTCTTTAAGCTAGGTGGCACAGTATGTACTAGGTGTTCTGGCAATCTCTGTTAATGCCCCTACCTCTGTTATTCTGTCTCATCACAGTCCTCTCTTCCCGGGCTCTAGGAAGGAAAGGAAGAACAAGGTCGCTTCTAAAAGGATGACACCTGTACTGAGATCCTAAATATAAAAAAGAAAAACCTAGACATTTGAACTCAAAAAATAAACTATTAAAAAATTAAGTTACATAAAATCTCTTTCTGCACAAACTGAATTAAGACATAAGGCAGACTACTAAACAACAGATTGACTCAGAAGTTCTTTAATGAAATTATTCTGCTAACTTAGGAATCTGCATTAATGCTTAGTCCTATTAACCATCTATATCAGACAGAATGAGGAAGAATAGATCCCCAATTTTCATGCCTCTTATTCCCAATATATGTGTCTCTCTATATGTGTGTGTGCCCAGTATGTGTCTAACATTTATCTCATCATATTATAATTGTTTAGATGGCTGTCCTCCCTAATAGACTGTGGACTCTTGAAAGCAAAGCCAGTTAATCTGCAATGTGGCAGCTCCAAACACAGTGTGAATGACCAGCAAATGAGTGAATAAGTGAATAGATGAATGAATGAAAGGTTCTCAACTTAAATTCCAAAGTCCAGTAAGATCTGGCCCAAATTCTACCCTCCTCTCTGAAGGATGATAAGATTTGAGTTTTAGGAACAATGCTGAATTTGATAGTTTTGAACAGGGGCAAAACATGATGAAACTATTATTTCAAAAAGATAAACGTGTTGGACAAAAACTGGAGAGAGATAAATTCAGAATGATAAAAGTAAAGTGTGAGGTGAAATAAGGTTGTGTCACTATTAACAGAAAGGACAGCGTTAAAGACATTTTAAAGAAAAAAACTACCAGGGCTTGGAGACTTGACACTATTCCTTAAAATTACCTTTATAGGTCCTCTCTTCTGTCCAATTAAATTTACCTCTTAACAGTTCATCTCATGTGATGTTTTATGGGTGGTTCAACAAGTCCTACTGTTCTGCTACGCACCAGCCATTTCCTCCCTGTGAATGGAGGGTGCTCGGAAGCCATCTTTTCTTCGAACTAGTTTCTAGACCCTATAACTACTTAATTTCTCATTATGAATCTCTGACTTAACATGACTCTCAAAAGTTCACCACAAGACTTGCTAACGCAGGCGTTGAGCAGGTTGAAGTGTTTTACACATCTAGATTTGTTTAACAGGAGCAGATGTTTAGGTTGAGCATGGCAGCCAACATTGCCCCCCTTTGTTTTAGCAACAACCATGTCAGTTTAATGTGATCCAGTTATTTTTTGTCACCACATCAGAAGCAGTTGCATTTCAGGAAGATGAGGTGCCAGTGCCTTAGATTTACCTCCGATAAGCATTCACTATAAGTCAGGACACAAAACTACATACGTTGAAAAACACGTGTGTCTTTACGAGCCGCCTGCTAGTCTCAGGAGCAGTACTGAAGAAAAGGGTTTTCTTCTATTTAATATTTTGAAAGTTACTACAGTGATTATTTTTTTTACAAGGAAAAAAACTGGAAACCATTGAAAAATAAAAGCCTTATTTAACCTTAAATAAATCAGAGCCTCCTGTTAGAGATACTTATCCTAGGGAGAAATTATAAGTTAATGTGCAATTACCTTCATACTATTTACATTCTTTTGCAACATTCAAGACTTTTAATACAGATGAACATTTAGTGTTTATCATCCTGATGCAAAACCAAGATTATTGCCAGATGGAAATCAGTTTTACCATCTCCCAGCATCTGGCTCTCAACACGCTGCCAAAACAATGTCACTTTTAATGCTGACTGAGACCTGGGAACTCAGAGTCCTAGACTAGGCTCCAATGTGGCCTTGTGGTCTGATCTAAAAGCCACATTATTGTCTTTCTGAATAACAGCCACTTATACAGATAAAGATTATTAGCATATGTATTATAATAAAGTACATTTGAAAAGTATGATTATAAAAATACATACTTAAACTATATTCCCCAAAATTTATGGTCAAGTTTTTCTCTTTAAAAAAAAAAGTTTATAAATATACTACTGTACTGAGCCATAGATTTTCCTGGGAAACCTAGGATGATTACAGGATCATTCTGGCCCTTTACCTGGGAGCTGCAGAGAGCAACTTCCAGAAAAATACCACGCTGGCATTGCAGGTGCCTTTAAAGACAAATTTCTTAGCGAGTTGTGTGTTTGGGAGAGAGGGGAAAGTGGGGTAGGGAAACACTGTAGATCTTCTCAACTATCAATAGCACCATTTTCATTAAAAACTGTCTCACCCTCTTGCACATACCTACACCCATAGACACATATACATACACTTCCATTCTGTATCATTCTTTCACTGTATTTTTATGTTTACATAATAATAGACCTGGAGACTTTTCACATACATTTTATAATTAAGCTTCAAAATATTCTATCTGCTGAGATAATCTCTTTGAACATGATTATCTTACTCCTCAGCCATTATTCCCACCTTCCAAAGCATTCATGCCAGTGAACACCATCTACTTACCATTCTCAAGTAGAACATCCACAGCCATAGTTGTCAGGTCTTTAGTACAAGCAGCCCGAACGTCCTCAGCAGGAGCAGTGAATGTGCTAAGTCCTGTTAGCTTGTTGACGTAAACCATTCTTCCCAGGGCTACATCAAAATGCTGCTGCCAATCCAAAGAACATGTGTTGGACTCTTCATTTTCAGAACAAGTTCTTGCTATAGATTCCTCACTCTGACAACAAGTTCCATTTTGGCCAGCTGTGGAATCTTCTCCGTGACTCACTAACATTCTACTCGGAGAGTTAGGACTTCCAATCTGTTGTTCTGAAGCTATAAGAACATCTGAATCCTTACCGATAACTGTAGAATGATCATAGGGCAGTACTAAAGGAGTTTCTGACATCACAGCGTTCTCTGTTGTATTGCGGTTAGCATGTGTTTCACTGTCTTTATTGAAGGGATTACCCTGTGTGACAGAGTCCGACACTGGGATGTCGCCACTTTCTGTTTTTTTATGCTCATTTTTAAATAACTTACAAGAATCTAGGGTTAACCCACTGGACAAGTCACTGTCTTTCCTACTGGAATCTGATTGTGAAAGTTCATTAAAATGACTCGTCATCTCCATTGTTTGGGTCTCTCTTTCGGAGCCTTTCAATCTGGATAATTTAAAGGCTAGTGATTCAGGTGACTTCTCAACATCCAAAGGCTTTCTGTTAAAATGAGATAACTCCTGTAGAGGTATAGGGCTTTCTCTTAAGCAAGGCATCTGTTCTTCCAAACAACTGTCTTCCTTGGAGAATGGTAACTTTTCTGAATAAAACATGTGACTTACTGGTTGACAACTACTATTTGAATCATCATGTTTCATAGTAGTGATTTTACAAATACCAGAGTTGTCTAAGTGGTTTTTGTCTTTCCACAGAATGTCAGGTTCAACCTGAGGACTGAGATCGGTAGTGATTTCTGAAGTGATACTTTCCTCCACTTCTGTATTCGGAGGATTTTTAACCTTCCCATATTGCCTCTTAAACTTCTCTAAAGATCCTAGTTGTGAACTTAAGCTTAGCTTCTTATGAGCTATGGGTTTGGCAGAACCAATCAACTTACCTGTTTTCTTACTACCATTTGAACTATGTCTACCCCAAGTGAAAGAGGATGTGTCAGGTAGTGAGCAACCTGTGTACGATGTTTTACTACTTTCCTGAAAAATAGCAAAATTTTTATAAGTTGCTATAGGTTTGTTCTCTAGCCCATAACTCATATTTGTTTTGCACAATCTTTTGTTGGGCAGTTGAGCAAATTCTTTACTTAAAGTGGTGGTTAAATCTTTGGTGTTTGGAGTCTCAAATGAATGGCATGTTCTATTTCCAAATGTTTCTTTGGCACTCACAAAACCAGGTTGAACATAATTGTTAAATAAATGTTCTGTTTCAGTTGATTTAGTTTGCTCATTTTGTACCACATGAGTTATGAAGCCAGTGGAACATAATTTAACTTGCCCATAACTAAAAACATTTATTCTTCCACAATTACTAGGTTCTTCTTTTCTTTTCTCTTCTCTCTGAGCACCCTGTGCTCCCGATAATGTTGTCTCAACAGACAGAGGTTGGCATCCCATTTCAGTAGCATCTTTAAATCTCTCTGGTTGATTCTGAATTCTATTATTTTTCAGGATGTTGGCAGCCATGCCATTAGCAGTAGTACTTACTTTCTGTATTTCTAGACCTTCTCCACTCCCCTCAAAGTGATAAAGTGTCTGAAAAGGGCTTGCAGACATTTCTGAACTGGCTCCACATGGATTTTCTGAAGAGTTAAGTTCCAAGCAAGACTTTTTATGTTTCTCATTTGCTCCTGATTCTGATGCTTCAGCTGTCTCTTGTTCTAAGATCCTTGACTCTGAGCAAGCGCTATCTTCGTTTTGTAAAGATGACTCCATTTTACTATGCGCTGGCCCATCGGATTTGTAAGTATACAAAAATGAATCATTTGTCTTTTTTCTGATAGCTTCCGAATCCCTAGAATTCTGTGTGCTTATGTTTTCTACAGGAGCTTTTCTCTTCACAGCTTTTGATTGCAAATTAAACATTTCACAGGAATCCAAAATATTATTACATGCTTCTTGGAAATTGACCTGGTCACACTTCTCATCAGAGGACACTTGCTTCTGAAGAGTGGCACTAAATAAACTAAACTCATTTTCTTCACTAAATTCCTTAAGGTCTTCACTTGATAATTCCACAAATAATTTTTCTTTCTTTAAAAACATTTTTACTCCTTCCTGAATACAAACCAAAACAGTATCCCAGTTCTGAAACTCAATCAGAGTTTTTGCTGGCTCCAGGCACACGTCATACTCACAGAAGTGGCACTGCATGTTGATTACATATATACCATGGAGTTCTGGGCTAGACCGAGGCCGAGGACTTGAATTCGTTTGCCTACTGGCAGAGCCGTTCTTTGGCTTGCATATAATGCTTTCTTTCCTTAATAAAAAGTCAATGAGTTTATGCAACTTTGTCCTTAAAACTAGCCTCTTGTTCACAAACAAAAACTGCATATTCTTATTATAATGTGCTTCAGAGCTGATATAGCCACTAAGCTCAAACTCCTTATATTTAAAATCTATTTCTCTTAACTTTTGGGACTTACCCAGTCCATAGATTTGACAAAATCGGGAACATATGTCTTTGGTTTTAGGGAGCTGAAGAACCATGGAACCAGAAACATCATTTCTCAAAGAGAAAGAAATGGAAGGGTGCATGAGTGAGAGAGCTTCTATCCTCTGCCTAACCTTCTCAAACTCCAGTCTAGGATCCATGCATTTCCTCCTTACAGGTAACTGATAAAATAGGTTATATACGGTGACTGTTGTCCCAGCACTTGGTCGAGTCAAGTCAGCTTCACAAGCTTTCAGGACTTTTCCATTCTGAAACAGCTTCACAAAAGTTTTCATTGACTTGTTTTTCTTGGATGAAATTTCCACAGCACTGGCCATGTCAGCTATACTGGCCAAGGCCTCCCCTCGGAAACCATAAAACCTCGGGTTCTCCAAGTCCTGTACAGAGTCACATTTACTAGTGAAATAACGATTTCCCACCTTGTCTACATCATCACTCCCCATCCCAAATCCATTGTCTATCACCTGAACTTGGAAGGTTTCCATGTTTACCCTGACAGCCACACATTTTGCCTCAGCATCAATACTATTGAGGGCAAGCTCCTCAACACACTGGCCTAAGGAGCATATAGCCAAACCAGAACGCAACCTGGCTTGTACTTCAACTGACAAGCACTTGATCATGGCAGGTAGAAAGCTGGTGAGAAAGCCAGGCACTGGTTCCCTTTTCTGACTGGAAATAATTGCCTATGGGAGGAAAAACAAAACAAAACACACACACACACATTTAAAGCTTCGGAGTTACACGGCATCAACCATTTCTCTCAAGCTTTATAAAGAAATATTTGAGGTAAATGAAATCTCTTACTAAACCACATTGTAAAACAAAACAAAACAAATTATAGCTCTGATCTCTAGGCAGATCACACAGCTCTTGTTTGGTGCAGTGATTTTAACATCCAAGACAGCATTCATAATTTCATAATTTTTACTGCTCCTCTCTAAATCCCATATGCCCTAAAGTGAAATCATAATCACACTTGAAGTTGACCTGCAAAGACATGTTCAAAATGGTAATCACTTCACCAAAAACAGATGCCTAAATTACGCTAAGAAACATTAGCTAGAAATTATTCATGAAAAAAAAGTCCAAGCTAGTTTCACAACATTTATACATTACACAATAACCATGACTTTTAGAAAAAACTTATAATGAAGTGTTAAGACACTGTAATAACTAGGGTGAAGGAACAAAAGGAAATAAAATCAAATTATGTCAAGAAGAGATTAAGATTAATAATAATAATTATTATTATTGGCTAAATGTAGTTATCTCAGGGGAAACAGACTAAGAATGGGAAAGGATAGGACAGGAAAATTCCTAGTCATTGTAAGCCGTTCTGTATTTGATTTTTAAATCTTGTTCATGTATTACTTTGATAAGTTTTCAGAAGGCCCTTACTTGTATTTTGGTCTTTACAGATGGCTTCAAACTACCTTGGCAATAATCATGATGGCAAGGGGCTGTTTAAACTTGATTTTAAGTTTTCTGACAGGTAAAAAAAATAAGATTATAGTGCAATTAAAGGTCCCCTCCCTTCACAGCTGAGAGCAGCATGGGGGGGACCTCTCGCAAGTGGTAGGGCTAGTTTTTCAAACCCGGTAAAATCAGAGCGATAATTGCAGATCTGACGATTTCTAACATCATGAACTTTGCAGCTGGCAAAAAATGAGAGGTAAACGTTTAATAAGTATTCCGACTGCTACCCAACTCAACGATTTCCTGATTATATCCCAGTCCTTTCAGGGCTCCTGGGACAAACGGGACGACTCCATCCGAGTTCCGAGCTCATAAGAAAGCTTCGGGGAGCAGGGCGGAGGCCGCCTACCCCGCCAGACCCAAGCTCCGCCCCCATCCCCTCCCCCAGCTGGCAACCAGAAACCCCAGCCGGCAACCAGAAACCCCAGCCTGCCCAGGCTCGGGCGCCCCGCTGAAGGCAGGCCAGGGGGCCTCCCGGAGCCCCTGCGCAGCTGGCCCGTAAAGTTGGCCCGCAGCGGTCGCCAGGGCCCTTCTAGTGGTAGAAGAGCTCCCGGAATCATCCTTTCGTCACGTGCTTTTCCCCAAGTCACCTCGTATCGCGCCTCAACAACTCCCTGACACCAACCGCCTCGGACGCCGGACGCGCGCACGTTGGCTCGCAAGGCTCGTGCACGCGAGGCTCACGCACGCGCGATCCCGCGAGCATGCGCTTCTCAGCTGCCCCGCCGATAACACCCTCTAGTCCCTGACACCCCAATGCGCATGCGCACCAGGTGTTCCCGGCTTCGGTACTCATGTGTCCCATGGTCTCTTCTCCCTAGTACCCCGAATTCTCAATCCTTTTCCCGTTTTAGCATGGCGTGAAAAGCTGTTTCTAGCAATTTTTACTTGTTTTTTCTTCTTTCCCCTTCTCTCATCTCTCCTTTGCACGTACGACCATTTAATTCAATATATATTTTATTTGCTTATCGTCTATCTTCTCTCACTAGAATGTAAGCTATATGAAGGTATGGATTTTGTCTATTTTTGTTTGCTGCTGTATCCCCATGGCAAGAACAGTGCCTGGCTTATGTTAGGTACTCAGTTAATTAATAAATCCAAAGCCTTCCATCTAGAGATCTATAGTATTATTTCAGAGCTGGAAAAGACCAAGAAACTATATAGCTCTATTCTTAATTTACAGATGAAGACAACAAGACTCCCTTCATTGACTTTTTTGGTATCTTCCCAATACCACCGCAGCTTTCTTTTCTAATGTAATGAGAGTGGAACTCTAAGGGCATTGTGAGAATAGGTGTTATGGGACTCGTTAACCAACCTACAGTTTTTGCTTTGTCCTGTTTTCATTGAAACCTTGTATTTTAAAAAACTGGAATTTATGATAAACTTGTCAAACTCAATTAGCATTTGATATATACTTTTTTTTTTTTTTTTTTTGCTGTACGCGGGCCTCTCACTGCTGTGGCCTCTCCCGTTGCGGAGCACAGGCTCCGGACGCACGGGCTCAGCAGCCATGGCTCACGGGCCCAGCCGCCCCGCGGCACATGGGATCCTCCTAGACCGGGGCACGAACCCGTGTCCCCTGCATCGGCAGGCGGACTTTCAATCACTGCGCCACCAGGGTAGCCCTGATACATACTTTTTTTAATGGCTGACTAAACCAAATCAGGAGATACCTAAGTCTGATGAAGCAAAATGCTTATTGCTTGTATTAGTTTGCTAAGGCTGCCATATCAAAGTACCAAACTGGGTGGCTTAAACAACAGAAATTTATTTTGTCACAGTTCTGGAGGCTAGAAATCTGAGATCAAAGTGTTGAAATGATGATTTCTTCTAGGGCCTCTTTCCTTGGCTGGTAAAATTGCTGTCTTCTCCCTCTGTCTTCACATGTTCTTTCCTCTGTGCACACAGGGCTGTGTCCAAATTTCCTCTTCTTATATGAACACTGGGGCATATTGGATTAGGGCCCACCCTAATGACCTCATTTAACCTTAATTACCTCTATAAAAGCCCGGTCTCCAAGTGTAGTCAGTCCCATACTGAGGTATCCAGAGTTAGGACTCAACATATGAATTTGGGGGGGGGGATAATTTAGCCCATAATATCAATTTATGTGAATTCCTTACGCAGAGGACAGGGATGACAGCAGAAACTCCAGAAAATGAAAAACAATTGGTCCAAAATATCATTTGAACAGCTAACAAACTGAACTTGTGGTATTTGTTCTTATTAGGTACAATTTCCTGAAGAAAAGTTCATGGAAACTATTAAAAAGAAATGATTAAAAGTAACTGCTTTTTCTTTCAGACTTCTTTAAATTACCTCAAAATTCTCTTCCCAAAGATGTTTATTAAGTAAATACCTCTTATTTTGCCCAAAATGAAGTTTACCAAAAAGAAAATAAGTATCCTACCCAGAAGGTTCTGTGTTTTTATTGATTAGAATTGTGTACAGTTGTAATCCTTCCATCATACACATAACATACAGTAACTATCAAATATCTGATACTAAAATAACTTACTTACAAATTCTAATATTGAACACAGAATAATTCTATCCCTATTAAAAATAAAAACACAAAACCACTGAGGATCTTAGAAAATTTAAATTCAGACCGTTATTTCACAATTTGGAAATCTGAGTAATCCAACTTTAAGATGACTTTCTCATTGTTGAAGCTTGCTCTATCAATGTGTGATTTGGGACTTCCTCTTGTCTCAAGCCATTCCTGCATATGACGTACTTTGGAGGTGGGACCTTGCAATTGTCCTTGCACTGTGCCCTGGTCAGTGTTCTGGACCCAGCCTACTAATCCGAGCTTTTTACCCTCAGCCTAAGGGAAAGAAAAAGACAAGAGAGAGAAATCCAGTGAGATTGAACAAAACAAAATTAGACTACTATCTTTTGCCAGAATCTTGGCCTAGAATCAAGCCACTGAAACTAATTTGATGTTGTCCAGAACAGTCAAAACAGAACTACAGCAAGGAGAATCTCATTGCTGATCTTAACATGCAGTGTTGACCACTTGACTCCATTTCCTTCTTCCACCCTATAAAACCAGGCACCAGAATTTTTCACTATGTCGTCAATTTGGTTAAGTACTAAAGATTTAAGACCAAATCAGATGTTTTCAAAATGATTCCCTAAGGATGACTGTTGTTAGGATACTGGAGTATATCTTGTTCATTTTCTGTCTCCTAATCAAGAATCTACTGGGTATATTAAATAGAAAAAGCATGAAGCTATTTGATCCTTCTTTTTTTCTTTAACCAAGACCACACCTAAACAAATCCAGATGATTAAGTGTCCAATATCTCTTTAAAGATCATTAGAGAGTATTTTACAATTTCCTGGGCAAGGCAATCCACTGTTCTCACTGTAAAGAAACTGTTTAACCCAAGGTCTTTATGTTGCACCCAAAGCCCACTTTCTCTCATCCTCCTAGAGAAGGAAAAAGCAGCTGGTGATCAGCCTCTAAACACCAAAGTTTCATGAGACTACATTAACTATTGTTTTCACTTGACTTTCTTCTGTCTAAATAATCACAATGTCTTTAATGTTGCATAAGCTTATGAAAATCATCTAATCACTGTAGTTGCTCTTTTCTTAGACTTTCCAATGCTCTTTCCTTTAAATCACTAACTGTGGAATGACTGAAAATTGGGGAAAGGTAGCAATGTTTTAGAGGCAATTTTATTTTTGTAAAGTTTCCAATTAAGGATATTATAAAAGTTATTGACTGTTACATTCTATCTAAATAGAAGGGGTTAGATTACAAAAGAAAACGGCAGTTAACTTGATTGCATGTCCAAATGCCAGACTAGTGACCTAGTAAATATGGGAAATTGCTGGAGTCGGCCAAAGGAAATGTTATGCATAGCAAAACTATGTTTGATGAGGAACTGAAGTATTCATCAAATCAGTTACGTTCAAAGCAAAGACATGTTTGCATAATGAACAAGAGACTTTGGTCAAATAAATAACAGTTTAAAGGATACAGAGGAAATTAAGGAATGAAGAAAAATAAGAGATACCTACAGCATGATTGAGTGTTGTAGATTGTGGCATTAAAAAAGAATGCAGAGAATGGATTTGAATAAGACTCCACATCCAGCTGACTTTGTGTAACAACTGCACTCTTCTACTTCTTTTAACCTAGGGGAATGGGCTATCCCTAGTTCTTAGTTACCTTATATGGTAATTAGCTATAGGAATGATTGTGTTGAGTTTTGAGCAGGAGGTTATAACAGTACTGCTCAAAACTAATTTATTTAAATTTTAAATTGCAATATGATTTATCTGAACTCTGAGAGTGAACAAAACACTCCCAACTTTGACTGGTGTTGAGAATGGGGATTTCGTATGGGTTTTATTTGTGCACTCGATTCTGTTCTTATTTTATATATATATATATATACACACATTTATATGTATATTTATTTATTTGGTTGCACCAGGTCTTGGTTGCGGCAGGTGGGCTCCTTAGTTGCAGCTCACCAGCTCCTTAGTTGTGGCATGCGAACTCTTAGTTGTAGCATTAATGTGGGATCTAGTTTCCCGACCAGGGATCGAACCCAGGCCCCTTGTATTGGGAGCACGGAGTCTTATCCACTGTGCCATCAGGGAAGTCCCTGTTTTTATTTTTAAATGATAACATAATGTTGCTGAGTCATGTTCAGTTTTGAATATATATCTAAACAAGTAAGCAGTGTTTTCTCCTACGAAAATTCCAAAAAGCGAATTCTCCCTCATAATAATATTTCTGCTTGGATGGTCATCTGGAAACATTTGTTTTTTTTTGCGGTACGCGGGCCTCTCACTGTTGTGGCCTCTCCCGTTGCGGAGCACAGGCTCTGGATGCGCAGGCCCAGCGGCCATGGCTCACGAGCCCAGCCGCTCCGCGGCATGTGGGGTCTTCCCGGACCGGGGCACGAACCCGTGTCCCCTGCATCGGCAGGCGGACTCTCAACCACTGCGCCACCAGAGAAGCCCCTGGAAACATTTTAACGAATATAATCACCAACTCTAGTCTCAATCTAAAAAGAAAGTACCCTCAAACCAATAACCTAGACTTCCACCTTAGGAAACTAGAAAGAGAAGAGCAAACTGAATCCAAAACAAGCACAAAAAAGGAAATAATAAGGATTAGAGCAGGAGTTAATAGAGAAAAAAGAAAAAAAGAAAGGAAGGAAGGAAGGAAAGCAGGAAGAAAGAAAAAATAAATGAAACCAAAAGTTGATTCTTTAAAAAAACCAACAAAGTTGTCAAACCTTAAGCTAGCCCGATCAATAAAAAAAAAGAAAGAAGGCTCAAAGTACTAAAATCAGAAATGAAAGAGGGGACATTACCACCAACCTTACAAAAAAAAAAAAAGGATAATAAGGGAATAATATGAACAGTTGTATTCTAACAAATTAGATACCTTAGATTAAAAGAGCAGATACCTAGAAAGACTCAAAAACTACAGAAACTGAATTAAGAAGAAATAGAAAATCTGAATAGACCTATAACAAGAGATTGAATTAGTAATTAAAAACTGCCCATGATATGTCAATGGACATTTAGGTTGGTTCCATGTCCTGGCTATTGTAAATAGTGCTGCAATGAACACTGTCGTGCATGTCTCTTATTGAATTATGATTTTTTCAGGGTATATGCCCAGTAGTGGGATTGCTGGGTCATATGGTAGTTCTATTTTTAGTTTTTTAAGGAACCTCCATACTGTTTTCCATAGATGTGGCACATATATACAATAGAATATTACTCAGCCATAAAAAGAAATGAAACTGAGTTATTTGTAGTGAGGTGGATGGACCTAGAGTCTGTCATACAGAGTGAAGTAAATCAGAAAGAGAAAAACAAATACCGTATGCTAACGCATATAGATGGAATCTAAAAAAAAAAGTGGTACTGATGAACTTAGTTGCAGGGCAGGAATAAAGAGGTAGACATAGAGAAAAACTTGATGACATGGGGTGGGAGGGCAAAGCTGGGGTTAAGTGAGAGTAGCATCGACGTACATACACTACAGAATGTTAAATAGTTGGCTGGTGGGAAGCAGCAACATAGCACAGGGAGATCAGCTCAGTGCTTTGCGATGACTTAGAGGGTTGGGATAGGGAGGATGGGAGGGAGGCTCAAGAGGGAGGGGATGTGGGGACATGTGTATGGGTGTGGCTAATTCGCTTTGTTGTACAAATGAAACTAACATGGTATTGTGAAGCAATTATACTCCAATAAAGATGTATTAAAGGGCTTCCCTAGTAGCACAGTGGTTAAGAATCCGCCTGCCAATGCAGGGGACACAGGTTCGAGCCCTGGTCTGGGAAGATCCCACATGCTGCAGAGCCTGTGCGCCACACTACTGAAGTCCACGTGCCACAACTACTGAGCCTGTGCCCTAGAGCCCGCGAGCCACAACCACTGAGCCCACGTGCCACAACTACTGAAGCCCGCGCGCCTAGAGCCCATGCTCCGCAACAAGAAAAGCCACCGCAATGAGAAGCCCGCGCACCGCAACAAAGAATAGCCCCTGCTCACCACAACTAGAGAAAGCCCGCGTGCAGCAACTAAGACCCAATGCAGCCAAAAATAAATAAATAAATTTATATTTTAAAAAAATGGGCAAAGGATTTGGAGACATTTCTCCAAAGAAGAAATATCTTCTTCCATGTGCCAATAAGCACATGAAAAGATGTTCAACATCATTAATCATTAGAAGGCAAACAAAACCACAATGAGGGTATACACATACACCAGAATATTACACAGCCTTAAAAAGGAAATTTGAACAGATGCTACAACATGGATGACTCTTAAGGATGTTATGCTGGTGAAATAAGCAGGTCAGGAAAAAAACCGAATACTATATGATGCTACTTATATGAGTTACCTAGAGCAGTCAAATTCATACAGACAGAAAGAACTGTAACTGCCAGGGGCTAGGGAAGGGGAATCAGGAGTTATTGTTTAATGAGTACAGAGGTTCAGCTTTGCAAGATGAAAAGAGTTCTGTGGATGGATGATGGTGATGGTACCATAACAATATGAACGTACTTAAGGTCACTGAACTGTATACTCAAAAGGGTTAAAATGGCAAATTTTACATTATGTATATTTCACCACAATTAAAAAAAATGTGTTCTATAGTTTCCAAATATTTGGGAATTTCCCAGTTTTCTGTTATTGATGGCAGTTTAGTTTCATTATGGTCATAGGAGAACATGCTTTATATGACGTAAATCCTTTTAAATTCATTGATACCTCAAAACAAAACAACAAAAAACCACAATGAGATACCACTTCACACTCACCACGATGGCTATAATAAAGAAGCCAGACAATAACAACTGTTGACAATTGGGAGAAATTGGAATTCTCATGCATTGATAGTGGGACTGTAAAATGGTGCAGCTGCTTTGGAAAACTGCTTTGGCAGTTCCTCAAAAAGTTATACATGGAGTTATCATGTGACCCAGCAATCTACTCCTAGGTATATATACCCAAGGGAACTGAAAATAATGTTTACATAAAAACAGGTATATAAATGTTCACAGCATCATTATTTATAACAGATAAAAAGTAGAAACAACCTAAATGCCCATGAATTGATGATTGGATATATACAATGTGTTATATCCATACAGTGGAATATTTTTTTAAACAATTAGTTTATTATTTATTTATTTGGCCACACTGCAAGGCTTGTGGGATCTTAGTTCCCCAACCAGGGATTGAACCCAGGCCCTGGCAGTGAATGTGCCGAGTCCTAACCACTGGACTGCCAGGGAATTCCCCATACAATGGAATATTACCCAGCCATAAAAAGAAATGAAGTACTGATATAAGCTACAACATGGATAAATCTTGAAAACATGTCAAGTGAAAGAAGCCAAACACAAAAGGCCACATATTGTATGATTCCATTTACATTAAATGTCCAGAACAGGCAAATCCACAGAGATAGAAATGAGGTTAGTGGTTGCCAGGGGCTGGGGGGATGAAGAGTGAGTGCTAATGGGTGTGGGGTTTCTTTTTGGGGTGATAAAATGTTCTGGAATTAGTGTACATCTTTATGAATACTAAAAAACCACTGTATTATACACTTCTAAAAAAATAAATTTATTATTTATTTAATTGTTATTCTTTTTTGGCCACGTTGGGTCTTCGGTGCTGCGTGTGGGCTTTCTCTAGTTGCAGCGAGCAGGGGCTACTCTTCGTTGCGGTGGGCAGGCTTCTCATTTCAGTGGCTTCTCCTGTTGTGGAGCACGGGCTCTAGGCACACGGGCTTTGGTAGTTGTGGCTCGCAGGCTTTAGAGCACAGCCTCAGTAGTTGCAGCGCACGGGCTTAGTTGCTCTGCGGCATGTGGGATCTTCCCGGACCAGGGCTCGAACCTGTGTCCCCTGCACTGGCAGGCGATTCTTAACCACTGCACCACCAGGGAAGACCTGTATTATACACTTTAAAAGGGTGATTTTAAAAAAATATTTATTTATTTATTTTATTTATTTATTTAGTTTTGGCTACGTTGGGTCTTAGTTGCCTTAAGCGGGATCTTCGTTGCAGTGCAGGGGCTCTTCGTTGCGGTGCATGGGCTTCTCTCTAGTTGTGGCGTGAGGGCTCTAGAGCACGTGGGCTCTGTAGTTGTGGTGCATGGGCTCAGTAGTTGCGGTGAGTGGGCTTAGTAGCCCCGCGGCATGTGGGATCTTAGTTCCCCGACCAGGGATTGAACCCACGTCTCCTGCATTGGAAGGTGGATTCTTAACCACTGGACCACCAGGGAAGTCCCAAAAGGGTGAATTTTATGGAATGTGAATTATATTCTAACTTTAAAAAAAAATCCCTTCAAGTATTATCACTCATTCTAGGAGTGATGGAGTTAAATTAAGAGGCTAGATGATATCAACACATAAAAAGACTGTAGCAAAACAAAATAATTGTTAAAATGAACATATATAATAAAATGATTATAAGTAGTCAAGAATAAACTACAAGTCTAATTAAGGGGAAAAAAGGATGACATTTTCCTTGCAGTTTTCCAAATCAATATTTGTTTTTCTGCATTCTTTTATTCTCTCTTTAAATTGAGGGGTGGGAGGCGCAGTAGAGAAAGATGGAGTATACTGCCATCTGGTCCTTTTCGCTCAACAACTTTAATTAATCTTTGAGGCTGCCACCTCCATTTACTAAATCACAGGAACTTACCATACGTAATTAGTAGCAAAGCTAATTGGAACATAGCTCTTGCTATGACTTTCAGTAATTCTTTTTTTTCCAATAGGCACTTCATATATGAGCATGAAACAGGAGGAAATGATTTGCAAGTAATTGGAAAAAGAGGTAGTGATATTTAACATTCATATTTCAAAGATTCACGTTTGAATTTTAAGTACCACAGTCCCCGGAATGTGACACTTGGCAAGTTCTGCAGTCTTAACTCAGTATCTTTGGGGTTGGAGATACATTGGGAAGGCAATAGCCTGATACCCCTCTACAGAAGACAGAAGGCAAACTGAGATTGCATCTGTGTGTGCCCATTGAGGGAGGATTAGTGATATTAAGACAGAGGCTGTCAACAGTTTGTTCATCCCCTCAACTACTCCCTAATATCAAATAGGAATACCAGGCTCCATGTTCAATGTTACCGTTACTTACCCTGGAATGGATAAAGTATTTTCATTAGAAAAGCTTCACCTGGAAAAGGTAATTGTTCTTTAAAAGCTAAAATAAGCGGAAAGGAATTACATAGGGGAATGGGAGAGGTTGAAAAAGGAAAGAGGTCTGAAGAAAATGCAGCAGCTGCAGAGGAAGCAATTAAATGTCACAAGTTCACTTAAATGCCATCTCTTTGATCAATGTTAACTTTCCTACAAGAATTGTGACTTGGTTTGATGATGCCACAACAGGGAGAACTGGGGAAGCCCTCTATTCCCCTTTGGAAAAGAGAAGCTCACCCATATGTGTCTAGGTACTCAAGTACCACTGCTAGAAAAGACCAATAATAACAGTAGACAAATTTTCCATTTGCATTGTTTTACCCACTGCAAAGCATTTTCATACCCATTGTTTTACAAACCACCTCTTTGCCATCCAGCTACCAAACAGAAAGGTTCTCCAATGCATATTTTTCAGGAACATGTCTCTTGTTCCCATGCTCATACCCTAGATATGTCCCCAAAGCCTGTAAGCCACATACCTGAGTGTACTTGCGGAAAAACACACCTTGCACTTTCCCAAAAACTTCATAATCCACTGATATCAGGGTGTTCCCTTCTGCCATACTCACGCTCAGACCTGTCAGAGACCATGAAAGCAGAAAAGTAAAGGACTCATTATCCTAAACCCGGGCCCCCAATCCTGAGGCAGAAAGGGTCACACACACACCTCTCCATCGTTAACCACTGTGACCTCTCCCTGACCTTAAGGTGCCAGTACTTCGGAGTAAGTAAGCGGTCACGTGTAAGCGCCGGTGTGTGAAGTTAACAGGAAGACACCCGGGCAACGGAGCCCACAGAGGCCTCTTTTGGGGCAATTACCTGCTTATCCAGTTACCTCCCTACACCCATCCCCGGTCCCGCTCCCTCTCCATCCTTCCCTCTTCCCACGCGAACCTGGCTTCCGCGCCCCCACCAGAATGCCCTATTAATATTTTAGGGCTAATCGAACTGATGAGCACGCCCCGGGGCGCTGCCCCAGGCTCACTCTCCTCGTCCTCCTCTCCGGTGGACTACCCGGGAGACCAGCAGGCCAACTGTTCCCCCGGTTGCGTAACCGCCGCGCCCGGTAGCTTAGAACGCGGCTCCTCCTTCGCTGTCTCTCAGGCCCATCACCTCCGCCGGCCAATCACGCACGGCGCGCTCGGCCCAGAGCCCGCCCAGAGGGTGGGATTTCGGGACGCCAGTGTCTAGTAGCTCCAGAGCCTCCGATTGGCGGGGGGGCGGGATCTGTCCAGGGTCTCGGCTAGGATTCTGCACACCGAGCCCTCACCCCACCTCTGTCACTAAGCGCACGCCTTTTTTCATTTTCTAGCGGGGACAAAGACGAAGAAACACTTGAGATAAATCCAATCATTCTGTAAATATTTACTGAGAGCCTCTGTGTGCCAGGCACATTTCTAGGTGGTTGACATACGTTAATGAACAAAAAGGATCCCTGGACCGGAGGAGATTAAATTCTGGAGGCAGATGATAAACACTAAACATCATAAACAAACAGACAAATTAAATAGAAGACATACAACTTTTCTGCCCTTTTTCTCAGTTCTCCTCCAATTCTGAGTCATGCCTAAGTCTGGAATTGGTAGCAGCGGAGATAAGTGTATAGGAGGTCCCAGTGGAGGTTATTTCTCCCTCTGTGATTCTGGAAGCGGCCCACCAGAGTCTACCTTACTAAGAAAACTACAAACAATGCTTATCTAAAGCAATCAATCCATCAATCACAAGCACAAGCAAAATAACCCATAATCACAACTGAATCAGTCAATCTAAGCCAAGTGACCAAGTTGCATGAATTTCTTTTGGGAGAAGGGAATTGTCAAGGGGAGTTGTGGG
The DNA here is from genome assembly GCF_937001465.1 of Orcinus orca. Taxonomy (NCBI): domain Eukaryota; kingdom Metazoa; phylum Chordata; class Mammalia; order Artiodactyla; family Delphinidae; genus Orcinus; species Orcinus orca. Next base: position 174,218,760 of record NC_064560.1, read on the forward strand.
TGATGATTGTTAAAAATAGGGTCACCTTGGGCTTCCCTGGTGGCGCAGTGGTTGAGGGTCCGCCTGCCGATGCAGGGGACACGGGTTCGTGCCCCAGTCCGGGAAGATCCCACATGCCGCGGAGCAGCTGGGCCCGTGAGCCATGGCCGCTGAGCCTGCGCGTCCGGAGCCTGCGCTCCGCAACGGGAGAGGCCACAACAGTGAGAGGCCCGCGTACCGCAACAACAACAACAACAAAAAAAATAGGGTCACCTTATAGATAACTAATGAGAACATACTGTATAGCACAGGGAACTCTACTTAATGCACTTGTGGTGACCTAAATGGGAAGGAAATCCAAAAAAGAGGGGACATATGTATATGTATAGCTGATTCATTTTTCTGTACAGCAGAAACTAACACAACACTGTAAAGCAACTATACTCCAATAAAAATTAATTAAAAAAAAAAGTAGGGTCACCTTGAAGGCATTTGAATACAGATACCCTTAAGATTAAGAATGTGTATGAAGGAAAACTGTGGTGTTTATCGTTGCTCTTTGGAGTGCTTGTGTACCTTACATCCCTTCATAACATAAGATGCCATTTGTGAATATGCCAGGTTGGCAGACTTGGCAAGGTGAGATGGATTTGCAATGGGAGCCATGGAGGTTCATTATTCCATTAGCTGCCCACGACAAAGTGAGGATCCAGATCCTGGAGAATCATACAACCTCAGTGCTGGCGTTGGGGTGGGAGTGGGGTGGGAAGCTGAACTGAATTGTTACACTTGGTAATATTTGAAAATAATGCTGAACAGAGTAACTGGCTTACATTATTTAAAACTTATTTTTTAAAAACTAGTTTCTCTGTAGAATTAACCTATTGAGTATCTACTGTGTATATACACTGCAGGATATACAAAGATGGATGGTATATAATCTTTGCCCTCAAAGAGTTTTTTATTTAGTGTAAGGGACAAATACGCGTGCAAATGATGACAATACAATGCACAACATGCTAATTCAATTCCACAAGCATCCACTGAGAGCTCGTCATGAGCCAGCCCTGTGCTAGAACAAGGACAGAAAATATTATGAGAACACAAAGGAGCAAAGAGAGTCATTCTGGCTGGGAAGAGTGGGAAAGCATTCTTGGAGGAACCAGCATATTACCCAAGGTTACACAACCACAAACAGTAAGTGATGGAGCTGGGATCTAGTTCCAAGCAGTCTGAGTACAGAACCTACTCCCATGAATGCTATGCTCCACCACCTCCCAGTACGTGGAGCTTGGAGTAAGGCCACTGAGGTAAGAAAGTGCAAGTAGTCAGGTGTGGCTGGACCAGGGTTTCTCAACCCTGGCTGCACATTAGGACCTTGGGGAAAGCTTTGTAAAATCCTGATACCCAGGCCTCACTCCCAGAAATTGCTTTCTAGGTAGTCCTAAAGCACAGCCAAGGTTCAGATGCCCTGGACTAGCCTCTGGGGAGGCAAGATTGGAAAGGTAGGCTGGACCTAATCTGGCAAGCTGAAGTTCCATGCTAAGCTACACATTTCAACTTTATCCTATAGGTAAAGAAGAAGCCACTGGGTAGGAGAATTATGGGGTCAGAAGTATTCAGGATAATTATTCTGGCAGCAGCCAGAAGGACAGGTTTGGGGAGCAGATGAATAGCAGTTAGGAGAGTGATGTCATCCCAGTGAGAAGTGAGGGAGAAACTCACCTAGGGTTGTAGAAACGTAAAGGAGGGGACATATATAAGAGACATCGCAGGGTAACTTCAACAGAACCTGCTGACCAGTTAGAGAGAGGGGGTGACAAAGTGGGAGGAGTAGAAGATGACTGATGCTTTCAGCATGAGAGGAAACACTGGAGAAGTAGATTGGGGAATGCGGAGGTGATCACAACTTCGTTTTCTGTCATATTGAGTTTGTGGTTCCTGAAGAACATTCACGTGCAAGTGCTACATGGGAATTTGGAAATTTGAGTCCGTAATTAAGGAGAGAGAACTAAGCTAGATATCATTTAAACATAGGTGAGACCTGAAATTTCAGCATTTGGCTGAAATCATTAAGGAAGAGTTGTCTGAAACTACATTTATATGAGAAATACGAGGGCCTTGGAGAACACCTACATTTGGGGGGAAGGTGAGGAAAAGACACAAATGCAAGGACATGAAAGAAGAAACCAAGAAGGCACACAGGAGAAAGTGAGAAGAGTTCCAACGGAGAGAAAAATCAATGTCAAATGAGTAGGCTGAAGAAATAGCAGCTTTTGTCTTTAGGGTCATTGGAAGGTCACTGGTAGCCTAGCAGTTAAATAAAGCAGACAGAGGGGAACCAGACCACAATGGACTGGACAATGAGGGGGAGTCGAGGAAGTGGGGGCAGGAAATGTAAAGTTTTCTATTAAGAAGTGGAGAAGAGGAGAAAGGAATGGGACCCTAAGGTGAAAGATGTGGCCAAGGGAAATGAGGCTTTTTGTGCAGGGCAAAGTTAAGCATATTCTAAAACCACAGAAGCGTGTGTGGATAGATACAACTTGAAGTTAACAAGATGCAGGGGTAAAGTGAGTCAATTCCTGGACGGTACTGAAAGGGACTAAGTCAAGAGAACTCAAGGAAAGACAAAGATTCTTCTTCCTCATAAACAAGAGGGAAAGAAGTCAAGATGGAGGGAGGCACCCTGGGAAATTCTGCCAGGCTGGAGGGGAGCTTCTGGAGTTGATGACAGGCAAGCCCCATGCTGAGATAACTGGGACCTTGAGAAGAGTGGGAAATGTCTGAAAATGCATACATATAGAAGGCATTGGAGAGGCAGCTAGGAAAGAAAACAAGGCATAAAAGGACTGCCTTGGAACACCACCAAGGCATTTCTTTATAACATGTAAAAGCTGTATTATGACATGTTGAAGTATTAACACCGACCACTGCTGTCTATATTATTTTCCATGTGCATGAATCTTTTAAGTAGTTACAGGGAAAAAAGTAAGCTGCCTGTTCCAAACAGCTTACACAAATGAACTGAAGTATGAAGACAAATAAACTCTCTTCTGATGTTAGCAAGTTATGGAGTATCTTTAGTGTTGAAACCAGGTTATACTGAGCATTTTCGATCTGGTAGTTAACTTTATTATCATTACACTTGTCTGAGTCACTCCTGGGCCCTAAGAAGAGAGGGCCAGAGTTACCACGTGAGAGTAAAACATTATATCAAAATAATTAGATTGGCTACAAAAATTTCCCCCCTTCTGCGTAGCAAAACCTAGCCGACTTGCTAAAATTTGACGCAAGCTCCAAACTATTTGCGAGGAAAAGCATGGAGAGATAATATACAGCCGTACCTGGGGCCCGTACAAGGCAGCCGAACGTGCTAAGAAAGGCTATCAGCAGGCCCACTCCCGCTAAGGGGGCAGACACCGGAATCCGGCGGCAGAATGACTTGAGGGCACATCTAGGCGCTCCGTCTTTTGCCAGAGAAGGGCACACCCCAGGATCTGAGACCATCGCTCTGAGAGAAATCCAAGCTCTTTGATGGAGCCCCAGAAAAGCCTCTCCCACCCCATTCCCCCGTCCCCTAAGGGCAGAGCTGGAAGGAGCTGCAGAGTTGGCGGGACACCGGGTCAGGCGACACTCTGGTCGACCGCGCCCGCGCCCGGGGCGGCGCCAGGTGGTGTGCGGACTGCGCTTGCGCACGCCTCACCCACCCACCCACCGCGGAATTCGCGGCGAGGTGGGGCTGGGCGCCCACGCTCTCCCGTCTCCAGGCAACGGGAAAAACAGAGGCCAGCTGAGAGCGCCTGCGCGGCCGTCGGTGGAGGGAGGGTTCGTGGTCGGGAAAACTAAGTCCTGGGGTTTCCCCTGAGCAACAGCTGTCCCCGAGAGCCTCAGGTACGCGGAAGGGCGGGGAGACATGGGGTCAGCACCTTGACCTCCCAAGGGCCCGACAGATTGTAGAGCGAGGGCTTGTCCCCAAAGCGGAGTCTCCAGTAGAGGCTTCCCGGTTGAGCCCTCCAGGTCAGAATGCGACTTAGGCGTTACGGATCTAAAACCCGCGGCGGCCAGATCAGGTGGTCCCCGCCTCTCGGATTACAGACCTGCCGTCTGTGCCGCGGGGACTCCTTGGGTGAGGGTTTGCCAGTCAGGCACCTGCTGCAGGCCCTGAGCTGCAGCAGCTGTGCTCTTTGGGGTCAAGCATTGTTTCAGCAGGAGGGAAGCCCCGAGAGCTCTTTGTGCCAGTCACTTAGCAATGGGCCGCAGTTTTCTCACCTATAAAATGATGGGGCTAGACTTGGAGTCCTAAGGTCCCTAAATTCGAGTCTTGTAACTCTGAGAGAACCCCTCAGTTTACAGGTGAAGAAACTGGAGCCAGCGAGGGGAAGCTGCTTGTCCTGTGTCACAGGCCTAAAAACTGACTTTCAGTCCAATAGCTCTTTGCACCTGCTACAGAGTATGCTGTGTATGGCAGCGGCTGGTACTGATACAAAGGAAAGCCAGGTGACAGGAACACCTGTATCACATTCCTTTTTCTATCCTCAGGACCTAATAAGCACCCGCAAGACATAATAAGTGTTCACCAAATGCTTATTGAATGAAAGCTCTGGCAGACCCAGCACCACTGTCCCTAAGAAGTCTAAGGGAAAATGTGGGTAGGACAAATGTAGAAACAGTTTACTTTAGCAGCCGACATGAACCTCAGACAAACTCCTCACATACATCTGGTTTAAATCTCCCCTAGGCTTTCAGTCCACGCCCTGAATGGCTGGTCTCCAGTTGGCACTGCCTCTGCCTGTGGGCATTATGCTCCCACATAATAAAACGGAAGCTCCAGAGCTCCACTCAGCTAAGCAAGACCCCTCTGAAAAAGGTGACTCTTCCCAGCGGTCCTCTATGGGGCACCCGAGGAACAATGTCCAGCAGAAGCTTTTGAGCAACCAAGAGCAGACGCTGGATAACCTCTACACTCACCCCAAATGGAACACCTGCACGAAAGCCCAGAGCTACTCTTATCCCTGCTGTGCTGGAATCAGCCAGCAAGACTCAGGAAGCAATCCCCAGGGCCAAGCAAAGTGTTTGTTTTACTCACCAGGCCCTCAATCCCAGTATCCCAAAGCAAATAACCAGGAATTCATCCCCTTTACAAAGAAGCGAGTTGGGGTGGACCGGGCATACCCACTGAAACCTGTGTTTCACCGGAAGCCCCATAGTACAGGTGAGGCTGGCACTGATGGGGACCCGAATGTCTCTCCAAGACCCCCTGAGCCAAGAAGGTTTTCATACAATAGCTTTGGTTCAAGGAACTGGGTGAATTCATCTGTGGTTGGTACAGTTGCTGCCAGTCAGGAGGACAGGGTCATGGCAAACCCCAACAGGACGGAGTGGCTGCAGATCCAAAGACTAGAGGCTGCAGGGGAGAGTTTAGAGGAGGAAATCCGCAGAAAAGAGGCTCTTCTGAGGGAAAAGCTGAAGAAGACAGAGGAGGAACTCAGAAGGATCCAGAAGGAAAAAGAACAGGCTGAGGAAAATGAAAAAAGAGAGCTGCAGAGAATGGTACTCCCCGGGAGGAGAGTTAAAGGCAATACCACATACAAACCTATCTTCTCCCCAGAACTCATGTCTGAGGAGGTCTTCAGTAGAGACACAGGAGAGGATGAAACTTGGGGACGGTCTCAAGAAAGATCTAGTCCATTCCAGTTCTCTGATTATGGAGTTCAGAAGCTCAAAAGGGAAAGACTGGTGGCAAGCAATAACAACATCCGAGACCGAGTCTCAGGGCGATTGAAGGAGACGTTTTCTCAGGCTTCAGAAGCGCCGCTCAGTGCTTTGCGGAGGTCCACCAGCAATTCTAGCTCGTCTAGGGCACCACACTCCTCGGGCTCCGGCTGTTCCACTGAAGAGCCAGAACGGGGTGAGTGCAGCCACTGTGGCCGAAAGTTTCTCTTGCTCAGGCTGGAGAGACACTCCAACGTCTGCCTCAGGATGCAGAGTTCCAAGAGGAAAGTGTTTGATTCCTCCAGGGCCCGGGCCAAGGGCACAGAACTAGAGCAGTACTTGAACTGGAAGGGACCAGCCTCAGTCAAGGTAACAAGGGCCTTATGGATTTGCCTTGAGTGGGGATCATTTTAAGGCCTGTTATATACTCATCCATTTTCTTTTAAAAAAATTTCATGTGTCATATGGGGAGAAAGTGAGAATTAACGTTTGATTTATTGATTACTACTGTGTGCCAGTCACAGTGATGGGAGCTTTTCGTATGATCCTCACCACAACCCTGTGAAGATTTCATTATCTTTTATCAGTTCACAAATCAAGTGTCAGAGAGGTTAACTTGCTTGAGATCACCAACAGTCTTAAATGACAGTCAGCATATAAATCTGGGTCAGAATGACTCCAAAAATCTAGACTTAAAAAATATATGTCCTTGGGCTTCCCTGGTGGCGCAGTGGTTGAGAGTCCGCCTGCCGATGCCGGGGACACGGGTTCGTGCCCCGGTCCGGGAAGATCCCACATGCCGCGGAGCGGCTGAGCCCGTGGGCCATGGCCGCTGAGCCTGTGCGTCCGGGGCCTGTGCTCCGCGGCGGGAGAGGCCACAGCAGTGAGAGGCCCGCGCACCGCAAAAAAAAGAAAAAAAAAAAAAAAATGTGTGTGTGTGTGTGTGTGTGTGTGTGTATGTGTGTGTGTGTGTGTGTCCTTTTGATTATAAAAGTAATAAACACTTACTTTAGAAAATTTAAGAGAATGAAAAATATAAAGAAAAATATTATGAAGCATTTCACTACCCTGAGAGAATTCTTCGCTCTCTGCAATATATTCTGCCCCCTCCCAAGATTAGGACTTGCTACCACTCCTATAAGCTGTATCTATTTTTTCAACATTGGCTAATTTTGATATACCTTCTTAGTAAATACATGAAGCACAATTGTTTGGAATTCTTTTTCTCCCCATTTAGAGAGTAAACACCTTAAGGTTAGAAGACTTTATTTTATTTTTTTAATAATTTTTATTGGGGTATAGTTGATTGACAATGTTGTGTTAGTTTCAGGTGTACAGCAAAGTGAATCAGTTATATGTATATATATATATATATATCCACTCTTTTTTAGATTCTTTTCCCATATAGGTCATCACAGAATATTGAGTAGAGTTCCCTGTGCTATACAGTAGGTCCTTGTTAGTTATCTATTTTATTTTTTAATTTTTATTTATTTATTTATTTATTTTTTGCGGTACACGGGCCTCCCACCGCCGCGGCCCCTCCCGCCACGGAGCACAGGCTCCGGACGCACAGGCCCAGCGGCCACGGCCCACGGGCCCAGCCGCTCCGCGGCACGCGGGACCCTCTCGGACCGGGGCACGAACCCGCGTCCCCAGCATCGGCAGGCGGACCCCCAACCACTGCGCCACCAGGGGAGCCCTATTTTTATTTTTTAAAACTTATTTTTGGCTGCGTTGGGTCCTCATTGCTGCGCACGGGCTTTCTCTAGTTGCGGCAAGCAGGGGCTACTCTTCTTGCGGTGTGCAGGCTTCTCATTGCAGTGGCTTCTCTTGTTGTGGAGCACAAGCTCTAGGCACGCAGGCTTCAGTAGTTGTGGCACGTGGGCTCAGTAGTTGTGGCTCGTGGGCTCTAGAGCACAGGCTCAGTAGTTGTGGTGCGTGGGCTTAGCTGCTCCGTGACATGTGGGATCTTCCTGGAGCAGGACCCAAACCCGTGTCCCCTGCATTGGCAGGAGGATTCTTAACCACTGCGCCACCAGGGAAGTCCAGTTATCTGTTTTATATACAGTAGTGTATATATCTCAATCCCAATCTCCCGATTTATTCCCCCTCAGCACTCCCTCCTGGCAACCACAAGTCGGTTCCCTATGTCTGTGACTCTATTTCTGTTCTGGAAACAAGCTCATTTGTACCTTTTTTTTTTTTTTTTTTTTGGTTGAACCATATACCATTCTAAGTGCTCTAGATTACATATACTATCTCACATAATTTCCCAACAATACTACTACTATCCCATTTAGATATGAGGCAAGAAGTTAAGTAACATGCCCAAGATGACATACACACACACACACATATATATATATATATATTTTTTTTCTATGTCATAATATTGACATTCAGTCCAGTAATCCTCCACTGCAACAGCTCCTTTACTTTGCAGTGAAAATTGATTTGTATATTTTTTGCCTCTGAGTCCTTGTGGGATTTTTTTTTTTAATTCAAACAGAAAGTCACTAAAATTATAATCATCCTCATCAGTTCACTCTGTCCCATGTAATTAATTTTTTTATCTTGATCTTTTGTTAGCTCTTTTATGAATTCATCAGTTTTCCATTAGAGTTCTGAAAATGCTTATTCATTCAGTTCAGCAGTATAGTCAGTTACCAGAAACCTGTACTTGTCAGAGTCTTTTCCATGAATTCCTTGAAGATGAAACCCTTTTATAGGAACATTTTTGCAAAAGCATCAGAGTACACCCAGAACTCTCTGTAAATGACCAAAGACTTAAAAATGACCACGGTTAAAGATTTGATGAAAGTTCATAATAATGCAGTTGACAAGGAAATTTAGTTATTTCTGAGATATACATTTTAAAGTAATAACTAGAATTATGACTTATAACATTATACCAGAACATATAAGATTTTTAGAAATTTCATGTAATGTCTGAAACATTTATATTAACATATTTCCATACAAATAACCCAAAGAAAGTTTAGTATTAGTTGTTTTTTTGGTTTGTTTGGTTTTTTATACTGCAGGTTCTTATTAGTCATCAGTTTTATACACATCAGTGTATACATGTCAATCCCAATCGCCCAATTCAGCTTCCACATATAAGTGATATCATATGATATTTGTCTTTCTCCGTCTGACTTACTTCACTCAGTATGACAATCTCCAGGTCCATCCATGTTGCTGCAAATGGCATTATTTCATTCTTTTTTTTTATAGCTGAGTAATATTCCGTTGTGTATATGTACCACATCTTCTTTATCCACTCCTCTGCTGATGTACATTTAGGTTGCTTCCATGTCTTGGCTACTGTAAATAGTGCTGCTATGGACATTGGGGTGCATGTATCTTTTTGAATTATGGTTTTCTCCAGATATATGCTCAGAAGTGGGATTGCTGGATTAGAGGACTTCGTCTTTGGTGAACATTCCTAGCTGCAGAAAAATGTTGTAAAAAGTGACTTTGAGACACTTCCATACATTTGGGGGAACTTCATAGGCACATTTGGATAGTCAGATCTGGAGAAGATTGTCTGGTGAAGCTTCTACCACCTTGTCAAGGTTATAACACTGGGGTTGTAAATGAGTGTTGCTCAAAGTGTGGCATGCTGACATGCATTTTTTATTTCAGTAATTGTAATGCGTATTAGAAAAGTAAAACATAGTAAGCCCTTGATTTCTAGGAATCATGAATTTAAAGAAAAATAGTAAGGGGGATGAAGTGAAAGTGGTATGCAAATGATCAAAATGTGCGAAAGCCTAGACCACATTATCTCAAAGCCCGTCCAGCTCTGAGTCTCGTAAACTATGAGAGTGTTATTCTATTTTCATTTCCTTCCAACCCTCCCACTGCCACGCTAACACCTCTTGTCTGTTAGCACTTTACAGTTTATGTGTGTATTTGCGGGGCTTTTAAAAACTCACGTTTATGTGGTGGCTGTTAAGAGAAGTCTTTTGCAGTCGTAATTATTTTTTTCAATACGATATGGGAGATCACTACAAGAAAGTCCTTTCCATGTTTAGCGACGATCTCCCTGAAATCGGGTTTCCAACGAGAAGTCAACATTTTGCCCTTTCAGATAATGATATGATCATCAGTTCCTGTTCTATCCTGTTTTTTTTCTGGTCAACCCAATAATCCACTTGGGTATTCTCTGTCCCACTATAGTGGTTTATTTCTGGCCAGAACCTAAAAGAATCTTGTGTTTCTTAAATTCCCAAATACAGTAGCAATAAAGCAAAAAAAAAAAAAAAAGGGTTTCTAAGATCAGATGCCCTAGCTTTGTGGAAACCAGTTTGAGGAAATATGTTGCATTGAGGACATCAAGGCAGAAAGGATCTGGATTGAGATGGACTCCTCTCCTTGGACCGTCCCAAGTTTTATTCCAAAGCTTTGTGCCTTTGTAAGCTGAGTGGTTTGTATCTCTCTGTTATTCCTTCAGTGTACTTGCAAGAACAGGTGATTTTTCTTTTATCCTTTAATATTCACATAACTTCCAGCAGACTCATACTCTTGTCTCTCTACTAGACCTTATGTATTTGAGCATAGAGACTATATCTTTGTGCTTTGTGATTAATAAGTGTTAATTGAATAAACTTCAGTACAATGAAGAATCAAAGTATAAGTATCATATAGTCGAGGAACTTTCCCCTAATTCAATTCTAAAGGTTCCTAAATACCATCTCTAACACTCTGATTCTCTTGCCTTGTCTGTTTCAGTTTTTCCTGATGGATCCTTCCTTTTCCTCTGATAACATCTCTTCCTATATTCATCACCAAGCAGCTACTTGCTTTTCTTTTTTCTTCTTTTTAAAATTAATATTCTTTTCATCTGAGTAGTATTTGAATACATTTGAAAAATCATGTAGTACTGAGTGACCTATAATGCAGATCAACAGTATTTTGCCTCATCCCTCTCTGGCCCCTCATCTGGCTCCCACAGGCAGTTCTGATAGATGGCTCTTCTGGTATGCATTTCCATATTTCTAAATAATATACTTATTTGCTTGATTTATCAATTTTGCACATTATCTGTTGACCTCTTATGGACACTCTGGGTTCTTATCCCCTCTCCTCCCACTTTTCTCCTTCCCTTATCCTTCCATTGTAGTGATATCACAGTTTGGGGTTAAACCAGTAGTCAGCTGTTTTTGTGATAATAACCACATAAATTTTGTTCACTGCTGAGTGGACAGATTCTGCCCCTGCCCACATTCACCCAGAGTTAATAACTGACCCAAGTTTTAATTTGCTTGGTTTCCTACATACCTAATTGTATTTTTTTTCCCCTGAATGATCTGCCCAGTATCAGACACCTGTTAATGTTTTTCTATCAGTTTGACTTTTTTTTCTTCTGGAACCTCCATCCCACCATTCTTTTTCTTCCTGCTCCAGTCCAGACTGGTTCTTCTCCAGGCCTGGTGCAGACCTGTTGTTTGGAACTTCTCTCTGCTTCTCTCCTGTTTCCAGCACCCTGTGTCTTCCTTTTTCTTGCTTTACTCCTTGCTTTGCTGAAGCTTTATTAAGAAAGGTGCACGGGAGGCATATTTTTTGTCTTGGGATGAATTAAAATATCGATATAATAGCTTTATTTTTGATTGATGAATCGGCCAGGTAGAGAATTCTAGCTGGAAAATTATTTTCTGTTAGAACTTTTATGGCATTTTCCCACTAGCTTTTAGCATCCAATGTTACTGTTGAGAAATCTGATACCATTTTGATTTCTGCTCCATTATATGAAACCTATAGATTTTTTTCTTTTTCTTAAAACTTATAGGATTCTCTCTTTATTCTACAATGATTGTGTTGGATAGTGGGTAGGCCATTTCAATCTCAAGGGTAGTGATATTTATTTCTAGGAATGTTTATTGTCTTCTTTAATAATTTCCTCCTTGTGCTTTCTGTTTTTGGAACTCCTATTAGTCAGTGTTGGACTTTCTAGATTGACTTCCTAATTTTCTGATCTTTTCTACTTTCCATCTTGATCCTTTTTCCCATTCTGCGTAACTTTTCTGACATTACTTTACAACAGTTCTATTTTTAGCTATTGCAGTATTAATTTATAATAGTTCTTTCTGGTTCTCTCATTCCTTTTTCATAGTATATATATTCTTGTTTCATAGATAAAATCTCTTCTAACACTACTTTGATATTATGATTTTTTGTAAAAAAATTTCTTCTGCTACCTGCCTTGTTGCTACTTCCTGAGCGTGTATGCATGTGTGTTCCTGTACTTGTTTGGTCTCTTCCTTGTTAGAGCTTTACTGACTGTCCGTTCATATTTAAGCTTAAGTGGGGCTTGTTGACTGAGGGCTTTCATATTAGGGTTGTTAAACAGTGAGACTTTTCATTGGGGTCCCTCAGAATCAGCATCTCAACTTTTCTCTCAACTGCTTGGTGCATCCAGAGAACTCCTGCCTCCTATGAGGGTGCCTGTGTCTGGTACTCTGGGAGCTGAGTGGGGGAAGGAAGCTGACAGTTAATTCCACAATACATTGCGTACACTTGCCCTTAATCTCCATTTTCAGCCCCTAGATTAACCCTGCTCTCCACTGTGCCTGGATGTCCTGAGTCTGAAACCTGTCTGGTTCAATTTCTCCAGAGAGGGTGCTGGAAGTGTTGGACACTTGGATGTGCAAGGTGGAGAGGAGCCCTGGGAGCCAACCTGTTCACCTCCCCCTTCCCACTACCTGTATTTCCAAGCACTGAGCCTCCCAGGGGTTCTGCTGGGAAATAGGCTTGCCTCTCAGTACTATAGGCCTTTGCAGGCCCTTAGTTTAAGTCAGCGGTCCCAGACTTTTTGGCACCAGGGGCCGGTTTTGTGGAAGGCAGTTTTTCCATGGGTGGGGTGGGAAGGGGGATAGTTCAGGCGGTGATGCAAGCAATGGGGGAGCAGCAGATGCAGCTTCGCTCGCTGCTTGCCCGCCGCTCACCTCCTGCTGTGCGGCCTGGTTCCTAACAGTCGGTGGACCAGAACCAGTCCGCAGCCCCGGGGGCGCTGGGGGCCCCTGGTTTAAGTGCCTCCACTCTGTTAAGTCAGTTATCATTGTCGCTTCTTTCCTGTTCTCTTTGACCTTAATTTCCTTACTGTCATTCTAACGGAGACTCAGGAAGGGGATGAGATAGACACCAAGTTAAATGATCAGTCTTCCTTCAACTTACAGGCTGAACCTCCTTGGAAGAGCAACTGGAAACAGAAGCACGAATCTTTCATCCGTACCCTCCGTCAGGCTCGAGAGGTCCAGCAGATAATTGCCAAAGGTGGAAACCCCTCCGACCTGCCTCCCATCCTGCCTGCAGAAAATCCAGACTATATTCAGTGTCCTCACTGTAGCCGCCACTTTGCTCCCAAGGTGGCAGAGTGGCACATTCCTAAGTGTAAGACCATCAAGAACCGCCCTCCACCTCCAAGGAAGCACTGCAGTTGAGCAGACAACAGTGGAAACTTCCTTGATAGTCCAGAAGGCTCCGCTTCTCTTCAGCAGTAAATGGGAGTAGAATAATTTGATGCAGAGCAGAAAGAACTAAAACTTTTACATCTCCCAGGTCTGCCTGCAGAGCTGAAATCGGTGAAGAGAGAGAGACCCATTGCTGAGCAGCAGGAGGCAACAGGAAGCCTCAGCTTCCCACTAAATCACCGCCTGCGGCTGGTGCGCCTCATGTTGTTGCCCTAAGAACTGATGGGTGAGGGCACGTAAGAGTAGCGAGGAGGCTACATTAAAGCTCTCTTCTTCCAAGCCTGATTGTGGTTTGTGCTGGTTAAGTGCCTGCATTTGCTGTGCCTTCTTGCCACTGCCTCTGCATGTATGTCTATGGCTTCTGTTAACTCCTCTTGTTCTTGCAAGAAGTTGGCTCGTTGGTATCAGAGGATCATGGTATCTTATAAAAAATACAGTTTTGCCGTAAGACAAATGACCTCCCTGATACATGGTCCTGGCCAAAAGTCAATACAAGCATGGAAGGTTCAGGCGCCAGTATGTCCTAAAGCCTCCCCACGTTGTACTGTGTAATAAAGGGAACCTCATCTTTATGTACAATACTTTACAGGGTAGGGATGGGGAAAAGCACACTATGTCTCTGCAGTTGTTCCTTCCTAATGGATTTCATATGTCAGAAAAAAAAAAGGAAGGAAGGAACGTTAGTTTCAGCTATTGCTAGCACTCTGCTTTCAAATCAGGTTGGTTTAATGACTTTTAAAATGAAGCAGCAAAATATACCATCAAAGCAACCTGGGACATTCTGGTGTCACATGTCCCTGCTGATCACATCACAGTAAACTTCTATTCTAGAAAGTAAACTTTGAAGGAAAAGATAGCAGATCTAAAATTTTCTCTGGGCAGAATCATGCCTACTGCAAGTAACCTTCATAATTAGGCCTTCAACAAATGGGTTTGAGGAATTTAAAATTAAACAAATAATAAAATGAGTGAGTCTTAGACTTGTCAAATGGGAGAAGTGATAAGGTAATGTCTGATGGGGGAGAAGCTATCAGTTCAGGTAGGATGAAGCTAACACAACAGATCTGAAATACTAGTAAGATTACTGTCCTGAGAGTATCACTCAAATTGTTAGTTTAAAACACTGGATAAGCTGTGACAAAGTGAGAGAGCGGCATGGACATATATACACTACCAAACGTAAAATAGACAGCTAGTGGGAAGTAGCCGCATAGCACAGGGAGATCAGCTCGGTGGTTTGTGACCCCCTAGAGGGGTGGGATAGGGAGGGTGGGAGGGAGGGAGACGCAAGAAGGAGGAGATCTAGGGACATATGTATAACTGATTCACTTTGTTATAAAGCAGAAACTAACACACCATTGTTAAGCAATTATACTGCAATAAAGAGGTTAAAACAGAAAAAACAAACAAAAAAAAAACACTGGAGAAAAATCAACTAACCTGACCTGGGCAAAGGGGACTGTGCAGACCACAAAACCACATTTACTAAACTACAGATGGCCACTCACTCTTGTTCCATTTCCTCTGCAGCTTCTGCTGAGTGGCTGGGCTAACAGATCAGACCAATTTGATATGCAAGTTTAAGGCTTTAGCTGTGAAGCTGCTAGACGCTAGGCTAAAAAAATGATGTTTTAAAAAACTGCATGTATTGCTTTATGCTCTTCATAACTGTTACAAAGAAAGAGAGGTATCACATAATAGGGCTTTCTGGTTGGTCATTCAAAGAAAACTCACAGAGAGACACTGGATATTTAACCCAATATATACATTCTCCAGTCAAGTTTAATGAGGTACCCACTTTAAGTTTCACACTCGATGGTAAAAGCAGTAGGTGACTAGAATAAGTGGTGGCCAAGGTCACACAGTGGTAGCCTGTGGACTGCTTTGCCCCACAGGTATGTTTTATTTGACTGACATAGTATTAAAAATATAATCTGACATTAAAAAATTGGGATATGGAGCATCTTTTGAGAAACTGGAAGTTCTGGAAACCCTGGGCCTGCAACCCTGTACAGCACCAACTGAGTGGGATTTAGAATCAGTTGCTCCTTCCAGACGGGGTGGAGCACGATCACCACAGCCCCGCCTGGCGTGCTTCACTTATTTGCCTTGTCTGCCTGGCCTGGAACCCCTGGATGACATTATAAAGGTCACAGACCAGGGGCCTCCAGGGAGAACAAATGTTGTGTGTGTGGGGAGTGCTTTCTTATGCTGCTAGAGGAACAAAGAATAGTCAATGCCATTGTGTTCCCTTCGATCTCAACATGTTTAGCCCTTTGATTATATCAGGAATATCTATTAGCCTTTTAAATTTAGCTTGATCGGATCTTTGGGAAGAAGAACCTTTTTCTATCTACATCTCTTCCTAGATAGCAGAGGATGACAGAGGATAAATAAATGCTGCTTGTTACTGTCCGTGTTTTATACTACTTTATCCAAGAAACTTTAGTGCAAGTAGATGTTATAAATTTTAAAGTTCAAAAGGTTAAGCAATGAGAAAAAATCTTAGGTGAAACTCACTTCGTTAAAAAGTATATGCAGTGTATTGAATGCAGCACAGCACCTTTGGCCAACATTTGCTTTAGGTCATCAGTTTGTCACTTTTCACAACTACACAGGAGGCAGCAGAGATGTGATATAGTGTTTTTCTCCCTAATGTTCGTAATTCTGTGAGGTTTAGTGCTCAGCATGTTTATTTCCATAGTTAATCACTGAAGCAATAAATGATTTTTTTGCTTTGTGGCAGGAAGGAACTTGTTTCGTAGTCCTGACTACAGCCCACTCTGCCCTGACACTATCATGAATAATATTTCTTTGGAGGCCCAAGGATGCTCATTTGAAATAATTCATTTACAATACATCCTTGCACCAGAGTTGTTCTATCATGAATGTTTCCAAATCTATGGCAAAATCAAATGAAATGTGAGTTAAGGCTGCTCTTGCTCTACACTTTAGTGAACTGTTCAGCCAAGAGAAGTCACAACGTGGCTGTGCCAGGGAGACCAAATACACTTCAGCCTTTGTGCGGGAAAACAGTTTTACAAACATAAACTGGCAGTACCTTGAAAAAGCCCACTGTGGAGATAAGTACAAGACATGACCCTTCCTCTTTTAATGGCTCATCTTTTTCTCCTTCTGCATTTTAAGCACTATATTTTAGAAGTTTTGGGGGAAAAAAAGTTGTAGCAGCAAAAATGATTCTATTAGTAAGAAAAAGAAACTGGCAAGAAGCAAAGATTATTTCTGTGCAAAAGTCCCTTGCATTGTTTCTGTTACAAGACCATTTATTTCTTTATTTATATAAAGACTCACTGAATCAAAAATTCACGAAGGCCTAGAGTCTGTGTGTTTTATCCCCAGTGACTAAGGTCGATGCGTAGGCTCACTGAGGCATAGCACTGATTGAGAGTTTAAATGTTTATTTAAAACAGAAATGTCAAACCACTCCACCGTCAACCTTTCAAACATCTGGCTAACAATAAGCTAATTCTTCAGCAACAATGTCAGAGCAGAGGAGTAACTCAGGTTATACTATAACTCAAAAGCAATACTACTGGAAAACTTAAAACACCTAGCACTACATAAAGAAGAAAAGTAGGTTGCAATTTAAAAGAATTAGCTACAGAAAACCATTCAAAGGCATTTCTGCTGCCTCACCTTTTACTTTTCATCTGATGCATGGCTACCACCTTTGAACTGGTTTCTGTCTGCGTAGCTTTTTGGTGGGAAAAATCATATGGCTATCCCAGGCACAATTTGGCAAAGTGCAACTTGTCTCTAAGGCACAGAACTTAGATTCTCAGCCAGATTAACAGCAAACCTAGACTTCCCAAGGGAACGTGCTAGAGAAAACGACCCCAGCGTTCCACTGCTAGAGTGACTTCCCCTCCGGACCAAGAGCCCAGCTCTCACCCTCCCTTCAGTGCTCACTTTCATCCCATAGTCTCAGCAACATGCCCATGTTCCTCGGTTCCATGGCAGAAGCAATACTCATGATTAACACCCAAAATGACCCTGCCTCTCAGGCCTGCTGAGGTGGTGAGCATGAGGGATACAAGAACGTGAAAGGCCAGTCAGTCCTTTAAAAAAAAAAAAAATCAAAGTTGCATTTACATGATGAATCAAAACCCATTGTTAGGGTTTGTTGCAAACCCCAAGTCCCCAGAACTTGTAACTTTAATCCAGGGTTGGCCCCTTCCCTTATTTTAAGAAAAGGCTTCAGTGATTACATTAGTACCATTGTACTAGGCTTCCCAGAATTGAGAAAACAATGGGAATATTAAACCAAAGAAGATCCCATTGAATAGAGTTGCCCATCCCCAGCTGAGGGGTTTTCCCAGAGCAGCAGCCTTTACACCACCAGTTTTAGGGAAATGGCATAATTTTCATTGCACAGGTCCTTCCAAAATATTAAACAGATATCAAACATTCATTTTTTGGTTGGGGAAAAATGAAACAAAAATTAATTTAGCTCTTTCTAGGGAGGTAGGATATGAGACTCATCAAGGCAGCTCCTGTGACTCAAAATTAGTATATAGGTGGAAACACAACGCTCACATCCTTAAGTAAAACCATCAAACGTTTCTAGGACACTTTCTCTCTCCGGGAAAGCTAGCTTGCTCCTGTCTACAAGGACATGAAGACACGGGGATCAGAAGGGAGCTCTCAGCAAAATTCCTCTCACTTGGCAGGCTCCTCCTGTTCTGCTAGGCTTCAGGGACTACCTGGTCTGGGGGCTGGCTTTGGGCCACTCAAGTAGGAAAGATGATACAGATTCACTGATATGGCTTCATAAAACACCAAAAGGGGAAACACACTGACTAGACATACAGAAAGGGAGCGGTTGGAGCTGCTGATGTCAAGATTAGAACCCTAAGAGCCATGAAGGCAGAGGCACAAGAAGTCTTCTCAGGGGCAGAAGACTCAGTCACTCTAGGCCCTCTCGAAGACACCGAGTAGAGGCAGCTGAAGGAGGGCCTCCCCTCACAGTTTCCTCTGAAGTCCATTCTTACTGCCCCACAGACTCAATTCTCTATGAGATGCCTCATCTCTCAGAGGAATCTTCCAAAGCTAGGAAATCCCACCCTGCGTTGGCCACAGCCTCACACTCCTGCTGTGTGACGAGGAGGGACCTACCCTTCTTTCTCTACTCCTCATTGAGGAAGTCTCACTCAACCCTCAGAGGAAAAGCAACCTAAGCCCACTGCTCCTCCTCAAGCATTTAGCTTCACAAAATAATTGAACTTTCTGAAAACAAGCTGGAGATTGACTCCACCAGACATACTTTCCTGGACTAAGGCTCCTGAGAGGGCTTAGAACACTTCACCACTCTCCAGATGACCCTGGATGGGCCACACCTGGTTCCAGCCCACTCCAGCTTTACACTTTAACCTCCTCCACCCAGAGGTGCAATGCCTGGTGTTGAATTCCCAAGGCAGCTTCCAATTAATGGTGAAAATGGTAAGTGGGATGTAAGCTGCTACCAGCAAAATTAAGGTGAGCATTGTGTCTCCTCTTCAAAGGTGGGATCACCAGATGAGGTACAGAGCTGCTGCTGCTATGGCAGTCACTGAGGACAAAGCCAGGGCCATGGGGCCCTTCCATTCTCCAACACAAAACCACTCCTAGATCCTATCTAATAGGCAATGCTACTCTCCAAGTGTACATGGAAAGTGCTTCAGAGCCTCCGCCTCGCACTCCTTGTCTGCAAGTGAACGAAGCCAGGAAAGCGCTCTCTGCGTTCAGTAAGTGTGCTGTGAAGGTCTTTGGATTCCAGTTTCCTGGAGGCTATACAGGCTCAGGAGACTAGAGGCTGGGTCTACAGGAGTCTGTTCCCAGGAGGCACCAGGAATCTGAATCTAAATCGGGCTTTGGATCCATTTCCATCTCTTCCTTTGCTGTCTGAGTTCCTTTGGAATGCATCCCCACCTGTCCAGATAAAACACAGTTCCAGGTTAACAACATTGCCACCTAGTTACAGCATTTCAGGACTAGATTTTCAATGCCCACCTCTAAGAATGTGTAGCCATGGTTTTGTGAGAAGCTCATACTACTACCTTAATAATAGGACCTTAGATAAAGTCCACACCTGTACATTTGTTGCAGGTAGGTGACCAAGTGTCGTGGTTTGCCCAGGACCGCAGGATTTTCTGGGATGCAGAACTCTTCAGTTTTAAAACTCAAACAGCCCTAGGCAAAACAATCCTCCTCTCTCCTACAGCTGCCAATCACTCCATGCTTACTTCAAGTGTGTATATTATTTTCCAAAGTACGTTCATAGACATTATTTCATCTAATTCTCAAAACAACCATACAACAACTATTTTCTTCTTTCAGGTGAGAACCAGGGCTCAGAGAAACAAAGTAATTTGTCCAAACACATAAACCTGGTAAATGGCAAAGCCAAGGTTGACAGTATTTCCCTAACCTAGTTCACTCTATATAGAGCAATACTATGGCCCTTTAAGAACGACTCAAGGGCTTCCCTGGTGGCACAGTGGTTGAGAGTCTGCCTGCCGATGCAGGGGACATGGGTTCGTGCCCCAGTCTGGGAAGATCCCACATGCCGCGGAGTGGCTAGGCCCGTGAGCCATGGCCGCTGAGCCTGCGCGTCCGGAGCCTGTGCTCCACAAAAGGAGAGGCCACAACAGTGAGAAGCCTGCGAACCGCAAAAAAAAAACAACAAAAAAACAACGCAAGCAGCATCACCGGTGAAGTATTTTTACCAAAAATCTTTCAACTTGAACCTAATCAAGCCTTAAGTCTAACTTCCAGTTTACAGAAATGACAGGGTGACAAAAGAATAAGATAAGCAATGTCTCAGGAAAATAAGGCAAATCCAGAATGTAGGACATTCTGTTAAACAACTGACCCTGTTTCTTCAACAAACCAATGCCATGGAAATTTTTTTAAAAAACGGGGGTAGATGACAACAAAAATAATCGCACAAGACTTCTAAGAAATGATAAAACTTTATGTAAGAATATAAAGGAAGACTTGAATAAATAACTATTCAAGGCTGGGAAGACAAGTCAACTCTACTCAAATAAAGATATAATTCAAAGCAAATCTAATAAATTCCAATATAAATACCAAAGGGAGTTTTGAGAAACTTCACTTTTGAGGAATTCTAAGATTCATACAGAAGAAGCAATGTGCAAAAACAGCCAATGTAACCCCAGAAAAGAATAAAAAGGAGCACAGGACTTTCCTTACTGGGAATCAAGACATTCAAAACTCTAGTATTTTAAATAGGACTAATTAAATAGCTCAAGGCAACAGAAAAGAGAGCCTAAAAATGAACCCGTGTGTATTTGGATATTTACAATATATTAAATGTGATCTTTCAAATCAGTGAGGGAAGTATGGATCACTGAATAAAACAATTTAAAAATGTTAAAAAAAAAAGGGGGGTAGAAGTGGTGATGGAATTGTTCTAGATTAAAAGAAATGAGAAACATAATAGTGTAAAAGGGGGTTCTTGACTGGTTTCTGGTCTAATAAAAACAGTTATAAAGGACATTTTTATGGGAAAACTGGGAAAATTTGAGTATCAACTGGGTACTAGATGAGAATCGAGAATACTAGTGTTATTTTTGTTAAGTGTGATAATAGTACTGTGGTTCTCCAGAAGAATGACGTCTTTATTTTTAGATATGTGTCATAAAGTATTTAGGGAGGCTATGTCATGACTTTCATAATTTACTTGAAAATGGTTTAGCAAAAAAAGAAAAAGGAAAAAATATACATGCACATACACACACTCATACTTCAAATACACAGATAAATACCTACACATATTTTAAACATACACAGACACAAACACATTTGAAATAATTACAGCAACATGTTAACAACGGTTGAACCTAGATGGTGGATGTATGGGTGTCCACTGAACTGTAATGTTTAAAGTTTTTCATAATAAGTAGAAGAAAAAGCAAAGGTAACAAATATACAATGGAAGTTAGGTGATGAAATGATTCAATCCAGGTGCCTGAAGAAGGACCAAGCATCTGGGATTAATTACAAACATTACATCATCAAAAGGTAAGTACTTGCAAAGAAGTAAGCCTATTTCAGGCACTGGTGTTTTGTTTCTGTGATTCTTCAAAACAGAATTAGAAATTCAATTATCCTTTTAATGCTCTCACCTGCTGCCCTCCTTCTAATTTCTTGTTCAGCTTCTGTAGCTGCATAAAAATCTGAAGGTTTTCTTGCTGTAACTTCTGTTGTTCAGCCAGACACTTCAACACCAGACCCTGCAATCTCTCAACCTCCACCTGCAGAGTGCTGCATGCACAGGTAGAAGTCAAGGGTGTTCCCTTCCCAGCGCATGTTCCTGTGGGATTCAGCCGAGGTGGCTAGAGAGACAGGAGAAAAGGGTCATAGGAGGTTCTGCCCGGATGCTACAGCTCCCCAATCCAAATGTCCTCTAAGTGCTACCAGATTTTACTTTTAAAGTAACAATATAAAACACATATACACAAAGTAAATGGAAGAGAAACTGAAAACTGCTGGGATTACAATAGAACCTGGCTCTAACATAACAGAGCAAGAGGACTCTCAGTGCCTCAGTCTGCATTATGGTAAGGTAAAAGAATAATCATCTATTTTGGAGAACTTTGTGAAAAATTTTAAAGTCATTGATATCTTCCTATTTAAAATGCTGAAGTGAGAGAATGCACAATTTGGTTTGGAACAAGTTTTTTTCTTTTTTTTTTTTTTGCACGCCAGCTTTCTCTAGTTGTGGCAAGCAGGGGCTACCCTTCGTTGTGGTGCGCGGGCTTCTCATTGCGGTGGCTTCTCTTGTTGCGGAGCATGGGCTCTAGACGTGCGGGCTTCAGTAGTTGTGGCACACAGGCTCAGCAGTTGTGGCTTGTGGGCTCTAGAGCGCAGGCTCAGTAGTTGTGGCGCACTCTACTCTATGTGCTCCACGGCATGTGGGATCTTCCCAGATGGAACAAGTCTTTCTGATCACAGTGAGGGTACCATGATTCAAAGGGTCAATATTCATGAAATGTAGTGGATCACACTTTAGAAGAGATTTAAGAGGTGTTCAGTAAATAGGATCGCCAAAACAATTCAAGACAGCTAACTGACAGAGGAATTAAAATGTTTACCTTGAAGTTTCAAAGGCTTTATTTCCTCTTCTGGGAAGCTTTTCAATTATCCTAGCCTGGATTTTCCTCCCTTCTTCTACTGTACTTTGTTTATAGGAAGGGTCAACAAATGATAGCCCATGGGCCAAATCCAGCCTACTGCTTGTTTTTATAAATAAAGTTTTATTGGAACATAAGCATGCCCATTCATTATGCATTATTTTTGGCTGCTTCTGTGTTATGATATCAGTATTGAATGGTTGCAAGAGACTGTATGGTCCGCATAGCCTAAAATAATTACTATGTAGCCCTTTAGAAAAAGTTTGATGATCCCTGGTTTACAGTTTTATTGAGATATTTACCACAATTTGATTTCTACCAAAGTTAGGTATACATGCATTGCTCCCCCAGTAGACTACAAGTATTATTTCTTACTTACATTTAGAACCTCCAACCTACCCTAGCAGTGTCATGAAAAGTTGGATTTGAATTTTGGAATTTCAGTTTTGGTACTTCTGAGGCACAGAGAAAAGAAAGACAATCATCTGGTATAGAAAGATGGGGGCCTGTCAGAAATGTGAAAAGGTAGATACTTTTCCACAGAAATCAGTTTCGCCTTGCATACAGGCTTTAAGCACTATTGAACAGACAGTATGAGTTGATGCTGGGCAGCTGGGAAACCAATGAAGCTAGAGGGGAAGACAGTGAGGCCAGGAGAAGTGGTCAGAGCTTACAGCCACTGTTTACCTAGTTGTGATTTAAAGGCAAAAGCTCAGTTACCCAGGCTCCTTCTGGGGGCTTGTGTTCCAAAGGAGCTTCAGAGCCCACCTTGAGTCCTTGTAGCTCTTCGTAGGGCAGAGTATCTTTCTCAGATTCTGAAAAAGCTGCACTTAGGGGGGATGGGCTGTCAGGCATAGGGATGAATTCTGCATTTTCCAGCTCCTATGTATAAAAGAAAGAATCTCATCAGTTCTGTTTGAGCCATTTACTTTCGACCAAATTCCCTTCTTGCTATAGCTTTCACTCTGTCGTGACATCAGCACCCTCTAGTGGAGCAGGACAGTTGTGGTTACAACATAGCTCGCCCTACCTGTCAACATCCTGCCATTCCTTCCTCTGAGGAGTGAACAGTGAAGCAAATTCAAACTCAAATCCAAGAACATTTTGGAGTGTCTGACATGTTTCTCTAACACACTCAGTCTACACAGGCTATTCAGTAAGTTGGGAAGCTCTAAGGTAATGGCAGTGAGGCCAACTGCCAGGTTGCTAAAGGCTGACCTAAAGCTTTAGATAGAACTGTGTGCTGCTTCCTCCATTCATATTCCTATGTAGCTATCAAGTTTAATCTTATTAGAGAGGGAGCTTTAAATCTACACGTTCTCTCTTTGGTTGGGGGCGGGTACAAAATTTAAAATTTCTCTAACTATAAATGTTGACTGTAGAAAATGTGAAAATACAGATGGGCAAAGGGAGATGATAAAAATCACCAGTAATTCCATCACTCATAGATAACCACTGTTAAGCATTTCTCTACCATAAGGCATTCCAATTGCCCCAATATTCTACTTCTACGAACCACAGTACAAAATCTAGAAGCTTAACCTTTGCATGCATGCATTACAAAAACTGCCTTCAAGGAAGGCTGCACTAATTTCCATTCATTTAAGTAATACAGGTATGAGCACATCTTATACCTTTTCTTGTCAGGAAGAAAAAGGATTAGAGATTTGGTGATTTCGGTTCAGGTAGAAATCAGAAACCTAGATGCCTGCTGCAAAACGCTTGGATAGGACATGGGAAACAGATCCTTTCTAGTCCCTACAGAGGTACCTCTACCAAAGGAATTACCTTTCGAAGCCAGCCAGGACAGGAGCTGCTGGCCCCACTACTGATCCTCACGGCCTCCGTGGGACTGACTAAACCTTCCATTCCTCGGTCTGCTTCCATTGTTCCTCGGAAGCCTCCACTTGGATCAGGAGTTTCAGATTCCTGCTGACTGTCCTCCTCTTCTCCCCTACCGCCACCGCTGCCACCTCCTGGGCTAGAGCTCTGAACCACTGACAGATACACAGCACAGAAATAGAAAGCTTTGCTATGCAGCAAGATTTACCATCTGATAGCCCCACCGACCCCCGGAGAGGTTCCTAGAGTTGCGTGAAGCAGAACAGCAACAGTGTAAATCAGATACTTGGGACTAAATTTTTAGTTTTTATACAAGGTATTGTGTATCAGTATCTTTATAGCAATATTCACTTCTACTTTCCAAACTTGCTTATCCTTATGTCCACAGCAGATTATCAATGTTCTACCGCATTACTGAATACTCACCCCAACCACAGCATCCAGGCCTTAACAGATATACCCAGACTCCAGCATCCTTCATAGAGGTTCACCTTATATACAAAGCTTTTTCACATTTGAGCCAAACACCTCTTAAAGTTGCCAGATAAACTCACCATTAACTCCCTTTCTGGGGAAACACCTGAATGGAGAAGTCCTCAACCATTAAATTCATTAAATTCTTTAATGACTATTCGTAAGAATTTAAAAAATATGATGGCTGGTTCTTTAAATATCATGCAGCATATTCCAAGTTACATTTAATGAAGATGAGCTGATGTACAGTCAGGAAATGACACTGAGCTTTAATATGAGCCAAAGAAAAATATAACTAAGAAAGTAATTTGCCAAAGCTAAAAGAAAAAAAAATTGCATGGTATATTCTAAAGTTAAATGTAAAAGCTTATTTACGATCACCAGCTAACCTGGCTTGAGGACTGACTATGCCACACTGTGATCCTACCAAAGCCGCAGAACTGTAGATGCCAAAATAACCTCTTAAGCTTTTTTGTTTTAAATGGCTTTTAAAAATTATGTTACATTTGACATACACATTAAGACTATTTTTAACATATGTGTAAGTTTTGATGCCTAACAAAATAACCATACATGCATCTACTACATGAAAGTACAATTAGTTTCCAATACGGTAGCCATTAGCCAAATATGGTTATTTAAATGTAAACAGAATGAAAAATTCAATTCCTCAGTCGCAAGAGCCACTTTCAACTGCTCAACAGCCACATGTGGCTGGTGGCTATTACACTGGACAGCACAGACATAGAACATTTCCATTATCGCAGAAAGAGCTATGGGACAGGGCTGAACAAGAATAATACCTGTTTTGCTCCATCTGCCTTGTGAATTCCTTCCTTCTCTGGCCTCCTACCTATATATAACTACTCTGATTAATTTTGTATTTTTCATTTCTTCTTGCAAAAAAAAAAAACTTTATCACATACTTAGGTATCCTTAAGCAATATATTATTTATTTTGCTTGTTTTTGAACTTTATAAAAAGGCATGTAGTCTGCTGCAACTTGCTTTTTACATTTCACATTATGGAAATATTTGTAGATGTTGTTCATTTTAACACATATAATATTCCATTGGATGGTTATAACATAGTCAACCAACAAATATTTACTGAGCATTTACCATTTGCCAGGCATTCTTCTAGGCAATGTGGATAAAATTATTGAATAAAAAAGACAAAAATCGTTGCCCTTACAGAGTTTATATTTTCCAGACAATGGACATGTGCTTTTAATCTTAAGTTTTTCCTTTAAATACTGTTCTAGTAAAACAGAGCTGTAATATAACAGCTGTGCTTAGCAAAAAGGTATTTTATCATTTGTGACAGATATTAATATGCACAAACAGATGCTGAGCAATGGATTACTAAAGGAAACTAATAAAAGGTATGATGTGTGTTTGTGTAAACTAGAGCTCAACAAGTCTAGATCAGATTTTCAACTGTCTTTTTGGAGGATTAGTCTGCTTTCATTCTGGGTCTTCATCTGTTTTGATTGCACAAAACATCAGAATCCAGTTCTGAGACATCAAAGACTACAGGTACCCTAGCAAATGGAAAACCAGAAGGAACACAGATTCAATTTCCTAGCATGGCCCCAAATAAGAGAACCATGAAGAAAGCAGCCAAAGGAAAAGTATTAGAGAGGTTTGGGCTGATTTTCCCAACTACATTGAAAGTTCAGCCAACTTTTAATTCTAAGGGCTTATTCTGAAGGACTACTTCTATAGACTGGAATACCCCTGGGAACACTATGGAAGTAAAGGGTAGACAGAACCCATAGCCCCTAGCATTGAAAGGAAAGGAACAGTACGTAAGTCACAATACAATGTTGGGCAAGCCACGTAATTACTCCCACATGTGTGGTGGCAAAGATGTACTCTCCCTCTGACCGCAATGTAGAAGTCATAACTTATTGTGAAATCTACCAAACTATGACCTTCCCTCTTGATCACTGTATTCCTCATTTCCCAGAGATATTTCCTATTTCCTTTTTTGGGAGACTGCACGGAATTCAACCCAAAGACTCACACCTCAGAAAACCACTGGTACCTGAGATACTGCTACTTACCAGTTCCGATGGATAAACCACTGCTATTCGAACGGATGGTCTTAGAATTCAATACTTTCTCTGAGGAAAAATATTCAGTAGGTAAGCATTGTTTACAGCCAGAGACAGGAAAAGTGACAGCCTAGGATAGGGAGTTAATCTAGGAGATAACTGCTATCTCTCATACCAGATAAAAATATTATAAGCCAAGCACCAATAGCTACTCTATATTCAACTATGTAGCAATTCTCCACCTTAACTATTCTTTGGAATCACCTGGGAAGCTTTAGAAAGTAGCAATGCCTAGGTCCCACCCCAGAGGTTCTGATTTAATTGGTCAGGACAATGGGATTTCTAAAAACTCCTCAAGGGATTCTAACGCGCAGCCAAGGTTGTGAACCGCTGACCTAAAGAATGAACTTGTAAACCTTCACACAGACCTTTATAATTTGTTCATAACAAAGGAATCTTTATGCAGGAGGCAGTTATGATTTAGTTTCTTTTTAAAGGTGTACTGTATGTTTCTCACAAAAGCATGAGCACAGATAAACTAATCAGTGGGCTACTAGAAGTAAATTCTACCGCGAGGGGGTCAGAGCCCTTATGTTATCATAAGACAGCAAACAATGTTCTATTCCTACCACTAGATATGGTATCACTGACAATTATTAAGACTTACACGAGTAGCTTCTTTTCTTCAGGACACTTCTGTTTGCCAGAATGTGACCATTAGTAACTTAGGTGTGGGTCTATCCTCTGTCAAAGCCATCCTAACCAACACATATGGAACCCTTACCAACAATGAGAATGGTGTGCCAGCCTCGGCAAGATAAGTCTGGGACGTGATGCAGAGATCCAAAGATAGGCCGAGGCCATGAAGTGCAGATATCAGAGCCATGCGGTCTCTCTGTGGGGGTCATTGCCAGGCGACCATTGCCACCATTGCCCCAGGCAAAAATGTGATTATCTAGACAAAAAAAATTAAACAGCAGACAATTGAACAGAACACTGGCTTCCCAACTCTTTTGGGTTCCCCATCTTTATGCCCTAGAGCTAAAAAGATTTTCCACCATGTACAAAACAAGGGAAAGCTATTTATTCCCCTATATAAAGCCTAAACGACTCCTGATGCCACCCAGGTAAAAATGACCGCCGCTCTTACATACTGCCATCCGTTCATTCACTCATTCAACATTTTTGGTCATTCATTCAAATAATTATTGGGCATCTACTTCATGACAGGCACTGCTTGAGGTGCTAGGAAGAGAGCAGAGAACAAAACAAAGTTGCTGCCCTTGTGGAACTGACATTCTAGTGGGGAGAGACTGATAAATAAATTACTTCAGGTAGCATTAAGTGCTAAGAAGGAAGATAAACAATAAAGAAAACTGGAAATAAACAATAATAGTAGGGTATCATTACTTTAGACAGGGTAGTCAGAGAAGTACTTGTTGATACTTGAGCAGAGACCTGATTGAAGTGGGAGAGAACCAGGTGGATATCTAGGGGAAGAGCTTTCCAGGCAGAGGGAATAGCAAAGTGCAAAGTATGTATCACAAACACAACACAGAAGTCCTCTGCAGCTGGAGCAAAGTAAAGGAGGGGACGGTGGCCATAGAAGAGGTCAGGAGGTGACTGGAGTCTGGGTCATGCAGGCCATTCCAATGACTTTGGTTTTTACTGTTTGAGATAGGAAACTAGTAGAGATTCTGAACAGTAGGTATTTAAAAGGATCCCCTAGGCTACCATGAGGAGAACTGACTGCAGGGGCCCAAGGATGGAAGCAGGGAGATCAGTTGTAATAGTGAAGATGGTAAAAAGTGGTTGGATATATTCTGAGGATAATCTATAGAATTTGTGAATGGATGGGACGTGGGGTGTAGGATAGAGGTGCCATTTTCTGAAACAGGAAGGCTACAGGAGGAACAGGTTTGAAAAGAAGATCGGAAATTTGATTTTGAATACAGTAAGTTTGTTTGAGATGCCCATTACCTCTTATCCAAATCAGGGCATTTTTTAATGAAAAGGGGGTGCTATTAATGATTAAGCCCGGACAGTAGGCATGAATCAGGACCAACCTGGGAAGACCGGGCTATAAAGCCACTTTATCTTTAGACATCCAAATCAAGGGACTGTTGAATCAGTGAGTCTAGAAGTCAGGTACAGTAATTAAAGCTATCAGTGCACAGGGAAGATTTAAGGTAATAAGCTCAATTAGATAATAAAGGGTGAGGGACTTCCCTGGTGGCACAGTGGATAAGACTCTGCGCTCCGAATGCAGGGGGCCTGGGTTTTATCCCTGGTCAGGGAACTAGATCCCACATGCGTGCCACAACTAAGAGTTCACATGCTGCAACCAAGGAGCCCGGGAACTGCAACTAAGGAGCCCACCTGCCACAACTAAGACCTGGTGCAACCAAATAAATGAATAAATAAATATTAAAAAAAAAAAAAAAAGGGAGAGGATTGTGCCCTGGACACTCCAGGCTTTAGACTTGGATACTACAATCATGGCACTGAACCTACCTGACTGCACTAATCTGTCTATATGTATGTCTCCCCTACCCTACTAGACTGTGAGTTCCCTGAGGACAGGGACTTTCTGAAACTTTTTTTTTTTTTTTGCTGTACGCGGGCCTCTCACTGCTGTGGCCTCTCCTGTTGCGGAGCACAGGCTCCGGACGCGCAGGCTCAGCGGCCATGGCTCACGGGCCTAGCCGCTCCGCGGCATGTGGGATCCTCCCAGACTGGGGCACGAACCCGTGTCCCCTGCATTGGCAGGCGGACTCTCAACCACTGCGCCACCAGGGAAGCCCCGTCACTTTTTTTTTTAATTGAAGTATAGTTGATTTATAATATTATATTAGTTTAGGTATACAACATAGTGATTCAATATTTTTATAGATTATATTCCATTTCAAGTTATTATAAAATAATGGCTATATTTTCCTGTGCTGTTCAATATATTCTTGGTGCTTATTTATGGTATACATAGTAGTTTGTATCTTTTAACCCCATATCCCTATCTTGCCCTTCCCCACTTCTCCTTCCCCACTGGTAACTACTAGTTTGTTCTCACTCTCTCTGTAAGTCTGTTTTTGTTTTGTCATTCTCATCCGTTTGTTTTATTTTTTAGATTTCACATATAAGTGATAACATAGAGTATTTGCC
Organism: Orcinus orca; assembly: GCF_937001465.1. NCBI lineage: Eukaryota > Metazoa > Chordata > Mammalia > Artiodactyla > Delphinidae > Orcinus > Orcinus orca. The sequence continues at coordinate 174,248,621 of NC_064560.1, forward strand.
ATCCTCTGACTTATTTCACTAAACATAATACCCTCTAAGTCCATACACATTGTTGCAAATGGCAGAATTTCATTCTTTTTAATGGCTGGGTAATATCCCATTTACTGTATATATGTACCACATCTTCTTTATCCATTCATCTGTTGATGGACACTTAGGTTGCTTCCATGTCTTGGCTATTGTAAATAGTGCTGCTATGAATACTGGGGTGCATGTATCTTTTCGAATTACTGTTTTCCTTTTCTTCGAATATATGCCCAGGAGTAGAATTGCTGGATCATACAATGGTTCTATTTTTACTGAGACTCACTTCTATAGTCCCAGAGCCTAAAGGAGGACCTGGAGCATAGTAGGCACTCAGTTTATGTCTGCTATGTGAATGAGGTGATCAAGTACAGTTCAAAGGAGTAGAGGAACATTTATCAACAGGTAATATGCCCAGACACAGAGTCTAATTCTATACTCGTCATTCTGAAGTTTAACTTGATAAGTACACAGATACTGAAGAAACATTACCTCTCTGAGGACCTGTCAGAAAGTGCTACTGAACTTGCTATACTATTTTTAATCCTCAGTGACATCCTGATTCTGTCTTTCTAGGTACCATTTCCATTTATCTAGCCTGAACTAACCAGTCTGTTCCCTAAAACCACTTGTTCTGGGACAAGCAGGGAAGGTTAATGTGCTACTCTGAAGGCTGGTTCACTTAATTAAATATGGTAAGAGATCACTTATCTGACACTATTGCTGGACCTCTCTTGTGTAAGTAACAGACACAGACTGAAAGAAAACAAAGACGTCCCAGAGCATGAGCAATAACAAAAAAAGCCAAAATGAGTCAAAAGATAAGAAGATGAAATATGTTTTTTTGTTGTTCACTAGTCACAAGAAAGAAGTGGCTACAAAAATCAAGAGAGTTTAGAAGGTGTTACAGGAAGAGAGAAAAAAGAAAAAAAGAAAGCACAAGAAAGAGGAAAGCGAGTGAAGGCTAGCAGAAGCTGCAATAAAGAAGAGAAGTGATAGGAGCAGGATGCTGAGGAGAAGAAATAGCTGAGAGGAAAGAGAGAAGAAAATTCCATTAGACCAATTCAGAAAGTTGAGAAACACATGGTATATAGCCCTTCAAGCCTTAGCAGTCCCTAAAGACATCACTGCAGTGCAGCTGACCCCAACCAAGGAACAAGGTTAAATTATGTTGTTCTCCTCTCTAGCCACCCAACATTTATTGGAACCAACATGGTACTGGGCAAGGTATATATATATATAAATATTTAATAATTCTTAAAACATTGTACCAAAAAAGTTAAAGTAAAAAAAGTAGGGATTTAAGAGTACTAACTTGCCATTTTCTAGAAATCTGACCTTTTTACAGCAATCACTATGTTGGACACATGAAAAGTTAATGAAGCTCCATAGGCATAAAAACTGGCCACCAATTTAACACAGATAAAAAAGTAAACATATGATCCAGCTACACAAATAACCAGTCCACCTCTTTTGCAAGCAAAAATTAAAATATAGCCATCTATCCAGAAAGCCTGAAATAACATGTACAGACTCACCATCAGTGGCAGCAATGGTAAACTCATCACCGCAGGAGACTCTGATCACTTGCTTTCCACCTAGGGGGCCCCCCAACAGGTTGATTCCTAGACGCTTCTTATAATTTCCAACACCCAGCTGTCCACACTTGTTGCAGCCAAAGGTCAGCAGCCGGCCTCGCTCTGAGACAGAAGCAAAAATAAATAACCAGGTACAAATGGGTCATGAAACAGAGGGAAAATGCAGACAATGCAGAGTCCCATAGACTAGCTTCTGGTTGTTAGAGTATACAAATATAAAGCTAGCTACACAATCCTGGACCTAGGGCAGCTAGGGCATCTAGAACTATGACCAATTAGACCCAGGAAGCGATTCAATATTATATATTTTATTTTAAATGTGGAAAATGGGTACTATTTAACTTAGAAAACTTATAGATGGTGCTAAATACAAATAGCAGTTGCCAGAAATTATAGGTGTGGTATTCTCATTAAGGAACGTATTGATTATATACTTATAATGATTACCAACAAAACATTTATTTGAACGCCCAATTTGTTAATGAGATAATACTGGATGATGGGGGAAATCAGGAGAATGTGTACATATAGTTAAGAAGCACTACTACTTGATAGAAAAAAAGAGCCTGAAATACTAAGGCCTGTGTACACAGTCGTACATCAACTCACCATCAATAGCAGCAGTGTGAGTCTTGCCTGGGGCAATTGTACGGATCTTATAAAAGGACAACTGTTTGGCCAAGGTAAAGGAGGTTGTGTAGGGGACTTCGTGGTATGCCTGAAACAAGGTAGAACACAAAGCAAAGACTCATGAAGTAAAAAATGGAGGGGAAACAGGCTGAAAATGTTGTCGTGGTGATCAAAAGGCCTTTCAAGCGAATCATGTTATTAAGAAGGTGCCAGGTAGCTTTTCATCTCCAATAGAATAAAAGAAGAAATAAGCTCAATATGTAATCAGAGAATTTAGTATGAGACAGGACTTTCTGACCACAAAAGTTTTAAGATTCCTAAATTAGGGTATGCACAACATGAACTCTCCATCCCAGAAGGCATCTATATAAGGATAGAATCATTGATTTTTGTCTTGGTTATACACTCTACATACCTAACAAAAGCAGGGGAAGGAATTAAAATCCTGAAGACTCTGTCCAGCCCATCAGTTTACTGTGATCTAATTTTATCTACAATATTCTCAACTTGTTAAAAACCACGTTCCTTTTTTTTTTTGTTTTTTTTTGCGGTACGTGGGCCTCTCACTGTTGTGGCCTCTCCCATTGCGGAGCAAAGGTTCCGGATGCACAGGCTCAATGGCCATGGCTCACGGACCCAGCCGCTCCGCGGCATGTGGGATCTTCCTGGACCAGGGCACGAACCCGTGTCCCCTGCATTGGCAGGCAGACTCTCAACCACTGCGCCACCAGGGAAGCCCTTGTTTTGTTTTGTTTTTTCCCCTTTAGATTAGCATAAAAATAAATCTTCCCATGTAAGTTTAAAATTTCACAACAAACACAATGTTGTAACAAAACCCAAATCAAGTAATGGTAATTCTGAATATGCCTTTTCAAAGTACATGGACACCCTCCCCAGACCTGCTCCAAATTTGCACTCTCCCATTTCACAATCACTACTTTAGAGATTGCTTAAAAATTAATTCTTCTTTTTTTTTTGGGGGGGGGGGCGTGGTTCGCGGGCCTCTCACTGTTGTGGCCTCTCCCGTTGCAGAGCACAGGCTCCGGACGCGCAGGCTCAGCGGCCATGGCTCACAGGCCCAGCTGCTCCGCAGCATGTGGGATCTTCCCAGACTGGGGCATGAACCCGTGTCCCCTGCATCGGCAGGCGGACTCTCAACCACTGCGCCACCAGGGAAGCCCTTAAAAATTAATTCTTACCTTTTCCATTGAGACAGCAAACTTGTCTCAATATGACTCTTTAGAAAATGACAAAAACTCATCATACTAACACAAACAGGGGACTAGTACTTAATATCAGTGGCAAATTTATGACATTCTTGAAGGAGGGGAATGGTAATTACATTTAATAAGCCTGTATAGGATCAGTGATTTGAGAGTAATCATAAAAACTCCCTAGAGAGGTGATACATGGAAAAATGTTTCTTTTCATAATGTTAATTTTCTTGTATCTACTTCAGTGATAAGGTAGAATTTGAATTCCATCACTGATTGTTTGTAATCAATTTATTTATTGAGGTATAACATACTATACAATATTGTACAGCTTGATACATTTTTCTAAAGGTATATAAATGTAAAACTACCATCCAGATCAAGATATGGACCATTGCCATCACCCTAGGATCCCTCCTACTCTTTCTGTTAACACCTATGCCCCTCTTCCCAGAAGCAACCACTGTTTTGACTTTTGCCATCATAAGTTAATTTTGCCTGTTCTTAAACTTCATATAATGGGCATCATATAGTATGTACACTTTTGTGGCTGGCTACTTTACTGGACATAATGTCTGTGAGATTGTCACTTTATTCTTAAGTCAAATTCCACAGTCACAAACCAATAATAGCATTTCCAAAGAAATTCCAACCTAGAGAAGTTCTGATGATGTACTTAGGATACCAAACGGGGTACTCACTTCATGATTGATGATTCCAGACATGCACTGATTCAGACCCAGTTTGTTGAACTCATTGAGTCCACAGGCCAGCACTTTGCCTGACTGGGTCAGCAGAAATGTCCCATCACAGCCACATTGAACTGCAACAATAATCAAGGCCTTGGGAACATCCACCTGCAAGAAAAAAAAAAATCAGAAAATCTCCCAAACATAACTTGTATTAGGGAAAAACCCTCAAATTCTTTCAAAAATGATGCTCTGCATTTAGCAGAATGACTACAGGGAAATAAAGGTTGCTCTGTTTTCTTCAGATTTGCCCAGAAGCTTAGAGGTTACTGTTTTCAACAAGGAGCTCAAGTTTTATAATAAAGTAAAAGAAGGCAATTCCAGGTCAGCTAAAAGTTTTAGCAATAGGTCCTACTTAGGAAGACTTCTCAGAAAACACTGGGAAAAGAGAAGCTTCGATCTATTACTGATTTAGTCCTCTGAGATGCAGAGATCCCATGATAGTTATAGAAGAAACTCAGTAGCCCTGTGGGGTGCCAGTCAGGTCATATAATAAGTGAGGTGACCAAGGATTGAGGCAGCAGCCAAGACTTCTGAAGGCTCACATCCCTCTGCAGCTAACTAGACAGGGCTGAAGAATGGTGGGGGGACATGATGGATGTCTGTGAAACCTGAAAACTCAAACCTCAAACCTTCTCCTATAGTCTTTTCAGAAGAAGAGGAATAACTGTGAATCCTATTGATTGAGAATGGTCCCACAGATATATGTTAATTTTTAAAATGTAAATAAACATTGTTAATAGTGAACAGTGGGTGAGCCTGTGTCCTAGGGTGCATGTGACCGTGCTCTCTCTGCTTGTTTCAGCTCCCATGCCAGCTCTCACAGTGCCAGCTCTTGCACTACTGAGAGGAATTAGATATTACATTTCATACAATATGACCCCTAAATACAAACAACTACTTCATTTGGTATCCAACTGTGGAAAGGGGAAGGGAAATGGCTGTGCTGTGTTAAGGGATACTCTAATGCTTTCCAATATTTCCCATCCAGGGTGTGTTTAGCTTGACGTGACTTTTTCGCTATACATTCTGATTTTAGTGCTCATCCCCAAGCAAGATGTGACTCCAGAGTGTCCATAGTGGCTGCATCTTCTTTCGCAACTTTTTATGATTTAGTCAGATGACAAGACCACATAGTGCTAAATTAGGAATCCCTGATTGTCTCCCAGATAGGAAATATTTCAGGGATAAACACCTTGATATGAGGAGTCAGGTAAAGAGGACATATTACTGGAGTCTGTGTGACCTAGATAGGCTCTAGGAAGAAGTTGCCTCTGATTTTACCTTTTGTGGTGTATAATAATCCTCTTCTGAATCCAAACCCAGCCTTCCTGAGACACACATAAGAAAGAAAATCATTAAAATGAGGGCTTCCAGGGACTTCCCCGGTGGTGCAGTGGATAAGACTCCGCGCTCCCAATGCAGGGGGCCCGGGTTGGATCCCTGGTCAGGGAACTAGATCCTATGTGCATGCTGCAACTTAGAGTTCGCATGCTACAACTATGGAGCTGGCGAGCTGCAACTAAGGAACCCGCGAGCCACAACTAAGGAGCCCACGTGCTGCAGCTAAGGAGCCGGCAAGTGGCAACTAAGGAGCCCACCTGCTGCAACTAAGACCTGGTGCAACCAAATAAATAAATAAATAAAAAAGAAATCAAATCAAATCAAATCTACTGTACCCCTCAACTTAAAAAAATAAAATATAAAATAAAATGAGTGCTTCCTTCCCAATGAAAATAGTCTATAAGATTCTCTTTTACTGGACTTCCCTGGTGGCACAGTGGTTAAGAATCTGCCTGCCAATGCAGGGGACATGGGTTCGAGCCCTGGCCTGGGAAGATCCCACATGCCATGGAGCAACTAAGCCCGTGCGCCACAACTACTGAGCCTGCACTCTAGAGCCCACGAGCCACAACTACTGAGCCTGTGTGCCACAACTACTGAAGCCCACACACCTAGAGCCCATGTTCCACAATAAGAGAAGCCACTGTAATCAGAAGCTCACGCACCGCAACAAAGAGTAGCCCCCGCTCGCCACAACTAGAAAAAGCCCACGCGCAGCAACAAAGACCCAACGCAGCCAAAAAAAATAAAATAAAAAGATTCTCTTTTACTGAATTAACACTTCTCAAATAGAGGCTGCATGATGTGTTTAGAGGCACACAAGCAAGAGGTCAGGCTGTCCGCCTGGGAATAAGTGGACAGAGTCAAGGCTACACCTACCATATTCACCACAGCCCCAAGAGTAGACTTCTTTGCTTCGTGTCAAAACCACCACATGATTATCTCCACAGGAGACCTGCTCCACTGGATTGTTCAGGAAGAAGTCCAGCTGCATGGGTTCTAATAGTTCAGGGCCAGCAATCTTGTCCATGCCCATGCAGCCATAATAGTCAGATCCAAACGCATAGAGCTGACCTTCATCTGTGAAAGGAAGGAAAGCAGAACCCATCAAAGGAATGACTTATTTTGTCTCATCAGAAAGCTGGCCAGGGCTGGAATGAGGATGACCTCAGCCAATGAGCTCACATGGGATGATTATATCAGAGAAATCTGACAGACTGTCTATCAAGCCTAGAGTTGTTGGTATTTAGGGGGTCACGTGTACTGTTACAGTAACAGTTAAAAAAAGAATGGTGGGATGATATATTAAAGAGGCTTAAAATTTTACCGGGGCCATCTCTATTTTACACATCATAAAGTGAGTAATGGCAAGACCCAAACTAAATTTGAGCTCCTAATTCCTGACTCAGCATTATCTACACCTGACTAGGTAGTGAGGTTATTTCTGCTCCCCCCACAACTGGGACATACGATATATTTCTCCTAATCCCACCTCTTCTCTGTTATCCACCTGCCTTCTCCTTGCTCATCACTACTCTAATGCTATAGCAAGTTGGGCATGTTGTTATTAATGTGTATAATATTTGCTCACTGTCTTTGGTTCTTTGGATACTGTCTTTCGTTGTAAAATCCCAACTAAAACTGCATAGAATTAACTAAAATACCCCACATTAAATGCACCTGGGTGCTTTCTGCTGCTGGCTTACCTGTTACACAGACAGTGAAATCGTCGCCACATGACACCTGACGGATAGCTTTGCCTTGCAACTTTTCCACGTGCTTTGGCTGTCGGTAGGAGGCTTTGTCTCCATGGCCCAGCTGACCATGGAGTTTAGTACCCCCTTGCATGTTCTGTGAAATAAATAGGTCTTGTGAAGTTTTAAACTTTTCACGCCAAATCTTTAATCTAATCTGTAGTATCACTTATTAAGAAAAACAGTAGGAAAAAAATCAGTTGGAAATATAGAAACGGGAAAAAAAAAAGGTAAGAGGATTAAACCTTTTAATGGTAGATAGTAAAAAACCCCTGCCAACAGATAAAGATTTTTAAAGTATCCAGACTGATATCCATCGGGCCTTAAAAGGACCCATTCTCAATTTTGTCTTTCTTCTCCAAGTCTAAGGTGAACTGTCTATTTAATTATGGGTGATGATGAAAAAATTCTTTACGTAGTCTAATTTGATTGTTTTTTTACAGGAGTACAGCCTCTTGGAAATCCTTATAAAAGTTTTACAAATTTTGGTCACAGTTTCCCTGAAATACGTAACCGTCATAAGGAATCTGGTAACATCAAAGACGCTGCTATAAAGCACTGAGAATAGTCCTACATGACTTTTCAATAGTTCTAAAGATTTAAGTAATTCTTCCCATCCAATAACTCAACTGTAAGTCCTTACACAAATGTTTTTTAAGGCACTAATTTCAATCCACCTCTGGCAGCCCCCCAGAAGCTAGTTCTTTAAGTGAGAGGATTTTAGGAAATAACAGCAAGTTAAAACTCTATAACAGAGGCCAAATCACTCATTCTTTCTCTCTATCAATCAATAGTTGAGTGTCTACTCTGTTACACACTGGGGATAAAGCCTGTCCTCATGGAGAAGTTATCTGAAACTACTGGAAAAAATGAGCTCCCTCAGGAAGGAGGAAGAGTGGGAAGAACCGAGAACCTAAGATAAGACAAGGTCAGGTAAAGAAAAAGAGGCCTGAAGTGAGCCTGAGAAGGCACAGCAGAAGAGACAGGAGCAAAGTCAAGAGAACATGCTCTTGCAGAAGCCAAGGGAAGACCAGGCTTCAAGGAGGGAGTGACCAACTATGTCAAATACTACAGGAGATCAAGCAAGGACTCAAGTGTACCTATCTGTTTTATTTTCACAATTTATAGGTCATTTTGTCAAGAGTAGTTTCAATTGAGTGGAGGGATGGAAGCTGCACTGTAGGTGAATGAGGAATGAGTGGGAGATAAGAAAAGAGACAGCAAATATTGGCAGTTTGTTCGAGGTGAGAGAGAGGATAGAATCTAGAGGGGAACAAAGGAAAATTCTACTCAAGATATTCCATCTTCAATCACTGATGGAAGTCTTAGAATTTTCCTGACATGGTACACTGCTTCATTTGTTTACAAAGCTATTTCACAGGTATGAGTTGCTCTGAAATGCATGGTAATAGAACAGAGTAATTAAGTGACCTTCTGAAATCACCCAGTGGTAAATGAGAATGCAATCTCCTGAGTCCAAGCCTTTTAATTCTTTCTCTCTTTCTTTCTCTCTCTTTTATTCATTCATTCAAAAAACATTTATAAGCGACCTAACATGTACCAGGCATTGGGGATACATCAGTGAACTAAACAGACAAAATCCCTACTCTCAAAAGAGCTTACATTCCATCATCCCATGCTGCCACTTCTGCAGCACATGTTCAACCAACAAAATTCTTAGACAGCCTGGGCCCAGTAAACAATGAGGCGCACGTCACTGTTCTAAAGTACGTAGCTTTCACTTACCACCCAGGTGTATAGTTCCTTCTCCACTGTGACCACAGCAAAGTGGGTATTCCCTGCACACACCTGCCGGGCACTACAGCCACTCTTGATGACATCCAGTTTCTGGGGAGTGGATTTCCCACCACCCCAAACATAGACTTCACTGGTTCGAGATGTTACCACAGCAATGGGTGCTTCAGTCACAGTGCTTGACCTGACGACAACCCCCAGAACAAAGGAACATTTAACATAAAAATTATATCAAAGAAAAATGCTTCCAGTCTTTTCCCTGAGAACTACCAATTATGGTATGAGAAAGTATGTTCTTTCTCGATGACTTATTTCAACCCTCTAACATAGCAGGCTTTGCAATTCCTGCCTTAAGGCTTCATCACAGCTCAGCCACATCAGATAGCAGTCTGATCCATAACACCTACACTTTTCAACTTTTCAACATTCATCATGATAATGATGTCCACTTTAGCATGACGGTAAAATTATAGCTTTCCTTTTCTCTGAAATGACTATTTGACATTTAAGCAGATGTTGGCTTCTGAAAGGATGCCAAAGGCTTCTTACTGGGATCAAACAATGTCCAGACCCAAGAAAGAAAGACCCCCTGGTGGTAATTTAAGATATATTACTTTTCAAGAGTCTCTTGAGCATTACCTTGGTCTCTTTGTAGGTGCATTAAGCAGTGTGACTTTTTCCTCCATCTCTCTACCAAAAGAAAAGCAAAGATACATGAGAGAAATAATAGGTTCTTATATTGCACTAGTGTCTCTTTAAAACCTTTCACAGACTTAATCTTCTATAAACCATATGCCTCCCACAATGTTACAATACTTTTAAGAAAGTACTTCGATACAACTGAAACAGTTCTATAGGCCTAGCATTAGACAATTCATTAAATACAAGGGGGACAGCAGTCTGGGGCCATTTGCTTTCTGTCTCTGAGGAATGTTCCAGGCTGGACCAGAGAACCTTGAGAACCTCTGATGCTCGTTTTTGGAACCTGCTGACATCTTCCTTTAGTCTGCCCGCCGACTCCCTAAACTCAACATCTCTAAAGCTCAGCTCATTGTCTTTCTCCAATAGAGCTTTTCTTTCTGACTCTCCTAATTCTATAACTGGCACCCTCTATTCTTCCAGTGAACTAGGTTTAAAACTTCAGTGATTTTGGATTCAGATGTCTTCCTTTCTTCAATATTCAAGTTTTATAGATTCTACTTATACAATGCCCTTTCACTCACGTCTCCTTCCCAGTCTCACCACCTTGGTTCTGGGCAGCTTTACTTCCCAACTGGGCTGTGGTAGCACCTAATTGGTCTCACCACAGTTTCAATCCACTTTAATCAGTCCTATACTGATTTAACACTGATATTATTACTGCTAAATAACTCTTCCTAAGGCGCATCTCTCACCACATGAACTGCCCTCTCATAAATAACCAACACTTCCGTACTATTCCTTGAATAAAGCACAGATTCCTTCATCTGGCATTCAACATTCTCTGCCTACCTTTCCAGCCTTCCTTCCCTGTATCCACTCCCACGTGCTAACTCAGGGTTCTCATTCTGCCTAAATCAATTATAGCTGAAGACCTGGGGTGGTGCTTAAGAACCAGCATTTTCTTTAAAGTTCCTGAGGTGTTGCTATTGAGAACGCCAGGTCTAGAACCTCTAGCCAAACAGGACTTAGTGCTTCCTGAATACTTCCACAATTCCCTGTGTCTGTGCTTTATCTCGAAAGCTCTTTGTCTTCTGTTTTTCCAACAAAGAACAAAGTTCTAACAAAGTACTACATGTAAATCTCCAACTCTCTCAATAAAAATTGCATTATCAATGGAAACATTTAAATAAGAGATTTAAACAGTGAATATATTGTTGGAAAATAAGCCAGATAAAGAATTAGAATATGCTTAACCAGCCCTAAAGGGTGATATTGCCTGAATACGAAAAGAACATAAATGGAAGTTTACAGTGCTGCATCTGGAGTATTATACATAATTCTATGCACTAAAACACTGGCTGGAGATCAACTGGAGAACCAGAAAAAGATTAATTTAATACAACAGAATAAAGGTTACTGACTAAACAGCAGAGATTATAGAATTAGGTATCACTTAATGCGTCTAAGGGCAACACTTGAAAAAGAGCACAGTACATGTTTGAATATTGGGAAGATTCAAAAACAAAGAACTGGTAGAGGAGGAAGAAGGGTTGTTAGGCAAAAATAGTATAACAGAAAAAAAAATAGATAACAGGATGAAATAGAGACTAGAGCATTTAACAAGGATGAAGAACACCTCTTCCTCTGAGTTAGGGTTTGAAGCCTCCTACAAAAAATGAGGGATAAAGGACCTTCTTCCTACCTCTAGAGATCTTTAACACTAAATAAACCTCAGGAAATAACCTGTCAGGAATCAATCAACTTCGACTACAGGAAATGGGCAAAAGGTATCTGAAGAGGACCTCTCCAATTGCAATCTACCATCTAAACAAATGCACTAAAAAGCAAAGGCCTGGTCCAAACCCATACTACTATCCAACAATTGTTGAGCACCTTGTGCCAGGCCCTGGGCTTTATATGTTGAGCACTTTATATGCGTTACCTCCTTTAATCCTCACCCTACCTCACTTTATAGAGAAAACGAAGGGACAGAGATGTTAAATAACTTGACAAAGATAATGACACAACTCAGATACAAACATAAGGATGTCTGAGTCCGGAGCCCTCCTCTCTTAATTACTACACTCTAGTGCCCAAACTCTAGATTAGAACTCACAGAAGATGGGGAGGAGTGAAGGGCTCCAGGGTCTCATCAGTATTAATTTAGAACAAAGTAGCACAGGTTAAGGAGCTGAAAGTCAGGAACTACATCAAGCAATGAAAGCAGAGATGTTGGAAGAAAATAGCAGCAGAGTGGCAAAGTCAGGAAACACCACCCTCTCTTTGTAGTACTCTGGTCAGGCTTCTAATAGTCAGCCATCTACAGAAAGAAAATGAAGCAACTTCTTTGCTCTTTACCTTCTGCGTTTCCTGAGAAGGGGGCGATCCAGAAGTTCATCTGCAGTGGGTCTCTGCTCAGGATCCTAAAAAGTATCAATGGGTTAGTTTTAACTTAAAGGGAATGCGCAAGGGACTTCCTGGTGGTCCAGTGTGTAAGACTCCATGCTCCCAATACAGGGGACTGGGTTTGATCCCTGGTTGGGGAACTAGATCCTGCATGCATACTGCAACTAAGAAGTGTGCATGCCACAACTAAGAATACATGTGCCCCAACTAAGAAGCCCATATGCCGCAATGAAGATCCTGTACGTCACAACGAAGACCTGGTGCAGCCAAAATAAATATTTAAATAAGTAAATGGAATGGGCAAAATGGGATTTAAAGACGCATTTTACTTCCTCTTAGAAGCCTGGAGGTTTGTTATTCAAAGATCACTATATACCATCCTTCTGTTTCAAAAAACCTGTTTCTTATGTCACATTCTATGCTTCATGCTCACTATCATCAACACTTATATGTGAATGAGAATGTATCTTCCTCACTTGTTTTTAACTGTCAGGGCAGTGGTTCTCAAATTTCAGTATATATAGTACATAAGAATCTCCTGGAGTGCCTGTTACAAATAAAGATTTCTGGGCTTTATCCACAGAGATTCTGATCCAGTCAGTCTGGGGTGGGGCCCAGGAATCTTCATTTTCTTCTTGTAAAACTCCCCCATCCCCTGGAGATTCTAACGCCTGTGGTTCCTGGACCACCTTTGAATAATACTGACCTAGAGCTGCACTGCAAGGCAACTGTGACATTTAGAACTGTAAACATTCTGCACATTAGGAATTCTAAATTACCTCTATTATTTTATGAAATCAATTTAAAAAAATTAATCTTGATCATAAAAAATGGAGCACAATTTAGATGGTAAATTCATTTCGCAAATTAGTAAAGGAAGAATTTGTTGGCTGAAGCACACAACTATCATGAATTGCCAATGCCTATTCTCCTGGATACAGCCCCAAATACATCCTACCCTGGGGAAGTGGATGTGGTTTTGTGCAGGTTCATCTATGCCATACTCCAAACACTGAGGCTGGAAGGGAAAGCACTGAACTGAAATCAATATGTTAAGTCACACTTACCTGGTCAAGGCATGCATGGACCATTTGGATCAGTTCCAAAGAGTACTGGTTAGAATCAACTTCCATGGCCCGGATTCCTTGTACAATCTTCACACACAAGTTGAGTGGGTTCTATGAGAAAATGATTATTGTATTGTCCTTGGTTATATAAAGATGACATTATAATCTACTAGCAGGGGCTTTGAGATGCCTGTGACTATCATATAAAGAAATGGCAATAGTTCTGAATTAGGTCTGACTTCTTTTTACAACCGTTGGTATATATCAGCAAGAAATGGTTAGGGGGGCTTCCCTGGTGGCGCAGTGGTTGAGAGTCTGCCTGCTGATGCAGGGGACACGGATTCGTGCCCCGGTCCGGGAAGATCCCACATGCCGTGGAGCGGCTAGGCCCGTGAGCCACGGCCGCTGAGCCTACGTGTCCGGAGCCTGTGCTCCACAACGGGAGAGGCCACAACAGTGAGAGGCCCGCGTACCGCAAAAAAAAAAAAAAAAAAAAAGAAATGGTTAGGGATGCATTACTGCTGTCAGAGAATGAAGCCAACTGGCCAACATGGAGCCAATAGAATAATATGCGACCAATAGAATAATACTCAGAGTATATTATAATCTGACCCTTCAACTGAATCCTAAGAAAAAGGAAAGCAAGGTTAGCTATGCTCCTTGGCTTTAAGTATGTCCTTTGCCAACTAATTTGCCTCCTAATTTATATATCCGAATAATGGTTATACAGGTGATACTCTGCTGTAACAGACAAGGCAATGAATAATAAGTTCATAATGATAAGAAATTATTATAACAGTGCCACCACCACCTTTACTGAGACCAATAGAAACATAAGTTGCACATATAATGTTTTTTAACCCTTGCAAACACCATGCAAGGTTATCATTACCAATTCAGAGATGTAAAGTAACTTGCCCAAGACTACACACGGATAGTAAAAATGGAGCCATAATTTCAGCCAAAGTCTAAGTGACTCCAAAATTCATTTTCTTTCCACTATGTTATTTAAGAAAACTAGACGATAGATCAGAATAAACTTCAGCACTTAGAAAAATAAACAGGTCTCATAAAAGCCCAAAGAATTCTGCATTATCTTATATTTGCATTTTCATATACATTAGCAGAGCATCTCTATGAGAGGAATATGTATTTTTTCCCTTGTTATAGCTAATGAAATAGAGGATTAAAGACATGAAGTGATTTGCCTAAGTTCTCACATCTGGTTTGTAGAGGATATTGGATGTGAATCCACTTCTGCTACTCAAATTGTGACCCATGGACTAGTAGCATCGGCATCATCTGGGAGTTTGTCAGAAATGCAGAATATCAGGCCTAGCTCCAGACACACTAAAATAGAGTCTGCATTTTAACAAGATGCCCAGGTGATTTCCTATGTATATTAAAGTTTGGCAAGCACTGCTTTATACTGGTCTTTACTTAAGAGGAAAAGAAAAGAGACTTAAAGGGATTTGTTGTTTATAAAACAGTAGCAATCTTTAGTAAGAGTCAGGGTGTAATTTTTCATAAAAAAGATCAAAACACTTTAATGAGTATTATATAACTTGCCTTAGCTTTTATAAAATGATGTAGCTGAAGCGTAAGAGATGAAATAGCTTATCTAAATTGCTGCATCACACAGTCGATCCTAGAGCCAGTTTTAAAATTATAGTCAACGGATTCAAGGACCGTGCTCAAACTACTTGATTATGATTATTTCAGTGGGGAATTCAAGTTGGAAATAAATCTTGTCTATAGAATTTTAGTAATACACTACTAAGCCAGTGCCTGAATACTGGTTATTTTTCCTACAGCTGATTTCTGTTCAAGAAATCAGAAGCTCAGGGATAAAGCTGATTCTCTCAACCAAGCTGTACCATTTGCAAGGACAATGCAGGGATAATACATCAACTTACTGTAGCATCAAACGTTCTCTTTAGCGTAAGCAGTTCAAAAATGACACAGCCCACTGCCCAGATATCAGACTTGAAATTGTATTTAACTCCTTGGCAGAGCTCTGGAGACATGTAATATGGAGTTCCCACAAGCTGAACAACAAAGAAAGCAATCAAAGAATAACTTCTTTTCTGAGGTAACTATATTAATATTTCAACAACTAAATTAAATTTCCTAGAACTAGTGATAACAATTACAAAACATTCATCAGCATATCCCAAAATGGTTTTTATGAGATGATGCCACTATGAGGAGAAATCTTATTCATATCAGATCTCTTGGGCCAATTATAAAGGGACAATCTCTGTGGTAAAGACCTATGGTAATTTGGGAGACAGAAAAGCTCTGTGATTCCTGGATCACAAAGGATTTAGGCATTCAAGACCCACTTAAGACTTCACAGACTTTATAAAAAGCATACTTGGTAAAAGTTCACTAATGGAAAAAAAAAAACTGGTAGTGCAGAGATGGTAATTGAATAAACAGGTTAAAAGTTCTAACTGAAATGCATAGTAGTGAAACTTTGTAAATGACTCAATTTAACATTTGTAATACTAACACAGCTAGTGAATTTCTTCCAAATTTAAAAAGACCTTCTGAGTTCAAGAATGTGTTGGAAGGAAAAAAAATGCCCTGAATGGAGGTCATGCCTCTCCCAAGATGAGAGACAATGAGTACCCTGGAAATTCTAATAAAACTGACAGCCATCTTTCATCAGCAAGGCAAAGCAGTTTTTCAGATGGCTTACATATCGTTCCTTCTTTGCATTTAACTGGGTTAAAAAAGTTAAATCTTGGTTTTATCGGATTACTCTTGATGAGAAAAATCCATGCAACATGACTACTTCCTCAGAAACTCAATATGGCACCATCATACAAGCAAACTGAGTCCCTGAAGCCGACTCCCAACCTTGGCTATCAGTATCCTTGGATATTTCTAGATTGCTTGTAGGCACATCTCAACATTATCAAAAATAATCATCAGGACAAAATTAATTTTATTAGTTTACATTTTCAAGTTCTTTTAAAGACAAAGCATTGTGAAACCAGAAGAGTAATAATTGGGTTTTATAAGTCCTAAAAGGATCAGATCACTGTCTTTAAAGATCAGCTTATGTCTACTCTTTACAAATGGTCTTTCATAGGATCAAGTGAGAAGGGAGCTCTGCGGTTCAGACTGTGTATCATATTAAAGATGAGATTGTTCTTTGGGCATCAGCCTTTATTTGTAATATAGGGTTTCTGAACCAGAAAAAACTCAAAGGAAACACAGAGATGTCTAACACCCTAAGAACAAACAATTAAATGAGAGATAAAGTGAAATCTACTAAAGATCCTAGGCTGGAAAAAATGGTAAAGTATTTTATTGCTTTTAGAAAAGTCTCTAGTCAGTGTTGGAAAGGCCAATGATGTCAGAGCTGTTATGTGGACAATGGCTCTTGAAAAAACACCTGAGCATGTAAATGACTGTTAGTGGGTCCAGGAAAAAGACTCCTGAAGACTTGCTTTAGAAGTATGGAGAACTTGTAAAAATATTGAGAAAAGTGTGCAAAATTTAGGGGTACAGTTATATCTCACAGTGCAGGAAAGGAAAAGAAAAAAACTACGTTGGGAGGAATTCCCTGGCGGTCCAGTGGTTAGGACTTTGCTTAAGATCCCACATGCTGCATAGCGCCACCAAAAAACAAAACAAAACCAACCAAGTCAAGGATAACACATACTTACCGTCTCAGCCATGGAATACTCAGAATTAAGTTTCTTTGCTAGGCCATAATCTCCAAGTTTTATCAGGTTTGCTTTGGTCAGAAAAATATTTAATGTCTTTATATCTCTGAAAAAAAAAGATGCTGTATATTAAACCCATATACTCAACTATTTTATCTCATCCCCCTTCCCGCCCCAAATTATTACAAAATAAAAAGAGTGTGTTACCACTGCTCAGGTTGTTACGGGATCCCAAAGAGTGGTCATCACTTTCTCATACATTTTAACACTGAGAAGGGGACTTGGGGGAGTGGAGGCAGAGAATTAATTTCATCCTCCGTGGTTTTGCAGCACAGGCATGTCCCCCAAAACACTGAAGTCGTTAGGAAAAGTTGAGAGGGTCAGACCAAAAAAAAAAAAAATGCTGCCCTAGGTAATCATAATTCCTATAAGGTGTACTGCCTCTTCAATTAACACTTGTGCCTGGAAATAAGTGATTATCAAGGCAATTTTAACACTTGGTTGGTGCCAAAGTTTCAAATTTGTTAAGGCAAGAGAACAGAAGAGACAGAACAGAAGAGACAGCACATTCCAGCAGCAAAATGATTAGGCTATGCAGATCACCTAAATAAAATCACTATCTTTCTAAAGATGAACTGACCATAAGTAACACAAATAAACTGTGTCTAGTTCATACTCTGGCTTCCTTTACTGAAAGATGTGAAAAAAACAGAACAATATTCTTTGTAATTGTCGAAAAGAAAGTAACAATACACAACTGTAGCCACTCGACAGCTATCAAGAAATATATGGTAACTGAATGGACAAATCAATAAAAAGGGAAATGCTAGTGTATTAACATTAATCTCTAACAATGGTCCATGACTCACTTAAGGAGGGTATAATGACGTGGAAATGCTCTTATAATGGTTCTCTCCTATAGCTAAAAGTGAATAGAAAGCTGTTTCCCCTGGCCAAAGCTCTGGTAAAACTGCATAATTAATTGTACAAAGTGAATAAGCTTTTTACTTAAATCATTTATTTATTTATTTATTTATTTATTTTTGGCTGTGTTGTGTCTTTGTTGCTGCACGCGAGCTTTCTCTAGTTGTGGTGAGCGGGGGCTACTCTTCGTTGTGGTATGCGGGCTTCTCACTGCGGTGGCTTCTCTTGTTGCGAAGCACGGGCTCTAGGCGCGTGGGTTTCAGTAGCTGTGGCACGTGGGCTCAGCAGTTGTGGCTCACGGGCTCTAGAGCGCAGGCTCAGTAGTTGTGGCACTCGGGCTTAGTTGCTCCGTGGCATGTGGGATCTTCCCAGACCATGGTTTGAACCTGTGTCCCCAGCATTGGCAGGCGGATTCTTAACTGCTGAGCCACCAGGGAAGCCCTTTTTACTTAAATTAAAAGACTTAATTATAAAATTAAAAACAATTGCCCACTTTATTGCTCAGAGAAAACATTTACTATGAGTTCCAACCAATCTAATACCACTTTTATTGTGGCTTTCTAGGCTTTACTGATGAATTAATGAACTCACCTCTAAAATACTTCTTAAAGAGATGACTGAGCAGTACTTAGCTACTGAGGAGATTCTTCCTAGATCACAGTTTAACTTTAGGAAGTGAAGATAACGCCCCTCATTACTCACTGTTTCCTTCCTAAATTATATCAACGGAAAAGCCTTGACTGCTTAATCAAGAAAATAACAGTGCTGATGGGAGGTACCCAAGGTGAGGGTTGTACTGGTGGAAAGGAATACATCCCACATTCTTTCACTCATTACCTATGAAGGATTCCAGCTTTATGGATACAGCTCACTGCTGAAACAATCTGAAATAGGTACCATACCACCATCTGCAGAGAAAAAATAAATTATACTTGGACTGGAAACAAACCAAAAAAAACCATATAAATAAACACACACACTCGAACACACAAAACAAAGGAAGCTGCAACCAGAGGTTATGATTCAACATGACTTGACATTTCTTGCTTGTAGGTTGAGTAGGCAAAGAAAAGTGGTAGGGGTTTAAAAAAAAAAGAAAAAGCAGATCATTATAAAATAGTTCCAATATTGTTATATAGTATGATGAAGCAGACTTGTGGAAAGAAATCCAGGAAGAATGCAAAGGTATAGAAAACTGGGCATACCAGTATGCAGTAACAGAACCAGGAAAGAAAGCTCATAGAGAATCATGATGTGGAGGTAAACCATTTAGGAAGCAGCTATAGTCAGCTTCCTTGTTAGAGGTTTCCTTTCTCATGAATATCAATCAGAGCCTGGAAGGAGTCTGAATAAAAGGAAAAAAAACACTCTTCATTGTTGTAAGAGTAAATACAGAACTAGAATGCAAGAATCACAACATTACAATTCTAGCTTCCTTCCACAGAAATATGAATTACCTCTTCCTCAAACAACTTGTCCTTCTGACGAAGGATTTTGTCATACAGGTTCCCTCCTGCAATAAAACAAGAAACAGGTTTGAATTGCTTAATAGAGATCAACGCTCCTAGGGTTTTAACAGGTGGCACAGTAAGTGAAGGATTCCACTTCCTCTTAAAAGATACCCCTTCTTCCTTCTCAGCTCTTGGGTACATGGCTACAAAACTCTTCCTATCTGTCAAGGACTATATCTGAAATATTCTTCAGAGATTCCCCTCCCTAACAGAAGAGACTCAATATGAAAATGGGAAGTACAGCATTTTTAGAAAAGATGAGAGTAAAGACACTTTCTATAGTGCCCTAATTTATAAAATTACTTTGAAAGTCTTCAAAATCAGATGATTTTCTTTTCCGAAACTGCTTTTAAAGGAATCTGCAATATTTTGGTAACAACTCTCTCAGTGTGACTATTAGAACATTTGGGTTACAGCTGTGATGTGATGTTTTGTATATACAGGTGTATATCATCAACTTCTTTTTCTTTCCACTTCACGCTGAAAAAGTTTCCCAAAATTTAGGGGAGACTCTAGATTGTTTCCAATCATTACTCCCTTTACTAACTCCTTCCTGCAGAGTAAGTCTGAATTTGCTTCTCCCTTTCATTATCAAGTAATACAGACTGCAAATGATGATGGTTCATTTTATTTCCTACCTGCAGCTGTAACTTACACTGTAGTCCTGGTTAAGTTTCACAACTTTTTTCCCCTTGCAATTTAAACTCAGAGTTTCAATAAATACACCATTCATTCTAGTTCCTCCTAACCACAAAGGAAGTTAGCTACTTGAGGCTTCTGCTACTTCAAAAATTTCTAATATAATCTCATACATTTAGGGTTGAACACAGGAACAATCATGGTACACAAGAATCTAGTAAGAAAGTTAGAAGTCTAGGAGCTTTCTCTTAAGAGATTTAAGTGAAGAATATGCTGGGACCTCTTTAGCATGCAGCTCAAGAAAGGGCTTTGGGGGTTCTCTTACGTAATAAGGATAATAGCTTGTACAGTATTTATCAAAAATTTGCTACATATCAAGTACTATGCTAGGAGCTTTACATATTCATTTCATACAACAACCCTAGGAGGTAACTATTGCTTATCATCAAGCTCACTTAAGATAAGGAGGCTGGGGCACAGAGAGGTTAAGTTGCTAATGCAAGATACAGAGCTAAAAAGTAGTGAAGCTTAGGATATGGGCTCAGGGTCTATTTTCTTAACAAACAGGCTATACTGCTATTTTACAAGCAAAAGTGTTCAAAGAAATCATTTTCATTTTCAGTCAGCTATGATCTTTGGACCACTTTTCAATAGGATGGCTTTAGTTGAAGTCAATATAAATAAATATTACCTATAAGATTTCATTATATATCAAGCCATTTCATTATATATTATATCAAGTGTCAAACCATGCTATGTCTCTAATGCTTGACTAATGTCATTTCATAAGGAAAAAACCTTGAAAAATGAATGTAAAATTCAACTGAACAAGTTATTTGAAGATGGAATTATCATCACAAAGGAGAATCTGAGTATGCAGGGTAAAAATCCCTCCCCTCATTTTGTAGATCATTTCAAAACTCTCCAGGGCCTGAACTATTTCTCTTAAACTCTAGAAATCCATTTAAAGTTCTTACTCTTTGTATGTGTATCTTCTTTTTCTCTCCCCCTTAAGGTAAGTATAAGCACAGGAATGTCTCACTGGAGGAAGTCCCACTGAATTCTACCTTACCATTACAATATTCCAGCTCAATCAGCAGGGTGGTGTTGTCCATGAAGTGATTGTAGTAGGCAATAATGTTGTCATGCTGCAGCAGCGCCAGAATAACAATCTCATTCAAGGCATCACGACGTTCCTTCTCAGACAGTCGGGTCAAATCAACTTCCTTCCACACAACCAATGAGTCATCCTGTAACACAGTAATACAGCTATCATGCTTTCCTCGCGCCTGGCAGAGAATGAATCCACACTCGGATCTGTAAGCCTAGAAAGAAAACTTCCTAGACTGACTCCTTTTTTTCCTTTAAACATGAACAGACTTTAAAGGTTCTGCATACAACCAAGCATCATAATTTACTGCAGGCCTGGGAAAGCATTAAGATGCTGTTACAGGGCTTCCCTGGTGGCGCAGTGGTTGAGAGTCCGCCTGCCGATGCAGGGGACACGGGTTCGTGCCCTGGTCCGGGAAGATCCCACATGCCGCGGAGCGGCTGTGCCCGTGGGCCATGGCCGCTGAGCCTGTGCGTCCAGAGCCTGTGCTCCGCAGCAAGGGAGGCCACAACAGTGAGAGGCCCGCGTACCACCAAAAAAAAAAAAAAAAAAAAAAGATTCTGTTACATTGTTTCTACACTTAATTTACATGATGTCAATTCCAGGTAAAAAATATGGGATGGAGGTAGGTCTCAAAGATTCTATTGAGGGACATTATGAAAGACTGCTAGTCATGATGAGGATTGTATTGGAGAAGTAGAGAACTGGAGAATGGTTACCTATGGCTGACCACAGTTTCTTGTAAAATAGAAATGTTAAAATTGCCTCTAATTTTATAAATTTAGATTTCTCTCTAGTGATTTTCATTTATCCTTTCTGGATAAGAATAAGCCAGGTCTAAGGGCTCTGAGTTCACTTTCCTCACCCTGTCCCATTCTGCAGCTCTCTTTCTACTGTCACTTTTATGTTATCATGTTTTCCTCTTTTCATGAAGACTTACCTGTGGCTCCCAATATTCACTCCGTTTTATAACATCTCTAATTCCTTACAGATACTGCTCCCCAGCCCAGGAGCATCCCCACCTAAATAACCCTCCCTATCCTTTAGAATGGCTTCGTTAGGCCTTTGAAACTTTGAGGGAAGATCAATGAACCTCCCACTGTGCATTTCCTTAACTTTCAGAGCTCATACACTAAAATATTTGTCCATTCTTTTCCCCTTATATACACATACAACTTAAACGCTATTTGTTACTAACAAGACTAACATGTCTTCCCAATGAAATATACGCTTCTTGAGAGAAAGGGCTGCTTCTAAATAAACCCTTGTAAATTCACAGATGTAATAAACATTTGGTGTTATGGATAATACTGTGCAATTTTAGGGAAAGTGCAATCAAACTTAAAACCACCTTGGTAATCAAGTTCAACATGATAATAATGGAAAGGCATGGACAAGGAGATGTGAAACTCCATTCTAGCCCAGGATTTGCTTTTAATTTAAGTGGGCAAGTCCTTAAATATACTATCTTAGTTTCTTTAACTATAAAATAGGAATGCCAAAGCTCATCTCCTCATTCTCATATTTTGAGTACAAATAAGAAAACAGAATACCAACAGTAACTCTAACCTTATACATTAATCTTGCAACCACCTCTCTCCTCCTCCATCTTTTAGCCTTAAAAGTACCTTGGAACACACACCAGAACTGCAGACAGATAGATCACTGATAGATCAATCGCCTTCAGCAACCCCAGCAAGTTCTCATGGATGCTTACCTATTCTAAAACTAGAGTTTTAAGACTTTAGTGATCAAACCCTGTTTATGATTAGTTTTTGCAAGTAGACTCCTCAGTATAGGGTTTTAATCAGTATACATTCTGAACTTGAGGGTCAGTAATCCACAAATCTCTTCAAAGGATTTGTATGTGTGCAGTAGTGGACTGGGGGGAGGGTATGTTTACATTAGTTTCTCAAAGGAGTCCTGTCCCTCCCAAGGTTAAGAACTAATGGCTTAGAATATACCAAAAATAAAAAAGTATTTCCCACGCATAAACGCTGCTGGATAATCACTGAAGAAACTAACACGCTACAATCTTCCCCATGATCTTCAAGAAAAATCTCCAACTGCGTGTTCATATCTGAACATAAAGATACGGCAAAGGCAGAGGAGCTGCCACGGATGTGGGAATTTTGAAGCTATCCCCTCCTCTCCACCTCGACCTTGGAGAGCTGTACAGCACAACAGGATGGAAGTTTTGACAATACCTCACATTCATAAACTACTTTAATTTACAGTTTGCAAAGTACCTTTGTTCGATTCACAAAATAACCTTAAAAAGTAAATACTACGTTTAAGGTACGTAGCTATCACTAACTCCAATTTACAGATGGGGAAACTAAGGCTCAGAGAAGGTTCAATGACTTGTTCAGTTGCCTGATTTAAACAAAAACGACCAGTCAGTAAAACCAGTGCTCTAACAACTCCTAGTGCAGGAGAGTTGAACGAGTGATGAAGACCCCGAGACAGATACCCTGCGGGGCCCTAACACTAAGCGAGGACGACGAGCAGGGAGAGCAGGGCCGCGCAGGCGGGGCGGGGGCGGCCGGAGCCGGGGGCCGCTACCTCGGTGCGGCGGTACAGCGTGGCCTCCCCGAAGGCGCCGCGGCCCAGGATGCGGATGGGGATGTAGTGCAGCTCCTCCTGCTCCGCCGCGCCGCCGCCGGCTCGGGGCCCCGGACCAGCGCTGGGCCCTGGGCCCGAGTCCCCGCCACCCCCGGACTCGCTCCCAAAGTCCGAGTTGAGGGAATCGCAGTGTCGCTCGTATTCGCCCAGCACCGACATGGCGGCGGCCGCGGGACCCGCCTGCGTGTCCCGGGCGGCGCTGCGCCTCTCCCGCTTCAGACGCCAGCCCGCGGCCCCGTCAGCCCAGCCACCCCGCCACCCAGCGAGGCTCCATGGTGGGCCCTTCCCCCTTGACCCGGAAGCAGTTCTGGGTGCTTCCGGCCCGGCGGGGTTTCCTCCGCTTTCTCTGGTCGCTCGTTTAGCCTAGCGGCGAGGCTGCATTTCCTCCAGGCGGTCCGGGAAGTCGAGGCCTCGGGCGCCGCCTGGTGGAGACCGCGTGGAGTCCAGTGGCTCTGGCGGGGGCAAGGGCGTCATCGACGGGTCTGCAGACCCCTCCCCTGATTGCTGGCCAGGTCCCCAGACAGTTTTTTTTAAAAATAGATCTTTATTGGAGTGTAACTGCTTCACAATACTGCGCTAGCCTCTGTCGCACAACAAAGTGAATCAGCCACATACATCCCCATGTCCCCTCTTGATCCTCCCTCCCACCCTCTCTATCCCACCCCTCTAGATCGTCGCAAAGCACCCAGCTGATCTCCCTGTGCTATGCAGCTGCTTACCACTAGCTAGCTATTTTACATTTGGTTGCGTATATATGTCCATGCTACTTATCCTCCTCCTACGTCCTCAAGTCCATTCTCTATGTCTACGTCTTTATTCCTGCCCTGCCACTAGTTTCATCAGTACCATTTTTTTTTTTTTTAGATTCCATATATATGCATTAGCATACGGTATTTGTTTTTCTCTTTCTGACTTCACTCTGTATGACAGACTCTAGGCTCAGACAGTCTCGATGTCCAGAGGTCATCCAGTCTCACATGAGCGCCAGGCCTATCTCAAGGGCAGTGACTGGGGAAACAGTCCCTTCCAACATCGCACAGCGCTCTTTGTTTAGTAAGCAATTTATACATTTTCCCCTCAATTTATACCTTTTTCCCCCCCAGCGGAAATACTTACCTCCTGTCATCTCAGTCAGTGTGCCCAGTTGTTTCTTCCAGACCTACCCAGGACTACGCTGGGTCCCTCCATCTTCCACATAACTTCAAGAATATTTTAAGTCAACTCTCCTGACACTCTCTTTCCAGATTTCACATTCTCCTTCTACGTGTCTTTCCAAATCTTTGACCAACTGACCTCGTGCAACATTCTTTGCGCACTGCCAGATACTGTATCTGGAGGTGGGGAATCTGCAAAGGGTGCTCCCCGCCCTAAAGTCACTAAAAAAATTGCAGTGCAGTGAAAAAACATGTTCCATCAGTTATGTGACCTTGGGCAACTTTACATCTCCAAGGTTCCTTTTTTTTTTTTTACAGTACGCGGGCCTCTCACTGTCGCGGCCTCTCCGGAAGCGCAGGCTCAGCGACCATGGTTCACGGGCCCAGCCGCTCCGCTGCATGTGGGATCCTCGCGGACCGGGGCACGAACCCTAGTCCCCTGCATCGGCAGGCGGACTCTCAACCACTGCGCCACCAGGGAGGCCCTCCAAGGTTACTTTTTTTTTTTTTTTTGCGGTACGCGGGCCTCTCACTGTTGTGGCCTCACCCGTTGCGGAGCACAGGCTCCAGACGCGCAGGCTTAGCAGCCATGGCTCACGGGCCTAGCCGCTCCGCGCCATGTGGGATCTTCCCGGACCGGGGCACGAACCCGTGTCCCCTGCATCGCCAGGTGGACTCTCAACCACTGCGCCACCAGGGAAGCCCCAAGGTTACTTTTTAATCGTAAAATTGTGGGAATATGTCCTACAGAGATAACAACTAACATTTATTGTTATATTCCTGGCACTATGCTAAAGGTTTTCTTGGGACTTCCCTGGTGGTCCAGTGGGTAAGACACCCCACTCGCAATGTAGGGGGCTTGGGTTCAACCCCTGGTGGGGGAACTAGATGCCACATGCAGGCTGCAACTGAGAAGCCCACGTGCTGCCACTAAAAAAGATCCGGCATGCCACAACTAAAACACGCTGCAACAAAGATCCCACGTGCTGCAACTAAGACCCGGACCCAGCCTAAATAAATAAATATTTTTAAAAAATTAAAGGTTTTCTTTCTATGTATAATCCCGTTTAATCCTCATAGTATTCCCATTCTACAAAAGGAACTGAGAGAGAAGGGTTAAGTAACCTGCTCTGTGTTACATAGGTAGTGAGGGGAGCTGGGAGTCAAAGCCAGCAACATGGCTCCAGATGTCTTTCAGAGAGCAGGATGTTTGAGGGCTAAGAGAAGGCAATGTGGCTGGAGGCCATGGCATATGTGGGGTAGAAGCAGAAGACAAGGCCTCAAATGTTTATTTAGAGAATTTGGCTTTTCCTGTGGGCAATGGAAAATATTGGAGATTTTTAAGCAGGGGAGTATATGATTTGTGTGACTATATGTCCTGATTTGCTGGGGGATGTGATGTCCCTATTTATACCTCCCCCCCCCCCCGCATAATTAGTAAGTCTTCTTTTGTTCATGTGCCCAGCACAGACAAAAACCAATATGATCACCTTACATAGACCAAAGCTGTACTTTACAAAGAACTCTGATGACAATATGGAAGACAAAGACTGGAGGCTGGGAGACAAGCGCTGAGGTACTATCACTGTGAGTGGAAAAGGGACCCAGATTTAAGAAATCCATCTGAGGAACATTTAGAACTTTGTGCTCAGTTAGGATATGGTTGGTGAGGCAAATCTGAGTCCAGGAGACTCACATCTAGGTTTGTTTTTAGGTAGCGACAGCAAATACAGGAGGAAGAGAATTGGTAGAATGGGGTGAAGGGTATGAGAGCTAATGAGCTCACATTCCTCTGACCTTTCTAGAATTCATCAATGTTCCTTTTTTTTTTTTTTTTTTTTTTTGGTACGCGGGCCTCTCACTGTTGTGGCCTCTCCTGTTGCGGAGCACAGGCTCCGGACGCGCAGGCTCAGCGGCCATGGCTCACGGGCCCAGCCACTCCACGGCATGCGGGATCTTCCCGGACCAGGGCACGAACCCGTGTCCCCTGCATCTGCAGGCAGACTCTCAACCACTGCGCCACCAGGGAAGCCCCATCAATGTTCCTTTTAAAGTATGATATGCTACACTCTGCATAACCTTCCACACTGGGTCTGAATAGGAGGGTACAAGGGACTTCTGTCTTCCTTGATCTGGATCCATTTTTTCTATTATTGTACCAGACTTCATGATGATCTACTTACGCTGTGCTTGTATTTAACCAAACCTCTCTTTTTCACAGCCAATGTGATGCAAAGTAACACAGCTCTCCCACCAGATCACATCACCCCTTATTTTCTTCACAATGTTTATCTATAAAATTGATGTCTTGCTTGTTTACTTTATTGATTATCACCATTCATTGGAATATAAGCTCCATGAGAGCCTGGATTTTGCCCTCTTGTTCACAACTATGTATCATCAGTGCCTAGAAAAGTGCTTGATATTATAGGCCTAAAAATTATTTGTTGAAAGAATATCAGGTCGTTATTATTTCATACATATATAACAGTTTTTAAACCAAAATGCAAGACTGACTGACTGATAACCCCTGTTAAATTTTTTGTTGGTTTCATTCTGGGGTTCTTAGATTGTACAGATAGTTTTCAACTTTCAATTCATTCATCCAACAAACACTGAGTACCAACTTGTGTCAGGTGCTGGGTTACAAGAGAACAAAATAAACATGGTTCCTACTCTTCCTGGAGCTTACAATCCATATAACAGACAAATAAACAGGCAATTACAACCGTATATAAGTGCTATTAAAAGGAAAGTACAATCTTCTAGAAAGGTATTTAGGAGGGGCACCCTTCCAAGCCAAACTAGCTGGGTTAGTGAAGGCTTCCTGGAGGAATATCCAAAATGTTAAGTCAGTGGTG
This sequence comes from Orcinus orca, assembly GCF_937001465.1. NCBI lineage: Eukaryota > Metazoa > Chordata > Mammalia > Artiodactyla > Delphinidae > Orcinus > Orcinus orca. The sequence continues at coordinate 174,276,309 of NC_064560.1, forward strand.
GCTAAAGAAAGTACGGAGATCATGCTGGAGAGAGGACATTCCATCTACCTCCTCCTATTAATTAGAAGGCACTTTGAGTGAGGATAGGTATTGCTTCTTATTTATCTGGGTCTACTCCAGAGTTTAGTTCAGCACATTAAATAGAATAGATGATCAATAAGTGATTTTTGAGTTGAATGGAAAAAACAATTACTTATAGCTAGAAGTGCTGACTTTCATTCAGAGGAGCTGAGTAGCTTTCAGCCAAAGCTTAAAAATTCACTTTTCTGGCATCTTTGCAATATGGAACTAGACAGTTTTCTATAACTTGGTTAGCCTGATATTATGTTCTAGTTAATAACGCATAGATAAAAAGCTTAGCAATTATCCTGTTCCATCTTAGAGAATACAAAACAGAAACTCAAGTTCAGCACTTCATTGTACTAGATAAAAATGAAACTAAATATCTGACTTTGGAATATTCCTAAGTCCAGAAATACCCACCATTTTAAAGGTATAACTGATTTCAAAGTGCTTCTGGTAGAAAACAGTATTTCCATTTTATATTTTAACAAGTGAATAGTTAGGATGCTATATAGCAGAAGTTCTCACTTGTGAATGGATGATTCCCAGGGGCCATAGAGTTACTGGTAATATTAAAGAAACTACCAAAGTACTTAGCAAAGTCTATAGTTTCACTGTCCAATGTGGTAGCCACTAGCTACACGAAACTACTGAGCGCTTGAATTGTGGCTAGTCTGAAGTAAGACGTGTTGTAGCCGTAAAATGCACACCAGACTTTATATGGAACAAAGAATGTTAGATATCTCAGTCATTTTTACATTTTTATATTGAATTTTATGTTGACATTCTATTTTGGATATATTAGACTTAATGTATTGTTAAAATTAATTTCACAATATTTACAATAACCAGGACATGGAAGCAACCTAAATGTCCATTATCAGATAAATGGATGAAGATGTGGTACATATATACAATGGAATATTACTCAGCCATCAGAAAGAACGAAATAATGCCATTTGCAGTGACATGGATGTACCTAGAGATTGTCGTACTTTTAAAAAATATTTATTTATTTATGCATGCATGCATGCCGTGCCAGGTCTTAGTTGCGGCATGCAGGCTTCTTAGTTGCAGCATGTGGACTCTTAGTTGCAGCATGCATGTGGGATCTAGTTCCCTGACCAGGGATTGAACCCAGGCCCCCTGCATTGGGAGCACAGAGTCTTACCCACTGGACCACCAGGGAAGTCCTGAAATTGTCATACTGAGTGAAGTAAGTCAGAGAAAGATAAATATCACATGATATTGCTTATATGTGGAATCTAAAAAAAAAAAAAAAGGTACAAATGAACTTATTTACACAACGGAAACAGAGTCACAGATGTAGAAAACAAACTTATGGTTACCAAGGGGGAAAGGGATAAATTGGGAGATTGGGATTGACATGCATGCATTACTATATATAAAATATCAATATATAACTAATGAGAACCTACTGTGTAGCACAGGGAACTCTACTCAATACTCTGTAATGACCTATATGGGAATAGAAGCTAAAAAAGAATGGATATATGTATGGGTATAACTGATTCACTTTGTTGTACAGCAGAAAAACACAACATTGTAAATCAACTATACTCCAATAAAAATTATTTAAAAAATAAAATAAATTTCAACTTTTTTTTTTACTTTTTAAATGTGGTACTAGAAAAATTCATATTATTCGTGGGGCTCATGCTATATGAGATATCATTGTAGCAGACTGAATAGCTAATAATTTGTAGAACATGTACAGCTATTCAACATATATACTGTTGAGACAATTAAATTTAAATTCACTTACACATTTTGCTGAATTCATTATTTATGTTCTATAAAATATCAGTAAGAAGACATTTTTGATTTTAAAGTATTTACACTTAAACATTGGGAACCACTACTTTATAAACTACACATTCACTGACATAATTTATTAACTGTTTTTTGGGAGAATGGAGGTAGAAGGTAAATAAGAGGCCAGCTAGTCAATGTGTAAAGCACTTCAGGTTGACTCTTAAAAAGAATCTTTATGGGGCTTCCCTGGTGGCGCAGTGGTTAAGAACCTGCCTGCCAATGCAGGGCACACGGGTTCGAGCCCTGGTCCGGGAAGATCCCACATGCCACGGAGCAACTAAGCCTGTGTGCCACAACTACTGAGCCTGCGCTCTAGAGCCCGCAAGCCACAACTACTGAGCCTGTGTGCCGCAACTACTGAAGCCCACGTGCCTAGAGCCTGTGCTCCGCAACAAGAGAAGCCACCACAATGAGAAGCCCGCGCAAAGCAACCAAGAGTAGCTCCCTCTCGCCACAACTAGAGAAAGCCCGCGCGCAGCAACGAAGACCCAACGCAGCCAAAAATAAAAATTAAATTAAAAATTTAAAAAAAGGGCTTCCCTGGTGGCGCAGTGGTTGAGAGTCTGCTTGCCGATGCAGGGGACATGGGTTCGTGTCCCGGTCCGGGAGGATCCCACATGCCGTGGAGCAGCTGGGCCCGTGAGCCATGGCTGTTGAGCCTGCGTGTCCGGAGCCTGTGCTCCGCAACAGGAGAGGCCACAACAGTGAGAGGCCCGCGTATCGCAAAAAAGACAAAAAAACAAAACAAAACAAAAAACCCCCAAAAAACCAAAACTACAACAACAAAAAAAATTTTTTTAAAAAAGAAGCTTTATGGAAAAGATTCAACTGCAAGTAAAAGGAATGGAGAAAATGGCCTTTACCTGCTGGAGTGGGGTTTTGCATAGATGTGATGGGTCAAAAAAGCAAGTCCTGGGGGGGTTCTAAATTGGGAGGGGTATTCTAAAGAATGGAGGGAAAGGGAGAAGACCCTCTGTAGGAATAATTCCAGTAGCAGTTTCTAAAACAGAGAAGCTACAGAGAATTCCTGGCTTACAGAACCCTATTTGGTCTTTCTGAACATGTATAATTATTATTACTTTAATATACATATTATATACAGTTTATACATTTATATATAAAGTATAATAAACTTTTACTAGCTCACATAAACTTTAACCATCTGGAGTAAATTATAAACATTTTTTCTCTAATTCGTCACATATAATTTGCCATACTTTAATACTGAGGAATATGGAGGAATTATTGCCAATCCAGACAAAGAGATACTCGAGTAACAGAAAAATACACCTAAAATAGTTTCTGCTAGCCTTTATTTGAGAAAATTTACACAAAAATCCCCAATCCAACACTTACAAGTGAATCTGTATAAATCCATAAATCCCACATGCCTCTTTCCATTAAACAAACATAAAAACAGCTTATGACAGGGGTTTATGACAATGGTATAACAAAGCTTACTTAAAACTATCACTTTCATCAATAATTTACAGGCTTTGTTGAATAACAGGTTCAAAAATGGAGGAAAGCAGATAACATCTTCGTTTTTAAAGCTGATTTGCTCTTGCACTAGTCTTTTATCAAAGGCAAATAATTTTACTTTTTAGATAAAATCAAACTGTGATATCAATGAACTTTAAACCAAAAGCACAAATTCTAAGTTTGTAGTCTTGGCATGAGTAAAAGGAAAGGACAGGAAAGAATTTCAGTTTCACAAAGTCACATGTGGGAACAAAACATCAGCCAAATAAAGTATTTTCCTCTCCTATCTTCTTCTTTGACATTTTGTCAGAACAGAAGACTACAACCAACTGAGTAGCTTTCATTGTTTCTAAAAAGGGAAAAGGCACCAGTCAGAAATATGAAAGTTTCTTGTTAGGCTAATGGTACAGAACAGTATTTCACCTTTAAATGTCTAAGGATGGATCTTAACTCACAAATTTGGTTATTCTCTCCCCTGCTTGGATGTATCCTCTGTTGTTTAGTATATGTAATACCACAGATAGACTTTCTCAACATCTGCTGCCCTTATGGTGAGATTTGGCTGCCAGGTTCTCAGAAACAGTATCTATCAATTCTTAACAGCAGATGGCAATGTTGCACAAATTAATGACAGAACTACTTTTATGCCACACCAGAGGAATGCACAGAGGGAGTCAAAAGAGGGGGGAAAAAAGGCTTTTGGGTTCACAATAGCTGGAACATTTACAGAACAGCCTGGGAGTTTAACAACATAACTCACTCCCTCTTTCCCCTTTGTACTTTATCCAGGTCATGACAGCACTGTTCTCTGTTAATTCCAACATGCTGCTTCTTAACTGCAAGCTGCAGAGCCCTAAGTCCTGTAATGCTTGTCATTGCGATGGGACAAGCCCTGTAACAGTCAGCAGGGTTAAAAAAAAGAGATTACAGAAAGGACAAACTCCCACCCACTTTATTGGGAGAAGTGGGGAAAATATCAAGTGATGTTATTTTTTCACTGTTGTTTATGACCATGATCATTCGTGTCCACTTTCTCTTATTTACCTTAGTATTGGCCTTTAGGCACCTCATATTCCCAAAGTGATTATTGGATTTGTTTTTGTAACATATATTTTCAGGTATTTACTCGATTCATGATCCTTCCAGATGTGTTACCTTTTAATACTTCATATGTCTTAATTGTCTAGATGGAATACATAAGAACAGAAATTAAATCAGTGACTTGCCATGTAAGAAGACTTCGTAAATTTTACTTATATTTTCCTTTGTATAAGTTATGTTAAAAATTTAAGCAACCACATAACTGACAAAGGACTTGTATCTAGGATATATAAGGACTCCTCAAACTCAATAGTATAAGTCAACTATACTTCAATTAAAAAAAAACCTCAGTAGTAAAAAGAACACACAATCTAATCATAAAATGGGCAAAGGAACAGATATTTCACCAGGAAGAAATACAGATGGCAAATAAACACATGAAAGGATGTTCAACACCATTTACTAATAGGAAAATGCAAATTAAAACCACAATGAATATCATTACACACACCTCTCAGAATGACTAAAAAAATTTTAAAAAAATAGCAAATACTGGTGAGGATGTGGAGAAACTGGATTGGTCATACATTGCTAATGGGAACGTAAAATGACACAGTCATTCTGAAAAAAGCAGGACAGTTTCTTACAAAAATAAACATGTGTTTACCAGATAACCCAGCAATTGCTCTTTTGGGCACTTATCCCAGAGAAATGAAAATTTATGTTCACATAAAAACATGTACATGAATGTTCACAGCAGCTTTATTAGTAATGGCCCAAAACTGAAAACAACAGTGATGTCCTTCAGATGCTGGCTAAACTGTGGTACATCCACACCATGAAATGCTAATGAGCAATAAAGAGGAACAAACTAGTGATATATGCAACAACCTGGATGGATTTCAAGGGCACTATGTTGAGTGAAAAAAGTCAATCTCAAAAGGTTATATACTATGTGATTCCATTTATATAACATTCTTAAAATTACAAAATTAGAGAGATGGAGAACAGATTAGTGGTGCCAGAGGTTGGGGCTTGGGGTTAAGGAAGGAGGTGACTGTGGCTATAAAAGGGTACCCCAAGGGATCCATGTGATGAAACGGTTGTGCATCTTGTGGTGGTGGTCACACATCCATATATGTGATAAAACTGCATAGAACTGAACACACATAAATACACAAAAAGAAAGAAGTTCAAGCGGCTGAGCACAAATATTTTAATTCTCTAAAATGAAATTTTCTTTAAGAGTCATCTACAGTTCAAAGCTCATTTCTATGAGGTGTCACATCCATTACACTTTTAAGAGACATAAAATTGTGAAAGGGTATCACCAGAAACTATCTAAACATTTCAGCTAAGGGTCAAGAGAAAGTTAATGGTATTGTCACACAGAAATCCAAAGAGGACAATCAGAATGAAACAAGTTCAACATGGTCATACAAATGTTGGTAAAAGAACTAGAGTGGAAGCCCAAGCTGGTGAGCAAGTGGGAGAAGGAAAGAAAACATGGTTCAAACAAATCATACGAGGAAACCCAGTACAAATGCTGGCTTTGGCATTATCTAGGTAACCCCTATTTTTTGTCATAGGTGACTCTAATAATAGTCTTATTGTTGCAAAACCAGTCCAAATCCTACCAAGTTAAAAAGAAGTCCCTCTTTGACTTATTGGGTGTAGGTGGTAACCCACGTCCTCCCACACCAAAAGACATCAGTTCTAGGAAGAAAGCTCCAACGTGCCTTGATGGTGTTGCTGGTAGGATGTCTTAGGCCACGCACATCCCAGCGATGTTCTGCTGGCTAAGATACAAGGTGGGAGGAGACTGGGCTTTATTACTCAATCAACTTCTTGGCCTTGAAGAAGCGACGCAGGTAGAAGACCTGCCAGGTGGCTAGACCAATGAGGCAGAACATTGAAAAGATGCTGAAGTACAGGACCCGAGTGTTTGTGGACTCTAAAAAAAAAAAGCAAAAGCAGTGTAAATGTAATGAAGTGAGGCTCAGTAGGCTAAATGGCCAGGGGGAAAAGGCAATTAATTAGCTTCACTCTGCCCCTAGGTCTTACAGTAGGATCTCAGATAAGTTTTTTTCTTAAATTTTCATTATCCTATACATGTTAAAAATTACAAAGATTAGTACTATTAGTTTGATACACTATGAGCTGACTGAGAATATGGTCAACTGCTTATCACAGAAAAAACTGCTATTCCCTTGAAAATCTAACAAGGCTCATTTACCTGTAGAGCAACAACACCGAAGTAAGCAATTATCCTTCCACACAACCCCCTTTGGCAAATCTGAGAAAAAGGTACACCAGAATTTAAAGTTTGGGGATCTATCTCCTTTACGGTGCACGTACTGAGAAACAAGAGCTTCCCTCCCCTCACCATTGGTATCACGCATCTCTTCCTCTCGCTTCTTCATATAGGCAAAATCATTAACAATAGATTCTGAAAGGTCTTCTAGGCGTCGTAGCTCTACCTCCAAAGGTTTGAGCTTCTCAACTTTTGCAATCTGGAAAAGAAAGGAATTATGAACACACTCCCTAAAAAAACTGCTACAGTCAAGAACACAACATAACAGAGGAGTCTTTTTAAAAGTTTCACCAAACTTAAAATTTCTTCTGTCATCATTCTAACACATTTTAAAATTTGGGCTTCTTCCCTTCCCTACTGTCTATATGTTTCCATCTCAGACTTTTTTTATACTTTAATTTTGATTAAAACCTCCTTAGTAGTACTATAATATGGTAGCCTATAAAATAAGATATATTATTTTTCCAAGATTTCTGACTTTAATAAAGGATTTTACTTTGCCTTTCCACTTTTGTCTAAGAAATAAGCAATATTATTAGCATAAGTGTGAGCGTCATAGTATTAGTCAAATGTGGTTTTGAGAAGAAAACACACCAAATTCCCAATAGGGAATGCACAGGAATGAGAGAGTACATATAACTATAACATTAAGATAATAACTCAAACTGCAAAATTAGAGAATTCTGGTTTGCTCATTTAAATCCCACAACGCTTTAAGGTTTGTAACAGAGCTCTAGAACCCAGATGAATCCTAGCTCTGCTTAAAAATTAAAAAAAAAAATCCACTGAGTGTTTTTTTGTTTTTGTTTTTTAACATCTTTATTGGAGTATAATTGCTTTACAGTGTTGTGTTAGTTTCTGCTGTATAACAAAGTGAATCAGCTATATGTATACATATATCCCCATGCATTTTGTTTTTAATTACACAGCCAGTTATCAAAATAAATCTCCAAGGACATCACTGTGTGCTAAGGAATGAAGGGTATGAGAAATAAACGGTCTTCCTTTTTCACCCCAGACCACTGTGAAACCTCCAAGAGTATCTAGTAACTAAAGGCATATATGATCAGAGAAAGGATTTCATATTCTATTTGTTTTTTCTTTATCAATCTTAGATTATGATTTGTATTAAAATGGGGATATAACACCAGGGCATTTCAGATCTTAAAATTCATATACCAGTTGCTCTTACATTTTTTCCACAGAGAACTCTTCAAAAAATATTTCTACATCTGCTTCTTTACTCCCTATACATTCTCTATACAACTCCCCACTTTTTCTTCTCTTCTGTTCAATTCACCTTCCTTGTTATTTTCCTCTGTTAAATGTTAATAGCAGTTAATGTGGGATGAATGGGAATAGTTTGAGGGTGTTCTTGTGTTCTGTTCACTAAACTATATTCTTCATTGAACCTGTGAAGAACAAGACATAGTTATTTAAAATAAAAGAAAACTAAAAACTGCTGTTAAGATAGGGATATAAAAATTGAGTTTATATTTAAGGTACCTAATTTATTAATTTTTTAAAATTTATCTATTTTTGGCTGCACTGGGTCTTCATTGCTGTGCGCAGGCTTTCTCTAGTTGCGGCGAGCAGGGGCTACCCTTCATTGCGGTGTGCGTGCTTCTCATTACGGTCGATTCTCTTGTTGCAGAGCACGGGCTCTAGGCACGTGGGCTTCAGTAGTTGTGGCACGAAGGCTCAGTAGCTGTGGCTCGTGGGCTCTAGAGCTCAGGCTCAGTAGTTGTGGCGCACAGGCTTAGTTGCTCCGTGGCATGTGGGATCTTCCCAGGCCAGGGCACGAACCTGTGTCCCCTGCATTGGCAGGAGGATTCTTAATCACTGCACCACCAAGGAAGTCCTAAGGTACCTAAAATATAGTGATGGATTTGTAATGATCCACCTAAGTTTTCTTTCACTGGATGTACATTTTCTTACAATTGTAAAATGTTGGATACAGTTAATAGCTTGACTGACAGCTAGCTACAGAACAGAATAAAGCTAACTGGGTATAAGATTTACAATGGTTAGTTAATACACTGAGCTAACACTCTTAGCTGAATACCCAAACACCAGGTTTTGCCATTAACCTACAATATATATCTGTTAATTGATTTCATATAGAGGTGCAGAGCAAAGAAATCCCCCCAGGAAAAAGATACAAGACATATATAATAAGCTGAACCTTAGGCTGTTTAACATTTTCCCTCCTGGTATATGCTTTCCCCTCCAAAGCTTCTTGAATGAGATAGTATGAAGGCAACAGCATGATACATCTTTAGAGATAAGTGCTTTAAGGCTCCTTAAATAGAAACTTATAAAAGGAACTAGAAGTGAAACTATGGCTGTACCTCTCTCTGCCAGCTGAAAATAATATTCTTAAAAATTACTTTGAAGACTACTTCTAACTCCCCACCCTTTTTTTGGTTAAATGACAATAGCCCAAAGGCCTAAAACCTCAAAAAGGAGGATGGAATGAAAATAAATTTGGTACTGAGAATAGTCTTTGTAGAATATAGTCCCCCAAACCTGTCCCAATCCTTTTCCTTTCTGGTGTTTCATTCATTTTTTAGCTATACAAGAAACATATAAATATGTCCCCTTACTAAAGAATTTAAATTATTCAGAAGCAAAGGAAACAAAAACAAAAGGCCCATCTTCATAGCTCCTCGATCCCCACATCCACACATTCCTTCCCAGAGGTGGTTATGAACTTGGTGTATATCTTTCTAGACCTTGTCAGAAGATAACACACTATTTACGCCTTTGTATGTATATAAATGTACATAGGAAAATATAATTAAAAAATACTTATAAATGCGATCATAATGTATATGTTGTTCTAAGGCTTCCTTCTTTTCATTTAATAAAATCTTTCCAAAAACTTCAGTGCTGGGCTTCCCTGGTGGCGCAGTGGTTGAGAGTCTTGCCTGCCAATGCAGGGGACCCAGGTTTGTGCCCCGGTCCGGGAAGATCCCACATGCTGCGGAGTGGCTGGGCCTGTGAGCCATGGCCGCTGAGCCTGAGCGTCCGGAGCCTGAGCGTCCAGAGCCTGTGCTCCGCAACGGGAGAGGCCACAACAGTGAGAGGCCCGCTTACCGCAAAAACTTCAGTGCTTGTAGATTCACCTCATACTTACTTCTTAACTGCTACATAGTACTCCATATGGCATATGGGCCACTGTTTACTTAATCATTCAATTTCCTAACCCCTTTTCTAGTATAGGACCTACTGTAGACTCTATACTTCTATTCATAACATATCATCCAAGTCGATTTCATTTTCTCAATGAAATCCCTACTCAATCCTGCCCTTATTTCAGTAAATTATTTGCAGACTTCCTGAGTGGGATGAAGGTCTCTTTCCCTAAAAAACATCTCTGCCTGATAACTACCTTTATTCTTGATATTAGTTTAAAATCCAGCGAACGTAAAGAATTGCCAAAAGACTAAAACAATATTGAAAACCAACTTGCTATTTCAACCATCTAACATATCATGGATACTCAGTGGAAATAACAAAAATAATGAATATATTTCTACATTTAATCTAAACCTAGAAATCAAAACAAATGTAAAAAGGTTTTTCTGTTTTGTTTTTTAACATGTTAATACCCTAACAGTGTTTTTTTGAGGGCTTATTATGTGCAAGGCACCAAGATAAATTATGATCTCTGCTCCTAAGAAGCTCACAGTCTCGTGGAGAGGCTCACCTAAAAAGCTACAACCATAATATAAAGCACTATGTATTAACTTCTACAACAAAGGTACACATTGAAAGTGGAATGCAAAGAAAGTAGCGCGAACTTAATTACAATTGTAAGAATAAAGGAAAGCTTAACAGGAAGTGGGGGAGTTGGGTCATACAAGGTGTACAGGATTTTAAGAGATGGGAGAGACAGATATTTAAGGCTGAGGGGAACCTGCAAAACAAAACATGTAGGGAAGAAAGTGCAGGCCCTGCTTAGGAGGCCATGAGTAGCCATAAAGTAGGTAGATGTGCGTGTGTGTGCGCGCATGCGAGCTTGTGGGTGGGTGATGGGTAACAGCAAATATAAGCCTCAAAAGTTAGGCTGGGGCTTCCCTGGTGGCGTAGTGGTTGGGGGGTCTGCCTGCCGATGCAGGGGACGTGGGTTCGTGCCCCGGTCCGGGAGGATCCCACATGCCGCGGAGCGGCTGGGTCTGTGAGCCATGGCCGCTGAGCCTGCGTGTCCGGAGCCTGTGCTCCGCAGCGGGAGAGGCCACAGCAGTTAGAGGCCCGCGTACCACAAAAAAAAAAAAAAAAAGTTAGGCTGGAGCTAAATTGAGGATGAGGATGAAGAAGGTAATATAATGAATTAGACCTATTACTATATACCCAGAATGTGATCCGTATTTTATATCTTATACTCTCACTTAATCCTCATAACATAATCCTATATATGGTGAATATTATTATTCCTAAATTTCTCAGATGAGGAAATTAAGGCTCAGAGTGTTAAATAACTTGCCCAAGGTCTCAGAGCTTGGTTGAGCTAGAATTGCAATCCAAGTATGAGTTTATATTTTATTCTGTAGGAACAAAAAATTTGGTGAAGAAAACCAGATGACTAGACTAAGTTTTATCTGGATCAAAAGTGAAGTGAATGTGCTATAGTAGGCCACAAGGATCTGGGTAAGTTGCCCAGTTTATCAGTCAAGCTTCATAGGTTTCATACTGCATTACTCTAATTTTTATAACTAATAGAATAAAATTTTAAAACAAATTATCCTAAGTATTTTAAAGTAGACCCTCTTCGCTTGCCCAGGACTAAGCATTCAAAGAGTATCATCAAGGGACTTCCCTGGTGGTCCAGTGGTTAAGAATGCGCCTTCCAATGCAGGGGACGCGGGTTCGATCCCTGGTCAGGGAGCTAAGATCCCATACGCTGCGGGGCAACTAAGCCCGTGCACCACAACTACTGAGCCTGTGCGCCACAACTAGAGAGCCCACGCGCTGCAACTACCAAGCCCACGCACTCTGGAGCCTGCACACAACTAGAGAGAAGCCTGAGCGTCACAACGAAGATCCCACATGCTGCGACTAAGACCCAATGCAGCCAAATAAATAATAATAATAAGAGTATCATCAAGACTTTATATCAGTCAGTACAAAAAGCTAATAAGAAAACCTCTATCAATATCCCCACTGACTGTTGTTCTGCTATTCAAAACATCTGATTCAATGTTCAAAGTGTCTGTAAGAATGTGAAATTACACATCTCACGAAGGCAGGCCATTATTCTGGTCTACTTTTCTCTTCCAAGGTTGGAAGGATGATGTGTGTTTTGCCAACAGTCTGATAAAAGCAAACCCTATTTGACAATGTGTACCATAGGTTCTCCACTAGGAGGTAGCATTCCCCTTGTAGGCTGCACTTAACCATTAAATAATCAAAAATATCAGAGCTACCAGAGACATCATTTTACAAATGAGGAAACTCATGATTCCATAAAGTTATTCAGTCCTTTGAGGGGAAGACCAAGACTAGCAGTACCACGGTCTCTTGACTCCCTACCCAGGGTCACCAAAGCATTTAGCATCAAAACTGCAAAGCTCTGCTGTAAAATGTAAGCAGAAATGAATCCCTGACTTCCAAAACCGTACACACTCGGTGTATCCAAATCGTACCTATCTTTCCAGCCTTAACCATGAAGCCTCCTTTAACCACTACTGTTAACACTGATTCCCTCTTCCCTAATGCCCTACAACACTCAGACTGTGTCACACAATTAACACTCAATCATATACTGTCATATTCACATTGTTTTTGCTTTTTATCCTTTTCCCCCACACTAGTTTGGATCTTGAACTCAACAGAATTAGAATGATATATACCTTGTGTAGTCCCATATGCCTGATACATGGTACACACTTGTAGCTAACCCATTAGGTCCATTCTATGCCTTCTTTAAGGAGCCAACATTCTCATAGCAGCTATGTGCTGCTGGTCCCCTGAAGCACACACTCCCTGTATGTTAAGAGCACTCTGCATTTACTTTCACTCAGCATTCATCTTCACCAGGCACACTGCCTAGGAAAAAGTTCTCTCTACCACAATATCTATCACTCTTCATCTGTAATGGTAGGTATTGCTTGGAAAAGCTTTCCCTGTGTACCTACGACACCTCCAAAATAACCGTAAAATTACTCTTCTTAAACCATATCTAAATCTTCCATTCCTCTAATGATGATCTGAATCTAAAGAGTTCAGAGTTCTATGTAATTGTACCAAGGAAAGGTATTAAATCTGAAAGACTGCTTCTTCAAACACACATGTGAAACCAGCCTCTAGAGAATCACTAGATTCTTTCCCTTGGTGGAACACTGAGAAACTCAAGAGAGAAGCTTCTTGAGGAGAGCCAGATTCAGACAAATGACTGTTATCTCCACACCCCACTCCACAGCCCCTGCAAATTTTAGAAGCATAGCAATAAAAGTGGAGACCATCCAGTCTAACACAATCAAGATAATGAAGACAGTTGTACACCCAAAGGCAAGTCTACTTATACATGGGGGCATGTGAATCACAGGCTTCTTCAGCGAAGGTCAAAAGGTCAACAATGTGCAAAATAAGTTCCGCTAATACTGCCAACCTTAGGGCTAAATGAATGAAATTTAGAAAGATCCTATTTACTCGGTCTTAGCCATTTGGCAGTTTCTAGAAGGGGTAGGAGAAGGGAACTAAAATCTACTGAACTGATCACCTATGTGTCAGGTGCCTTACCCATGTTATTTCATTTAACTTATGTCAAGAAACGGATTTTGGATCAAGTATATAAAACCAGAGTTCCTCCTTCATGAGAGCATTCAGAGAAACAGAACCTTTGGAAAGCCTTCAGCTGTTGCTCCAACAAGTGCAACTGTGTTTTTGGTGTATTTGTTGGTAGCAAATGGCATACTAATAGACCCCTAGGCAAAACATGACTTTAGTTGAGTTGAAAATGTGGACATCCAAGCAAGAGGGGACATACACAGCCCAAGAGTTAAGAGGATATGTCAGACAGCTCGTTCTTGGTGGGATAATTGCCTTCATTCCCACAACTGTAAGATTAGACAGTAAGTCCCTCCAAACCGCTGTTCTAGTTCACAGACCACAAACTAAAAAGAAATGGCTCAATTCACATACTGATTCTACAAAAATGCCACCCTCTGAGGGGCAAATGCCACCCTCTGATAGGGGTGAGGTCCTTAAAATACAATGGAGGGAATCAAAAGTGCTTTATTTCTGAGGAAATACACATTCTTTCTCTTTAAAGAATTCAAACTACAAGCTTATGCTTCTTTACAAAATGGCAACCATTCTGCCTTCAAATAATGTCACCTTACATTTGTATCGTGCTTACATAGCAATTCACATGCATTAACTAATCCTCCATAACAATTTAGTAGGTAGTGTGGTACTCTGTCCAGCTATTTAGACAGCGATCACTACTGAATCTTACAGACCACATGGGATTTCAGAATTATGAAGTCCGCAAATGTGAGGGAGAGCTGTGATGTGAAAAAAACATTAAAAGAAATGTGCCACCTTCCTGAATCTAAATACTGATGCTGAAGGGCCGCAATCCTCTGGAGATAAAGTCTCTCCCTTGTCTCAAGGGCCTGAAATTAAATGCCTCAAAACCTCTACATAGGCTCAGTGCTCTCTGGTAATTAACCACTCAATAAGTGCTTCTATTATCCATGTTCTTGTCACAGGCATTAGCCCAGAGACAACTAATAGCTATTTCTGAGCAAGGTTTAAGGCAGTCTAGCCACAGACTGAGAAAAGGGCTAGTCTTTGGCCTGTGTAATAACCACTTGTCCTCCTCTGTCTCAGTCTGATCTGTTTTTTGTGGGGTGGGGGAGTGGGGAGGTAGACCACCGAAGAAAGCAGTGGGAGGAGTTTCTTGGTTAAGAAAGAGAATTTAGAGTTGTGTTGTAACCATGTGCGTAAAGAAAGGCTTAGGACGTGCCAGACTTCCGAAGCAGGAAGCAGGCAAAGGAAGCACTGTGGTTTCCTTTCTGCTAGGGATTCCCCTCTTGGGTTAAGTAAAAGGTCAGGAAAGATAAAGGCCCTTTCCCAGTGTCAACAAAGTCCAAGGATGATGGAAATTCCAGGAGGTATGGGGATTCTAAAATGCCACGTGGGGGGGGGGGGCGGAGTCAAGACGGCAGTGTGGGAAGACGTGGAGTCTGCGTCTCCCCAAAACTAGGGTGCCTGCAGGATGCTGGTGGGGGACCTCCACGCCCAAGGTGACGGGAGGAAACCCCAAGCGAACTGGTAGGATGTGGGGGGACTGAGAGGGGAGGAGAAGTGGAGGCCAGATAGGACCAGCGCTCCTGAGGGGTGGCTGAGGGGGGAGGGTTTCCCACGCCTGGAGGGACCTTTGGGGGCTCGGATCAGTGGGGAGCATGCTATCCCCTGCCCAATCGGCAGAAGTCTGCCTGGCTCTCGGGCTGGGTCCTACCCCCTCAGAGGCCCCCTCGGGGCTGCGAGGGTCCTGGGGGCATGGGAGGGAGGCCAGGGAGATCAGGAGAGGCAGGTGGGAGGGGGCCCTCTGGGATGGCCCTGCCCACTTGAGCCCGGAGACCTGCTGAGCTCCCAGGTGGGGTCCCCCACCCTCTGAGCCCCTTCTGTTCCTTGAGCCTAAGCGCCCCCCCCCCCAGGGCCTTTTCCAGCCCTAAGCATAAGTCCTAAGCATAGGTCCCACCCACCACCCAAACCCCACCCCTGCTTAGGTCCCACCCTCCACAGCCAAGGCCTTTTCCACCTTTCTTTTTTTTTTTCCTCTCCTCCTTTCTTACTACTGTGGTTCTGTTTTACCTTCTGGTTGTTTCAACTATATTTTAATTTTTATATTCTTTCTCACATATCTGCTAGTTTCCTAGTCTAATTTTATTTTTTTTCTTTGTCATCATTCTCCCCCCTCACCTTTTTTTTGCCACTCTGCGTGGCTTGCAGGATCTTGGTTCACGAGCCAGGGGTCAGGCCAAAGCTCCTGTGGTGGGAACTCCGAGTCCAAACCACCAGACTAACAGAGAACCTCAGACCCCAGGGAATATTCATCGGAGTGAGGTCTCCCAGAGGTCCTCATCTCAGCACCAAGACCCAACTTTACCCAACAGTGTACAAAGTCCAGTGCTGAAAGCCTCAACCAGTAAGACAGGAACACAATCCCACTCACCCAAAAAAAAAAAAAAAAAAAAAAGAAGGAAACAGCAAAAAAATATGTCACAGATGAATGATCAAGGTAGAAGCCTAAAAGATCAAATAAATGAAGAGGAAACAGGCAATCTACCTGAAAAAGAATTCAGAGTAATTATAGTAAAGATGATCCAGAATCTTGGAAATAGGATGGAAGCACAGATTGAGAAAATACAAGAAATGTTTAGCAAAGACCTAGAAGAACTAAAGAACAAACAGAGAAGAACAACACAATAACTGAAATGAAAAATACAGTAGAAGGAATCAATAACTGAGGCAGAAGAACGAATAAGTGAGCTGGAAAACATAATCGTGGAAATAACTGCCGAGGGGCAGAATAAAGAAAAAAGAATGAAAAGAACTGAAGACAATCTCACAGACCTCTGGGACAACACTAAACGCACCAACATTTGAATTATAGGGGTCCCAGAAGAAGAGAAAAAGAATGGGTCTGAGAAAATATCTGAAGAGATTATAGTGGAAAACTTCCCTAACATGGGAAAGGAAACAGTCACCAAGTCCAAGAAGCACAGAGAGTCCCATCCAGGATAAACCCCAGGAGAAACAGACAAAGACACATATTAATCAAGCTAACAAAAATTAAATTCAAAGAAAAAATATTAAAAGCAGTGAGGGAAAAACAAAAAATAACATACAAAGGACACCCCATAAGGTTATCAGCTGACTTTTCAGCAGAAACTCTGCAGGCCAGAAGGGAGTGGCAGGATATACTTAAAGTGATGAAAGAGAAAAACCTACAACCAAGATTACTCTATCCAGCAAGGATCTCATTCAGATTCTACAGAGAAATCAAAAGCTTTTCAGACAAGCAAAAGCTAAGAGAATTCAGCATCACCAAACCAGCTTTACAACAAATGCTAAAGAAACTTCTCTAGGTGGGAAACACAGAGAAGAAAAAGACCCACAAAAACAAACCAAACAAACCCAAAACAATTAGGAAAATGGTAATACAAATATACATATCAATAATAACCTTGAATGTAAAATGGATTAAATGCCTCAACCAAAAGACACAGACTGGCCAAATAGATACAAAAACAAGACCCATATATATGCTGTCTACAAGAGACTCACTTCAGACCTACGGACACATACAGACTGAAAATGAAGGGGTGGAAAAAGATATTCCATGGAAATCTAAAGAAAGCTGGAGTAGCAATACTCGTATCAGATAAAATAGACTTTAAAATAAAGACTGTTACAAGAGATAACGAAGGACACTACATAATGATCAAGGGATCAATCCAAGAAGAAGATATAACAATTATAAATGTTTATGCACCCAACATAGGAGCACCTCAATATATAAGGCAAATGCTAACAACCATGAAAGGGGAAACTGACAGTAACACAATGATAGCAGGGGACTTTAACACCCCTCTTATACCAATGGACAGATCATCCAAACAGAAAATAAATAAGGAAACACAAGCTTTAAATGACACAACAGACCAGACAGATTTAATTGATATTCATAGAACATTCCACCCAAAAGTGGAATACACTTTCTTCTCAAGTGCACACAGAATATTCTCCAGGATAGGTCACATCTTGGGTCACAAATCAAGCCTCGGAAAATTTAAGAAAACTGAAATCGTATCAAGCATCTTTTCTGACCACAATGCCATGAGATTGGAAATCAATTACAGGAAAAAAACTGTAAAAAACACAAATACAGGGACTTCCTGGTGGCGCAGTGGTTAAGAATCCACCCGCCAACGCAGGGGACATGGGTTCAAGCCCTGGTCCAGGAAGATCCCACATGCCGTGGAGCAATTAAGCCCGTGTGCCACAACTACTGAGCCTGTGCTCTAGAGTCCGCGAGCCACAACTACTGAGCCCTCATGCCACAACTACTGAAGCCTGCCTGTGCTCTGCAACAAGAGAAGCCACCACAATGAGAAGCCCGCACACCGCAACGAAGAGTAGCCCCTGCTCGCTGCAACGAGAGAAAGCTGCACGCAGCAACAAAGACCCAATGCAGCCAAAAAAAAACCCAAAAAACCCACAAATACATGGAGGCTAAACAGTGCACTACTAAATAACCAAGAGATCACAGAAGAAATCAAAAAATACATAGAAACAAATGACAATGAAAACATGACAACCCAAAACCTATGGGATGCAGCAAAAGCAGTTCTAAGAGGGAAGTTTATAGCAATTCAATCTCACCTCAAGAAACAAGAGAAACTGCAAATAAACAGTCTAACCCTACACCTAAAGCAACTAGAGAAAGAAGAACAAAGAAAACCCGAAGTCAGTAGAAGGAAAGAAATCATAAAGATCAGAGCAGAAATAAATGAAATAGAAATAAAGGAAACAATAGCAAAGTTCAGTAAAACTAAAAGCTGGTTCTTTGAGAAGATAAGCAAAGTTGATAAACCGTTAGCCAGACTCATCAAGAAAAAAAGGGAGAGGACGCAAATCAATAAAATTAGAAATGAAAAAGGAGAAATCACAACCAACACTGCAGAAATACAAAGGATTATAAGAGACTACTACAAACAACAATATGCTAATAAAATGGACAATCACAAAGAAATGGACAAATTCTTGGAAAGGTGCAATTTTCCAAGACTGAACCAGAAAGAATTAGAAAATATAAACAGACCTATCACAAGCAATGAAATTGAAACTGTAATTTTTTGTTGTTTATTTATTTTTTTCTTATTAGTCATCCATTTTATACACATCAGTGTATACATGTCAGTCCCAATCTCCCAATTGAAACTGTAATTTAAAATCTTCCAACAAACAAAAGTCCAGGACCAGATAGCTTCACAGGCAAATCCTACCAAACATTTAGAGAAGAGCTAACACCGATCCTTCTCAAACTCTTCCAAAAAATTGCAGAGGGAGGAACACTCCCAAATCCATTCTATGAAGCCACCACCACCCTGATACCAAAACCAGAAAAAGATACCACAAAAAAAGAAAATTGGAGACCAATATCACTGATGAACAGAGATGCAAAGTTCCTGAACAAAATACTAGCAAACAGAATCCAACAACATATCAAAAGGATCATACAACATGATCGAGTGGGATTTATCCCAGGGATGCAAAGATTCTTCAATATACACAAATCAGTGTGATACACCACATTAACAAACTGAGGAATAAAAACTATATGATCATCTCAATAGATGCAGAAAAAGCTTTTGACAAAATTAAACACCCATTTATGATAAAAACTCTCCAGAAAATGGGCATAGAGGGAACCTACCTCAACATAATAAAGGCCTTATATGACAAACCCACAGCAAACATCATACTCAATGGTGAAAAACTGAAAGCATTTCCACTAAGATCAGGAACAAGACAAGGGTGTCCACTCTAGCCACTCTTATTCAACATAGTTTTGGAAATCCTAGCCACGGCAATCATAGAAGAAAAAGAAATAAAAAGAATACAGATTGGAAAAGAAGAAGTAAAACTGTCACTATTTGCAGATGACATGATACTATACGTAGAAAATCCTAAAGATACCACCAGAAAACTACTAGAACTAATCAATGAATTTGGTAAGGTTGCAGGATACAAAATTAATGCACAGAAATCTCTTGCATTCCTATACACTAACAACAGAAAGGGAAATTAAGGAAACAATCCCATTTACCATCACAACAAAAAGAATAAAATACCTAGGAATAAACCTATCTAAGGAGGTGAAAGACGTGTACTCAGAAAACTAAAAACACTGATGAAAGCAATCAAAGATGACATAAACAGATGGAGAGATAGACGATGTTCCTGGATTGGAAGACTCAGTATTGTGGAAATGACTATACTACTCAAAGCAACCTACAGATTCAATACAATCCTTATCAAATTACCAATGGCATTCTTCACAGAATTAGAAAAAAAATTTTACAATTCATATGGAAACACACAAGACCCCAAATAGCTAAAGCAATCTTGAGAAAGAAAAACGGAGCTGGAGGAATCAGGCTCCCCAACTTCAAACTATACTACAAAGCTACAGTATTCAAGACAGTATGAACCGGTTTTCAGGGCAGAAATAGAGACACAGATATAGAGAACAAACGTATGGACACCAAGTGGGGAAAGTGGCGGGGGTGGTGGTGGTGGTGGTGGTGTGATGAATTGGGAGATTGGGATTGACATATATACACTAATATGTATAAAATGGATAACTAATAAGAACCTGCTGTATAAAAAAATAAATTAAAAAAAAAAAGACAGTATGGTACTGGCACGAAAACAGAAATATAGATCAATGGTACAAGATAGAAAGCCCAGAGATAAACCTACGAACATATGGCCACCTAATTTACAACAAAGGAGGCAAGAACATACAAAAGAGAAAAGACAGCCTCTTCGATAACTGGTGCTGGGAAAACTGGACAGCTACATGTAAAAGAATGAATTTAGAACACTACCTAACACCATACACAAAAATAATCTCAAAATGGATTAAAGACCTAAAAGTAAGACCAGACACTGTAAAACTCTTAAGAGGAAAACATAGGAAGAACACTCTTTGACATAAACCATAGCAAGGTCTTTTTTTGACCCACCTCCTAGAGTAATGCAAATAAAAACAAAAATAAACAAATGGGACCTAATGAAACTCAAAAGCTTTTGCACAGCAAAGGAAACATAAACAAGACGAAAAGACAACCCTCAGAATGGCAGAAAATATGTGCAAATGAAACAACGGACAAAGGATTAATCTCCAAAATATACAAACAGCTCATGGAGCTCAATATCAAAAAAACAAACAATCCAATTAAAAAATGGGTGGAAGGGGGCTTCCCTGGTGGCGCAGTGGTTGAGAATCTGCCTGCCAATGCAGGGGACACAGGTTTGAGCCCTGGTCTGGGAAGATCCCACATGCCACGGAGCAACTAGGCCCGTGAGCCACAATTACTGAGCCTGCACGTCTGGAGCTTGTGCTCCGCAACAAGAGAGGCCGCGACAGTGAGAGGCCCGCACACCGCGATGAGGAGTGGTCCCCACTCACCGCAACTAGAGAAAGCCCACACATCGAAACGAAGACCCAACACGGCCAAAAATAACTAAATAAAATAAATAAATAAATTTAAAAAAAATGGGTGGAAGGGGCTTCCCTGGTGGTGCAGTGGTTGAGAATCTGCCTGCCAATGCAGGGGACACAGGTTCAAGCCCTGGTCTGGGAAGATTCCGCATGCCGCAGAGCAACTGGGCCCATGAGCCACAATTACTGAGCCTGCGCGTCTGGAGCCTGTGCTCCGCAACAAGAAAGGCCGTGATAGTGAGAGGCCCGCACACCGCGATGAAGAGTGGCCCCCGCTTGCCATAACTAGAGAAAGCCCTCACACAGAAACGAAGACCCAACACAGCCATAAATAAATAAATTTAAATCATATGGGCTTCTAAGAAGACCTCTGCTTAAAAAAAAAAAAAAAAAGAAAAATAAATGGGTGGAAGACCTAAATAGACATTTCACCAAAGAAGACATACAGATGGCCAAGAGGCATATGAAAAGATGCTCAACATCACTATTAGAGAAATGCAAATCAAAACCACAATGGGGTATCACCTCACAACAGTCAGAATGGCCAGCACCAAAAAATCTACAAACAATAAATGCTGGAAAGGGTGCGGTAAAAAGGGAACCCTCCTGCACTGTTGGTGGGAATGTAAATTGATACAACCACTATGGCGAACAGTATGGAGGTTTTTTAAAAAACTAAAAATAGAACTACCATATGACCAAGCAATCCCACTACTGGGCATATACTAAGAAAAACATAATTCAAAAAAAGACATGTACCACAATGTTCGTTGCAGCACTATTTACAATAGCCAGGACATGGAAGCAACCTAAATGTGCATCAACAGATGAATGGATAAAGAAGATGTGGCACACATATACAATGGAATATTACTCAGCCATAAAAAGAAGCGAAATTGAGTTATTTGTAGTGAGGTGGATGGACCTAGAGACTGTCATACAGAGTGAAGTCAGTCAGAAAGAGAAAAACAAATACTGTATGTTAACACATATATATGGAATCTAAGAAAAAAATGGTACTAATGAACCTAGTGGCAGGGCAGGAATAAAGACGTAGACATAGAGAATGGACTTGAGGACACGGGGTGGAGGGGGAAGCTGGGGCGAAGTGAGAGTAGCATCAACATATCTACACCACCGAATGTAAAATAGCTAGTGTGAGGCAGTTGCATAGCACAGGAGATCAGCTCGGTGCTTTGTGATGACCTAGAGGGGTGGGATAGGGAGGGTGGGAGGGAGGCTCAAGAGGGTGGGGACGTGGGGATGTATGCACGCATGTGGCTGATTCACTTTGTTGTGTGACAGAGGCTAGCGCAGTATTGTGGAGCAGCAATACTCCAATAAAGATATATTAAAAAAAAAATAAAAAAGTAAAATGCCATACGATAGTGACGTCCACATCATTCTATATGTAAACTCACAATAATACCATCTGTTTTCGAGAAAAACAAGCTATGTCTAATATGCAATCTGAGGTTGAGAATATAGCAGCAGTACTCAAAAACTGAAAATCATTTTACCTATTCTTCTACCTCAAGATAATACAACATTTTTCTTAGTGTTTTATACCGTACAACAGTGCTTTAACTTACATGATCTTATTTAGATATAATTAGAATTCTTGGATTTTTCAGTTTACTCTTAAGTTCATCAAACAAAGAAGCTCTTGCTTTATTTCTTTTACTTAAACTAGCCTGGAGACAGAAACAAGCAAATCAAAGTCTCCACTAGGAATTGTCTTCCATTCACAACTGCATCACTTGCTCCTGTTTATTCCCTACCAATAACTCAGTCTAGTTTTGTTCAGTTGAACACACACATGAACTAGGAAAAAAAGAGGAAAGACCTGGAGAGCTGCAATCATTGTAGTACTACTTCCTGTGGTAGAACCAGCCAGTCGCTTCCAATCTTCCATTTTAGGATATTTCCCTTCCAAGTTCTGACCAAAGATAGAATAACTTCTCCTGTTCCAACATTCCTAGAAAATTCTCTTAAATCACTTAAAACAACTTTCCTTTGTTTATTCAGTTTACATTCTTCAAAAGCCATTTACATTTCCTGTACCCCACCTCTTCTTCATGCCTTCAGGTACTGCTGTAAAAAGACTGATCTCGGTACAAACACTCTTATCTTTCTGTAAAGATCAATCCTCCAGTCTTAAATAGTTCTTGTGGTTTTTTAAAGGTGCTCTTCATTTGAAGAACCATTTTGTGCTGCCCCCAGAGTCTCTCACAATAATTGAGATTAAAAGGGCTTGGTCTCCCTTCCCCTAATTCTATGCACACTTCCACCTCCCTACCACCCAAATAAATGCCTATTTTTATTCTCTACAATACTTCCTGTCAGCAAAACTGCTAGTCTCTTGCAGTTTTTTCTTCCATCTTGCTCTCTCTTTGAAATTATTTTAACTAAAAGCTACTTTTGATTATTGTGTTTCTCAAAGACAGCACAACTGTTCAAGTCTAAAACAGCACTGAATCTATGCCCTAGCTATATACATAGCTGTCAGTCGGGGAATAAAAGCCATAGGAATTTTTTTAAAAATCACTTTTCTTAACCTTGAACATTAACATAAATGAATTCCAGCTTTTAAAAATTATAAATATATATCTGGTTTCAGACGACTCAAGAGCACTAATGGCATATGCTTGGATTTTATCACACCAACATTTCTACGGGACAGTTGGTCCAGTCATTTGGCTGACAGCACAGCCAGAATTATTATTCAAGGCTGTTAACATAACTTTTTATATCAAGCTGGTTATCACATGACTGCTGAGAAAACCACAGCCTCCCGGGCAAAGCACAGCCTGTTGGCCTGACTAGGTCACAGAAACCTCACAGAACAGCAAGCTACTGCCTCTACTGGCTGTTACAGCAGGACATACCTCTTCGTAATTTTTCGCCTCCACTCCATGCTTCATGTCTAGGATCACGAGTTGGTCAGGTATCCGCCCTGTTCCTGAGAAAGAAATCAAAGGATTCATTGTGCGGAATGTTTAAAATTCCGGGAAATCACCCACCCACCCTCCCTCTCCCTAAGCCCTACCCTCTCAATAGAGGGAAACAGCGGCAACTCCTCCCCCTACTCAGCTGCAGAAAATTCCTGGCTCTGGCTAAAAATCACAAGCATTCCAGACAAAGCCTCTATCTGTGTGGGGTGCCAGAAAGTGACAAGAACATGCTGCTGGCAAACATCTCTGAGGGAGCAGGACAGAAGATACTGCAGCTGGTACTACAGAGGAACAGAACAGGGGAAGAGAAAACACACAGGCTCACTGGATTAGGAAATGAAAGTCACAACAGCATACAGTTGAGTGGCATATAGACCAATAGGTAGAGGGCACCAACTTAGGCTGAAAAGGAACATTTCCACATCTGAAAAGGCTGACCTGTGAAATTCTGAGAGAAGGATTACTCGGTATACGCTAAGCTTGAATTTACTTAATACAAATATGAGTACTGAAAAGTACACAGGATTTGTCTACTATTCCACTTATTTCAAACATTTTGGTCAATGTAAGGCCATTTCAATAGGTAAATAAAGTGTTATGGGACTATTCCCACAAAGCCTTTAGAAGAGCCCAAGAAGAAACTTAACAGTAAGAGTAAAATTCTCAGGGATACTTCTTACAAACAGAAAAGTCCATTTGGGATAGTAGGACCAACAGAGCAATGTTCATATTAGAAAAGATAATCTGATTCAGCTTGATCAAAAGGAATTCTACTCAGGCTTCCCTGGTGGCGCAGTGGTTGAGAGTCCACTGCCCCGGTCTGGGAAGATCCCACATGCCGAGGAGCGGCTGGGCCTGTGAGCCATGGCCGCTGAGCCTGCGAGTCCGGAGCCCGTGCTCCGCAATGGGAGAGGCCACAACAGTGAGAGGCCCACGTACCGCAAAAAAAAAAAAAAAAAAAAAAAGGAATTAATTCTATTCTTACATCATCAAGTAGGAGAAAGGGAAAGGTTCAAAAGAGGCCCAGAAAACTGCTCAGTCTCAATCTCCTGGAATTCACCTGATTACTTGTATAATTAAAAACTGCCTGCATGAAATTAGGAGTTTTGGGAAATATTGCCAGTTAAGCATCGTGGTTCCTGAGACCATAAGCCATAGAGAATGGTACTGTACCCTGAGAAACACTGGAGATTTTCTGAAATGTCAATTCAAAAACTACTCATTGAGAACTCACAAGGCGCTAGAACAGAGATTGCAATCTCTGCCTTCAAATAATTCTATGGGCATCTAAGACATAAATATGCATACCAGCTACAGTAAAAATGCAAAGCATATAAAACTTTAAGGAAAAAACAAAAATGGTTCAGACAATCCCAGCTATGGAGCAAAGGTTAGAAGAGGGAAGAGATTAGTTGTGGACAGACTTCACTTGAGAGCTAGCACCTGACGGCAGACAAAGTTATCTGGACAGAAGGGAACACATGAACAAAGACAGCTATTGAAAGGATTATGGCATGTTTAAAAGACAGTAAAGAAGTTCTTTTGGATAGACTAGAAAGATCAATTTGAAAGCTTATAAGACTGAATAGGCAGGATCAAGAAACTAAGCCAAGGACTTCCCTGGTGGCGCAGTGGTTAAGAATCCGCCTGCCAATGCAGGGGACACCGGTTCGAGCCCTGGTCCGGGAAGATCCCACATGCCGCAGAGCAACTAAGCCCGTGCGCCCCGACTACTGAAGCCCGCGTACCTAGAGCCCGTGCTCTGCAGCAAAGAGAAGCCCCCGCAATGAGAAGTCTGCACATGCAATAAAGGGTAGCCCCCGCCTGCTGCAACTAGAGAAAGCCCGCATGCAGCAATGGAAACCCAACACAGCCAAAATAAATAAATACATTTATTTAAAAAAGAAAAAAAAGAAAAAGAAAGAAACTAAGCCAAGTCACAGATACCTTCTGAGCATTAAACCAATTAGCTTTCCAAAAAAGAAAGCAAAACAAAAAGTGACACCCAGAGAGGTATCTTCTCCCAAATCTAATGTGCAATCCTGATCACAGCACTGCCCGTAAGAGATTCAATGCAAATATTTGCTTCTCCTTCCTCACTTGAAAAGTTGTGAAATCCAAGCAGCTCACAGCTCCGCCTGGTCGGAATGATCAAGATATTCTCTTCCTAACAGACTCTTCTCGCTATCTCTGTTTGCCACAGCACAGCTTTAGCATTATTCAAACACGAATGAAACCACAAAACCACAGACCATCTGAGTCCAGACCATACAATTTCTTGCACAGAACAGCCAGCCCATCCCCTTAATTGACATCATGGCCATAAAGGGTCTCCTTCGTAAAAACACCCTTTGAAATTTCTCTCTGCCTGACAAATAGACAGTCTTTTAAAGGTGCTCCAAAGACTATAAGGTATCAGGTCTCCACATCAGAATAAACAGCTGAATAAACACAAATGAAACTAGAAATTGAGCGCTGGCTATAACGTGTGTGTGTACACATACATTTATACACACACATTTTTGAACTAGTTCCTAGGCATTTACATGCACGGCATCAGCATATAAGAAATTCAGAACAAAGGATAATCTCTGCCTTCAAAGAGTTCAAAATTGGGAATGTAAGATATAGACACGAGACACTTAAACAACACAAGGCTGTGTGTGTGAGATATATATATATTCAAATACTTAAATAAACAATCCAATCAGTAAGTGATGCACTATTCAGAGGAAGCCACACTGACCTCCTTGCTGTTTCTGAGACATGCTCAGCATCTTAAGGTGTTTGCTTTCTCTCCAAAGCCCTCATTACCATCTGACTTCTTTTTTTTTAAAATAAATAAATAAATAAATTTATGGCTGCATTGGGTCTTCGTTGCTGCACGCGGGCTTTTCTCTAGCTGCAGCAACTCTTTGTTGTGGTGCGCAAGGCTTCTCTTATCGCGGAGCATGGGCTCTAGGCGCACAGGCTTCAGCAGTTGTGGCTCGCGGGCTCTAGAGCACAGGCTCAGTAGTTGTGGCGCGCAGGCTTAGTTGCTCCGCGGCATGTGGGAGCTTCCTGGACCAGGGCTCAAACCTGTGTCTCCCGCATTGGCAGATGGATTCTTAACCACTGTGCCACCAGGGAAGCCCCCATTTGACTTATATTTGTCTATTGTCTGCTTGCTCCAATGAAAATGTAAGCTCCACTGAGAACAGAGACTTCTGTTTTATTCACTGCTATATCCCCAACACCTAGAACAGTGATGGATGAATCAATCAATTGACTGAGATATCAAGCAGACTAGAACGGCTGAGGGATGCATTCTAAAAGAACTAAAGGTAGGGACTTCCCTTTGGTCCAGTGGGTAAGACTCCACACTCCCAATGCAGGGGGCCCGGGTTCGATCCCTGGTAGGGGAACTAGGTCCCACATGCATGCCGCACCTAAGAGTCCACATGCTGCAACTAAGAAGTCTGCATGCCACAACTAAACACGCCCCAACAAAGATCCCACGTGGGGCAACTAAGACTTGGCACAGCCGAAACAAACAAATAAATAAATATTAAAAAAGAGAAACAAAAAAACCCCAAAACTAAAGGTAAACCTATGTTCATACGGGAAGAGAGCATTCCAACAAATGAATAAATGTGACATGTTTAGAAGGCAGAGCAAACCAGAATGACTGGGGCCTGATGGGCAGAGGAAGATAAGGTTGGATGGAGCAAGAGTATAAAGACTATTAAAAGCCATGATGCCTAAAATCCCTTCTAGCTTGAAAATTTCATGATTCTGTGTTTCATTCTATAGAACAGGAATATTACTGCCACTACAAAGAAGGGAAAGCTTTTGAAAAAGGACTGACATAATGAAAGATGTGTTTTAGGAGATAAATCTGGTGGCAGTATTTGGATATATTAAAAGCAGGGATATCAGTTAGAAGGCTAATGACAAGATCCATGATTTGAGAGATTAGAGTTCAGATCTGTGTGGTGGCAGATACAGGAGGTATTTTGAAAGAAGTATCAGCATAACTTGATGACAGACTGGAAAAGACAAAAGTATGTAATTTCAAATATGTGAGCCCAAGTAACTGGAAGGATGGTGTTAATACTGATGAGTGAGGGGAACTAATTTGAAAGAGTAGGTCATGAATACAGTCTTAGATATCTGAGTTTTGAGGTAAGAATAGCACAACCATGTGGAAATGTCTAGAATACTGTTGAGACATCCTGGAACTGGCAGGGGTGGGGGCAGGAAGAAGGGTATCAGTCATGAAATCACTATTACAGTCTTTTAATTTTCTATTCTTAACCTATTATTCCATTTACTTCAGGCAAACTCCCTTAGCTTTTAGGCTAAACTGACCCACTTTAGATCAGGGGTCAATTTCTGGTTAACTGTTAAAAGCAGCTGGTTCTTTTGCTATTCCTGGGAATATGTTGGAGGTGTTGGCAAAGGTGCTTGCTTTTCTTCTAGGATCGTATGTTCTGAACATTCTATAAATGTAAAATTGCCAGGAGTCCTTTTGCTACCATACGGAGAAAGCCTGAGAATAGT
Organism: Orcinus orca; assembly: GCF_937001465.1. Classification (NCBI taxonomy): domain Eukaryota; kingdom Metazoa; phylum Chordata; class Mammalia; order Artiodactyla; family Delphinidae; genus Orcinus; species Orcinus orca. The sequence goes on from NC_064560.1 coordinate 174,304,789, forward strand.
CAAATGGAGGCAAAAAGAGGAAGCACTAAAAACAATGTAAGGTTCCAATGATACCGTTAAAACCCCAAGATACAGCCCTGCCTGAAGTCAGTACCACACTGCAGACCTCCCTGTTCAGAGAGTCACATGGTCTTTCTCTTCTTCCTCTTTAAGCCAGTTTGAGTTATGTTTTTGTGTCCTGCAGCCGCAAAGGGTCCCAAGTAATATAACAGGTATAAATGCATACAGCTTTTAGAGTCTGGTGTCCTTGCAGCTGAAGAATAGGGAGTGAAAAAGTCCCCAACCACTGAGCACAGAAGCCATCAGGTAATCAATCAGCCTAAAAGTTACTAAGGACTCTTGGCCTGGAGATGCACAGAAGAAGCCACAGCAAGTTATCAGGGCTAGGAAACAGCAAGTGCCCTGGAGATCGAAACTGCTTCTGACGATACATTATTTGTCAGACAGACCCTACTTCTAATCCCAAAGAAAACATGTCACTAGCATATAAATGCACTATTTTCTAGCATCTATACCAAATTCAACTCTATCATTCAAGACAAGTATATCACAGGATTCAAGAAATGCCTTCTCCTGCACATGAAGAACTCTACCAATGCGCCAACTTTCACTTATATGTGTGTGCACTCCAGCAAATGTAGTTTTCATTTCCTCTTCTTGCCCAGACCAAGAGAGAAAGTTCATGCTCTAACTTGCTTAGAAGATGATGCTTAATTCAGGGAAAATACTCTGATTTACTTACCCTTGCTCTCAAAACACACTTCGAACATGTCATAATCTTCAGTGGTAAAGGCAAATTTCCCCTTGGTTGCATCCTCCTTGGAGTACAGAATATGGCCAGCAGAATCTGTAATCTAAAAGTAAAAAGTAAGTAAGAACAGGCAGCAAATAATACTTGGGAAGAGAACTTATAGAAATTGGAGAAATGGAAAGAAACACTGTCTATAAAAGACAGTCTAGGGCTTCCCTGGTGGCGCAGTGGTTAAGAATCCGCCTGCCAATGCAGGGGACACAGGTTCGAGCCCTGGTCTGGGAAGATCCCACATGCCGCAGAGCAACTAAGCTCGTGCGCCACAACTACTGAGCCTGCGCTCTAGAGCCCGCGAGCCACACTACTGAAGCCCACGTGCCAGAACTACTGAAGTCCGCGCGCCTAGAGCTCGTGCTCTGCAACAAGAGAAACCACGACAATGAGAAGCCCATGCATCACAAAGAAGAGTAGCCCCCGCTCGCCGCAACTAGAGAAAGCCCGTGCACAGCAAAGACCCAATGCAGCCAAATAAATAACATAAATAAATTTATCAAAAAAAAAAAAAAAAAGACAGTCTGTTATGATCACTATGGTCCAACCATTCCCAAAGACAGGAATTGGATTAGAAGGTGAAACCCAAATACAGCAAATTTCACACAGTTGATAATAGTTGATATAAAGTGGGTTTATTAGCAAAAGTTCACTTTATAGAATGTAGATCAGTATCATTTCCTAGAAAGGGAAAATGGAAGTGGATAATTACTGAAAGAATATACAAAAAGGAGAAAGATACATAAGAACACATTTCCTGTTTAAAACAAATCTTGACACACGGTTGGGGGGAGGGATGGAGAGTGGAAATGGAGCACCTGACACAAGGAGTGAAGGAAAAGAAGGCATGCCTGGAGGAAAAATCTGGCAGAGCTATTCCTGCAGATTTTATGTGGATTATGTTAATGGCTACAAGGGGTGGGGGAAGGCAGGGGGATAAACAAGAAGTTACTCCTAAAAAAGACATCTTTGGCTTCCACAAATGATAATTCCTGTCTTCCAGGTTGTTGCCTCTAGTTTTCCAAACTTAAACCGCTCCATTCCTACAGAATGGCCTGTAAGCACAGACGAAGCGGCATATATTGGTAAGTGAACGGTCGCATATAAAGCAAGGGCTTGACACAGTAATATGACAGACCGGGTCTCAGGTTTCTTTTCTAGAGCATATGGTTGTCTTGGCAGAAGGCACATTTCATGACCTAAGACAGGAAGCTACTTGAAATGTAGAACACAAAAATAGTGGATTAATTATATTAAACTGGACGTTCTAATGATGTTTGTAAAACAAGATTCAATTATAGATGAGATTTTAAATATAAAAATTGAATAGTATACATATAAACCTATATATTTAAAGCACTTTAATAACACTATAGTTATTTCTGAGCAGTGAGATTTCTTTATAATTTTTTTTTCTACAAAGGCATGTATCACTTATGGTCAGAAATAAAGTTATTTCAGTTTTGTGAAGAAAAACATAACAAAAGAATAGTTACCACTGATAGACAAACTTGAAATGATGGGTTAATAAAAAAGGTTTCATGGCACATCTAAATTCCCTAAGAGTAACAGCAGTAATATTAACCAAGTATCTTCTGCCATGAATGATGTTGATCATTCATTAATTTGTCAAACATTTAAGATGCCTGGATCTGCACTGGTCACTGGAGAAATAGGATGTGGAAGATGGTTCCCATCTTCGAAGGGCTTAAGAGTATAAATAGGAGAAGAATAAGAAATGAGACAACTTCGCTGCAGTGTGGAGAGTGCGTCTGTGCCATGGGATTATGGAGGGTCACAGAGTGTATCGTGGAGGAGGTGACACAGGAGCTGAGTCATGAAGGATGAGTTGCAATCAAGGGAAGAATAGGAGTAAAGACATTCAGGGTAGAAGAGACAGCAAATATGAAGGCTTAGGTCCAGAAAAACGAAACAGAACAAAAACATGGTATCATCGTAACACTAATAGCTAATATTTATTAAGCACTTACTAAATGCTGAGCACTGTGCCAAGGCCTTTATATGCATTTTTTACTTGATCTTCACTATAACCCTACAGGTAACAAGTATTTTTTCTCCCATGTTCCACAGGAGGAAACTGACGCACAGAGAGGTTAAGTGGCTGGAGAGATACTAGCCAGATCATGTAGAACTACAACATCATGCTAAGGAGTTTATTGCGCACAAAGTGGAAAAGGCAACGAAGAATTTGAAATCAGAGTGATGCGATTCAACTTGCAGTTTAGAAAGATAAATCTGATAACACTGTGAAGACAGACTCAAGAGGGACAATACTAGAGATAAGAAGATGTGTTAGGACACTAACCCAGTACTCCAGGTTAGAGATGATGAAGGCTTTGTGTATGGAGAGAAGGGGCCACATCTGAGGAATTTTAAAAATGGAGAAAAAAAATAAATTAAAATAAATAAATAAATAAAAAAAAATAAAAACAGAGAGCCCAGGGACTTCCCTGGTGGTCCAGTGGGTAAGACTCTGCGCCCCTAATGCAGGGGGCCCGGGTTTGATCCCTGGTCGGGGAACTAGATCCCGTATGCATACCGCAACGAAGATCCCGCACGCCTCAACTAAGACCTGGCGCAAGCTAAATAACTAAATAAATACTTAAAAACAAACAAACAAAAAAACCGGAGAGCCCACAGGACAAGACCAAAAAGTGAATGCCCACAAAGACCAAGCAAGCAGCATACACTGAGTCTAACGGGCCAGCACAAGTCCACGGGGTGTGGTGAACAATGTGGCAGACAGGAGACAGGCCGGTCTCAAGGGAGAAACCAATTACTACCATGGCATGCCAGCTTTTCAGACAATCTAATTCTCCAAAAGAACCTAAACATTTTAACTGTTATTTGAAATCTCCTAGTTTTTAAATCCTCACAACCAATCCCAACATTTGAAAAACTATCTCAAGGCCAAACAAAAAATGTCTATAGGGGCTTCCCTGGTGGCGCAGTGGTTGAGAGTCCGCCTGCTAATGCAGGGGACACGGGTTTGTGCCCCAGTCTGGGAGGATCCCACATGCCGCGGAGCGGCTGGGCCCGTGAGCCATGGCTGCTGAGCCTGCGCGTCCCGAGCCTGTGCTCTGCAACGGGAGAGGCCACAGCAGTGAGAGGCCTGCGTACCGCCAAAAAAAAATGTCTATAGAAACAACTTCTGGGCCACCGATATCTGACCTCTGCATAGGACGGGCAGAAAGCTGGCTAAAATCACACAAAAGAACTGTTGGGCAGCACTGAGGTGAGAGCTGAGATCAGGGACCATGGATTTCTAGTGGCCGCACCTAGCAGCCAGGATGCAGGAGCAAAGAAAAGTATTATATGATTTAGGTCTGGGGTCTACAACTGAGTGGTTTGGAAGGATACGGGGATTAAGGAATTATGTTATAAACTTTACCTACATAGTCTTTAATCCTCACAACAATCCCAGAGAGGCCAGTCTTATTATCCCCATTTTACTGAGGCAGAAACTTAGTAACTTGTTCATTATCACAGAGCTAATAAATTGTGTAGGTAGATTTGAAGACAGGGTCTAAAACCTATGCTCTTTCCACATTCCACGTTGCAGCCCCACAGCAGGAATGGCTGAAGGAAGTGGAATGCACAGAAGCCAAGAAAGACTAACAGAATCTGATGGATTCTTTGGGTTGGGGCAAGTCAGAGAGTCTGAGAGTCCTCTTGAGTGGGACATGGCACTGTTCAGTCTGCATTCTCCACCTCAGAGGGATTAGCAGGCAGCCACAAGGTAGAGGCCTTGAAGTCAGCAATAAATAAACAATCTGCATGGGAATATTCAGCCCTGGAAATTCCTAAAGGCCTCTTGTTCATGTGATACTTTTCCTGAATTATCAACTAAAAGAAAAAGCCAAACAAAGGACAATTCAACTTAATCAGACTTACAAGACTTGGCATAAATTTGCCCAACCAGGTTATTTCCTAGAATAATAGCTTATGATCTCTTTGCATTCTCCTAAGATTTTTTTTAATACCTGTGCCCTAGAATACTTTTATTTATTTTTTATTTTAAATTTATTTATTTATTTTTATATATTTTTATTTTTTGGCTGTGTTGGGTCTTCGTTTCAGTGCGAGGGCTTTCTCTAGTTGTGGCAAGTGGGGGCCACTCTTCATCACGGTGCGCGGGCCTCTCACTATGGTGGCCTCTTTTGTTGCGGAGCACAGGCTCCAGACGCGCAGGCTCAGTGGTTGTGGCTCATGGGCCTAGTTGCTCCGCGGCATGTGGGATCTTCCCAGACCAGGGCTCGAACCTGTGTCCCCTGCATTGGCAGGCAGATTCTCAACCACTGAGCCACCAGGGAAGCCCTTCTCCTAAGATTTTAAAAGGGTTCTTCAAAAAAAATTATTTAAGGACAGGAGCCTCTTTAGATGACAAAGGATCCTAGGTACAGGTCAGAAAACTCTTATTAAGCAGTGGCAAAAATCCTTCACTGAGTACTTTGCAAAATGAATTAAGAAGTCTGCCATGTTTTTCTGAAAGACTCGAATACAATCCACACTTCCAACTGGTTCTCGGAAGGAGTAAAAATTGTTTAAATTGTCTTCTTCTACACTGTACTGAGGAACTATAGTCATGGTAGAACCACTTGCATTGCTGGTTCTTTCTATGACATCTGAAAATGTATTAAAGACGCAAATATTTTACAAGAGGCTGAAGGCAAAACACCCATCACTGCCTATACCATTTATCAGCATGAAATTTACCTCCTGGAAATAGTGTGTGATAATGATCACATTTCCATCAGTGTCTCCACATTTCTATACTCCCTATGACCTTCAGATGACACAACTATATAAGGGTATCTATCCAGATATCTAGAAATCCAGACAGGCAACTTGACAATTTAACCTTCATGTTAGGCTCTTATAGACAGTTGGGGATTCTAACAGATCCCAGAATTTTTCTGAAAATCAGTAGGTTTCCCACGTAGTTCATAACTTTGCAGTTATTAAGCAGCCAAGCCACTGACCTTAAAAAAGAAAGAAAAGGGCTTCCCCGGTGGCGCAGTGGTTGAGAGTCCGCCTGCTGATGCAGGGTACACGGGTTCTTGCTTCGCAACAGGAGAGGCCACAACAGTGAGAGGAGCGCGTACCGCAAAAAAAAAAAAAAAAACTGGGCAAATCTCAGTGACTAGCCAGAGCCGGCAAAGTCTAATAGGCCAAAATAATGGTTTTAAATTTCTTTAATTAAAATGTTCTGATTACAGATCACTTTAAAAGATCATCTGGTTTCTCAAAAATTAAGAGATTTTATTTTTTCTTCTTAAATTCTACTACAGAACCACCTTGGTAATATGATAACTGCCACTTTCGCCTACTATAACAGCAAACCCTTAAAGGATTCCCCCTTAACAATAAAAACATAAAACTTACTGTAAAGTTCTTAACCAAAGGTAATATCAAGGCATAAAATTTGCCCATATGACATCAAGGAATGGGAAGTAATAAAGACTTCTTTCTAGATAACACCTTCTGAAGAAAAGCAAACCAAAGTTCACAACTTACAAAGTAGGGAAGAAAGTGTTAATTGTATGTATATGCACAGTAGCTGATGTCAAGAATATGTGACTACTCACACCAAAACCATCAAATAAGTGAGAATACAGGTCCACTGGGAAAACAAGACTTATTTAGAATTGGATTTTCTTGGACGATTCTAGGCAGTGGCCAGAGAAAACAGGTTCTTGAGCAGTTCTTCTGCTCCTGAAGCCTGCCCCCCTTCCTTGACCACACATTCAAGGTAATACCCTGCCTACTTCAAAAGGATCTTTAAGTAGCTTAGGCCCAAACACTAGGCAAATAAAGCAATTAGGAATTAAGGAATACAGTTCACCTGGAGGAAGAAACTAATAGGCACTATCAAGAACCTGAACTAAGCAAATGGTATGTGCATAATAAATTTGGCTCTCAGTTTTCTGGAAGCCGAGACTAAGACAGAAACAAGTTGGGTTACACATCATTTGTTTCCTGATGAAAGCTCACAAATTTATCTTCAGAGATAATTTTCCTGGAACTAAACAAGAACAGTTTATCAGGAAGGTTCTTGTGAAAGGACTGTGACCAATATTAGACTCTCCACTTTCAACCACAGCCTTGCTAAAGATAGAAATACAATTCACATGGATGCTTTTAGTGACCCTCCATAACAATCTGCCTGACCTAATAACGCAGAGGTGGGACCTGAAGGAACTGGATGAACGCTCGCGAACCGCGGGCCTCTGCTCTTTAGCACCACTTCTCTCCCCATCCTAGCTCCTCTTGCTGCTCAGGGAATTCTCAGCCTTACTAAAGTTGCAAGAAGGCTGGGACTACTTTTGGCCACTTGCTGCTACCACAAGTGTGTTTGAAAAAAAAAAAAAAGTGTCAGGAAAAGATACCTTAAAAATAATACTACCCATCCAGATCTTGGTTTCTAATACCATTCTCCAATAAAAGGGAACCAGGGCTCCTTGGAGAAATGGCTGACCCCAGGACTGGGACAAGAAATACACAAGATGAGCCTGGGGCATCTTGTAGTGCCAGAAAGTAAAGAAGTGCTGGAAAACAAAACAAGACAAAAAACAACAGGGGTTTGTCAAAGGGACACAGGAGCCAAATGAAAGAGCTCCCGACAGCCAAAGCTGTAACAATTTGAGCAACAAAATACAGCAGTATTGGATTGTAATTCAATATATAAATACCCAGGAATCCATAATAATATAAATGATTAAACAAGCAAACAAACAAACAAGCTGGGAGAGAAGAAAATCTCCCATGCTGAACACTCTCAGCTAACTTATGAGATTTTAGAAAAAGCACCCTCAAGGAGGTCAAGCATACTCCCCACTCAAGTGTGGGCTGCACATAGTGACTTCCAAAGAGCACAGCATAGAAAGGCGGGGGGGAGAGTAACTTTACAGTGGACAAACCTGACAAACACTACCTCTGCCAGATGATCAAGGTCAATATAACAGTGATAATTCATGTTGACAATATGCTCCCTTGGCATGATATGATGAAAATGACCCTTTACCTTTGTGGTCTTCCTCCCCAAAACCCTTAATTCCAGTTTCATCATGAGGAAAACATCAGACGAATCCCAATACAGGGGTATCCTACAAAATACTTGACCAGTACTCCTCAAAACTCAAACGGCTGTCAAAAACAAGGAATATCTGAGAAACTGTCATAATCTAGAGGAGCCCAAAGAAATACGACTAAACTTAATATATCCAGGATGGGATCCTGGGACAGGGAAAAAGGACATTAGGTAAAAACTAAGGGAATCTGAATAAAGTATAGACTTTAGTTAATAATAATGTATAAATACTTGTTCATTGTGACAGACAAAATGTATCATACTAACATAAGATATTAACAATAGGGGAAACTGGCTGTGGGGTATATGGGAACTGTATTATCTTCACTGTTCTTCTGTAAATCTAAAACTGTTCTAAGATAAAAGCTTATGTAAAAAAATACTATTCAGAAAGATGAAGTCAAACACATACATACACATACATACACACACACACACACACGCACACACACACATATACACCTCCAGATTCTCAAGAAATTTATAATCAAAGCCAAGCAAGTAAATAAACATTTTCATATACTTTTTATGTTGTAAATACAAATAGTTAATTTGGACAAGTCTATACCTACCCTTATAAAATGACATATGATCTACGGGGGAGGTGGCAAGTCTGTGTATTTCTAATGTCACAGGTCACACATTGCTTTCATTTGCTGAATCAGCTCCATACCCCACCAGTCCAAGAATATGTTAAAAACCAAAAGCCAAATCCACGTCTTTCTGGGTGTGCTACCATAGCAGCAGAGGTCAATCAGCTTGCAGCTTTAGTGAAACTCTGAAGATGTAATTTCCTTCACACAGGCTCCTACCTGCACTCTGTCTTCCTCAGGTTTATGACCAATCTGGGGTATAATACTGAGTATACAATGTGTACATATTATTTTAAGGCTAAACATAAACCTTGTAACTCCTGAATGACTAACTCAGGAATTCAGAAACAGCCAAGTCCCTTGGAGAAGCTCTATACATTGAACAAAAATGAACCAAAACAGAAACACCTACCCTTTTCTCCTTTTGAGAGATAGTACAGCATAGTAGTTAGGCTGAAGGTTCTAGAGTCAGGCCTCGGGTTGGTGTTCAAATCACAGTTGGGCCACTTACTAGCTGTAAGGCCTTGGATATGTTCCTTAACCTCTCTGTGCCTCATATGTAAAATAAGAACAAGAGTATGTACTTTACAAGGTTATTGTGAAAATTAAATTTAATAAAGGTAAAGTGCCTAGAACAGTGTTTGGCAGCTGGCAAGCACTCAGTAAGTGTAATTATTAGCATCGTTGTTGTTACTGTTAGCATTTTTGCTATTATGGTAACTGCTTGTCAGTGATAACTCAGAACTCCACAAACAATTAGGTCACTAACCATACTTTCAATCTAAAAGTGCTAATAGATGGCAAACTAGATAAAAGTAGTCTGCATCGACTAAACCCAGGGGTGACTAGGGCCTAAATGGTTGTTGCATGGAGACAGGAAAAGACAGACAGGTAAACCTTAAGGAAGCAGCAGTAAGATTTAGAAACTGAAGAGATACAAAATGCCTAACAAAGCAGGTATTCAACGAATCATTTTAGCTGCTAACAGGGGATAGAAAGAAATACCAGATGACTTCAATTCCTGCAAGCGTTTTACCCGATAAGTAATAAACTACATGAAGGACCCAATAACATTAAGTGTGAGGAGAGGAGAAGAGAGGACTGTGGGTGCATATATAATGATCAGGGGTTGTGGGTCTATACGCTTCATTTGGTAATAGTTCACGGTGAATCTTAAACTGTGGGGTCCAATCAGAAAGAACACCAAATCACTGAAGATGCTGTAGTTTTACACTAGAAAAATAGCATCAGAATACTTGCAAGAGACTACCACAAGTACTACACACTAAGAACATGGACGACTCTGTCAGCCCAGAAGCTATATTTAATGGGCAGAAAACAAATTTACTCTGATCTTTCAAACAAGAGCAAGTACCAAGTCTACCAACAGCACCCCTGAAATCAAAGGATCACATCTAGATTTTACCCAGAACAAAGTCAAACTTAGAAAGGCCATAAGCAGCATTTAGCAACACTAAATTCTTTCAAATTTCCAACACAATTCAGCAATGGCAGAGCACAGCACAGAAGTAGTTTAAGAAGGCTTATAGAAGTACTGAAACCTAGACATGGAAGATTTCCAGGTACTGGTATGATAAAGGATAGATGCTCTCCTCCTGCTTCTATCAGCATTTACGACATTAACTCAACATAGGCAATACGTCATACTTGACTGGGGGGGTGGGAACTGGGGGGTTGCGGGGGTGGGCGGGGGGAGAAAGCTGGAGAAAGAGAGGGAGGAAGGGAGGGGAATGAGAAGGAAAGACCAGTTGCTGCCCTAACAATACTGCTGCGGGGGTGAAGCCAGATCAAATGTTTTTTTTCATACTGTTCCAAAGTTATTTACGGTAAAACCTCCAGCGTGACCCTTTCAGGCACAAACAAAGCCTTGTTCTTTCTTAACAACTAGTCCCTTGATTTCCCACACGTTGTGTTGAACAATGAGGTTGGGGGCACAGAATAAAGCAGATGACATCAATCTCCCTCAAGTCGGAGGCTTGTTTCAGAGCCCAAATTCTGGTCTGTGGCCAGCTGGCTGATTTCACAGAGGGCTCTACTGTCCAGGATGCCAGGCTGCATATGCATTTGGGGGCCATGGCTCAGGATCAACCACCAGTTAGCAATTCACACAAGAAACAACACAGAAGTCACTGCACCTCACTAGATTACCTTTATAAATCTGTTCCCTTTTCCTAGAAACTAGGCTCAGTCTTCAGAAGTCATCATAAAGATATGTACAGCAATTTCAAATTCTAAGCAGCCCCCTTCTCTAGACCAGTTGAAAAGAGAGAAGGCTGGGGACAACTGTTGAACAAGAGAAATTTAAATGAAGTAACAGAGGCAGGTTCAGTCATTTGCCAGTTTGCCAGTGGCCAGGGGCGTGGGCTGTGCCATGGGCTCCAGTTCCCTCCCCTTTTCCCTCTAAGGATCCATAAGGAGACTGTCTATGCATGGCCCTACTGCCAGCAGATAGCTCAGTCTGGCCTCAGAGAGTCCTCCAGAAGGAGCCTGTAACCCCATCTGCACTTGTCCTCATGAGCCGCTCCAATGCCCAGCCCACAGGTGCCCCTGTCCAGAAGGTGGTGGAGAACAGCAGTGGGACCCCACACTTCTCAATGCGTTCCTTCCCAATTGACGACTTTGAGACTGGGAGTCCTCTGGGCAAAGGCAAGTTTGGAAATGTGTACTGGGCTTGGGAGAAGAAAAGCCATTTCATCGTGGCGCTCCAAGTCCTCTTCAAGTCTCAGGTACAGAAGGAGGGTGTGGAGCACCAGCTACGCAGGGAGACTGAAATCCAGGCCCATCTGCAGCATCCCAACATCTTGCGTCTCTACAGCTACTTCTATGACTGGCAAGGATCTCCTTGATTCTGGAGTATGCCCTCCCGGTGGGAGCTCTACAAGAACATGCAGAAGAGCTGCACTTTTTTTTTTTTTTCTTTTGCGGTACGCGGGCCTCTCACTGTTGTGGCCTCTCCCGTTGTGGAGCATAGGCTCCGGACGCGCAGGCTCAGCGGCCATGGCTCACGAGCCCAGCCGCTCCGCGGCATGTGGGATCCTCCCGGACCGGGGCACGAACCCGCGTCTCCTGCATTGGCAGGACTCCCAACCACTGCGCCACCAGGGAAGCCCCCAGAGCTGCACTTTTGACGAGCAGTGTACAGCCACGACCATGGAGGAGCTGGCAGATGCTCTGATATACTGCCACGGGGAGAAGGTGATTCACAGAGACATAAAGCCACAGAATCTGCTCTTGGGGCTCCACGGAGAGCCGAAGGTTGCCGACTTCGGCTGGTCTGTGCACGCCCCCTCCCTGAGGAGGAAGACAATGTGTGGCACTCTGGACTACATGCCCCCGGAGATGATTGAGGGGCGCATGCACAATGAAAAGGTGGATCTGTGGTGCATCAGTGTTCTGCTATGAGCTGCTGGTGGGAAACCCCCCCTTCGAGAGTGCTTCCTTCCCACAACGAGATGCATTGGTGCATCGTCAAGGTGGACCTGAGGTTCCCCCCTTCCATGCCTGCAGGAGCCCAGGAGCTCATCTACAAGCTGCTCAAGCATAAACCCTCAGAACGCCTACCGCTGGCCCAGGTCTCAGCCCACCCTTGGGTCCGGGCCCACTCTCGGAGGGTGCTGTTTCCCTCTGCCCTTCAGTCTGACCCCTGAATTGTCCCTGTCATTTTCTCAGTTGTGTCTGTATGTCTGCATATGTGTAGTTAGGAGGAGGGGATCCTGGCCTGTTCCCACGTCTATCTTCTACCTCCTCTTTATTTAATAAACGCTGAAGCTTTTTGTACTAAATAAATAAATAAAGTAACATATTGTTTAACTTTTATGGAGAAGGAAACACAGAGTCAGGTTTTAATTTAAAGCTAGAAATCTGTATATAATACAAAAATAAACTAGATTTTAATATTATTAAATTTTAATGTACCAATTAGCCTTCTGTACTAAACCATCTATTTATTGACCTGTTTCTAACCCACTGGACAACAGACATCAAATGTAAATTTGAAAAAGACATTATTTTTCCTAAAAGAAAAAGATCAGCCCTCAGTACAGACAACAGTAATCACGAGCTGAAGTGTAACTGTTCCAAATAAAATCAATTAAAGCTATAGCATAGGGACTTCCCTGGTGGCGCAGTGGTTAAGAATCCACCTGCCAATACAGGGGACATGGGTTCAATCCCTGGTCCAGGAATATCCCACATGCCACAGAACAACAAAGCCTGTGCACCACAACTACTGAACCTGCACTCTAGAGCCCACGAGCCATAACTACTGAGCCCGTGTGCCACAACTACTGAAGCCCACGCGCCTAGAGGCCATGCTCCACAACAAGAGAAGCTACCACAATGAGAAGCCCGCTCGCCGCAACTAAAGAAAGCCCGCGTGCAGCAACAAAGACCCAGTGCAGCCAAAAATAAGTAAATAAATAAATTTATATTTAATAAAAAGCTATAGCATACACACACACACACACACAAACACTCTTTTCATACAGCTTTTAGTGTGAAAAAATGTTATAAGCCAATGGTTTCCCAACTGCCAAGATCCTTCTTGATAATTTTTATGCTTAAGTTGTGATAAGCGTACGACTCAAGGCTGAACTCTCCAAATGATCTTGTTTGGCTTTCTCATCTGTAAGCTAGTTGGGAAACACGGGGACCATAACTGAGTGTAATATCCAAATAAAAGATAATCTCATTTAGCAAAATGAATTATTAATAGCAACAGCACTCTTGAAGAATGACAATGAAAATAAACCTTAGACCAATAAGATTATTTGGAAGAGGTTAAAAAAAGTATAAGTGATCTAAATTACCAGTAGGCTTTTCTTTCCTTTCCAGTGATGATTATGACATCGCCTCACAATTGCTTTCTCTCTTTCTGTATTTCCAAAACATAAATCACCCTTAGGCAATAACTAACTCATCTCATCCCCTAAAATTAATTCATCCTCCAATTTTCACCATTAACAAGCATTCTAAATAATAAATGGTACTGGAATCTATTAAATTATTATGGTATCATCTAGTCTTTATGAAAATGTGGTTTTCAATTCACAGATTCTGAGTCCCTACAACGGGCTTTTATTATGGACCTGAAGTAATGAGGAAACTTCTACATTCACTATGAATGATGAGTTGGTACTTCCTGCTTCAATTCTGTACAGCAGTCTTTAAATCTGAAACTATTTAGCCTGGTTTAGCCTCATTTTATGAAATGAGTAGGGAAGGGATAACCTCAATTGGAAATCTTAACACAAAACACATCCCAACATGGGCCTGAAGGAGAAATCTTTGCGGAAAGAGTCCCACCCATCATTTCAATCCATTTCTCTCTCTACTCAGAAAGGCCTTCGCTGGCCACTCAAATACTTTACCCCATTAACCACGCCTTACCACCTACTGCTTGATTTTTCATTATAGTACTTACCACTGCCTGACATTGTGTGTATTTTTTTTAACTTGTATTTTGTCTTTGTTCTCCACTAGAGCTCAAGGACCTTGTCTGCAATTCATTGCTATAACCCCAGCTATGTATGGCATATACTAAGTATTAAATAAATATTTATTGAATGAATGCAAGAATCACAAAAACTCAGAATTCCTCTCATTAAAATATTCTTTATCTGGTCACTGCAATGACATAGGGTGGGGGAGTCAGATAAGCAATTCCATTTTCATTCACTAGACAGGAAAGAAGAGTACCAACATCTATGGCCCACCACAATGGGCCCTGAACAATTAAAGAAACCACCTCCATTAGCCCTTCTAACAATTCTATGAAGTCTATCATCCCCATCTTACATATAAGAGACCCAAAGAGAAAGGCTAAGTAATTCCCCTAAGACCATACACCCTTTAAATGGTGGAGCTGATGGGATCTGAACCCAAATCTGTCTGACTCCAGATGCAGGCTCAATAAGACTAAGATATTTAACTCAGTTGTACAACAATGCCTACGTAGTATATTAAACCGAAGACACAAAGATGAATAAGACAGCAAGGAGTTCACAAAGTAAGCTGTGTCAAACAGGATGTAATGGAAGCACACAAGAGGGGTGTACAGGCAAAGACTGGTCCAGGTTAAGAGAACACTGTGTTCAAAGAACTGCAAGGTATTCAGAACAGCTAGAGGCAGGAGGAGACAGGTGAAGAGGAAGGAAGAGGTAAAGATCAGAGATGAGGCTAGGACAGTGTCAATTCATTTGTTCATTCATTCCTTAAGTTGAAGTCCTACTATGTACCAGGCACTGTATTAAACACAGGCATTTCAATGATGATTGAGACACAGCCTCTGCTCAAGGAGCTTAAAGTCTACCTGAGGAGATGGGTAAATACAAAACTACAACACAGTGTGATACATGATAACACTGATGTATTCACTGGACATTAAGGTGCTCCTTGATAGGAAGATGATGAACGAGACAGGTCTATCAAGGCACTACACTCACAAAGATCCTTCTAAGAGAGACTGCCTCAATTAGAGCAATAACTAAATGCCAAGCCCAATTGGCCAAGTTTTGCACTTCAGAAAGTGCCCAGTTCTCCAAACCTCAACCCAAACCACAGCTGCTTAAACCAGGGGTGGATATATGACCAAAGAGAAGATAAGCAACAGGCTGTTCAGAGACTTAGATATAAAAAAGGAGCTGAACCAATGAGATCCTTGCACTCTGGGTCACACCTCAGAAGCTGAAATGATGCATAGAGAGAATCCTTGAGGCAGAGTCTGGGCCACGAGTGGTCAAAATTTAAGACAAAGCAGAACTAACTGGACAGAGGTTATGAAAAAGTTGCAAACTATGCTAAGGAGTGGGATCAAACCACAGATAGGTCTGCGGCCTGCACAATATATTAAACTGTTAAAAATGACACCCAACTTAACGGTCTCTAAAATACCATTTCTCACAAAAAGGAACCACAACTTCTTGGAGGAATAGCTGCATCCAGGTCAGGGGTTTGACATACAAAAGATGAGCCTTCGGCACCTAGTTGTTCCACACAACAGGGCAGCTATCAAAGCCTAATAGGATTGTGTCAAAAGGATACAGGAGCCAAAGAGACAAGTGAGCATAGAGAACGAATGCAAATGACTAAAACAATGACTCCAAAAATTGAAATAAACAACAATAAAAAATGATCTCAGTATAATACTTAAAACAACAAAAACAACCTTCTTCAGACTACACTGGAAATGACAAGGGCAACTTCCTTACTCCGAAAACTGTCAATAAGAAGGAATAAACTCTGCACTTACCCCGACTTTCCTTCCTGAATTATAAATTTTAGGGTAACCAAATGGCCTCAAGTGATGAATTCTTTAATAATTCCACAACAAATATGAAAGGAACAACAATTAGAAAATCATCATTTCACAACCTTAATGAAACAAGTAATTTACATAAGTCATCAATGGCTTCCTAAGTGAAAGATTAATTGGAAGTTTTACATTGGAGGCTTCGGGCTGTTACCATCTTGGTGGGCAGGATAATGTCCCCACCCCCAAGCGATGTCCATAGCCTAATTTCCAGACCTGTGAATATGTTACCCTACGTGGCAAAAGGGGTTTTGCAGATGTGGATTAAATTAAGGGTCATTATAAGGGAAAGAGGGAAGCAGCAGAGTCAGAGTAGATGAGATGATGGAAGCTGAGGAGGGAGACAGGTTTGGGTGGGAGAAAGGAAGAGAAAGTTTTGGAGATACTATGCTGCTGGCTTTCAAGATGGAGGAAGGGGTCACCAGCCAAAGAATGCAGGTGGTCTCTAGAAGCTGGAAAAGGCAAGTAAATGGATTCTCCCCTAGAACCTTCAGAAGGAACACAGTCCTGCTGACACCTTGATTTTAGGACTTCTGACCTCTAGAACTGTAAGATAAATGTGTGTTGTGAGCCACTAAGTTCATGGGAATTTGTTATAGCAGCAGTTGGACACTAATACACCCAACTGAACCCACTGATCTATCTTCGCAGCACTAAGGGGCACAAAAAGTACTGTGTGCTCTGCCGTGATGCCACATGAGGTACACAATACCACCCTTAAAGTAACCTAACCAAAAGATAAACCTGAATCTAGTTACATCTTTACAGCTGATTCCTTTTACAAGAAATATGGGGGAAAGAACTCGTTAAATGACACCTCAAGGAAGCAGAGACAAATCCAAAATGTAGGACGTGATTTAAGGACCTCTGACTCCAACAATACAATTTCAAGCATATAAAAAAGGTGGGGGCGGGGAGGGAGAGTGGACTGCTACAGATTAAAGAGACTTGAGTGATACAACAAATTAATTTTAAATAGATATTTTTGAGACAAGTGGAGAAATTTGAATATGAATTGGGTATTATTAGATGGCATTATGGAATTATTGTTAACTTTGCGAGGTATATTATAGTCACATAACATTGTGATTAAGTTCATAATTTTTAAGAGATTCATCCTGAAGTATGAAGGACTGAAATACCACGATATCTAGGATTTACTTTAAAACAGTTCAGCATAAAATGAGAAGGGAGAAATAGTTAAGATGAAACAAGTGTGACAAAAACCTGATAACTGTTGAATCTGGGTAATGTATACACACTGGACTGACTGCACTCTTCTCTATAAAACTGAAAATAAACAAATGCCAAAATTGATTTGAATTAGTTGGTGACATTTTAAAATCAGGAGCTTTCACATAAAAATCTGGATTTCTGGCTTCATTTGAAAAATCAGATGTGGCAACAGGCCCTCATCAAGAGATGAATACTGGCTACTCCAAACTGACAGTTTCCACTACTCCCAATTATCTCCCATTTAACATCACCACTGTTTTTCTTATAGCTGGCCCAATTCATTCATTTACATTACCTACTTGGCGTTTAGGTTAAGGACCCCAGGAGTAGTCCGATTAAGCTGGCTAGTGGCAAGAGAACAGAGCAGACATGGGGAGAGCAACTGTGTGATGGTAAAATGCTAGTGCGTAGATGCACAGAGTCCTGCTGTCAAGGTCCCTTCAGCAGCCTTGGATACAGATGTAATTCCCATAAGACTATGCTACACTATATGCTTTCTGTATTCAGTGCTTACTAGAAGCAAGGCAGTATGCCTGACATTCTGAAAAATACAAACATGAAAATAATTCCTGCCCTCAGGATACTAACAGTCTAATGAGGAAGACAAGATATAAATATAAGTAATTACAATATAAGATGAAAATAAATGAGTTTAGGGTACTGTTCAGGGAGGTTCATATGTAAAATGCAAAGTGAGGAGTGACAAAGCATACAAAGCTTCAGAAACAGGTCTTGAAGAACGCTACAGAGTACGCTGGGAAATTTACATTTTACCAGATGAAGAATAGTCAGCCACGGGAGGGTTTTAAAACTAAGTACAAATCAGAGGGGGCAACACTAAAGATGAGAGTAAACTCTCATTGCTCAAATTCTCTGATTCTATGCACTACACATCCTTTGAAGAGCCAGAAGCACGACCCCCAAAATGTTGTATCTAAGCATATAAAATTATGCCATCATCTCTTTCTTGGCCAAAGGTGTTTGGTATCTGAAGAGAATAACAAAAGGCTGGCTCATGGTGCAACAGCACTGAAAATAGTTTATATCTCTCAAATAAAGTTTATATAAACTGCATCTGTTACCACTACTGGGTTCCAATACCTTAAAAATAAATTATGGTCTTATTATACCTGAAGCTCTATTAAAATGTAAAAATGTTTCTTCCTGTTTAGTTCAAGACCCATTCTGTTAAAAACAAAAACCACGTGCTTATAGTAAATAAATAAAATTACCTAAAATACAATCGAATCTTGATACATATCAAATTATATTAACGTTTCAAAGATCAGGCCCGGTCATCCTAAATGTAATATGGGACCAAACGGCACTATAGTAGTAGTTGTCACCATCCAAGAGTATCACTGAAATTTACTGAAAACTTGGCCAAGTCCAGACTCTGGGATACCAAAAAGGAAAGGACTAGAGACTGAAACCGTTTTGTGACCAGTAATCGACTTTAACCAATCACAGGAATTACAAATAAAAAACAAAAAGAGAATAAGATTGCAGCACTTTTCCGTCACCTTACTTAACTCCCAAACTAAGAATCAATTCCAGCTCTGACACCAATATGTTCTACTACCTCTCTGAGCCTCAGTTTCCTCGTGTGTAAAATGAGGCTAACAGTATCTACTTTGTAGGGTAGTGTACGAACTAAATGGTAATATGTGTACAGTAGCACAGGACCTGACACACAGCTGATGCTCAAGAAATAACAGCTTTTTGTTATTCACAGTAAGCTTCAGTGCTTCCGTCGTTTTCCTGCAGGCATCCATGTGTCTTAAGATGCCGGTCCCTACACATAATCAGCATCCAAAGACTTCTTTGGAGACCCTAGTTACAGTTCAAGGTACCTAAGACCAAAACAGGTATAGGACCGTGACAAGGACCCAAAGTCAAGGCCGTCGCCGCTCAGCTGTCACCACATCCGCCAAGGCCGGGCGGCCCTTCAATGGGCTCCCAGCTTTGGCGCCCAGCCCCGCCCCGCGACAGCCAACAAGCGGGGTGAGGGGGCGGTCTCGACAGCTCGCCCTTTAGCGCTCCGGGAGGCCAGACCGCGCTCCGGGAGGCCAGACCGCCCTCCAGGCCTCCGCCCGCCGGACTCTCGGGTCCTCAGCTACCTCGCCGACGCTTTCAGTCTTCTCTCCCCGCCCCACCCAGTACCTCACCTTAAGATGGGTGCGTAGGCCGCCGGCGCCCCCAGACTGGTCGGTGATCTCGTACGCGCCCGTCACCAGCAGGTCCTTGTGGATCTCTTCGCGGAGGCACTTGCGGGAGTTAACAGGCAGATGGAAGGAGATGGCGAGGACCGAGGTGGGGCCAAGCAGGAGTAAAAGCAGCAACGCTAACGGGCAAGGGCCTCGCTGGGCCTGTGGGCCAGAGAAACCAGACATCGTGCCGGAGACTGTTCACCACCCTGGGCCTCTATCGCGCCGGAACCGGGAGGGATCACGTAGCTCACCTCTGACCTTCTAATGCCGCCGGCGCCATTTTGGAGGCTGGCAAATAGATGAAAAATGTATAGTGAATCTTTTTAAAGGGAAGAAGGCGTATGATACCACGTAATGCCTTCAAATTAAAGTGGTTAAATGAGGTTTTCTAGAAGCTTCCGGAAAAAGTTTCATTTTTTTAAGCTCTGTGACCGCCCAGTGGACCATAGCAAGTACGGGCAGCCCAGGAAGCAATTCTCCTTGAACATCCGGAAGTAGCGCCCGCGAGTTTTAAGGTCGGTGATACCATAGCAACCAAGCCCCAATAGGAAACAGCCACAAAGCCCATCTCTGGGCCCGCCCACCAACCTCCCAGGAGCACCGGACGTGGGGCAGAGGGTGCGTTGTCGCAGCGGTTTGGTGACAACTGGGACATTGAGCACTTGAGAGGAAGACTTCGAGAGGCTGAGAAAAGATTCTAATTTGGCTATTAGGCGAGCGGGGGCCAGAACCTCGGAGAAGGGGTAGAGGTCACCTGGTGAATGTGAGCTGGAGGTGTCCAGTTCATGCTCCTGAGCCGGGTATTTGGGCTGGAATAACTGATTTCTTTTCTTTTTTTAAAAATAAATTTATTTATTTATTTTTGGCTGTGTTGGGTCGTCGTTTCTGTGCGAGGGCTTTCTCTAGTTGCGGCGAGCGGGGGCCACTCTTCATCGCGGTGCGCGGGCCTTTCACTGTCTCGGCCTTTCTTGTTGCGGAGCACAGGCTCCAGACGCGCAGGCTCAGTAGTTGTGGCTCACGGGCCCAGTTGCTCCGCGGCATGTGGGATCTTCCCAGACCAGGGCTCGAACCAGACCAGGGTTCCCTGCATTGGCAGGCAGGTTCTCAACCACTGCGCCACCAGGGAAGTCCCCCTGGAATAACTGATTTCTGAATGTGCATCTTAGTTAGCAAACATTGAGCACCTACTCTGCTAGGTACTATTCAAGCTAAATTTGGATTCTGTATTTAAATTGAATAAAACCTTGTTTTAGCCCACTGTGGGAGATGAACCTAATGCAGTTTACCAGATAAGCGTTATGCAGGGAAAGCAAGTATTGGTGTGTTTTTAATGTTTAAATTACTTTAGGGATCAAATTGACTAGTCTATAGTAAGAAAATTTACATGGTAATCATTCATGCTTTCATTTAACACATATTTACTGACTACCTACTGTGTGCCAGACACTATAGCATGCATGCATACCGACATGTTTATTGATTTAACAAACCATTATGGGGATGCTATCAAATATTCAGGGCTCAAGAAAATAGGAAGATAAAAAAGGAGTACTCCACAGCCTATGTTTAGAATTATCTACTTTGATTCATGTTTATTGAGCATCTACAGAAATACCCAGAAGATGGACTGTCTGTTCTTAGTAAATTAAATAATTGTTCTGTATTTATAACTTCTTTCAGTCTTTTCCTGGAACTGAAGTCCCACAAACAAAACAAGAACAAACATAAAGGAGCTGTAAAGCATTTTAAAATTTGACAAATGTCATATAATAATTACCTTATGAGGTGTCTACTTACGAACATTTAGTTTGATTATTTTATCCCTGATCTAAGATATGATTGTTCATCTACTCACTACATCCTGATAATCTGCACTGGCCTTTTCCCTGCCAGTGCAGGGAATCAGAACCAAGCCGTTATCTAATTCATTGTTTACTCTCAGTCCTGAGGCTCTGCTGACCATCAGCAAGAGATCTGCAACCCATAAAATACCTGTGTGTGTGTTTTCTTTAAATTTCTTACATTTAAATAATAGCTTATATGTTTTAAAATATTTTCACAAATATTAATGATCTCATTTGGCATTTTCAAAACCCATGGGACATAGGCTGGGGAAATCTGTTGATTTTACAGATGAGGAAACTGAGGTTCTGAGAGGCCAGAGAAATTTTGTACCCAAAGTCCCATAGTTTAAAAGTGACAGAGTCAGTCTGAGGGCCTGAACCATCTTCAGAAAGGTGCTATTACATATTATTTTACAGATGAAGAAACTGAGACTTAGGGAAATTGAGTTACTTTCCGCAGTCACAGCTCTTAAGTCCTTTCCTGTTCTATATTCTCGCTTATCCTGGCCCCCAGCTCTTTCCTGTCCCCCATTCCCTCCTTTATATTTTTCTCCTTCGTACTCATCACTATCTAGTTTCTGCATACATTTTACTTATTTATCACACTTATTGATCTGTCTCCCTAACTAGGATATCTGTTTTGTCAGGGGCAGGAATTTTTGTCTATTTTATTCATTGCTTTATTTCCTGAATCTAAAATAGTGCCTGGCACTTAGAAGGCACAATAAATAATGGTTCAATGAATGCAAGATTAATTCCTTAGCTCCTAGCAGAAGGTCTAACAGCAAATTTCTTCCATTATTCCTTAGCTGTTTTCAAACAAATTTATTTAATCCATAATGTATCCAAAATGTAGGTACTAATTCAGTTTCACAAACAATGAGCATTTTTTTTTAAATAAATTTTTTTATTTTCTTACTTTTGGCTGCGTAGAGTCTTCATTGCTGCGTGCGGGCTTTCTCGAGCTGCGGCGAGTGGAGGCTACTCTTCGTTGCCATGCACGGGCTTCTTGTTGCGGTGGCTTCTCTTTGTTATGGAGCAAGGGCTGTAGGCACACGCGCTTCAGTAGTTGCAGCATGTGGGCTCAGTAGTTGTGGCTTGTGGGCTCTAGAGTGCAGGCTCAGTAGTTGTGGCACACGGGCTTAGTTGTGGGATCTTCCCGGACTAGGGCTAGAACCCGTGTCCCCTGCATTGGCAGGCAGATTCTTAACCACTGCGCCACCAGGAAGTCCTCATATCTTTTTTTTTTAATTGAAAAAATGTGATCTTGTTTCCATATAAGGACAGAGGGAAAAAAAATCTACCCTCTGTGCTGTGTAACTAGAGGGCAGAGTAGATATTCCTAGGGAACTAGAATTTTTGAACTCTGCATCAGCATTAAACAAGGTACCATTTTACATCTGTTTGGGGAAAAGGCCTCATTCTGAATTGGAGAGCAAATGGAAAGTGTCCCTCAACTAGAGAAACTGTTTTTTCCTGGCCTAACAGTCCTCTGCCATCTCATCATCCTGAAACTTCCCCAGCCAGTCTCACCTAAGATTCCTGAACCCCCACCCCCCCACCCCCCAGACTGTGGACGTGAAGAGATGTCACTAGGACACACCCTCCACCCAGTCTATCCTTAAGCCACAAGTTTCGCAAACTTTTGTTTGTATGAGAGGGAGTTTGTTTAAAACACACCTCACTCCAGACAGTGAATCAGAAGCTCTTATTAAAAATCTGCATTTGTAATAACCTTGCTGGGCAATTCTGTGGTTGGAAGTCCCTGGAAGAGCTATGGCCCTTTGATGCCTCCTTTAACCAGCCTAATCCTCTGGTGTGGCTTGAGGATCCCCAGCTCCAACGCAAAAGCTGTCAAGGATTCCTAACTCCAGTGCCCCCGTCCATTCGTCTGTACAGTCCCACTCACAGGGTGTATTTAAATAGCTAAAACAAGATGCATTCTGTGAAGAGGCAAAAGACCCTTTTGGAAAACAATTTGTCATGTGTCATACTCTTTGACCCAGAGAGTGATTCCAAGGACCTTTTCTATGGGTCCTCTAAGTTCTAGAGTCCCCCAGGAGCTGGTTCTGGAACCTCTGCACTGCACTCTGTGTGATCTCATCCAGTCCATGACTTTAAATGCATCCATAGACCGATAACTCCCAGATGTGAATATCCAGCCCTGACCTCTCCCCTAAACTCCAGAGTCTATATCAGGCTCCCTACTTGACATCTCCACTTGAATGACTAATAGGCAACTCATACTTAACTCTTGATATCCCCTCTCCCCCTATTCCCAAATCTGCTGCTTCCCCATCTTAGTAAATGACACCACTTTCTACTTCTTCACTGAGGCCATCCTTGTTTCCTCTTTCTCTTAACTCTACCCCACACAGAGCAGTTCATCAGCAAGTCCTACCAGTTCTGTGTCCTAAATATATGCTGATCAGTTTCTACTTCTCTCTAAGCTAGGGGTCGGCATACTACTGCCCAGCTGGTCAGGCCTAATCCAGCAGGCAACCTCCTGTTTTTGTATCACCCAAGAGCCAAGAATGGTTACTACATTTGCAGAGGGTTGTTAAAAAAGAAGGAGGAGGGGCTTCCCTGGTGGCGCAGTGGTTGAGGGTCCGCCTGCTGATGCAGGGGACACAGGTTCGTGTCCCGGTCCGGGAAGATCCCGCATGCTGCGGAGCGGCTGGGCCCGTGAGTCATGGCCACTGAGCCTGCCCGTCTGGAGCCTGTGCTCTGCAACGGGAGAGGCCACAACAGTGAGAGGCCCGCATACCGCAAAAAAAAAAAAAAAAAAAAAAAAGGAGGAGGATCAGGAGAGTGAGGAAGAGAAACAGAATGTGTGCAAGAGAGCTTAACATATGTACCATCTGACCCTTTACAGAAACATTTCTTCTCTCACCTAGATAAGACAACAGCCTCCCTACTTACTGTTGTCTCTGTTTCCATTCTTGCACCACTATAATCATGTTCCTTAATACACCTCAAGTGATTTTCTTTAAAAAATATAAATCAGGCCAATCAGAATAAAGCTCAAATACCTTTCCACAGCCCCAAAGCCACTGCAGTCGGGCTCCTGCCTACCTCTCTAATCTCATCTTACCCAGTGATCACTTCTTCCTACCACCCACCCATTCACTCTCCTACAGTCACCTGGCCTTCCAAACAATGTAAGCTCCTACCTGCATCGGGCCTTTGCACTTAATGCCTACCTGGAACTCTCTTCTCCACATCTTGTCCCATGGATTCTGGGCTCTGCAAACTGCTTCTGCTGTTCAGGTCCCAATTCCAATGTCACCTCCCACCTTACATAAGTAACCCTGTCCCCAGGTTACTTTCTATCACATGATCTGGTGTTATTATCTATATAGCACTTGTGACTATTTGAGAGTATCTTGTCCTTCCTTTCTTTTTCTCTCTTTCTCTCTTTCTTTCTTCCTTTCTCTTTCTTTCTTTCTTTCTTTCTTTCTCTCTTTCTCTCTCTCTCTCTCTTTCTTTCTTTCTTTCTTTCTCTCTCTCTCTTTCTTTTCTTTCTTTCTTTCTCTCTCTCTCTCTTTCTTTCTTTCTTTCTTTCTCTCTCTCTCTTTCTTTTCTTTCTTTCTTTCTCTCTCTCTCTCTTTCTTTCTTTCTTTCTTTCTCTCTCTATCTTTCTTTTCTTTCTTTCTTCCTTTCTTTCTTTCTTTCTTTTTCATTTATTATCACCCAACCCGAATGGAACTTAAGCTCTAAGAGAGCAAGGTCTTTGCTTTGTTCCCTGAGGCCAGGCACAATGTCCTGTACACACTGCGTGGTCAACAAATATTTGCTGAATGAAATACTGCAACATAATATAAAGCACTTAGCACATTGACATAGAGCAGTTGCTCCATAAATGCTAGTTCCTCTATCTAGTATTTTGTCATTTTTTCATCTGGAGAAGCTGAGGTCCAAAGCTGTTTAGTGACTTGCTTCAAGCCATATGATGAGTCAGTGTTAGAGCTGAGAATAGAAATGAGAGCTCCTAACTGCAGACCGGTTTTCAGACATAATTACATTTGATAAAACATGATCTTTATTATTTAGTTCCCACTCTACTAAGAAGTTTTAGATTCATCTGGGTTCTCTTTTTCTACCCTCACTTATATTCAAAATACAACTTTTGTGGGGTTTAAGTAAACTTAAGTCTTTCAGAAAATCCATAAAGATGTTAATAGTTAATGCAAAACTTGTAGCATCAATTAGCATCTCCCCTCAATTCACTTTGCTTGAAAAAACAAGATTTATCTTCCTCTCCAGATTCCCATGATGCTGAATTTTTATCTTCCTAGTAGGAAGCATGACCTCCTCACCAACCCTCCATCACAATTAATGCCCTTCATCAGTGTTGTCTCTAGAACATTGTCGAGTTAAACTATCAGGACCCAGCCTTTAAGTTACAGCCTGTAAATCCTTATTGCCAGGATCAAAGTTCTTCTAGTGATATATATGAGCTGAGAACATTAAGTCTGGATTTAACAAAAAATTACGAGGAAGAATTTTAGAAATGATGTAAGCAAAAGATAAAAAATATGTCCCCAAAGAAGAAGTTCCAGAAAACCTAAGAACCATGACATGAACTGTCACCACTACCCACATGTCTTGAGAGCAAACCAAAGCTGAAAAGAACAGGAATAGAAGGTAGGTGTCACCTCTGCGCCATCAGCACTGTTTGCTTATGGAGAACACCAGCCCCAGAGCCCAGGGCAGAGAGATGAAGTCCTGGAGGCCAGGAAGGCAGAATCCCAAGACAGGAATGAGATGAAAAGAAATCCACTGGACCAGTTGGAGTGGAAGAACCTAGGCACAAAGAAAGAAGAGCTGTGAAGATGAGACTCTAGTGGGGGAAGGAGGTAGAATCAGGGAGGTAAGATGGGAACTGCAGGGACCCCATGTTTACCTTATGTCTGTAGCCACTTATGCTTCTGAGAAGAAATAAAAGTATTGAGAAGGAAAGAAAGAAATGGGGAAATTGCTCAGTGCTTTGTGGAAGTAGCCCCAGAGTTGAGGCGCTCCAAAGGAGGATTAATAGAGAGCCAAATGGCATCTACCCCCAAACCCCTGGAAACAGCCATGCCTGAAGCCTGTACACATGCAGATCCTAAGAGCACTTGGGATTACTTCAAAACTGTTTTGAGACCTTAAAGCCTGGTGACCTAGAGCAGAGGATTACACCATTTTTGGCCTTCACTCCTGGTTCTAAGGAAATTTTGTTTTCTCTCCAGTGCATTTTCCTTGATAGGCTACTAAGTGGTCAGCATCTGGTGTCTAACATCACCAGCTGTCTCTGAAATCCACCAAAACTCTTTCTCCCTCCGCAAAATCTCCATCTTGTGAGCGATTACAGACCATATAGATGGGGAAAGACCACCAGCTGTGGGCATCTTGATAATGCCCACATGCCTTTCCCTTTATTATTTACTTGAATCACCTTTGCACACTGAAATCACCTGGCAGCTTTTTAAAGACTGCCAGTGCCTAGGACCCACCTAGGACCCAATGCAGACCACTGAAAACAGAATATCTGGGTCTTGTCCAGGGCAATAGCGTATTTCAGTGGTTCCCTAACTTTGCTGCACACTGGAACCATCTGGGGATCTTTAATAAACACTGATGTCTGGCTACTTCCACTACACCCCCCAGACATTCTGATGTAAATGGTATGGGTGCAACCTGGGCATTTGGAGTTTTTAAAACTTCTCTGTGATCCAACATGCACCCAGAGTTGAAAACTAATGCTCCACCTAACCCGTGGCCATTCCTATTTCAATATCTAACCTTTCCACGCCTTCCAAGAAGTGTGCACTCAATAAATGTTTCTCAGTCTGACTTACATCCCTGTTTCTCCTGCTCAAGCACTGCTGTCCTTTCTCCTGGAACACGACACGAAATTAGACCTCTGGTAAGGAGAGTATCTGGAACACCAGCTTGGGGACAAGGTTCATTCCTGGGCCAGCCACGTTCTGCCAGCTCAAGTGTTAGCAAAGAGGGAGGAATGGGAAGCCAGGGCTTCAGATGAGGAGGAAGCTCTCTCCGCAGGCACATGAGGGAGGCTCTTATTTTTTCTTTCTTGCACAAAATCATTGTGGCACGTGGGCAAAGGAAGTATTAATAACCTTTCTAAAGAGGTACTTCTCCAAGATTTGGTGTTTCACAGACCACAGCCAGTGCTGTCAGTTCTACAGATGGCCAACTTCTGCAATTTCAGATAGCGGCTTCTGAAGATAGCTCAACTTGCATCCCTAAAGCAGAAGACCCAGCAGTGTGGAAGGGAACCATCAGAGTCTCTAAGCCAGAGGTCAAAAGCCACTACCTACATGTTGGTCAGGGGCAAAGAGACTGACCACCAAGGACAATCATTAGAGAGAATCGACTCTTTTGGAGTGAAATTAAAGTAACAACATTCCAGCATTACAATAACCAGGGCTTCCTGGCAAGCCCACACTGAGAGCCATGAACTGGGCTTCCCACGAGAGGTGTGTGCTCTAGATAGGGGTCCTGGCTCTGCCCTGCCACCCACTCACTGGGCGACCTGGGGCTAGAAATTACACCATCTAGGTGTTGACTTCATCCTTTGTAAAATGTGAAGCCAGAGACTGAGAACAGAGCCTTTCTTTGACTTCTTAGAAGCATGCGTCCAAAACATAGTGGAGAACTCGCAGGCTCGCAAAGGAGAAGCCACCACGTCACTCGCTGCACTGTCTATGTGTTCCCCTCCCACCTCTAGACCACCTGCATCAGAATCACCTACGGAGTCTCCCTTGCCCCAGCCCTACCACTCTCACTGCTGCCAGAGTCAGGTTTTCTGGGCATGGCGCCCCGGTGTGCACATTTTAGATCACCTCCCTGGGAGATTCTGGCGCAGTAGAGGTTTGAGAAGCCCCATGCCTTGCTGTGTACTCCATGACCAGTTGTCTGCTGTATCTCTAGATGTCTTACATTTATTTAAGCAGATGAGAGGCAGGATGTAAGTGTGTGGTCCTGGAATCAGAATTCCCGAGTTCTGTTACCCATTAACTGTGTGACTTCAGTCTAATTACCCAAACTCTCTGTGCTTCTGCTTCCTCATGTAAATGAGGAAAATTATAGTGTCTATCTCCTAAGCCTGTGATGGGGATTAAATGAAATAAAATATTTACAGCATGGAGAATAGTTTCTGGCACATAGTATGCACTCAGTAAATTTAAGTTGTCCTGAAACAGAATAGGCTGGCAGTGGCTTACTTCTTCACTGTATTCCTAGATCCCTCCCTCCCAGGAACATATCTCACCATCACCAACTACTGCTAACATTTATTGAATCTTTTTCTTTTCTGGGCACAGTGCTAAACTCAGTACATATCTCATTTTACCCCCTCAACAATGGTATAAGGCAGATGGTACTATTACCTCCCATTTTATGGTTAAGGAAACTGAGGGTCAGGCGGGTTATGTAACTTGCCCAAAGTCCCACAGTCAGTGAACGGTGAGGCCAGGATGTGCAGCATCCGCTCGGGTCCCCACTCCCTCTGCTCCCCTGCACCTCTACTTTTGTGGTCCCCCCAAAGGCACACCCTGTGCCCTCATCAGGCCCAGCCATCTCTCGGAACAAGCTCCCCATATCAAGCTCCACCTTTTCTGATCCCTCCAAACCATGGTTTTCCATGCTTTGCCTCCTCGGTCTGGGGTCCTCCAAGAAAATATCTTCTCCTCAGAGGTGTTGGATCAAACCATATTTCTCCTGCATCTTCCTGGGGAGTACCTTCAAAGCATTATACCTGCCCCCAGCAGCTCCCAAACCCAAATCCCTTGCCTCACACACAGCCACTCCCTCAACCCCCAGGTGGCCCTGGTGTCCACTGAGAGCATGCCTCCCTCTTCCCTCCCTGTCTCTGTAGCCCCTTTAGGTGGTGGAAACCTGTAGGCCTGGATGCCAGGGAAGCAAAGCCAGTCAACCTTTGGGATGCTGCTCCCGTCCTCCACTAAATCCTAGGTCTCTGGCCTCCCCCACTGTACTCCCTTCAGCCGCTGTCAGGGAGGCGCCTCTCGCCAGGCTCCACTCTGCTGCCCACCCGCCCACTTCTTGTCCCTGGCCCAGGGCCTGGGGCTACCATCAGGCACACAGGCCTTATCACTACGCAAACACTTCCTCTTTCCCCCAATGCTGTTTCTCACACAATAGGTAATCAGGGTAAACTTCCTCTGACAATTTACTGAGCAAACACTCACTACGCCCCTGCTCTATGCTAAGGCTTGTGGGGAACCCCAACCTGGTCTCCACCTTGAAGAGCTGTGAATCTGGTCAAGATGAAGCACACACAGGAGCATCAGGTGCCCTGATGCTTTGTGGCCCGGCACACCTGGATTCTGATCCCTTTTCTGCTCTTTACTAGCTGTCCTTACGTACCTTGGAGTGAGCTACTTACCCTTTGTGATCCTGAGTTTTCTTAGCTGTGAAATGGGAATAATGCTGCCTAGGCTGGCTGTGGGAATTAACTAAGATAAAAAGGCCTGGCAGAGCCCCTGAGATAATGACGTTAGCTCCTGAGTTCTCGCGGGAGGTGACAAGGCTCTGCCAGGAGCTGGAGGAGGCTTCCTTCAGGTGGGAGAGGATCGTGGTTATAGGAATGGCTTCCTCCAGGGACTGAGTTCTCCGGTGAAAGCAAAACAGCATAAAGAATGGCTTCTTTCTCTAGTCCCTGCTCTTTTGAGGTCTAGGAATAGGTGTGGTGCTACCTTTCAGGTTTCATTTGAGTGGTCCTGGTATACAGATCAGCCAATCAGTTAGTCAACAAGAACTCAATAGTAACTCAGATGTTGGGGAACACAGATGGAGTATAGAACATCCTCCCTCAGTTTAACATGAGTTGGTGGCAGTGGTTGGTCATAACATGTCCATATGCAACGACAAGAGAACATTACAGGGGCTTCCCTGGTGGCGCAGTGGTTAAAAATCTGCCTGCCAATGCAGGGAACACGGGTTCGAGCCCTTGTCCTGGAAGATCCCACAGGCTGTGGAGCAACTAAGCCTGTGTGCCGCAACTACTGAGCCTGAGCTATAGAGCCTGCAAGCCACAACTACTGAGCCTGTGCTCTAGAGCCCGAGAGCCACAACTACTGAGACCGCATGCCACAACTACTGAGGCCCACGCACCTAGAGCCCATGCTCCACAACAAGAGAAGCCACTGTAATGAGAAGACCGTGCCACAACAAAGAGTAGCCTCTGCTCGCCGCAACTAGAGAAAGCCAGTGCGCAGCAACGAAGACCCAACGCAGCCAAAAATAAATAAATTCAATAAATAAATTAAAAAAAAAAAGAAAGAGAACATTACAGGATAAGCTGATTTCCTAGGTAAGTGCTAATACTGTGGGCAGAGCCTTTAAAGGAGAGATCATTGGAGGCCTGGAGCAGCTGGGAAATTTCCCACGGCTGAGGAGTCAGCATGCAAAATCATAGCAATGCTGGTAAAGCGATGGGCTACATGTCAAAACAGGAGTGAAACCAGTTCCCTCCCTAAGCCCTTGCATCAAAACATGCAAGCAAAATGGACAAATTTTCAACCTCCATGTTTGGGTTTTTTCTGAATACTTTAGGGCTTCTTTGTGCTCTGGAAATATGGTCGAGGAAGAGGAAAGAGGGGCCAGAAGAGGCTGGGCACTGGCAGAGGGCACCCAGGGAGCAGAGGCCCCAGAGTGATGGGCAATAGGTAGCAGGAATTGGAGAGCTGGCTCCTGGCCTCAAATTGGGTGACTTGGGGAAAAGGTGATGCTGATTATCCGTCTACCGAAGGAAGATTCTAGAGAAGGACACCAAGAGGGAGCATGGTACAGTGGTAGATGAAGGCTGAGCCCTGGGCACTGATCTGCCGTGTGACCTTGGCCAAGTTACTTTACCTCTTTGAACCTCAGTTGCCTAATTTCTCAATGAGAAGAACAGCATCTGTTCCATGGAGCTTTTGTGAGGACTGTAAATTATAGGACACAAAGCCTGCCAGAATGCAGTTGATCAAGTTCCCTTCCCCCTTCTCCAGCTTCTAGGAATGCCTCAGAAATACAAAACTAACTATATTTAGTGTCTGCTCCCTCCCCCACCCACCGGTAGTTAAGTTAGAATTAAGCTACTTATGCTAAAGCCCCTTCCAGTTCTCAGATTCTCTGGTAGCACGTGTGGACTGGGTGGGAGAGGACAGTCATCAGTTCACCTCCCGGTCACGTGTTCGCCACTGCTGCCACAAAGCTGGGCTCTGAGCAGCCTACACAGTATCCCTGGGTGCAAGAGCCTGTTAGATGGGGCCCCTGCGGGGGTGGGAAGGGAGGGTGCCCAGAAGCCTGACAACTCCTTCTTTCCTATCCAAGGTTTCCGTACTTCCTTCATTCCCCTATGCCAAAATTTGCCTTGGGTGATGGTGGGTGTGGCATGCAACAATGGGGGTGAAGGTGGGGGTTGGGTAGAAGAAAGAGAGTTGCTGACTGGCCCCCCAAGAGTGGGTGTACAGGGAAGCTACCCAGGGGCTGATTTTTAGCCCGCTCTGAAAAAGAACATCATAGTAATGGGATGTCCAACACTGGAAAGGTGTCTCAGGGAGCAGAGAGAGCTTGGGCCCTGGAGAGTTCACCCAGCCACAATGATTCTCAACTCTGAATATATCCCGGGGAGTTTTGTTAAAAAAAATATATATATATTCCATTAACCTGGCCCCATCTTTGAGATTCTGATTCTCTTGGCCTGTAGTGGTGGCTGTGGATCCTTGAAATTTTGTTAGTAATGCCCCCAGCTGATTGTGCAGGTGGGGATGAGGACCTGTGTTCCCCAGGCTGGTGAGCCCCCCAGTCATTCCTGCATATGCATCTCTGGGCCAGAGCTCCTCTGCCCTCCTTTCTAACTCTGGGAGTCCACGTGTCCGGGGTGATGTGCTGTAGTCACGTGGACTTGCTTCCATCCTGGCCTCTTGTAATCCACTGAGACACAGCAGCCAGAGTGATACTTTTTAAACATAAAATCGGATCCTATTCCTTTCCCACTTCAACATCTCTGCCCTCTGCCTGGGGTGCTCTTCCCTGGTCTGGTTGCAGGTTGGCTCCTCCTTGCCCTCTGGATCTCACAGGCCCCCTCTTCAGAGAAGTCTTCCCTCACCTGCCCAGTCCACGTGGCACTCCTCCGCCACACCTACGCCTCCCTGTCACATCACTCCCCTCCTAGAAAGTAGGACCCATGAGAAAAGGGAACTTGTCTAACTGGTTTAATCACAGTGCCTGGCGCAAATGGATTCTCAATAACTATTTGTTGAACAAATGAATGAATATGTAGATAGAATATGTTTATATATTAAAATCACTTGTTTTTATGTACATAT
Source organism: Orcinus orca (assembly GCF_937001465.1). NCBI lineage: Eukaryota > Metazoa > Chordata > Mammalia > Artiodactyla > Delphinidae > Orcinus > Orcinus orca. Next base: position 174,337,254 of record NC_064560.1, read on the forward strand.
ACCAGTATATAATGTGATTAGAGGTCCAGAGTGGAAATTAACAGATGTTACTAGGGAAGAGGGCGTTGGAGGAGAAGGGAAAGGAACACTTACGGAGCACAGACTCAGAACTAGGCACTAGGCTTGGCTTTTCATACGTTTGATCCTCATAGCAAAATTCCAATAATCCACAGGCACCACGGACCAAAGGAATCAGAATCTTGGAGATGGGGGACAGTGTTATTGTCCCCATTCCACAGATAAAGAAACTGAGACTTAGGGAGGGAAAATAACTTGGTTGAAGTTAAACTACTAACAAGTGCCAGAGTAGGATATAAACCCCAGTTTACTGGACTCCAAGGTTGTCTTGTTCATTGCATCATTCTTGAAGGAGAAATTACCTTAATCATTACCTCTCTCCACTATCAGGGAATATAAAATCTCTGGTGAATGTGGCCCCAGATAGCAATGGCTAGTTGGTGACTGGAGCTAATAATGTTAGCAGAGGGACCAGGACAGGTAAGGAAGGGAAAGAGAATTTGCTGACAGTCTTGCCACCAGTTAAGTTATTTTTTGTTAAGATCAGTTAAGAATTTTTTGTTTAAAAAAAAATTATAGACATCTTGATTTAAGTTCCCAGAACTGAGCACTTATGAGTAAGATTTCGTGGGTCATCAGGATGTCTTGATGGTACAAATAACCTTTCTGAATACCCAAAGGCATAACTCAGAGGATTATAATATATAAATCCAGGAGCATTTGGCCTCATTGAGCATCAGTTGGGCCCTCTATCTTAAACTTCCAAAGCTAATTTCTAGCCAAAGGAATAGGATATGTCCTTTAGTATATACTTTTAAAAATATCCCCAGAACTTGGTTGATACCCAGATTCTCTGTAATCTTAGTGTCTGGGAAGTATTTCTGCTCTGAGCCACAGGATGCCTTTTCTTACTTTTAAATGTCAGAGCTAGTTCTCAATTAAATCTGATCGAAATACGTCAAGCCATCTGGCATAGGACACAAATGAGTTAGACCTCGTTCTTGCCCATAAAATGCCAACAGTCACATAGCTAGCTCCCAGGGGATTGTTACACAGGGGCTTAAGCTTAGTTAGGGAAGGGCCATTACGTGAGATATAAACACAATGTAGAGAATCTGTAACACAGGATGAGAAGTTAACCTGCTTCATTCTGTAGATGATGGGGAGCTGTATCATTTAGGGCTCTTCAGCTTCAGAAGACTCTGTGTTAGCTGAAATGAAAAAGAAGACAATCTGTTGGAAGGACATGGGTGAGTTTACAGAATTGAAGGAAGAGCTGACCAAGCGAGAGGGGATCTCCAGAGGATGAATCTATGACTCAACTTCAAACCTCTCATCCCTGAATCCCCACTCAAAGTTTAAATTCCCAGGACAGAGTCTGATTGGCTTAGCTTGGGTCATGTGCTCACCGCAGAGGCTTTGGGACTGACTGTCCTACAGAATCCTGCAGAACAGGGAAAGGGAGAGATGGAAGAGATGCCAAAGGAAGAGATGCCAACTTGACAGACCAGACAAGACATGTAGGCTCCAGTAGCCATTGAGTGCTTCAGAGCACAGAAATAATGTGATTAGCTTAGATTGCATGTCACTAGGTGTTTGAATCAATAGTTTTGTTTGATCCTTATAACAAACCAGTAATGTGGGCACATTTATTAACCACTGTTTTTAAAGATGAGGAAAAGTGCAGTTTTGAGAGGTTACATGATGACTTTTCCCAAGAAGGAAAGCTCTTTTTGGACACTAAATCCCATTTCTTTTTACTGTATGATTTTCCTGTCCTTTGGAGTCATTGGTTTGGCTCTAAAGTGTTTTAAGATAAGAGAGGGGCAGGGAATGTGTTAGCGAGCTTTCAGTGTCAACCAACATGGAAGAAATGAACCAGGCTGGGCCCATGGGGAATGGAAGGAAGCAACGAGACACGAGTCACAAGGTCTCAAAAAGTAGTTTGAAAAGTTGACTGAACATCAGAACTGTCAGGGCAGCTTGTTAAAAACACCAATCCCGAGAGTCCATCTCTGACCTGAACCAGAATGCTCTCTGGGTGGTGACTGGGAATCTACAATCTTAAAGCACCCACCTATCCTATGGTGGTTATCATTTTGCCATATGTAAGTATATAAATGAACATGTTGCACACCTTCAACGTACACAATGTTATATGTCAATTATATCTCAATAAAGCTGGAAAAAATATTTGAAACACTCATCCATCCCCCATTTAGGTGATTATTCTGTAGCCAGCTGCACACTGGTCTATAGACCAGCATTTAGAAATCACTGACCTATTAGACCCTTTTTTCTAAATGTCCTCTAATCCAGTTTCTTGTCTTATCTCTCTGCTGGTGCAGTTAAGCTTTATCAAGGTATAGCTTTTGAGTAGTTGCAATTTGTACTCATTACATTTAGCGTCATACATATCTGCAGTATCTGAGGTTTGAGGGATGAAAACAAGGACAGAGAAGTAGGGTGGCTCCTGGATGTCCCCTTATTTTGTTAGTGTGTCTGGGGTTTGTGGCTTTTGACAGGGGCTCTTGGGAGATGACTTTGCCAGCTTTCCCTTTGAGAATAATCCTGGGTTCTTACCCTCCCTCTCACTGTAATAAGTCTCCATAACACACACACCCAAGTCTGGTATTTCTGAACTTATGGCTCTGTGCTGAATACACGCTGTTCCTGGAGCCAGGCTCATTCTGCAATCTCTCCTCCCCACCCCACCCTTTGGTTCCACTGATGGGCTGATCCAGCCTTGACGTGTGATAACCCGAAGCTTCTGGGTGTTCTCTCTGTGACGTTCCAGAGGAATATAGACTTTCCATCATATCTGGAGTGAAAGAGAATGGTGATCTTTGGGATGGGGCCTGGTATAGGTTGGAGCACAGGATTTATGGTCTCAAGTTGCTTCCCCTCATTCATATGGTGAGGGGACTCAAGAATGAGCTACTAGGAAAGGGTTTTCCAAACCTCAGTCGCTTGAATACCGTCTCCGTGGTTTTTGCCAAATCTGTGTGCCATCTGTCTATTTTTCCTTCCTGTTTTCCATTAAATTAGTTAATATATTTTGCTGGAGCGCTCACAATCCACTCTCACCTTCCAATAAGCAAGATATTCATGAAGTCAGTGATTCATGAAATCAGATTTGATATGCTACCTGTCCATTTTCTTCTAGAACATTTAAAAATAAATATGCATCCATTAAAACTGTGTAAAGTTCACTCATGTACTATCTAAAATCCTCCCATAGAGGGAGGTCTACGTATCATTAGAGGTATATGCATCACACCTTGGGAACGTTATCCTAGAAAAGCCCATATGCTAAGAGACATGTCGTTCCAGACCCCTCAATTCAACACAGTTTGGACGTCAACCCTAAGAATATTCTTTGAGTCTATTTAGTGAAAAACTATGCTTTTATATCCTCTTGCTGCAGAAGTTAAGGTTCAGAGCAAGAAACAGAAGCCACTCAAGGTATTTTAAACCAGAAGAAAATTAATAATTTTATAATTTTCTGAAGGGTTGGAGGACTGAGCTCCCTCTTGGAATGAAAACCAGAGCACTGCAGAACTGACCTGCTGGGGGAACCATGACTCCTCCGTAACCAGAAGGCTACTAATGAGACTGCTCGATTTAAGATACCATCATGGCTGTAATCCAGGGATCAGGTACCATCTCTGCCACCTCTGCCCCAAGTTCCACTTGACACTCATGGATCTGGAAATTGAACACTGGACTGATGCTGCTGTAGATGTCTACATGGCTTTGACATTGCTCTTCAGCAGACATAGCCAAAGCATCAGAAAGGTGCCCCCTTCCTCTCTTCTGCCATTTACATCTCTCATGAGTGCATCTAATGGATGGAGCCTAATGTGCATCAACCAGAACCCTAGCCACGAGGGATTCGGAGAAACAAAGTTTATAGCTCTCTCACTTTTAAGAAGACTCAGTAAAAAGTGAAACTGGATGCTGAAAGCCAATTAATCTCACCTAATACATTACCTGTCAGTGGCAGCTCTGCTGCTGATTCCCAGTGAACTAAGGAATCACTAAGCCCAAGGAAAAAAACCAAGATCAATGCAGGTTGTTAACAAACAGTTGCTCTTTTGTGAATTGGAGGGGTGTGTGTGTGTGTGTGTGTGTGTGTGTGTGTGTAAAGGCGGGGTTTGTGTAATCTGAAAGTATACATTTGCAAACGTACTGGCTAAGTCAATAAAAAGTGACCTTGGTAGCACAAACTGACATGCCATGCCGAAAACCTCAATGGCTACTCACCGCCTGTGGAAGGGAAGTCCCGTAATTGCCTCCTGTTCTATGCTTTTTATCAGTTGGCCTTGACACCCAGCATGTTCTGTGACAGGACACTACTCTAGTCGAAAAGGTCTGGTAATTGACAACAAGCCCCAAACCGTCCTCCTCCCTGCCTTTCCTGTCTATAGGGCTCTGCTTGGAAAGCAGTTTCTTCTTCTTCTCTACTTACCTGAATCTTAATCTTCCTTCAAGGTCCAGTTCTGTGCTTCCTCACTTTCTAAAACAGGCTTTGCTCTCTCACTCTCTGCTCCTTCTTTAGTAAAAACGATTCCCCTCAGTTGGGACCTGATTTCCACCCTCCAAGGCTCCCTTTCCAGTCTTCCGCTCCCTGTAACCCACTAGGGGAAGTGCTGCAACCCTGTGCTCTCCCTATACTTGGCAAATCCACCCACAGCATGTGAAATCACCTCCCCCTTCACTGCCCTGGAAAGAGAAAGACTTGGGAGGAGGGTGGTCTTGACTTAAGGACTGAATCTTATAGATCCTTACAAGTGGTGACACCAAAGCTTTAGCCAAATCATCAGCTGTGCAAAAGAAAACCTGGAGCTGTTGAAAATGGAATTGCTCTGCATATGATAAAGGGAGACATGGGGTTGGCTTCTGAGAGGCAGGAAGAGGTAAAGTAGTGCAGGATGGGAAGCTGGAGAGAGGAGAGAGAGCCAGTCATCATGAAAGGCCTCTAAGGAAAGAAATGCTTAGTGCTCTTGGGGGGATGATAGGGTGCATGTCTCAAACGTTGGTAAGGTCTGCTGCTCCCACCAAGGCCACAGTGAGTGTCTTTTTGGGCCAAGACTGAAGTGGGACTGAGCTCCAGATCTGGGCTGTCATGGAACAGAACAGAGACCCTTCACAGGGATGGCAAGAAGATTCACAGACTGACTTAGTTCAGGGGAAGGGGGAGCTTGGCCCCAGAAGTAACCATGACAACCAGAATCCTTCAAGAGATCAGATAAACCATGGGGTTTATGTGTGTGCAACCGCTGACTGTGTGCAATCAGAATGGTGCAAGGGCACACCTCCCGGGAGCTCATCAGAAGGCAGACTCCACTTCCACCCTCACCATAGGCCTCATGTGGAACCTAGACCTGCCAGTTAGGATTCCAAAACTCCATCTGATTCCTAGCTCCTAACTGGATGCATTCCATCTGATTCCTAGCTCCTGCAGTAGTCAGAATTTCTAAAATGGCCCCTGACCCCACCTCCACCCCGCACAGACAGCCTAATCTCTGCCTATGATGAGACATGACTCCTGTGATTATGGCATGTTATATGGCACAGTTGACCTTAAGACAGGGAGATTCTCCAGGTGGGCCTGATCTAATCACATGGTCTCTTAGGAGCAGAGAGTTTTCTTGGCTGGCAGCAGAAGAGGATGTTGGAAATTCAGGGCATGAGGGAGATTTGATACACTGTTGATGGCGTTGAAGATATAAGAGGCCACTTGGGTGGTGTCTAGGAGCAGAGAGTGGTCGACCCTGGCTGGCAGCCAGCAGGGAAACTGGAACCTCAGTTCCACAGCCACAAGGAACTGGATTTTGCCAATACCTGGATGAATTTGGAAGTGGGTTCCTCCCCAGGGCCTCCAGATAAGAGCCCAGCTTGGTTGATACCTTAACCTCAGCCTTGCGAGGACCTAAGCAGAGAGCCCAACCAAGCCTGCTGGGCTTCTGACCTACAGAACTGTCAGCTAATACACGGGTTTCATTTGGAGCCACTAAGTTTGTGGTGATTTGTTATGCAGCGGTAAAAAATGAACACACTTCCTGTCCCTTGCCTAATGTTGACCTCGGCATCACCTTCCGGCCCTATGGGACTCAGGCATCCTTTTATTACAGGATGATTTAGTTGGGACCCCTTTTCTTACCCACTCCATATTTGTCACACTCTACTGACCCTATGTGAATGCAGGTCTAGCCTCCCTTGGACTGTTCCATCTGGGGGATCCTTGAGCTGTACCTGCAAGGCCTCTGGTGTACTGTGCACCTTTTCCCTCCAGTTGTTTAGGTAATTGCAACATTTAACTGACTTGGACTAGAGTCCCATATCTAATGAGACCATGATATTTATTACCTATATGCCCAACACCTAGCACAGTGCCTAGAACATAGTTGGTGCTCAATAATATTGTTGATGATGCTGGTGAATACAGAGAGAATTCTTCCCCATCATACATTCCCAGTGTTGGCATTTGGTGCTCCAGCCATGTTGCGCTATGTGCAGTTCCCAGGAGACACCATGGTCTCCCTTGCCCCTGAGTTCCTCCACCCCTAACCTGATTTTCCTCTGCCCTAACCCCCTGTACCTTCCTCCCTCTTTCAACTGGCTAAATCTTCTTATTTTTCAGCTCTCAGCTTAAATATGACATTGTAATTGTCATTTGGCTTGTCTTAAATCCCTGCTAGGTGGTTGTATGTTCTATGACGGTGAGATATGCTTCCCTTTTTCTTTTGTGACTCCAGCACATTTATAGGATAGGTTCTCAATAAACATTTGCAGAATAGCCATGCTTCTTCATCACCTGGGAATCCTGTTACAGTGCAGATTCTGATTCTTATATCTGGGTGGGGCCTGAGATGCTGTATTTCTAACAAACTCCAAGTGACGCTGATGCTGCTGGTCCGTGAACCACACTTTGAGTAGCAAGGTAATAGATAGGGTAGAGACTCCCACCATTACCCCATTGCGGCAAAAAGTTTGCATTTGAGAGAAGCTGAACAAGGTTTAGGGTGCAAATAATGGCCACAGGACAAAATTTTCCCTGTCACTGCTAAGCCGGCTGACTCATTGACAGAGATGGAGCCAATAACCTTGGCCTTATTAACAACTGAGCTAACTGCCACAGACCAATAAATAACAACATTTGGCTGATTTGCATTTCAAAATTGTTTCCTTCCCTTATTCACACTCTGCAGCAGGTGCTAATGAACCATGAAATGTCTGAAGCATTGGCAGCAAGGAAGAAAAGAGGAAGAGTTGACCCATGCCTAACAAATAATGATCCTTAAAAAACAAGAGCTACAAAATGCAATGTGGTATTCTGGATTGGATCCTGGAACAGAAGCGAGATATTAGCAGAAAAACTGGTGAAATCAGAATAAAGTAGGGAGTTTAGTTAATAGTAATGTACCAATGTTAGTTTCTTAGTTCTGACAAATGTACTGTTAGGAGAAACTGGGCAAGGGATATATAGAAACTCTCTGTATTATCTATGCAACTTTCCTGTAAATCAAAAATTAGTCAAAAATAACGTCTCGCGCGGGGCAGGTGTTGACAGACGGTCTCTGGCTGGATTTTGGCGGCCGGGACTGCGGAAGAGGCTCCTGAGGGCGGCCGTGATGCCCAGCCCACAGTGGATGCCTTTGGTGCTTCATGAAGAATGTTTCTAGATATATCACAGACATTAAGCCTTTGCCACCCAACATAAAAGATAGACTGTTCAAAATAATGAGCGTGCAGGGGCAGATGACAGATTCAAATATCAGTGAGATTTTACATCCTGAGTCCAAACTCTAGATCTACAAAGCTGTGATATTTCAGATACTGCTCTCCTGCACCTATGTAGCTGCAGAAAACTGAAGAAATTAAATTTAAATTCCTCAAAAGAAAACAGAATTTCCATAACTTCAAAAGGAATAAAAGCTGTGGCTTCACCTTGTTCTTACCTGCACGAAGCTTCATTGAAAAGATGCTTCAATCTCACTGATGAAGGAGTCCTTGCTCTTGCACTCAATTGCCGGCTGCTAAAGTTAGGGACTTCCCCTCGTGGCGCAGCGGTTAAGAATCTGCCTGCCAATACAGGGGACACGGGTTCGAGCCCTGGTCCGGGGAGATCCCACATGGTGCAGAGCAACCAAGCCCGTGCGCAGCAACTACTGAGCCCGCGTGCTGCAACTACTGAAGCCTGCATGCCTGAACCCATGCTCCGCAACGAGAGAAGCCACTGCAATGAGAAGCCCGCGCACCGCAATGAAGAGTAGCCGCCGCTCTCAGCAACTAGAGAAAGCCTGCACAGAGCAACGAAGACCCAACGCAGCCAAAAATAAGTAAACGAAATTAAAAAAAAAAAAAGATCATTGACTTAGGTGGCTGCTTAGATATTACTGATGTGTACTTGCAGACATTAGGAGAAAGCTGCCCAATTTTGCAGAGTTGATTTTTCAGCTACTCAGGTATCTCACAGTGGTGTGGTTGTGCTTGTTAGTGGACCTTGTGCCAAGAAACTAGAGGAAACTCATATGGGGTATTGTGTGAATGTGACTGATCAGGCTGCAGAAGCTGTCCTTACTTGCTGTCCTCAGATATGTATATTACTCTTCTATGGACGTCCCCTGATAACAGACCATTCAGGAGAAGTCTTGGAGCAATTAGTAGGTCCAAACAAACCAAAGCAAGTGATGTGGACGGTATATTGATGCTTATTGAAGCTTATCAAAGCTATGATCTTCATACTACTTTCCCAGGAAACAATGATGTAGAGATTGGCATTCCAATAATATGATTTATGCTTTGGAGTTAACCAGACTCTTAAACATTTTAATAGTGCTATTATTTCTAAGTTTGTTTGAGGAGTGATTGTTCTTGAAATGGCAATCCTAGCATGCCCTCTGATGTATTTGGGGAAGATAATGTGTTTGTTTCTTAAATAACAAAGTTTTAAATTCCCTGTTTTCCCTGGAAATGTCCTTCTCCTACCTAGATATTTGAACTGCTATAAGAGAAATTTACCAATATGGATAAACATTAGGAGAATTCTAAGTAAAGGTATTTCTAAAAGAAAAAAAAATTAGTCAAAAATAAAAAGTTTATTAAAAGAATCAAGAGCTAGACTGTATTGGTTTTCTTTACTTTGCATAATGGTATTATAAGTTTCTGAAAATGTAAAACAATTGTCATTGACTTAACAATAAAAAATTGGAAATGTGTGTTCATGGGAAAAAATCTCCAACTAAAACTCAGTGGCAGTCAAGGAAAGAGTTAGAGGATGGCTGGTCCCAACGGCACACCTGCAAGGTAGCATACCAGTGATACCTACACTCCAAATTGCTTTGCCATACGTCATGACTCCAAGGTATTCTGACTGCTATTTGCTCCTGATTCCTACCTTCATTTATTCAGCATATCAGGAGTTTCTTCCATTCCTGAGAAGCTCTTGATTCTGCACTCAGGATTCAGGGTATCTGTGTTTGTTTGTGTAACACTATTACCTTAAACACTTGATCATGGTATCACATTTTGCCTCAACTGTGTTTGCTTATATACCAGAGATTCTAAGCCTGGTGAGGCCATAGACTTGAACTGATCCATCATTGCATGTCCAGCACATGACTCTTAACTGGGCAAATAATGATTTGTTGGATGGATGAATAAAGGAGATGCTTCAGCACTTGAAGTGAATTCTTGCCTGAAAAACACAAGTTTTCCAATGATATTTCATTATGTAAATATATCCCTTTGATGGAACTTGATGAACCTTGCAAGGCCTTCAGGTCTTGTAAAGAAACATCATCAGGCCTTTTTCCAACTCTGGTGAATTCATGGAAAGTCAAGAAGATCCTATTAACTCTTATGGAAACTATGGCTTTAACTAGAACAGTGTAGAATGAGTGTGCTCTGGTCTCAAGGGGCTGCTCCCTGGGATCTGCACTGAGGCCCAGGGCCTGAGCTGGCCACAGAGGTATGGTCAGATGCTATGCTGTCAAAGGTTTATGTATGCATTGCTTTGTCTGTCCTGCAGTACCTGCTTCCCTAACTAAGCTGCTCTGCTCCCACTCCAATGTGCTAGGAAAGGAACTCACAACTCGTCTGTCTCCCTGGTAGGCCTGTGGCCCCTGCCAGTCCAATCAGAGACTTCTCTGTGGTTTTTATAGCTTGAAGCTGGAGAAGTGGCCTTTGCCTTTTAGAGCATGGAATTGGGAGGAGGTGATGCAAGGGCAGGTGTCAGCCTCCTTCCCTGTCACATGGAGAAAATCTACAGAAGGATAGAGGGGCCTCAGTCAAGATACAGAAATGCAAAGAGAAAAAGAAACCTAATATCCACGGTTAAGGGTCTGGTTCCAATTGCACTTTAGGCCACCTCATTCCCTTAACTTCCCAGTTATGAGAGCCAACAAATGCTCTTTCTCTTTAGGCTGATTTGGGTTTTTGTCAGTTGCCATGGAGAGTTCTGCCATGGAGAGTCCTATAATCCTGGAGAAAAATGTGCAATTTCCTTCCCACACTTAATGGGGACTAGTACCAGCTCAGCCAGGGAGACAGCTCTGTGGGCCTCTGCAGAGAAGGCCAGTTGCCCTCCCCAAACTCAGGCTCTCCCTTCCCTTGCAGACACTGTCACTGGGGGATTGGCACCTCACACCCAGACTATACTTCCCATCTCCTCCTACGTTTAGGTGGGAACGCATGGTAAGCTCTCACCAAGGGAATGCGAGTGGAAGTGACATGTGTCAATTCCAGGCTGGAAGGCAGTGAAGAAGCAGGGGTTCCTCACCATTCTCTCCTTTTTGTTGCTCATTAGCTGGATAAAGAGGGTTCTGAGACCTTCAAGGATAGCAGAGCCACAGTTGGAAGGAGGCTTGGTCCTGCCTTAAGGCCAGGAAAACTCCCCTTTGACTGTTATGTGAGTGAGAAATAAACTTTTATGGTGTAAACCACTGAAATGTTGGGGATTTGTTTGATACAGCAGCTAGCACCACTCTAATACATTTCCAAGAGCTGGCACTGGGTTTAGTTGAAGATTTTGTAAGTACAAAGAGTCACAAGCAAAGCTTAAGAGAGAGAGGCCCAGAGCTGAAACAAGAGCTGAATTCTATGGTCAAGTCCAAGGGATGATTTCAAGGATGGAAACAGAAGACAAAGTCGGATGGTCAGCTACCAGGTTGGCCCTGAAAGAAGTAGTGAGTGGGGAATTAGAGCAGGGACAGATACGAGGTGAGAGCCAACCAAGCGGGATGCCTCTGGCTTGGTTTTTGTGGCTGGCAGCAGCGTGGAACATGGGTGGGTCTTCCTGGTGTAGAGGGCCAGGGGCAGGGTGGACAGGAAGCACAGGTAGCCTGAGGGAATGGTGCCAGGTGTCAAACCAGAGGGATGAGTAGAATCCACAAACAGGAAGTCAGTCATGACATCAGAACCTTCAAGTCCTGGGAACATGTCGGGATGTAGAACAGGAAGCAGCTCAAGGTAAATGGTTTAGAACTAATGACAGAGCTATTTTGGAAGCCTCATTCTCTGTGGAGTCTTGGGATGGGCCTGGTAGGTAAAGGAAGGGGAGGTAGCAGGCCAGGTGGGGATGGGGCCAAAGGATGAGCACACACCCTGTCCAAAGGGGGCAGCTGTTGCTCAGCTCCTGCACATCATTGCAATGTGGACGTACAACCCAGTGTCTTCAGATCCTCCAATTTTTCAAGAAAAGCAGGAAATCTGGATTTTTTTTTTCTTTTTGGTGGGGCAGGGGGGAGTGAAATCTCCTGATTTTTAAATGCCGGCAACTAATTCAAAAATTTGAAAAACAGCCTGTAGGCCAAAGAAAACACATTCACAGTCTGAACTGGCTCACAGGCTGCCAGCTTTGGGCCTCCGGCTTAAAGGAAATGGGCAGAAACAAAAACATGTAAAAAACAAAACCAGAAAACATGAAAATCATTCATAGTTTCCCCTGATTTCCAAACACCACAAGATACTACTAGAAGAAGAGCTTTGAGACAGCCACTCACAAAACCACAATATGTTTGGTCTTCAGAAAAGCTATGGGCTTCTGGAAAGCTATGGGCTTCTGCCAGAGAAGTACCTTGTAGTTCCCCAAATCTGTTGCAGTTTTCTCAAAATTCGACCTATAGATTTGATGGAGTGAGCTAATTTTCTTTCATCTTTCTCTCAGGCACACCAGGTTTTCTTTTGTTGTTTGTTTGTTTGTTTTGGTATATCAGTTTTTAAGTTTACTTTCTTTTCTGAAAGGCCATCTACTCTATCTGGACAGCTGTGTTTCCAGTAAGAGCAATTACCTGAGTGAAGGTAATTTAGAGAAACAGTACGGGAGCCAAATAAGTGTTTGGCTAACGAAATTTTATGATAGGAAATGCTTCCAGGCCAAAAACCTCAAAAAGTGATCAAAGGTTTTCAAAGACTGGATCCAACTAGTTCAGTTTATTAACCTTGGCCTGTGTCCAAGCCAGGGTTTTTAGAGGATGCTCAGAGGATGTGGCAAATACAGAATCTGATTTTTTTAAGATGTGGTCTCTTAGGGGGTATGTGTCTACATGACTGACTGCTGAACTCTTCATTTTTGATGCCCCAACTTAGTATCTAGCTTAAAGCTTTGCACATCCCAACTGTCATATTTGCCCAGGACTGAGATGTTTCCTGGGATGTAGAACTTTCAGTACTAAAACTGGGACAGATTTGGGCGAACTAGGACAGCTGGTCACCCTACACCCCAAGGTCCTTTTCTCAGGGTTCATGCTGTGAAGTCTTGACAACTTTTGACTGTCCCTTAAAAAAATAATAAAAAACAAAAAACCAACTACAACAGTGCTGCACTCTCCTGGTTTTCTTCCTATTTCTCTAGTTGCTCTTACTCAACTTCTTTGCTGCCTTCACTTCCTCCCCTTCCCCCTCAACTATGAATTGCACCTCAAGGTCTAGCCCTTAGGCTTCTGTTCTATTTTCTGCCCATGAGTCTCAGTGGACTCATCTTTACGTGGAAGATTTCCACATATAGATCTTGAGCTCATAGTCCTACTTGAGATCCAACCCTCCAGCTCCAACAATTTCACGAACAGTTTCCATTGGGACGTCCTTGATCATCTTCCAGCCCCATCCAGCTTGCACTCACTCACCTAGTATCCTCTTCTATTAGAAGCAACAGCGTCCTTGTCCTTTGCTGGGTGATGGGTACATTGTTATTTTCATGTGCTGTATATGTCTGAAACTGTCCACAATAAATTGTTTTTAACAATTAAAAAAAAAAAGAAGAAGAAGAAGAAGCAACAGGAGAGTGCAGCACTGATGTAGTTGGTTTTTTGTTTTTTATTGTTTTTTTAAGGGACAGTCAAAAGGTGTCAAAACATCTTTTCAAGCCTTCAGTCTCAAATCCTAAAGATGCTAATCCCAAATTAGCATGCATACATTGTATTATGTATCCACAGCAGATACTATACTGCCAGGCACATTGGAGGGACTCAGTAAATGCTTGGTGAACCAAATCAGATCTTGGGAAAGGAGTCCAAGGAGGAGGACATGTCATAGCATCCTACCAGAGGCTCAAGATATCTAAGGAAGTACCCAAGATTTCCAGGGAGAAGCCAAGCAAAGATCTGGCAGATGTGGTCCCTGCAGACATAGTAAAGTCAAATCTTCGCTGAGGCAACTTCAACGACAGACATTTGGCCACCTATTAATTGAGTTAACTCAAGTGTTATTAAATTTCTAGTTCACTTTGTATTATGTTGATATATTTTTCAGGGGCATTCAAAGATATTTCCAAGGTTCCAGACAATGATAAATGTTAACATGACACATATAGATTCTATTCCTTTGCTTTACTTGCTGGGTTCCTGACAAAGAAGTCTGCCTTTAATTACCAAATGCTCAGAACCAGAGGAAGCTAGTGGCCAGAATCTAGGTCTTTCTCCTTCGTCCTCTGCTCTTTCCCACATTCTTTTTTCTTCTTAAAAAAAAAAAAAATTTATTAGGTAATAATTTATTTTTTGTTATAATTTCATGTTTTCTGATAATCTTTTTTTTTTTGGCGGTACGTGGGCCTCTCACTGCTGCGGCCTCTCCCGTTGCGGAGCACAGCCTCTGGACGCGCAGGCCCAGCAGCCATGGCTCACGGGCCCAGCCGCTCCGTAGCATGTGGGATCTTCCCGGACCGGGGCACGAACCCGTGTCCCCTGCATCGGCAGGCAGACTCTCAACCACTGCGCCACCAGGGAAGCCCTGATAATCTTTTTTATTGAAATATAGTTGATTTACAATGATGTGTTAATTTCTGCTATACAGCAAAGTGATTCTGTTATACATACATATGCATATATATATATATATTCTTTTTTTAATATTCTTTTCCATTCTGGTTTATCACAGGGTATTGAATATAGTTCCCTGTGTTATATAGTAGGACCTTGTTGTTTATCCATTCTGTATACAATAGTTTGCATCTACTAACCCCAAGCTCCCAATTTATCCCTCCCCCACCTCTTCTCCCCTTGGCAACCGCAAGTCTGTTCTTTATGTCTGTGAGTCTGTTTCTGTTTTGTAGATAAGTTCATTTGTGTTATATTTTTAGGTTTCACATATAAGTGATATCATATGGTATTTGTCTTTCTCCTCCTGACTTACTTCACTTAGTATGATAATCTCTAGGTTCATCCATGTTGCTGCAAAAGGCATTATTTCATTCTTTTTTATGGCTGAGTAGTATGCTGTTCTATATATGTACAACATCTTCTTTATCCATTCAAGACAATCATTTATTTAAAACATACTTTTGACATAGAGCTATACCCTATTTTGAGGGGGGCCAACAGCTTGGAAACATTGCTCTTATCTTTAGGAAAATCCTCCTCCCAGTGGGTCTTTGTTTTTCCCAAGTCCGGGGATTCCCCAGAGTCCTTTTTCTTTGCATCTATAACTCAGATAACAACCCTCAGACTCGAATTTCCCAAGGTTGGCACTATTGACATTTGGGGCTGGATAATTCTCTGAGGGGGGAGGGTGCTATTCTATACATTCTGAGATTCTCAGCAACATCCCAGGCCTCTACCCTCCACATGTCAGCAACACACACACACACACACACACACACACACACACACACACGCACCTTCCAGTGTGACAACCAAAATTGTCACCAGACATCGCCAATATCTCCTGGGGGCAAGCTGCCCATGGTTGAGGATCCCTTTCCTTGATTCTTTTACTCAGAAATGAAAGCAGGGCCTGTTAGCCTGCACCCCTGCAACGTCTCTTTCCCTTCGGGCCAGGTCCCAGCCAGCTGTGTTCCCAGAGCTGGGAGGAGTGGATTTTCTGCAGGCAAGGTTCAAGGCTAGACTTGACGGGCCTATCAATCTAGGAGGCTCTAATTGGACTCATTATCTGAGCAAATTCTCCTTTGTAAGATCACCCCACTCCAAGTGCCTCTAGAATGATTTGCCTTTCCTTAGGGGGATGGGATGGAGTGGGGTGCTGGAGAAGGGCTGGGCTCTGAGATGCCATCAGAATGGGTGGCCTGAGTCAGTGGAGCTGCTCTGGGCCTCGGGGATTTCCAGGGGGAACTGTGTGGACAGAATTCCCCTTGGATGATGGTCTAGACAGGGCTCGCGCTTCCCTCTGCTCACCAGGAGCTTCTGCTTCCCCTTTAGGAAGAGGAAACACACTGGCTGTTTATTTTGGGACTAAGGTTCTGTTGTGAATAAGTCCCAGGATGGGCAGCAGGACAAGTCTCCCCTCACGTGGGGCATCTCAGGAAATAGCCTTGTCACAGCGCTCCAGGGGGACCATTGATCAACTAGGAAAATAAAGGAAGGACAATGCCTGAAATTAAATCCAGTAAATAAGAAAAAGTAATTTAAAAACCGATTAGAATTCTTGCTAATTTTCCCCATCCTAAAACCAATCTATTTTTATTAAAAAAAAAAAATCCCACAGCCATTGACAGCCATTATTGAAGTAACTTCCATGAGCAAATTTTTTTTTAAATAAATTTATTTATCTATTTTTGGCTGCTTTGAGTCTTTGTTGCTGCGCGGGCTTTCTCTAGTTGCAGCGAGCGGGGGCTACTCTGGGTTGTGGTGCGTGGGCTTCTCATCGCAGTGGCTTCTCTTGTTGTGGAGCACGGGATCTAGGCGCGTGGGCTTCAGTAGTTGTGGCTCGCGGGCTCTAGAGCGCAGGCTCAGTAGTTGTGGTGCACGGGCTTAGTTGCTCCGTGGCATGTGGGATCTTCCTGGACCAGGGCTCGAACCTGTGTCCCCTGCATTGGCAGGCGGATTCTCAACGTCACCAGGGAAGCCCCTTCCATGAGCAAATTAACATAAAGGGCTGGGCTCATATTATACATACTATTACCTAATTTTTTCCCACTGAAAAATATGTCTTCTAAACACTATTTCATGTTAATAATTATGTATGTTCTTTTTCATTTTTTAAAGACTAAAAAATTCATTTCTATGGTACAAATATGCCATAACTATTTTAAGTAAAATCTATACCTAAACATTTTAGTTGTTCACGTTTTTGCCATTATAAAGTATGCCTGAAACAAAAGTATTTGTCCATTCTTATGCTTTTCCCAACTACCTTGTGTAAAACTTTTTTTTTTTTTTTAATTTTTTGGCCGTGCCACGTGGCATGTGGGATCTTAATTCCCCGACTAGGGATCGAATAAGCACCGAGCCTTACCCGTTGGACCGCCAGGGAAGTCCCTGCCTTTTGTAAAACTTTTAATTCATTTTCTTTCTTCTTTTTTCCACCTTCCTTCTCTCTTTCCTGCACCCTCCTCCACCCACATGAACGTTGACAGCATGGTATATATATTCTACACCTTTCTCTATCCCCAAGCAATGATGTACAGTCTACATACACAGAGAAGGATGATTCATTTGGCCACTTGTTTATGAGTAATCGAATGCTGCTCCGTATTCTTAGTGACTTGGTTTCTCTCTCTCTTTTTTTTTTTTGCGGTACGCGGGCCTCTCACTGCTGTGGCCTCTCCCGTTGCGGAGCATAGGCTCCGGACGCGCAGGCCCAGCGGCCATGGCCCACGGGCCCAGCCGCTCTGCGGCACGTGGGATCTTCCCGGACTGGAGCACGAACCCGTGTCCTCTCATCGGCAGGCGGACTCCCAACCACTGCGCCACCAGGGAAGCCCAGTGACTTGGTTTCTCTCTTGATGAGAAACCCTCTATCTCTACCCACAGGTTGTTTCCCAGATGCGAGCACCCATGGTTTCAGGAGATCTGAAAAATGTCTCTTTCCGTGTCTTCCACTGCTACTTGGAGGCCTTGGATAGAAGCCATTATCTCCTCAGACTTTTAGTTTCCCTGCCTATGAGATGGGAGCTGCTACTGCCCCATTTACTTCACAGGATTACTCTGAGCAAAACTTTTGAGTGTATAAAATAAGCCTTCACTTGTTAGCCGTTGGTGGTCAAGACACACTGGGTGCTTCATTTGCTAATTTTGAAACATCCCTTATCCTTTGCTGCCTCTGTGCCTTTGCTTATGCCATTCACCTTGCCTGGAATATCCTACCACCTCCTCCCCTTATCCCAGTCTGACCCACCCCTTAAGGCCCAGTTCAAACCCCATTTCTCGCATTGCCTCTGATGGGAGGCAAGTCATCTCATCCTCCTCAGGACCCTTTATTTTCCTCATTACTCACTCATTTCCTTGGAGTATTCTGCTTTAAGTTTTTTGGTTTTTTTTTTTAACATCTTTATTGGAGTATAATTGCTTTACAATGGTGTGTTAGTTTCTGCTTTATAACAAAGTGAATCAGCTATACATATGCATATATCCCCATATCCCCTCTTTCTTGCGTTTCCTTCTCACCTTCCCTATCCCACCCCTCTAGGTGGTCACAAAGTGCTTTAAAATCTGAATTTAAAAGCTCCTGAGGACAGGAATTGTATCTTATATGTCTGCTATTATCATAGGGTCCAGCAATCATACCCATTATGCACTCAAATATTTGTCAAACAAAAGAATGAATGCATCGAATGAGTGAGTGAATGAATGTTCTCTGTCACTCCTGCACAAACAGTCCCCTTGGCCATGGTTTCAGGAACAGACTAGAATCGTGAAAGATATTTTAGAGATTCTTTATAATATTTTGCCCTTGTTGGAAAACGCTGCATGGTGGAAAATAGAAAAAAGCACAAAGATAAAAACAAAAATCACTCATAGTTTAGCCACCCAGAGAAAATTCATCTTTAATATTTTAATGTATATCTTTTTAGTCTTTCTCTGCATATACATACTTCTAAAATATGACATATATGCATTTATGTATATATATACTCCCACACACACATACATATATAACTTTAAAAAAAAATTAGCATTTGTGTTCTGTGGGGGAGGAGGAGATGGGAGGAGCGACTCTTGGACGCCCTGGGCACTACTCAAAGGTTCTGGTTATGGGAGGTCCAGAAGTATTTCCAGTAAAGACAAGTTGAGGCAAGTTCCTGGGGCCCTTTGTGCTCACTGAGTCATTGATGGGTGGGGAGGGACCCTGAGCAAAGAACTGTGAGTGCCTGGGGTCCTGCGACGCTGGGTCCAACGTAGAACAGAGGAACAGAGCCCACAGTCGCCCCCTCTTACTCCTCTCTCTCATTCTTACCCCTCTAGGGGGAAGTCCAGGTCCCCCAGGACTTCTGGGTCTCACTGATCCGGAGAAAACCTTAGCCCTGGGGTGACAATTTCCCTGCTGTCTGCCCCAGCCCTTCCTACAGGAAGCACAAAAAGTACAGGAATTACCCAAGAAATGAGTGGGTGAATGGGTTCTCCCTGGGAATTGGGACACTCCCAAGGGAGGGAGGGATGTACACCCACTCCCCAGGAGGGAGCCTCAGACAGACTGGCTGGTGGGTTGGATGTGTCATTGGTGAGGCAGTAGATAGAACTCTCATTCACTGTGCCTTGACTCTGTGCCAGACACTGCTGGCCCTTCACACACTTTCTCATTTACCTTCAAAACAAACCCTCAGGATTGTACCATCATGCCCATAGGACGGAAGAGGAAACTGAGGCTGATGCTGCAGGCTCTAAAGTAAAACTGTGTGAGCAAAGCTGACTCCACCTGGTGTCACGTATGAGCGCACTGCTATTCACCCCCTGGAACTCCCTGACCACCTCTCCCCTGCCACGGCCTCCCTCATTCAGTAAGAGCGACCTTGCTTCTCCCAGGAGTGTCCCTGACGCCCTCAACTCCACCTCCAGGCTTTCAGCAAGGCCTGTGGACTCTGGCTCCAAAGCATCTCCCGTGTCTTCCACATCCTTGCGTCTTCACGGCTCCCAAAACACCCCCATTCTCTCCTAAATGATTGCAGTAACCCTGCTGCCTGAAGGTTTATTCTCCACACCACGGCCCAAACTATCTTTTAACCAGATCATATCACCCTGCTTAAAAGCCTCTAATAGACTCCCAACAAACCTTCAACAAAGTGCAAACTCCTTGCCTTGGCTTATAAAGCCCGACAGGATGTAGCCTGCTTGCTCCTGCCACGCTGCCCATCTCCCCGTTCCTCCAGCAGCCTAGCCGGCTCCCTTTTCAGGGACACTACGGTTGTTTCTGTTCACATCTGGACCTCTGGACTCTTTCTCCCCTCAGCTGCCCATGTGACTGGTTCCTTCCTGTCACGCAAGACTCAGCTTAAAGGTCACTTCCTCTGGAGAGGTTCTCCCCAACCACCTGTTCTAAGTAGCCATTTAATCATTTGCTGTCACATCATTCTGTGTTAATGATGTGCATAGTACTTACCGCTCTGGGGTCCTTTAAAAATTTCATTCATTCATTCATTCCCTGTGTCCTCCCAATTAGAATCTATCCCCAGTGCCAACAGTGCCTGGCATATAGTGGTTGCTCAATTAGTCTTTGTTCAATAAATTTGTGAACGAATGAATGACATTTTCCTCTAATTAATTAATGAAATGAACATTTATCATCTGTTAGGGGTCAGATGTTTAGCTAAGGGCGATGTGAAAAGTAAAGATGAACAAAGGGCTTCCCCGGTGGCGTGGTGCAGTGCTTAAGAATCCACCTGCCAATGCAGGGGACATGGGTTCGAGCCCTGGTCTGGGAAGATCCCACATGCCGCGGAGCAACGAAGCCCGTGCGCCACAACTACTGATCCTGCACTCTAGAGCCCGCGAGCCACAACTACTGAGCCCATGCGCCGCAACTACTGAAGCCTGCGCACCTGGAGCCCGTGCTCTGCAACAAGGCAAGCCTCCGCAATGAGAAGTCCGCGCACTGCCACAAAGAGTAGTGCCCCGCGCATAGCAACAAAGACCCAACACAGCCAAAAAAAAAAAAAAAATTACAATAAAAGTAAAGATGAACAAGACACATCAACCCTCAAGAAGTGTTTGATTTATGATGCTTGTCTGAGATGTACCTTCAAATAATCTAGGGTGGGGAAAAGAGGGAGAACAAATGAAACAAAGCTAGCCTAATGTTGATGACTGCTGAGGCAGCATGATGGGAAAAGGGTGGTTATTATATTATCCTCTTGACTTTTGTTTATCTTTGAAGATGTCCAAAATAAGAAGGGTTTGGTTTGGTTTGGTTTTTTCAAGAAACTATGATCAAGATGGGAGAAGTGTACACAAATTACTACTTTGTTCCAGACTGCTGAGAATTGGATACATGAGGCAGTTTGTCAGTGGATGAACACTTATTACATTGACCAAGCATCTGGTGTGTGCCAGGCCCCGTGCTAAGTGCCAGGGATATAATGATAAATGAGACACGTGGGGCCTGCTTTCATGCAGCACACAGTCTAGCTTACAGACATGGGGGCAGGAGCTGCATAAAAGGACAAACACAGTGTGCGGGGAGAGTGTGTAACGGGGAACACTCACTTGGGGTTCAGGAAATTGAGGGCAGGGACAGCCTCTCAGGCAGAGGGAACAGTTTACACGATGGCTCAGCAGTGTGAGAGAGCGTGGCTCATCCCAGGAACCAGGGAAGGCCAGCATTCTAGAGCAGACAGAACACAGAGGCAAGTGGAAAGAAAGAAGGCTGGACCAGTGAGCAGGGACAGACCCACAGGGATATGAGGGTCCTATTGAACATTTGGGACTTTCTCCTCTACCACTGAAGGAGCATGCGGGAAGGTTTCTTGAAGTAGGCGACCTATGAACTAGGCTTTGAAGCCTGCGAACAATTGCGACAGGCAAAGGTAGACCCAAAAGGCATTCCTGGTGAAGGTAACAGAGTGAACTCTGATCCAGAGGGAAAGAGTTCAAGGTCCTGAGGAAATAGTGGGTAGCCTGGCATGGGAGGGGCACGGTGCATGCAGGGGTGTAGAGGGCAATAAGCCTAGGCAGGAAGGTCAGAGACAAGTGCCAGACATGGTAGGCAAAGGAGTTTGGACTTTATTCCTTAGACAATGGGGAGCTGCGGAAGAGTTTTTTGATTATCAGATGGATATGATCAGAGCTGCCCTTGGGAAGGATGGATTTGACAGGGAAAGCAGGCGAGAGATTATGGATGTGATAGGCAATGTGGGTCCAGCTTTAACACTCAACAATTTATTGAGCACGTACTACGTGCCAGTCATCAAACTGAAAGCTGGAGATGCAAAAAGGACAAAAGGATTGCCTCTGTCCTGCCCCACCGAGTTCATAGATGGGTAAAGGGACAATGATAATACATAGTGACACAGTGACCTGACCAGTCTGTAAAGGAACCCTTAAGAAAGGGGGGCACTGAACTCTGCCTGAAGTGGGGGCAGTGGTCAGGAAAGGCTCTCAGAACCACATGAAGCCTCTCTGAGTCTTTCTAGAGGGATGAGTTACTGGAAAAGTGTGGAAAGCAGCGTTTCAGGCAGGAGGGGCAGCACAGCGTGAGCTTTAAGAGCAGAATGCCTGCAGACTTGGGCTGAGGACGGGGAGGCTGGTGCTGGGTCTAGAGAGAAGACCAGGGAGACGAGAGGGAGACAGGGTGAGGGCTTTGCATATCAAACTAGTTTGTTTCTTATCATTACGACAATGGAAATTGATTATCCCATATTCTTCCTTTTGTTCCCACAGCCCTGGGGGTGGGCGGTAACTCCTCCCTAGAGTTGCTGCCTCAGTGATACCTTGACCTTCTCTCTGTCTTTTCAGTTGACAACTTTAGACTTAGTGAACAATTGATCTGAAATTAATCTTAAATCTTAAATGGGCTCTGTTAGATCAGTTCCCTGGCTGGACCCTGACTGATAGAGAGGGCTTGAGGGATTTTTAAGAAGAGATTTACATTTTAGAAAGATCTCTCTAGGGGCGATTACGGAGAATGAAGACTGAAGGCAGGGGGCCCTATCAGGCAACTGCTGCAGTACTGCAGGGGAGGTAGGCTGCTGAATGCAGACGGACTGGATGAGATCACGCAAGGAGCATGTGGAGGAGGATGAGAGAAGAACGCTGAGGGGGGAACCCCTGGAATCCCAGCACTTAAGAGATGAACTGAGGAAGAGGAACCCACAGAAAATCCTGAAGAGAAGGCTGGGAACCACAAAGATAGTGGAGGGAGGACCAGGCGGGGCATTCATAAGGAGGACGGAGCCTCGTTACCCTAAGGAAGTAGGCTTGGCAAGGGGGGTGTGTTATAGGCACACAGATACATATGCATTTTTAAAGTAATTGCTTCCCATACATTTGGAATATTAAGCAGAAAGTTTTTCACATCAACCCTGAGGCCACCGGTAACCTGGGTAACCTGGCCCAACCCTTCACCATTGTCCATGTGCACAGAGCTTTCAACATTGTACCTGTTTCTCAATGTACCTGCCTTTGTCGTTTTAACTGTTATTTGTTTTTTGCTGCTTTTATGTTTGTCATTTTTTATTTCAATTTCACTTATTGCTAATCAGCCTACAAAATATACATATAAATATGATTATTTACTCTGATTCTTATTTCCACTTATTAAATGGACTTTGAGAGAATAAATATATCTTCACCCACCCACAGAGACAAACATCTGCCAATAGTTAATCAAAACTTGCTATCGTCCATAAACATCAATTGCATTTCTATATACTAACAACAAACATATGGAAACTGAAATTAAAGACATAAGACCATTTACAATCACTCTAAAGAAATGAAATGATTAGGTATAAGCTTAACAAAACATATACAGAATCTGTATGCTGAAAAATACAAAATGCTGATGAAAGAAATCAAAGAAGACCTAAATAAATGTAGAGACTGTTGTGTTCGTGGATTGTAAGACTCAATAAAGACGTCAATTCTCCCCAAACTCATCTATGGGTTTACTGTAATTCCTATCAAAATCCCAGCAATGCTTTTTTGTAGACAGAAACAAACTTATTCTAAAATTTATGTAAAGGCAAAAGTTCTAGAATGGCTAAAACAACCTTTTTTAAGGAAATGTGTTAAGTGGAAGGAATCACCCCTACCTGATACTAAGGCTTGATATATAGATATAGTAATCAAGACAGTGTGGTATCGATGAAGGGATAGAGGCATAAATGAATAGGATAGAAGAGAGATTCCCCAAAATAGAGCCACACAGTCATTATGCAAAAGTTTCCTTTATTCTTGTGTCAAAATATAGCATTTTTGTCCTTGTCACTTTTTTAAGTCTACCTTACCCCCTTTTAGATGTTATAAATATGCTGTTCTATTTTCTTCTAGATTTTGTTGATATTTTTATTTTCATATTTAATTCTAACCCACCCAGAATTTTTTTGTAGGGTCTGGTGTGAGATACAAATCCAAGTTAATTCAAATAGTTTTCCCTATTCCTATTTTCATAGTGTTTCAAATCACTTTCTAGAATTTTTCCTATTCAGTTGCGTCAGGAGAAGCCACCTGGCAGGAAGGAGCCAGGTGGAGCTGACAGTCTTATAGTCAATAACCGGTGATAAGGCCGAATGTGTGGCAATATCAAATAATCAAGAACCAGCGTCATCCCAGCTAGCAGGTAGGGGTCAGCTGTCTTCAGCCAGGAAACAAGGAAGGGGTGGAGGGGTGTCGCAGATGCCTGGGAGGGGAAGTGGGAGGGAGCGCACATTTATGGATGGGGCAGGCTCTGTGCTAGGCTCTTTGTATGTTATCTCAATTAACCCTTCCAGAGCCCTACCCCTTTCAAAGATAAGGAAGCTGAGGCTCAGAGAGGTTGAATAATGTGCCCAGGGTCACATAATAACTGGGTGATCTAAGATTTGAACCCAGAAGGCCAAAGCCTGTGCTGTTTCAAATGAGCCCTTGATCTCCAACTAAATCTATTCCTCTGGTGACCCGAAGGGCCACGTTCTTTCCTATTGGGGCCACTGATACAAACCTTCCCGTTGCAGCTTGAGCTGAATGATGGCTCAGCGCCCGATCAGTGGCCTGAGGTCGGTGTTCTACATGAGTGGTTCACTGCTGGTGCTTGCTTCCAAACCAGACTTCCTGTTTCATCATTCACACCTATTGTCTCACTCCTGGGTTTCTTGCCAAATGCCTTCCTTGCCACTCCCAGTTTGAGGGTGAGGTGACTGGAGAACAGGCTGTCGTGAGGAGCCTGTCAGACCTACTTACCTTCCAGAGACCTGCTGAGCAACCAGTGGCTCTGGGGGCAGGCCTTCCACCCAACTTTTTAGACCCTGAAAGACGCCCTTTGAGCTTGATTACCAATCAAATCATGATAATAGCTAAAGGGCACTGGGTGGCTTTCTATGTGCCGAGATGTGAGCTGTGTGCCTTACATGCATTGTTTCATATAATCCTTAAAACAACCCCATGAGGTAAATATGATTATTACATCCTTTTGCACACAAGGGAGCAGGCTCAGAGAAAGGTGTGTACACCCAGTAAGCATCAGGAATGTCTGAATAAAAGGCACAGAGAGGTGCCTGACCCATCACCCTCACTTCCTCTTCTGTCCCTGCCCCCAAGGCCTCTGGCTTAGATTCCCTCATCCGTGAGAAATCTCTCTTCCTTTTTTTCTAAGGCCAAGGAATGCTGACCAGCGGTGCACAATGGCGGCAAAGGAAATGTGTGCCTTGGGTGTACCCAGAGTCCCATTCAGGAGCTTTTACTCCATAAATCTTTTTACACAGAGAGAAATAAAAAGCTCTGTGCCCTGCTACAGGTATTTTATGTACCGGTGGAGCCAATAAAGAGGGGGTATGTGTGCATGCAGGTCTAGGTCTGTGCATGCACACACACGTGTATATGAGGGTGGGGTAGCATTTAGGCAAACCAACCTCATAGAACTGTCCCATGTTTCTTTGGTCATATGTGGCTTCAGTGACTGCGTTTTCTAAACCAAAAGTCAGAACGTATGGACCGGCTGGTATAATTGTCTCTGAGGGGAAAACACAGCAACAATGAAACTGGTACCATCCGCATGATATATATAGGCTGTTGGCTAACAGTTCAGCAGAGATGCTCTGGTGTGTCTGGGGGATGTCCTAGAGGCCTTTGGGAGAGACAAGGTTTGAATAAGGGTTGAGACCTGGATATATGTAAGTAGAGGCTCTCTAGCAGCTCACAGTGCCCTAAGGGTCAGCATTATTATATGTGATTTTAAAGACGCTGTTATGGAGCATCTGATATTCCCAGCACATTCAAGAGAAACATTATAGTCTAAAGCTGGAGGGGAGATCTAAAACAATATCTTGTTTTAGGGGTATTATGGGATGCATTCCATTAATAATTGCATCTATTTATATACATACAAAATGTCATGGAGAATTGAGCCAGCCCTGCCCACAATGAGGTAAAAAAGATTACCTCTACTTAAAATAGCCAGTGAGTGGAGATAAAAGTGATCTTCGTTTTTGCATGACATGAATTCAACAAACGTATTACTTCCTACTATCACTACCTATTGGCTTCCAGATACTGGGTGTCAGGCAGGTATTTTATACCAAAGAAACATGGGACAGTTCTATGAGGTTGGTTTGCCTAAATGCTACCCCACCCTCATATACAGGTGTGTGTGCATGCACAGATACTGGGACTAGGATTGCAATGACAATGGGATGGCAGATGTGCAGGGGATTGTTATGATATGGTATGAGGAGGGTTATGATACTGGCAAGTACAATATGCTGTGGAGTCTGGAGGGTGATTAATTAGTTCATGGGTGGGGGCTGATATTAGTTTTCTATCGTCACATAACAAATTATCACCAACTTAGTGGCTTAAAACAACAAATATTTATTACCTCACAGTTTCTGTGCACCTGTAGTCCTGGCATGGCTTAGCTGGGTTCTCTGCTCAGGCTCTCATCAGGCTGTAATCAAGGTGTCTTTTGGGCTGCATTCCTTCCTGGAGCTTGCATCCTCTTCTAAGCACACTTGCTTGTTGGTAGAATTTAGTTCCTGTGCCTGTGTGATTGAAGTCCCTGTTTTCTTTGTAGCTGTCATTGAGGACCATTCTCAGCAACAAGAGGCTGCCCTTAAGTCCTTGTCAAATGGCTCCTTCCACAGGTTTTCTCACAACGTGGCAGCTTACTTCTTCAAGGTCAGCAGGAGACTCTCTCTGATTTCAGGGAGGGTCCCAATCCCTCTTTTGAAGGACTCACCTGATTAGGTCACCTACCCAGGATATTCTCTATTTTGATTAACTCAGAATCAACTGATTAGGGACCTTAATGACATCTGCAAAATCCCTTTGGTTGTAATCAAGGAGGTGATATTACATCATCTTTATAGATCCTACCCACACTCAAGGGTATACAAAGGTATACAAGGCATGTACACCACAGGGTGGGAATCTTGGGGGTTATCTCAGAATTCTGCCTACCAAAGGTGGGGGAGGGGGAAGGAAGAGGGAAGTGCCAGGATAGGTAACCTTAGAGCTGAGTGTTGAAGAATGAATCTGAGTGCTCTAGGCTGCCAAGGTAGGGAGGGAAGCAGGAAGGGTGGAAAGGGCATTATGGAAAGACAGAAGACCACAGCCTTGAAGAAACCTGTTCAGTGGCAATGGAATTGTTCAGTGGGGCCATAGATTGGGGTGTGTGTGTTGGGGATTGAGAAAAGGTAGACAGAATATTAAGTCATGAAGACCCTGTTCTTTCAATGAGTTCTTGGCCTCAATTCCTGGTGACTGTACAGGGTGGGCAAGAGACAAAACCGTCAAACAACAAAAATTTCACTTTGAAGCTCCCTCCACTTGCATTTCTCCATCTCCACCATCCCATCTCCTTTAGAAAAGTCCTTTCCCCAGAGGTCTCTCTCCAGGGATTCCTGATCTCTTCCATCAGTGCACCACAGTTCTGTTTGTCTAAAAAGATGGATATGCACACTCTTCCAGACCCTTATGTCCAGGCTTCCAAGGGGGAACAGCTTCTTGCTTACTGAGTCAGCTTCTGTATGCTCCTTTTCTGTGGGTGGAGAGGCCAAACAGTGGGCAGACTGGGGAGGTCTAGAAGAAGTCAGAGATGCTAGTCAATCTACACCAAAATAAAGAGTTAAGAGAGAAGAAGCTGGGAGGGGGTGAGAAATATCCATGAGGACTTGGTGTCTGGAAGTTTTAGGGGGCTCAGAGCAGCCATAACATTTAAGAAGGAGAAGAAAGTTTCAGAAGGGTGGCTATGTTTACTCATCAGATCCTTCTTCTTCTTTTTTTTTTTTGTCTTCTCAGTATTTAAATAAAATGGGAATTAATTTTAAAAATAGTTTTTAATTAGTTTAGATTATTTCTCCTGTGTATGTAGGTGTGGTTTTGTTTTGTTTTGGAAGATGATACTGTGCAGAGCCTGGGCCACATGGGAGCTCAGGATTTATTTGGGTTACCTTAAAAGGAAAGGGATCTGGGAATTCCATGCTTCCACTGCAGGGGGCACTGGTTTAATCCCTGGCAGGGGAACTAAGATCCCACAAGCCACACTGTGCAGCCAAAAAACAGGAAAGGAAAGGGATTTGATAAATCATTGATACCTCCTTGTGAAATAGTTTAATATGTTACCACTCTGTGAAGTATTTACTTAAAAGAGAACTCCAAGGACAGAAAACTATCCCACCACCACCCCTAGGAAATGAATGTGTACTAGTAGAATTTCAGAGGTAATGGTATAGGATGATGACTCTTTCTTCAAAAAAATACACCCAGTTTCATGTTGTCTCATCTGTACTATCCATGTAATTTCTCTGGTCTCTGGTTCTTGGGGTCAGCTGTGTTTCCTTCCTTGGAGTTTATGTCTGGTACTCAGTGATCAAGACAACAAACTTATAACTATGTGCTGGTGTTGTTGTTGTTGAAATGAATCTTTTGCCCTGTCTTCCCTCAAGCAAAAAAGAAAACGAATCACCCAGTCTTAGCTGGGCAGCATTTCTGCCCACTACAACTGTGAGCAGGGATCATGGCTTCCATACAAGGTCAAGGCCCCGAGGTCTACAGAATGGTCAACTGGATCTACCCAGCCTTGTCCCTCCTTTGATTTCTTGGTACAACCTTTTAATATCCAGGTGTGTGTGTTTGATTGGGCTTAAATAAACACAGTGGGATTTGGTTTTGGTTTTTGTTTGTTTTGAAGAGTGGGGTTCTAAGCGGGGGTGGGGGGTGGAGGGAGCATTCCAGTCGACCTTGATCCCATATAGGCCAGAGAGAAGTGGTATGGAAGGAAGTGAAGAGGAACTGGGAGGTAAAATGGGGTCTAGTGTGGGAACTGACTTCCTCCGGAAAAGCCTGGAACATCCTTCTCAAAGCCCAGCACAGCCAAGCTCCTTGCACTAGCTCTCGGCCACTCCTTTGAAATGTTCTCCTTAGAGCAGGGCTCCCCGTGGTGCACACCTACAACCCATGCGCAGGAACACACACACACACACACACACCTTTGTCTGGTGATAGACTGGGCCCAAAGAATCTGGCAGTCTGCGTGGCCGATGGCAGAGTGTTGAGCCTGTTCCCACTGTCTCCCTGGAGTCCCAGCGCAGACGCAGGTGCGCGTCAGTGCCTGCTCTAATTTTATCCCTGGTTGATGGAGGAGACTAACTGAGCAGCAGGGAGGCTGCTATTTTGGGTCTCTCCGTGGCTCTGGGTTATATAAAGCCCATTGCTGTGACCTGCATTGCTTTGTGGCTGTGCCTCACTCCTGTGCGTTCTGTCACAATATGTCATCAGTTCAGACATTCACACACACACCCCAGAGCTCTTGGGGAATGAGAAGGGAGGTGTGTGCTGGAGGAGTGTGTGTGTGTGTGTGTGTGTGTGTGTGTGTGTGTGTGTGTGCACGCTCCTGCCAGCTCACTGGGGGAGGAGGCCTGCTAATACGCCTGGGAGGGGGGATTGTACATGAAGGAGGTTTGTTTTCGAAGGAAACGGAAAGATCTCTCTGATGGAGGAACGTGAGTGTGCTGTGCTTTGAGCTTTAGGACAGAACGTGTTTGTGAGATGATGTTGTGGGTCTGCTGTTGGCATGGGGATAAGAATAACTTCTATTTCAGTAACTCTTTTCATTTTGAAGGAACCCGAGAGTTTCATAAATTATACACAAACGATTTTGCCTCTGAATGGCAGGGATTTTTTTCCCCTCTGGAATTAGGAGCAAGCAGCTCGATGAACAAACGTGAGAGCCCGAGTTTAGGGATGGGTTGATGGCAGAGGATGGCATTTCCTGCATCACTGGGTACAAATCTTACTGGGAAAATTTTCCTTGTAGATCAAAAAACCCTTACAGTGCCAGTCCTGGGACTACTGTGTAAATTAGGTGCTGGCTAATTGAGTCATGTATGATATCTAATTTATCTTTGTCTCCCTCGGTATTGAATCTTAATAAATATTTTTAAATATGTAAATTTTGATGGATGAACATACTACAGCTCATTAGTCTATGGATATGAAAGAACCAGTTTTCCCAAAATAAAATTATCCACCCAGAACAAGCCTAACAGAGCCTGATGAGCTTGTCACACAGGTATTTGTCCTGTCCCTCAATAAAGCAGGGGAAAGGAGATGTATTTTACTTGGTGAACTGCGTGTCTCCCATATATAATCTCAGGGTATATTCTGGCTGACATGATGGAGCCCAAAAGGCATCCAGTCCCCGGGGGAGTGAAGATTTGACATGGATACAGCTTGGCTCTTGGAGCCCAACAGAATGTGAGGTCTCAGGCTGGCGCTCGTGTTTCTGATTTGGGTTCTTCCATCACCGGCAGCTACCACAGCAGATGGGGCTCCCATTACTAGTAATTTGATTGCGACACTGTTTCTTAGCTGCTCTTTGAAAGGCATTGAAGACCCTTCTCTTCCACCGGTCAAGGCCCTTCTAAGGGATTTTAGAGAGAAGAACTTGGGAGCTCTCCGTGAAGAAAACCAGAAGAATCTAGAAGCCTGCTAGCATGGGCAGAAGAGAACCGGCACCTCAGAGCCTTCCAGAGAAGGGAAGCAGGAAAGGGAACCCAACCAGAATCAAAGACAGGGCTTGTAGGGGCCGGATAGGGAAATGAAGCTAGGAATGGGGAAGGTATAAATGAATCACTGTGTGTTTAGTTTATTCATAATTGACTTAAGCAGAATCTCGACACTCATGCCCCTCCTCCCACCCCTGCCTGTGAGTACGAGCTCACTGCTCTGGTTCCTTGGTGGTCTCCTCGATGACCTCCAACTCCCCCTACCCGCCCCCCACGCCCCCCGCAACTGGTGTCAAAGTGACCTTTCTAAAACACAAATCTGGTCACCCAACTGCATAAACTTCTTCAAAGACTCTTTATTTCTCTCTCCAGAGAAAACCCAAATGCATGAGCACACCAACCTGGGGCCTGGTTATCTCTCTGGCTTAGGTCACATAGCAAGGCTCTCAACCCTCCCCAAAGTGGTCCTCCGCCCACCCGCCTCATTCCACTCCCTGACCCTTACACCTCACCGAAACACTTCTAATCCCCTGAATGTGCTAAACCCTCTTGCCTCCTATGTGTTAGCGTGGACTGTTCCATCTACCTAGAATGCCCTTCCAGTCATTTTTTTCCCCCTGAGCTTCCCTCAGGCCTCAACTCAAGCATCAACTTCTCCAGGAAGTTGTGTTAACCCCTCCATGCCTGGATCAATTTCCTCTCCTCTGGCATTTTGCTCACCTCTACCCTGGTACTTAAATGCTCTGCAGTCTGTCTTGCCTAGACTATGGGTTTCTAGAGCACAAAGACTCTGCAGCTCCTGACCTGGCCTGCTGCTTGGTCTTCAACAGTGTTTGTTGAATGAACTACTGAATTTGAGCAGAAGCCACACTTCAGAATTAAAAGTTCCTCAAACATCATGAGAGACAAAGTTGGTGGGAAATGCCAATGAAGTTGAAGAGGAAAGGCCAGGTCCTGGGAAATCTGACCATGAACAATACCAGTGAGCCCGCGATTGTCTCTGAAGCCTAAGACAGAGGACTGCCCTGCCCCACTGCTGTGTCAGGCAGGTAGGACTGTTGCTAGGGGTAGAACAGTTAGTGTGATGCCGGTACCCCCATGATGATCGGCCATCACTGATCTGCATCTCTCCCACGGTCTACACAGGGTCTGCTTTTTCTGCCATGCATCTGTGGGGTGGGGGGAGGGGACTTGCATATGGACCTCGGTGACTCTCATGGAGGAACCCAGGCCTCCAGCCACACCCTCCCCATGGACACACCAAGAACCATCGAGGCAGCTGTGATTCCACCACGACCACCGGAACCTCACGGCTCCATCCCACTGGACTGGGTGCTCCTTTTGCTATGTCACACCCTGGAGAGGCTGGTCTGGGGCATAGGAGAGAAGCCAGCATGCTGAGCACCTCGCACTTGACCAAATTAGATCATGAGAAAGTGGAGACAAGTTTGGAGGTGGCCGCATACTATAGATCAGATCTCAAATGCACTGAGACAGGCTCTTTGATTAAATCCCTGATTCAGCCTTCACGTAGGAAGTACTTTTTTAAAAGATGGTTAGGGCTTCCCTGGTGGCGCAGTGGTTGAGAGTCTGCCTGCCGATGCAGGGGACACGGGTTTGTGCCCCGGTCCGGGAAGATCTCACATGCCGCGGAGCGGCTGGGCCCGTGGGCCATGGCCGCTGAGCCTGCGTGTCTGGAGCCCGTGCTCCGCAACGGTAATCACCACTTAGTTCATCTGTTTCAATATTCCCCTTTTCATTTATTGGGCTTTATTAGAGTCTACATTTTCTACATTCTCAAGGCATCACTACCCCAAATATTTCTGTTTAACACTGAATTGGAAGCTGCCTACTGATCTTCCAAAGGCAATTCTGTATGTGTGTGCACACGCGTTCTCCTGAGTCCTTTGTCCCTGTTCTCAGAATTGCCTCATGATAATAGAATAATAATGATGTGGACCCAGGAAGAAACTGGCGACGGGGAAGGTAGGAACATAACCTGCATTTTCTCGGAAACTTTCAGAATTTTAAACAGTGCCTTTTTTTAGGCTGATGAATCCTGCCAGACAGTCACCCTGCTGTGACAGAGAAGGAGTGGAGAGAGCCTGGGTGAATGGGAGCCGGGGGAGCAGAGAGGAAAGGAGGGTGGCTGTGAGCATGCTCACAAGTTTAGAACAGCTGTGGAGGTTAGAGTAGCTCCCCCTGAATGAGATGACGCTGGGCCACTAAGGAGAAAGGAAAAGAAAGAAGATTCTGCTGCTGATGACGGCGACAAGAAGAGGTACTTGGTTTACACAGTGGGTGGGTATTAAAGGATTATGTATATTAAGCACTATTCCCATCACCCAGAAAGGCCTGTACTTTAACTGCCAAGAAACCAGTAATGAATGGAACAGCTTCCAGGGATGAGAACAAATTAAAACAATGTATTCTGTGCTCAATATGTAAGATATTTAGAAATCGGTAGCACATTTGGCCTCATGGGGCATTTTCAGGGAGAAATTGTAGAGAATCTCATGTTTGTCATTTCTCTCTCTCTTTCTTTCTTTCTTTCTTTACCACACAGCTTGCAGGATCTTAGTTCCCTGACCAGGGATTGAACCTGAGCCCTCAGCAGTGAGAGCGCTGAGTCCTAACCACTGGACCTCCAGGGAATTCCCTCTCATTTATTTTAGTTTCTATTTAAAAGTCACATAACAAGACTCTCCTTAGTGAAGATATTAGTTAATGTTTATTGAGTGCCAGCTGCATGCTTGTTGCCCTTCTAAATGTTCTGCATCCATCAACTCAGGTAATCTTCACAACTTTATGAGCTGGGTACTCTTTTTTAAAAAATTTATTTATTTTTTATACAGCAGGTTATTATTAGTTATCTATTTTACACATATTAGTGTATGTATGTAAATCCCAATCTCCAGTTCATCCCACCACCACCACCACCCCGCTTTCCTCCCTTGGTGTCCATACGTTTGTTCTCTACATCTGTGTGTCTCTATTTCTGCCCTGCAAACAGGTTCATCTGTACCATTTTTCTAGATTCCACATATATGCGTTAATATACGATATTTGTTTTTCTCTTTCTGACTTACTTCACTCTGTATGACAGTCTCTAGGTCCATCCACGTCTCTACAAATGACCCAGTTTTGTTCCTTTTATGGCTGAGTAATAGTCCATTGTATATATGTACCACATCTTCTTTATCCATTTGTCTGTCGATGGGCATTTAGGTTGCTTCTATGACCTGGCTATTGTAAACAGTGCTGCAATGAACATGGGGTGCATGTGTCTTTTTGAATTATGGTTTTCTCTGGGTATATGCCCAGTAGTGGGATAGCTGGGTCATATGGTAATTCTATTTTTAGTTTTTTAAACTAAAATGTAAGTTTAAACTCCATACTGTTCTCCATAGTGGCTATATCAATTTACATTCCCACCAACAGTGCAAGAGGGTTCCCTTTTCTCTGCACCCTCTCCAGCATTTGTTGTTTGTAGATTTTCTGATGATGCCCATTCTAACTGGTGTGAGGTGATACCTCATTGTAGTTTTGATTTGCATTTCTCTAATAATTAGTGATGTTGAGCAGCTTTTCACGTGCCTCTTGGCCATCTGTATGTCTTCTTTGGAGAAATGTCTATTTAGGTCTTCTGCCCATTTTTTAATTGGGTTGTTTGTTTTTTTAATATTGAGCTACATGAGCTGTTTATATATTTTGGAGATTAATCCTTTGTCCATTGATTCGTTCGCAAATATTTTCTCCCGTTCTGAGGGTTGTCTTTTCGTCTTGTTTATAGTTTCCTTTGCTGTGCAAAAGCTTTTAAGTTTCATTAGGTCCCATTTGTTTATTTTTGGTTTTTATTTTCATTACTCTAGGAGGTGGGTCAAAAAAGATCTTGCAGTGATTTATGTCAAAGAATGTTCTTCCTATGTTTTCCTCGAAGAGTTTTATAGTGTCTGGTCTTACATTTAGGTCTTTAATGCAAAATGGTCTTTAATCCATTTTGAGTTCATTTTTCTGTATGGTGTTAGGGAGTGTTCTAATTTCATTCTTTTACATGGAGCTGTCCAGTTTTCCTGGCACCACTTATTAGAGACACTGTCCTTTCTCCATTGTATATCCTTGCATCATTTGTCATAGATTAGTCGACCATAGGTGCGTGGGTTTATCTCTGGGCTTTCTATCCTGTTCCATTGATCTATAGCTCTGTTTTTGTGCCAGTACCATATTGTCTTGAATACTGTACCTTTGTAGTATAGTCTGAAGTCAGGGAGTCTGATTCATCCAGAGCTGGGTATTCTTAATATTCCCATTCTACAGATGGGGAAATAAACCCACAGAGATTAAGTAACATGCCCAAGACCACAAAGCTAGTCAATAGAAGAGCTAAGATGTGGACTTAGGCAGTCTGACTCCAGATCCCAAACTTATAACTGCTTTTTTTTTTTGAATTTAATTTTTTTTTTATACAACAGGTTCTTATTAGTCATCCATTTTATACACATTAGTGTATACATGTCAATACCAATCTCCCAGTTCATCACACCACCACCCCCGCCCCCCACTGATTTCCCCCCTTGGTGTCCATACGTTTGTTCTCTACACCTGTGTCTCAATTTCTGCCCTGCAATATAACTGCTCTTCTATACCATATTTGTAATAGCTCATGTGCCCTTTTAAAGCTGTTGATGGTATGCAAGGTGTGTGTTTTACCTCAGTGCAAAAGAATGTGGGAAACGGTGTGGAAATCTTGTATAGACGACAGCATGACATCATTATTAATAAATGCTTATGGAACTAGGTCAGTCACGTCACCTTCAGGGCTTAGCAGCAACTCCACAGAGGACTCAAAGTGAGTCTTATTTCTAGATGCCCTGCCCCAAAGCATTCAACAAGTGATCCCTTTATCTATTCACTTAATAAAAGTTTATTTAGCACACTGTACTAAGCTCTGGAAATAAAACTGGGACTAAGACACAGTCCTTGCCATCAAGGAGCATGTAACACGTGGACATCTCTCAACCAATGGCCAATAGGTTAGAAGTGCAACAATATCCTAAGGGCTGATCCTGTTGTCCATTTGGATAATCCTTGTTTGCTGGAGGCCTTAGGGTCAGCTCAACCACCAGCCAAGTGGGCTGCCATCCCTGGAAGTCACTTGTGTCCAGAAATGTTTCCCTAGCCTTCTGCCAAGAACTTGAAGTTCCCATTAGGGAACTGACATGGAATGATGTCAAAGATGGTAGTCAACTATTTGTAATGAGGTGGATAGACCTAGAGTCGGTCATACAGAGTGAAGTAAGTCAGAAAGAAAAAGACAAATACTGTATGCTAACACATATATATGGAATTTAAGAAGAAAAAAAAATGTCATGAAGAACCTAGGGGTAAGACAGGAATAAAGACACAGACCGACTGGAGAACGGACTTGAGGATATGGGGAGGGGGAAGGGTGAGCTGTGACAGGGCGAGAGAGAGTCACGGACATATACACACTAACAAACGTAAGGTAGATAGCTAGTGGGAAGCAGCCGCATGGCACACGGATATCGGCTCAGTGCTTTGTGACCGCCTGGAGGGGTGGGATAGGGAGGGTGGGAGGGAGGGAGACGCAAGAGGGAAGAGATATGGGAACATATGTATATGTATAACTGATTCACTTTGTTATAAAGCAGAAACTAACACACCATTGTAAAGCAATTATACCCCAATATAATATTTAAAAAAATGTTAAAAAAAAAAGATGGTAGTCAAGACAGATGACTGCGAAGCAGAATGTGTGACATTGTGAATGCATTGTTTAAATAAAATATATAGAATAAATATATAGAAATGTTTAGGACTAGTTTCTAGGGAGCAGCTCATGGAACTGAAAAGTCCAGAGGAGTCTGTGTCAGGCAAGGCTTCATCTAGGAGCTCTAGGACTCATCTGTGGAGTGAGAGGTAGAGACAACTCCATTTAAAGCACAGGGATTGCGAGCAGGGAGGTGTGATTCCCTGGAGGAAAATGAGAGTTCAGCTGCCAGGAGAAGCAGGAATGAGTGTTGGGAGGCAAAACAAGAGGTCCACCACATGAACCTAGGAAGATGTATAGTTCAGAGGAAGATCTGATGGGGCCATATCACCTCAACTGATTTGTTGCCTTGAGAGTTTCCTTGTCAGTACCTCTCACATCCAGACCTACCTTGGAGTGGAGCAAAGAAATGACACACTTGCCTTCTGCTCAGGCAGATGATGAACAACTGTCTAGATCTGGGGTAGCCAGCACTAGTGACCTGGAAATTAGGAGCCTCGGGCAGGGAGGAATAGGTAGAAGTGAAGGCTTGAATATACGGAAGGCCAAACTCAAGGTGTCAGGAGCCTATGAGACCTGTCTGCTCAGAGCGCCAGCTTTTCGACTGCCTTTCAGATACACAGAATGCAAGCCTGGAATCTCAAATGCCCCCGGGGCAGGCAGGTAAAACAAACCAGTGTGGTGGGCTACTGCACGGAACCAACGACACGTGCACTCCTGAAGGGGGCAGCTGTCACCACTATCACCATTTTTCCCCCAAGGGAAGCTGTAAACCCAGACTGGACATGCATGTGCACACACGTGAGAACTATTTCTAAACACTGGCAAGGAATCACATTTAAAAATACATTATGTGGGCTGGAACAGAAAAACATGTCCATAGGTCAGAATCTGCCTGTGGACCCTCAATTTGTGACATCTGATAGAGCCATAGTTCATGAGCGAATGAAAATCCCTTCTCTGTTTGTGCAATATTGAACCTGTGTGTCAACCTATGTCCAAGTCAACAAATGCCCAGTGACAGCCCACTGCCCACAGTTCAGCCCTTTCATCTGCACTATCTAACTAAAATCTGAAAAACACCGTGTCAGCCACGAAAGGAGAGGGAACATCACTGTGAGAACTGTACTTTCATTTCCTGGCGGGGGTGTGGTTACATTCACAACTTCAACGTGATACTAACGGTCGGAGGGTTTTACATTCGATTTCCTGTTTCCTTTTCTTAATAAAGGAAAAGCGGCCCCCGCAGCAACGGTAGGCTGAGTTCCATAGGAAGACACCATGGGGGTTCCGACTTGGCCACAGCAAAAACAAAACGTAACCCCCGAAAGCCGGTAAATAACAATATGCAGGAGAGCTGTGGGTCATACGGTTGCGTAGGATTGTTTTGATCACCTGCAGCAACTTTGCGTCTCACGCTCATAAGACCAGTGACCAAAGTCCTCTATGTTCGAGTTGCTGGAAACATTTCAAAAGGTTTAGAAAATAATTAATGGTGATGATGATAATGATAGTAGCTCTGGTGTGCCAATGACTGTGAGAGTTTCCTCGCATGTCTCTAATGTCATATAAACTCTCCAAGAATTATCCCCATTTTACAGACAAGAAAAGTTGGAGGAGACTTGGAGGAGTTAAGATAATTTGCCCAAGTCACTCCTAAGTGATGCAGCTGGAGTTTCATTCTTTCTTTCATTCCTTGAATATTTATTGGTCACCTATTTAGTGAGCCAGGCACTGCAAAAATATTTATGGCTGAAAGCATCTAAGCTCAAAATGATTCTCACCTGCAGAAAAGGACCTCTGTGTAGAGGCCACGTTTGGAATATTGATCTTGATCTTTCTTTCATTTGTTCAGACACTTTGTGAATATCTACTGTGTCCAGAGTTCTAGGCTGAGTGCTGGGGGAATACGCTGACCTTGACTTTTGGAAGCTTGTAGTTTAGTTGGGGAGACAGAGCCTAGGCAAGAAAACCTTTGAATAATAATATAATGCATAATGAAGTGCCAAAGGAGATGGTCCAGATGAAAAAACTCAGAGGGATGAAAGGCTCCTTCGGGCTGGGATGGTTGGGGCAGTGGAACAGAGGAGCCGGTCTTTGAGGGATGGATAGAGTGGAGACGGACACAGTACACACAGGTGTGCGGTAGAAAAGGGCAAGGCGCAGCATAAGCAAAGGAGGAAAGATATGGTGAGGCTGCATCCTTTGGTGTGTAAGTGCTCAGTTTGGGCAGTCACGTGATATGGTCTTGGTTGTGAAATCCGGAATTGACACCTTTCTACTTGTGTGATCCTGGATCAATTCCTTTACTTGTATTGAGCTTCAGTTTCCTAACCTGTGAAGTGGGCATCGTGAATGAAGGAGGCAGGTAAAGCAGTGCCTAGTACCTGGCGAGCCCTCAGGGGCAGCTACTACTATGAATATGGTCTCTTGGTGGGGGTACCTCGCGGCCGTTCCATCTGAAGAGTGGAGAGAGATGTGTGGCCAACCCGAAACCATAACGTAAGAGCCGAAAAGAGGACTGGAAAGTCTACAGCCATGAACTGAAAGCAGCGTGCCTCAGCCCTAGAATCGGATAACACAATTAAACCGCAAATGTGCTGCTCCGGGCTTTGAACTTCTACAGCAGGGCGAGACCCACTGTAACTTACTCTGTGATGGAGTCAAACCACATTTTTTTTTTTTTCTTTTTCTCATCAGATTTCACAGGAAATACACTCCTTTATTCAGATTTGAGATAAGGTACCCCTCCACCTTAACTCTCCTTTGGGGCATTAACTCACCCATTAAGTGGCTCACTTTCTATCCTGGGCCCATATCATCATCAGCTTATATTTAATAGGCACGTGGGTTTGTATTGCCCTTATGTTAGAAGTTAAATCTATTCAGACGTGGTTTGTAGTCAGACTGAGATAATAATCTAAGAAAAGGAAGGTGAGAGTCTCCTGGGGACACAGCCAAGGGGGGAGGGTTAGATTTAAAAAAAAGTTATTCTTCCATCAGTAATCGCCCACATTGCTGTTGCTCAACAATTATTTTAGGCTTCATGACTTTCAGCCTCACCTCTGTGCCCAATAGGGAGAATCTATACCGAGGTGTTGGCAACAATTTCTCAGCAGCTGTTACAAATTAATAGCTTTGGCTGACTTCCCAAGTTGACCCATTAAAATTCTCAAGAAAATTGGCTTTAAGGAATTTCCCAAAGACCCCTGACCTAGTCTAAAGGGCCTTTTTCCTCATTCTAAGAGTACTCATTCCTGGATCTCTTCAGGAAGGGTAGGAGGGGTATAAACAATAGCTTAGTGAGTGTTAGTTTAGTCAGTTTTCAACAAATATGTATCCAGAGAAAGAAGGATGCAAAGAAATAATAAACTATCACAACAGTAATAATGCCTAACATTTAGTGAGCATTTGCCACACACTTTTATTATCTCAGTGTCCTCCCAACCACACTATAAGGAAGGTACTATAGTTATGCCCATTTTACAGATAAGGAAACTGAGGCACAGAAAAATTAAGTATTTTGGAAGATAAACACTTTGCAAATGAGTGGCAGAACTAGGATTAGAACCCAGGGAGTCTGGCTCCAGGGCTGGTGTTTTTAAACGTTTCCAAGGTGTGTGTGTTTTATTGGGAGGAGGTGGAGGAAGAGGAAGCGCTATAAAAATGCCGGGAATAGAAGGGTGCCTTAGGGGTTTGGGCTTTGGCTTTGGCCTGGTATGATGCTGTCCCACTCACTGAACAGATGGACAAGGGCATATTCAGACAAATACCCAGAAATATGACATAGTTTTGTACCTAGTCTCTTCCCCTATCCTTTTCTGCTCTTGTAGGGTCAGCCAGTTTCCAGTCCAGTTTTAGACTTTTAGCATGGGACCTAGTTAGCCTAAGGGAATTACTGGAGCCATCCCTGGCTCATGGAGCTCCAGAGAGGTTAGTGAGAGCCTGGGGGCTGGAATCAGATGACACTTCTTGAGGTGTGGACCTAGTAGTCCCGAG
Organism: Orcinus orca; assembly: GCF_937001465.1. Lineage (NCBI taxonomy): Eukaryota > Metazoa > Chordata > Mammalia > Artiodactyla > Delphinidae > Orcinus > Orcinus orca. The sequence continues at coordinate 174,377,372 of NC_064560.1, forward strand.
GATCCCCAGGTAAACCGGACTTTGGGGCTTTGAACCCTCCAGTCCAATATGGAAATGTCTCAGAACTTCACCCTGGTCCCATGTCTCCACTGGCTCTGAAGGAAGGACCTCCATTTTGCTTTGGGTAATTAAGAGTACAGTCTCAGAAGTCAGCCAGCCCGGGTTTGAATTTCACTCACCACCTCTGCAGACTTGGGGAAGTTAACTTCTCTGTGCCTACATTCTTTCATCTGTCAAGTGGGGATAATAATAGAACCTACTTCATAGGGTTGTTACAAGGATTAAATAAATGAATCCGTACCAGCCACATAAGGCATGCTAAGCACTCCATAAATGTGGGCAGTGGTAATAAGCTACACCTTGTCTCCATTTAAGAAGTAATTCTAACTGTCTCAAGCTCACAGTGTACATTATCACACCCTGCAGGGAGCGGCCTGGTGAACAAAGCCTGTGGCCTTGCCAGGCCCTGCAGCCATGTGCTTGGGGCTCTCTTGAAGAGGAAATGGTTTCATCACCCGCTGTCTAGGCCAGGGCCACTTTCTTCAGGGAAGGGCTCTGTGGCCTTGTCTGCTGGACAAGGTTGGTGCTTGGTTACGCCCAGCACCCTAGCCTGGCTCTGCCACGCCCCCCAGCCTGCGGAGAGGCACGCAACACCTGCCCAGTAGAATGCTCCTTCATGCCAGGCTCTCTGGGGCAGGTGAGCCTCCTACGGAAGCTAGCGCGCTTCTGTAGGTCCTTCTATGGACCTGGCTGGATGACCATGACTGTCACCTTCACCTAGGAAATGCCTGCATTCAACAAAAGGTTATCCAAGGGTCCAGGGCAAGGGCAGTTTCTAGACTTGGTAGAAAGGCCCTTTTCAAGTTGACTTGGGAACCTCGAAAGTAAAGTCTGGAGATGACAGGGTGGGAACCGGGAACTATGTCTGTGCCTGTTCCCCATGGCATCTCTAGCCACTGCCATGGTGTTGGTTCTCTAGAAATGGCACTACCACACAGTGGTTAAGCACATCGGTTCTGGAGCCAGACTACCTGTGGTGGAATCCTGGCACTGTCTTATTAGCTGGGTGATCTCTGGCAATTTCCTTAACCTCTCTGTGCTTCTGTTTCTCATATGTAAAAAAGGATACTAATACCTCCTCACCTCTTTACGTTGTTTTGAAGCTTACATGAGTTTTCATAAAAATGCTTAGAACAGTGCCTGGCATGTGGTAGCATAAGTGTTAGCTGTTATTTCCCACATGCTAAAGATTTCAGTTCTAGATAGAGGCTCAGATAAGTAACAGGGCAAATCCAGAGTTCTAGACTACGTCTATTTGTCTTGAAGTCCACTCTCTTTGAATGCTACCCCCGTGTAAGAGAAGAATCCCTACTTTGGATGCTCTAAGAAAGTCCAGATTTCAACTTCAGGAACATGAGTACCCCAAAGTAGAACACAATTGTCAGACCTTGGATTTTTGTTTTATATCCAGAAGTTAAAGTGCCTATGGGTTGTAGGGACTTCGGGTAATCCAGCCCAAAGGAACATGATCAACCATCCCCTGGTCCCGGATCCCAGGGCGATGGAAGTCTGGTAAGTCTGCCCTTTGACCTGAATCTGGGTGATGTTAGTAATACAGGAATAGGTGAAATGCCAGCCATACTTGGCTGGCCCATAAAAAGGAAATACTTCCCACACCTTGCTTTTGCACACCGAAGGCCTCCAGGTAAAGGCATCCCCTCTACAAGCCTCTGGCTTTAATGTCTGGGTGTGGCTGCAGGAACCACCCAGTACAAACTAGAGTGAACCTGCTGCCTTTTCCCTTCCCAGCTGCCAAGTCAAACAGAACACAGAGAACACAAATAGCATCGTCACAATAAACCAGTTGTTGGAGGGAGACACAGAAGAACCCACTCCCTGGCACTGCCACCCCCTTCGTGGGCCCAGACACGAGGTGCTCCAAGAGCTGAAGAAGGTGTGGCCCATGGGCATTCCTGTCCAGCAAGAAACCCTCTGGCTTATGTGATCCGTCCAGAAGCTGCTTGCCAAGATGGGAGGGAGGAGGGTCTCCCCCAAGCCCTAGACCAGGAAATGACCTTCCCACCCGCTCGACCTGACAAATGCCAAGGAGGGAGCTCTATAGACACTTTGAAATCCTAAAGGCATCTGAGGTTTGGAGGAATTCGTGCTGGACATGCTTCTTTGAAGGGTCAGGAATGGGGGAGGAGAGAGGGGAAGAAGGAGGGGCCAGGCCTAATGACAGCTTCAGATAAATCTGGGCAGAGCTCTCCAGGTGCTGGTGAACTCAGGTGGTGCCCTCCCTAACCTGGGGCAGGTCAGAGTCTCCCAGAACTTGCCCAAATCTTTCTGCTGTGTGTGCTCTGGGGCATGTCTCTCTTTGCCTCTTGGATTTTGAGCCAATGAGGAAACATAGGTAAAAAATATTGCAAAATATATTTTACAGAAATAAATTTTGTGGGAATTCCCTGGTGGCGCAGTGGTTAAGAATCTGCCTGTCAATGCAAGGGACACGAGTTCAAGCCCTGGCCCGGGTAGTTCCCACATGCCGTGGAGCAACTAAGCCCGTGCGCCACAACTACTGAGCCTATGCTCTAGAGCCCGTGAGCCACAACTACTGAGGCCCGCGCACCTAGAGTCCATGCTCTGCAACAAGAGAAGCCACCACAATGAGAAGCCCGCGCGCCGCAACGAAGAGTAGCCCCCGCTCACTGCAACTAGAGAAGGCCCGCGTGCAGCAATGAAGACCCAACACAGCCAAAAATAAATAAAATAAAATATTTATTTAAAATAAATAAATAAATAAATAAATTTTGTGAAAAGGGGCTAGAGCCTCCCCGTGGAAAGGTAAACTTGTGAAGTGACCCAGGTGGAGGTTTTCTGTGCATTTCACCTCATCTCATTGGGAGGTAGGAAGAGCAGATACTCTGAAAAAGGACACCTGAGTTGGAAACCTGGTTCTGTACCACATCCTTTGGCAAGTTGCTTAACTGCTTGAGCCTCAGTTCCTTTGGTTGTCAAAATGGGCACAAGAAGACCTAGTTCAGAGATGTTGGGAGGATAAAATGAGATCACATATATGAAAGCAAAGAACATTCTATATAGTTTGGCACATCAAAGGACTAGATCAATCTTGCCTTCAGTTATTTTCTTCCCTCACTTCACATTCTCTGTCAGTGGCTTGCTAGGCTCTTATTTATTTATTTATTTTTAAAATATTTATTTATTTATTTATTTGGCTGCATTGGATCTTAGTTGCAGCATACAGGATCTTCCTTGAGGCATGTGGGATTCTTCGTTGCGGCGAGCAGGCTTCTCTCTAGTTGTGGTGCGCAGGCTCCATAGCGTGCAGGCTCAGTAGTTGTGGCGCACGTCCCAGGGCATGTGGGATCTTAGTTCCCTGACTGGGGACCAAATCTGCATCCCCTGCATTGGAAGGCGGATTCTTAACCACTGGACTACCAGGGAAGTCCCACTTGCTGGGTTCTCGATTGGCCTGAAGAACTGGAAAAGAGATCTAGAGATAGAATCTTACAGTAAACAAAACTGTCTTATTCTAACTTAACTCTGAGTTTAAAGTAAGGAAAATAAGAAGGTTATTTATACGTCTGGGGGTAAATCATATCAATGCTTTACTTTCCCATCTGAAACAAAACACAAACCACTTCATTCCCACTCCCAAACTGATTCAATCTAATCTACTCTCAAGTCGGGCCTTCCCATTAACCTAACTTGAGGTTTCTCCCTTTACCATATGCTTTATGCTCTAGGTGGAGTATTGCAGGGAGGTAGAGGGGAGTATAACTGATACTCGCAAAGGGGTCTAGTTTGGCCATCGGTTGACAGAAAAAAGTAGAAACTATCATTACTTCCCTGAAAATGTCAGAATTAGTAAATTGCCGCCTTGCCCACAGTTCGGTGACAAGCGGAATCTGCATAATGCTTGAATATGTGTCATGGATCTCAACTATTATCTGGGGATTTTTTTTTAAAGTGCAGGTGATGGCTTTGTTCAGTTCACTATGCTCTTTCTCCTGTGTTTAGCCTACATCTGCAAAAGGCTGCAGTCTTTTTTTTTTTAATTTTCTCTCATTTTATTTATTTATTTATTTTTAACATCTTTATTGGGGTATAATTGCTTTACAATGGTGTGTTGGTTTCTGCTTTATAACATGCAGTCTTTTATTAAGTAAGGACCAGACAGGAAAAACATTATGGTGGAGATGGGTGGGTGGGACAAGGGTTTGGGGAGTGCTGGTCAACTGGGTACACAGCTGGGGAGAGGCAACAGACCGCTAAGGGAGTTGAGGGAGAACTGTTTAGAGAAGGGTGTCAGGGAAGTGAGTAATAGGTAGGTCAGAGGACGGAGCAAAGGAATGTTGAAAGGGAACAGATATGCTCTGTGGGAAGGTAGTAAGTATCTGAATGGGAGCACAGGGAGGGCTAGCATGGAGTAACAGGGAGGGAATCCTGAGGTGCTGATTTGTCAGAGATGGAAAACGGGGTTGGCTGTGTGTTGGTGGAGGAATGGAGGAATCCCAGAACAACTCCAGACACCATTCATTTTAATGAAATCCTTCTTCTTTATGCTTCTGCCATCAGAAATAGATGCTATGTGCTCACCACCATGGCTTATTTTTAATTCCAGCAACTCATATCCTTTTTGCTTTCCCTCAAAAATAAAAGACATAGTTTAAATTCAGCTAAGCTTGAAGATTATGATATTTGGAGAAAATTCAAAGTCTTGGACCCTTCAGCTGTGCCATATCATTCAAAGTTTACTTTCTGTTCCGGGTGGTTGCCTTCACATGGTCATCTCAACCCTTCACTCTGTTAGTTGATCTGGTTTTGCTTACCATTTGTTGCTGCAACATTCCTGTAACTGTTTCCAGAATTGTGTGAAGAATAAGGAGGCTGGCAGGCTATTTCTCACACTCAGCTATCTTGTCAGCTATAGTCAAGACAAAATTAAGCAATGTAGAAATCAAAGCTTCACTTCCTATCGACCTAGGTTTTTCAGGCCTTCCCATTTTTCAGTATCACAGTCCTCAGGGGCTTCTAAATTTTCTGTCCCTTTGAGAAGAACTCTTCTTGAACAGGCACCCCTCCCTCAAGTTCTTCAACGAAGCTCTAAGGAATGAAGGTCTAAAGTACTGCTGCTTTTAAACTATAAAAGATAAATCCAAACTTCTTTATGATTCCGCTTGATTCGGGGGCTTACTCCAAGAGTGGGGAAGTTTTCTACACTGGGTTTTGTTCCTGTCTCCTGGGCAAGGCAGTTTGGTCAGTGGTTGTTCTGTGGGCTGCCGTCTGGAGGAGACGGCGGTTTCGGAGGTCACCCTGACAATTATGGCCAACTAAGGGTGGAGGGAGTGGTCTGGGTTTGGCCCTCAGTCTGGAGTCCCAGGCGGCACAGACAGATCTTGGCTCAGGACCTGGGGCTGAGGCGTGTTGGGACAGCCTAGGGGGTGTCCTGGCTTTCCAGGGTCTGGGGAACCCTCTCTGGCCCGGGGGCGGGAGACGCTGTTCCAGAATCGGTTCTGGCTCCACTGCCGCCTCAGCGCTTTCTAATTCCAGCTCCAAACAACAACAGCCGCGGCTGCAGCCACAGCAACAGGCCCCGCCCACCAGGCCTGGCTCCCGGCATGGAGCACGTGACGGCGACGCCGGCGTCGCTCCCTCTGCCCCTGGCGCTGCGGGAGGGCGGGGAGACTTGGGCGGGGGGTGGATGACGTTTACTCAGTCGTCTCCATGGATATAATGCATAGACGTCAACGTCGCCCAGTGTTTAGTGTGTAATGTTCCTCCGTCTCCATGGGAACGTCAGGCGGCCAAACACCGGCCCCAGCAACAGGCTTCCGATTGGCCAGGAACTTCTAAAGGCGGAGCTTCATCTCCCGCTTGAGTTCTGCTGTGTTGCTGTTTTGGTTGTTGTCTCCCACTTGTTTATTTCTCTAACAGATCCTGGAGTCTGAGGTCTGGATCTGTCGCCGAGTATGGGATCCAGGAGAAAACGTGCTCAACGTGCAGCTTGCGCCTACCGATTACAACCCAACAGATGACATAGTTCCCTTATGACCAAGTCCCTTCTGGGAGTCCCGGCCCTCAGGCCCAGCATCAGTCACAGCACAATACTTGGCGTTTCACCCTCTGACCCCCCCGCCCCCCCCCGCTCCAACCAGCATCACATCTGAGGCTATTTACCCTTTCAGCCTCATGCCAGAGTCTGTGTTGCCTTCACACTTACATTTGTTTATGCTCGCAAATCCAGACGGGGGGCGGCTTTCATAAATAATACCAGGATTCAGTGCTACTCCCTGCAGGATTTGGCTACATTTTCCCGTCTGGTCTTAATTCTGTTGAATGACATCATTTATCCGTATTCCCACCCATATATGCCCAGATTTCCTGCAGCCTGAGCAGTTTGTGGGCTAGTTGAATATTATGCTTTTCTCTCTGCCCATTTTAATTCAAAACAGGGGGCCATTTGACTTCTCCAAAAGAGATAGAAGTAAATCGAGGACAGAGATGGGGGAGTGGGTGGGGGAGAATTCTGGTCTTAAAACCCCCGATTTCTTGATGTATATTACCAGTATACTGATGAAGTTAAACATTCTGAGGCGCAAATGTCTCCAGAAACAGTTTTAACCTACCCTGGGCTCCCATCAGCGAAACCAAGTTAACATCTGACAAGAGATAGTGATCTAGCCTCAGGGTTTTCAGTCAAGCTGTGCCTAAAAGAATTCCTTAAAATCTTAAGTTATGGTGTCAAATATAATAAATCTTTACCAGCTCATGCGCATACAAGTCTGAGATGTTTCATAAAAGGTTTAGATGACCCGATAATATGTTTTCAAAACCCAGAAAGAGAGAGAGAGATGCTGGTGCAAACCTCAAGTTAAAAACAAGAAAGTAAAATTATTTTTGTAGATTGGAATCGATAAGGAGTAAGGAGGGTATCTATTCTCTTTTCTAATCTTAACCTACTACCTCCTTTTCCCCTTTATCTACTCTGGTGAATAGCCTTGCTAACTGTCCTCCCCCTACCCCTAGGCCAGCCTCATAGCCTATAATTTCCTTCAGAGATGAGAGTGAAATTAAGTGAAATCGGGAGCATGCTTAATGCAAATAGGACCAAAGGGCACAGCCCTTTATCATAATGAACTTCATTCTGATTAAGTCACAGGGACTGCAAGTGCTTACTATTTACCCAGTAAATATATTAAATTGCCAGGCAAGTCTCCTTCATGTCCTGACACTCCCAGGGAATATTTGAAAATCTGATATAAGATCATTTTTAAACGATCAAACATCCCTTTCTAATTCTATCATCTCTCTTCACGTTTCCAGGAATACAGAGTGTCTTGGTCTCTGAGAGCCAATATATCTGGGTATATTCCTACGAAAAGAGGAATAATGAGGCACTCTTTGCATTGTACATTGAAAATGACCTGAAAAGCTGGAAGAGGTGGCTGAGGACATTTTCTCAGTGTGGATGAGGAAGAGGGGAGGAAGACGGAAGATGACAGTCTCCAAGTGCCTAGCTTTGACTCTAACACAGAAACTGGATTTTATGATTCTGTCCAAGGGCATCGGTTATAACCTTAGAGCTTCCATGTCTTTTTCCATCTCCCAGACTTGGCTCTTTTTTTCTTAGTTCTTTTTTTTTTTGTTCTTTGGACTATGACCCAAACATGGTCGTGGGCCATGGTGTGCGGCCCACGGAGTATTTAACCCAGGAAATACCAAATAGATTATAGTTTTGATGGTGCTGAAAGCAGCAGTTTGTTTCATATGTGCTTACGTGCACACACACATGCACAGACCCTTTCTGCCCAGTGGTTTGGCTGAGCTGCTCCATTTAGCTGACCAAGTTCAACTTAAGGACTGTGATGTCCTACTATGCTACTGATTTCTTCAAACCACAAGACAATTAATCTCCCCAGCCTACTTCCTTGTCTATAAAATGCGGTCTGGAGAACTCATTGACCCCACATGCTTGCTTTGACCTAAGAGCATTGTAATGATATAGTGATTATTAGTTGGTACTGTGGAAATACCAAATGGTATATAAATACTTGATTACTATTAATGGGTACGATTTCCCCCAACACCTCCTGCTTTAGTGCTGAGTGGAGCCTCCGCCCACCAGGTTTCCACAGCAAAGAGGCCTTGGCCCAGGCCAGGAGGTATAGGAGCAATGACCTACATTGTCTTCCAAGGCCCAAGTGCACACTGGGCCTCTTGCACACCCCAGCCATGACTGAACTCCAGCCATGACAGAATTCAGCTCTGCAGTTCATATTCCTCAAGTCTGGCTTTCCTCAGTTGTAAAAATTAAGACATTTCTATCTGCCCTGCTTACCTCTTAGGACTGTTATGAGGCTCACTCTAGGTAATTCTATTTTTTTTTTTTTTTTTTCGGTACGTGGGCCTCTCACTGTTGTGGCCTCTCCCGTGGTGGAGCGCAGGCTCCGGACGCGCAGGCTCAACAGCCATGGCTCACGGGCCCAGCCGCTCCACGGCATGTGGGATCTTCCTGGACCGGGGCACGAACCCGTGTCCCCTGCATCGGCAGGCGGACTCTCAACCACTGCGCCACCAGGGAAGCCCTCTAGGTAATTCTTGTGAAAGGGCTTTGAAAACTGTAAAGCAGAAGGCATTTTCAAGTTTAAAAATGTCTTATAAGATGAGTGACCTGTAAATGGATCAGTGTCAAGGTGGGCTTGAGGGGTGTAATTCACAGACAGGCCAGATGAATCCCCACCTGTGTGATTAGATACGTCCTATATCAAGGCATACTCCCTTACTGTCCCTAAAACTATCCATTTTCAGCGATTTATGCCTTTGGAGTAAGCATTTGCCTCTCTCTTCAGGTCTTAGTTTTGGAATACAGATTCTTTTATGAGTAGTAAGCTCCTAAAGTTGAACATAAGTGAAGTTATCAGATGGTACCACACAGGAGCACTATGCTCTTGGGTGAGTCTGAGAAACAGGATGCTGGGAGCCTAGAGAAGACTATTCATCCTGTTCAAAGCCAGCTGTCACAGTTGTGCCGGTTGCTGATAGAGGATCCTCAGAGCCCACCCAGCGGACCTGTAGCTCTACTCACACAGGCGTGGGAGATTTTTCTCCCCATCCTCACCCGAAACCTCGGAGGACACTACTGTACAGTAACCCAGGGCTTCCCACACTGTTGGATGTCAAGGGCCAGCAAAGTTTTTAAAAAGTTGGTGAACTGACATAGGTTGCCAACTTTTTTTTTTTTTTTTTTTTTTGCGGTACGTGGGCCCCTCACTGTTGTGGCCTCTCCCGTTGCGGAGCACAGGCTCTGGACGCGCAGGCCCAGCGGCCATGGCTCACGGGCCCAGCCGCTCCGCGGCATGTGGCATCTTCCCGGACCGGGACATGAACCCGTGTCCCCTGCATCGGCAGGCGGACTCTCAACCACTGCACCACCAGGGAAGCCCGGTTGCCAACTTTTAATTCTACCAAATGATAACAATTACCACGTATTATCACCATCGTTTCATAAATGAGAGGGCATTTTAATACTCAAAAAGTCGAAAGGACATAGACTGGAGGCCTGAATATATGTAGCTTTATGAAAACTCCTTGCTTTGTCTTTATTTCTCCTATCTTCCTTTGACAGTTCTATTCATTCTTCATTCTCCATAGGGTGGTATTGATAGTGGTGAAGAGCAGACAGAGAAACCAAGGAGAGGTAAAAATCTGATTCAAGAACCATTTGAGTTTCCCGATCAAACTGACTACTTCTTCTTTTTCTTTTTTATCATTTAGTTATCTATTTATTTGGTTGCACCGGGTCTTAGTTGTGGCAGGTGGGCTCCTTAGTTGTGGCAAGGGAACTCTTAGTTGCAGTATGCATGTGGGATCTAGTTCCCTGACCAGGGGTCGAACCCATGCCCCCAGCATTGGGAGCGCGGAGTCTTACCCACTGTGCCTCCAGGCAAGTCCCTAACTGACTACTTCTTGCATTATGCGCCTTTGGGTCACCAGTTTCTTTGGTAAAGGAGAGTAAAATAATCTCACCAGATGGGTTCCTGGTAGTGGGAATATAACATATTGAGTAATTCCCTTGGAATTACTTCCACTCCGGGACAGGTCAGTTTGTTTCTAGTTGGTCTGTTCCTTGCTTGGACCATGCCTCACCCACCCAAATACTTCTGGTTTTACTCGGGGAGGTGAGATTAGTGACTGTCTTATACCTGATTCAGCCAGATCAGATGGAGCTGAATGGTGGAGACTGGCAAAGTTCCCAGAGGAGTGAACAAGCCTGCCTTCCAACTGGTGTCACAAGCAGGTGCAGGAAACACTGGCAGAGCCAGTTTAACCAGCATCTTGGGCAAGATTTGGCCAGTACTTTTTTCCTGTTTCTAATTTCCTCTGGCAGAAGTGGGAACTCTCCGTGTTCTGTGGTTGCATGTTAATCTAATACAACCAACACACTATCTTTTTTTTTTTTTGGCTGCGTTGGGTCTTCGTTGCTGCTCGCAGGCTTTTCTCTAGTTGCGGCGAGCAGAGGCTACTCTTTGTTGCAGTGCGTACGCTTCTCATTGCGGTGGCTTCTCTTGTTGTGGAGCACGGGCTCTAGGCGTGCCGGCTTCAGTAGTTGTGGTTCACGGGCTCTAGAGCACAGGCTCAGTAGTTGTGGCTCATGGGCTTAGTTGCTCCGTAGCATGCAGGATCTTCCTGGACCCGGGCCCGAACCTGCGTCCTCTGAATTGGCAGGCGGATTCTTAACCACTGCGCCACCAGGGAAGTCCCCCAACACTATCTATCTATCTATGTATCTATCTATCTATGTATCTATCTATCTATCTATGTATCTATCTATCTATGAATGGTGTATAATATATATATTTCCCTCAAAAGCCCAATGTGAATAGAAGCTGAGACTATAATTTAATTCTAAGCAATTTAAGCATAATTAAGGCAGCTGAGACTGAGTTTCTCTCTCATCAGCCACCAGAGAGTAGACACCTAGGGAAATAAATGCACTTATTCAGGTCCCAAGACACTACTTACTACACTGGGGAGAAAATTTAGTCCAATTATTATCTATTGCAGATTAGAAAATTATAAGATCATTTTTTTAAACAATTATTGAACCTAGTCAACCAAAATGGCATAATATACCTATATTATTGAATTTTGGTGACTATTAAATAACATAATATCTCTAAAGCACTGAACATAATTCTTGAGCAAGCACTCGGTAAGTATTAGCTATTGTTATTTCCATGCATTCAAGAAGTACTTTTTGAGCAGCCTTTATTCTGTCAGATGCTGTTAGGGGTTAGAGAGTCAATGATGAGTAAACAGGCAAGATTTCTGTCTTCCTCGAATGGGGAGCTAGACACCAAACAGTCAATCAACAGTTAACAGCTACCAGGGCTTTGCTAGATGCTTGAGGGTCCATCAGTGAAGAAAACAAAAATCCTTATCCTTGTGGAACTTAACTGTTTTATTTTTAATTAATTTTTTGGCTGCACCACACAGTATGCGGGATCTTAGTTCCCTGACCAGAGGTCGAACCTGTGCCCCCTGCAGTGGAAGCATGGAGTCTTAACCACTGGACCACCAGGGAAGTTCCGGAACTTATTTTTTAGATATTAGCCCAATTGCTTTCTTTTTATTTTATTTTATTTTATTTATTTATTATTTTTGGCTGCGTTGGGTCTTCGTTGGTGCGGGCAGGCTTTCTCTAGTTGTGGTGAGCGGGGACTACTCTTCGTTGCGGTACATGGTCTTCTCATTGCGATGGCTTCTCCTGTTGTGGAGCACGGGCTCTAGGCGCGCGGGCTTCAGTAGTTGTGGCGCACGGGCTTAGTTGCTCCGCGGCATGTGGGATCTTCCCAGACCAGGGCTCGAACCCATGTCCCCTGCATCGGCAGGCGGATTTTTAACTACTGCGCCACCAGGCAAGTCCCCCAATTGCTTTCTAAATAAGTATATATTATTACAAATGGTGTTTAGTGCTATACATGCAAAGCCTAGGGTGGAATGAGGGCTTCTGAAGGGTTCCTAGTTCAGCCTGGATGCTCAAAGAAATTCTCTATGAGGTTATGACATTTTAAATTTGAGATCTGGATAAGAGTAGATCCAGTTGAGGAGCAGAGTGGGAGATGGGGGCAGAGAACATATGTATAATACTAGTAACTCATATTTAATTCATGCTTTCCATGTTATGATGCCTTTTCCCAAATGTTCTAGAGGCTGAGACTGCCAAAATCGGGAGACAGTCCCTGCATCAGAAGTTTGCTTCCAGATTGAATTTAGCTCTCAGTTTCAGAATGCACAGCAGCAGCTGCCTATAGTTTGCTCCTTCCCGGGAATCACTGACAGTTGACAGTCACTGCCTCAGCTTCCCTTGGTCTCATTGCCTGGAACAATTAGTACCAACTACAACAGGAATGACCTCTGAGAACTGAACTCCGCTTCTTTGACTTGCTGTAATGATAGTCACCCTAGTGCCCCCAGGAATGTGTCAGCATACGTTTGCTGCTGGATTTAAATAATCAAGCTTGGGCTGAATAATCAATCTCTGAGGGTTGAGCTACTCTCTTCCCCTGACACACGCATAATCCTTTAGCCCACTTTTCTCTTTGCTACTGAATTTTCTCCCATTTAAGTTTTAACGCTCTTCTTCTGTCATTCCCATTAGCAGGTTTTCACAGTCTGGTTCGTATTCCAGCTCTGAAATAGTTCACATAGTTCTGTGCAGACATAATATTTATGGGAACTGAAGATGGGTGGATTCTGATAATGGCTTGTGGGACAGTCTCCAGTGCAGTGAAAATAACAAAGATTTCAAGAAACTAATACTATGAGAGTTTAGTCCCCTATAAACTTCCCAAATGTATTTGCTTAAACCCTGTGTAAGTATTAGCAGAATACAAGGAAATGTCACCCTGGGTGAGAAAGCTTGGTTTGTTCAGTGTTCTGTTTTACAGCACAGATTCTAAGCTGAACTCTGTTTATTGTCAATAGCTCTCTAACAAAGAGCAAAATGGAATGCGCCCGTTTTTAAATTCCTGTAAAAAAGGGCCCTGGAAGACCTCAAAGCCTGACTGAGGGTAATTTACATCACTATTTTTCAGTGCTTTCATTGAAGACTCTCTAAGTTATTGAAAGAGAGTTTACCAACCATTGATTTTAGTGTGTAGCCATCTATAAGAAGGATCCATATGGGTTGTTATTGTGTGAGAATGGAATAGAACCATCCATGTCCTGTTTGAAGGATAGCGACAGCTAGGGAGGAAACTAAACTGGGAATAGCTGGGACATTTCCAAATTTGGTAGCACTGATCCCAAAGTTGGTGTTTATGGTCTGGGGGAGGGAGAGATGGTTTTTGGTAACTAGGGCTTGAAATGCACCTTACAAAGACAGAGGGTTGCTGGGCTCAGTGATATTTCTCAATACTTTACCTTGGGAAGCATTTCCTCTACTCAGAATGCTCTGCCCCCTGTCCTTCTGTGGCTGGTTCCTTCTTGCCATTCACTTCTCATGACAAATGTCACCTTCTTCCACCTAATCCAAAGGAGCAACACAGTCACTCACAACATATCCCTCCATTTTAATTACCTGCCCAGCACTTTACTTTTATCTGACATTTGTTTATTTGTTATTTGTTTTTTACATTACTAGACTGTGAGCTTCATGTCAGTAGGAAGCTTGTCTGTTTACTATGGATTCCACTGACTGGCACATAGTAGGTGTTCAATAAAGGTACTGAATGAAGAATAAGGAATAGGATAATTGCCTCTGTACAATCTGAGTGATGAAAGGATTAACTTTGTAGAGGCCATACCCTAGTATCTGCAGGTAACTGTTTTTTCTTATGCAAGATAATAATAATTTGAGGTCTGTGAAACCCCTTTCTTTCCTGGACTGAATTCTGAAACCAATGGAAAAATGAAAAGCAGGATAGAGATATCTGATAAGAATATTAGTAAGTTAATCTCAAACCAGATGTGTGAAATTAACACCTCAGGGCTGCTCTTATGTAAAAATACAATCTAGGGAAGATCCCACATGCCGCAGAGCAACTAGGCCTGTGAGCCACAACTACTGAGCCTGAGCGTCTGGAGCCTGTGCTCTGCAACAGGAGAGGCCGCGATAGTGAGAGGCCCGCGCGCGGCCATGAAGAGTGGCCCCCACTTGCCGCAACTAGAGGAAGCCCTCACACAGAAATGAAGACCCAACACAGCCAAAAATGAATAAATAATAAATATTTAAAAAAATATAAAATCACTTAATTTGAAACTCTTCCTTTTTCTCTATTATTATCATTATTATTATTATTACTATTATCATATATCTTTTTATGTGTGTCTCTGGTGCTTTTAGCATATGGGCCAGAAATGGATAAGAGATGCGGAAATATTAACTGTTTGTGGCTTGGAGCTATAGTTCTGTGAGCTTGTGGATTGGGGGGGCCAATGAATGGAGTGCTATTTGCATCAGGCTTTCTTCATTTCCCCAGCCTATTCACAACCCCTTGCTTCTCTCTTTTCCAGGTTCCAAAGCTCAGGCAGACACCAGCTGGATGAAGCCCTGGGTTCAAATAAACTTGACTTGGATGGCGAAGTATTAATAGCAAATGAAGTCCCAAATCCTCACCTACTATGAAGTTTCCCATTCCTGGCAAACAGACTAGTGGAAAGCAAAGATTCCTCACCCACAGACACACCTCTGGGCAGGAGACCCTTGATTTATTCCAAACCACTTGATTAATCTGGAGAAAGAAAGAGACTGGTTCTGTCAAAGATTCAAATTAAGAATCCCATCCCTTGGTGCAAAGCATTCTGCACAGATCAGGAGCACATGGTGCTCTGTTTATAACTGCAGAGATCAGCTCCAGCCCAGACAGGGCTGATGCAGGTGCTGCATCCAGGCCTCAGGTGATCCTGTGTTATGTGGTACTCTAGTCCTGTCCAGTGCATGCCAAACAATCAGCGAATACTGACCTGGTGGCAGCCACATTCTCAGCCATGGCCGGATTGCCCAAGAAGCCAAGGAAGCCTGTGCTGGGGTCGGGGCAGGGGTGGGGGGTGGAGAAAGATTCAAAGAAGAATCAGGAAAACTGTATTCATCGTTCTATGTATTGCGTGCTTGCTATTGTGCCAGGCACTGTTCCAGGCACTGGGGAGCCAGCAATTTTTCCATCCCTCATGTTGCGGCATGTGAAATCTTTAGCTGTGGCATGCGGGATCTTTTAGTTGCGGCATGCAAACTCTTAGTTGAGCCATGAGAACTCTTAGTTGCGCCATGTGGGATCTAGTTCCCTGACCAGGGATCGAACCCTGGCCCCTTGCATTGGGAGCGCGGAGTCTTAGACACTGGACCACCAGGGAAGTCCCAATATTGTTTTTATTTTGAATTACTTGGCAGGGTATCATAATCATTTTAGTATTGGTGCCATGAAAGTTTTATTATGGCCCTATTCCCAGTGCTTTTTTTTTTTTTGGCTGCGTTGGGTCTTTGCCGCTGTGCGCGGGCTTTTCTCTAGTTGCAGCAAGCGGGGGCCACTCTTCGTTGCAGCGTGCAGGATTCTCATTGGGTGGCCTCTCTTGTTGCAGAGCACAGGCTCTAGGTGCGCGGCCTTCAGTAGCAGTGGCACTCGGGTTCAGTTGCTCCGCGGCATGTGGGATCTTCCTGGATCAGGGCTCGAAACCGTGTCCCCTGCATTGGCAGGCGGACCCCCAACAACTGTGCCACCAGGGAAGCCCCTCCCAGTGCTTTTAAACTAAAAAATTGGTTACGTTTTTTACCTCTATGCCCAAATATTTTCTAAAAAGTTGCTTGTGGTATTAGGCTGAGTTTGTGGAAAAGAAAGGATTTAGGGGGATAACCCATCCCAGATGATATTTCTTTTTGTGCTGATCACTGTTTCTGGGCGGGATGGTTGTGGATTTAAAAATATAGCACCCATACCCTCTTGAATGGCAGCTAGTGGAAGCATTAATACGCAGATATGATGGGTCCATACAGTTCTAAGGATGGGTATACCCCTTGGGTTTATAAGCATCTAAATTATTATGCCTGGTAAAGAAGGTGCTGATCAGGATTTTGGTTCCCCTCACCTGAGAAAGATACAGGTAAGAAGTCACCCATCAAGCCCCTTTATCCAAAAAGAGAATCCATGCTGTCTTCTCAGCCACATGAACAATAGATGATGAGGTTTCTGTTTAATGTTCCTGCATTCCACAAACATTTATCGAGTACCTACTAGTGTCAACAAGCTAGGTCCTGAGGATAGATACCTATTGAATAAGACAGATAAGGTCCCTGCTTTGGTGGAGCTTGTGGCTTAGGAGAGGAAGACAGACAATGAAAAAGTACATAAATAAAAAAACAAGGTAACCTAGTGATAAGTCCTTGATAGAAAATAAAACCAAGTAATGTGACAGAAAGTGACTGAGGTACAAGGAGGAGGGATGCAACATTGGATGGGGGACAGGCTTCCTGGAGAATGTGAGACTGGAGCAGATATTGATCATGAGGATAAGTCAACGTGTCCAGATCAGGGGGAAAGAGGGAACAGTGAATACAGAGGCTCAGCTCCTGAACCAGACTGGCATATTTGAGGAATAGAAAGAAGGTCAATGTGGCTGGAGAGGAGTGAAGGAGGGAAAGTTGTTCAAGATGAGGTTGGAGGGTGAGGCCAGGGCTGGGTCACACAGATGTGGTAGACCTCTGTAAGGAGTATAGATTTTTTCCTAAGTGTAATTCTGTATATTGACCACTAAACAGGTTTGGAGATATTTATGATTTAGTGTTTAGTGTTAAGATTTAATTCAGAGCCCCACTAAGTGGGAGAGGAGATTTTCAGTGTGTGATCTGTCCTTATCTGAATTGATTACCTCACAAACTCGGGTGGGTCAGTCTAAAGGTGGAATTCTTCAGTAGAGTCAATTTGGGGATTTTCACAAGGGATCTGTAACTCATTGACACTCCAGTGGAGAAACATCAGAACTCAGTGGAGAAAATCAGAACTCAGCTGGGAGCTGCAACCAGAATTTTCTCACAGAATACAAATCAGATACTAAACTGAGACACAGAGTGTCCATATCTGAGGATGAAACTATGATCTGTAGATCAGAAGGCAGCATAATCTGAATTCCTACATACTGGTCAGCTGATCAGGATTCTCCTGGTTTGGGAAAGGGGATTTATTTTTTTGCATTACAATGATTAACTCTCTTTTAAAGAGCTTTCTTGCTGTTCTTGTTGAGTAAGGTGGTGGATAAAATGGTGTAAGCAATGCTTGAGATGTCTTAACATCCTGAAGCTCATCACGTGCCAGCCCATTTGAGCCATCCCCAGCCTTGCCGTGAGATTTCCCCATTGGATGGGAGCTCTGTAGTTGAGGTTTATTAGTCAGGGTGTGTTGTTTTCCTATAGGTTTAGTGACGTAGATGGGATCCCTTTGGAATTCTAGCAGCTAAATCCACCAGAGCCAAAGAAGGTCAGCTCAGGACATCTGGGGAGCTGACAGCCTGGACAAGGCTTGCTTGTCTGAGGATAGGGAACACTTGTTTCTGCAGCGAGGTTTGGCATTACTGACCAAATTGGGGGGGGGGGGTCCGAAGCTGCTGGTGTGGTGAAAGATGCCATGAGCTTGGGCTGAAATACATCCTTCTTAGGCACCATAGCTGTTCCCCAGTTTCCTCAGCTCCAGAGGGAATGTGTCCCAGGGACCACACAGACCACCACTTTGTTTAAATGCTTACATTAGCAGAAGGATGGGGATCCCATTGAATCATTACCTCCTGTCAAAAAGCCAAGAGTTATTCAGAATGAAAACAATTTTTCCCAAAGAGGTGAAATCTCTCTTACTAATTAGTGGTGGTGATGGCGGGGTGTGTGTGTGTGTGTGTGTGTGTGTGTGTGTGTGTGTGTGTGTGTGTCTGGTGATGGTGGTGGTAGTTCTGTGCCTCCCACTGTTTTAAAATAGGGACAGTCTTTGCTCACTGTCTGAGCCGTGGGGTGAGTAACCTTGACCCCTAAGCCCCTTCACTGGATTCACGCGAGTGTGTGAGTCCTGAGGGAAGTGTGGAACACTTCTCTTCCTTGGGTCTAGACATTTAGAATGAATAAATTAGAGGGTGGTGGTAACACGGCCATTGTCATTACAGACAACGTGGCATTTATGTATGGGCACCAGCTGTCTTTCTCATGGGGCTCAATTACAAGAGTAAGTTCGATCTTTCATCATGAACCACTGGAGTGTTCTTTACTGACAGAGGCTGCACCAGCTGAAAATAGCCCAAACATCTTGTTATTTTCTCTTTCCCAATCTTTGCATATTCACGCCCAAGAATAAAAGACTCAGCCTGTTCCGCCTTTTCAAAGAGTTAAAGAACATTCTCTATTTGACTTCTTAGTACCCAGAAAGGACAATAATATATACTTGCCTTGCTTGGCTGAGGGCATTCATTCATTCATTCATCTGTTCAATACATGTTTATTAAACACCTACTGGGCCAGGCATTGGGCTACGTGCTAAGTGAATATTTGCATAGGAAAAAGATCAAGGCCAAAATTATGTAGATGTTAAAACAAGTCTTAGAAGTGACTTCCCCAAGTCCCTGAAGGAGTTGAATCTGCTATGCGCATCTTTCTGACTTTTGGTCCCGTGCTCTGACCACAACCCTTCGCCACTAGACCACACTTCTCCAAATAAACAACTACTTCTGCATGCTGGGGACGGGTTGTGTACGGCAGCATTTACGTAGGCAGCATAGACAGTAGCCTTTCACTTAATGTTGCAATAACACCAGGCTAAACAATGTGCACTGACCTCCAGAGTTACTGAACAAAAGCTTGCTGTGGATCAGGTCTCTTAACTCAAATGCCAGAGAAGTGCAAAATATGAAAAGTCTTTATCTGATAAGAAACAACTGCTGGGAAAGAATGAATCTGTGTTTAATCTGGGTTAAAATCGGATGTGGGAGTCTACCCTCCTGTTCACTTTTGGATCCTCAGATAGGGGGAACTCAGCACATAGATAATCACAAACTATGTAAGTTTTGGTTTTCCACGCTCAGGCTTGTCCAGAACGTGGAATCCCTGCCCTGTTGGAAGGCAGCACTGTGCTCACAGAGGCACACACACATTTGTCTTAAAGTTACCCTGACCTTGGCAGATGGCAAAGATAATTTCACAGGTGGGGTCAGATTTCCCTTTATTTTTTTATTATTGTATTTTAAAATTTTATTTATATATTTATTTATTTATTTTGGGCTGTGTTGGGTCTTTGTTGCCGCACGCGAGCTTTCTCTAGTTGCCGCGAGCGGGGGTTACTCTTCATTGCGGTGCGCGGGCTTCTCATTGCGGTGGCTTCTCTTGTTGCGGAGCACAGGCTCTAGGCGTGCGGGCTTTAGTAGTTGTGGCACGAGGGCTCAGTAGTTGTGGCGCATGGGCTTTGTTGCTCCGTGGCATGTGGGATCTTCCGGGAGCAGAGCTTGAACCCGTGTCCCCTGCATTGGCAGGCAGATTCTTAACCACTGTGCCACCAGGGAAGTCCAGATTTCCCTTTATTTTAAGGCTACATCACTTGAGCTCCATATTAAAAATGTGATTTGGCAGTCCTGAAATGGATACCATGAGTATATTGAGATATGAGAGTATGTTGGAATGATTGCAGGTTCAGATATTAGCGGGGCAGGAGAGGAATTCTGAGATTATATCATCTGATACTACTGCTTTGGGTTGAGCACTTGCTTCCTAGATGATGCTCTGGCCCCTTTTGATCTTTATCATGTCATTTCCCAGAGGACTGTGGATCCAGATCCTGTCTCTGTATTGCAGTCATTTCCTCTGATAACTGTCCCCAAATCCTCTTCTGTGTTCAATAGCACCCTGTTATTAGCCCCGTCAAACCACTTACTGCTGTCCTGCAATTCTCTGATGACTTGTCAGTCCAGGAGGCTGGAATCTGTCTGACAGTAGGGACAGGTCCACCCTGTTCGTTACAGTGAGTGCCAGCCCCCAGCAAGTGCCAGGCCATAGGAGGCTCTCAATAAGTAAATTCTTCGTTAAATAAATAAAAGAATGAATGAATGTGTGATTCTGTCCTTTTCAGAGGATGGATTTATTAAGTCTCCAACTCTCTAGTCATAATGTTGCCAGGAAGGAAAGAGTTAAGCTATGTGGAGGAGACAGGTTTATCCAAAGACCTTTTTCCTTTTTCATTGGCAAGGGCAGGATAAATGATATATGAGATAAATCCTGGATATAAAATCTTGACACATCCTTTGTCTGTTGGCCTGAGCTGCTTCAAGACTCTGAAGGGAAGTAAATGAAATCATTCTAGGTTTTCTCTTAAGTGGCCTGAGATCCAGTTATGAATGGAAGGCAAGGCCAGACCCAGGAATTCAAAGCTTGACCTACTTTGCCCAAAGCTAATAAGAAGAAGAGAGATGGATTTGCCTTCTTAACTTTTTTTTTTTTTTTTAAAGAATCAAGTACAGTGAAGTAGCCTGACAGACAACAGAACTAGGTGAATGCAAGGCAGCAGAATTGCTTTAGGATTCAGAGCAGCTCCCAGAAGTCTGTGTTTACGTATTATGTGTTTTTCCTTTTTTCTCCCCTTTTTCAAGTGAGAGAAAGAAAAAAAAAAAAACCGCCTAAATTCCCACCAACATAAACCAGTGACATACAATGATGAAACTCTGTTTTCACCTCTGCTTGTGACAGGGAATGCAAAAATAGCAAGTGGCCCAGTTCCACGAATCCCCGCCTCCCTGCCCTCCCAGCTCTCGCCGGGTTCGCATCTCTAAGAATGGAGGTTAGCGCCCAGCCGCGCGCAAGCCGCACTCAGCCCCCGGACTGGGCAGATGAGGTCAGGCGGCGGGAGTGGCTGCTGCCGGGCCGGGGAGGCCGAGGCCCCCGTGGAGCGAGGAGGGAGGGCGGCCTCGCCAGGCCGACGGCGCGCCCGGCCGCTCGGCGTCGCCTGGAGACTGCCCTGGCGGCGCAGTGTTGCTGTAAACAGCTGCTTCCCTGTTTCTATCTATAGCAGGATCGCCTGGCTCTCGGGTGCGGCGGCGGGAGGCAGGTCGGCGGTCCCGCTCCCCGCGCGTCCCGAAGGATCCGCCCGCAGCCCTAATCCTGCCTCGCCCCTCTCCAGGTGACCACCGTGACCCCCGGGCCCGAAGAGTGGGGGAAGGGACACAGGGACCTGTGTCTCTACGGGGACTTGTGGCTTCGCGTCCCGGAGGTGGCCGGCGCGCTGGGACCGACCCGGGGCAGTTTGACCTCGGCTGTCCTTTGCATCCGAGCAGGAGGCTGGGGGCTTCTGGGGGGCGCAGCGCACTATAGAGTACCTTGCTGCCCCAAAGCCCTGTTTTCCAGGCCACCGAGCGGTGCCTGAGGCCCCAGACGCCGAGGATTCCGGCCTGGGCGCTGCTGGGCACGGTCCTTCCAAGCGCCCCCGGTCCTCCCCCCTCCAAGTCCGTATTGGAAAATCACTGGCTGCGGGCTCCCAATCACCAGCTTCCTGGGGCACCGAACCACCCCCACCTCCCCAGCACGGACTTGCGCTCCCCCAAGAGCTCACTCCATCCGGTACCCAGAACTGATGACCTTGTCCACATAACACCCCCAGGCCCCGGGCCCAAGCTCAGAACCAGGCAAACGAACCCTCCAGACACCCTTGCATGGAGGTTCTGCAGAATGTTTATTGGCTAGTTTCTCAGGGGTTTGACAGTAACACTAACATGTCATATATGGCCAAGAAAAAAAAATGCGCCTTTTTCCTTAAAAACAAAAAAATTAAAATGAAAATTCCCAGCATCGTAGGTAAAGTAGGTTATCGTATTCTCTTATTTTGGATCCCCCGACTTTCTGCTTCCAAACGCAGTAACAATCCTAGTAGTGCTGGAGTCCGGGGGCTTGAAGCGAGGGGCTGAGGGTCTGCTCCCACAGTTTGCCCTAAATTAGGGCTAGAATGGGGAATGGGGGTGGAGGCGCATTCCTTCGGGGGCCGAGGCTTAAGCCCTCGGGGCTGTGTACCTGTTTCGTCTATACCAGAGCCTCAGAATGTGCCCCGCTTTCCGTAGAGGGGTAGAAGGGCGCCCCCACCCCATCCTCCCACCCCGGGAACAAGGGTCCGCATTGAACCAGGTGCGAATGTTCCCTCGCCTTCTCCTCCTTTCCCTCCTCCCC
The DNA here is from genome assembly GCF_937001465.1 of Orcinus orca. Classification (NCBI taxonomy): domain Eukaryota; kingdom Metazoa; phylum Chordata; class Mammalia; order Artiodactyla; family Delphinidae; genus Orcinus; species Orcinus orca. Next base: position 174,399,564 of record NC_064560.1, read on the forward strand.
TCCCCCTGGCCGCGGCCCCCGCCTCCCCCCGCGCTGCACCCTCGGTGTTGGCTGCAGCCCGCGAGCAGTTCCCGTCAATCCCTCCCTCCCCTTCACACAGGATGTCCATATTAGGACATCTGCGTCAGCAGGTTTCCACGGCCGTTCCCTGCAGTCGTGGGGGGAGCCATCCCCGAAGTCCCTCATCTCTGGGACTCCAAGCCACCCCAAGACCCAGATTGCGAAACGCTCACAAGATAAAGAAACACGACAAGACGGGAGGCAGGGATCTGCGAGGGCGGCGGAGACGGCAAGGAGACCGAAGATGTGGCCAGGCCCGCGCGACACCCCTCGAGAGCCACAATGGTTGCGCCCCGTGACGTGTAGGGCTCATTCACAAAAGGGTTATAAAAGCGGTGGCTGCGGCGCCTACTACTCCCAACCGCATCGGCAGCAAGCAGCTAAGAAGCTGAGACTGAGCTGGCGGCGGCGCAGCGAGCGAGCAGCAACAGCGCTCCTACCTAGCTCTGCCGCACAGCTCCTACCTACCTGCCTCCTTCCCTCAGCCCCTCGCCCGGCTTTGACTACCCGCGATCATGATGTTCTCTGGCTTCAACGCCGACTACGAGGCGTCATCCTCCCGCTGCAGCAGCGCCTCCCCGGCCGGGGACAGCCTCTCCTACTACCACTCACCGGCCGACTCCTTCTCCAGTATGGGCTCTCCCGTCAATGCGCAGGTGAGGCTGGCTTCGCGCTGCCGCGGGGCCCGGGACTCAGGGCTCGGGGCTCGGGGTCACCGGGGAGGAGAAACCGGGGAGGGACGGCTCAGGAAGACGAATCGAGGAGCCCTTTCGCCGGCGGGGAGGGAAGCTTGCCCCGGCCAGAGCAGCCCTACCTCCGGATTCCCGAACTTGTTCGGAGCGCACGGAAGCTTGTCATAATAAGAATTGGTTCTCCTTTCCCGCGGCAGGCTCATTCTGAGCTGCCCCCGGCCCGCCCTCCCTGACTGATCTCTGACATTAGCTGGGACAAAAGTGTCCCAAGCAAAGACTCGCCAACTAGAGTCCGGCGCCTCTGGGGAGGCGGCAAAAAGCGGCAATCTCCCCTCCCCTCGCAGCCTGGAGCAAGGAGGAGGGGTGGGGTGAAGCAGGCGGGTGTGTAAGGCAGTTTCATTGATAAAAAGCGAGTTCATTCAGGAGACTCCGGAGCGGCGCCTGCGTCAGCGCAGACGTCAGAGATATTTATAACAAACCCCCTTTCAAGAGAGTGATGCTGAAGGGATAACGGGAACGCAGCAGCAGGATGGAGGAAAAAGGCACTGCGCTGCGGAATTCTTGGGAAGAAAGGGGGAAACCTTTCATCCAGGATGAGGGGCATGTAAAAAGACCTGAGCAGTCCATGGCAGAACGGTTTCTCCTCCCTCTCTCCCTGCTGCATGCGGCACTGGGAACTCTGCTCACCCCACTTGCGTCCAGAATCTGCTCACTCACGTCAGCTTTCTCCTTCTGTTTCATTCTAGGACTTCTGCACCGATCTGGCCGTCTCCAGTGCCAACTTCATCCCAACAGTGACCGCCATCTCGACCAGCCCGGACCTGCAGTGGCTAGTGCAGCCCACCCTGGTCTCCTCCGTGGCCCCATCCCAGACCAGAGCCCCCCACCCCTATGGAGTCCCCACCCCCTCGGCTGGGGCTTACTCCAGGGCTGGAGTCATGAAGACCATGACCGGAGGCAGAGCTCAGAGCATTGGCAGGAGGGGCAAGGTGGAACAGGTGAGTTCTCAGCACCTTCCCTGGGGTGGGCGTAGTGTGGCTTCAGCACTGGTGGAGGTGGGGAGCCCAGCGGACAGGGTGAAGCCATTGATGGAAATGACTAGATATCCCGAACAGGGAGCCCTGGCTCCAAGCCCTTTCCATCCCAAGTTAGGCTCTGATAGTCCCACTCTAAGAAATACCCTAATGTGTAGTTTCTTCCCTAATAGGTTCCTGTCTCATGTTTTCAGTCTGGGCTCTTCTTTGGCTCTTGCTGAGGTTCTTATTTTAATGCAAGTCACACCCAGCTTGCAACTGCAGGTTAGAAATGGCTTCATAGAAGAGGTGTTAGGAGCTGGGAAGCTGCAGGAGCCAGTGTCACTGGGGTGGGTGAATGGAGCTGAGGGCAGACACTGATACTGAATGCTGTTCTTCCCCCCCCCCCAACCACCCAGTTGTCCCCAGAAGAAGAGGAGAAAAGGAGAATCCGAAGGGAAAGGAATAAGATGGCTGCAGCCAAATGCCGGAACCGGAGGAGGGAGCTGACTGACACACTCCAAGCGGTAGGTAGATCCCATGGCTCATTTCTTTTTAAAACTTAAGGGGAAAGTTGGAGATTGGACATAAGGGAGCAGCGTCCTTGAGTAAGATCGTGTCTTATGCTTTGCTTTGTCCTCTCTATCCAGGAAACAGACCAACTAGAAGATGAGAAGTCTGCTTTGCAGACTGAGATTGCCAACCTGCTAAAGGAGAAGGAAAAACTAGAGTTCATCCTGGCAGCTCACCGACCTGCCTGCAAGATCCCTGATGACATGGGCTTCCCAGAAGAAATGTCTGTGGCTTCCCTTGATCTGAGCGGGGGCCTGCCTGAAGCCGCCACCCCCGAATCTGAGGAGGCCTTCACCCTACCCCTCCTTAATGACCCTGAGCCCAAGCCCTCAGTGGAGCCTGTCAAGAGCATCAGCAGCATGGAGCTGAAGGCTGAGCCCTTTGATGACTTCCTGTTCCCAGCATCGTCCAGGCCCAGCGGCTCTGAGACCGCCCGCTCTGTGCCAGACATGGACCTGTCTGGTTCCTTCTATGCAGCAGACTGGGAGCCCCTGCACGGTGGCTCCCTGGGGATGGGGCCCATGGCCACAGAGCTGGAACCCCTGTGCACCCCGGTGGTCACCTGTACACCCAGCTGCACTACTTACACGTCTTCCTTTGTCTTCACCTACCCTGAGGCTGACTCCTTCCCCAGCTGTGCGGCTGCCCACCGCAAGGGCAGCAGCAGCAACGAGCCCTCCTCTGACTCGCTCAGCTCACCCACGCTGCTGGCCCTGTGAGCAGGCAGAGAGGGGAGGCAGCAGGCACGCACGTGCCACTGCCCGAGTCGGTGCATTACAGAGAGGAGGAACACGTCTTCCCTCGAGGGTTCCCATAGACCTAGGGAGGACCTTATCTGTGCGTGAAACACACCAGGCTGTGGGCCTCAAGGACTTGACAGCATCCATGTGTGGACTCAAGTCCTTACCTCTTCCGGAGATGTAGCAAAACGCATGGAGTGTGTATTGTTCCCAGTGACACATCTGAGAGCTGGTAGTTAGTAGCATGTTGAGCCAGGCCTGGGTCTGTGTCTCTTTTCTCTTTCTCTTTAGTCTTCTCATAGCATTAACTAATCTATTGGGGTTTGTTTTGGAATTAACCTGGTGCTGGATATTTTCAAATTGTATCTAGTGCAGCTGATTTTAACAATAACTACTGTGTTCCTGGCAATTGTGTGTTCTGATTAGCAATGACCAATATTAAACTAAGAAAAGATATGACTTTATTTTCTGGTAGATAGAAATAAATAGCTATATCCATGTACTGTAGTTTTTCTTCAACATCAATGTTCATTGTAACGTTACTGATCATGCATTGTTGAGGTGGTCTGAATGTTCTGACATTAACAGTTTTCCATGAAAACGTTTTATTGTGTTTTTAATTTATTTATTAAGATGGATTCTCAGATATTTATATTTTTATTTTATTTTTTTCTACCTTGAAGTCTTTTGACATGTGGAAAGTGAATCTGAATGAAAAATTTAAGCATTGTTTGCTTATTGTTCAAAGACATTGTCAATAAAAGCATTTAAGTTGAATGCGACCAACCTCGTGCTCTTTTCATTCTGGAAGTTTTGTAAGATTCCAGAAGGTATCATTGGAGACCAGTTTGTCAAGAAGGGTAGCTCCTGGAGGGGACACACCCCTCTGTTTGATCCCTTATCAAAAAGAGAGAAACTCTGGAGCTGACGTTGGAAAATTGTACAAACGCGTGTCTTCACCTTGCAGTGCTGAGTCTCCCCTTAGAGATTCTCGGAATGGGAAACTGCTTTGTAACAGCTTTTGTGAGAACACGTCTTCCTTTTTCTGTTTTAAAAGTCAAAGAGGGGCATGTTTAAGTCTAGTTGTGCTAATACTAAATGTCTTGGTCTTCTAGGAATCCTTTTAGCAAACAATTAAGTTTTGCACGAACCACTTTAACTTTTTGCCACAAAATCATGTGAAGGTTACTCCCTCCTTAAAGGAGAGCAAATTGAACGGTTAGAATGATGACTTTCTCAATATTCCACTATTGGGATTGGAATCTTAACTTCATTCATTACCGTATCCATCAGGCTGAACTGCCTCTTAACACTTGGTTTAAAAGAAAAAAAAGTTTTCAGACTTCCCTGGCAGTCCAGTGGTTAAGACTCTGCCCTTCCAATGCAGGGGACGGGGGTTTGATCCCTGGTCCGGAAACTAAGATCCCACATGCCTCGTGGTGTGGCCAAAAAAAGAAAATGAAAAAGTTTTCACCTGGTTAGGAAAAAAAATAAACACACAACTTTTCAGTCCTTAACTCTTCAGTCCTTAACTCAAACAGACATACATTTAGTTGTATTCTTTTTATTCTCAGAAAGAAAGGAGGGGGGTTCTCATCCCTATCCATTTGTAATACATGCATTGTAATTTCTGAAGTTTCTTTAACATATGCCTGACATTCACTGGGGAAGAAAAAGCTGGCTCTGAGAATTCGAGAGATCTCAAACAGTACAAACAATGGTCGATCATTCGGTAAATAAAAAGTTACATGATAGCTCGAGAAGGAGAAGTCAACATGACTGAATACGCTTTAACTTAGAAACTTTATCACCTTAATGAAGAACATGACCTTTGTCTGGGACACCTCTGGTGATGGGGTGCTTCCATGCACAGGTACCAACCACAGAGAGAGGAGGTGGCGTCCTTCCTCCACTGCTCTCTGCTATCATGTGGGCACCAAGCTCGGAAGCTAGAGCCCAGGTTTGCACCCGTGCCAGGTGGAAGAGGAGCTTCAGGGCCAGCCTTCTAATGCTTTGGTGATAGTAAAAATCACTGGGTGGTTATGGGATGTCATACTCAGCCAAGTTGAAAGTTTTAATTTAAAATGACAGTTCCACTGAGGGTGGTGTTCACACCTATGATCTCCCAGCTCCTCACATAATAACTGACATTTGAAAGCAACTTGCTTTAGGCTCTTAAGAGCACTGACCTTTCACACATCACTTGCATATTATTTTTGCCTGTCGGGCAATCATGAAAATGGCCTTAGACTCCCTGTTTGCTGTCCAGAGGGTAAATTTTCTGTAGTCTTTAGATAGGACCTAAACTGGATACAGAATTACTGTAACTAACACCTAGATCTGAAGTAACAAGAAGATATCTGAAGGAAACCAGCTGGATCCCCTACATGTACAGTAATAACAACACGTGGAAGGAGATTTCTCAGATGGGGAAGGGAAGCTAAACCTCTAGCCCTGGACACTGAACTCCTGGAGACCTGACTAATGGCTTCCGTCAGCCCCGTGCTGATTAGAGAGAGAGGCTTGCTTTTCACTTGACAGCCCTGACCTCTGCCTGCACGCAGACCCTTCTTCTAGCTCACCATAGCCCAGCTGAGACCAGGCTGCTCCATCAGCAAGCCTGCATTAAAGGCCCAGGAGAGGGCCTCGCACACAGAGAATCTCTTTAACAGGCTTCTCAGAGGACCTATAGGGTCCGCCATTGGGTTGACATCCCACCAAGCTCTCTGCCCACCATTCTCATGGGATCAAGAGAAGAAACGAATTCCCTCTCTTTCTAGCTAAAGGGGCTCCTTCCAAATCCTCTTTTCCTGGCTCAGGATTCAACAACTCCCAAGCATGATGAACATTGGGAATGTCAACTTTCTTTTGGGAAAGACTATCACTACCCACATGATATGGCCTTACACTGGTCTCAACAAAATGACTATCTCAGGGCACCATCGTTCACTGATACAAAAGATACTCATATAATAGCAAGAGATGGAAATAAGGATGCAAGGGGGTCATTTCTTTATGGGGAGAATGTCTAATTTGTTCATTAATGGATCCCCAGACCTGGCTTAGTGCCTGGCACATAGTACAGGGTTAACAAATATTTGCTGGGTGGATAAATGAATAAATTCTGCACTATTTCCACAAGCAGAAATATATTCCACACATACTCTCTCAATTCTCCTATTCCAGGCCCTGTTATGATATTAAGCAATGGGGATTTCATATCTTTTATGTCTGGCTTCAAACATATACCCCAGTTCCATCTTTGGCTCCTGGAATTCCTCCGCTGCCTCCCTGGATTACTTCTGCCAATTCAACTTCAAAGTGAATGCACTGCCTTTGTGCTTCCAGCTCCAAATTAATTTTAGATGGAAAAAGGGTAGAAGAAAAGAGAATTATCTTTATATAATAGTGGATTGTAGACTCTGCATCATCTTTGCACATCCCTGCATCTTGTGTAATTCTCAAAATTAAAGGGTAGCGTTTAACAATTTGTTCTAATAACAGTAATTTTGTATCAACAGCAACTTTCCATGCATGAAAGAAAGTAAATCAATTATGCTCTCTTTAATTAATGGACAAAGTAGAGACAGAGGCAAAGTAAAAGTTTTCAGATTACTTTAAGGAAATCAGCTGAAGTTTTTATGTTTTTCAAGTAAAAAAAAAAATTGAAAACAAAAATTCAGTCTTTCAGCTGTGTGTAAGACTTCCTCCAAACACAGAATAATCATATTCCTCACAAAATAAATGAGATATGAGCATCACTTGAATGCTGAATCTCAGAGCATTGTAAGCTGTGCTGTTTTGCTATAAATATTAAAGAGCTCACTCTTGACTCCTCTCCACCACCATCTCCTGTCCTTCCGTGGACACCACTCTGCTCACTGACCTTCCTTCCGTGCCTGACACATAGCATGCCTGTCCCTGCTGCAGGACCTTTGCACTTGCTGTCCCTCTGCATGGGCTTCTTTTCCCAGGCTGGCTCCTTCCTGTTGGTCAGGACTCAGCTCAAAGAACATCCCCTCCAAGAAGCCTTCCCAGGTCGTTCTATCACTCTCTGCAACACCTTATTTATGTTTCCTTTCCCTTTTTAACAAATTTCTACCCTTCACCACTGCCTGTAAGTTCCATGTGAGCAGGGACCTTTTCTGTCTTGATCAACTCTCTAGCCCCAAGGACTACTAGGGACTCAAATGCTTGTTAAATGAATGGAGATGGATGAATGAATGAAGGTGGATTAAACTGACAAAAACATCTAAAGGGAGATAACTAGAACTTAACAGTGAAGATGAGCCATGTTCTTCATAGATTTCTTCCTGAGTGAAAGAGCAAGGCTTCTTGTTTTTTAAAAAAAATTCTTGTCAAGAGTTCTACAATATTAAGGCAACGAACTAGCTGGCTTGGGAAGGAATTTTGAGGGGTACCCCAAAATACAAGTATGCTGCAGGTCAGTGACACTTCTAGACTAATTACAAATTGAGAAATTTATTTCAATACCAAATGAAGACTAGATGCATATGTAAATTTAAGTATCATCATCTTCCAGGAAACAAACAAAACAATGTTTTTCACTCTCATTGATATAAAATAAAATTTTCAGACTATCCCACAAACGCATTTGAGTTTTGGATCCTTGCACTTGGTGTGCTAAATTATAAAACTTACGATTTATTCTGCATGAGAAGAGAAGAATAGGGTTAGCGGCTATCACGATCATTACCAATATCAATATCATTATCACAATCATCATTTACAAGAATATGCCCAGACCTGGGCAAAAGCAGATGGGAATAAAGTGTACTGCCTCCAGATGAACGAGTTCAAAGTCCCTGAAGGGTGCTGGCGTAATAGAGGTCCACTTTGCACTCAGGTGAATGCAACAGAAGCATAAACTGGCTTAGCTGTAACGCAATTCATTTCAATGGCTCCACACACCGATCCACAGGCTGATCTAAGCTGCCTTTCCTTTGCTCTTCTCGAGCACTGTTCAACTGCCCAGGAGAACAAAGATCAGAAAGGGCTCTGGCTGTTGTCCCAAGGAGGCTGCCTGTCCTGATGCATTGGATCTTCTTAACTAATAAACTGTTTTAACTTTCAGCTCAAACTGACATGGTGCTGAGGTTTGGTTCATTCAGTTGATGAGAATAAGAACCCGGAGGGATTTGAGCATCAGCTACATTAGAAGCAGCTACATGTAGGAAGGGGACGCTGCTGAAGCGAGTGGAGCAAAATGCAGCACCTCCAACATAAGGGTAAATGGCGCAGGCCCCAGTTGCTCCCATGTTCACTTCGGGGAGCAATTTGTGGTCAGAGCTACAGAAACAGTGATTCATTTTCAGGCTTTTTAGTCAATCATGAGACTGTCATTGCAGCTAAATTTATCAAAGAAAAATGATAAATTAATCTGGATTCGAGGAATTGGATCCAATAGAGCAGAGTGGTTCAGAGCATGGACTCAGCTTTGAATTCTGGCTCCTTGACCTTGGGCAGTTTACCTCTCCTCTCTGCACCTTAGTTTCCTCATCTGTGAAAGGGAGATAATAATTGTATCCACCTCTGGGGTTGTTGTGAGCATTAAATAAGTTAGTCTCTATGGAGCTCATTACAGTGCCTGGGCACACAGGAGTATTATAGAAGGGTGAGCTATTATTTATTGCTTTATAATTTAGGGAGATGGGGGTCAAGGGAGAAAATATATATCCTCTGGAGCAAGCATGGACTTCATCTCATTCAATAAAAAGTTTCCAGGGGGCTTCCCTGATGGACCAGTGGTTAAGAATCTGCCCGCCAAAGCAGGGGACACGGGTTCGAGCCCTGGTCCGGGAAGATTCCACATGCCGTGGAGCAACTAAGCCCGTGCACCACAACTACTGAGCCTACGCTCTAGATCCCGCGTGCCACAACTACTCAGCCTGCATACTGCAACTACTGAAGCCCATGCGCCTAGAGCCTGTGCTCCGCAACAAGAGAAGCCACCACAATGAGAAGCCTGCACACCACAATGTAGAGTAGCCCTCCCGTTCGCCGCAACTAGAGAAAGCCCACGCGCAGCAATGAGGACCCAGCACAGCCAAAAAAAAAAAAAAAACAACAACTTTCCAGGGAATTCCCTGGTGGTCCAGTGGTAAGACTCCATGCTCCCAGTTCAGGGGGCCTGGGCTCGATCCCTGATCTGGGAACTAGATCTCACATGCGTGCCGCAACCAAGAAGTCTGAATGTCTCAACAAAGGTCCCGCGTGCTGCAACTAAGACTCGTCACAGCCACAATAAACAATAAACAAATAAATGTTAACCAAAAAAAGTTTCTGTATCAGGTGCTGGATTCAGATGCAAAGAAGGCACAGGCTGGAGTTCCTGGCCTGGAAAGGGAGAAAGACACATAAACGTATTACACACACTGTAGCAATGAAAATTGACAAGAGATGTGCAGGGGTTATGAGAAGGAGGGAGTGATGAACTCTACCTGAGGGAGTCTCTGGGAAGGTGACCGCTGAGCTGGGCTTCAAAGATGGATGGAATTTGCTAGATGAGCAAGCGGCAGAGGGAGGATTCCAGGAGGCAGAGGGATATACGCTGTAAAGGCACAGACCCAGAAGACAACACAGTTAGTTTTGCCGGACTATAAAATGCAGGGCTGGGGGAAGAGTGGGTGGGAGATGTAAACTATAGAGCATCGTATAAGTACAGTTGATTTCATTTACATCAATATTGCCACATCAAAGTGGAGGGGGCTGGAGACAGGCCAACAAGAGGTAACTGTGGCCAGGCCACGAAGAGCCTGGTATTTACTTAGTTCAGTTGTGTGTAGGTTGAACCCAGACAGTGGTGGTGGGAACAGGGAGGGAACAAGAGGTAATTAGCAGGTAGGACTGTTGGGACTTGGTGACTGAGTGGATGTGGGAGGTGAGGGAGAGGGAGGAATCCAAGCTCACTTCCAGCTGTACCAGGCTTGACCCACAAGGAGGCTTGTGGGTCCCCCAGTGACTTTGTGACTCTAGGAAGAAGAGCAGGTTTGGGGGATAAGAAGGTAAGTCCTGTGTTGGACACATTGAGCTCAAGATACCTGTGGAAAAATGGGGTGGGGAGGGGATGTAGGTGGTTGGAATTACATGGTAGATGTTCTATAATGTCAATTATAGAGCTTGTCTGGAGGCATGTGGTTGGGATAGAACCTAGGATATAGTATTGATAATGGTCAGCATTTCACATGTGCTTGCTACGTTCCAGGCTGTGCCATGTACTTTACAGGCAACACTAAGTCGGAGACCAGATTTGCTTTGCTAATCATTTTGCCTCTAGCAACTAGCACATAATGGGCACACAGTAATTGTTTTGTTGAACGGATACTCTCATTTAGTCCTCACCACAAACCTATGAGGCAGATACAATTAGGATCCTCATTTTACCAATAGGAAGATGATCTAGGAAAAGTTGAGTTAACCGAGGTCACACAACTGCTAAGTAGCAGATCTGAGATTTGAAATCAGCTCTTTGTGACTCTAAAGTCCAAAGTGCTTAACTGCTTTGCTAGAATGTTAAATCTGCCCCTAAATATGTACTTCTTATGACCTAGGGTGACACTCTAACCCCTCTGAGACTGTTTCCGCTTCCAAATCAGGAGTGGGTTTCAAAAATCTCAAACCACCCCTACAGCTTCCAAACATTGATGACATCAGATGACGACTGTGGCAATGCATTGAAGAGGCCCACACCACATCATTTAGGGTAGAAGGTCTGAGCAGCATATGCAGTGCTACAGTGGGACACCAAGCAAGTGCTAGGTACAGGCAAAGAGGGTGGATTAGTGTTCTGCTTCTGTATAACAAATCACAACAAATCAAGCAGCTTAAAACAACACGTATTCATTATCTCACAGTCTCTGTGGGTCAGGAGTCCAGGCACAGCCTAGTTCAGTCCTCTGTTCAAGGTCTCACAAGGTTGCAATCAAGGTGTCAGACAAGCTCACTCTCAGCTGGATGCTTGAATGGGAAACAATCTGCTTCTGAGCTCATCCGGGTTGTTGGCCAGAGGCCACCCTCAGGTCCTAGAGGCTGCTCATAGCTCCTTGTCCTGAGAGCTTCCTCAACATGGCTGCTCACTTCCTCAAGCCCAGCAGGAAAACCTACTAGTGTGTGCTAGCAAGATGGAGATATATATATATATATATATATATATATATATATATATATATATATATATGTACATACCACGACATAATCTAGGGGTGACATCCCATTACCTTTTCCACATATTCTGTTGCTTAGAAGCAAGCCTCAGGTTCTACCTCAAGGGGAGGGAATCACACAAATTCCCAACATGGACACCAGCAGGCAGGAATTACTGGGGATCACACTAGGGTCTGTCAACCACAAAACACACACAATGTGTGTCATCCACATTACCTGCTGAGAATTTAAAAGTAATAATAAAACCAGTTCAACTTGGTCTGCTTTTTAATTAACACCATGAACTGGCAATTCTAGACATCATCAGTGACAAAATACTCTTTCCTGAAAAAATCTTTTGTTGTTTTAAGTTCTAAACAGTTGCTGGGATTACTGTTTTCTTTTTTAAATACATTTATTTATTTTTGGCTGCGTTGGGTAGGCTTTCTCTAGTTGCGGAGGGTGGGAACTACTCTTCGTTGCAGTGCACGGGCTTCTCAGTGCGGTGGGTTCTCCTGTGGAGCACGGGCTCTAGGCACGCGGGCTTCAGTAGTTGTCACACATGGGCTCAGTAGCTGTGGCTCACAGGCTCTAGAGTGCAGGCTCAGTAGTTGTGGTGCACAGGCTTAGTTGCTCCATGGCATGTGGGAATCTTCCTGGAGCAGGACTCAAACCCGTGTCCCCTGCATTGGCAGGCAGATTCTTAACCACTGCGCCACCAGGGAAGTCTGGAAAATTATTTTAAAATTATTTATTTTAAAACTAAAAAACGAATAAAGAAAAAACCCATTACATCATCAGTAGTATAATTTAGTAGTTGACTAAACTACTAACCCACTGTTGTGTTGCTTAGGAATAAAAATTAACAGCTGGGCTTCCCTGGTGGTGCAGTGGTTGAGAGTCCGCCTGCCAATGCAGGGGACGCGGGTTCGTGCCCCGATCTGGGAGGATCCCACGTGCCGCGGAGCGGCTGGGCCCGTGAGCCATGGCTGCTGGGCCTGTGCGTCCGGAGCCTGTGCTCCGCAACGGGAGAGGCCACAACAGTGAGAGGCCCGCGTACCGCAAAAAAAAAAAAAAATTAACAGCTAGCACTAATTGAGGTTCACAATGCGCTAGACACTGTTCCAAACACACACACACACACACACACACACACACACATTTATATTAACTCATGAATCCAGGTAAGTCCTGCTATTACCCTTATTTTATAGATAATATAGTCCGGGGGCACAGAAGATTGTGATCTGCTCAAGATCAGCCAACTAGAGTGGCGGAGCTGGAATTTGAGTCCGGGTAGTGCGGTCCCAATGTGTGAATTCTTAGACACTAGTAAGGAAAAACAAAGAAACACCAATATCCCCAACAACCTTGCAGGCCGTGGAAGCCCTTCAAAAAGGACAGGAAGGCTTCTTTCCATCCAGGAGGGCTTCTTTCTGTTCCTGACCTGCCCCTGCTGGATCCTGGGCTGAGGGAGAGCCGGCTTCCCAAGGACCTGTCAGAGGGGGTGCTCTCTCGGCGTCCCTTCTCCGCCCTCGGAGCACCCTCGCCGCGCCCCTGCCTTCCTCTGCCAAGCCCAGGTCTCTCCCGGCCCTTCCCAGCTTCCGGCCCTTTGCTTCAGGCCAGGTCGCTGGGTCGGGCCGCGCCAGGAGCTCGCAATTCCTCTATTTACTGTTTGGTTTCTATGGTGAGACGCAGGTGCCGTCAGCGCCTCCCGTCATCGGCCCCGCAGCTCGGCCCCCACCCGGCGCCGTGACGTCTGCCCGCTGCTTCCGCTCTGCCCATATTTGGCTCAGCCACGGCGCCGCCCGTCTGGACTAGGCTGGGAGCCGGACTCCCGCCTTCCCCCGCCCTCTGTCCCCGGCCACGCCCCCGTGGGGCTGCTGCGGGCCGCTCGGTTCCACGCGACCCCAGACCCATCCCCGACACCCGAGCGGAGGCGAGGGGCAGGGGCGATAGGGACCCCGAGGGAAGGCGTGGATGACTGATGGATGAACTCTGGGGTCCCAAACATTTGTCTCGTTGAGGCTGTAGCCAAGATTTGGGCTGTTTCGTTTGTTTGGGGTGGGAGAGCTGGGATCACGATTTTCTCACTCTGTGCCCGAAATCATGGAAACAGCCATCCTTCGCCTCACTATTTTACATTTTATAGGCTTGAACTTAAAATTCTCGTCCATGGCGCAGTGAAAAGCTTTGAAGGCCGAGGTTCTGGGATCAGCGTTGCCCCTTGGGGGATAAGTGACCTTGGGAAGGTCACTTCCCTTTACCTAGCCTCGTAAAATGAACTTCGGGGGTGGGGCTCTGTGTCGTCAGGCTTGTGAGGGGAGATCGTCCATCACCTTTTAGTTACAGGCGTTGGCGGGGGGGAGCGGCGCATTACATAATTGGAATATCAGTGAAGTTCTTTGAGGACCCCTACAATTCTGACCTCCATAGTAACTGGATTTGTGCGTCTCTTTGCGCCTTGCTCGTATTAGGCGCTTAATTAACTGTTGCTAACTGATTATTGAGTGAATCCCAGGCAAATTACTTTCGGATTTCACCTTCATAAATCCAGACCCCCGCAATTCCTCTTACAGGCGGAACCAGGAATATTGCGGCGATGGTTAATAATCGCGCAGTAGGGTTGCTGATGTAAAGCGATTTGCAGATGTAAAGGGCAATAAACATTCCTGGGAGGAATCCAGCGAGATTCCAGAAGTCTCGGAGGGAGCCGTGGGTGTGCGCCGCCCGGCCATGAGGGCGGGGGTGGGGCGGGCAGTGCCGCAGTGGCTACTGCCGGGGAGCCGACTGCAGGGGTGGGGTCGACTCTTGAGGCTGCTTGGTCGCGGCTACCGCCCTCCACCCTCAACCCGCACCCATTCCCCAGTTCCTCTGGCCAAAGGAGTGTGTGTTTTTCAGAATTTCAGAGCTAGAACGCACATCAGGTACGATTGCTCTAATTCAGCCTTTCAATTTTACAAATGGGGGAAGGAAGGCTCAGGTTCACTCCGGCAAGTTGCACAGCTAGTCAGAGACAGATAAAAGCCAACATGTCTGGCTTCAAACTGGTGTCCCTTCCACCTCCCCTCTAGCCCCCTCAGCTCTTGTGGCTTCAGGTTGCCTGGCTCAGATGGTGGAATGTACAGTAAAGCTAAATATTGACTTCAGGGCTCCTCTAAAGGGTGCCAGTGGCATGCCTACTGCCCCATACAGCCCACAGCATGACACCAGGGCCTGGGGTGATGGCCAGGAGGGTCGTACTCCCCAAACCACAAGAGTTCCTCATTCCAGTGGCTGGAATGGCTACCCTTGTCCAGAGAGCCCGAATTGGCTGTCTTGAAACCAGTCTTAAACTAGCAGTTGATTATTTTTCATAGTTACCCAAGCCTCCCATTAACTTTTCTCAGTCAAGACAACAGCAGAAGGCATGGGTAGCCTGAACCCATGGAGACCCCTTTTCTGCTCATTGGAAGGTCTTTTCATGGTACAAAGAGGTTAGATCCTGTGAGGGAATGCTTCTTTAATGTCTCTCTCTCTCTTCCCTTTCTGTTTACCCAACTTCCTCTTACATTCTATATTCTATTTCCTCCCTGACTGTAGGCAGCTAAGACTGAGAAGACTGGTGCCCACCGCTGGCCGAGGGCCGTTCCAGCCTGCTGATTTGAGGAGGAGTCTGGGATCCTTCACCTTTCTCGCTGGATCGATTGTACTTGGAGCTCTAGCGACAGAAGTAGCAGCTCTGCCGCCTGGTGGACATATGAGGCAGAGCACCCTTCTTCAATTCCAGAAGCAGCATCACGGCTAGGGGAAGAGATTTTCTTTGTTCACTGATGGAAATAGCAAAACTTGGCAGAAAAAATAATCCAAGTTTTTTCTCTCTTTAGTTTATTTCTGAGGATCTGAGTGATTTGGATGCAGAAAACACTTCTGTTGTTTCTCTCGCCCGGACTGCTTTTTTTCCTTCTGCCAAGTTTTGTTATCTCCATCAGAGTGAACAAGGTTTCCTTGCCCCTTCTCTCAAACCCTATTTCAAATTCCATCTCCTTCATAACAACTTTTCTGACTCCTCTCCTGTATATCTTATGAAATACAGCTGTGCACAGACCCAGCACACAGAGCACAGCTTACATGCTGTCTTTTTTTTAAAAAATTTATTTATTTTTGGCTGTGTCGGGTCTTTGTTGCTGTGCGCGGGCTTTCTCTAATTGCGGCGAGCGTGGGCTGCTCTTCATTGTGGAGCACGGGCTTCTCATTGCGGTGGCTTCTCTTGTTGCAGAGCACGGGCTCTAGGCACATGGGCTTCAGTAGTTGTGGCACGTGGGCTCAGTAGTTGTGGCTCACGGGCTCTAGTGCGCAGGCTCAGTAGTTGTGGTGCACGGGCTTAGTTGCTCCACGGCATGTGGTATCTTCCCGGACCAGGGCTCGAACCCGTGTCCCCTGCATTGGCAGGCAGATTCTTAACCACCGCACCACCAGGGAAGTCCTACATGCTGTCTTTACTGTTGTTTCCTTGAGAGTTGAGGCCAGGTCCTGGGTGTCTTTTGTGTTCATAGATGCCCAGCACAGGGCTGGGGACAAAACCTGCTCTCAAGCCCTTGCTGATTAATTGATTAATTAATTGATTAATTTCTCCAAAAGCAACTCCAAGCCTTTGCTTTGATAAACCTTCCTCTCAGTTCTTTGGAAATCTAGATAATGATCTAATCAAAGACAGCCTTGCACAAGAAATAGTTTCACAAAGCAGTTTCACAAGAGAACACCACCACCACCCAGAGAGGGATGAGGAAGTGTGGACTCTCCCTGAAGATGAGGAGGGTGGTGACATAGGAAAGTCGGAGGACAAAGAACTAGGAGAGGGGAGGCCTCTGCTCCTGGGATCGGAGAGGCAGCACACCGTCTAGAGCTGGGTTTCTGTCCAGACCCCACCACTTGCTGTGTGGCCTTAGGCAAGTTTACTCTGTTCTCTGTGCCTCAGTTTTCTCATCTGTAAAAAGAACTACTCACCTCCTAGTGATATGAGGAGGATAAATTGAGCTGATATATGCAAAGTGCAAGAACAGAGCCTGGCACATAGTAAGTGAAATATAGCAGTTTGTTGATCTGTTTTCCAACGTAGCTGTTTTATAAATGGAATGGGGGAAGGTTATAAAATCTCTTTGCTCCCTTCTGCACCGACCTTCCTGGGCAGTGCATGAGCTATGTGGTCATGCAGGTCTGGGTGGATTCCTGTCTCTGTTACTAGTTGTGTGACCTTGGGCAGATCACTCTACTTCTTGGAGCCTCAGTTTTCTCATCTGTGAAGTGAAGATAATTGTGTCTACTTCCAAAGACTGCAGGTACATTACATGATTATAAAAAGCCTGGCATATCAGGAGTTTAATAAACAGAAACTATAATAATATAGTTATAATATATATAATAATAATAATATATATTATATAATATAGTTATTATTATCTATGAGAGGAGCCACATCTAAAGGAGAAGAGACTCCCCGAAATCTTTGAGGTTTCAAGAAAGATTGAATGTTCTGAGTAGCAATGAGACCAGCTCAACTCCTGCAGCTTGGGGTTGGGAGGGTAGGCCCTGGGTCTGGGCCATGACTGGATATCACAACATCTGAAGAAACCAGGAATGGTTTGGCTTGTGTATCAGCTCTAGGGACATTTCCTGCCTGAGGACTGCGCTGAGGGTGTGGACCTAGTCGGGTCAGGTGCCAGCAGCGGGGGACCCATCCTTCCCACGAGGTGGGGCTTCAGTAAAAGAGGGCGTGGGCAGGGTGGGCCTTGGAAACCTGTTGTTGTTGAGTGTGTGTGTGTGTGTGTGTGTGTGTGTGTGTGTGTGTGTGAGAGAGAGAGAGAGAGAGAGAGAGAGAGAGAGAGAGAGAGAGAGAGAGAGAGAATGGCCCAGAGACATCCTTCCCTGGAACTGGCCTCCCAGGCCTGGTACAGCCACCCTCATGGCAGAACTTGCCTGCACAGCTCCTCAAAGCTGCCATTCCCAGCCCTGACCCAGGACATCCCAGAGTGATTGCCCCTAATTATCCAAGGGATGTGGGGAAGGAGGGTTGTCATAGTCTTACAGCCAATGTAACCTTAATTCCCTTCAGCTGCATGGATGGAAAAGTACTAAACGGCACATACAAATCGTGCAGTCCTTTGGGTTCTTTTAGAAGGGCAAAGGAGGGTTGCAAAATCCAACGATGATAGAGTGTCGCAACCCCAAATATGTTGGGAATCACTCTTACGGCTCTCACCCTTGACGGCTCTCGTCCTCTGTGACCCACAAGGAGTTGTGCGCCCTGACAGGCTGGGGTCTACCCTAAGTAAGTTGTCGTTCTGGGATCCCAGACGGTCTTAGGAGCTCTTTGGGGATCACAGAGGAATCTGTGAGCCTCATTCCAAACTCATGTTTCCAGTCGTGGCAACGGGGGGCGGGGAGCACCCAGCGACTAGTACCTGGAGCAGAGCTGAAACGTGGCTTGTGAAGAGTCACGAAGGTGCTAATGTTGGTTGTCTCTGGGGAGAAAGGAATGTGTTTTTTGTTTTCTTCTCTTTGCTTGTTTGTACTCTCTGATTTTTCGTTTTTGGCGAGCACACAGATTGCTTTTGTAATAAAAATGTTTTTTAAATGTTCCCAGCAGAACAGTATGTTTGTTTTTTTAATAGGTAACAATAATAAATGGAAAGGCTCAGAACTCAGACACCTCCTGATTTTTTTCTTCCACCCCTCCTTTCCAAAAGAAATAGATGCTCCTGGTGAAACCTTTGAAAATTCAGATAATCAAAATAAAATAAAAATCACCTGTAATCCCATTACAGAGGTAATCACTGCCAAACGCGGGCCTCTCACTGTTGTGGCCTCTCCCGTTGCAGAGCACAGGCTCCGGACGCGCAGGCTCAGTGGCCATGGCTCACGGGCCCAGCCACTCCGTGGCGTGTGGGATCTTCCCGGACCGGGGCACGAACCCGTGTCCCCTGCATCGGCAGGCGGACTCGCAACCACTGCGCCACCAGGGAAGCCCTGCCAAAAGTTTTGATTCTCCCTTTCCAATATACACTTTAGTTTTATACTTTTTAATTTATACATTGTAGTTTTCATGAACATAACACCAGGCCAGAA
Source organism: Orcinus orca (assembly GCF_937001465.1). Taxonomy (NCBI): domain Eukaryota; kingdom Metazoa; phylum Chordata; class Mammalia; order Artiodactyla; family Delphinidae; genus Orcinus; species Orcinus orca. The sequence goes on from NC_064560.1 coordinate 174,417,909, forward strand.
TACTGTTTTATAATCTTGTTTTTCTATACCATAGATCATGAACACAGACAATTTTTTCTACGTGATCACTTTAATAGCTAGTCACATAGAATTCTAAACATCCAACAATTTAACCAATCCTGTATTCTTGGACCTTTGGGTTGTTTCTAAATTTTTTGCTATTATAGACAAGGATGCAAATATCTTTGTGGTTAAATTTTTGTGCACATCTGAGATTTGTTCGTTCGAGCTGGGCCCAGGGGGTACTCCTTTTTAAGGCTTTTGAAACATAGCTGTGCAGTCAGTACACTGTAACATAGGACAAGTGGGAAGGGAGTATTGGCTCAACCAGTTTCTAGCTGTGCAATCTTGAGGAAATGACTTACCCTCTCTGCACTTCAATTTCCTCAAATGTAAAACTGGAATGGTAGTAGCTATGGAATGAGATTGTTGTGAGGATTGAATGAAAAAAAGAGTGTCACGTGGTGCCTGGCACAGCACAGGATGAGCCCTCAATAAATGGTGATTTTTTTCTGATTTATGGATTGTCTTTTCTTCAGGGGAAGAAGCTGTCTTGAGGTTGAGGTCTGGTTGCCTGGGAAAGTTGCGGGAAGAACTCGAGCAGGTGTACATGGTGAAGGGGGAAGATGCTGGGGAGTGGAAGGCAGAAGAGGACAAGTGATAGAGAAGAAGCTGATGGGGGGGTAGGCTGAGGAAAGTTTAGCAGAGAGGAGTGTGGGCGTGGGGGAGAATGGGAACCCAACGGACACGGATGAGATGTCCACATGGGCCATTTGGAGCAGGGACCCTCAGAAACAGAGCCAGGTGCCAGTCCCTGTGTGGCCTGGGAGGCCACCTCTATAAGATCTGAGATGGAGCCTGTGTCCTTTGGTCCCTGGCCCCACGAGGCCGCTTTCTGCCTTCCTCTCAGTCCCATGCTGCATTACTCCAGGCCAGTCTTCTTTCAGTTCCTTGAGCGCGCCATGTTCCTGCCTGTTGGGTGAACTTTGTGCATTCTGTTTCCCCGGCCAGGGATGCCCACTCTTGCTGGCTAATTCCTAGCACCCTTCAGATCTCAAGCGTAAAGCTCACTTCCTCACAGAGGCTTTCCCCGGCCATTTGGTATGAACCAGCCCCCTTGCTCCCGTTATTCTCTCATGGCCCTCTGTGCCCTCATAGCAATGCCAAAGTTTGGTGTCTTCACTGGGCTGAAAGCTCCATGAGGGCACGAAGAGGGTCTGTTTTTTGCTCACTCTTGTACCCCTGATGCCCAGCACATAGTAGACACTCAACAAACAGTTATTGAAAGGGAAGAAGAATAAGACAGTTCATCTGTGACCTGTAAAATGCTTTTACATCCCCTCCTGTGGCTTCAATCCCATCCTAATTGATGCTGGCTGGTTGGCTGAAGGAACAGGAGACTTGAGGGCTGCGAGGAATGCCTTAGCCAGCTGCTCTCCCATCCTTCTCTCCCTTGAGGAAGCAGGCTTCCCTTTCTAAGACTAGAAACTTTAAACCAGTGCTTCTCAAACTTAAAGGTGTATATAAATTACCTGGGGATCTTCTCAACATGCAAATTCTGATTCTGGGTGTCTAGGGTCCACCTCAGGGTCACGTCCAAGACTCTGCATCTCTAACAAGCTCCTGGGTCAAACCCATGTTGGTCCCAGGACCTCTGAGCAGCAAGGCTTTCAGTCTACAGCCTCTTTCTGTTTAACACACTACCGATTCCCACGCCTAAGTTTGAATCGCTGCGCCCTCTGCCGGCCACTGAGGGGCATGGCAATCATTGACCAAGTATTAGATAAAGACTGCACGCATGAATTTTAAAACTCATGCAAAATTCTTGGGGAACAAGATCTTCTCCTAAAAGCAGATGGGCACACAGATTCCAATAGCATTAGGAAAATGTACTCCTTTTTTTAAAACATCTTTATTGGAGTATAATTGCTTTACAGTGTTGTGTTAGTTTCTGCCATATAACAAAGTGAATCAGCTATACGTATACATATATCCCCATATCTCCTCCCTCTTGCGTCTCCCTCCCACCTTCCCTATCCCACCCCTCTAGGTGGTCACAAAGCACCGAGCTGATCTCCCTGTGCTATGTGGCTGCTTCCCACTAGCTATCTATTTTACATTTGGTAGTGTATATATGTCCATGCCACTCTCTCACTTTGTCCCAGTTTACACTTCCCCCTCCCCGTGTCCTCAAGTCCATTCTCTACGTCTGTGTCTTTAAGGAAAACGTACTCTTAAGAATACACTCTGGGGCTTCCCTGGTGGCGCAGTGGTTGAGTGTCCGCCTACTGATGCAGGGGACACGGGTTCGTGCTCGGGTCCGGGAAGATCCCACATGCCGCGGAGCGGCTGGGCCCGTGAGCCATGGCCGCTGAGCCTGCGCGTCCGGAGTCTGTGCTCCGCGACGGGAGAGGCCACAACAGTGAGAGGCCCGCGTACCGCAAAAAAAAAAAAAAAAAAAAGAATACACTCTGTAGGGACTTCCCTGGCGATCCAGTGGTTAAGACTCTGTGCTTCCACTTCAGGGGGCCTGGGTTCGATGCATGTCGCAGGGCCAAAAAAAAGAATACACTTCCAGCCATGCTGAGGCAAAGAAACTCCCGGAACTGAAGGATGTTAAGACTGGGGGAGCCCATCTCTGCAGCGATTTTCTTCTTTTGCCACTGTTGGCTTTTCCCACTCTTGTTTTTTTTCTTCATCAGGGCTGCATTATGACTTTCGTGGACCCTGGGCACTTTGAAGTCCCCTTTCTCTATAAAAATTAATTAAAATTTTCATTTTATGACTGCATTGTTATAAAGATGAATAGTCAGAGGAAGATGAATATATAATATATTGTCCTTTTGGAAATAAAAGTTAATTTTTTTCTTCTGATTTTTAGACGAAATTAAAACATTTTCGTGGGTTTCTAAAAATAGCATGGGTCCCTAGCCCAGTCCTCTTGTATCCGCCCTGTTCTCCACGAGGTGGCAGAGAGCGCATTCTTAATGCTATCTGAATCTGTGTACCCACCTGCTTTTAGTGGAAGATCTTGTTCCCCAAGAATTTTGTGTGTTTTAAAATTCTTGTATGCTGTCTCTCTACATACGCCCAAGACTGTACTAGATGCTTTGAGGGCCACTGTGCCGTTCAAGTAGGTGACCAGATTGAACATGTTAAATGACTTAGACATATAATATGTGGAGTGTTTACAATGTGCTAAGTGTCTTAAACATATCTCTCAAGTTTCAGAATAGCTACTATCCACGTTGTACCCAGGAGAGCACCAGAGTTGAGAAGGTGACATCATTTTCTCACATTCCAGGTGAGTAGTTGGCATATCTGGGATTTGAACCCCAGGTCTGTCTGACCCTCTCCACAGGCTGTGACAGGATATCCAGTGAGGTGCCTGCTTGGATGTATACTCCCAAATGTATGTTACACTATCAGGGCCACCAGGGGGCAAGATGTCAGGGAGGGCTGGAGAGTCTTAGGGAGGAGGGAGACTGAAGGTCGGCTTTGGAGCAACAGTCATTGCAGAGATGAAATGGCAGGGAAAGGCATGTGAGGTCACAGAGGTGTGGAGGTGGGCCCCTGGTTCAGGGGGGACCATGAGGAGACTTCCCAAGTGGGAGGGAACTTGAGGTTAGGAAGCAGAGGGCGATGAGGCAGGGTGTGGCTATAGGGCGTGAGGAATTTGGGCCCAGTCTAACGTTCAGTGGGAGGTTCTTTGTTCCCTTGAGTCCTAAAATTTAGTCCTGAATTATCAATAACCTAGCAAAGTTTTATCCATCCTCCCTGTCTCAGTTCCTCATCTGTCAAATGGGAGTTATGAAGCTTGCCCTACCCTCTGAGATGTCAGGAAGTTCAAATGACTGTCAGCCCCACAAGGATGGGGAGGCTGTGTCTGATTCAGGCTGTATCCCCCGGAGCCTGGGTGCTCAGCACACATCTGGTGAAGGAATGGGCATGATATCCCACAAATCCCTTGAAAAGCAGCAACAGGAGACAGCGTGGCTGGAGAAAGCGCCCGGAGCCAGAACAGGGCGTGCTTCTGTGAAACAAAGTTTGATATAAGAAACCACCAGAATCTTTCTGCAGGATTGTGGATTGAGAATTTGCAACCCTAGGCTTTGCTTTTAGCTTTAGGATGTAGGAGGTCAAGTCATTCCATTCTAAATTCTTTTTTTTTTTTTTGCGGTACGCGGGCCTCTCACTGTTGTGGCCTCTCCCGTGGCGGAGCACAGGCTCCGGACGCGCAGGCTCAGCAGCCATGGTTCACGCGCCCAGCCACTCCGCGGCATGTGGGATCTTCCTGGACCGGGGCACGAACCCGTGTCCCCTGCATCGTCAGGCGGACTCTCAACCACTGCGCCACTGGGGAAGCCCCATTCTAAATTCTTATATCTAAACCTACCTTAACTCTAGTATCCTAACTAGGAAAAAAGGCTAAAATGTAGTTTGTCTTCTCTATTTCATGTTCTCCTAACACTTTAGGCACTTAGTACAGATGTAAATTTTTTGGGGGGGAGGAGCTTAAGACAGCAACCAATCTATTATATCTCATTATTTCCTGGGTCAGGAATTAAGACAGGAATTGGCTGGGAAATTCTTCTGCTCAATATGGCAAAGACTGATGTCCTCCGTGGTATTCAGCTGGGGGAGGGGCTGGTCTGGAGGGTCTGAGATGGCTTCACTCACATGACCAGATGCCATTTAACATTTTGTGTGATTATTTGATTAATAACTGTCTCCCTCACTAGTCCAGAAGCTACCAAAGGACCGGAACTGTGTTTGTTTTTGTCTATCATTTTATCCCTGGTGGCTAGCACAGGACCTGGCCCACTGAGGCTTAGTAAATAGTATTTGTTAAATGAATCAATGATGCAATTCTTTTTTTTTTTTTGGCGTGCTGCACGGCTTGCGGTCCCCGACCAGGGATCCAACCTGGGGCCCTGGCAGTGAGAGCGCCAAATCCTAACCACTGGACTGTCAGGGAATTCCCAATGATGTAATTCTTATAACAAGTGTCAGGATCCTCAGAAAAAAGGCATAGGTAGGAGTTAATGATGATGATGATAGTAGCTCAGTAAGTGCCAGGACTGAGCTAAATACTGTGCAACCTGGCTGGATGGCATTATTTATTTACCCCCATTTTACAGATGAGGAGCTGAGGCAGCCCTGATATGGCTTCAAAGGGCAATGCAAGAGGAGCCCCTTTTATGTCCCAAATCAGAGGATCTGGGGTAAACTCAGGAGCCCTGGAGGCCAAGCAAGTTATTTAAATGAGTCATTTGAGAGATAAAAACCTGATGAAATGACAAAAGGCTGGAAGGTATGTTTTCAAATTAGTCACAAACAATGTTCCAGAGTCCCGCTTCTCCATTATCCAAATAAACCATCCCCAACGATGAGGTGGAGATTCACAGATTCACTCTGTCACCACATTCACTTACCCTGTTCCTCAAAATCCACATAATTGTTTCTTCTTCATCCTGGGTTTATTTATTTTTGATGCTTCTGCACAGCTGGACTGTTCTGCCAACATGTTGTAATGCTTCCTTCGTTTCATCAAACAACAGGCTGGCCTGTCATCATGAGAGTAGCATCCCAAAGCCAACGTGGGTTAGTAATAGTGCCCTTGATGGAAGTTGCCTGCGGGGTCAGAGTATTAGCAGATTATCTGATACCCAGGCTTCTTGTGGGCTCTGCCTTGCATGAAGGGCTCTTCTAGATCGTGTTACTGTGATAGGGGAATACCCAGGGTACCAGGAAATTCCTGCCTGGGCAGGGAGCTGACTTCCCGGCACCCCAGGGATTCCAAGCCCAGCTGCCTGCAGCCAATCAACAACGGAGCTGCCTCACACTGACAAGCAAAACGAAGCCCAACAAAAGCAGCTGGAACCCAAACAAACAGACTTGGGTGAGGTTGGGAGGGGGGTCAGGCCTGGCGTCATCCAGGCTCTGGGCCAGGCCGTTGTCTTGGCGACGGCCAGTCGGTTTACCAGCGGGCAGCGGAGCCAGTTCTCTGAGAGGGAAGCCCGAAGAGGGGACTGCGGTGCCTGGGCGGGGTGCGGTTGGGGGGTGGGGAGCTTCTCCAAGTAATAGAAACCCACAGAGAAGGCACTGGGCACTTCCAGAGAGTGGTTTCTTCTCTCAGGAGCCAGGCAGGCTGCCTGGGGGTCAGTGGGCTCAGAGAGGCTGGCCAGCCTGAGAGGGAGGGAAGTGGTCACTGAACTAGCAAAGACGCCTCTGGAAAGGCTGGAAGGTGGATTTACAGCGGTCTTAGCTTTCTGGGCAAAGCATGAATTGAAGTGGATCACAGAGTTCTATAAAACAAAACCCAGAAACAATACATACACACAGCAGCCAGTGGAGGAGAGGCCTTTGGGAACCTCAGAGGTGGCACATGAAAGTGTTTTATGTCCTTCTCCAGGAGCTTTTTTTCTTTTCATTTTCTTTCTTTCTTTTTCTTTTCTTTTCTTTTTTTTTTTTTCTGATGACCACAATTCAAGTCATTGTCTGGAGGAATGAACAGCATTCGATGAAAACAAAACGTTAGAAAACCTCTGTTTTGCAGGGTAGGGCCTAAAAGGTGTTCGTGTCCATGACAGCAGGTTACTTTAGGGTAAATAAGAGACTCCCTTTCTGGCTAAAGTGAGACATTAGTCAAAATAAATGCAATGGAGGAAAGAATCTTGGTACCTTCCTCCAGAAATCTTGCTGCAAAAGTACTTGTCATACCAAAGGACAAATACTGTATGCTTCCTTCCACATGAGGTTTCTAGGCCAGTCATTTCATAGAGACAGAGAGTAGAATGGTGGTAGCCAGGGGCTGGGGGAGGGGAGGACGGGGAGTTACTGTTTAATGAGGATGGAGTTGCAGTTTGGGAAGAAGAAAAGAGCTCTGGAGATGGGTGGTGGCTGGCGTTTGCCCAATGATGTGCATATACTTAATGCCATTGAACTGTACACTTAAAAATGGTTAAAACGGTAAATTCTGTTATGCACGTTTGCCTATATACATATACATATATATATATTAAAGTGTCTGTCACTTAAAGACTGTCTTCTAGTTGTACCAGGAGACAGTGGCGTTTGCTTGGAGGCTGACCCCCAAGGCGTGTTGGCTCAGCTGTCTGAGCCTCTGCTGTGTCATCCATTAAGGAAGGATGCCGGTAAGGAAGAATGGACATGAGGGCATTTAGTGAACAGAAATACACCACAAGAACGTGAAATGTGATTAAGATATTATTTCAAAATTCATTTTTAATGTATCTAAATGCCAGGGGGCAAGTTGAAAGGGGAAGGGGGGAGCTTTGAGGAAACCAAGGAAAAGATTATATTTGGCAGTTATAGGAATTGGAAAAAGCCCAAATATTTTATGAGAGTAGAAGAGAATTTTGGGCTCATTCTCAGAGGCCAGAAGGTATGACCAACTTGGGCTGTCACAGCGATTTAAAATACTTCTCTCTTTTGCTCTGCCTAAATTGAGAAACCATTTAAGCCCACCCATCAGGAGGAAATGAAATGAAATGAAACAATGTCAAAACATCACCTCTCAAATTTCATGAAGGGAAATGGTACAGTTACAACACAATGCTGGGTCAAAGTTTATGGGATCTCGAACACAAATGCATAGTGGAACTCAGGTTACCATCAGAGAGTCCCATTAACTGTCAACAATCTATTCAAATCAATTTTTTTCTCCCCATTTTAAAGATATACACCATTCAGGGACTTCCTGATGGCGTAGTGGTTAAGACTCCATGCTCCCAGTGCAGGGAACCCAGGTTCGATCCCTGGTCAGGGAACTAAATCCCACATGCATGCCGCAACTAAGAGTTTGCATGCCTCAACTAAGGAGCCGGCGATGCGCAACTAAGGAATCTGCCTGCTGCAACTAAGGCCCAGTGCAACCAAATAAATAAATATTTTATAGAAAAAGATATACTCCATTCACCACCACCACCACTTATGCAACATATGTTCCATTAGCATAAGTTAGCACGTGCCAAAGCACTAATCTAAATGTGGTGCATTCCTTATCTTTTCACTCCTTAGAAGAACCACGCAAGGCGAATCTTTTTTATAGATAACAAACTGAAGCTTGTGTTTGAAACTTGTTCTTTCAAGTTTCAAGAGGTGGAGCTGGGATTTGAACCCAGGGAGATTGGCTTCAAATTCTGTGATCTTTTATTCTTTTCTTAATTGGTGCCCCCAGATCACCACGTGAGAATTGATAGAATTAGTCTCCTCATTCTGTGGAGAGTCTGTGGACAATGTGAACACATGTGGCTGAGACAATCAGCGCTCCTTAATTAAACATTAGCTGAGGTAAGCCAGCCATTGCTGGCCTTGTGGTGTATGTGCGATTTCTATCAATTTAATAATTATTAAGAATTGAAAAGATTGCTGAAAAAATCTTATGTTTCACGTTTGTGAAATGTGTATGGGCAAAATGGTTTCATTGATATTTTTTCCTCTAAAACTGTGGACTGCCTACAGATGACCAGTATCTATGGATCAGATGTTCTCTAGGGCATGAGGATGGTCTGATTTCTTTGAGGTAGTATAGCATTTCCCCTCTTTTCTTTCTCCAACTGCCTTCCTGGGGTCTGTCGCTTTGAAGTTGAGGAGAGCAGAAGGAGGTTTTTGGTAATGCCACTCAAGGTGGAGGAGGACTCTGAGCCTGTTACTATAGCAACACAAAGGAGAGAGTTATCCATCCACCCCTCTAACAAATGTTTATTGAGCACCTGTTATGTGGCAGGCACTGTTTTAGGCATCAAAAACTCAATGATGAGTGAGATAAAATAGTTCCTCTTGTGGAGCATCTATTCCAGTGGAGAAAAGAGACATCAAATAAATAAACATAAAAACAATACAAGTCCAGATAGAGATAAGGCTATGAAGAAAATAAAGCAGGAAAAGAGGAAAGAGAGTGACTGGAGTGGAAGTGGAGGCATCTTTTAGACAGTGTGGCCATAGAGAGGGTCATCTGAGGCTCTGCAAAGAGGTTAATCTAATTGCACAAAGAATCTGATTCTCTTATACATACTCCATCCCAAGCCCAGACCCCACTCTCAGTAGGACCACTTTCTTCTTGTTCACCTTCTCCCACAGAATCTGAGGGGGACCCATTTTCCTAAACCCTCAGCAGCAGAATGGAGGTGGATCATGGACATTTTAGGAAGGGGATAAGGAGAAGGTGAAGCCAGACCGTGGGGAGGGAAGGAAAAGGTTCAAGGGCTTGGAGACCCAAGGGATGAAAAGTGTAGTGAGTGTTCATTGATTACCTACTCAATATCCATTCCTCTTCTCCCCACTTCCAAACAGCACCCAGACTCTCCTCCTGGGTTTGGATGAGATGTCAAGGGGGAGTCCTGACTGTTTTAAGCCAGTCAGGAGAATATCAATCCGTTTTCCTCCGTGATTGGCTCAGATGGAAGTGTGATGCTTGAGTCTTCTGATGCATATGGAGGTGAAATTCTCTCCTCTCTTGGGGTAGACACGGATACAGGTGTAGGTCCATCTTGTGACCTTGATGGAAGCCATCCTGAGGACAAAGCCACCACATGGAAGAGGGCAGAGAGCAGAGAAGTGGAGCCAGACTCCCAGTTGCTTTTGAAATCCCTAGCACTGGATTTTTCCCTTTGTGAACCAATTCATTCATTCAAAACATCCTATATGCTTGTTATTTGCTAGACACTTTTCCACATGCTTGAGAAAAATCCCCGTCCAGTTTTCTTTGGCTTTCCTTTTACTAGCATGGGAGGAGTGATGGGCAGATGATCATCAGAGTCAGACTGCTTGGGTTTAAATCCTGGCTCCACCACTCCCTGGCTGTGTGACGTCAGGCAAGTTATTTAACCTCTCTGTGCATCAGTTAACACATGCAAAAGGAGATAATTCTAGTGTCTGCCTCATAAGATTGTTGTGAGGATTAAATGAGATAAGGTAAAGGGTGTAGGACAATACCTAGTCTGTGACATGCTGCCCCAATCACACCTTGGGAATAGAGGACTTATTTCTCCAGCTACTGGGAATGCTCAGCTCCAGGCCTTTGCAACGATTGCGCCAGTTGAAGGTGATCACGTTACTCAAGGCCATGGCCTCTTTAGGAGAACAGTTTACATCCAGTGATTGGTCTATGGGGAGCTATAAAGGCCTGGACCCCCTGCCTCCTCTCAGGACCACTCTGAAAGGCCACCCCAGTTCTAGAGCTCTCAAGGGTTGACGGAGGCTCTTGTTGGGCTTCCATCTCAGCTCTCTTTCTCCCTCTGCCCAGTCCTGCTTCTTTTCCCTCCCTTTCTGCAGGTGTTGATCCAAACAGCACATCCTGCAGGCTGGTCTCAGAGTCTGCTTCCTGGTACCCCACCTATGACTCAATAAACGTTAGCTGCCATCGTCATCATCCAAAAGCATCCTGGGTGAGAGAGAAAATAAGAGAAAGGGTGCAAAGGGGAGAGGTTTCCCTACTAACTGGGAGAGGTCACGTATATGGTTTTAAAGTTTCTTGGGGGCAGGATTTTGTTTTCTCGAATCTGGAGAGGTATCAGGACCCTGGTGTTCACAGTCTGAATCTGGGCAATAAAACCCGGGATTTAGCTCTAAATCCTTGTCCGAGCTTTGCTAGAGGAGGAAGCCTGCTTCTGTCCTCTGGCTTTTTAAGTTAAGTGATGGTGATGCAGGAAAACAGGCTGGCTGTGCCCTTTTTTTTTTTTTTTAACATCTTTATTGGGGTATAATTACTTTACAATGGTGTGTTAGTTTCTGCTTTATAACAAAGTGAATCAGTTATACATATACATATGTTCCCATATCTCTTCCCTCTTGCGTCTCCCTCCCTCCCACCCTCCCTGTGCTTTTTTTTCTTTTTGAAATTAATTTTTATTTAAAAAAATTACATAACACATTGTTATGGAAAATACAGATATTTTCTAAAGATGGTCTAAGTGTATTCCAACATTTTTTTTTAACATCTTTATTGGGGTATAATTGCTTTACAATGGTGTGTTAGTTTCTGCTTTATAACAAAGTGAATCAGTTATACATATACATATGTTCCCATATCTCTTCCCTCCTGCGTCTCCCTCCCTCCCACCCTCCCTGTGCTCTTTTTTAAATGTCAGTAGATTCAGTTGAACCCCACAAGCATCATTGGAGGGCCTGCCATGGGCAAGCACTGTGTTTGTGCTTGTGCATGTGCATGTGAGGGTGGGGCTGGGGAGAGGGGGAGAGAGAGAGAGCGCGAGCGTGAAATACAGAGATAAGAAAGACAGACTCCCTACCATTTGCAGGGGAGATAAGCCATGTTCCCAAATAACATATTGCATAGCACGATGGTGTGTGCATCAAATTTAGAACCAGATGGACCAGTGCTCAAATCCTGAGTTGAATCCTAGTACTGTTACTGAAGAATGTAGTTTTATATCAGGGGTAGCACAAAGAGTGATGGGGACCAATGCATAGGAGACAGTAATTCTGGAAAAGGGCACTGTCTTGTGTTCGCTGTGTAATTTAAGAATATTCAACTCTGCTATAGAAAACAAGAGAAGTTATGTACAGAAGGAAGTCGCTTATCAGCTATTTTAGACACAGATTAAACAGAATGTGTGTGTGCTGAAAATAGATAAAATGATGAAAGAAATGAGAATGTAACTTACCGACAGAGGACTACAAAGACCAAGTAAACCTCAAGCATTTACAAGGCTTGGATCGTGTCTTCTCCAGGTGGAAGCAATGTCACTCCCAAGATGGCCGCCCAATGGCGACACTCATTATGTCCAAGAAACATAGATGAAATCCATAACTGCTCAGCAGATTAACTGGGGTGCTGCAGTATGACCTGGGTACCTGCCCCTGAATCTTCCTGACAGGGACAGTTTGTGCCTTGGCCCCAGGCGCCACCTTCCAGCTGACCCCCTTAGCTTGGCTTCACCTCTGAGCCCTGTTGCCACACCGTTAGGAGGGAAGGCTGCTGTGGCAGAGAGAGAATGAGATATGTGAATGTGTGTAATCCAGGATTCAGGTAGGTGACCCTTCTACCTGCTTGCACTTACCTTAAGTGTGTTTGCCTGTTTCTTGCTTCTCACCGTGTTTTAAATTGATTAAATAAATTGTGTGATTCAAGTATTGTAATTTGGCCTGCAAGCCTTTCTGCTCTGTGACCTCTGGGATAGCCTGCCTGGAGGTATAGTTGGATGATACCGTTGCTTCAACGTAGCTTCCCAGATGACAGGGGAACGTTAGGTGAGGCTTCCTGGAAGCCAAGCCCGAGCAAGGGATTCTTGTGGGACTGATTTTCGAGGGAGTTCTCTCCAGAGAAAAAGTGTGTGACAAAGTGAGGAAAACAGGATAGGAGCTGGGAAGAGGCCACACAAATATGAGGTTCTGCTGAAGTGTAACCTCAGCCCGGCCCCGTGCAGAGTTCTGGAGTGTAGATGGTGCCGCAGACTTGGCCTCCCTGAAGGCAAGAGGGCCAGTCTTTCGTACCTTGTACTTGGGGATGATGTACCAGCTTAGAAAAGGGGGTTTGGGGGTGGTACCAGCAGCATCTGCTACAAGTGATCAGCCCAGGTAAGTCGTAGGGTCAAGGGAGGGAAGACAGAACTTAGTAGGTTGGGAAAGTAGTGGGAACAGGGATTAGAAAGACAAGGTACAATATGACTTGGTGGGGTCTGGAAACCAGAGAGAGAAGTTAAGACCTGGTTCCACAGGTAGGGAGCTATAGGGAGCCACATGTGTGCTCTTGGGCACGTGTGTGTTTTGGAGAAGAGCTTCGGAAGAGCCATGTGGCGGTGGCATGTGTTAGGCAAAGAGAGCAGCTGGGCCTGGCTGGGCAGTAGTACAGGTAGCTTAGAGCATCTTCCTCCTCTGTGGCCTTTGGGTAGCTCTATACACTCAGAAGCCTACTTCCCAGGGTCTAGTACGCAGTCATCTCCCTGGCCTCCATCTTACAGAGTCTCTGTTCTCTTAAGAATCAGCCTTGTCTGGAAGGAAAAGGGACTGGTGCAATATGCCCAAGAGGTAAGCCTCCCTAAGCCAGGTGTGGGGGGGGGGGGCAAGGATGGGGAGAGCTACATTCCTGAAGGCTCTCCCTCAGAGAAGGACACCTCATAAAAAACTCAGCAGCACATCCAGGCTGGCTGCAGAGCGCTGACTAATGCCGGAGTTGTTATGCGAGTTGCCAGCTCGCTCCAAGTGGGGTTACCTGATCTCTAAGTAATATAGAGTTGTTAAGCCTTTGGCTTTTATCCGAAGCACTGTGGCCACCTGGTCAGTGGCAGACTGAAGATTCTTGGCCTGAGACCAAGCCACCCTCCATGAAATGATCCTTCCTCTGTGCAGAGGTTTTGACTGTCTATCAAAGCCTTAAGAACAGTGGTTCTTAAACTCCATCATGAGAAACACTCCCTGGAGTGCTTTCTAAAAGCGCAGATGTCCGGGCCCCACTTGCAGAGATTTGGACTCTGTATGTCTGGGATGGGGGTGAGGGATTTGCATTTTAAATAATTACCCTGGTGACCGGGAACAGATGGTCCAAGCAACATAATTGGGGATAGGGAAGAAGACCCAGCATTTATTTACTTAGGAAACCCAACAGCCCTGTGAAGTAGGTAATATTATTTTCATTATTCTCAATTTACAGATGGATAAACTTAGGTTCAAAGGGTTTCACTAAACTGCTCAAGGACTCAAATAGTAAATGACAAATCTAGGATTCTGACCCACTGAACTGTGCTGCTATGTGAGATCAAGAAAAAGACCAATAGATCTAGCTGACTGCACACATAGGTAGGCTTGTGTCCTGACACTCTCCAATATAAGCCCACTATAGTCAGGCCAATGGTATCAGCTAGGAACAAGCTGGGTTATGCTGCAATAACAAGTGAGCTGCCAAGTTCATTTCTTGCTCACATTACATGGCCATTCAGACCAGCAGGGGGGTCTGTTCATTACGGTAACTCAGGGATCTGGGCTGATGGAAGCTCTGGCTTGACATGTGCTTCCGCTAATACAGAGGTAAGGAGAGGGGACACTGGTTCTTGAGCCATGCATTTCTGTCTGGAAATGACATGGGTGTCACATCTACTCAAATTTCGATGGCCAAGTAAGTCCTTGAGCCATGCCTGAGTTCATCAGGGTGTAAAAATGTAAACAAGAGTATAGTTCACCAGGCCAACCTGCTCATCAGATCCTGACATGCTTGCATCTGTCTGAACCGGCCTGGCCCTGAATGTCGGCCAGCCTAACTGGACCCGGGTATCTAATTCTAGACTCACCTGCCACCAGCTCTGGGCAGCCTTTCCCAACCTACCCAGGCTGGTTTATGTTCTCCGGTGTCCAGGCCCTCAGAGGGCCCTGGGCTGATCCCCATTAGGGCACATGTCATGTTGCATTGCAGCTGTTACTCATCTGTCCCCCATCCCACTGGGTTGAGGGCTCCAGGGAGATGTGGGTGTGTAGCAGTGACAGGCCTTGCCGCTCTAGCCCCTGGAAGGCAGGAGGTCAGAGTGATGAAGAGCTGGGTTCTGGCCTTGTGGGAGCTATCCTCCTTTCCCCACAGGAACAGGATTTCAAGGAGCCTTAGAAAATGGGGAAGAGGAAGGCAAGAAATCTATGACTTCAGGATGAAACAGCTGCAGATGAGGAAGAAGACCCCCTGCAGAGGGAGTGGGCTTTTTCCAAGACTTCACTGCCCATCATGGAAAGACTTGTCTCAAACCCAGGTTAGTCACTGCCTGGAGCTGGCTGTGTCACCACAGGGTGAACTTCAAGTCTAAGCGGAGGGCATGCTGCAGCTGGGGGAAAATCCTTGCTGTCCTAGCTCTGGGGTCCCTGATGCTCATTAAAGGCCATTGTTAGCAAAGGGCCAGGTGTTAGTGGTTTCCTCGGAGAGAGCGGCCTGAGTCCTGTCACGTCACAGCCTCTGGGGCCTGGGGAAGGCTATTTGGGGTCAAGAACAGGAATCAATGCCCGTCTAGCAAGGGCATTGACATGACTCTGATGCGGGACTCTGCAAGGTCTGGGTCACCTCTTGGGCACTCACACCTGGAGTAAACACAGAAGAGAGGCAAAGACCGGGACTGTGCATGGGAGTAAAGTACGTGGCCTTGTGCTATACAAGGCAGGGTCCATCGCTGCCATCCTGACCTCAGAGACCCTCTTCCTCCCACTTCCCACCTCACACTTTGGGCTCTGGGGGATGAACCATTTTTCAGTTCTCAGGGTACCTCACGCTCTCTCACTTCTGGGCCTATGTGTGCTTTAACCCCGACACAAATCTCAGCCTCTTCACTTATTTTTCCATAAGAAGTTAAGCTTTCAAGTGTTTTGTCTCTTTGTGGTGTGGCTTTCCCTGAAGTTTGAGGGAGGGGACTCTTCTAGGGCGGGTCCTGTTGCACAGTGTCCAGCTAACCCCTTCCTTCCCACCAGGGAAGTCCCTATATATATTCTTTTCAAGATTCTTTGCCATTATAGGTTATTACAAAGTATTGAGTATGATTCCTTGTGCTATACAGTAGGACCTTATTGTTTATCTGTTTTTATTTATAGTAGTGTGCACATGTTCATCTCAAATTCCTTGGACTTCCCTGGTGACGCAGTGGTTAGGAATCCACCTGCCAATGCAGGGGACACAGGTTTGAGCCCTGGTCCGGGAAGATCTCACATGCCGCGGAGCAACTAAGCCCGTGTGCCACAACTACTGAGCCTGGGCTCTAGAGCCAGCGAGCCACAACTACTGAGCCCGCGCACCTAGAGCCCATGCTCCGCAACAAATAGAAGCCACGGCAATGAGAAGCCCAAGCTCGGCAATGAAGAGTAGCCCCCACTTGCTGCAACTAGAGCAGCCCGTGAACAGCAATGAAGACCCAATGCAGACAAAAATAAATAAAATTAATTAATTAATTTAAAAGTAAATTAATTAATTAATTAAAACCCCTCAAATTCCTAATTTATTCCCCACCCTTTCTATCCCCCTTGGTAACCAAAAGTTTGTTTTCTATGTCTGTGAATCTATTTCTGTTTTGTAAATAAGTTCATTTGTATCCTTTTTTTAGACTCCACGTATAAGTGATATCATATGATATTTGTCCTTGTCTGACTTACTTCACTTAATATGATAATCTTTAGGTCCATCCATGTTGCTGCAAATGGCATGATTTCATTCTTTTTTATGGCTGAGTAATATTCCGTCACATATATGTATATCACATCATCTTTATCCATTTATATGTCTTGGCTTTTGTAAATAGTGTTGCTATGAACATTGAGGTGCATGTATCTTTTAAAATTAGAGTTTTCTCCAGATATATGCCCAGGAGTGAGATGGCAGGATCATATGGTATGTATATCTTTTCTTATTCATGGGATTAGCTCCCCAGCCAAATGGGAAGTGTCACCTCTTCTCCAGAGGAGTAGGAAACTCCATAACCATTGCCAGGCCACATACACAAGTGTACCACTGGGCAAGTGGCAATGGGGAAGCTCTGATCCAGGCTGCCTCCAAGGCCAAGGGCACAGGTTCGTCAGTCACACTCAGCCTGCAGGGCTTCTGTCTGGCCTGCAGATGCCTTTCTTTTATTTAAAAAATACAGCCAACATTCAGAAACTGACACATTTCACAAAACAGCTCAGCAGATCTGGCCACGGTGGGACTGTGTTCCAGCACAGCACAGTCCCCGAGCTGAGAAGCTGCCCTGTGTTAGCTCAGCTCTCCGATTTGCCATGGTCCTCACCATTCCTGCAATATTTGCTTTGGTGTCATCTGAAATAGAGCACACACATGGTAGCTTTTCTCCTTACTGTGGGATTAGAGCAAAGCTCTCAACTTCCCTGAGACCCCTGTATCTGCAAGATGGAGTTCCCCATTGCTCCCCTGAGTCTGGGGTGAGGACTGGATGAGAAAGTCCTTGGGAAGCAGAAGGTACTCTGCTCCCTCCCCCATGTGCTGCTCTTCTACTTCCTCTCCCCTTCCCCCGGCTTCCCAGACCCCACTGTGTCAGCTTCCCAGACCCAACTGCTTCCCTCTATGGAAGCTCCTCGCTGCTCTCTAAAGGGCTTAGGTGGCTCCTTGCTTGGCAGCTGGATCTGCCTTCCTAGGATGGGAGGGCTGGAGGAAACTACTCGCTGCTGCTGTACCTGCATCAGTATGAGGTCTCTAGCCAGGAAGGATGCGTATGTCACGAGGAAGTGGTGACTGGGGTGGAGGGGGGCTCTGATAGCTGGGCTTGGCCTCAGAACAACTAAAAATAAGGTTTGAAAAGTAGCCAACCACCTCCCTCAGGTGACCACCAGATGGGTGATTACCACCCATTCCTTTTCCCAAAGGAAAAGTCTTTCCTTTATAATCCTGAGGTCCTTGTTCGAGAACCAGGTGTGACAGCCACTGCAGGAAAAGTCAGCAGGGTTTGCTCAGCGCTGCTGGGAAATAGCTACTTCTTCCCTCCTGACGCTATTAAGCTAGCGGACCTTTTGTGTTTTTTGTTTTTTGCGGTACGCGGGCCTCTCCCGCTGCGGAGCACAGGCTCCGGACGCGCAGGCTTAGCGGCCATGGCTCACGGGCCCAGCCGCTCCGCGGCATGTGGTATCCTCCTGGACTGGGGCACGAACCCGTGTCCCCTGCATCGGCAGGCGGACTCTCAACCACTGCGCCACCAGGGAAGCCTCATCTAGAGGACCTTTTAAAAGGTTTTAAACTTTTATTATTTCTTGAAATAAAGTATCCTCCCATTCCAAAATGAATTGGGCTTCAAATGCATTTCCCCAAATTTTATTTGTTTTGATTACAAAAGTAATCCGTTCATGTTCATTTACAGAAAAATTTGGGAAATGTATAAAGACACAGAAGGAAATTAAAACCTCTCATCATCACTTGTTAATATTTTGGTTCATGTCATTCCACATTCTTTTCTTTGTACTCCCGATCATATATATGTATTTTCCACATGTACATGTTGGGTCTCATTTTACATACTATTTTATAATGCACAGCATAAGTCCTGGCAAAGATTAGGCAATAAATATCACCAAGGCTAATAAATATCACTTATGGAGTGCTTACAATATGCCAGGCATGATGTTAGGTGTTTTATATGCATTATCTCACTTAGTCCTAATAACGATGCTATGATACAGGAACTTACTCATGTCTTACAGATGGGAAACTCAGAGAGGCCCAGAGAGGTTACGTCACTTGCTACAAATGTAGTCAATGAGATGGACAAATGCCGTTTCTGGTATTTTGGTATGAACAAAATGCACACTTGCTGGTTTAAAACTTTTTAAAAAATGATTTAAGCAGTGCCTTACCACCTACTCAGGTGAGAATTTTTACTGAGAAAGATGTGAAAACGTGTTCTGGTCTTGGAGGCAGGAAGTCTGGCTCTGCAACTGACTAGTTGTATGATCTGGAGTAAGTAACTTAAGCTCCCCGTCCCTCAGTTTCCTGGTCTACAAAATGGGATTTGTGTGGGGAGAAGGGTTAGTACTGTGTCTGGCATAACAGAGTGTTTGATATGATCGACAAATGTTGATGACAGTTGGAAAAACATCAAGAAATCAAAGGTACATAACATGAAGCTTGCTCTAAAAGGCTCACCCATGACATTTCGGGGCAATGTCAGCCAGCGTGGGGCTGATGAGGACTGTGATCTTGGCTGGTGGTGAGTGTCTCCCCACCCCCTGCCCCGAGGCCATGTTCACCTTCTAGGAAGGACTTCTGAGCTGCAGCAGTAAAACTACTTATCAATTTGTCTTTCAGAAACAGGTAATATCTCAATATGCCCAATTCCTAAAATAGCACATTTGCATCTCTAAACTTTTTGTGGTTTAAATAGAAGTCAATGGCTGGGGAAAATGAAAAAGCACAGGATACCTGAATTTGAATAAATTTGAATCGCATTGCAATTAAGGGTCTCCCAATTTCCCTCCTTCTTTGTGGCTGTTTAAATTCTCTGAGCCTCAGTTTTTCCAAGTGTCAGTACTACCTCCCTCTTCAAGATAGTGTGGGGCAGGGCTTCCCTGGTGGCGCAGTGGTTGAGGGTCCGCCTGCCAGTGCAGGGGACACGGGTTCGTGCCCTGGTCCGGGAGGATCCCACATGCTGTGGAGCGGCTGGGCCCATGAGCCATGGCCGCTGAGCCTGCGCGTCTGGAGCCTGTGCTCCACAACGGGAGAGGCCCCAACAGTGAGAGGCCCGCGTACTGCAAAAAAAAAAAAAAAAAAAAAAAAAGATAGTGTGGGGCAAAAAGCAATATGTGTGAAGGTTTTAGCTCAGGGTCTTTGTCATAATAAATAATACCCTTTATGAGGCTGTATATATGAGGTGGTCTAGAACACAGGCTTTGAGGTTAGATCTGGGTTAAAACCCTAGTTCTGCCTTTCACAAGCTCTGTCACCTTGGACAAGTTATTTTGCCTCTCTGAGCCTACCTCACGGGGTTCGTATGGCCTGAGCACTTATGTATGTAATACCTGACCCGGAGTAGGCATCCAACACCAGATACTATGATGAGGTCCTCCTTGCTGTCTCTTGGTCACTCTGCCTTTTTGATCCCTGTAAAGCCTGAACTGCATGACATAGCCCTGATTATACGCTGCCTTGTATTGTCCTCTTGTTTTTTTTTCATGCGCTTTAACTCTGGCCCTTTTCACGAGGCTCAGACCCTTGAAGGTGCCATTTGGAACCTAGACTTCTTTAGTATTCCTTCCAGGGACTCACATATGTGCGGGCTCAATAAATCTTTGCTGCCTTGAGTTGCATCTGATGGATGGCTCTTTCCCTGTTGATTTCTCAAGGTTTCTCCCAGACTGAGCTAAAACCCTTGGGGAAAATTGCAGCAGCCTGCCGGAGTCCCCAGTGCCCTGAGCTCTTGGCTCTGCTGAAAATGACAAATGGAGAAGCTGCAGGGCCTGAGTGCCACTGCAGGCATCTGACAGTGAAGGAGAGGGGCCGCTTAGCCTCCCTCCCTGACCCTCCCGGCCACCTGACTCAGCAGCAGTGCCTGTGGCTTAGTGGCACAACTGTGGCCTTAAATGGCACTAGAGCTTAAGATGCTTCCCTTATTTACATAGCTGCTGTTTTAATGACTAGAGTAGGTCCTTCTGTGGTCCCAGCAGGTAATGGGAAGGAAAAGTTAAACAGACATGAAAAAAGTGAGGGAGGAGTAGAATGAGGACCCGGCTGTAGATTTTCAACATTTGTATTTCGTTTCCCCAACTGAGTATAAGTCATTAAAGAGGGGAACATCCCACCCTCACAATTCCTCAATTATTTCTAATAGTTTTACCACTAGAAGAGGGACCAAAGACTCACTAAAGTAAAATAATTGACATTTGGTGTCAGGGCAGAGCTGAGGGGTGAGTATGCTAATTTGCATATCTACAACTCTTTGTGAGTGTAGTTTCATCATTCAAGTCTGTTTATGAGTATTGGGCTACTTTGTAGAACAAATAACTTGTCTGATTTTAGGGATTGTAAGGTCATTCGTTCATTCATTTAACAAATATTTATTGAGCTAGGGGCTAGGTTCTGTGAATACAGAGATTATTCATTGGGCAAATATTTGCTAAATCCCCTGCACCTGTCTGGGGATGGAGCCGTGAAGGAGACAGGCATGGGCCCTAGCTTTGCAGACCAAGTGGGGAATAAGTGGCAAATGAGTGGCCAGTATAATATACAGTGCAAAGTGCTAAGAGGGATTACACAGGGTGCTGAGGAAGTTCTCAGTAAGAATCCCAGACCTAGACTTGGGGGTTCAGGAGAAAGTGACAGCTAAGCTAAGCCTGATAGAAAACAGGAGTCGGCCAGGTGTGGAGGTGGGCGTAGAGAGGCAGGAGGGAAAATTGTTACAGGCAGAGGAGAGACCAAGTGCAAAGGAACTGGAGGAGATAGGCTAGGTTATGCTGCAGTTAAAAAAAAACAAAAGCCTCAGCCTCTAAGTAGCTTAACACAAGGAAAGTTTCTTTCTCACTCAAGAGAAGCCTGATGTGAGATCGGGGCAACTGTTTTCCATGGGGTGACTCAGTGATCCAGGATGCTTCCATCTCAAGACTCCACCATTTCAACATATGGCTGAGGAAGGAGAGAGAGAGAGAGAGAGAGAGAGAGAGAGAGAGAGAGATGAGCTGGATATTCAATGCTTTAGTCTGGGAGTAACCACAGGACTTCTGCTCACAACCCATTGGCCAGAACTAGTCACATGGCTCCATCTAATTGCTGCAGGATAAGAAATGTAGGTGAGCATATTTAACATTTGGTGAATGACACTGTCTGTGCCGTACAGAGAGTGTAAGTCGCACACTGGGAAACAGCTAGTCATTCCGAATGGCTGGAGCTTATCGTGTTTGTGTGTATTGGGGGTTGGTGGGCAGGGCTGGGGAGAGAAATTGTAAATAGTGAGATAAGCTGAGGCCAGTCACAAAGGGCCTTACAATCCATTTTAATGTTGAGGAATTTGGACTTTATGGAGACATGGTAGAATTTTATTAGGATAATACTGGCATTCCAGAAAGTTCATCTTAGAAAGATCAGGCTTTCTTATAGAGACTGAGAGGGAGGCGGCAAGATTGGGGAACGGTTAAGAAGTTTTTGCCGTTGATCGGGTGAGAGATGATGGTGCCTGAACAGGAAGGATGAGATGTGAGGATGAGAGAGGTTGGTGCATTCTCAAGGGAGAATCTGGCTGGTGGTGTTAACTGGGGAGTCATGAAGGTATAGAGGGTATTTGAAATCAAGACTATGGAAAGTTGAATTAAAACAAAATCCCTGCTCTTGAGTAGCTAAAAGTCTAGTGTGGGGTGGGAGCCAGGCATAAAAACAAATATTAGAATTCAAGGTGAATGGTAGAACACTGACGAATGTACAAGGCTTAGTGATGGCACAAAGCCTGCAGGATCAGAGAAAGCTTGACAGCAGAGGGCAAGACTGAGTGAGAGTTAGGTAGGTGGGTCAGGGAAGGGCAGTCCCTGTGGAAGGAACAGCATGTGCAAAGGCCTGGAGATGTAAACGCAGCCTCGCCCAGCCAAGGCAAGTCTTGGTTCTGGAGCACTTCAAGTGTGCTCATCTAAGAGGAGAGGCCGCAGCTGCACTGGAGGCCTTGAGGAAACACCTGTCCATCAACATCTCAGCAGCGCAGCCTAAGTAGGAGAGCAGTTTTACATGATTGAAGAATTCAGGAAAAGGTGGCATCTTTAAAAACTTTTAAACATGTAATTTTATCATGAAAGTCTTCAAACATAAAAAAGTAGAGAAAATAATACAGTGAACCCACATGTATTCATCACCCAGTTTCAGTAATTCTTAACATTCTGCCAGTCTTTGTTCATTTACTTATTTCCCTCTCTCTTGATTACTAGAGTATTACTTTCAGCTTTCTACTATGAAGAAAGATAGTGGAGGAGAGTATAATGAACCCTCATGTACCCATTACCTAACCCCAGGAAACATCAACCCAAGGCCATGCCCCCATCTGATTACTCCCCTAGCATCATGTCATTTCACCTGTAAATACTTAAAAGAATATATCTCTAATAAGGACTTAAAAATATAACTGCAGTATCATTATCACTCCTAACAAACTGAAAACTACTTCATAAGGTAGCATTTAAAAAACTTTGGGGAGGTGTTTGGTAAAGCCAGAAAATCCTGTGACTGTGCGTAAATGTGGGTGCTCAGGTTGGTATAAATCTGATTCCTTCAACCAGGTCACACCGGCCAAGCCAGGATCAGATTGGGGGTGGGTGTGGAGGAGAAGGAGTTGGAGTGAATTTAGGGAAAGGTAGGGTTGTGGGTAGGAGGCTAGTTCAGAGGTCAGCAGCCTATGGGGCAGGAGAAGCTCTGAGCACACCCAGGGAGCCCCCTCAACCCTACTGGGTGGCCTTGGCAGGCAGGAGGCTTCCATCCAAGGGAGAGAAATTCGGAGAAGAAGGGATGGAGCAGGAAACAGAGAGAAGGGGGTGGGAAGAGAGAGAGGGGCTGATACAGAGAAAGAAAAAGAGGAAGGGGAGAGCAAAACTAAATAATGACGGAACGCCCACAGCATGCCAGGGGTCGAGGTCCTACCTCTGCCCCCCTCCCGGCTTCCAGGAGAGAGGCTCCCCCAAACCTGCCTGGTCTCTTGCTCATCCCTTTAGTGAGTTACTGTATCTGTGGTGGGAGGTTCGGAGCAGGTATGTACGTATCTATTAGCAAAGGGTGTTCTGTGTCTTTGGCAGAAGAGGGGAAGGGCTCCACCAGCACCAGCGGGGCAACCTGCATCAGGGCCTTGGCAGAGCCGAGGAGGTGCTGTCCGCAGGATGGCATCCGCCAAAGCAGGGAGAAGGAAGGCAGCAAAAACGAAGGGGTTGAGCCTCCCATCAGAGAGAGCCCTCGAGGGTGCTGTTGAAATCCTTCCCCTGGGCTCCGCTGAGTGTGGAGAGCGGCACACTTGGTTTTGACCTTGAGCGCTCCTTCTAGGCAAAAGCAGCGCAGGGTGTGGGGAGGGTGACCTGGGTAAATAGGAGGGTCTTGGGTTTGGGTAAATCCGCTGGGAGAGTCTCTGGACCTCCTCCCTCAACGCCCACCCGTGGTCCGGGCGTGGGTCAGGGGGTGGCCCCGGCTGCCGCTGTGGCTGGTGCGGTCTGGTCTGCTGTCTCCCAGATGGAATCGCTGAGGGTGATGCCACTGGGAGAGAGACGAACTTCGAGGCCAGAGTGTGCCCTCCTTGAGAACTTTGGGGGAAAGGGCGATGGGGGCTGTGCCAGCCGGTACCCTGGCTGCCCCAGGACTCCAAGCACCCCACTGCCCCCAGTTCCTGATGAAGTCCTGGGCCCGCGCCTCCCGGAGCTTTCTAGTTCCATCTCAGTCAGGTGCTCATTTTCCAAACCCGGCGGAAGTGCCCCCAGGAGCGCAGAGACAGCGGTTCCTTAATGGCCAGTCGGCCGGTTGGCGCCACCCTGAGAGCACTTTTGCAGAGCGCTTCCTTCTGGGACGTCTGGGATGGATTGCCAGAGGCCCCTGGTCCGGTGAGGAGCCTGACCCAGGGAAATCTCTTTCTGCCCTTTCATTCTAGGCAAGTTACAGGCCGGAGGTGAGTCGCGTTGATTAGAAACTGCACAATGGGCTGGTGGCCACATGAGGCCCAGGGGATGAAATCACCAGTGGTGTAACTAAACTTCCCAGATAGCAATGTTGGTGAACACATAGCAAAAGGAAGTAGACTAAATCAATCCGATCTGGGGACTTGTCTTCATCTGTAAATAGTAATAATTAGCACATTGAATTCTTATTATGTGCTGGGCACTGTTCTGCTAAGCATTGTTCTAATGCATCTCGTGCATGTTTTAAACACGCATTATCTAATTGCATAACATTATTCCTGATTTTACAGATAAAGAATCTGAGCCACTAAGGGATGACATCACTTGGCCAAGGTCACACAGCTTCTGGGGTCAGTGCTCTGTTTCGCCTTTGTGAAGAAGTGGGAACATGCATTGCACTTTTCTGAAGGAAAAACAAGCTGATGTCAGGAATTCTTTCAAGAAAGCAAATTTCAGGGCCGTTGCTGAGATCACCACCCATTCAGCAAATGTCCCAAACGCTGAATGGTCTTCTGTGTCAAAGCACTTGGCATAACTGCTGTTTACCATGATGACCTGCAACCACCCAAGAAAGGTTAATTTGTGGTCTCCAGATCTGTTTAATAAGGTGGGGGAGCAAGTAACAAGCTTTGAAAAGGTCTCCATCAAAACCAAATTAACAAAGTTAAACACCTATAGGAATTAACCCCCCTCTTTGAAAATCTTGGCTACTCTGGTAACTCATTCTAGAGGATGCTTAGTTTTAAACATTGTCCCCTCTGGAGGAGCTCTGCTCTGATGTCACCAGTGTTGCTGTTGCATCTGCGTAACAGGAACAAACAGTGTCTCTCCACTATTTCCCTGACAAGGACTTCCGGAAGATGGCGGGACCACGTGGTGAAGTTCTTTTTCTTCCACCCATCTCAGTCTGAAATTCCCCCAGAGCTCGGAGCCCTCTGATGCAGCCGGCTGTTTCCCCAGCAGTTGCTCTGGCATCTTGCCCCCTTTACACAAAGCAATCACTGTTGCAGAAAATGAGGGTCCTGTGACCATTTGGCACCATCCACTGCCTGGCATTTGTGTGGGAGAAGGAACTTTTTCTCCCTGACAATAGATTCTGATCACAAACCAGGCCCGTTTCAGAGAAACGGCTTCCACAGAATGACTTTGCCTAGAGGTAAAGAACTGAGTGGTAGAACAGAAATGATTTCCTGCGGGAGCCTGTTCACGTCACTGAGACACGAGTGAGGGCTGGGAAGGCCCCATACAGCTTTCCACCTCCCACCCTGACGGCTATCAACTCTCGCTCAAGGTGTTCTCCCTTAACTCTGGTCCTCTCCTAGAATTTGTTTCAGACAATGGCATATCTGGTCCCTGGCCACTGTGATGGGCATCCTGTAGTTAGTGGTCTAGGATTCCAGCCTTACCTCTGAACGCAGGTGTAACGATCCTTTCTTACAGGTAGCATTTCCCCGGGTTACTTTACTAAGAAATTAACATTAGTATAATACCATTAACTAAACTACAGATTTTCTTTGGATTTCCCCAGTTTTCCCACTAATGTCTTTTTTCTGTTCCAGGATACCAGATTGCATTTAGTTGTCAAGTCTCTTCTGATCTGTGAAAGTTTCTCAGTTGTTCCTTATTTTTCATGACCTTGACGCTTTCAGGTGTTTTACTGAATGTCCCTCAATTTGGATTTATCTGAGTTTTTCTCAGGATTAGACCAGGGTTATGGATTTTCTGGAAGAATACCACAGAGGTGAACTGCCCTTGCTTTTCACACCATATCAGATGGTACATGACACCAACATGACTAATCAGTGGTGAGGTTAACCTTGATCACATGGGTAAGGCGGCTTTGTCAGTTTTCTCCACTGTAAAGTTACTGTTTATCCCTTTCTAGACTCTACTTATTGGAAGTGAATCACCATGTCCAGCCCACTTGCAAAGGGAGGGATATGAAGCTCCACTCCTTTGAGGAGGAAGAATCCACATATAAAGAAGATTTGTCTCTTCTCCATGACTTGGTTATTCAATTATTTATTTACATCAGCACGGACTCATGGAATTTACTTTATTCTTGGAGTTATAACCAATACTTTCTCAAATTGTTGCAGCTTTGGTCATTGGGAATTTTCAGGTTGGCTCCTGTGTCCTTTTGATGTATCCCCCATTTTTTTCCCTTTCTTTACTTTCTGGTACTATAAGATGCTCCAGCCTCACCATGTATTTTCCCTGCTCCAGCCCTACAATCAGTTCTTTCTCTGAGGAGCCCTTTACTGGAGAATGGATTTAGAAACCAAGTTCTGAGCTCCTGGTGTGCTTTTTGCTACTGGGGTGTCACTGCTTCTACACCCTCTCTGTGGACAGAGTTAGGAAATATATATATGTATACTTACCCATGTATAGGCACATATCTGTATTTATTTCAGTATCTGTCTATCTGCATATATACGTAAATAAAAATGACTTCATACTGATATCTCCAACTCTGACCCAGCACTGCAGGATTCATTCTACCATTCCCTCTCTCTTCATTGTCACTTCTTTCTCTGACAGTAAGAAACCTGGCTCCCATTGTCTGTATATTATATAGTTATTTGTTCAACCCTATTGTACATGTAGTTTCAGAATTGCTAACCCATATCTCTATAAAAAACAAAAAACAAAATTTTGACTAGAATACTGTGTTTTTGTATAGTTCTTTTTGTCTTTAGCCCAGTCAAAACATCATTTTCCAAACTTACTGAGGTCAGTTCTTTTTTTCCTTTCTTGATCCCATCTTAATATTCTCAAAGCATTTCCACATCTGGCTTCACCTTTGATCGTATCATTACTGTTGTGTGAGAGAGGACAAAACCATGACATGTGGAGGTTGGATTTGTTGCCTATGGTCACGTGATCAGTTGGGTCCATGATTAGAACTTGGTACTTTGGGCTATGCTGGACCACACTACTTTCCCTGGAGCTGCTGTTTGCAGGGTGGGCCTGGGCCGCAAAGACAGCTGTTACATGGGATGTCTGGTCAAATGAGAAGGTCAAGTATGGCTGAGCCACTTGTCCTTTTGTTGATCAGGCAGAGTTGTCAGGTGTCAGGGGAAAGGAAGCTTAGAGATCTCATGGCTCCAACTACTTCCCTGACAGATGGGGAAACTGAGACCTAGAGGGGTGATGTGACTTGTCTGAGATGAACCTGCTGGTGAGAGACATAAGCGGGAACAGGAGCCAAGACTCTGCGTTGCCATATCTGTGCTTTTCTCATCACTCTGTGAGAAGAGGTTTTCAGAAAAAAGCCCTTTGAAATTGTTTAAACAGCGTTGGGAGAATTCACCACTGTTTCCTGAATAGAGAGGTAGATCCAGGAAGATTCCTTCGTACCTTGTACCTCCAGAAATAGGGGGAGGGTTGCTTAAAAAATGACTGGAGGGTCTGGAAATTTGATCCTTACATGTCACACAGTAGTGACTACATCTAAAAGTGGCAATTTGAGGGATCTTGTAAATTCCAGAGCTACCATTTTTTATTAGAGTCATATCCTCTCTTAATTGTCATCTGCCTAGTATCTAAAATGCTGAGGAGAGTAGTGTCTGTCCTGCCCAGGTCATGAGTTATTTTAAGGTTCCCTACCTAACTGGAAGGAAGGAATCAACCCTTTTTCTTTTCTTTACTGACTGCTGATTTCCTAGTCTCCAGCACAGTACATGGAACACAGTAGGAATTCAATAAATATTTATTAAATGAGTGAATGATCATACGCAATGCTTCAGGTAAAATACCTTGTTATCTCTAAAGCACTATACATACGTGAGGGAATGTTAATGGCATTAACTAACGCTCTGACCTTGGGGAAGTTGCTCAACCTCTCTGGACATCAGGGTCCCCATTTGCAATACAAGATGCTCCAGGCTCATCTTGTATTTTGAATTAAACTAGATGATCTCTAAGGTCCCTTTCAGATCTGTAATTCTGTAATTTCTGTGTTCACTGTTATTATGAAGAGTATCGTGAGATCTCCAGATTGCTTTGGGATACCAAAGTATCACATACTGTCATGGGCTACAGCAAGGATGACAAGTTGATTTCTTTTCTTGTGTGAATCCCATTCGATTGGTAGTGGCTGCCTGGAATGCAATGTTGAGAAAGGCTCTGAAGGTCTGTGATATAGCATTATAATGATTGATTAGTGATGTCTGTCATGGGCACAGAATATAAAGCAGTAGCAAGCATGTCAAATATCTGCCATCTCCAATCTAATGTTCAAAACAACTGCCCTGGAGTTTCTGGGAGAAATGTTATTTTTCTTTGATTTTGCATGATAATGGAGAGACCACTTGGGTGAAGCCAGGGTTTCCTAGAGGTAAACCCAGAGCTCTGCAGACTTATAGTAAATCACCCTTCTGCCTTTCATTGCCTTTCCTTTTTATTTATTAGGCAAATAAAGAAAATTGTCATGGTTGATTAATTCATTGTTGAGAAGTGAAATACAGACTCAAGAGTCTCTACCACCCTGAGACTCAGACAGCTGTATGGTCTCTGTTCTTAAGGAAAATGAGAACGTAGAATGACATAAAAATTCTACACATAAACATAAACTCATTCACCCAGTATGTATGTGTTGAACACCTACAATGTGCCAGACAGGCCCAGGTAATGCATTATGCTGAAAACACAGATGATTTCTCCAGGGATAAGGCATTTCCCCCTTCTCTTATTTCCTTAAGAGTGGTGGCCAAACCATTGACTGGTCACTATGTGTGGGTCCATGAGTTTTCTGAATGTAACTCTTATTTCCCCCAGTCTACCCTAGTGATGAGGAAATAAGTTTGGGGTCTGACTCCCAGAATTTCTGAAGGAAATATACAAATAAGGCCCCTTAACTCTCCCATTGCACACGGGGGACCCTAGCCGGCCAAGGAGGGACCTTCACAGCCCTCAGGTACCATTCTGTTGCTCAATGTGCTTTTGAAATGCAAGGATGCTGTGAACTTGAGGATGTTCCCGCTCTTCCCTGCCTACATGGAAGTGTGGAGAGGCCTCTGCATCTTGGCTTGGGGGTCATGTGTATTGATCTCCACCTGTCATCATTTCATGGCTGTGCAAACATGCGTCACATGGAGGAGCGACATGGCAATCCCTTGCCTATCTTCTCCCTCCAGGGTGGTCCGGGTTTGCTGTGGCAACATCGGCTTCTAGTTACCCTCCCTCAAGTTTCATCTTTCTCTACTGTCTGAGCGGTTCCTGAAAAGGCTGCATTAACTGAGTGAGTGATTACTTCAAGACTTGAAATAGCTTTTTTCCTGTCCCAGATATGACACAGTCACTTCCTCAGTAGAGCCATCACTCCAAGAGGAACAGGATGTCCTTGTAACGGAGCCAAGAGGGTCACATGATCAGATAGTCGGGGGCCTCCTGGGACCTTGTTTCCCCTTAAGCTGCTGGCCAGGACTTGTCCACAAAAGCCTCTCTGCGACAGACCCTGGCAAGCCATCCTGAACCTATCCTCTTATAGGGTTTCAGTCCAGAGCATTTCTCTAGGGAATAAGTGTTTGATGAACGAACACTAGAAGGGTGATAGGGAAGAATTCCTGTGGAGTGTCTTTGGTGGCCACGTGGAAATAAAGCCAGAATGCATGTGTTTCTTCACTAGAAGAATTGGGAAATCCCAATTGCCTGGTATCCTTGTCCCCCATGCCACCCTTCAAGGAGACCATAAAGTTTGGACGGGCAGCCGAACTTGCTGATTGGGGAATTCTTGTCTTAGTCTGGAGCCGGCTGGAGTAGAGAGTGGGAAGCAGAGGGAGGAAAGGGTTACATTAGAATTCAGGATCAGGCAGAAGGGAAAAAGCATTTATGAAGGTTGACCCCCAACCCTAAACCCAGATCCAGACCCCAGACCTTGCAGACACATGGTCAAGTTTTATTGGGAAGTCACCAGCCACTCCAGGGGAAAATATGATTTAGGCAGCTGTGCAGGAGCAGGGGTGGGGAAGCTGAGAAAGGTCTTCAAGCGGCCCAAAAAGGGGAAAATTAGCTGAGTCAGAAGCCAACAAGAGGAACCTGAACTAGAGGAACTTGGTCTGTAGGGTCAGAGGCAGCCTCACGCTGGGAGAGAGACTTGGGTTTTTGCTTTTATTTTTTTTTAATCTTGAATTTCTGGTGCCATAAAAATCTTTATGAGACACAAAGTGATTTCATATTTATTTAGTGAAACCTTCTAATCAACTAAAAGTCACCTTTGGGGTGAATGGGAAAGTCCCCAGTCAGACCAGGAAGAAGTTCCAGAATGCCAGGAACCTGAGCAGATTTTCCAGGGCCACCTGGTCTTGCTGCTAAACCCCACCTCTTCCCTCCAAGAGTGAAATAGTAGATAAATCCAAAAGCTCCAGCGCTTTGGACCTCTAGAAGAACTGAGGCTGGCCATCAGCCAGGAGAGGTCACATAACTTTGACTATTGCCTGGGACATGGGGAAAGCCACTGGGTCACACAACAGACATCAGTATTGCACTGGCCAGAGCACACAGTTGCAGACAACAGAGTTCACTCTTGCTGGTTTAAGCAGGAAGGAGTTTATCTGGGGACATTGGGAAGCTCGTAGAATTGTCAGAAGGGCTGGAGGAGCAGGTTTTAAGCTGAACCTCTAGGAACAGTGCCTGGAACCACCCTGCAGGATTGGGTTGGTAGAGAGCGGCTGCCACTGCCAACCATGGACCCATGCTTGCCTCTGCTGCAGGCAGGGCGCAGCCACTGCACCTCCACTCCCAGAAACGTCCCAGAAGGATGCCCACACCCCTCCTGTTTCCTCAGCTGACTTCCAAATCAAAGTCTCTTGTGGGTGCATCTAAGTGACAAAATCTAAGCCACATGTCTGTACCCAGGAAGGTGAGAAATGCCTATACACACACACACACTCAACGTAAATATCCTTAAAATGTGGAGAGATTACGCAAAGACTCGAGAAGTTGGGAAGGGCAGATATCTGCTACCAGGGGTCTGTGAGCTGCAGCCTGGGATGCTCAGGAAAAGGTCGAGCCCCGTGTGTGGGTGAAGTGATAGATTCCTTGGTCGGTCTCCCTCAGCAGCATTCCGCTCAGTTGGTCTTAGGCAAAACAGAGAAGCAGTGCTTGCCTTCTAAGCTCTTCACGTGACCAACCCAAACTGTCATCCATTTATTTAGCTTTAAGACACTTTCAAAAAGAGATTTGAGTCAACCTGGGTGTTGTTTTGCATAAGCAATACTAGTCCATTATGGGCATTGTGCAAGACACAGTTACACACGACTTCTAGTCTTGATGGGGAGTCAGGAAAACATACTCGCACCAACAGTACAGAAATAACCATGTTATGAGAAGCATCGCGTGAATGGTGCAGAGCTGTGGGCTGGTCAGTATGGCTTTTTGGAGGAGACAGGATTGGAGCTGCTCCTTGAACAATGGGTAGGATTTAGATAGGCAGTCCTGGAGGATGGGAATGAGGTAAGTGATGCTTGGAGTGGGTGGGGCGTGTGTATACAAAGGAGATCCAGTCAGTTACAAGTCTGGAAGCAGTGCAGGGTAGGAGCAGAAGAACTGTAAAAGATAACAATAGATACTTGAATTGGGACCGTGTTTTGGAGAATCTTGATTGCCCTGTGTATTAGTCAGAACTATTTTAGTTTTAATCGATAGAAATACAACTCAAGTTACAACTTAAGACAAAAGGGAATTTATTGTTCCATCTAATTAAAAAGTCCAAGGGCATGAGTTTGAGACCCGGCTAGATCCAGGTATTCAGATGATCTCATCAGGACTCAGTATCTCTCAGCTCTGGGTTAGTCTGTGTTAGTTTCATTTTCCAGCAGGCTTTCTCCTTGTGGTGGTCCCTGGCAACCCCAGGCTTACATCATCTCAGTTTAGAAATCTCTTGCCCAATATTTCTAGCAGAATTCTCAGGTCTGAGGTTTATTGATTGGCTCAGCCTGGGTCATGAGCAATCACTCCCTATCCCTACCAGAACTATAACCTTGACCAAGGGAATGAGGGGTCTCTCACTGACCAGATCTGGGACATGGCCCAAGAGGGCAAGTTCACCTTCACCCCAACCACATGGAGGGATGGTCACTTTAGCAGATGCTATAGGTTCCTCATCCTTTTTCCCTTGGTCTTTTCCCATTTCAGTGAATGCTGGCTCAATTTCCAACTGTTAACATCTGCCTCTCTTTACCTGAAGCCTTTCTCGGACCACCAGAGACCACTTGCACACATTCAAGACAGGCCAGAGAGCCAGGGAATTAACATCTCCTAGGAGCAGTCCTCAACAATGGCTGATGGGATTGGTGTATAAATGCCACATTAGTATTTAAATTATATTTAATAGTAAAATAATAATTCAGGGACTTCCTTGGTGGTGCAGTGGTTAAGAACCTGCCTGCCAATGCGGGGGACACGTTTCGAGCCCTGGTCCAGGAAGATCCCACATGGCGCGGAACAACTAAGCCTGTGCGCCACAACTACTGAGCCTGCACTCTAGAATCCGTGAGCCACAACTACTGAGCCAGTGCACTACAACTACTGAAGCCTGCGTGCCGAGAGCCCATGCTCCGCAACAAAAGAAGCCACGGCAATGAGAAGCCCGCACACCCCAACGAAGAGTAGCCCCTGCTCACCGTGACTAGAGAAAGCCCACGTGCAACAATGAAGACCCAACGCGGCCAAAAATAAATAAATTTAAAAATAATAAATAAAATAAAATAATAATTCACACTAATAGAGGCATGCTAATTTTAAGGAGGAAGAAACCTGTAGGGCCTCTAATTCACATTTTCTGAGACCCAATTCAGTGGGAGAGCACATCTCTCTCCACCCCACACAAGTCCAGGCCTGATGTGCATTGGTTTCTATGGGGCCCCATCTGTCTTTAGACCAATTGCTGTGGTGCGGAGAATGGAGTGTGCCGACTGGGTGGGAAGCCAGATCCCATCCTCCATCTGAGGCTCTGGCGCTGAGAGTGGGGGAGCAGGTTCTCCAGGGGAAATCAGGGAACCATTCCTGAAACTAGCACGAATAGAAGCTAGGTGGCAAAAACAGTAGATTCCTGAGACTCAGTGCTCTTCCAGAAGTACGAGTATCTCCATCAGGTTCTCCAACATGTTTTCCTGTTCCTCTAGTACAAGAACGTACTATCAGTGGCCTTCAGTTCTCAGCTCCTTGGGTAAGGGTACAGCCACCTCGTCACCAGAGAGGTGAAGACGTCAAGAGTCTGGTACACAGTGAGATAAAGGACGCGGCCTGGGGTCTGTGAGAAACATTTTTGAGACAATTATGTGTGCCAGGCTCTGTGCTAAGTGCTTTCCCGGATTATCACATTTTATCATCCTCACGGCCACCCCAAGGTAGGTGCCATTACTAATCTCCCCATGGCAGAAGAGGAGATAGAGGCTCACGGAGGTGATGTAACTTTCCCACACAAGGACACATGGCAGAAAGTACCAGACCAAGAGCTCGAGCTGAATGGCTTGGTGTTTAGACTTCCCGAAGCTGATCATCCCGGGGAAACTGATGCAGCACCTGGGCGACCCTGGCTGTTGGCGGCAGGAGCCACCCCTCCCCCCCAACCCATCGGGGATGGTGATGCTGTTTTTTAAATTAATTAATTAATTTATGGCTGCGTTGGGTCTTCGTTGCTGGGTGGGCCTTCTCTAGTTGCGGCGAGCGGGGCTACTCTTTGTTGTGGTGCGCGGGCTTCTCACTGCGGTGGCTTCTCTTGTTGCCGAGCACTGGCTCTAGGAGCACGGACTCAGTAGTTGTGGCTCACGGGCTCTAGAGAGCAGGCTCGGTAGTTGTGGCGCACGGGCTTAGTTGTTCCGCGGCGTGCGGGATCTCCCCGGACCAGGGCTCGAACCCGTGTCCCCTGCATTGGCAGGTGGATTCTTAATCACTGAGCCACCAGGGAAGTCTCGGTGATGCTGATTTGAAGCGCTGGAGACAATGTTTAATAGGCAACTCTTCTGGACAATGGCTCCTTTGCAACAGGTGAGGGAAGGGCTTCTGGAAAGATCATTCAAACTATACCAAGCTCTCTTTAAGGAGGAAGGATGGATAATGACAGCCCACCTCCTCTTCCCCTCCCCATCACACCCCACTTTGCGTTAAGGCACAGCCACACGTCGTAGTGAACGTCCTGCTCTAGACTCAGCTCCCTCACCTCTGGGAGTGCTGGTGGCTCTTGTTCTGTGGTCTCCTTCAGGGAGGCCTTACCTGACACTCCAGTCTGGATGGAAGCCTCCCACCCCCTCACCCTACTTTATTTTTTTCATGATACATTGTTCAAGTATTGTCTGCCTCCCTCAGTGGAATGGAAGCTCCGGAGGAAGAGGATTTTATTTTGTTCAGAGTTGTCTCCCTAGTGCCTAGAACAGTACTTGGCACAGAGTAACTGTTAATAAATATTTGTTGAATGCATGCCTGTTTCCCCGGCACCGTGCTAAGTGCTGCCCATGCATTATCTCACTGAATCCTCAAAGGCCTATGAAGTTGCCCATGCTGGGCTCGAGAACCGATTTCAGCAGATAGAGAAGTAGATATGTCCCCCCTCGCCCCTGCCTGCATTCTCCTGCCAGGACCTGGTGTCAGGAGCCCTCAGGATAGACCAACCAGACTTAACCAGCGTCTGGGGGGTTTCCACCCTGGCTGCTATTAATAGCACCATCTGATCCCAGCACCTTCACACCTCCCTTGGTGTGAAAGTCTTTGGGGGTATAGGACAATCTCAGGTCCCAGAACCTTCTTTCCAGAAATTAGCAACAAACCAAAGAGGAGAGAGCTGTCCATGGAAGAGCGGGAGGGATTTGCTGCCTGTGGACCCTGGGGAGGAAAGATCTCAAGGCAGTGGGGGTGGGGAGTGGGCTTGGAGTGGGAATAGAAGAGGCTTCCTTGGCCTCCTCTCTCCTCCACTCTTGCTGCTACCCCACCACCACCTCAGGAGCAGCGGGAACGAGGGCTTTGGCCTGGTCAGAGTTGCCCCACAGAGGGCCCAGCCCTCAGCTAACCAGGGGCTCCTTTCCAAGGCTGGGCCTTTTGAGACAAACAACAACTTTCACCATGTCACACCCCAAGAGCTAATAGCCTCCCCGTGTATGTAATGTATTTAAAGCTGGGGAGGCAAACAGCAGCCTAGGGTGGCTCCCAAGCTTCCCGGGGTGCATGCTTGTGGTTCTGGAAAGGCTACAACATTGACCTGACCTGCAAAGTGGCCCCTTTCCACATCCTCCATTTTGACTGTAGTCGTCTTTTCTCTGGCCAGACCCTCCATTCACTATTTATTTATTTATTTATTTATTTATTTTTTGCGGCAACGCGGGCTTCTCACTGTTGTGGCCTCTCCCGTTGCGGAGCACAGGCTCCAGACGCGCAGGCTCAGCGGCCATGGCTCACGGGCCCAGCCGCTCCGCGGCATGTGGGATCTTCCCGGACCGGGGCACGAACCCGTGTCCCCTGCATCGGCAGGTGGACTCTCAACCACTGCGCCACCAGGGAAGCCCCATTCACTATTAAAAAAAAAATAAACTTCCTCTCACTCAAAGGCTACCTGCTTTTTGGTTAATTGACAAGTATACAACAAATATTTATGGAAGGCTTCCTGGATGCCAAGCCACACCCACAACAGTGAGCAAGACAGACAAAACCCTGGCCTGCTTGGGCCTTCCAATACAGTGGCAGAATAATGAATTCAGTCCACAATGCAGGCCTAGTTCTGGGTTCTTAGCGTACCCTGGTTTAGCCTCTAGATGCGTGCGGCAGAAACACATCCATAACTTGCTAGAATTATAAAAGTGTAACTCAACCCTCCAGAGGAGCCCTGCCACACACAGCATTTCACCCAGCTCTCCTCTCTTCCCCTTTAGTCTTGGAGGTTGCATTTCTGTGCTAGGAATATCAGGACTTAGGAGGGGCTTTTTCTGAGTGTTGTGTGGCCAAGACTGCAGCCGGTGAACATTCTCAGGGGCCGCCCAGCGCTGGAGGCTCCAGGGGATTGGAAGCCAGAGGAAGAATCCAATCTTATCCTCGATCCAGGCTTGCTGCCTGGGCCTCCATGGGTCTGAGCTGGCAGGTGAGAAAAGGGAAAATCATCAGCCTCGGGAAACAGCCCCACTCCTCCTGCAGTGGGCGAGCAGCACGCTGTGAATTTGCTGTGTGGTTTGGACCCGCTCGCCAAGTTTTCTGCCTTTTGTTACAATACTATCAGCTGTTCCCTCACGGTTTCAGGGTATGAACATCGCTCTGTTTATACTCGGCAGCACAAAGGTCTGTGAGTTTTTGTACACAGGAGGCCACCAAATGTCTGGAGAAGGAGGAGGGAGGCGAGAGTGTACAGACATTTGCCAAAGTGACAATGAGATTCAGTTCTTACCTAGGAGGTTGGTCAGAGGTTCCCAGCTTTGGCACTGGTGCCAAAGGGCCTGTGTGGACACGATAACAGCCTGAAGTGGCTTGGGGCTGGTCAAAGTCCTGGACATTCAGCTTGGAAGGTCTCTTTGATGTGACTCTGGCCTAACCCTGCTCTTTCACAGCATAGCAGACCGAGATTCAGACACATGAGGTGACTTGCCCAGGGTCACACAGTCAGTAGAAGAGTTGGTTTGGAGTTGAGGATGCCTGTCTTTTAATTCACTGCTCTTTCACCCCCATTTTATACTAAACCCATCAATAGTAATTTAATTTCATACAGACACATGTCTATGTTTTCATGAGCAAAAGTATGAGCAATATATTTTTTTGGTAAGAGGTTTAAATATTCTTAATAGCCTGCAAGGAAAAGAACACAGCTCTTCCCAATGTCTGTATCACTTTCTCGGAGAGACAATGCAAGCCCATGCTCCCAAGTACAAGACTTAATATAATAAACCTGAACCTGTGGTAATTGTCAGTGCTTTAATGCCTGATCCAACCCTCACACCTCAGAAATCTTTGTGCGGTATGTGTGGATACCTGCGTGGGTGCGTTGTGTGGACATGTGTACACACTATCAAAGGATTTTTGTTGTAATTGCTTTTGTTGCACTGATATCTCAAATGAATTTCTGGAAGAATTCATTGCTTCCAGAAGTGACCGCTTCTGGAAGAGTCTGTCCTTCTTTAGATATTCAGGCATGATTCATCGCTAGTGCTGGCCAGAGTTCCTAATTTGTGCTTTTCGTGTGTGTAGGTGACATTGGATAGGAAGTACCCAACTTGCTATACCAGAAGTTCAATTATAAAGTGGTGATGGGAACAGGGAATACATTTTCCCAAAAAACCCACGTCATGTATGGCTATGTGGTTTAGTTAATCCTTGAAACTTGTTTAACTACATATATATTTGAAATATTGCCTGTTTTGAATTAGTACAAGTATGAAACACTGCTTTTTCACCAACTGTGCTTAAATAGAAGAACTATAAAACCAAATAAGAATTCATTTTTAATTATCATGAATGTTGGTGGTGAGGGTGAGCAGTTTTATTAGAAGTGCAGGTAGATGAAGGCTTTGTGAGAACTGTGGATGGGACCTTTAGATATTCTAAGGGGTTGGGGTGTTGATGGTTCTGGTATTTGAGTATGGTTAATTTGACTTTTACACTTGTGGCTTTCTCTTTCTTCTGTAAGGCATTATTATTCTTTTTTTTTTTTTTTTTTTTTTTTTTTTTTTTGCGGTACGCGGGCCTCTCACTGTTGTGGCCTCTCCCGTTGCGGAGCACAGGCTCCGGACGCGCAGGCTCAGCGGCCACGCCTCACAGGCCCAGCCGCTCCGCGGCATGTGGGATCTTCCCGGACCGGGGCACGAACCCGCGTCCCCTGCATCGGCAGGCGGACTCTCAACCACTGCGCCACCAGGGAAGCCCCTGTAAGGCATTATTATTAGCCACACTGTTTAAGTTGATTAGATGTGATTAGGGCTTGGGCTTTTGTTGACAAATGGAATAAAGTGGAGAAAGAGGGAAACATTGTTCCTCCTGAGATCACTAGGTAGGAGTTGGAAGAAAGTGGACAAATAAACTGCCTGTGTACGTCAGCAGCGACGCCCGCTGTGTGTGGGTCCCCTGGCACTGAATTGCTTTTTGGTGGGGGGAAGGGGAAGGAGCAGAAGAGAACTGGTGCACAGCGCACCCACACGGCTCAACCCTCACGGTCAGTGGTGATTCCTGATAGCCCAGAGCCCTGTACTCTCCCTGTGTCTGATGTGAGTGAGTCACTCCAAATCAGAATGTCAGCACCATTCCAGAAGCCCAGTCCCATGCAATCCCATGAAAGGAATATCTTGTTAGCCAGCAGGTGTTATCTGCTTTCACTGATGTCCTCCTGAAACCTGGACCCAACCAGAACCCCGGGACAACTCCATAGACATGAATTCTGGAATCCCTCAGGATATCTGGTCAACCCCATATGTTTGGGGAGTGGGAAGAGGATAGGGTGGGCAGAGGGACTGGAGAGCACCCCAAAGAGAAGGTATGGGGTCTGGGGCAAAAGAGGGGGGCATGAGCTCTACTTGTCTAAAAGCAGTAATGCATGAGAAAGCTATCCTGAGATGGGCCCAATTAGACCTTGAATGGTTAGTAAAGGGGGCAAAAGAGAGAATGTGACATTGTAACTTTTCCCTGTAAGAGGAGAAAGGGGTTGGTGGGGATGAGGTGTGGTCACTTCCCTGTACTATCCAGCAGGGACATTGACCCTACCCCTGACTTGGCTCAAGTTAAAGCAAATAGAGTGATGTTTAAGTAGCATTACAAGTGCTGGTTAGGGGGAAAGCATCCATAAACTCGTGCATACAATGCTTACAAATGCTTAGTTTAGAGAAATAAAATTTGATAAGGATGGTCTGAAGGTTATACAGTTTATGTATTCTTTCAGTTCTTAAAATCTCTCTTTGAATCACACCAGCTGTGGATCTGAACCATGTGCTTTCGGTCTCCAGTGGAAATGCTTTTTAACAAACTCAGATTTCTGAAGAAGTCATCAGCCTACATTGAGAGGTTGTAAGAGAAGGACTTACGGAACTCCTTGTCATATCTCTGGTAAGAATGTTTTCTTTATGAGGAGCCATGGAAGAAATTTCTCTTAGTTCTTCATTCCAGGAATAGTTGTTTTTCCCCTAAACACCTGGCTTTTATTTTATGGACACTATAGATCATATAACTGACCATGTCTCCCCCTTTTGCTGCTTATATTCAATTTTTTTTTTTTTGGCTGCCTTGAATCATCCTTGCTGCACATGGGCTTTCTTTAGTTGTGGCGAGCGGTGGCTTCTCTTGTCACAGAGCAGGGGCTCTGGGCATGCGGGCTTCAGTAGTTGCAGCATGCGGGCTTCAGTAGTTGCAGCATGTGGGCTTCAGTAGTTGCAGCATGAGGGCTCAGTAGTTGCAGCTCACGGGCTTAGTTGCTTCGCGGCATGTGGGATCTTCCTGGACCAGGGATTGAACACATGTCCCCTGCATTGGCAGGCGGATTCTTAACCACTGCGCCTCTGGAGAAGTCCCTGCTTATATTCGAATTTGAAGCAATCTTGAGCCAGCGTACAGATCCTCATAACCTGCAGAACTGAATTTCACCCTTAGCATGTTCATCTTCTGTTTTTTTTCTTGTTTTCCCCTTTAAAATCTTTCTTGTATATCTATTGTTTTGCTTTATTATATTGCATGTAATTTTAAAAAGTCATCTTAAATTATTCTGAGAGCAAGTTGCTTAAATAAATACAAAGGTGGTGAAGGTGTGCTAGCTCACGCGAGTCCATTTGCTGACTGTGGTTGGGTGGCTTGAACAACAGGCTATTCATAAGTACAGGAAATTTGCAAGACTGATGTTAGAAACTGGAAGTACCTGCACTATTTATAGTTGCATTTTTAAACAAATTCTTGAATCTGAGCAGTGAATATGTGCTATTCTAACTGAAAAGGTAATTATCAAATTCCTTAGTAGTCACTTGGCCATGGGGTAGAAGTAACTCGACTCTCCGCCCAGGGGAGATTTCTGGTAATTTCTTTCATCTAAGCAGCACTATTTTCTTTTTAAGGTTAATTCCATTCAAAGATCAAAGTCCAAATACTTAATCAAAACCACTGATTTTGCAAATGCACAGCCCATCTTGGGCTAGATTTGCAACCACCAAATACTGAAGAAAGCAAAGCAAAATGGAACCAGGCCCTTACAAAATACATAGTGTGTTGAACTTTTTTTTTTTTTTGCTAGGTATCACTAAACACTGAACCCTGCTGCTCTTCAAACTCTCTCTTTTCCTTTTTTTTTGGAATAAAAAAAGACCTTGATACCCCATCCTTTGAGTTACAGCTATTAGGACAATGGAGAGAGGGACGAGAGTAGGAGCGGGATGTAGTATTAGGAGGCGTTTGATGGCTGCAAGTCTAGTCTACTTAGGTTTTGTACTGGATGGGCCCATTGCCAGTTTCATTGAGAAGACATGTGCAGATAAGGGCTTCTGTCACTGAAAAGGGGTCGCAGTTGGCAGAGGAGTGATGGTATTCCCAGTAACCCTTCTTCTGGCCGACAGTCCTGGGAATGTGGATGCTAGCTCCAGGGTTGGCCACGCCGGCAGAAAAGTCATTGAAGTTGGAGGTTTCGTGGAGTCGAGTTAGGTGCCGGGCATTGTCCAGGTCCCCCTTGGGATAGTAGGCTCAGATGCAGGTACTGCTTGCTCAGTTTCTCAATGGCCTCCTCAAGGTGTTTCAGGCCATTGTCCTCTCTCATGGCCTTGGTGATGAAGTTAGTGTGGCAGCCTGCACCATTCCATGTCCCAGGAATGGGCTTAGGATCAAAGGTTGCTGTCATTCCAAAGTCTTCAAATACATGCCACAAGATGAAACGGGCCACCCAGAAATGATGTCTCATATCCATTCCTTCACAGGGTCCTATCTGGAATTCCCACCAGGCAGGAATGACCTCGGCATTCCGTCCCTGAAATCTTAACACAAGTGTACAAGCAGGCCTGGTGGTAAGCCTGCACAATATCCCTGCCACAGGCTTTGTCTTCTCCCACACCACAGTCATATGGACATTGGGGCCCAGGGAAGTGGCTGGAAGGCCGACCAAAGGGGTGTTCGTCTGTGCCCATGAGAATATATTCCTGCTCCATTCCAAACCGGGGGTGCTGGTTGCTCACCATGTCTGTGACCCATTTACAGGTGTGCCTTCAATTGGTCTCTGTGGGCTTTCGGTTGTATTTGAAGACTTCACAGAACACCAGCTTGGGGTCCTTGCAGAAAAGGTCCTGAAACATGGCAGCAAGGGTGAGATACTTGTCACTGTTGGAGCTTCAGACTGAAAAGTACTAGAACCATCAAAATGCCACTCAGGCAACTCATCTAACACCGTCAATCCAGGTACGCATAGCTTGGGCTTCCTCACCCTGAGACAGGGACATGCCCACCTGCTGGATGCCTTCTTTCAAGTGGGAACTCGCGGAAGTGGCCGTGGTAGGAGGTATCCTGGGTGGCAGGGCAGGCAGGCGGTGAGAATGAGGTGCAGGAGGAGAGGCAAGGAGGCCGGGGATGCTGTGCAGACGCTCTGCTCTTCTCCCATCCTCAGCTCTGCCAAAATGATCGCTTCCTTCTCATCTAGAAATGGTTTGAATGGGGCAATGGGAGGGTGTCTATTTCCTAAATCCCCTCTCAGTCTAAGTGTTCCTTCTGTTTCTCTCTGGGTCACCTAGTCTCAAGAGGAAATGGTGATGAGCTTACCTGTTTCCAGATGGCACAAGCATTGGGTACCATCTGGACCCAATTGTACGTGGTATCCTTTGTACCACAGTGATGATGGCTCAGCGTCGGGGAGGGGGAGACAGAGCAGAGGCATGATTTATGGATGTGATTCAGTCTTCTTGGGCCTGCTTCCCTACAGGACTAACCAGAGGCCAAATTGGGAAGAAGGAAAAGATTCGTCCTGGTTCCTTTGGCCCCTTTTCCATTGGGAGTGATTCTGACTCTCACCTGCTTAGAACTGAGGATGCCAAGGAGCTTTCTGGTACAAATATTAACAGTGTGGAAAACTGGCCCTGAGTACAAACAGGAGTTTGGAAAGGAAAGAATCAAGCCCACTGTGTTCTTAAAGAAAAGACTTTGAAAAAAAATCACAACTTGTAGATTTCAGAAGACTATCTTCTTTCCAGTTTTCCGTTTAGAAAATATGGATATAATAAATACACATTTGTACACACTTGCCTTGAGGAAAGCGCCTCAGAAACGCGTAGTGGTTATCCTGAATGGTAAGATTCCAGGAGATTGTTTTTATCTTGTTTGGATCTATGGTCTGATTTCCCCACAGTGAATGTGAATGGCAATATTGTTGGATGCTAAGTGAAGGTCAGGTTCCAAAGTCATATGTAAAGAAGAAAATCTTGTCCCCTAAAATTACCCCTTGAAGACTACTTCCCTGCTAAAATGGGATAGATGTGGCTTTGTGTATCACAAAGTAGTTGCCTTGAATTTAGGGGCCAAGATATATGAAAAGATACACATGTTCATACATCAGAATCCACTCAAGGTGCTGAAAAGGTGCTAAGCTTTGTGGGAACTGAAACCAGCTGCTGAGGGAGTATCTGTCATCTTGCTCTGCGTTCCCTGGAGCCTCTACTCACTGAGTGGAATGGCCTGAGGAAGCATCTTTACTCTGCAGATTGCTTTCTCTCTGTTTCTCTCACTGTTTCTTTCTCTCTCCTACCGGGATGTGGTGAGGGGGCTTGTCTTAGAGCTGGGTTTGCAAGGCAAGCCATTATATTCACTTAGATTACATATTCTAGATCAATAAAATTAGCATTTTATTCTAAGGTGGATTCATTAATTAATTGAATTGAATTTATTGAATTCTAAGGTGAATTTATTCCCACTTCACGTAAAGTTAAGAAAGCTTTGTGTACGGTATGGGATGGTTGGAATGGAGGAGGTCTAGGTATAAAAGCAGGAACTTTGAGGAGACCAGGAAGGGCCTGCCCACTTTTGCTTGGAAATCCAGCCCGGAAGCTCTTAGCTGCCGCAGCAAGTTGTTGGTAAATGTGGCTCTTAACTCTGGGTCACTTTCCTATTTGGGGTGGTGGGCAGGAGGAGAGGTCAGTTGGAGGGATGGAATAGAATCTTTTTTTTTTTTTTTGCGGTACGCGGGCCTCTCACTGTTGTGGCCTCTCCCGTTGCGGAGCACAGGCTCCGGACGCGCAGGCTCAGCGGCCATGGCTCACGGGCCCAGCCGCTCCGCAGCATGTGGGATCCTCCCGGACTGGGGCACGAACCCATGTCCCCCGCATCGGCAGGCGGACTCTCAACCACTGCGCCACCAGGGAAGCCCTAGAATCATTTTTATATGTCCTTCTCCCTCACTTTCTCATTCACAGATAGAAACAGGTCCCCACAAGACTGGTATGCCCCTGGGAGATGTCTGGGGTCCCTGGCAAGGGAACATTCGCCCAACACTTACTTATTGAGCACCTATTATATGTGAAGCACTGGGATAAGTACTGAGTCTTCTTGGGGGCAGCCTGTATACCCTCCTTCCTCCCTGCCATGGGGGCAGGAAGAAAGTGAAAGAGAAGACACAACTATGGCTGCCCCATGCCCTCTCATTTGGTGATTTGTCCAGCCCTGTGGATCTGGTGGAGCAGGACAGTGGGGTTAAGACCTGGGTTTTAGAATCAGACAGGCCTGGGTTCAAATCCCACTTCTGGCACTTGTGAGCTACATGACCTTGGACAAGTTATTTGGCTTTCCTAAGTCTCAAGCAAGTTATTAAGTCATTCTGTAAATGGAAAAGATACTTACTGAGCACCTACTATGTGCAAGGTACTGGGGATAAGTACTAAGCAACGTTCTCTGCCCAAGAGCCTTACAACCTGTGGGAAAGACTGACGTTCATATTTGTAAGTACAAACTGTGGTAAGTTCTCCAAAGGG
Organism: Orcinus orca; assembly: GCF_937001465.1. Classification (NCBI taxonomy): domain Eukaryota; kingdom Metazoa; phylum Chordata; class Mammalia; order Artiodactyla; family Delphinidae; genus Orcinus; species Orcinus orca. The sequence continues at coordinate 174,461,852 of NC_064560.1, forward strand.
AAAAGGAAGAACCTTTTGAGACTGGATAGCTGAAGCCCTCATTTGGGTCGTTTCAGGGGAGGGCTTTAAGAGAAAGTCTCTCTGAAGAGCTGCTTTAAGTCGAGAACTGTGGGATGAGAAGGTGCCAGAGTACGAGTGTGGGAGAGAGAATTCCAGCAGAGAGCAAAGCATTTGTTCCACCTTCAGCCAGTGAGATCCACCCGCCAATCCCCTTAGAGCAGAGGAAGCCCTTCTTAGCTAAAAATAAACTTGCTGAGCCTCAGAAAATCCTGTCACTGCCCAGATCCCCCCAGAGAGACGATTCTGTGGCTCTAACCCTCCCAGCTGCACCCCGCCGGATGTGTGGGGCTGGTGGTCTTCGAACTGCAGCCCCCAACTTTCCCGGCTAATTGCGCCTCGCCGAGAGTGTGTCTCCAGCAAGGCTGGGCTCCCGAGCTGGGCGCCCGCCAGTCAGTCTGGCCAGGGAAGGAACTATTTTGGGAATTTTTACGATGGAGCAATATTTTTTTGGTAAACAAATGGAAAGCTGTTACACAGGGACGGTCACCCTGTAGCTTGAGGTTCACCTTTCTCCATGTGGAGCTGTCACAGAGGCAGCACTGTCCAGTGCGGAGAATGTCCCCAGGGCTACCCACCTTCATTGCACACCTCATCATTTCTCTTAGATTAAACAGCTACGGAAACTGAGGAGGCTGCTCCCTCCCCCTGCCCTATCTTGGATTCTTTGAGAACAAAAGCTCTGGTGTGGTCTCAGGTAGTGGGGCCTGGCCAGCCTGATTAACCCCTTAGGGCTTGGAGATGGGCTGTTAGCTTTGGAAGGGACCTGCCATCCCCCTCAAGTGGTGAAGGAACCAAGACCCAGAGAAGGGAAACTGCTTTTCCAAGGTCACAGAGCTCATCCACTGCAAATGAGGTTGGAGTCCCAGTGCTCTTCTCTTCCTTTAGGAGCAATAAGCCAGACCCGAGGTCAATAAAAGGAAAGGGTAGATCCCAAGTTTGGTGTTTTGCAGAGAGCCTACAAAACTATACACACATCGCAAGTCATGAATGTACTAAGTTCCTAAGCACTGACCCCACCCTCAATGTCTCCTGGGAGAGGATTCTCCTTATATCTGAGGACCAGTCCTTTATCCCAGTTCTGACCTCATCTGGCCTGGCCTCTTCAGGCACTTGCCTCTGATTGGCTGCTTGGTGGCTGGGACTTCTTTACCCAAGGCCCCTCCCCTTGTTGCTGGGAGACTATCCCTGCCCAAGCGTCATTCCTCCAGCGGCTCCATCAACTCTTGTTCTGCCCCAGTGGCTCCCGAGCGTCCAAGCTGCCTGGGCCCCATTTTCTCAGACTGAGCTATGGCCATTTTTTAATGTCTGAGCTCAGAGAAAGATAATCAGGGCCCCCCAGTGAAAACAGGATCAATGCATTGCCTTCCCCCTACTGACAGAGCTAGGAGGCCACTATATTGTTATGGTGATAATAGCTGCCTCTTCCTGAGCCTCCGCCAGGCCCTAATAGATATCTTTTCATTTCATGCTCACAACAGCCATGCATGGTATGGGTTACTCGTCCCACTTTACAGAGGGAAATGCTGAGGGCCACAGAAGCCCAAGATCACACGACTGATGAGTAAGTAACGGAGCCGAGATTCACTCCAGGTCTGTCTGGCTCTAATCCCTCAGCTCTCCCCACCAGGCAGCCTCCAGGTATGAGACAAAGAGGGTCTGGCCAGGATGATGGCAGAACTATGTAGCGGAAAGGACTCTGTTCACAAGCTCCAGTAGATCAAAGGTTGGAGTTGAAAGCAATGGACAAATAGAACATATCACCTAAGTTTTGAGTCTTGAATTGGTCAGGAGTCTTCCATTTTTAGTTGATAGAAACCCAACTCAATCAGCTTATATACAAGACAGCTTACCTACCTTTGAGTGCCTGGGAAATCCGGGATTACATCTGGCTTTATGAACAGCTTGATCCATGAAAGTCTTTCTCTGCTTGGCTCAAGCTTTCTCCACACGATGGTATCAGTCGTTGCTGGAACCCCAGCCTCAGATCCTCTCAGCAGAAAGGGACCATTTCTTTCACAGCTTTGGTGGGAAAATCCCAGAAGGACTCCTACTGACTGGCTTGGGTCGTATGCCCATTCTCTGAGCCAATCACTGTAGCCAGGGGGCTGGAGGAAGCATGTGCTCCTCAGGGAAACCAGCTGAGCTTCGGTGTCTGGTGAAGGGGAGAATAGGTTTGGGGAGACAGAAACAACAGATAAGCTTAGGCCAGGGGACTGGGAGAACGTTGGCACCCCTGACAATCAGAGGGAAGAATCAGGAGGAAGGGTTACTTGGGAATAATAATACTAATTACAACAACAGTAATAAGTAACATTTACTACAGCTTACAAAGCCCTTTCACATACCTTATTTAGTCCTCATCTAACCCAGAAAGGAAGGCAGAACAGGTGTTGTTACTGACCTCATTTTACAGATGAGGGGACAGGTTTGGAGAGGATAAGGGATGTGCCCTTGGCTGGCAGGTGGCAGATCTGGAACTCTGATGGTGGACTCTCACTCAGGTTCTCTGAATCCCAGTTCAGGAGGGGAGACAGGCTGAGTGTGGAGTGCCTGGTGTCCTGAAGGCCTCTGTTGCTCTCAAGGTGACAGGCACACCTGACCATGTCACTTTGGGGTCATTTACTTAGTGTGAGCCCTTGCTAGGTGTTACACGCCATGTGGGCAGGGATCATATCTGTCTAGTTCACTGCTCTACCTTAGTGCCGAGCTCTGTGCTTGGCACCCAAGAGGCACTGAATATAAAGTGATCCAATAGAGCTCTGTTGATGACCTGAGTCTCCCTGGGAATGGAGGATGGGGACCAGAGATCCAGGCTAAGGACTGAGCCTTGGGGAGTGAGAATGGGGAAAGAAATGTAATGGGAGCCTAAAGTGCAGCATGGTTGGTCCCAGCCCCAGACAACCTTCACCAAATGCACCACAAGCCTCGCATCTGCTGGGCAGACCAAACTGGACATATGGGACCTACAGACTCTGAAAATCCCATTGGTACAACAGGACTGGGTTGGCAACCATGTGAGTTGTGTCTTCTGGGACCTGTCTTTGCTGTGCCTGATTGCACTTCTCTTTAAGTTCAAGTTAAGTCAATCAAACTCCATTTATTGAGCACCAACTATAAGCCAGGCATTGTGCATATATTGGGCACCAGGTGTATGGTGATAAATATGACACAATTTTAAGGGTCATTTTAAGGGCCACTCATTTGTTTAACCCTCATTATTTCCCAGATACTGTGTTAAGCACTGGGTGTACAAGATTTGGTGAAAGTCTTATTCTAGACAGGGTGGAGTGACACATTTATGCCCAACTGATTACAGTACAAACAATGTGATAAGTGATGTGATCTGCATATAAAAAAGTGCTTTGGGATTATAGAGATAAAAGTGACTAATTTTTGTTTGAGAGATTCAGGAACTCTTGCTGAGGAGATGCTTTCTGAGCTAGACTAGCAGAGCAAAGGAAAAAGGTAAGTGCAGGGTGTACTTAGAGGAGGAATGGTGAGCTGCTTAGAGTGGGGAGACTCAGTGCTCGGGGGAGGTGGCGGGAAATGGAAGGTGGGAAGGAGGCGAAGCTTGAGGACTGGTTCAGGGATTTCCACTTTATCCTTAGATGCCCTGGCCCCTTGGCAGGGAAACCCTTGCCTGGTATCTGTCTATGTTTTGCCATTCAGTCATCTATTGGTTTCATACTTTGTTCTCTGGTCAGCATGTCCTATTTATGTTTGTTGCCTCTTAAAATGTGAGCTACTAGTGGGCAAAGCCAGTTTCCATGCATTTTTAAAAAAATTTATTTATTTAATTTATTTATTTTGGTTGCATTGGATCTTCTTTGCTGTGCGCGAGCTTTCTCTAGTTGTGGCAAGCAGGGGCTACTCTTCGTTGCGGTGAGCGGGCTTCTCATTGCGGTGGCTTCTCTTGTTGCGGAGCACGGGCTCTAGGCGCGCAGGCTTCAGTAGTTGTGGTGTGTGGGCTCAGTAGTTGTGGCTCACCGGCTCTAGAGCACAGGCTCAGTAGTTGTGGTGCACGGGCCTAGTTGCTCTGTGGCATGTGGGATCTTCCCGGACCAGGGCTCGAACCCGTGTCCCCTGCATTGGCAGGCGGATTCTTAACCACTGCACCACCAGGGAAGCCCCATGCATATTTTTGCGTGCGTGCTGAGCCCAGTATAGTATGGATCATAACCAGATCCTCTGGCCAAGAGAGGCTGGCCATGAGCTCTACTGAGTGACTAGGGAGCAAACTCAGAGCTGCTGAGACTGAGCTCCCCCCGAGCTTCCCTCATCTACCACCTTTGGGGTCACCCATAGTGTACATGCTGGAGTGCACTGATTGTCCACTGATATCCAATCCCTTTTGTTTGATAATAGAACTGAGTTTGAACCAGACACACGCCACCCAGCCTCCCTTGCTACTTGGTATGTCCATACACCTGTGTTGCAGCCACTGGGGTGTGAGTAAGAGTGAGTTGGCCATAAAAGGAATGCATGATCCTAAAAGGAATTCATTAGCACAGTGAGATCAGCTCTGTGCTTTGTGACCACCCAGAGGGGTGGGATAGGGAGGGTGGGAGGGAGATGCAAGAGGGAAGAGATATGGGGATATATGTATACATACAGCTGATTCACTTTGTTATACAGCAGAAACTAACACAACATTGTAAAGCAATTATACTCTAATAAAGATGTTTAAAAAAATGTTTAACATTTTCAAATGTCACAAGAGAACCTGGAACTGTAATAGCAAGCATTGCACATTTGGGATTTAATTTTGTAGTTCTTTGTAACATTAACCTTGTTAATCTTTGGTATTAATCTCCTTTTTATTCGTTTGATTTGCTTTGGGTAAAACTTTAAAAAATCCTTTATTTTGTATAAAATCTATAGTTTATATTTGAAACACAGAATTTCTACTTTGGTTCCCATTTGTATATGTATATCAGATCACTGAAGTTTTCAAGCCTGTATTGTACATAGAATAAATTTATCTAAAATAAACTTATTGGATAAAGCCAAAAGATATATATATATATACAATAGAAAACTAGAATTAACTAATTGGAATTTATTTTGCTGTGAATGACTAATGAACATATAATAAAATTAACTAAACTAATAAGCTTACACTACTTATTTATTTTTAATAAATTTATTTATTTTATTATTTATTTATAGTTTTTTGGCTGTGTTAGGTCTTTGTTGCTGTCCGTGGGCTTTCTCTAGTTGAGGCGATCATGGGCTACTCTTCTTTGTGGTGCACGGGCTTCTCACTGCGATGGCTTCTCTTGTTGCAGAGCACAGGCTCTAGGCACGTGGGCTTTAGTAGTTGTAGCATGCGGGCTCAGTAGTTGTGGCTCGTGGGCTCTAGAGCACAGGCTCAGTAGTTGTGGCACACGGGCTTAGTTACTCCACGGCATGTGGGATCTTCCCGGACCAGGGCTCGAACCCGTGTCCCTTGCATTGGCAGGCGGATTATTAACCACTGTGCCACCAGGGAAGCCCCAAGCTTACACTATTTAAAAACATGTTCCTTATATTAAAAAATCAGAAATAAGGAATAAATTAATTAATACAAACTTTAAACATTTATCTCTAAAAATAAGAGCAATCATTTCATCGACTAAAAGTAAAAAGTAGGATCACCACATTACGTTACTGGAAACAAAGTTGGCTATCAGACATCATTATTCTTTAATTACATGATTCTTTAAAAAATTATTAGGGCTTCCCTGGTGGCGCAGTGTTTGAGAGTCCACCTGCTGATGCAGGGGACATGGGTTCGTGCCCCGGTCCGGGAAGATCCCACATGCCGCGGAGCAGCTGGGCCCGTGAGCCGTGGCCGCTGAGCCTGCACATCCGGAGCCTGTGCTCCGCAACGGGAGAGGCCACAACAGTGAGAGGCCCGCGTACCGCAAAAAAAAAAAAAAAATTATTTGAGTTATTTGAATTCTTTCAGATTGTATGCATAAAGTACGACTTTATTAATATCTAATATAATACTATTTAAAAGTTACAGAACTGAAAAATCCCATTTCTTCAGCAAATAATTTGCAAGGAAAAATAGAGAATAGAGAAACTATACATTTTAAAAAACTGAAGAAACATCAACTAAATGCTAGGCTTTATTGGATTCATATTCAAACAAAACAACTGTTAAAACATTTTTGTGAGACAATCAGAAAAAATGAACAGTGACTATATTAAGCTATTATTTACCTAATTTTAGGTGTGGTAATGGCATTGCTGTTATATTTCTAAAAAGTTGTTACATTTTAGATTTTCATAATAAAATATTTATCAATGAAATTTAAAAAAATAAAATGAATGCATGACCACTCCCCTGCCCTTTCCCCCTTCCTACATCAGGCGGTGAGGACACCTGGAGAAGAAGCCATCTTGGACTCAGCAATGGGAGCTGTGTGTTGAGGAGGGCAGCGTCACCTAATGGCCTGGACCACCTGTCTGTGTACTGGACATTTTTAAGTGTCTTTTTTATAGCAGCTTAGTCTATACCTAGATATGCTTAGTAGAGGGAACCTTGGACAACCAGTTCTTTATTTTGTGGTCTTACACAGGTCACCTTATCTTCCTAGGGCTCAGTTGCCACATCTGTCAGATGGGAATATTAAGTACTCTTTCCTTGCTCCATGGCAAGCATCTAAGAGCTGCAGATGTGGCTATGATTTGAAAACCGCAGGAGCAAGGCAAGGGTGCGTGGGGAGCAATGTCGGGGTGAGTGAGTGATGGTCTCTGATCATGGTTTATCACTCAGTCATTTCCTCTAAAGGAGTTTTGGAGAAACTCAGTTAAACCATTGGTCTAGCTAAGCAGAGCCGAGGAGGACCCTGTGGGAGCTCACCATCTGCCCAGAATAATTCTCCCCCAAATTTAAAGTGCTCAGAAAACACAAAGTTTGTCTTGGCCATAGTGGGCCAGACCTAAGGAAGTGATCTGGGGTGAAAGGCTTTTACACAATTGTAAGTAATGGGACGTGTTGAACCCAGTTGAACCTCATTAAAATGCCACGGCGGGTTGAGTGTTTATGTTTCATGCTCATGATGTTTGAATGTTTAAATTCACATGAAAACCGTAAGCACTGAGATGAAATAACTGGCAGGGCCTGGGCCACTATTTCAGGACGAAGGGTACTTGATGGCGACAGCGGTGTTGACAGAACACGCTGCCTCTGAAGTACATGGAGGGCCCCAGCTCAGATGGGCCCAGGGCTCCCCACTCTGCTAACCTACCCATTAACATGATTTGCTTTTCCTCGTGTAACCCACTGCCAGGCACTGGTGCTTGTTCCACACACCCAGGTTGACTTATGATAAATGAAGGACAGAGTCTGTGTGATTTGGGAGAGGCGAGCAAAGAGCAGAGTGTAAGGGTTTGTTGGGGAAATTGATTGAAAAAAGAAGGCTGTCTAGGAGAGAGAAATAAGACAATGTGTTTGAAAAACTGGAAACAAATTCCTTAAATACCTCACAGTAAGAGAATAGTAAGACAGATTATGGCCTAAGCATGCATTCTGTTCATTAAAAAAATGTATGAATTGTCTACTGTGCACCAGGGACCTGTGTTATGAGATTCTGGGACAAAATCCCTGGCCTCATTTTATGCAGCTATTTAAAATGATAGTTATGAAGCTTAGGTAACACCATGGAAAATGCTTATGATATAAATTTAGCAAAAGATGCAAGTGTCCAAATTTATGCACAGTGTGATGACCCCTAGATTAAAAAAAAATAAAGATGGATGTAGGGGAGAATGAAGTGAGAGAAAATATGGCAAGGAAGTAATGACTGAGTTGGGGGGCACGTGGAGTTATGGCCAATCTGCCTTTATTTTCCTAACTTCCTGTACAGTAGTTGTAGTCCATTAGTAAATTTAAACAAAAAGTTTTTTAAAAAATAAGGGACATCATCTGACCAAGCGATCCTCCCACATTAACCACTGGTCCAGCCATCCTTCAAGGAGTACTTCACACTGGACCAGCCGGTCTTCCCGTGCCAACCGACTGCTGACCTTCTCCAGGTGTCAGGCTCTGCTCCTCGGATTCTGAATCATAGATGTGAAGGTTTGGGAGGGGCCCGGATATGCAAAAGTGCACTCCTCTTCTCGGTGATGGCAAATTCAGCAGTTCTCCAGTGGAAATGGAGAGGGCCCCAATCCAGCACAATGCGGGGGTTGGTATTTCCCCCACTCTCATGGCCCGGGCACCAGTCCACTTAGGCCATGAGATGAAGGACTTGGCCAGCTTCCCACCTTGGGAATGGATGGGCCAGGTACCGCCTGCCAAGCCACAGCCAGACACTCACAGCTGTGCCTGTGCCTCCGGAGAAAGCGAAGGTTCTGTGTGCTCACTCGGAATAGGCCTGCCTGGGGCATGACTCTGGGATGTAGTGTGGAATCAGACAACCCAAAATTTTATTTTAAATTTGCAAGTATTTAATCGAAGAACTACATGCACATGGTTAGGAAAATAAAATAGTACAGAAGGCTTATATTTAAAGCAGACCTCCGTTGCACTGCTCCTTGGAATCAGTCTTGTCTCCCAGAGGCAACGGCTTCTAACTGTTGCCGTTCTTGGTTCTGCCAGTTTCTTTCTGAGTAATATAATATACTAATCCTGCTGTGTCCTGGTGGTTCCTTAGGGAACTTTATCTATTGTTTCCCTGCTTGAAGAAAGCAGGATTTAGTTCATCTGTACGCTTGGGTAGACGCAGAAAAGAGCCATCCAGGCGCTCCCTTCAAAAACCAACGTGCAGACCAGCCGTGTGAATAGTGGTCAGCAAACAGCCACCAGCTGCCAGCCCCTTTAGGGTCAGCCTCAGAGGTAACACAGCGCCCTCACCCAGGCCATGCCCTTTCTGGGGCAGCCTGCATCCAGTGCATCACATGAGGGAATAAGGTCAGGCCATTCCGCTCAATGCAGGACTCAAATGGTGAACGCTCACTTCGGTGCTCCTGGCTGGTGGCAGGAGGCTTTGTAGAGTCTGCATCGTAGTTTGACTTGTCCCTTTGTCCAAACTGCTTCCTTCCCATTTGGTTAGCAGACATTCTGTCCACACCAAAATGTCCTTCATATTTGATCCTGTCTAAAACATCCACGGAGACATATGGTCCATGCCATAAAGTCCTTGAAATTTGGTCCTGTCAAAAGCCCTGTGACATGGACCATTCATGGATTATTCATGGATTATTTTGACTAGGACCAAATTTCAAGGACCTTTTGTCATGGACCAAATGTCTGTAGACCAAATATCCAATGGACGTTTTGGAGAAGACCAAAGTCCTGCAAGGTCCCACTCTTCACAGGTGCCAATCCTAATAAACATCATGTGCCCCTAGCTAGCTCAATGTCTGCTTCCAGGGACCCAATCCTGTAACAATTGTCCTTGTCCCTCTCCCAGTTTTTCAGAGGATATCAATTTGTATATACATTGTCAACTTAGCAGGAACTATATTTCCCAAAATTCCCTCCCCATCATGGTTCCAAGTTAGGGTTAGCCATGAAGGACGTTTGTGCAAAATTTGGAAGGTGGAAGTGAGGCCACAGCCTTTTTTACTCTCTAAAGGTTGGCACAGGGCCAGGTGCCATTGCAGCTAACATCTGTCACTGACAAGTGGCTCACCTTGTTGGCCTGCTGCCCGAGGTTCCTCCACTCCTTCCAACTTTCCTTCAGCTCTTCTGTGTCCTGGGCTGGACACATGTGCAGCTCCATGATGAAAGTCACTCACATCATGGCGATTGGAGATGGAGACAGATACAGGTTTCAGGTTGTCTGTGTGGGTTTCAGGTTGTCCTTCCTCTTCCTTGCTCGCATCTTTTCTTCTCCACTGCTGGTCCCGCTAACCACAGGTCCAACACCAGACACAGAGGCAGTAGGCTTACATAGACAATTTAATCAAGTCCCATGACTGTGTACTCCCCATAACAGTTCCTTTTTTCTTGAATTCTAACTGATACAGTCACTATTTCTAGTTCCTCTATTGGTAACTTTGTTTCATTAGCTCTCAATTGTATTTGACACCTTACCCTGTAAGGTAGGTTATTAGCATCACCATCCTAGTCTTCCCCTCTCACCTCTTCTATCAGCTATTTTAAAATTTCTACATTGTTAAGTGTGGTAACATTATATCCTGTCCTAAAATCATAGTGACCTTTTCCCTTTTTTGTTCATGGTCCATTCTAAAAGTGGAAGACCAATAAACAGCAACTGGATTGGTGTATTTTGTGTGGGTAAATGGGCGCAGGGCCTGGTGACGGTCAATGATCACATTTCTTTTCCTGTATATCCGAAGGCAGACACCAGTGCCACTCCAAGGACAATATTCTTAGCCCCAGGATCCAGCAGATTTTCTTACTCTATGTACCACCATTTGCTCAAATGCATCTTACCTCTTATGTCGTCTCATTTTTGGACCATAACTTTCTAGTTCAGTGGTTTGTTTTTCCCTGAGTTTTTGATTGCTTCCTTTTTTCTCTTTGGGCAAAGAAAGCTAGGTCTTTGCCATCATGTCTCAATTTTATCATCTAGGTTTTTCCTTATTTTATGTGTGTCTTGGATGTATTATGTTCTTCTAGAAGTCTTTTTCCTTGGGACTCACTGACATTTTATTGGACACCATTTTCTTTTGAGGCTTGCTAAACAGCTGACTTCTGGGTTAATTCCACCATTTCTTGTATTCTCACGTTACCCTTTTATTGCCCTGATGTTCACTCCACTTTTCCTGGAGTACATTCTCATTTAGTTTATTCATAAAGCATGTACAAGAAGGAAATATCAAGTATAGTTGACCCTTGAACAACGTGGGGAATAGGGGCACCAACTTTCCCTGTGGTTATAAAGCTTCCTTTATAGTCAGCCCCCCCACATCCAGATTCAACCAACAGTTGGGTAGTACTGTAGTACGTATTCAGTGAAAGAAATCTGCACTTAAGTGGACCTGCACAGTTAGAATCTGTGTTGCTCAAGGGTCAACTGTACCTATGTGAGGATTTAGCTGTGTGACTTGGACAAGTTTCTAACCTCTTTGTACTTCAATTTCCTCAACTACAACATGAGGATTATGTCATGTACCTCATGAGATCACTGTGGGATTATATGTGATAACATTTGTAGAATGCCTGATCCTTGGTGCTGAGCAACTTTTGGTTTATTTCCTTAATTAAGCCACTTTTTGGCTAAGATCTTAAAATGCTCCCACTGCCTATGGAATACAGTCCAAATTTTTTAGCATGGCCCAAGGCCCTCCTTCCATAATTGGATCCTAATTGACCTTTTCAAACTTATTTCTTATTACTCCCTTCATGTACCTTGTGCCCTGCCGAACTCTTCTCCCAGCACCTGTGTCTTCCAGCCATCGAACCTTGACCCTCTGTGTTCCCTCTGCCTGAAAAGTCTTTCCTATAATGTCTGTTTGTCCAAACCCATTTCCCTTCTCAAGTGCCCTCTCCACCATACATCCTCCCCTGATCTCCAGCTATAAGCAATCCAGCAGTCTCTGGCTTTTATCTCTTTCTACTGGATATTAGAGTTGTTTTGGCCACACACTTGGCTGGCTGCCTGTGGACAGACCAAACCCTTTTAATACTTCTATGCAGCTGGGGCAACCACAGCAGTGAATGGCCCTCTTTTTGCAGGCTGGGCAGGATCCAGGCTGCCTTAGGCAACATTTTCAGAGAGCCAAGAAACTACTGCTTCTTTCCTCTCTCCTGCCAGTGCAGCTTTCCTCCCCCATGAACAGCCCCTCCCCACCTATACCCCATGGAAGGGCCAACTTTAGTTTTGGGAAACCACCTATTTGGTGAGGTCTTATGGTCCCTGGGAAAGTACTCTGCCACCAAATATCTCTTCCATTGGGATTTAACTCCACCAAATAGGTGGTTTCCCTAAAAGTAAAGGGCTTGGGTGAAAGAGGATCCACAGAGTAGTGGGGTACCAGAGATGGATTTTTCTCAATTTCACAGGTTAGGTCTTAGGTATGATGGAGCCCAACTGGTCACCAGGTGAGGCAGGAGGTTGGGGAGAGGGTAGAAGGGAAGGTGATGCAACCTATGAATACGGGTTTTCCCCATCCCATTCATGCGCCATACTCTCTCCTGACCTAGGTGAGACCCTGGACAGCTCCTTGTAATATTACCTTTGAGGGAACCACAGAGAAAGGGAAATCCCTTAACTCACCCAGCCATTTCTTCTGGGTGCGATCCCCAGCCATTTTTGTTCATTTTCAGGATAGACGTGGGAAAAGAAGGGTGGCCCAAGCTGGTGCTCATCCCAGGCCCTTCTCTTCAGAGCCAGGCCCGACCCACTCCCTATGACCTCGATCAATGTAGAGGGCATCCAGCACTGGAGGTGCAGAAGCTTGGAGTTGTGTGTTTCTGAGCAGACTTTGCAGCCTATTAAGTTTTGAATTCCGTCTGGTGGTCACATCCTGGACTGGCTGCCCCATGGCAGACAAAGCTCCTTTTGTAACCAAGGGAAGGGGGAAGCTGAGTTCTTAATGTGGCCAACCAACTTCCAGTTTATACCAATAAATTTCTCCTTGGACCTTTCCAGTACAAAGCCTTGCTAATATGGAGCTGTGGGGCTGCGGGAACTGGCTGAGGCCTGGCAGTGTCCACAGACCCAGTTCTCCTTGCCCTTGGCCAGATCCAGCTCTGTGGCAATCTAGGGCTCAGGCAACAGAGTCTTGGGATCCCAGGCATCTAATTAGGTTTTTGTGTTATGTGCCCCATCCAGGAGGAAGGCTGTCCAGGGAGGCCACCCACACCTGAATCAAAGAACACAGTTTCTTGTTGCTGGAAGGGTCCTCAGAGAAAGCAAGTCTAACCCTGCTTCTTTTTCACAGGGAATGGGGTGTGTGGATATTGGACCTCTGTTATCTACAGAGACAGTGACTAGGCTGGGGCTAGACTGCGGGTCTCCCTACTCCACATCAAGAGATCCTTTTGCGTCCACCGTGCATGACTTTTCTTCTGGAAATGTGTATGCTTCAACAAAAAGACAAAGGGAACAGGCCAATGAGGTCTAAAGAACCAACTGATGATGGTCGGGGTTAAAGCAAAGTGATTGGCCTATAGGCCAGGGCTGCCCTGGTTCTCCCCTACATCACGCTATAGACCACAATCTGCTGTAAGACCCAAGGGAGCTGTAATTCCAGTAGGAGTCCAAAGGCCTGAGAACCAGGGCAGCCGATGTTGTAAATCCCAGTCCAAGGGCAGGAGGAGACCATATCAAGAGGTGTGTACCAGCTCAAACAGGCAGGTGGGAAGGGAAAGGGACAAAATCATCTTTCTTCTACCTTCTGTTCTATGCAAGCCTTCAGTGGATTGGGTGAGGTCTACCCACACCAGGGACAGCAATCTACTTTAGGGAGTTCACTGATTCAAATGTTAATCTCATGTGGAAATGCCTTCACAGACACACCCAGAAATAATGGTTAACCAGCTCTCTGGCTAGTCAAGTTGACACATAAAATCAACTCTCACAATGTTCTTGCTTTTCACCAGTGTCATAAGTTTGCTTTTGTTTTTTGTTTATAAAACCTGGCTCTCAAATTTGAAAAGGAGTCAACTACAGCTCCTTATTTCCTTTGTACCTTCCATACATACCTAGGGCTTCCCAGTGATGCAAAGACTACTTGGGTGGGAGCCAAACCGTGGAGCTCATTTATGATACAATTACAGACAATTACCCACTGGAAAGTTAAACCCCAGCTAGTTGTTCTGTTACTATGACAGCAAACAGGGGCTAAATTGATAAATAATTTCAGGGACTTATGCATATTGGGGGAGGCAATAGAGTCAAGTCATTTAGAAGATAGTCTGTGGAGCCAGATATAGACCTGGGTTCAAATATCAGTTCTGCCATGATTTACTGACTTTGTGACCTGTGGACAGTTACTTAACCAACTTTTGCACCAGTTTCCCCATACGTCAAATGGGGATAATACTAGGGTTGTTTAGAAGGATTATGTGAATTCATCCATGTGAAGTACTTAGAACAATGTCTGTTACATAGTAAGTGCTCAATATGTGTTAGCTGTTATTATTATTGGAGGAGTGAGTGAAAATAATAAACATTTGTTGAGTGTTTGGGTAAGGTATCGTGGATGCCAGGAGCTTTGGGAGATAGGAGGGTTAATAAGAAGAATAAGAGGTGGGCCCAGCTCTTGAGGTGCTTTCAGTCAACAAGAAAGAGAAGATACTAACATGTCAAACAGAAGGAATGCCATGCAAGTGAGACCAATAGTAACAACTGATTTTTGAGAAAGGGGATTGGATTTCAGAAGGGGAAGAACAGAAATCAGGCCAGAACCTGACCATTCTGAGATCTCAGAGATGGGAAAATTACCTTGAGTAATTTGGGGGCGGTTGGAAAGTGAAAGTTTTTTCCAGTTAGAGGCCTGGGGTATGTGTGTCTGTGTGTGTGTGTACACCCATTTACAAAAAGAAAGGCCATTTTTTTTTTTTTAAAGAAAAGAGAGAAAGGAACATTTCCAACACCCCCCTGTAACCTCATTCCACTAGGCCACTTCAAGAATTCATTAGCACATTGGCTGTGGAACTTTTGTTTCAGCTACTCCAGCTCCCAGGATACCTGGGAGAATTCTGAGAGGCTAGTTTTGCCTCTCAGAGAGAGAAGGAACCAAGCAGAGATTTCCAGGTCAGAGCAGATTTGGACACCTATCCCTAAGGGAGTGGACTGGGCACCCAACCTCCTGATACCAGAAGGAATACGGTCCAGGGGCCATTCACATGGAGCCTGATTTATGTATAAATTTCTATACTATGGTTGTTTTCTTAAGTAATAACTAAGGAAAGGAAGGGAGGACTTCAACCTGATTTAGAATCTCTTTATTCAGTTACTTTTTAGCCTTTGTAACCTCAGCCATTTGGAACCCCAGAGGGATAAGTTGTTCTAAAGGGTTAAAACTTGGGTGCCCAAACTTAAGTCATTTTGATGGGCTTTAAAAATGTATGCATGCTTCTTTGCTTTGTTTAGTAGAGTATTTGGAACATGATTTAGTCTTTTCTACCAGAGTACTCTGTCACCCTTATGATCTTGTGTATTGGATAACTTGACCCACACTAAGTAGGCCCAGATTACTATGTATTTTGAACTTTATATAATTTTATTGAAAAAAAAAGCTCCAATAGACTTCTGGAATTAGCATGTAAAAAGCTTAGAAGTTGTCATTCCTGTCTTTACAACAAGAAAAAGTGATTCAAACTGAAAATCAATGACTTTTCTTGAATTCTTCACAGAATTAGGGTTGCAGGGCAAATCATCACCCTGAAATCTGTAGAGACATGTGAATACGGAGGAACACAGCTGTGATCAGCTTACCTGGAGCAGATGTTGCTAGAGCCATAAACTGGTGGGAACACTTAAGTGATAATTTGACAAATTGCTAGAGATTGAATGCGGACTATCATGAGAGTGAGAAATTCTTGGGGGCCACAGACTTAGGGACCCCCACACTCTTGTGGGTTTTACCTCCAGGAACTGCCAGATTCTCACAGTGAAGAGCCAAGAAAGAGCCCCTTGTGACTCTGACAGGGAGAGGGGAAAAGTAATCATTCAGAGCATTCTCTATAACAAAGGACTACTCTCCTGGGGAAAATACTTTGCCAGAGCCTTAGCCTACCTGGAGGAAGTGTGTTTACCCAGCTCCAGCCCCCTTTAGCCTTCCTGTCTCACCTAAAGGGAAGGAGAAAGCTAAGAAACATTTGTGAAGGTCACAGCCCAGAGGCACAGATCCACTAAAAGACTGAGTTTAAATCATAGGATTATATAACATTTCCTCTCCTTACACTTTGCCAACACATCAACAGGGCTCCTGTGTGATGACAGTGAATTACAGCTGAAAGAACTGTAAGGTGAAGACTCCGTTTAAGGAGGAGTTCTTAGGGAAGCCCAAAGACAATGGAAGAGACAAAAACAAGGACACTAGAGAAATCTGAAGCCTCTGGCACCTACAGTTACAGCCCAACATTAAACACAGCCCAACTCTTAGCCAGATTAACATAAAGATTTTTCACTCAGTTCCTATTACTGTGTATATCATGTGTAGCTTTCAACAAAAAATTACAAGACGTGCTAAAAGGCGGTAAAAAACAGATGTAAAAAAACAAAGAAGGCTTCCCTGGTGGTGCAGTGGTTGAGAGTCCGCCTGCCGATGCAGGGGACGTGGGTTCATGCCCTGGTCTGGGAGGATCCCACATGCCGCGGAGCGTCTGGGCCCGTGACCCATGGCCGCTGAGCCTGCACGTCCGGAGCCTGTGCTCCGCAACGGGAGAGGCCACAGCAGTGAGAGGCCTGTGTACCACAAAAAAACAAAAAACAAAAAACAAAAAAACAAAGAAAGCATCAGAGCTAGACTTAGATATGACACAGATTCTGAAATTATCAGACAGGGAATTTAAGATAACTAACATGTTAGGGGCTCTAATGGAAAAATTAGACAACATGCAATAACTGATGGATAATATAAGCAGAGATTTGGGAACTCTTAGAAAGAATCAAAAGGAAATTCTAGAAATTAAAAAAAAAACAACAACATTGCAACAGAATGAAGAAGGCTTCTGATGGACTCATCAGCAGACTGATGATGACTGATTGAGGAAAGAATCAGTGAGCTTGAAGATATGTCAATAGAAATTTCCCAGACTGAAATAGTCAAATACTTAGAGTCAAGAGTGGAATGGTGGTTGCTACTGCCTGGGAGGAGGGAGAAATGAGGAGTTACTGATCAGAGAGCAAAAAGTTTCAGTCAAGCAAGATGAACTAGCTCTGGAGATCTGCTGCACAACATTGTACTTTTAGTCAACAGTAATATTTTGTACACTTAAAACAAAACAAAATAGAAATTTCCCAAACTGAAATGCAAAGAGAGAGAAAAAAGGAAAAAAACAAACAGAACATCCATGAATTAGTGGAACAATTTCAAAAGGTATAACATACATATAATTGGCATGTCAGAAGGAAAAGAAAGAGAGAACAGGGCAGAAGAAATATTTTAAGTAATAGTGGCCAAGACTTTTCCAAAATTAATGACAGTCTTCAAACTGCAGATCAAAGGAGCTCAGAGAACACCAAGCAGGATAAACACTAAACATATCTACACTTAGGCAAATCGGTATTCAAACTGGGGAAAACCAAAGACACAGAGAAAATCTTGAAAGAAGCTGGAGGTGATACACTTTACCTACAGAGGAACAAGGATAATAATTATAGAATATTTCTTGTCAGAAACAATGCAAGCAAGAAAAGAGTGGAAAGAAATATTTAGAGTATCAGAAACCCCCCCCCCCACCAATTTAGAATTCTATATCCAGTGAAATAATCCTTCAAAAGTGAAAAAGAAAGACTTTTTTTGACAAACAAAAACTGAGGGAAAATACTTCCAGTGGATCAATCCTGCAAGAAATCTTAAAAGTTTTTCAGGGGAGAAGGGAAATGATGTATGATCAGATGTACATAAAGAAAGGAAGAGCACCAGAGAAGGAATCAATGGATGTAAAATAAAATTTTATTTTTCTTATTATTCATTGATATAAAATATAACTGGGTGGCTCTGGCACATGGATAAGTGAAATGAATGACAACAATGTTATAAGGGATGGAAGGAGATATTGGAAATATTTGTTGTAAGGATCCTGTACTATATGTGAAGTACTATAGCGTTATTTAAAGGTGGAGTTAAATTAGTTGTAATTGTATGTTGTAAACTCTAGGGCAACCACTAAAAATTTTTAAAAGAAGTGTGATTGATATACTAAGAGAAGACATAAAATGGAATCATATAAAATGTTCAGCTAAACATTCAGTGAAGGCAGAAAAAAAGGGGAAAGAAAAAGAAAGATCAAGTGTAACAAGTAGAAAACAGTTACAAGCATGGTAGATTTAATCCAACTATATCAATAATCACTTTAAATGTAAATGCTATAAATATATAAATTAAAAGATAGAGGTTGTCAGAGTGGATAAAAAAACACAAAAATAAAACAAGACCCACTATCTGTTGTTTATAAACAACTGATCTTAAGTATCATGACTCAGATAAGTTAAAAGTAAAGGGATGGGGCTTCCCTGGTGGCACAGTGGTTGAGAGTCCACCTGCCAATGCAGGGGACACGGGTTCAAGCCCTGGTCTGGGATGATCCCGCATGCCGCGGAGCGGCTAAGTCCGTGAGCCACAATTACTGAGCCTGCGCATCTGGAGCCTGTGCTCCGCAACAAGAGAGGCCTCGATAGTGAGAGGCCCATGCACTGCGATGAAGAGTGGCCCCCGCTTGCTGCAACTAGAGAAAGCTCTCGCGCAGAAACGAAGACCCAACACAGCCATAAATAAAAATAAATAAATAAATAAAAGGGATGGAGAAAGATATACCATGTTAACATGAATCAAAGAAAGCTGGAATAGCTACATTAATTTCAGTCAAAGCTGATCAGAACAAAAAAAAATCAGGAATAAAGAGATGAACTGATTAAGGAGTCAATTGTCTGAGAAGACATAACAATCCTTTGTGTGCACCTAAAAACAGAGCATCAAAATACATATTGCAAAACTGATAGACCTTCAAGGAGAAACAGATGAATCCACTATTATAGTTGGAGACTTTAGCACTTTTCTTTCAGTAACTGATAGATCAAGCAGGGAGAATACCAGTAAGGATATAGCTTACCTGAATAGCACTACCAACCAACTTGATTTAGTCAACATTTATGAAATACTCAATCCTCAACAACAGAATACACGTTCTTCTCAAGATGACATGGAACATTCACCAAGACAGACCACATTCTGACCTATAAAACACACCTAATACATTTAACAGAATAAAAATCATACAAAATATGTTCTCAGATCACAGTGGAATTAAAGTAGAAATCAACAGAATGATAGCTGGAAAATCCACATTTGGAGATTACACAACACACTTCTAAATAGCACATAGGCCAAAGAAGTCTCAAGAGAAACTCGAAAATATTTGAAAATGGAAATACTACTTATTAAAATGTGTGTGGTCAGTGAAAGTAGTGCTTAGAGGGTAATTTATAGCATTAAATGCATATATTAGACAAGAAGAAATATCTAAAATCATTGATCTAAGTTTTCATTTTAGGAAACTAGAGTAAGAAGAGCAAATTAAGCGTAAAGCAAGTAGCAGAAAAAATAATAGAAGAAATCAAGGAAATTGAAAAACAGGAAAACAATAGAGAAAATCAATGAAACCAAAAACTAGTTCCTTGATATAAAATTGATAAAACTCTAGCCAGGTTAAACAAGAAAAAAATAGAGAAAACACAAATGATTTAGAAACAAAAGAGGTGTCATCTCTACTGATCCCATGGACATTAAAGGGATGATAATGAACACTATGAACAACTCTATGCTCACAAATCTGATAACTTTGATAAAATAGATCAATTCCTTGAAAGACACAAACTATCAAAACCCACACAAGGAAAAATAGTTTGAATAGGTATATCTATTAAAGAAGGAAGTACTAGGTTCAGATGATTTCACTGGTGAACTCTACCAAACTTCAAGGAAGAAATGATACTGCTCTCTACAACCTCTTCCAGAAAATGCAGGCAGAGAGAACATTTCCTAACTCATTCTATGAGGCCAGCATTACCCTAATGCCAAAATGAGAAAAGACATTACAAGAAAGGACAATGCAAGACTATTATCTTTCATGTACATAAGTGTAAATATAAAAATCCTCAACAAAGTATTAGTAAATCAAATCCAACAATGTATAAAAATAATTATACAGCATGAGCAAGTAAGACTTATTCCAGGTTTGTAAGGCTGATTCAACATTCCAAAATCAATCCATTTAATCCATCACATCAATAGGCTAAAGAAGAAAAATTATACCATTATATCTACTGATACAGAAAAAGCATTTGACAAAATCCAACATCCATACATGATAAAAACTCTCAGCAAACTAGGAATAGAGGGAAACTTCCTCAACTTAATAAAGAACGTCTACAAAAAGCCTACAACTAACATACTTAATGGTGAGAAATTGGATGCTTTTCTCTTAAAAGCAGGAACAAGGCAAGGATACCCCCATCACCACTCTTATTAACATTGTACTCGGAGTCCTAGCTAGCACAATAAGATAAGAAAAGAAAAGCAAATTTATACAGACTAGGAAGGAAAAAATAAAAGTTTATTCACAGATAACAAGATTGCCTATGTAGAAAAACTAAAAAAATTGACAAAAAAATCCCACAAGAACTCCTGGAACTACTTAGCAAGTACAGCAAGATTGTGGGCTACAAGGTTGATATACAAAAGTCAATTGCTTTCCTACATACCAGCAAAGAACAATGGAAATTTAAAAAATGTATCATTTACAATAGCATGGAAAAAATGAAATACTTAGGTATAAATCTAACAAAATATGTTCAGGATCTATATGTGGAAACTACAAAACTTTGATGAAAGAAATCAAAGATCTAAATAAATGGAGAAATAGTCTATGTTCATGAATTGGAAGACTCAGTATTGTTAAGATGTCAATTATTCCTAACTTGATCTATAGATTTGATATAATCCCAATCAAAATCCCAGAATGATTTTGTAGATATCAATAAGTTCTAAAGTTTATATGTAAAGACAAAAGACCTAGAATGGTCAACACAAAACTGAAGAAGAACAAAATTGGAGAGCTCACACCACCTATTTCAAGACTTCCAGTAAGCAAGACTGTGTCATATTGGTCAAAGAACAGACACATAGCTCAATGGAACAAAATAGAGATCCCAGAAATAGAATCAGATAAATATAGTTACATTATCTTTGGCAAAGGAGCAAAGGCAGTTCCGTGGAGAAAAGGTAGTCTTTCAACAAATGGTGCTGGAGCAATTGGATGTCTACATGCAAAAAGAGAATCTAGACACAGACTGTACACCTTTCACAAAAATTAGTTCAAATGGATCATAGACCTAAATACGAAATGTAAAACCATAAAACCTCTAGAAGAAAACAGGAGAAAATCTAGGTGACATTGAATTTCATGATAAGAAAACAACCAACAACCAGATTCTCAGGATTTTGGAGACAGAGAGACGGCCAATTGGTTTGACTTGGTCCCTTGAATGGAGGAGATAGGAAGGGATGTGTGTGTGTGTGTGTGTGTGTGTGTGTGTGTGTGTGTCTTTCTGTTTGTCTGTTGGGGCTGGGAGGGCAGAGAAACAAAGTAGGTTGGTTTCCAGAGAGAGGAGATGAAACAAAAGCTCAGAGAGAAGTGCAGCTGAAATATGCAAGGAGAGACACTGCCTGTGGTTCCTGGTGACTTTCTAGTCCTTTGGTTTCTATCCACTGAGAAGACTTCCTATGGCTTCCATGGATACTCCAGGATTCTTCTAGGAAGATTTCTTATCACCTATGCAAGTTCAAGGTGTTTTCTATTGACTAAGACTCCTGTTAACAGGGTAATAGGGCCCTACATGAAAATCTTCACGTAGACTTGTGCCTCAACCTCCTCTGTCTCCCTCAAATCAATAGACACTTAGATATATACATTGTATTTCCCCTCAGGTCCAAATACAAAATCCCTTTCTGAAGCTTTCCAAGAAGGCTTAGCACGGCTGAAATTTCGTTCTCTGCCGCTGATAAAAGTGGTCCATATATGTGTGACTGGCCTGGTACCACAGCCTGGATTCCAGAGCTGTACCTTTTAAACGTCCTGATCACCTCCTGTTTTCTCTTCTCATTTTTTCTAAGTTTAGCTCTGCTCTGTGCCAAGCGTTGCAGCTATTCTTGCTACAGATAAAGTAGTTTAGTAAATAGGGTGAGGGGTTTCCGTGAGCAAAAGACAGACAGAAAGAGCCAGAGGCAAAGTTAGAGTTTGGGCCTTGGTGAGTAAGCCTGGGCCCACTTTCTGATCATCTCTCAGCTTTACATGGTTCAGTAGTTTGATATTATCAGTTCAGACAAAGATGACAAGGCCCAGTGAAGCACTGTCCTGTAGAAATATGATATGAGCCATAATGTAATTAAAAATTTCTAATGGTAATCTTTTATTTATTTAAATTTTATTGTAGTATAGTTGATTTACAATGTTGTGTTAATTTCTGCTGTACAGCAAAGTGATTCAGTTATATATATATATATATATATATGTTCTTTTTCATATTCTTTTCCATTATGATTTATCACAGGATATTGAATATAGTTCCCTGTGCTGTACAGTAGGACCTTATTGTTTATCCATCCTATGTATAATAGTTTGCATCTGCTAATCCCAAACTCCCAATCCTTCCCTCCCCCATCCCACCACCCCTTGGCAACCACTAGTGGTAATATTTTAAAAAGCAAAAAGAATAATAGGTTAACCCAATATATCTAAAATGTTATCATTTCAATATGTACTCAATATAAAAATTATTCATGAGATACTTTACATTCATCTTTTGGAGTACAAAATCAAAATTCGGTATGGATTTCTTAGTTTGTACCAGTCACATTTCAAGTGCCCAGTAGTCACATGTATGGAACAGTACAGCTGTTAGGCTAGAATTAGGTTTGCCTGCTAGTGTCAAAAGTGGCTTAAACAAGAAAGAAGTACATTTTCTCTTATGTAAATGTTCAGGTAGGCATTGAGGGCTATCTTAGATGGCACTGTGGTAATATTCAACCCAGGCTCCTTCTATCTTGTTGCTTCTGTCCTCTACATTGTTGCTCCACCCTGCATTGACTTCCTTTCCAAATTCCTCAACAGTCCAATACGACTGCTTCAGCTCCAGCCAGTGCATCCACATTCCAGCCAGCAGAAAGGGGAAAAGGAAGGAGAAGGAAACACTACCCTCTTATACTGGTACTTCCAAGAAGTTACACATTACTTTGACTTACATGCCATTGTCCAGAATTTAGTCACATGGCCCTACCTAGCTGCAAGGGAAGCTGAGAAATGTAGTCTATGGTTTAGGTGACCATGTGACTATCTAAAATTTGGGGAGTTCTGTGACTAAGGAAGAGAAAGAGAAGAGATATCGGGAATCAACTGGTAGTGTTGGGTCTCAAACCAATCCACACTAAAGCAATGTAGATCAGAATGATAAACCAGAAAGCCAGTTTATGAGGATATTATGAGACTGTAATTGCCAACAGGGTGGGTGTGCATGGGTCTGCTCTTGCAGTCTCTTCCCAGTAGGATAATCTAAATGGTTGGAAGATTAATGGATCAGACTATGATGGCCTGAGAGACCCCTTTCCATTTAAGGGTATACTGACCGGCCAAGTGAACTAAATCATTCCTGCCAACCTGTGAGGAAGCTCCCTCTCTGGGATGATGCTAGAGACACTTGGACAAACTCCTGCCCTTCATTGTTCCTTTATCTGAACTTCCTGGGGGCTCCATCCTTCCCTCATCCTAGTTTTGCGCATTACAAACTCTACTTACATTAGTTACATTTTAGACTTTGGGAGGAGATTTTGAATAAACACTGGCTCCTTGCTATAGGCTCTGGAAATACTGTTGTCTCATCAACAACATTCATTCACTGGACAAGCATGTATTGAGCACTTACTGTGTGCCAGGTATTGCATTATGCTGAGAGTGAATAAGAACCTACTTTCTGTCCTTGTGGTGATCACAATATCTAAAGAATAGGGAAGGTGGGGCTGGCTTCCCTGGTGGCACACTGGTTGAGAGTCCGCCTGCTGACGCAGGGGACATGCGTTCATGCCCTGGTCCGGGAAGATCCCACATGCCGCGGAGCGGCTGGGCCCGTGAGCCATGGCCGCTGAGCCTGCGTGTCCGGAGCCTGTGCTCCGCAACAGGAGAGGCCACAACAGTGAGAGGCCCACGTACCGCAAAAAAAAAAAAAAAGAATAGGTGTACACTGAGTACCAGGAGTGAAAAGGCATCTGTGGTACTGTGATTTATAATATGCGAAATCTATATTTGATCTTTGTCCATTTCTGGCACAGAGCTCCTAAAACCCTTGTAATTTCCTAAGTGATAAGAACAACAAAGGTGTTTTTGTTATGTTAATGGGGTGACTTTTGGACAAACCTAAGGATGGGGGCTGGTTGCCAGGAGAATCAACCTTGTGACTGGAGGGTTAGAACTTTCCATCCCACTCCCTGAGCTCCAGGGAAAGGAGAGGGGCTAGAGGTTGAATCAATCACCAATGGCCAATGATTTAATCAACTATGCCTATAAAATGCAGCTTCCGTAAACACCCAAAAGGACGGGGTTTGGAGAGCTTCCAGGTGGGTGAACACATAGAGATATGTGGAGAATGGTGCCCCTGGGGAGGGCATGGAAGTTCTGTGCTCCTTCCCACATACCTTGCCCTATGCATTTCTTCCATCTGGCTGTTCCTTAGTTCCATCCTTTTATAAAAAATCAGTAATCTAGCGAGTAAGTGGTTTCCTGAGTTCTGTGAGCCACTCTGGCAAATTAATGGAACTTGAGGAGCGGGTCATGGGAACCTCCAATCTATAGGCAGTCAATCCGAAGCACATGTAACTATCTGGTCTTGGGATTGGCCTCTGGAGCAGAGGACAGTCTTGTGGGATTGAGTTCTTAGCCTGTGGAATCTCATGCTATCTCCAGGTAGATAGTGTCAGAATTGAGCTGAATTGTAGGACACCCAGCTGGTTATTGTTTGTGTGGGAGCCCACCCCTGTCCCAGCATGCCGCCCTCCCAGACACACACATTGGAATTGGCTGCAGAAAATGCAGCATCCCGGGTGGAAGGGATGGACAGCAGGTGCAAAGGTTTAGAGACATCAAAGCACATGACAGGTTTGGGAATAGGAAGTAGCTGGGTGGGGCTTGAGGGGAGGAGGTGCTGGCAGGGTGCTGCAGTGGACACTGTGGTGGCCTCCTTAACATCCATTCCCTTTTGGTAACTACCCCATTTTCCTTTGGGTATCCACCCTCCCTCCACTTCCCATGTACTCTGGAGGAAGTTGACTCCACCCCAGCCCTAGGGGTGGGGGCAAATAGCCCCAGTATAGACTCATCAGCAAAATCCCTTCTTGCCTGAGAATGAACAAGTGACCCAGTTCTGACCAAAAAGATTGGAGAAGACTTTGCTGGCAGCTTCAGGAAAAGACACTCTCTGTCTTTCTCTTTCTACATGGCATGGAGTGTGGGTGTGAGGCCAGGAATTACTGCAGCCATTTTGTCACAAGAAGAAGAAGGCTGCCCGAGGTTAAATACAGCACCATGGATGGCAGGGAGGACATCCAGAAAGAAGCAGGGGTGTTGACGGCATATTGAGAAGTTAAGTCAAACCTACCCTGAAGCCCACTCTACCCTTAGGTCTTAGGCAGGTTTGGGCCACAGTGTGAGGGACCTTGGTGTTTAGCCTTTATTCTGGGGGCAGAGGGAAACAGTGGAAGGTTTTCAAGCAGGGGAGTGAGCTGATTGGACCTGAGCTGTAGGAAGCTGCCTCAGGGAGCTGAGTGCAATGAGAACCTGAGCCAAGACAGGAGAAGGGGACAGTGTGAGAGGCACTCAGGTGACTGAAGCAGACTGACTGGATAAGAGGGTGTGAGGACAAGGGTGTGTTTGGGGAAGATTCTAAAACTCTTAGCCTGAATACACGAATGGAGAAGCTCTCTTTCTTCCTCCTTCTACCTCCATCACTGTACTCCCATGAAATCATTTCCACTGCCAGACTCTTTATTCTCCTTTTTTGTGTATTCATCCGTCTGATTACAGTTCCTCATGGGCATGCCTGGTCCTCTAGAGCAGGGACCGTGCTTCCTCATCTTCACATCCCCAGGGACCAGCCTGACACATGGTTGGCACTTGATCAACCCTGAATTGGACTGAGTTGATAGCGTACCGGTTCTTGCTGCACTAGGCGTTAGCTGCACCCTCCTCCCGCCCCCAGGACTTAGTCATCTCTTTCGTAAGTAGCCTCCAAAAGCTGCAGCCACGATACCCAGCTTCCTTGTTGCTGGCGGGTGTCGCCAGCCTGAGTGCCAGAATGCTGGGAGGCCAGCCGCTGGGAAGAGCTAGGGTGGTGAGAGGGAGAGAGTAATCAGGACTTACACATTCATGCCAGGCGTGTGTGCTCCCCAGGAGATCTGTAACAACACCTCCTCTCCAGGAAGTAGAAACCAGCCCTCCTTCCTTTCTTTTTTTTCACCTGTCATGTCCTGTGGCCAGAAATACATTCATTGGCTTTCCATGCTTATAAAATAAATCAGTTTCGGAACCACACCCTTCCAAGCTACCCCAGGTTTGCTCTCTGAGAGAGTTAACCTTCCCATCCCTCCAAGCATAATATGCTGGGGTTCCACTTCATAAAAATATTAACCCTTTAGCTCCTTTCAGAAGAGGGATCTTGGTTTTCCTGAATGTCTGCTCCCCACTATTTCCCCCTCGGCTAATAGTTCATCCCATAGGATATTGACTGTATTTTGGGACAGTCACAGGCTGTGGGGCATTGAGGAGAATTACATTAACCTTTTGCCAACTTTGCAGGGCACACTTCTTTATTCCTTTTATGTCAACCTCCGATGGGTTTTTGAGACACCCCTTGTTCTTCCAACCCCAATGTTTTCCTCATCACCTCTCCAAGATTTCAAGCTTTTCCCCTGGTCTGTTTCGCCATGGAAATTCCCAGCCCCCTGCTAGGCTGTGCTTCTCAAGGGCTCTGAAATTCAGCTCTCATCTGCCCCAGTGTTATGTTGTTTTCCCTGTCACGATGGCAGGGATTAATATGTGCCAGGGAAGGAGGGCGGAGGGAAGAAAGTGAGCAGAGAAAAGCAGGACGACGATGGGAGAGAGCCGGATGGGAGGGTGTCTGAGGAGGAAACAGAGAAATAGGCTGAGTGCATCAAGGACGGAAAAGGGATTTCTGTTTTGTTTTGTTCTATTTTGGTTTTGGTTTTTTAGTTTGGGTTTGTTTCTGGAGGTGAGGAGACATATATTTACTGCTGAATCCTGCCCCCAATACAGTCACAGCAAAAGAAATCCTCTCCCGTAGTCAATAATCCAGAGACAATTTCCAGACCCCAGATCTAGTAGGAAAAACTCTCAAAAGAGCTTCCAGTTATTCTCAATGCACTGAGACAGGCCTGCTGGGTCAGTGTGACAATGTGACCCAGTGCCACCCCGAGACTTAGGTAAGCAGGCCCTGACCTTTGGAGATCCCTGCCCTGGCATTCCTGCATTCCTGGGGTGAGAAGTCCTCAGGACCAAGGGAGAAGCCCAATAAGAGCCTACACCCATGCCCACGCTTACCCTTGTCTAGACCTTGTTCCTAGTATCCAGGACCCCAGATTCTCTGCCCAAATGGTCCGAGCCTGCTTCCAGGGCCCATGAAGTCCTGTTTTCCTGGTCCAGGGTGCCCAGTGCAGCCAGTGGCCAAAGGGTAGCTGCTTGCAGCACAGGCAGTGGACAGAATGTGGAGGTACATGCTGGCATTAGGGACATGCAGGTGGGCAAGATCCCCCACTCAGGGTCAGAACAAAAGGGGGACAGGCCCTGATCTGGGACTGCCTGTCCCTGTGCTGCCACACTGTGGTCCGAGGGGCCTGAGAATTCTAAATTCAAGCTTGGCCTTCCAAGAATGTTAGGAAGGTATGTTTGTGAAGGTAGGAGGAGCAGACATATTTTATTTAACAAGTTGTTAGCTTGACTAATAGCTTTTAAATATTTAGATACATGGTATGTGGGTCTTTATTTGAATTTTGCCCTGGTCCCCCAAAGCTACAAAACAACAAAGATTTGCCTGTCGTGGATGCCTCTGTTTTCAGCTCTACCTCTGAATCTCTTCTTCTCCACGTCCCGGGTCTCCTCTGGTAAACGTCTTTGTTCAAAGGCATCGTACTACGAGGATCAGTTAATAAAGCTTGCCTTAGTTATAGTGAGGGCAGCAGTAATGGAATAGTGGCTATCTTGTTTTCTCTGTTGACTCTTTTTTGTTTATTCTTCTTTTTTTAAACATAATGTACTCTTTTTTTTTTAATTAATTTTTTTTTTAAATTTTTGCCTGTGTTGGGTCTTCGTTGCTGGGCTTTCTCTAGTTGCGGCGAGCGAGGGCTACTGTTCATTGCGGTGCGCGAGCTTCTCATGGCAGTGGCTTCTCTTGTTGTGGAGCACAGGCTTTAGGTGCATGGGCTTCAGTAGTTGTGGCACGCAAGCTCAGTAGTTGTGGCTAGTGGGCTTTAGAGCACAGGCTCAGTAGTTGTGGCGTGTGGGCTTAGTTGCTCTGTGGCATGTGGGATCTTCCCAGACCAGGGATCGAACCCGTGTCCCCTGCATTGGCAGGTGGATTCTCAACCACTGCACCACCAGGGAAGCCCTCTCTGTTTTTCCTTTTTGGTTACCTAGATTCAGAACCCCCTTTCTGAATTTGGGAAATATCCCATCCTGTACACACACACTTTTATGAGCCTTGGTAGGGAAGAGAGCTCACATTCCTGTATGGAAGACAAAAATGCTAGGAACTTGCTATGGCAGACACACCAGTCATCTCTCCTGATATCTGTTCTCTCCATCTTTAGTAAGAGAACCCCCGATTTTTAGCTGGGCACATGGCTACCTGCATCGAAGACTACATTTCCTAGACCCTTTTATGTCTGATTTGGCCAAATGATCAAGTTTCAACCATTGAGCTATAAGTAATGTTTATGAGTTTTGGGAAGTGGTAGTAAAGGAAGAGGTCATCCTTTTTTGCCCCTTTCTCTTTCCTGATGGCTGGGATGTGGACTTGATGGCAGCCGCTCAAGCAGCCATGTTGGTCCATGAGGCAGCACACAAAGGCAGAGTTGAAGGAGCTTCAGAGCACCTTGCATGCACTCTTTGTCTTAAACTTTTTTTACCCAGGGAGAAATAAATTTCTATTTTGTTTGTGGTTTATTTAAAACTACAAGTATTTTGAGTTTTCTGTTATGTGGTGTGGAACCCAAGCCTGAATAATTCATTTGTCTTCCCAACCTCTCTTGCAGCTAGGGTGCAGCACGTGACCAGACTCTACCAAGGCAGGCTCTTTGGTCAAGGCAGCCTCAGCAGGGAGCTTGAATTCGTGCAGTAGTGGTTGCACCTAGTGTACAGTGCTGGGGGTGGGGGCAAAGCAGGATGAAATGCCCAGTGCTTGGTGGTGGCAGCAGGTCCTCACCTCACTAGGCCAGTTTTGTCTCATGATTTTGGGTACAATTTTTGGCTGCATGGTCTCAAACTTAGTCTGCCAGCCCACCTGACGATTCTGTAAGTTATTCAATAACCTGTCAATAAATCCTCTCTCTGCTCACATCTGCCAGTGTTGGTCAATAACCCACAGTAAAAATACTTTTTAACAATAAGAGTTCACCAAGATGGTTGGTTTTTGCCTTTAAATGAGTTTAACTCAGACTCTATGAGGCACGAATCCCATCTAATAAAAGTCAGAACTTTCCAATACCCTTGTTTCTAAAGATGCTTCTGGGGGGGCGGGTTGAATGAGGCTCTTTGGAATATTTGGTGTCTCTTGTTACAGGGATACATACCATCTGCTAGTCGAAGCTATGGTATTTTGGGAGGTTTCCAGCAACCAAAATTAAATAGGAATTTAATTACATTTAATACAAAATTAAATTATACTCAAAGAGCAGCAGTACTTCACTTATTCAGAGGTGATTTACAAAGCAACCTCAGTTATTTGGAACACTGTCAGAAACCAGAGAAGAAGCAGAACTAAACAAAACCCCGAAATGGGTAAGGAAACAACCAACCACCCTCAAAACAAAATAAAACAAAAAAGACCATTCACAGCCAAAATGAATGTCATCGGATTCACGCTCTGCAGTTTATGTATTTGCTCATAGGCGAGGCATTCAGACCCTTCTCCAGGGTCCATTTACTCTTTG
Organism: Orcinus orca; assembly: GCF_937001465.1. Classification (NCBI taxonomy): domain Eukaryota; kingdom Metazoa; phylum Chordata; class Mammalia; order Artiodactyla; family Delphinidae; genus Orcinus; species Orcinus orca. Next base: position 174,491,759 of record NC_064560.1, read on the forward strand.
TGCAGACACAATTCAAGGGAAAATTTGGGTAAAGAATTTCCCATTCCACAGCAGATCTGAAAAAGCACCTTAAAAATGGAGAGGTGAAGGGTAGTGGAGACTTGACACTCTGATAGGAATGACAAGATGGTCGTTAGTTTGTGTTAAAGGCAGAGACAAACTTAAAATCAAAAGTAGGCAGGCGGGCTTCCCTGGTGGCGCAGTGGTTGAGAGTCCGCCTGCCGATGCAGGGGACACGGGTTCGTGCCTGGGTCTGGGAAGATCCCACATGCCGCGGAGCGGCTGGGCCCGTGAGCCATGGCCGCTGAGCCTGCACGTCCGGAGCCTGTGCTCCGCAACGGGAGAGGCCACAACAGTGAGAGGCCCACGTACTGAAAAATTAAAAAAAAAAAAAAAAAAAAAAAAAAGTAGGCAGGAGAGCACAGTATGGCCTCTGAGACCATTTAGAGTAATAGGAACAGCACCATGTTACAGTCCAGCCCGAGAACGGAGTGTGGGAGCATAGTGGGTGCTATGGTCTGAATGTTGGTGTCCCCTCAAAATTCATATGCTAAATATTAACCCCCAAGGTGATGGCATTAGGAGGCGGGGGCTTTGGGAGGTGATTAGGTCATGAGAGCAGAGCCCTCAAGAATGAGATTAGTACCCTTACGAGAGAGGCTCCAGAGAGATCCCTGACCCTTTCACCATGTGAGGCTATGATGAGGAATCTGCAACCCGGAAGAGGCCCCTCACCTGACCATGTTGGTACCCTGATCTTAGACTTCCGGCCTCCAGAACTGAGAGGTAACTTTCTGTTGTTTATAAACCATTCAGTCTGCGGCATTTTGTTATGGCAGCCTGAATGGACTAACACAGCACAATTCATGAAAACTCTGGGCATCATGGAGAGTCAGGGAAAATTACAAAGTGGGCCAGTATCCAGTTTTGGTGAACATGTGGAACAACAGGGATTCCCCCACTGCTGGTCAGAGAATGACCGCTTAGGAAACTGGTTTGGCAGCACCTTGCAAAGCCAAGCACATGCAGAATCCCTGACTCAGCAGTTCCCCTCCTGAGTAGGTATAGAGAGAACCCTGGCACATGGTCGTGGCAGACTCATGCCAGAAAATTCATGGCAGCACAGTTTGTAATAGTATTCAAAATATCTCAGATGCCCATCAAACAGTAGAGTAAATGCATTGTGACATCATCTGAGATGGAATCTTATACAGCAGAGAAAATGAACAAACTGCAGATGGCAATATGGATGAATCTAAAAAACACAATGTTCAACAAGAGAACTAGTCACAACATAATACATAAGTAGAATTCAATTAATATGAAATTCAAGAACAGACAAAACTAATTATATTGTTTGGGGTTACATCCATATGTGGTAAAACAATAAAGAAAAGCAAGGACATGATTAACACATACCTTGGTGTAGTGGTTACCTCTGATGGGGAAAGAGGGAGCTCCTAAGGTACTGTAGTGTACATTAAGTCCCCTACATACAAACAAGTTCTGTTCCGAGCGTGTTCATAAGTCCGGTTTGTTCGTAAGTCCAATAATATTAGCCTAGGTACCCAACTAACACAATCTGCTATATAGTACCGTACTATAATAGGTTTATAATACTTTTTATAATACTTTTCACACAGATAATATATAAAAAAACAAACTCAAAAAATAAAGAAAACATTTTTAATCTTATAGTACAGTACCTTGAAAAGTACAGTAGTACAGTACAACAGCTGGCATACAGGGGGCTGGCATCGAGTCAACAGGCAAAAAAAGTTACTGACTGGAGGAGGGAGACGAGGTGGGAGATGGTAGAGCTGAAGGATCGTCAGCAATAGGAGACAGAGGACAAGCTGCAATTTCACTCAGGCCTGACTCTGATGGCAGAGGTTCTGGTTCCTTGCTGGATTCAATTCTATCTACCCTCTTGAAAAAATGACCTAGTGATGGCTGGGTAGTAGCTCTTTTTTTCTCATCATAGATGACTTGGTAGAACTGGATTGCATTCTGCATGGCTGCTGCAACCTTCGTGCACCATTCTAAGTTTGGGTCCTGTGCCTCAAAAACTGCCTCCTCAAATAAAGAAAATCCCCTTGCCATTTCCTGTGTCGTGAATCTCTTCAGTTCTTCAGTTACTTCTTCTTCCTCTTGTTCTTCTTCGTCCTTTCTCTGGGCCTCCAACTCCAACAGGTCTTCATTAGTAAGCTCCACGTTCGCATCTTTGAAAGTTCGCAACTTGAAGATTCTGATAAATGGAATATTTATAAATGGAATATTTCCTGCCATATCAATCAACAAAGGACTTCACAGTCATCCATGATTGCAACCCTCCAACGTGAGCCGGTGAGCCCTGAGGAAAGTCAGGGCTGAAAAGAATACCTGCTGTCTAGCAGCCATCAGACTGCAGCCACTCCCTGCAAAGAGCCCTGAGGAAACAGGATGTGAAAACACAGGATACTGGCCCCAGATAGCTGAGGTGCATATCAAAGGGATGATTTCAGTGAGCCCAGACTCTTGCATCTTCCCATGCATAGAAAAGTGCTAAATTCCTTAACTTGAGATATCTGGTTTTCTTTAATTAACAATAATCTTTTGATGTCCCCCCCCCCCACTACCTTCCCTTGGTTGCAAAACTCTTATATATCCTGACTCTTCCACCCCCTCCATCCCCCACCCCCACCCCCGCCTCCCCTCCTTGGAGCAGTTTCTGAGAGTTATCTGAAACGCTGTCTCCCAGGCTGCAGTCCTCATTTTGCCCCAAATAAAACTTAACTCCCAACTCTCATGTTGTACATTTTTAAAAGTCAGCGTTTCGCATGTAGGGGACTTACTGTATTCTTTTTCTTATCGTGGTGGGTCTATCGGTATTCACTTGATTTATATTCTTTAAACTGTACATGTGTGCTTTATACATATGTGATATATTTCACCAACTTTTTAAAAAAAGAAGTTTAAAAAACCCCCAAGAGTCAGGTTCTGTCCGATTTACTCTGTTGAAGAAGGCAAGATAGCATTTAATAACATTAGAAACATTTCCACCAAGAACTATTAAAAGAAAAACAGTTTGAGGCCCTTGGAAGGCTACGTTTCAGTGATCTGGAAAGTTCATTTATGCGTGACAGCTCATCAGCTTCTTTTCCATACAATGAGATACTTCAGTAATGACCTGGAGTCCCATCTCTTTTCAAATGACTTTCTGATTTCGTATTGGCTGAGAAAGAAAAGAGAGTGCAGCCTTAGTGGGAGCTCTGTAGTGGCACAGAAGCCCTTCACCAACCTGCTCTAAGGCTGCATTTTGGCCTCCTTCCCTCTGGCTGCTTCCCCATGGCATCACCTGGGAGCCTGTTACAAATGCAGAATCTCAGGCCCCACCCCAGACCTACAGAATCAGAATCTGCATGTGAACAAGATCCTCAGGGGCTCCAAATGCACACTGAAGTATGAGAAGCACTGCTCAGGTCAAGACCATGACCAGGGACCAGATACTCAGCTCTTTATAATTTTAGGAAAAACTGCTCTTTGAACAGTCTCAACATGGACACTTCTTGTACTGAATTCCATGCTGCAGTAAATAGTGTTCAGAAAAATTCAAATTCATTCATTCATTCCATTAATATTAGGATGAATTGTATGAAATTGTCATTCAAAAATGGTTGACTATTGTCAGTTTGATACGGTCTAACTCTTAATATTTACTGAGCTACTATTATGTGCCAGGCACAATGTTAGGTATTGGGGAAATAGCTTCTGGCAAAACTAGCTTTGGTCACTGCCCTCACAGGGCTTACAGTCCACTGGGAGAGGTGGTCTTTAATGAAAAAAAAAATCCACACAAATAGATGCAAAATCACAATCACCTTGTAATAGTTACACGGTGGAGGCCCCTCACACACGCACTGTCATGAGTTGACGTATTTCAGGGAGGGGGTCAGTCAGAAGAGGCCTCCCTGAGGAAATGTGGTCAGAAGTGAAATCTGAAGCAGGTGAGTGAGGAGCGCGCAGACTCAGGGAAGAGAATTCCGGGCAGAAGTCACAGCAGGTGCGAAGGCCTTCTGTAAACGATTCAGTGGAAGGCAGAGAGCCCACCCTGATGGCGGGACCCAGCCGGCCAGGTCTGGGGTCTCTGTAAATAAATGATCTTGCCAGCAAGGTAGACACATTTGTCCACAGCAGCTCCCCAGGCTTTCTGCTTCTCCTGCAGCCTCTGTGTTTAAAGAAGCTTCCAGGGTTTTCTCTCCCCGGGGGTTGGGGGGGGGGTGGGACTGGCAGACCACGCTTTAATGGTCTTGCTAGTCAAATTTACTCACTCACATTTGTGTGGGCTGCTTTTGATCCTTCTTGTTTGAATAAACTTTGGTGGCCTCGGGGAACTTCTTTTAGTTCCCTGAACGCCAGTGATGATCTGTCTTGCTGCTAGGACTTTGCACATGCTGTTCCCTCTGCCTGGAACACCGCGTGGGCAGCCGGCCTGCCTCCCTCCACTCCAAATACCGGCTTCACTCCCACTCATTGTCAGTACCCATCCCAGAAGTCTTTTTTACCCCCTCCCCCCACAAACCTGATGCTGCTCCCACAACCCCCTGCACCTAGACGTGTCAAGGGCTGATTGCCCACAGCACCAAGTCTGATATGACTCACCAGTGCTCTCCAGCACCCAGCTCAGGGCATAGTAGGTGCTCAGTATTCACTTGTTGAATGAATAAATGGAAACATCGTATTTAACCTGATGTACAGCTGTGGCCCACACTGTGGGTTGGCTTCCTCAACTGCCATTTCTTCATTTCTTTCTTTCTTCCTTGCCTGCCTCTACTCTCTATAGAGGCTGGTTTGCTTTCCCAGCCTCCCTAGTACATAGAAGTGACCATGGGACACAGTCATGCCAATAAGATATCTGCTGGGGATTTCTGGGAAATTTTTTCCTTGTTTATAAAAGGAACTCACAGCTGGTGCTGTCTCCTTCTTCCTGCCTGGAGCTGAGCTGTGATGCTTGGAGCTGCAGTAGCCATGTTTTAACCATGAAGGAAAGGCCAATAGAATCAAAGACACAATAGTCTGGAAGTTGCTGAGCCACAGAACCAGAACAGTGGCTACTCGTCTCTAGATGTCTCCTTATATGAGGAAAATGAATGCCTGTTTAGACCATTGTTAGATGGATTTTCTGTTATTTGCAGCTTATAGCATGCCTGATAAAATGTGTCTTGATGACTGCCACCAGGGATGTAGGGAGAAGGAGAAAACAGTAGGGAGAGTGTACTCTTTAGCTTGTCAAAGAAGGAAGTTAGGGCTTCCCTGGTGGCTCAGTGGTTGAGAGTCTGCCTGCTGATGCAGGGGACACAGGTTCGTGCCCCGGTCCGGGAAGATCCCAACATGCCGTGGAGCGGCTGGGCGCGTGAGCCATGGCCGCTGAGCCTGCGCGTCCGGAGCCTGTGCTCCGCAACGGGAGAGGCCGCAACAGTGAGAGGCCCGCGTACCGCAAAAAAAAAAAAAAAAAAAAAAGAAGGAAGTTAACATTTGTTGAGTGCCGATCTGTCCCTGGTTATTACACTAGTTGCTTCATATATATGACATTTAACCTCACAGTTCATCCAAGTAGAAGTATCCTGTCATTACACAGATGAGGCAACAAAGGCCCAAGACCTACATGAATCCCCTCGGTTGGCAGTGGTAGAGCTGGGGTAGGGCCAGGGTCTCTCTGCTCCATCCCACTGCTGCCCTGAAGGGGAGAGTGGTAGCCTTAGCAAAGTCAGCCAAGTGTTATGGGAGTGAGAGCACCTGGGGGCTTGTCTCAAATCCAGACCTCCCCCCAGTCGACTAGGATTCTTCTAGCTCAACATCCTTTGTGTCTAGTAGCTACACTAGCTTTATAAATGCCAATCCATTTATCATAGAGATAGTCATACATCACTAATTTTAAAACGGCCACTGCCATTGCCAGAAACTTCCTGCAGAGAAACAAGTCCTTTGACTTCAGCTCAAGCATGTTACTCAGCAGGGCTTGTGTCTTGGAGGTCCCCAGTGCCTGGGCAGGTGGTCCTTACTGCTTCCCTTTCTCTGTCCCCCGAAGCACCTCCTCTCTCTCTTCCCTACTCTAAGGGCCTCGTAATTTCATGCTATGTCAGTCTCTACTCCTGAGAAAAACAAACGAACTTACAAACATATTGTATCGAAGTGTTGGCTATTTAACTTGCTCCTTCTTTCAGGCCCCTCTTCCCCTCCATTGTCTAGCCCTGGTAACTGGACATAGTGCTACTAATAAACACCCCAGCCCAGGCCCACACTGTCAGAACCGATCCTGGTCTTTGGCTGGGTTGCACAACAGTCTCCTTGTCTGGTCCTACTTCGGAACTTGAGACATTGTGCCAGGCTCTGTGCTAACAGCCATATGACTTAAGCATTATGACCCCACTTTACAGACATGGGAACTGAGGCTCCTACCCAAGGTCATACAGGGAGGACTCAAATCCAAACCTGTTGGACAATAAAACCTAACTGTAAGACTTCCCTCGTGGCGCAGTGGTTTAGAATCCACCTGCCAATGCAGGGGACACGGGTTCGAGCCCTGGTCTGGGAAGATCCCATATGCCACGTAGCAACTAAGCCAGTGCACCACAGCTACTGAGCCAGCGCGCTGGAGCCCGTGAGCCACAACTACTGAGCCCGCGGTGAGACAACTACTGAAGCTCGGGCACCTAGAGCCCGTGCTCCGCAACAAGGGGAGCCACCGCTATGAGAAGCCCGCGCACCGCAACGAAGAGTAGCCCCTGCTCGCCGCAACTAGAGAAAGCCCGTGCACAGCAACGAAGACCCAGCGCAGCCAAAAATAAATAAATGAATTAAAACAAAAACAAAAAACAACTGACTGTAGTCTTCTTGGTAAGGGTGTTTCTTACCTGGTCCCTCAGCCATCTCCTTCCTGCTTCCTACTCCCCGCTACCATTCCCAGGGAGCCTGAAGATTCCTCATTAATAGATTTATTCCTTGATGCTGAAAGCATCTTGATTTTCAAGAGTCTCCATTAAAATGCAGAAGCCCCTGGGAAGTAAAGTCCCCTAAACCTTTATTTTACAGCACTGGAGTAGGGAGAATTTCACGTACAGGTCCTGTGGGAGGACAACTAAGGGAGGGCCTGGGGACGGGAAGGAGAATGAACGTGTCTAATTGGCTCAGAGCCCCTTTCCCCTGGGGCCTTGATGAACCTAAGGTTAGCTTCCTACCCGAGTCCCAGGGGCCCCAAGGCTGATCATTTCCAGTGAGCTACTTAGGGAGGCCAATTATGCTGAATGCCTTCACCTCCTTCTCATATTCTACTGTGGCTTCTAGAAGCCCTGAGCTCGGAGTGCTGCGTTGAGAGGTGGAGCTGAAGGGCCCCACACTCTCTCCTAACTACGGGACCCAACGTCTGTGGCTCAGAGAGCCGGGGTCCCTGCAAGGTGGGTATGAGCATGTGGTGTGTGCACATGCATGTGGGGAGGGCTTCAAATGCTACTAGCCCCCCTGGCCCCTGGGTTGTCGTGGCAACCTTTCCTTGAACCAATCTCACGTTGGTCTGGGTGTTTCTGAAGGCAAGCCTTCCTGGCTGACAGTGCTGATTCAGGCTGGGCTGAGCGCCCCTCCAGATGAAGGGACCATTGCATTTCTGCTTTGACACCTCAGGCTTCCAGGACTGAACCTCGAGAATCAATATTTTTATTTCTGGCTCAGCGCGGAAAGTCTCTTTGCTGACCTACAGGAATAAACCTACCCCTCGGCATTCTGTGTCAGGGCCTGAAGACAGATGACAAATGTCCCCTGAACTCAGAACGTCCCCTGGACTCCCCTTCACTGTCTCCCTCCCCTCGCTGCTTTGGTACTGGATCCACTGCTTTCTTTTCCTGCATATTTTCAGAAAATAAGAGGCAGGTTATCCTAGTGAGGACTGAGGAAGAGTTCATCAACATGCCAGACATGGCGGTCATACTTGACACGCCTCATTTACCCTCACTCCGGTCACAGAAGGTGCAGACGAGGACTCATTTGACACGTGAGGGCACTGATGTTCAAGGAGAGTTAGCAGCTTGCCTGGGGTCATGGAGCCAGGCTGTAATAGAGCCTGGATGGGAGCCCAGTTTGTCTGATTGTGAAGCCGGTGCTAGAACCGCTAGCACACTGCCTCTCAGTCTCAGTCCTGAGAGCACTGTCTTTGGTGAGTTGCATAAAATTAGCTGCAAGGAATATAAATGCGGCCCAGGATAGAGGTTTCTCCCTGTCACTGCCACTGGAAACCAACGTGTCTAAGTGTAAAAGGACCCTTCCCAGGATTTAATGATCTGGAAGAAGTATCAACGTGTCTTCTAAATAAAAAGTTCGCATTTTGTTTAAAATAGCAACACAGTGATTTCCAAGCTTTGTAGACTTGCAGCGCTCTGTTGCTTTTGGTTGTTTGTTTTATTATTTTAAAATTTTTTAAATTTTATTTTTATCTTCCTGCAAAAAGCCCTCCTAGAATATCAAATCTGGGAGCTCTGCGGGTTTTTTCTTCATTGGCATCACTCACAAGATGCAAAAAGAATGGAAAAACTACCCACATTTTCCTTCTGGTAGAGGGAAGGGAAAAGACATGAGAAGTTCATGCAACGTGCATGCAGCTAGAGGAAGAGGAAAACCCAAATGAGCCTTGCATCTTACCGGGGGTTACATCTACTGCCTCAGTGCAGAGTGCCTACCCCAGAGTGAGGCCGGCGCCCCCCGTTCCCCCCGCCCGCCACCAGAGCCCCAGGACGACGCCACTGTCCCCACAGCCACTGCTGCCGCCCGTTTTATTATTGTAAATATCACTTATGTAAAAGGGCATTTATCTGTGATATGAGATTCAACTTTAAAATGTTTGCTTTGAAGTCTTCATTGAACCCCCTTAAGACAACTGGAGAGGCCTAAAGATGTTACCTAAAGTAAGTGGAGCAGGTTACCCGACATGTCCACTTCGTGAACATTCATTGAGCTGTACACTTGAGATCTGTGTGCTTTTTTGTTTGTATGCTATAGTTCAATAAAAAAAAATTCCCTTAAGTATCAGAATAATAAAAGAGTGAGGGCTCTGTCTGAATGGTGTGCAAATGAGAACAAGTGTGTGGGCACCCGTGATCTCTGGTTTTTGGTGGAGCTGACGGGCTCTGATTTGGGGCCTCGCATATAGCTCTCAGGGCCTCTACATGGGCTGCCTCACCGTCACACCCTTGTGAAGAGCTTTCTCTTAGCAGCCTCCTGGAGATCCCGTGTCCCTGCCTTTCAGCTTCCAGGGGTTCAAAACATAGGGTTTGCACAGGGTCGACTATAAAGAGCCCAGTGCCTGTGTGCATGCACCCACACGTGCAGGACACAGGTTGGCCAACAGCTCTGACAGCAATTAGGTGGTTTTTATTTGCATGGTGGCTCCAGCACATACTAGCTGTGTGACCCTGGGTGAGTTTCCTAACCTTTCTGAACCATAGTTTCTTCAGTTGCAGATGGAAGAGGATAATACTGCCCACATCATAGGATTGCATAAGGAAGGATTAACTAGGATGCTGCATGTGAAGGGCTTAGCCCAGGACCTGGTATACAGTAAACACTACAACCGTGTACGGAATGTCTGGGGATGAAGCTCAGGCATCCAGTTTTTAACACGCCCCGTAGGTGATGCTGATGTACAGCCAAGGTTAAGAATTATACTCTGACCTGGCTTCTGCCCCCATCCTGCTGCACCATGGAATATCTAAAACGTTAATTCTCTTCACTCCCTGTTTCACAGATTAGAGCAGAGGGCAGAGGGGCCTGCCCTTTGGAAAGGGTGCATAGACGCCAGAGGAAAATCATTTCTTCCTCTCTCCCACAGACATTCACTGAATGTGTGCCAGTTGAGGTGTGAGGGAAAGACAGACAGATGGCCAGGTGTGACTCCTGTCCTTAGGGAGCCACCTGCTCACAGAGGAAATTGCCTGATGACACGCACCGTGATGAAGAGGCACTGAACTCTTGGGCTCTGCTTCCGGCTTTGCCCCATCTGAGTGTCTCTGGGCCTTATTTTTCACATCTGTAAAGTGAGGGGGATGGACAGGGTCATTGCTGAGGTCTTTCCATCCCTGACATTCTATGAATCCATAATTTTATCCTTAAAAATGCTGTACTGTAAAACTCAACAATAAGAAAACAAACAACCTAATTGAAAGATAGGCAAAAGCTCTGAACAGACACTTCACTGAAGAAGATATACAACAATTAAAATAACGAGATACCACTACACACCTCTTAGAACGGGCAAAATCCAAAACGCTGACGACACCAAATGCTGGTGAGGATGTAGAGCAGCAGAAATGCTCATTCATTGCCGGTGGGAACCAAAATGGGACAGTTACTTCGGAAGAGACTTTGGCGATTTCTTACAAAGGTAAACATACTTTTACCATACGATCCAGCAATTGTGCTCCTTGGTATTTACCCAAATAAGCTGAAAACATGTCTGCATAAAAGCCTGCAAAGGAGTGTTTATAGCAGCTTTATTCATAATTGCCAAAATTAGGAGGCAACCAAGAGTCCTTCAGTAGGTAAGTGGATAAACTGTGGTATATCCAGACAGCGGAATCTTATTCAGCATTCAAAAGAAATGAGCTATCAAGTCATGATATGACATAAAGGAAACTTAAAAGCATATTACTAAGCGAAAGAAGGCAGTCTGAAAAGGCTACATACAGTGTAATTCCAACTATGTGACATTCTACAAAATTATGGATGCAGTAAACAGATCTGTGGTTTCTGATGGTTTGTGGGGAGGCACGAATGAATAGGGGGAGCACAGAGACTTTTTAGGGTGGCGAAACTACTCTGTATGGTACTATAATAATGGATATATGCCATTATACATTTGTCCAGATCCATAGAATGTACAACATTAAGAGTGAACCCTAGTGTAAATGATGGACTTTGGGTAGTAGTCATGTGTCAGTGAGCGTTCTTCAATTGTAATGTGTCACTCTGGTGGGGATGTTGATAGTGGAGGAGGCTGTGCTTGTGTGGGGGACAGGAAGTATATGGGAAATCTCTATATCTTCTGCTCAATTTTGATGTGAAACTAAAGATGCTCTAGAAAATAAAGTCTATTAAAAAACAAAAACAAATAAAACACTATATTGTATGTGGTTAAGAGCATGTACTTTTGAGCCAGACTGTCGGCGTGTGGGTCCTAGCTCTGCCCCCTAACTAGCTGTGATCTACAGCAAATGAGCTAAAACATTCTGTGCCTTCATTTCCTCATCTGTAAAATGGGTATAATAATATGCCTGCTTCATGGTCTTCTGTGAGGATTAAAGGAATTAATAAATCTAAAGCATTTAGCACAGTGGTTGGCATGCAGTAAGTACTCAATCAGTACTAGCTACTATTAAAAATGTGAACCTCTTTAAGAGCTGATTCCATTCGATCAGCTGTTGCCACCATTTGGCCATAGCAATCCCTTGCACTCAGGAGATACAATCAAAATGCCTGGCAGAATGGAACTTCTCTCCACTGTACGTTGGGGTAGAAGATCTTTTTCAGAGCTAGAGCTTTCAAGCCCACACATGCTCTGAGGCCCAGAGAAGATGCCTCTTAATGGGACCATGTCAATGGATCAGGCAGGGAAAACAGCCATGTACCTACATTTCATTTGCCTGAGTGACCTGGCAGATTCCCCCCATCCCCATTCTTTCCTTCACCAACCAAACACTCTTCTGTTTCTGATGTCACTCTGGGGAAGAAACCTCAACGATTCACAAAGATTCGTGTTCAAGTTTGAGGTGATCTTATCTTTGACCACAGCAAACACCCTTGAGCATCATGACATCTGAGAGATTAGTTGAGAACCATTGACAAACTCGGACATTTTGTCGCATACTTATAATGCATTTAATGTTTATTGGACATTCTCCCCAATAGTTCTAATGGCATAATTGTATTTGGAATTTACACATATACATTTCAACACAATTAGTTTGCACTGCAATTTAGGATTTTTTTTTTTTTTTTTTTTTTTGTGGTACGCGGTCCTCTCACTGTTGTGGCCTCTCCCGTTGCGGAGCACAGGCTCCGGACGCGCAGGCTCAGCGGCCATGGCTCACGGGCCCAGCTGCTCCACGGCATGTGGGATCTTCCCGGACCGGGGCACGAACCCGTGTCCCCTGCATCAGCAGGCGGACTCTCAACCACTGAGTCACCAGTGAAGCCCAGGATTTTTTTTTTTTTTTTAAAGGGTCTAAGAACCTTAAATAATATATATTGCTTTCAGATAAAGAATGAGCCAGGTATTAATGTACTTAAGAACAGGTACTATAGTTGACCTTGGCCAAAAAGGGTCACTTGGCCACGGCCTGTAGAGACCAAGAAGTGACTGCCCCTAACAGGCAACTCCAGACACTTTCCCTTCCATAGAAGATACGTTTGCATCACCATTTCACTGATAATGATAACTGCGATAGAGGACACTCTATCTCAGGGGATGTTAAAGTCTGCCAAGGGCTTGCATGAACGTTAAATTACCTTGTTTAACCCTCACAACAGTCTTGGTAGAGGAATTTGAGGCTCTCAGAAACCAAGGTGGGAACCCAAGGTTTTTCAGTTGGTAAGAGGCACAATTTGGACCCAGCTCTTTGGCTTCAAAGCCACGCTCGATCCCTTAAGTTTTTTTTTTTTTTTTGATCCCTTAAGTTTTAACACTTCCTCCCTTTGCTGGCTGTAACTGGTGGCTGGACTTGAGCATCTAACAACCCACCTCTGCCTTCCCGGCTGGCAAAGCTTCAATTTATTTAGTTCCCATATCCACACTGCCTCCAAGTGATGAGGCCAGTCACCATCAACCCAGCACCCTGGCCAGGGATTGGTCTAGTGTTGAGCATGTGACTAAATCTGGCCAATGAGTTGCGAGGGGATGTCTAAGGAAGGGGTTTTTCTGACCTTAAGAATTGAGCGCGGAAGAAACTATCTTCTTCCGCTGATGGGCAGAGCTCTGTCTTTCCACGGTTTTATTTTGATTCCTATTTTACTGATCATGATCTCTTTTAAAGAGCACCTGGCTAACTTCCTTGGACTTGGCCTGTGGGCCTTGGCTCATCTCTGATGACACCGAGACTGGGTCCGCGGTTTGATGGTGCTTGGCTGCAGTTCCGCACTGGCCCAAGGCAGGGAGCCTACCCCAGGGAGAGGGTGCAGCTGTCCCCTGTCGGATGAGCCTGAGTGGCTGGCCCAGTGGGAGCATTTGTGGACTCAGGCCCCCCAGTTGCTCTCAGAGGAGGCTGGCAGCCAAGCCCCCGACCACACATGCGCTTTACTCCAGTGCTTCGGGAACAGCGCGGGGGAGGGGTGACGGGCAATGATGACTCCTTAAGCGAATTTTCTCTGTGAGACCATGATTCCTAAGCACTGTGGCTTGGAAAAGCCCTTTCTTCTTTGAGAGACCAAATCCCAAGTGAGAAACCAAGAACCAGAAACGAAGTTTTTACACATGGACATTAACTCCTTAGTTTCTAGTACCTTGGCCAGCTGCCCGAATGGGTTTAGTAAATCTTAATTGGATGGGGAACATTAACAGCACAGAATGAGTACATGGCATTTCTATTTTCAGAGTGCGTCTTCTGTTGCTTCCTTTATTCTTCTGTCAACCCAGTGGACAAGGTAAGGAAGGAATTACCAAGCAGTCACATGACACTGGGAAATGCCTTTATGTGTACCTACCCAGCTATACCCAAGCTCTGGGTTAGGTGCCTCATGCGTGGTCTTGCTTAGTTCTCACGGTGACCCTATTCAGCAGGAAGTCCTACCTTCACTTTACCTCAGAGTATAACGAACCTCAGAGAAGAGCATAAATCCTGGGGCTGGGATTTGAATCTAGCCCCTGCCACCCATGTCACATGATATTTCTGGGTGCCCATTTCCTTAGATAGAAGATAAAAGTGTTGTAATACGGACTCTCTAAGGTCAGGTTTAGTTCAAACTCTATGATTCTATGAATATTATCCTCTGCCTTTGAAAAATGGAAACAAAGCATAGAAATTATCTTTCGGGGCCACATAAGAAGCTGGAGGTAGGTGAGCCTGCGCAAAACAAGGTCTCTGGGCTCCCTTCTCGTTGCTCGAGGAACAGACAGTGGGAGTGGCTCCCCATCTTAGGGAGCTGAGATCAACATACCCCACATCCATCTGGCTTCACTGCCCTTGTCTGTCTAGCTTCCAGGCAGTCTTCATTGCTGTCAGTATCTCATCTCTTTAAAAAAGGTCCAGCCTCTCCTCCCAGGCAAGCAGCGGCCTGAGCCTCTGACCTGGGCTGGGGTCAGACCAAACGTGGACACCTTTGTCGGGGAAGATTCAAACTATAGCATCCAAGAGCTCCCTTGCTGAGCCCTTACTTGTGCTAAGCACTGTTCCAAGTGCTTTATAGGCAGTACCTCTTTGTATATTTATATATTTAAATCTTTATTATATCCCTATGGGTTGGGTATTACACACACACACACCCACACACACACCCCGTTTTAATGATGATGAAATTGAGCACAGATCCATTCATTAACTTGCCCAAGGCCACACAGTTAGTATGTATCAGAGATGGGGACAGTCTGGTTCCAGAGTCCATGCTCTTTGCCACTATGGTCTACTGCCCTGCACGATGCATTAAACTCAGACCAGGTAACTAGATGAAAACCTTGTATATGGATGGCCATGGATGACAACCTGAGACCCCAAGATCATGAAGAAGTCTGGGAGAGTTAGGGCTAGGCAATGGAGCCTCAGGAGACCCCCTGGAGCACTGAAATTTTGACATATGGGAGGAGGGAACAAGTTTCTATAGGACACCTGCTCCTGTGCTTGAGAGGAACAGGCCTGGAGCACCAAGCTGATTTGGATAAGAGTCCCTGACAAGTAGAGAAAGTTGATTCTGATGGTTTTTCTACCTATCTCGTAACACTCCCTAATTCTCCTTTGCACAGTTGTAATTATTTAGTTAATTAGCTAATTATTCTCTCACCAAAGAATTGGGCCAGCCTCTTTCAGGATTGTATTGCCACAGCTCTGCACATATAATCAAATATTTGTTGAGTAAATGAATGAATGAAGAAATGAATGAAAATCCGGCCCTGTGATCTAAAGTATACTTTTAGTCAGAGCTCTTGGGAAGGTTCTTGAAGGGGAGGGCACAAAAATAACAAGTTGGCATTTGAGGAAGTATTTGAAAGGAAAGGCAGGCTTTAAACGGGAGGAAGGAGAGGATTAGGGAGGTGTATTTAAGAGATAGGGAAACACTGGCAGGAGACAAGGGTAGGGAAATGTGGGCGTAAGACCTGAAAGGGAGTCTGTGAGCTTGGCCAGGGCTACCAAAGACGCCTTGTCCATAGGCCTCCCTCTGCAGGACGCGCAGCCTCCCTCACAGCCTCTTCCTGAGGCCAGCCTCCAGATGTCTCCCTGTAACAGCAGTGAGTTCTAATTGTAAACGTTTTATCTTCATTGCCCCAGGACAGCAGATCCCCCCAGGTTCCAAGTGTGGGGAACTTTTATGCTTCTTGGGCTGAGTTTCTGTTAGCCTGGCCTGGGGACAGGTACAAAGCTGGGAGCTCTTTGGAAGGCACCCTTGGGCCAACTTAGGGTGCTGTGCTTAGGAAAGCAGGTGTCCAAACCTGGCCTGGATTGCCTGGAGCTGGAAGAGCTTTTCTAGAAGTGAAAATACCACCCCTGCCCCCGACACTGGGGCTCACACAACAGCCCAGTCATAGGACCCCCTTAGCTCCTTCCCACACCTCTCTCTACCACACCACCAAAATTATTGAGTGTAAGAGGAAATGCCACCTCCCGCAGAAAACCTAGGGGACTTTTTTTTTCCCTTCAATAAACATTTGCTGAAATAACTTTTTATTGGTGGTTGTTTTAAAACACAGAGCATAAAAAGAGTCCTGAGAATTATTCCCATCATAACTTTTGTTCAGCTAGATCTGTGTCATCAATGTGGGCCTCAATTTCCTCATCTATGAAATATGGCGTCCCTTCCTCACTTCAATATCCTGCAAGTGTGTGCTGTACAAGGAGTGACTGATCATTGCATTCTGCTCAGCATCTGTTTGATGAATATTCTTTAAGTGTCAGGAGCGCAGACTGCTTTTGACATTATTGGGGATACCAAAGAAATGATTTTCTGGCCCTTGCCCATCATTTATTTAAGTATCCATTAAATGTCAACTATAAAGTCAATATACGGTAGGTGCTATAGGAGTTTTAAAAATGTAAGATGTTGTCTCTACATCTAAGGTAAACTCAAGCACATTGGAATGACACTACATGTATGAAATAAAGAGAAGATTTTAAAATAGCATATGATTACTGTTAGATGGGCAGGGATGTGCTACTTAAGGTTGGAAGAGGGAGAAATCACTCTGGGTTTGACAGATCTGAGAAGGCTACCTAGCAGTAGGGCTTGGGTTGGCTAAAACTTAATGTTGATGGTGATGATTGTGGTGATGATGGTGATGAGGAATACAGCCAAATTTACTGAACTCTTAGCATGTGGCAGGTATTGATAGGGTGCTTTATAAGTATCACATTTAATCCTCATATCAACACGCTAATGTAGGCACCATTATTGTCCCCATTTAGCAGTTGGGGAAACCGAGGTCCAAACATTTTATCTGGGAATCCGACCAATACCATCGTAACACCTTCTAGGTTTGGGGGGACAGGGATTAAGAAGAAAGGAAAGAGTGGAGAAGGGTCCTCAATCCCTCTAGAAGCAGCATTCTGTGGGTGCTAAGTGGAAACATCTTCATAGCATAATGTCTACATTTTCGGATTAAACTCCCTCTTTTAAGAATGACTTGAGGGGCTTCCCTGGTGGCACAGTGGTTGAGAGTCCGCCTGCCGATGAAGGGGACACGGGTTCGTGCCCCGGTCCGGGAAGATCCCACGTGCCGCAGAGCGGCTGGGCCCATGAGCCATGGCCGCTGAGCCTGCGCGTCCGGAGCCTGTGCTCCACAACAGGAGAGACCACAGCAGTGAGAGGCCCGCGTACAGCAAAAAAAAAAAAAAAGAATGACTTGAGACCTCTTGAATATACATCCCTATGTTTATAATGTACTTTCTAGATCTGAATGAATACAGTGGACTCATCTCAGATTTTCTCTGTGTTACATTTGACCATACAACAACCCATTTTGGCTTCCATGGCAGTGGGGAAGCCCACTCATGTGTTAAGGGGGAGGGAAGCTGAGGGACGCTGAGGTTCTGTGCTTCTGTCTGTGCCTTCCTTTCTGCTATCTTCTGGGGTACTCTTTTTCTGCTAAATTCTTTGCCTCCTCTTATATCCCCAGTTTGTTAATTATCAGCATCTCCTAAGACTGAGTCCTAGGCCAGCTTCTGTTTACTCATTCATTAACTCAAAATTTGTTGATCACCTATTATTTGAAATTTAATATATCTAAAGATCATCTTTAATCTAAAGGAGTTTGGTGATTCTACCTACAATCCTGGTGTCAACTTCAGGGAGCACCGATATATATGGATGACCTACGCAATGACATCCCCACATGGACCTTTCATCTTCTCCCAGGTGTTTTCAAGACATGTTTTGAAACATAATATTCTGGGAGCAGAATGAATCAGCATCTCCCTAGATCACTCAAGTCCTCATTTCCCCATGTTAATGAATATCATCTGTCTTCCTGGCCCTCTACTCTGTCATCTTTATGGGCACAGATGATATCTTCTTTTTGCTTTGCCCCCTCAAAAAAGGTGGCATATAGCAAACATTCAAACAAGGTTGTCTGACTAAATTATTTAAATGACTAACCAAACCCTGAACTGTAAGAAAGCAGCTCATTGTAGTTCTGTATTCAGTCTCAGGTGGTTGAGTGGCATTTGATGGGTGGGGCAAGAATACTAAGCAGATAAAATTCTACAGTGTCATTTCAGCATCCTTTTATAAGCTTGACTTTGGGCCATTTTATTCATGATTTTTTCAACCTTCTTTGGTGGTTAAGAGGCAGAAAACCCTCAAACTACCTTAGTAAGAAAGAGAAAGCGGATGTATTGACTCCATCACCATGAAGTCCAAAGACCAATTCAGCATGTTCTCATGGCATGTTAGGTTCAGGAACTCAAATGATGATCTCATGGTTTTTCTGTCTTTACGTGTCTTGGCTCTCTTTTCGTCTGTGTGTTGATCCCATTCTCAGTCAGGCTCTTGTCACATGATAAGAAAAATGGCCACCAATGGCCACAAACTACATCCTTACACTGATGTTTAAAGGAAAGAAGCTCCCCTCTTCCTTAACATTCACATATAAAGTCTCAGGGAAGACTATGATTGGCTCTGTTTGGGTCATGTGCCCATCCCTGAACCAATCACTGTGGCTTTGGAAATGGTCTGTTTTAATTGGCCAGCTGAGGCCACACACCCACACTTGGGTGGGGATGATGAGGTGCCAGGATTGACATCCTTCCAGGGCCTCAGGGAGAGGGAGAGAAGTGGTTTTCCAAAGAAAGGAATGCTGAGGAGAGCAACATACCTCCACTACACCCCTCCTCTCCTAACCCCACCTGGCCCAGAATTTTAACTAGTGAATAGTGTCAGGAGATTAAGGAGAAGATGCTGGGCTTTCCCCAGAGGTGGCTGTATTTCCATGGGTGCTGATTTATTATTAAACCTTTAGACATGTTGCCTGTTGTTTTATAAAAGTCTCATTGGTGGTTATTGGAAGAGAAGCAGTTCTGTTCCCAACTCAAATTTTCTTCTCAAATACTTCAGTCATGAATATATATACATACATATATATGGGAAATTTTAAAAACTTTAAAACAGACCTCCCCACAAAATTACTACCATGTATCTTCTCCTCCTACCCTAAGGGAGAGAGTGGAAGTCTCATTTCTCCTGGTCTCTCCTGGTAGGTATTTGATTGAGTGAGGGAAGAGTAGGAGGAAGAAACGATCATACACAGGTCTCCATAGTTTGCAGACTATATAACAGCTAGTCTCAACTTCTTGTTTGATTTTGTGGTACCATCCTGCCCTTCACCTAAGAATTCTCTGTGGCATTTTTTTTTTTAATTAGCTAAATTTAAAAACCCTGTTTTTGAAAAATTTGTGATAACCCCATGGATCACCAGGGACACTGAAAGACTGATATTGAGATTGGCTTTGTTTATAACAGAAGCTGCAAAATCAAATGCCCCCAGAGGCTAGGCAGGCCATGTAAATGCCCTGGCAGGCTGGGTGGAAACTGTGTCAGACTGGGGTGTTTATGTCCCATGCAAGGCGGCAGCTTCAAGTGGGCTACGGCCCATTGTTGCTATTAGGGAGGGCATGATGTGGCAAATATTAACTGTTCACTAATATGTAGTTCCCTTCTCCTCCTGGTACATAGGAGGACTGAACGTCTCTGCCTCTTTGAAATTAAGGGAAATGGCCATGTGACTTGTTTTGGCCAATGAAATGTAAGCTAAAGTGTTAAATGTTACTCCAAGAGGAAATATTTAACTGCTGGTGCCTGGCCCTCTCTACCTCTCTCTCTTTCCATGCCATCCTGACCAGGGATACACTTGCTGCTATGGAGGTACCATACTGAGCCAACACCTGCAGGACAGCTGCCTTGAACAGTCACCTCAACCCACAGTTGTCTTGTGAGGGTGAGAAATAAACCCTTATCGTGTTAAGCCACTGAGTTTTGGAGGATGTCTGCTACTGCAGCATAACCTGTCCTAAACTGACTTTTTTCTTCTTTTTTTCTTCTGGAGGAAGAATCTAGTCCTTTCGATTTTGTTTTTTCAGGAAATAACTTTTTAATTTTATATTGGAGTATAGTTGATTAACAATGTTGTGTTCATTTCAGGTGTACAGCAAAGTGATTCAGTTATACATATACATGTATCTATTCTTTTTCAAATTCTTTTCCCATTTCGGTTGTTATATAATATTGAGCAGAATTCCCTGTGCTATACAGTAGGCCCTTGTTGGTTATCCATTTTAAATATAGCAGTGTGTGCATGTCAATCCCTAACTCCCTAACTGTCCCTTCCCCCCACACCCATAGCCATAAATTTATTCTGTAAATCTGTGGGTCTGTTTCTTAAACTGACTATTATATGTTACCTGACTGATTTTTTTCAAGAGAATAGAAATCTAGATTTTTGTGTGTAATCTTCAAGTTAAAAAAAAAAAAGAATTTGGCCATCAAAGCCAAGTTCAGCCTGGGAGCTGCTAGTTTGCAATTTGGGGTCTACACAGTTTAAGTAGAGAATGGAACAATTAACAAATGATTTTTCTATTGTGCAACAATCCTGTCTGAATTC
Source organism: Orcinus orca (assembly GCF_937001465.1). NCBI lineage: Eukaryota > Metazoa > Chordata > Mammalia > Artiodactyla > Delphinidae > Orcinus > Orcinus orca. The sequence goes on from NC_064560.1 coordinate 174,512,073, forward strand.
CTACAGTGCTTATAGTTGGTGTCACTTAGTAGCTTTTAGTTACTCTTGGTCTAGCTGTTTATTAGTGTTCAAGTTATTCTTCCTAACTAGATGGGAAATGGGGACAGGTGAGGAATCATGTCTTAAAGTTTGTGTATCTCACAGGCACAAAATATAGTTTCCATAAATCCTAGCATAAAGACTAGTCAATTGGTTGTTTACTCAGAAATACCACTTCCTCCATTGATACTGGAGAAACAGGTGTGGGGAAATAATTATTTTACCTTGCTGGTTCACTTTTTCCTGTTTGCAAAGAGGTTGGGATTCATCAATGTCCATTAAGCTTTAAAAGGCAATATCTAAATAAGTCAGAGACACAAAACCCAGTGTATTAATCAGGACTTTTCTAGTTGCAAGTAATAGGAAACCTAAATTCAAACTGCCTTAGGTAAGATATAATTTCTGTAATATAGAAATTATATTATATTATATAAATTATAATATAGTTTCCTATAACTAAAAACTCCAGAGGTAGGGTTGATGTCAGGCATGTCTGGATTCAGGAACGCAGACAACGACATCTGAACTTGATCTGTCTTCCCCTCTGTTGCTGGGCTATACTCTTCTCTACTCTTCTTTGCATTAGCTTCACTCTCAGTAGACCCTTTCCACGTGGTAGCTTCAGGCATTTTCAGGTCCAGCTTCTGTCCGCTTCTCTTCCTAGCAGATCCACAAAACTCCTAGTGTCATCAGACTCACTTGGACATATGGCAATCTCTGAGGCAGCCCATTGGCCAGGGCTGGATGTATTAATTGGGACTTCTTTAGTTGCAAGCAATAGGAAACCTAAATTTAAACTGCCTTAGGCTGGGTCACTCGTCCATCTCTAAGAGCCAGTGATAGATCAGCTCCAACCAGCAAGGCAGGGAGAAGCAGACCAATGTCAACATAAATGGGCCAATTTATGGTCTCTCTCTCCAGCCACTTCCAGGGGCAATAACTACGTAGAGGGGCCTAGTAGGGGGCAATGTGGCTGTAGGTCTTGAAGCTGTGTTTACATAGCATTTTATATAAAGTTAAAAAGCATCCATATCAAATAATGGAGGAGACCTAATGGATATTATAGAGAGATTGAAGGGGCTAAAGACCTCCAGGTTACCCCTCAGTGCACCCCCTGTAGTATATTTAATTTGTGAGTGAAGCAAAGGCCCAGTCAGCCTGCTGGTGGCCTAACCACGTCCAAAGGCAGCCCTGGAAAGGATTGCTCTAACCACGCACACTAATTATCCGTCCCTACACATAGACCAGTGTAGTTTTTCCAAAGTTCCAGACGAAGACGCATAAAGTAACATTGCCCCCATTCAGTGTTTTCTTCCATATAAACGTCCAAACCTCAGGCTCATGGGGGAAACATTGTAAGGCGGTTTCACAGTACCCAGGTTTGATGTTTCTGCCGTAGTAAAGGTGTAGTTGGCCTTTCTGGGGCTGAGAGTCATGTTCTTCCACAAGACTGTCAAATTACTACTCATTTTCTACTGTACCTTCTCTTAGGACCTCACTCTCTTTTTATTTGCTAACTTCAATGCTTCACGGGAGAGAGCTGACAGTGAAGGTGAAAATGGTCAGTCGATGTCATTAGGACCTGCTCTGTCTTTCCCTCCATAAGACCAGTCCTCTGATGCAGAAAGATTTCCCTGCACTGGGAATAAGAAAAGGAGCTCACTGTCCTCAAATTGAAAAGACCTGCTCATTGGGCTCTGCTCACTTGCTTCCATCGGTCTCAAGGCTGGTTGTTTCTTTCTCTCTGAGCATCTGCACTCCAAGAAGGCATGAACTTTTTCTTTCACTTCCTTTCTTCTATGGGTGATGATCTGACATCACTCTGACAAGGAGGCTGAAGGTCACTGAATATAAACACTGTCACTCCTCGCTGGCTGAGGCAGAAACGCAGGGGGTTGGCTGAGCAACCAGGGGGTCTGGAGGAAGGAGATGCAAACCAGAATGCCAAGGTCTCAGGCGCCACACGTGTGCTTGAGGGCTCGGTGTCTCTGTGCCTTTTCATACTGAAGGCACCGTGGAGGACGCATTTCCTCTGGAGTCACCCTTAACCAACTGCCACTCTTAGGAGGATGAAAGGTAGGAGTTCAGTTGGCAATGGAAGTTGTAAAGGGAAAGAAGGCCATTCGGGGTGGGCTGAGGGCGGCGGCTGCTCACACGGGTGTCCGCCCGCGCGTCCGTGAGCGGAAAGGAGAAGCCTGCTGTAGTGTGATAAAAAGCCCAGGGGTCAAACTGTGCAAGCCATGGGGAAAGGGAAAGGGGTGGGGGGCTCAGGCTGCAGTCCAAGGAGGGCAGGTCTCTTGCAGTGAACCACCCCAGGGCTGAAGGGCGGCTGTGGTGGCCAGGTGGGCTAGTAGGCGGGGGTAGAGGCACCCAAACGCCTTGATCCTCTGCCCATCCTTCTGCCCAGAAAAACGAAACAGGCTTGCGAGATCACTTCCTCACTCAGTGCTTAAGTGTCCAAGGATGAAAATGTGTTGAAATCCTCTCTCTCTCTCTCTCTCTCTCTCTCGGTTTGGGAAAAAAGAGCTAAGGACTGAGGAAGATGGTTCAACACAGGCTACGTCTGCTTCCAGGGCCTTTTGACTTGTCCGGCCGCCACCTTCTCATTGCTTTCGGCCCGAGCTGTGTCTCGGGGTGGAAGCCGGGCGGCTGTGCGCTGGGGATGCTCTTACATAACCGCCCGCCGCGTCCTGCTTCCTCGCGCGCTCCTGCACCGCCGGCTGGGAGAGCCGGGGGCCGCGATGGAGGCAGGGCCGCTGCTGCGGGGCCGGGGCCGTCCCCGCGGGGAGCGGACCGCGAGGAGCCGCGGGAGGAGGGCGCGAAATGCGGCGGGGGAGGTGAAGGTCAGTGGGTGTGAAGCGCCGGATCCACACCCCCCTCCTCCCCTGTCCCCTCCTTCCCTTCCTCTCCGTCCCCCTCTGACGTCTGGAGCTGGCAGCTCGGCCGGTTCCGCATTCCCGACCCCTCCCCGCCGCCCAGGGGCCGCTATATAGCCGGGGCTGATGCAACCCGTCCCGCCGCCCGCCACAGCCTGCGGGAGGGACGCTCGGCGGCCGCGACGGGGGGGCGCTGGCGGCGGCAGACGCTGCAGCGGCGGCGGGGCTGGCGCCGCGGCGGCTCCCGGGCCGGGACGGGCCTGGGCACCGGGCGGAGCTCCGCGGCCGGGCGGCAGCGGCGCTGAGCGGGCACGGCGCCTGCAGCCGGGTCCCGGTCCCGGGGGCGCAGCCTCCGCCCTCGGCTTCTGCTCGGTGGGTGCGAGGGCACGCGCTGGGGGCGCCGGGCCGGGCTGGGTGGGGCGCGCTGGCCGCGGGCACCTGGGACTGCCGCCCCCGCGCGGGCGGAGAGCGCCGGGCCCCGAAACCCGAGCCCCGCGGGGAGGCTCCCGCAGCTCCGGGACCCCGCGCTGACCCGGAGGGGGACGCTGCAGTCCGGGCCCCTCCCGCCAAGGGTCCGCGAGCCGGTGGCTTCCCTTTGGTTCCCACTCTGGGACGGGAGGCTCCGTCCGCTCCCGGGGCAGCCGAGGCTCTCTCTCCGTCTCCCTCCCGTGCTCTCCTCCCCCGTCCGTTTGCAGGGAGGTGCTCTCCTTGCGCCGCGGGGAAGGCGGGTGAGTGGGGGAGAAAACTGCCCGGGGAGATGAGCCGCGGGGTGGAGATGGAGGGTGAAAGGCCAGGGAAGTGCAGGGTGCTGGTGGTGGAGGGATGACAGGGACCTGCTGGCAAGTCTTGCCCGCCCCAACCCCGTCGCAGGGAGGAAGCACGGCCCCCTGAGGACCTGGAGGAAGGCACTGAGAAGGGCTGGGGCTCTCCATACAATGAAGAGGGCTTCTCTCAGGGCCATTGCTCCGGGATTCCCCTTCTGGGAGGGGGTCTCGGGGTGGCTGGGTCCCCTTTGGTCTCCCCCAGCTCCCAAGCCAGGTTACATAAGGAGGCCAGCCGGCTCCTCTAGGTAACGAGCCCAGACGGCTGTCTTCTGCCCCCCCCAACCAAAAGGAGCCTGAGCGGCTGTGGACCCCTGACCCTGCGGTTGCAGACCCGGTTTTGCCTGGGTCAGTGGTGGGGTAGGGGGGACAGGGAGGCCTCCGCACCTCTGCAGGGATGGATGGGCCATCCCTGCGGCTGGAGATGGAGAGGCTGGTAAAAGAGGAGCTCAACTGACCCCTCGGGTCAGCTCCCGTAGCAAAATTGCCTGACCCTTGCACTGGGCCTCTCCCCCCCACCTGCCCCCCATCCAGGGCATTGGGCTGTGGCCTGACCACATGTGCTCAGGGCAGCTGGGCTCAGGTCTGCCTCTCTAAAAAGGGCTTGCAGACTGTGTGGGTGTGTGTTCCCAGGTTCAAATCTTCGTGGACTCCTCAGGGTCTTAGTTTGAGGAACTGTGAGAAACTGAAGCTTTGAACCATGCTTGGGTGCCTGCTTGTCCTTTAAGGCCTTGCAGTGAACTGTGTTCACATGTTATCTCCCTTCCCCCCAACCTCCCTTCCCTGAGGGTTTTTTAAAACACCTCCCACTGTTTTCATCTTTCCAGCCAATCTGGCTGCAGTTTGGATGGACGCCTTATCTTCCGTTGCAGGTTTCTAGGGGAGAGTTTAACTAGGTATCAGGTGTGAGCATGGCTCTGATTTTATATAAACCTGACGACCAGGGAAGAGAAGCAAGATCTATTCTCGTGCCTCTGGCTGGTTAAGGTTTTGCCTTGTTTAAAACAGGGAGGACGGATTTCTCAAAGACTCTTCTGTTTCCCTTCTACTTTGGCTTCGGTTCAGAGTTGCAGGCAGCTTCAGAATTTTCCTGAAGAGCTGGGCGCTGTGAGATCTGAAGGGCAGCTGGAAGGCATGGATGTGGAGGCTTCTGACTTTTCTCCTGGGTGGGCTGCAGCCACCTCCAAGGAGATGTGTTGATAACTGGTAACAGTGTCCCCTAAGGAAGAATCTGGACAAGGATCTCTCCACTCACTCGCCACCTGGCTTTTGCAGCTACCACCTGTTTGCAGGATGTGTGGGCATCTTTTCCAAGCTGCAGAAAACTCGGCAGAAGGCTGAGAAGGGCTAGGCTCTCCAGGCCTTGTTTGTCATGGGGCTGCTGGTGTTGCGACTGTCCCTCGCACAAGTGTCTCTGTTTCCAGCTCTGTTCTGGAAGAAAGGGGCCAGTGCAGACTCTAGGTTGGCCTGCTCTGCATTCATTCAGCCCCAGCTCAACTTCAGCGATCAGAGCCAGGGCTGAGGGCAAGCTACATTCTTTTCTGCTTTTCTGCTGCAGGATGCAGTTTGCTTTTTTTCCATGTGAATGAATTATGTTGGAAACCGAAATGGGAGGAAGAGAAAAATAGAGTGAGTGTATATGGGTATGTGTGTGTGCATACCCTATATAGGCAGGGGGAGAGCAGCGGGCACATTATTTTTCCATTTTCCTTTAATTAAGGCTCTGTGGAGGTGTGTTTGAAAACAGAGGGTCTCCTATGCCTTTGAGGAGGGTGAGAACACTGTTTTGGCTGCGTCCTGGGCCATATGCAGTGTATGGTGGCCAATGAAACTGGGCCTGGCTCAATCTGTTGCTTGTCTTGGCAGTCGGTTCTGTGGCTTGTGTTACCAGCTCTGGAACTTACAGGCTGCCAAGCTCCGTGTGCCTGTGTGTGTGCGCACATACGTGTGTGCGCACGCTTGCTCTTGTGCGTGGGTGTATGGTTTGGCCTCCCAGAGCTCAGCGGAGACAAACGCGTTAGCGACCCCCGGTTGGAATTTTCAGCCTGTGTTTCTTTACACTAATCGCTGCGGGGGGCCCGGCCAGAGCCCACCATTCTGGGTTTTTTTCAGTCTGTTTTCTTGCTGCAGCCCTTGGGATTCCATTCGTGGAGCTCCATTTCCAAAGCTTTAACTGGCCAATGGCATATTTTTAAAAAAGAGCCAAAGGATCGGTCACATTCTGTGTGTGTGTCTGTATTATGTATGAGGCTATGAACTCCTGGCACCAAGGAACAGAGATGGGGTGAGGTGGGAAGAGAGTCTAGAAGTCTGGCTGCCGGCAGTTCTTTCCCAGCGTATTCTCGCTGCTCAGGATAAGGATCCTGGCAGAAATGACTTACTGTGTTTTTATTGAGCACCTACATTAGGCAGGGGAGAACGCTGTGTTTACAGGCAGGGCTTGTCAAAAGCATTTCCCTGGTCTCCAGGGAAGAACATTTCTTGGGGAGAGGTTCCAGTTTCTTCTATGGCTGGGATGGCTATTCAGGGATCAGGTTGTGTCAGTGGCTTCTCCTGACACCCACCACATCGCATTCTCTTATGAAGATCTGAGGAGTGACTCCTTCTAAGCAGTGCAGGGTTACAGTGGATTGAAGGACACAGGAGATGCTGGCGCTCTGCTTCTGGAGGCGGGCGTGGAAACCCAGCCAGCTGGGAGTGCCCTGTTGCCAGTGATCTGTGCAGTTGTCTTCTGGCCTGTGAGATGGAGGAGGACTTAGGAGAAACTGAGGCAGAGGGCAGGTGCTGGGTCTCATTTCTGCACCTTTGTACCCAGCCCTGATCTGCCACCTGTTGTTTCTCTTCTGCAATAACTGCGTGGATGCAGGATGGTCCTGCCTCCTTGAGATTTAGATTGGAAAGTGGGAGAGCAGAGAATTCTCTGGACTGGATCTCCAGAGAATCCTCCGGGGATCCTCCTCATGGCCATAGGAACGGGAGACCGGTGTTAGATGGGAACTGGGAACTGTGCAGAAGGGACCTTGAGGGGTCATCAAGCACTAGTGTTGCTCCAGGAAGGAAGGCCCTTGAAGCTACGCTGACTTCACACTCACCAAGTGCAGGTGCTGCTCCAGGTGCTTTCCAAGTATTAACGAATTTAATCTTCTTCTTAGCCTTACAGGGCAAATAATGTTATTAGTCCCATTTTGCAGCTGAGGAAAGTGAGGCACAGAGACTCTCGGGAACTTGCCCAAGGTCACACAGCTAGTAGGGGCAGAGCTAGGATTCACACCCAGATGATCTGGCTCTGGAGTTTCCACTTTAACCTGCCTCACTCTCCTGCCTGCAGAGCTGAGCCAGCCATCGGAGATGGTCTTTTGCTGCTTGCCCTTCTCTCCATCTCGCAGCTTTCACCATCCTTTTGCTCCCTGCCTCCTGGATCTCCCTGTCTTTTGGAAGCTGGGTGACCTGCATCATTTCAGATTCCAGGAGAGAGGTCATCCCAGGTGATTCCTTAGCTCCAAGAACAGATTTGGTGTTTAATTCTCCAAGATTCATGATAGTTAGTACTATGCTCTGTGATGACTGGTCTGGCACCTTTCTGCCCTCTCTGCCCCCCGGCCCCTGCCATGGACTGCTGCCCTTCACATCTTTCTCCTGGGAATCTTCCCAGGTTCCAGCTCCCAAGACCTCCCACCCGTTGATTTCAGTTGCCAGTTACTTGCTCTTGACTTCCAACCCCACTAGTGCTCCTGGGGCCTGACCCTATGAACTCCCTTGCTCCTTGACCTGCCCTCACTCACCTCCACTTTCTTGTAGCACCAAGCCTTGCAGCCTTAGGCTATCTGCACTCATTTGCACACCCATTCTTGCCTCCTGATGCCAGTCCAGGCCAGCTGTTTGCCTGGAGGGAAGCAAACCTTCTCAAAGAGACCCAGGGATTTTAGAGCCTTCCTTAAACTTTTTTTCCTATGGACGGACAGAAAGTTCATGATGCAGATCCTAACTTTCTCTTGATCTGTCTTTAAAAAAGAAAACCTATCTTTGCCATTCTAGATGAAGATGCCAATTACTGGGCACTTTCTAATATGAGTAACCTTTTACAATTTTGACACGTCAAAGCAAGACTATTGTTTATTTATAGATACTCCCATTAAAGAATATGATAATATCTTAGATTTACATACAGTAAACAAGAGAAGAAAATAAGATGGAAAAACTTAAGTTTTTAAGTTATCTCTTCATTCTTTTGGCTGAAATGACTTCATCTTAATATCTCCCAACAGGGCCCATTTTCTGGACTTGAAGTGTTTTGTGACTTTTTTTTCTACTTGTACAAGGCGGCATCCCAAATCGTGTGCCTACAAGTCCCTGAGGAAGTCAGGATAGAGAGATACAGCTATCAGATTTTTTCTTTTGGTTCTTTTCCCTCGGATCCACCTGGTCCCTGTTTCTTTCAAGCCGCCTCTCAGGAAGCTGCATCAAACCACCCCGAATCTTAGTCTCAGCAGCAGCTTAGGGTCCACTTGTGACCTCCAGAATGCTTTCTGTCTTATTCATGCCTTGCTTGTCAGTCTCATCTTTGATCTGTGCATTACCCAGTTTTTCTTCATCGGCTGTTTTCCAAGTTGTTCCTGGTCAGTGTCCTGAATTGCCAGTCTTTTTTTGAATTTATTATTTATATATATATATTTTTAAAAATTTTTTTTGAGGTACGCGGGCCTCTCACTGTTGTGGCCTCTCCCGTTTCGGAGCACAGGCTCCGGACGTGCAGGCTCAGCGGCCATGGCTCACGGGCCCAGCCGCTCTGCGGCATATGGGATCTTCCTGGACCGGGACACGAACCCGCGTCCCCTGCATCGGCAGGTGGACTCTCAACCACTGCGCCACCAGGGAAGCCCTAAATTAATTTTTGTACGGCAGGTTCTTATTAGTTACCTATTTTATACATATTAGTGTATATATGTCAATCCCAATCTCCCAAATCATCCCACCACCACCCCCCTCCCCGCTTTCCCCCCTTGGTGTCCATTTGTTTGTTCTCTACATCTGTGTTTCTATTTCTGCCTTGCAAACCGGTTCACCTGTACCATTTTTCTAGATTCCACATATATGCGTTAATATACGAAATTTTTCTCTTTCTGACTTTCTTCACTCTGTGTGACAGTCTCTAGGTCCATCCACGTCTCTACAAATGATCCAGTTTCATTCCTTTTTATGGCTGAGTAATATTCCATTGTATATATGTACCACATCTTCTTTATCCATTCGTCTGTTGTGGGCATTTAGGTTGCTTGCATGACCTGGCTATGGTAATAGTGCTGCAGTGAACATTGGGGTGCCAAAGTCTTTTTGGATTCTAGGCCTGTCTTTTGAAGCACAGGCACTATTTGCCGATATGGGTCTTCTGCCAGTGTATAGTGTTTGCTCTTTATTTGTGCATCCCAGTTACTAATGGAGACGTGGAGGGTGTTTATCTTCCTTGTGTTGTGTGTACTTCTCTTTCTCCCACTAAATTGCTTCTGTATGGAACAACCAGTGTGGGAGATGATTTCACATCTTGTCATCTTTCCTCTGTCTTCCTTGAAGTGGGTAAATTCCTCCTGGCTGTTATTGGTTCCCTGCCACCCGCCCCTCCGCCTTTTATAGGTTCCTAAATCACATCAAATTGTTTTATTTTTCAAAGCACCCAAGTTGCCTTTCAGCCTTGGCTCATCAGTCAGCTCCTTCCAGTTAATGGGGATCCAGTTATGAAAGGCAGCTGCTTTAGCTCCTCCATCTTCGGCCCCCCACCCCCGGAGCCCTTTAGGATGACTTCTCGCTGGTGAATGTCAGCTGTTGTGGTTGTCTCCTAGGAATGGCATGTGTTAAGGACTTTGTGGTTTGTATCTGAGCAGTTAGGGGCACCCTTGAGAGGAAAGGCAGGAGAGGGGATTTTTTGCTTCTGCAGAGGAAAACCTGGTGCCTAATTCCCTGGGTGAGGCTCGTCAGTGGGACAGGTTCACAGGGGAGCAGGAATGGTAAGAATTCATGGGGCTGCAGCTCCCAGTGGGTTCTCACTCTGGCAGGGGGGTTCTCACAGTAGCAGAGAATTCATTATATTTTGGGATCATTTGTTAGTATCTCATTTATACCTTCTGTTTGAAAATAAACAGAAGCTGCAAGCCGAGCCTATCATTCCCGGAACAGAGTGGGGTCTGGCTTCCATCTCCTGAGATGGCTCTGGCGGGGAAACATACAGAAGCCTCTGGAGGATTTTTCTTGGGGTCTACCGTGGGAACGAATAATCTGGAGGTGGATAACAAGCATATAAACTTCCAGAGACACATCCTTACCCTACTCACTGAATTTTGCTCCGCCATGAATTTATCATTCGTTTCTTCGTTCATTCATTCATTTGTCAAGTGTTTGTTGATTATCCTTTCTGCGCCGGAAATGTGCATGCCTCACCCCTTGAAATCACCCCTCCACTCGCCAAGTGGCCACATGGCACATTTTGCCACACATGAATGGGTCCTTACAGTATCGGGAGGTTCTGGGGCTTCTGACCAAGGAGGGGATTTTGCACTATATTTTTGCTTTGCTCCATACCTGAGGTGTGATGCCTCTCTCCCTGGTAGGGCTTTGTGTCCAGATGAAACACCAGGCATAGGACATTTCAAGCTTCCCATCTCCTGTCCATTTTGACTAGCTCAGTTAAACATCCTTCCTGGGGTTGCTGACTCCTTGTAGCATCAGCTCAGGTCTAGAAGGGGGAGTTTTGTAGGTTTTTTTCCCCTCTTCTGAGGAAAAGGTATGAGTTTCCTTTGTCAGTTTGGCTCAGGTAGCCTGAAATCGCCCCCCTCCGCTCCCCACCCCCACCCCCCACCCCCCACCGCCTGCCAAACATCCACATGGCTGGGTCCAGGCATCATTTCGCCGCAGAGGAGTGAGTCCTTACACTGGCCCGTTTCTTATTCTCCCTGGAGGAGTTCCGGGGAGACAAGTAGCTCATCCACCATGCCCCAGAGCAGCCTCCTGGCGTGGCAGCCTGCAGCCCTCTCTGCATTGCAGGCCTGGCTCCAGAGGGTGGAGGGAGTGACTTTCTCACTGAAAGTGGTCTGACGGACATCACATCTTCTCTGTCTTGCCAAATGCACCCCTTTCTATGGGAAGAGAGAGTGAAGATAGAAAGATAGGTCAAAGCTTCTCCCCCAGGATTTCCAAGACAGATGAAGTTTTAATTTTATAGCCCTGTGCAGCGAGGCGGGAAGGGGGAGAAATGATTTTTTTTTTTAATTTTAATTTTTGACTGCATTGGTCTTCGTTGCCGCACGCGGGCTTTCTCTAGTTGTGGCGAGCGGGGGCTACTCTTCATTGCTGTGCGCGTGCTTCTCACTGTGGTGGCTTCTCTTGTTGTGGAGCACAGGCTCTAGGCTCACGGGCTTCAGTAGTTGCAGCACGTGAACTCAGTAGTTGTGGCACACGGGCTCAGTAGTTGTGGGTCACGGGCTCTAGAGCCCAGGCTCAGTAGCTGTGGCGCACGGGCTTAGCTGCTCCGCGGCATGTGGGATCTTCCCGGACCAGTGCTCGAACTCGTGTCTCCTGCATTGGCAGGCGGATTCTTAACCACTGCGCCACCAGGGAAGCCCGAGAAATGATTTTTTTTTTCCTTAGGGTTAGAATCCAGAGGCAGTTTTGTACTGAAATGCTACTTACAAGGCTGTTTAGAAGCCAGCACTGTGCACAACTGACCTCTAGTGTTCTCAGTGCCGCTTGGCTCATAGTAGGTGGTTGACAATTGGATGGACGGGTTGGATGGATGGATAGGTAGGAGCCCTGTAAGTGGCCAGAAAGTCTGGCTTTATTAGCAGACAAGCTTTCTTCCCTGCCATCTGTGCCTTGAAGGGATAATTTCTTACCCATGAGCTTCCCCCAGTGAAAAGAAGGAAAAAGAATTCCCTTAGTGTTGACCTGTCTACTTTATGTCTTTCTTTCATGCCTGAATCTGTCTTCCTTTGCAAACCTTCTGGGTCTGGTGGAGCTAGAATATGTGTTTGCTTTGAAAGTGAAGAGCCCGTGGAGGACTCTTCTCGTACTGGGCTCCACTGGGGAAGCACACACTAATTAATTCCATCTCCTGTGCCGCAGTCTCTTCCTCATAGATGCCAGATGCACACATTCACCGTTAACTTAGATCTGCTTCATCTCGTATTCAGGGTGTCTTAACAAGTATGCGGAATGGGATGTGTGATTTGAGGGGAAGCACCATGACAGCCCCAAAATAGCTCCCTCTTAAACAGGTGCAAAGGTGCTTGATGCCTCCATTCTGATCCATTCTCTTCGCAGGCAGCGTGTTGCAGTCTAAATCCAGCTCCTCCAGTTTTAACTGTGTACAGTCTGGAGCGAGTTCTTTTTTCTAAGCCTTGGCTTCTTCCTCCGTGTCATGGTCTCCGACCCAGTCTTATGGGACTGATGGAAGGATTACCGCAGTGCCCAGCCCATGGCAAATGCTGAATCAGTGTGGGCTGTGATTGGGTTAAGCATTGCCTAAGTGCCAACAATAACCTTGGTGTGAATTAACTGATCAAGTTTCCCTCAATAACAGAATGGACTTAAGGGCAGGAAGAGCACCTTAAGGTGGGGAAGGGGTTTAGGGGGACATTGGTGAAAGAAAGGGTGGGGTCCTGGTGAGACACAGGGACTTAAACCCCTCATGGAACCTCTCACCCGGCTGACAGTGCCTGTCCTGCTCTTCTCCTGTCCACTCCAGGCTGGACTGCCGCTCCTCCTGCTATGATGCCTGGGCAGATCCCAGACCCTTCCATGACTGCGGGCTCTCTGCCAGGGCTCGGCCCCCTAACCGGACTCCCCAGCTCGGCTCTGACTGCAGAGGAGCTGAAATACGCCGACATCCGCAACATTGGGGCCATGATTGCCCCTTTGCACTTCCTGGAGGTGAAACTGGGCAAGAGGCCCCAACCCGTGAAGAGTGAGGTGAGCGAGCCTTGTTCCCCCAGGGCAGGATCCTGGGGGGAGGGTAGGACGCCTGGATTAGTGTCCTAGGTCTAGCCCTAAACTCACCGTGTGACCTAAGCCTTGCTGTTTATGGGGTCTGAGGACCAGTAGCATCCATGTCAGTAACATCTTGAGGCTGTTAGAAGTGCAGGATCTCAGGCCCCACCCCAGACTGTCGGAATCCGAATCTGCGGTTTAACAAGCTCCCCTGGGGTACTCAGGGCCATGTTAGCATTTGAGAGGCACTGGGCTAGGGCAGGATGCCCAACCTGTCTCTGGTTCTTTGAGGGGCAAGGGAAGAGTGATTAATAATAAAAGTATTGAGGAATAACATTTGGCCATCTCTCTGGGGTGCTGGGGGTGGGGTCAGGGGAGATAATGGGAATGTGCACATGCTTTGAAAAGTATATAAGGCAATGCCAATATTGGGTTAGCTTTAACAATTATTATCATTAGTCACATCATTGTCTCTATTGCTCTTGGCCCCAGGCTGGAGCTGAAAGCAGGAACTTGGAGGAGGGGTGGTGTGGGCTACCTTCCCAAGCGGCTGCCAGAGCTGGACTTGGCCTCAGTTGCCCGGCACCATCTGCCTTAGCTGGTGTTTGCAGAGGACCCACACGTGGAGCACGCCCTCCCCGGGTCCCTTGGAGCTGCAGTGCTCGTGAGCCGTACTTGTAGAAGAGTAGCTTTTCCCTGGGGCCCGGGGAGAAGCAGAAGTCCCCAGCGTGGGTGAGCATCAGTGCTGGGCACGCCCCTGGTCACTTCCCCAGGGCTGGTGATTTGTCCAAAGGCCTGCCCCAGTGAGGTCCCCAGCAGGGCCATTTCTTCAGAGGCCAGACAGAGTAGCTGCCCGCCCGGAAGGGAGAAGGAGCCGGTGGTGGGAGCTGGAGAGCTGGAGAGGCGGCTGGGCCAGAGGCCTGGGGGGAGGCAGCCAAACGCAGGTGCTGGGCCGCCCTGCGGGGAGGGAGCATTCACAGACAGAGGTGCGCCCGGCTGGGGGCTCATCCTGTAGGATGGAGCTCACAGGGCTGGACGTCCCAGAAAGGGGGACTCTTAGTGGAGAAAGGTGTCTGGGTACCGGCAGGGGGGAGTTGGGTATTTTAATGCCATTCCTGCTCTGCCCTCCCTCTCCCCATAAGTACCATAAAAATTGCACAGAAGGGCTGCTGGGGAGCTCGGCCGGGGTGGCACACTGGCTGTTGGCGGGCCGGATGTGGCTCTCAGGTGTGTTTTGTTTGGCCTGCGCAGTGTTTTAAAAGAAGCTGGAACCAACATTTCACTTGAAAATTTGGGTTTTAATCTTTGATTACAAAGCGGGAAGATGTGGCCACACCGTGCCCTGTTCTGGCACGGCCAGGAGCGGGGGACCCGCTCCACTCCTTTGCTCTCTCCAGCCTCCCACAGGCCCGGCGCCTCCCTGTTCCTCTCGATTTTGCTTACGCTATCAGTTTTGCTTTTGTTGCCGCCGGCTGCCTTCGTTTACCTTGGGCCGCGTGGCCCCTACTGTAGACATTTATGCTGGAGACACCTGGATTAGGTGCCCTGTAGATGCCCACTAAAGACGGTTGATTACAAGATGAGAGTTGACGGGTAATTATATTCTTCTGAATTGATTTTGTCAATGAGCGTGCTGTAGATAGCACTTCCTGGCTTAGTTAGTGCTCTGTGTTCTTTGTGGAGAGCCCTTATCTTTGGTCTTGTGCTATTTTGCCTTCCCAGGCCCAGAACTTGAAAGCATTCATTTCTGGGTCATTCCATAGTATTTAAAACTAGTAGCTGAGCAGGGGCACTGAGGCTGTGGGGTTGATGAGGGGCGGGTGCTTTGGTCTCTGAGATCTGCCTGGAGGCAGGGGCTGAGTTACCACCTCCCCACTCCGCAAAAGGCACTGGAGGAGCTTTCTTTCTTTCTTTCTTCCTTTCTTTCTTTCTTTTTTTTTGAAAAGGCCTTTATTTGGATTGGGTATTTTTACATTTCACAGCCTCCCCCAAATTGGTGACATATGCCCTGTACCTGACAGTGACGTGCCGTCCTCCCAAACACACACCATCCAGGCTGTGAAAATAACAAGCCATTTTTAGGGCATATTTGCATGTCCCCTCCCTCGCTGTCAGACTGCAGCGTAGTGGGTGCTGGCGTGGAGTAAGGTCAGCCCTGCGCTGGGAACCGACCTCCGATGTTCTGGGTCAGACCCAAGATGGGTGCGGGTTCATTCTGAGAGCAACTGAAAGATAGAGGGGCTTGGGAGAGAAACTTGCAGCTGGAGAACCTTATGTCCCGAAGATTTATTTGCATACGGCACACTGCCTTTGGTGGATTTTCACATTGGCATTTTGGACTAGTAAAACTTTCTTGAATAATAATAAGATACAAGCTCACATTTATTAAACATTTAATATGTAGCAGGCCCTGTGCTAAGGGCTCAACATGTAGAGTCTTGTGTATTCCTTACCTGATCCTGGTGATCTGGTTCTCTCCATTTTAAGGAAGAGGAATTCCCTGGTGGTCCAGTGGTTAGGACTCAGCTCTTTCACTGCCGTGGCCCGGGTTCAATCCCTGGTCAGGGAACTGAGATCCCGCAAGCCACGCGGGACGGCCAAAAATAATAATAATAAAATTAAAAAATTGAAAAATAAATAAAAAAATAAAGAAGAGGAATTTGAGGTCCAGGGAGGAGGAGGTCAAGTCACTCGGGGTCGCACGGCTGGAAGGTGGCAGAGCTGGGCCGCGCGTGGGCGAGACGGTGCTGCTGGGATAGCGGTGTGCACCAGGCACAGTGCTGGGTGCTCTCTGTGCAGCATCTTGTTGAACTCGCATGAGAACCCTTTTGAGGTCATTATTATTGCTGTTGTTATTGTTATGTCCACATTGTGGATGCAGTCAACAAGCCTTGGGGACATCCAAGGTCACGCAGCTGCGAAACGAGGCCAGGCAGTCTGACTTTTCAGCCAAAGCTTAAACCTTATGCTATGCTGCCTCCTGTGCTCTCTGCCAGACTTCCAGGCCTCTAATCAGTACTCTATTGGGCTGGGGAAGCCGGATGAACCTGGCCCCAGAATCCTCCATCATTTTGATGACACGCCCAGATTAACGCTGAGCCCGTCAGTTCTGCAGCCGTATCATCTCCCAGGCCCCCGGAGAGAGGACGGGCCGAGCCGCTGTGCAGGCAGCTCTGTCCCAGCTGGCTCTTGGACTGTCCGCCTTATGGAGGCCAACAGCCTCTTGGGCCATGTCCAAATACATGAAGCAGTTGGGTAAAAGAAAATCAGAGGAATTAAGTTAAAGGACGCGTTTTGTAAATGATGAAATGCTTTGTGCTGATGTTTTTATTGGCTTGGCCAAAAAGTTCGTTCGGGTTTTTCCGTAGGATGTTACGAAAAACCTGAACGAACTTTTTGGCCAACCCAATATTATAGGGTTGTCACATCACGTTAAACTATTTTTGTGGAGGTGCTTCCCCGCAGTCCATTTGTCCAACAGATACATGCTAAGCACCTACCATGTGCCAAGCACCGGGCCAGACACTGGGAACTGAACCATAAGCAAAGTCGACAAAGTCCACCTTCTCTTGGACTATGTACTGGAGTGGGGATATCCAAAAATAAGCAAATTCATATACAATATAAAAGGCCAGGTAGTGGTCAGTGTCGTGAAGAAAAGCTAAGAAAACCAAGTGGATGGGAAGTGGCCAGACTGCTCGTTGTGAGGGTTGGCTAGGGAATCTGGGCATGTTATATTGGGATTTTTAGAGCCGATGCTTCTCTCTCTCTCTTTGTTCTTCTTTCCTTTTCAATACTCCTTTTCAAGACAGCTTTGCTCTCTGGCTTTCTCCAGAGCTTTCCTTCCTTCCTCCACTTTTTGTTCTGCAGCCCCTTAAGCTGGAGTCCTCCACCAAGCACTCTCTGTTGTCCTGGAGATCTCGGCCCTTCCTGGGTGGGTCATCTCCGAGTGGGCTGCAGTGGCCATGCCCTGCCTCTGGGCCTGGAATGCATTTCCAGTAGTGGCGGAGGGAGCCCAGAAGCCCCGCCCTTGTGTGTGTGCACGTGCACGTGCGCGTGCAAGCACGCATACACACACGCAGAGCAAGCAATGACCTAACAACCTGCTGGATGGGACCCCTCACCCTCTGTGTCACTCTGCAGTGCTCTAGAGGGGACTCAAGTTCAAGAGAGTCTGGATGACCTTTTAAGAAAGAGATTGCAAACTGTCATTCCACGGGCAGGAGTCAGCCTACAGATGAATCTTGTTTGGCCCTCACAGTGTGGTTTTTTTTTTGTTTCTTCTTCTTTTTTTTTATTGAATGAGTTGCTATATTTAAAAGCCAGGAAATGTGGACTTTTTGGCTTCTTTAAAAAACCCAGAATATCTGGGCACTCTAGACCCACACCCTTACATGCAACGAGAAGCTGGAGCTGAGCTCACTGTATTGGCATGTGGTCCTCATTTCTCCGCAGTCCCCACCGCCTCCTGTTCCCTTTCCCAGCCCGTTTCACAATGCCTATTGTCACCAGCCGGCTTTTGAGTTTGTGTCCTGTGCTTAGGTCCCAAGGATGGGGACTACATCTTCCATTCCTTTTTACTTCCACCAGTCGGTGGACAGTGCCTGGCCTGTAGACTGTTTAACACATGCTTGTTGGTTTGAACATTAATTAGCTGTGTCAACTTGGCAAGTCACTTACACTTTCCATCCCTTGGTTTCTATATCTCCCAATTCTCACCTCCAAGCATTTGTCCCTTTCTTTTTCTGTTTCTGAACATAAGCGACTTCAGACCAAAGACAAGAGGACACAATGAAAATCAAACCAACCATTCCCAAACTTGGTTGATCATCAAAACCACTTGGCAAACTTCTTATGAATCCGCATTTCCAGACCCAGCCTTGGGCCCATGAACTCAGAATCTCAGAGGGCAGAGTCCAGGGAATCTGTGTTTTTAGTAGGCCCAGAGAGTACTTGGCTACATTTGGGAACCTGACTTTATCTGTTTGTACTTCTTGTTCTCTTCTGATCCCTATCAGGGAGGCTTCTGAGGGTGTCCCCTTGAGGAATCAGTGTGTGCATTCCATCGTGGATTCTGTCTCTCCAGCACATCCTGCATGTAGCGACAAGATCCTTCTCCTCTCCTCTTGAGAACAGGAGAGGAGACTTAGCTGTTCGTGGATTTCACATTGGCCATCTCCCAACTTCTCCAGGGGCCCTAGAGAATATTTAGAAGGCTTTCACCTTTGGAAGAAGTGGGACTTCGAATCCATGAACTACAGTGTGGTCTTGGAAGGTGTGCTCACCCTAGGAGTTTGCTCACCAAAAAGACCAAAATGTTCATCCATGTTTAGCCTGAGCATAAAGTTTCCCCAAACCAGCTGATGTGCTGGGTAAATGTTGGCATAAGCATGCTTATGTTTTTAGTGATTTAAAACATAAAGGCAGCCCACTGACATTTTTTTAGCAAGCCTTGCATAATTGGTTTTTAATTTGTGGCTCTTTGGAATAGCATTGGCCTTCTTCCCTCTGACTCAGACGCTTTTTCTGTCTCATACTTGCTTGGCAGAGAGATCCAATCTGTCCCTTCTTGGAATAGAGTCTCCCAACTCATCTTTGAAATCCTAAATTTCCACTTTAGTTCCGTCACTTTGTTAGCACATTTTCCAAAGCTGTTAGCTTTTTTTTTTTTTATCTTTAATCATGTAATTTGAGGGCAAACGAGTGATAGCTAAAGGCAACCATGCGTGTGTTTAACTCTGGTCCCTGTGGTATTGAGTCTTATTTGATACCATACCCTGAGCATTCACGAGGGTTCCAAATCTCTTATTTAACATCACAGGTTGGTCACACCCGCTGTTGTCCTAGCACTGGGTTCCTTGGAGAGGTGGTCGTAGGGACATGGCTGGATCTGTATGTTCTTAGCAGAAATCAGACACTTCTGAAAAGTTCAAGGAGTCCCATGCTGCCTTCTTACATCTCTGTTTTAAGATGGGGATAATGATAGCACCTACCTTCTAGTGCTGCTGTGATAATTAAGTGAACTAATGCAGGTAAAGAAGGGCTTTACATATGCCTGGCACTTAATAAGATACACAACAAATGTAAGACATGATTGTGATTACTTTTCATATGTGTGGATCAGGCAAGTTAGTGGTTTTTTTTTTTTTTGCGGTACGCGGGCCTCTCACTGTTGTGGCCTCTCCCGTTGCGGAGCACAGGCTCCGGACGCGCAGGCTCAGTGGCCATGGCTCACGGGCCCAGCTGCTCCGTGGCACGTGGGATCTTCCCGGACCGGGGCACGAACCCATGTCCCCTGCATCGGCAGGCGGACTCCCAACCACTGCGCCACCATGGAAGCCCAGGCAAGTTAGTTTTTATAATTGATTCAAAAACTGTTCCTTGGGCTTTCATTTGCTTGAGGTATTTTGCCCTTGGATGTGGTGGGTGGCCTGAGTGTTTGGAGGTGTCCAGGTGTCGTGGGAGTGGGGCACCGTCCTGGCTTTCTAACCAGACGGGCTGCTTCTTGGGCCTGGGAAGAGCTCTAGGCTTGGATTCAAGCTTCTGGGTTCAAAATCCAGCTCCATCTCCCACTCTCTGTATGGTCTTGGACAAGTCAGCTGGTCTTTTTTGAGCACAGTTTCCTCATTTGCAAAAGGGGGAAACTGATGCTCATAGAATTTCATTGTGAAGTTTACTGTGTGTGAAGATAACCTCGACTACAGTGCATTACACCTGTAGATCACCTTTACTAGGGACTGAGTCCACTTGCAGTGAATCACACTACAAATTCTGACAGCACTTGTCTTTCCAATGTCTTGTACCCGTGACCTGGGTTTCAGGGAGGCAGGCGGACCTTCCTGTTTCTGTTTATGTATTGATAGTTTAGATGCAGCCACAGTTGTAGTTACCATCACCAACTGTGAATGAAAAGGCCCTTCAGCCCTGTGATTTCCACTAAGCTGCCCTGTGTGACCCCTTATCTTGTTTCCTGTGGTGTTAAGAATTCTCATGAATCCTTAGTTTTTTTAGCAGCCCTATGAAGTGGCCTCTTCTATCAATGCTGGTCATCTTACGTTGGTGTCCCCAGACCCACTGGTAATATGGACTCAGAGTTGGGAAACTGAGTCCCCTCCCGGGTCCTTCTCTGGCTGAACAACTCTGGAGCCAGCCAAATCTCTTTCCCTTCAACTGTGCCCAAAAGACATAAGACAACTTCACTTGAGCTTGGAGCTCGGAGACCTAGAAGGACACTGGGGCAGATTCGGGTAGGCTGCAGAGATCCCTGGAGTGAGGTCGATGGGTCACCTCTGGGTTTAGCGACCCCGTGAGCCCGCACATGTCCTGCCCTCTGTGGGGCTCGTTGACTGTGCTCTGCATTTTGGCCGCAGGGTCCCCCTTTACTGAGTACACTGCCTGTGCCTGTCTTGGGTGACAAGCTCCTCCACGGCTTGCTTCCGTGGCCCTCCTCCCTGCCTCTACCACGAGCCACCACCAGTACAGAACCGTGGCTCTTTGGAAGCCATGTAGCCAGGCAGGACTGCTGATCGGAACAGTCTGGCTCTGGAGGTTACTAGACATTTGAGCTTCAGCTTCCTCCCTAACTCCAAACATATACAAAAATTAGCTCAAGTTGGATCAAAGACCTACTGTAAGAGCTAAAACCACAAAATTCTTGGAAGAAAAAGCCACAAATATTTGTGACCTTGGATCAGATATGACACCAAAAGCACAAGCAACAAAAAATAAATTGGGCACCTCAAAATTAAAAACTGTTGTGCTTCAAAGGACAAAAAGTGAAAAGACAATCCCCAGAATGAGAATTTTCTCAAATTATAGATCTGATAAAGGACTTGTATCTAGAATATATAAAGAACTATTACAACTCTAATAAAAAGACAAATAGCCCAATGAAAAAGTGGGCAGAGTATCTCAATGCACGTTTCTCCAAAGAAGTATAAGCACATAAAAAGATGCTCAACGTCATTAGCTATAAAAGAAATGCAAATCAAAACCACGGTGAGATACCACTTCACATCCACTAGGATGGCTATAACAAAAAGGACAGATAATAACAAGTATCAGTAAAGGATGTAAAGAAGTTGTAATCCTCATAGACTGCTGTTGGGAATGTAAAATGGTGCAGACACTATGGAAAACAGTCGGGCAGTTCCTCAAAAGGCTAAACATAGCGTTACCATATGGCCCAGCAATTCCACTCCTAGGTATATATGACCAAGAGAAATTAAAACATATGTCCACACAGAAAGTTGTTCAGGAATGTTTATAATATCTCAAAAGTGGAAACAACCCAAATGTCCCTCAGTTGATGAATGGATAAATAAAACGTGCTATATCCATACAATGGAATATCATTTGGCCATAAAAGGGAATAAAGTACCTGCTACAACATGGTGAACCTTGGAAACATTAAGTGAAAGAAACAAGTCATGGGGCTTCCCTGGTGGCGCAGTGGTTAAGAATCCACCTGCCAATGCAGGGGACATGGGTTCAAGCCCTGGTCCGGGAAGATCCCACATGCCACGGAGCAGCCAAGCCCCTGCGCCACAACTGCTGAGCCTGTGCTCTAGAGCCCATGACCCACAACTGCTGAGCTCACACGCCACAACTGCTGAAGCCCGCACGCCTAGAGCCCGTGCTCCGCAACAAGAGAAGCCACCGCGATGAGAAGCCTGCGCACCGCAACGAAGAGTAGCCCCTGCTCGCCGCAACTAGAGAAAGCCCGCGTGCAGCAACGAAGACCCAACGCAGCCAAAAAAAAAGAAAGAAGCCAGTCACAAAAGACCACATATTGTATGATTCCATTGATATGAAATGTCCAGAATAGGCAAATCTATAGAGACAAGAAGGAGAACCAGTCTCCTGGTGCCCAGGGCTGGGGGAGATGGGAGGAGTCAGGGGTGATGACTAAAGGGTATGGCGTTTCTTTGCGGGGGGGTGGGGGGTGATGAAAATGCTCTAGAATTGATTGTGGTGATGGTTGCACAACTTTGTGAATATACTTAAAGCTGTTGAATTTGTGTAGTTTTAGTGGGTGAATTGTACAGTATGTGTGAATTTTATCTCAATAAAGCTATTGTAAAAATGGGCAAGAATAATATCTACCTCACCCAGGTACAGGGAGGACTAAAAGTGATAACGTATGTAAATCACCCAGCATGTATCGGTGCTCCAGAATTAGTAGCTGTGGTGATTAAAGCCCCCCTTTTAGGCCAACAGCAGTGAAAAAGTCAGGGTCCGGTTAGGGACATTTTTCTCTCTTTCTCTTTTGTTGCTAGTGGCCATCCAGAAGCAATGGGAGCAGCCCGGCAGGGTTTTGTGTGGAACTCGGGAGGAAATATGGAATAATCTTGGTTACTCATTAGCATCCCCTGGAGAGTGTTTAAAAAATACTGACATTCAGCCCAGAGATTCTGCTTCAGTTGGTCTGGGTGGGGCGGGCTGGTGGTTCTAATCTGTAGCCATTGGTTGAGACCCGTGGTACCTTATAAACCAGCCCAGGTCTTTGAAGGAGTGAGGATGTTTGCCTTCAGGACGGAAGGATCACATGAGCAGTGCACTTTATGGTTTGACAACTGCCTTTGTAGAGATTATCTCCTTTGATCTGTTCAAAAGCCTTGTGAGGTAGGTGCTTTCAGTACCATTAGTTGTTAGGGAACCAGGGCTCAGAGAGATTAAGTAACTTGCCATGGTCTCATTTTTTAAATTTATTTTATTTTATTTTATTTTTGGCTGCGTTCGGTCTTTGTTGCTGCGTGCGGACTTTCTCTAGTTGCGGCGAGTGGGGGCTACTCTTCGTTGCGGTGCGCAGGCTTCTCATTGCGGTGGCGTCTCTTGTTGTGGAGCCCGGGCTCTAGGCGCGCGGGCTTCAGTAGTTGTGGCACATGGGCTCAGTAGTTGGGGCTCACGCGCTCTAGAGAGCAGACTCAGTAGTTGTGACACACAGGCTTAGTTGTTCCGCGGCATGTGGGATCCTTCCCGGACTAGGGCTCAAACCCATGTCCCCTGCACTGGCAGGCGGATTCTTAACCACTGCACCACCAGGGAAGCCCCCAGGGTCTCATTTTTAAGGCATAATTTTATCTAATCTGTTTTTTAGAAAAAGCAATATCCACACCCATGCTCATACCTATTAGTTATCAAATCTAACACTTTGGAGAGCACTGCCAAGGTGACGTCTGGTGCCAGGTTAATCTGTTTTGCATAGATTTCAGAACAGAGCTCTTTCTGCTACTTCTCTTTACTGATGAGCATCCTGAAAGTGCAAGGCAAACTGAAAAAAACATTATTTACATATGTGTGTGTATGTGTATATATGTATACACATATATACACATAAACACCGTTTGTAACTACTGATCTGTGTGTGCAGAGAAACATAAGACAGGAATAATCTGGATCTTGAAGCTGTCAGAAACCTGCAAATGTCCCTCATAACCTCTGAGTTAAAGATTTGGCATCAACCACATCTTAATGTTCTCACTGAATGACTATAATAAGTATATGATACAATTTGAACCCCTTAATAAAATGCCACCTTTATCTATTTAGTATATCGCAGTATCCTTTGGAGAAGAGACTTCTGCTGAAACCGATCTGAAGTCCACTTGTTTACATCAGCCCTATTCAAAGTCGGGTGCACAGACCAGCTGGCATCTGGGAACATGTGAGGAGCACAGACTCTTGAGTCTCACCCTAAACCTACTAAAGCAGACTCTTTAGAGGGTAGAGCCCCCCAAATGTGTGATGTAATAAGCCCTCCAGTGGGTTCTGATGCTCTCAGAACTGAGCGTCCCTTCCAGCTCTGACTGGCAATGATTCTCTCTGAGAATGGCTACTAGGGCCTAAAGCCACATTTTTCTCCAAACCTATCTCAAGCTTCCTGGAGCAACCCGCATGCCATCACGTGGTACCTGAATCTGTGTTAGGCAGGGTTGCTCTCTGCGTCTGCAAACACCTTAGCATTTCCAAAGCAGTTATTTCCAGGTCTTGAGTTGCTCCTGCTGCCAGCATTCACACCCGAAGGGACTTTCCAATTAATTAAGCAGCCGAGCTTGTCAATAGGCCAGCTCCTTTATTGTTTTAGAAGAGGGAGAATCGGATAAACTGTTCGGATGCCAAAGGAACCTTCGTTTGCTGAATCTGGCCCAGAGTCTCAGCAGCTCTGGTCTGAAAACTGGGACAGGGGGCTGCTCTCTGCCCCCCTCATCTGTCTGGGTGCTGTGAAACCCCTCCTTCCCCCCTCTATGAACTTTAGCTGCATCCATTTCATTGCATAAGTCACGCATGGTGAAAATCACCCTTCCATCCTCCAGGCTGGGCATCTCTGGTTGTGCGTTCCTTTGACCATTGTCATCTGAGTGGGATTCTTATCAGCTGGCGTTCTGTTCCCTTGAAGTAGAGTTCGCCATTCTGCTTAGCGATTTGTCGTCTGTACCTCGTGCCTGAAAGAAATTGGCCGAAATCTGTGTTTCAGCTGCACACTCTGCGTACAGATTAAACAGAACCGCGTTGGTGGAGAATAATTAAGCCAAGGACCTTGTTTTTCACCTTCATGATGAAAGACAAATGACTTCCAAGGCTTTAATAGGATGATGACACTTGAAATGTTCTTCTACTTTGGCCGGCTTGGGACTTTCAGAACAGCCCTGTTCATAAATATTCTTTGCAACAACTGCATTTTCATTTAATTGTAGACAGTCATTTTGCAGGAGCTCTCGTCTCTGTTTTTTTGTTGTTGTTATTGGTGTTTTGGGTTTTTTTTGTTTTTGCCCTGGTGTAATCAAGGCATGCCACACTGCTTCTTGTCGTTGCTGTTGTTAAAGACCCAGTTTCAACTGTATGGTTAACTCTTTTTGAGAAGAAAATGGATTTTTCCCTGCCAGATATATTCTGCTTCTTACCAGTCTTTTGGGGGTGGGGAGAATCTTGTGGGGGCCACTGTTTCTCTCCTTTTCTCATCTTTTTGAAGTGAGTGTCAATTGGGCAAGAAAATTGATTGATTGCCTAGTGGGAAACCAAACCTCCCTAAACCATAAATATGAAACGGGCCTGTAATAGATGTATTTCAACAAAAAAGAGCCATCATTCTTCAGATAGCTCTTGTCCACAGAAGGATATCCTGGCAGCCATTGTCCCTTTTCTCTTCAATGTTACGTTTCTGCCGGAGCCAAGGTGATTTTTCCTGTCTCCTGGCCTCCCCCTCACTTTTGCAGTAACAGTGTTTGCTCTCCGCTTAGCAGGGCGGTCCACAGATGGCTGCCACCCTGCCCAGCCGGCTTTTTCAGGCTTTGTTCCAAACACAATGCTGCCTTTTCTTAGCAGTGGAAACGGGCTGTTCTCCACTGCTTTCTGAGAGAATGGCCCTTTCCTACTCTGTGCATATAAACCAGGCCCAAGCCTTGGGCAGCCTATTGTTTTATGGGTTCTCTTAATCCAGGAGGAGGATTTTCTGAGGACCACGGGCGTAAGGGTGGAGGTTGGGAAGGCCAAGGTCCAGAGTTGCTTCCTCTTGCTGAGATGTGAGCACTCAGGTCAGTTTGGATGGATCCCCCATGGCTCTAATGCAACCAGAGTGGGGGCAGGCTTTCAGTTTGTAAAGGAGGTGTTCCCTGCTTCTTTCCAGAAAGCAGTGGTGTTCTGGTTGGTCTCACTGCTGTCTGATCCAGAGACCTGGGCAGACTCACTCTCCTTCCCTGAACTAGAGTTCCCAGGCCTGCGGATGCAGCAGGAATCAAGGATCTCTAGGTCTTCTTAGTTCCAGAACCTCAGGATGGAGTTACTTTTCAGCCCTGCTGCTCCCCACGCTTTCCTGCAGAGGCCCAGCGCACCGAGCCATCGCTTCTCCACCTGCGCGTGCCCCCAGCCGGGAGAGCCGAGTGCACCATCTTGGCAGGTGGAACCATTGCCTCTGCCAGCTCTTGTTCAGAGCCTTCACCTGGTGGTTGGCTGGGCTGGAGCTTTGAGTGAACAGGGCGTCCAGATGTGTGGGTTTGTTCATAGGTGAAAGTGTTGGATTACAGCCTGGCATTGGGAGCAGTTGAAAAGGGCACTGGACTGGGAGTCAGGAGTCCTGGCTTCTTGTCCAGGTCACCAGCTCTGTGGATCGGGCCTCCCTTAAGCAAACATTTATTGAGTGCTACTGATGGCCATAAACTCTACAAGATGCTGGGCACACAGAAAGTCAACAAGACATGGACTTTGCCCTCATGGAACTCCCAGTTCAGTGGGGGCAGAAACTGAGGCTAGTATATAGCACAGTAGAGGCCAGGATAAACTCAAGGTTCTATGAGAGCCCAGAGCAGAGGGACACCTCCCCAACTTGGAGGTGATGAGAATCAGGGAGGACTTCCTGTAGGAGGTGATGCTTGAGCTGAAGGTACAGCGTGAGAGTAAGCCAAGGGGACAGCAGAGGCAAAGGCATGAGGCCAGGGAAGTGTGAGGTATAACAGAGGCTCCAGGTTGCAGGAACATGGCGTGTAGGGTAGGAATAGATAGGAGGTGAGACCACGGCAGGTGGGGCCCAGTCACGGGGAGCCTTGCTGGGTACATTAGGAGCTTGGGCTTTATCCTGGGGGTATTGAGGAGGCCCCTGAAGGCCAATAACTGGATCATATTTGCATTTTAGAAAGTTCCCTCCAATGACTGGGATAGAGGATGGTTGTGCAGGGTCAGGAGGCCTCCTAGGAGGTGATGCAGGAGAGAGAGACAGAAGTGGAGAGACAGAGAGAAACAGAGACAGAGACAGCGAGAAGAGAGAGAGCCTGGAAAGTGGCAGGGGAGATGGAGAGTGGGGAGCAAATCTGAGGAAGGTTTAGGATGTAGAATTGGATGGCCTGTCTGGTCAAAACTGGAGATAAGGAGAGGGACAGGTGAGGGGCGAGGCCTGAGTTTCTGCCTCCTTGAATGACTCGGCAGTGGTGCCAGGTGGGGTGGAGAATAGAGGTGAAGCCACCAATTGAGGATAAAGACTTTGAGGGGCTGAGGGACATCCGGATTGAATGTCCAGCTGGCAGTGGAGCTTTTGGTCTGAAAATAAAGATTTGTTTGGCATTTGAGAAGAGGTGGTGGCTGAAACCACACGAGTAGATGGAAACGGTGATCCGGAGGCAGTATGTATAGAGGGTCCTGGGCAAGAGACAGGAAAGGAGAGTCAGAGAAGTAGGAGACCACACAAGGTCAGTGTTGAGCGTCCAGGGCAGAGAGAATTCCAGAAAGAGGGTGTGATGCACAGTCGGTGGAGCCAGGAGGCCCAGGGACTGACCCTCAGTGTCCCTTGGACTTTGTGAGGACCCAGGCCCTGCCCTCCAGCGTGAGCCTTGGAGCGAGCTCTCCCTCCCCTGGGCCTTGGTTTCATCATCTTGGCCTCAGTGTTGCCAAGAGTCCCCTTCCCACACGGCCCTCCCTCTCCCCTCAGTAAAGCCAGTGCTGCACTCGTGACCCCTGAGGGTCACACGAATGAAACCCCAGGGAGTCAGAGCTGGCTGGGGTTTGGGGAGCTCTTGGTCCGGCCCAGTGTTGGAAGGCAGTGTGTTGTATGGGAACTGAATCCCTGTTTTTCCCCAGCTTGGTGGCCTTGGGCAGACACTTTGCCTTGGTTCCTCACCTGTAAAATGAGGCCCCTAGCACCCACCCTGTAGAAGTGTTTGAAGGTTGGGGGAAGTGGGAGCCTTTGTGTTTATTAAAGATGCGCCACGGGACGGGAGGTGGGCTGATTGGCCCAAGGTCAGAGAGAGGGGGCAGCGCGGTGACGGGAACCGGGTGTCTGGTGACCAACCCCGCCGGGGTCTGTCTCTTGCCAGGGATCATACATTAGTAGCCCACGGCCGGGGCAGCCCACGGATGTGTTTTGCTTGGCTCCTGCAGCGTTCTTTTCAAAATGGAATTCGTTGCCAACCTTAAAAATGGGGAGATTTTACCCACAAGCTCACATTTTCAGCTAGACTTGAAAACTTGGAGGATTTGGCCACACTGAGCCCTCTCTGCCCTGGGGCGAGTGGGGGGTGTCCCCTCTGGGGGCCAGACCCTCATCCGGCCGTCCTCCCTCACTAACCTTGACCTGCTTGACTCCTGGGGGTGGCTTGAGTTTGCAACGCCAGCCCTCTGACTGACCATTTGTCCTGAATTTTCTTACAGCCTGGCCCACTGTTTACTAAAACTGTCCGGTATTTCATAGCTGAGGTCCATACCTTGGCCGTTCGGAGTGAGAGGGCCTGGCTGGAGAAGATGGGACAGAGAGGAGGGTGGAGTCTCCGACGGCTCAGCCCCAGCCCAGAAGAGATACTGGGGAGAGGGCCTGTGCCCTGCGGGCTGCAGGGGGTCAGCAAGGGTGCTGGACAAGGGCCCCTGGCATTTCCTCATTCCTCCCTGCAGGGGTGGCAGGAGGCAGAGGGGACTGTGGGCCCAGCCTGGCCGGTCTGGCCGACGTCTTGCCCCTGGACTGGCCCGCTTTGTTGATGTCTGAAGGGTAGCGTGGTGGAGGCAGGGGGTGGGGAGGTTCTGCAGCCCCTGGCTCCCGGCAGCCGTGCTTATGTGGGAGAATGTCTGGTATGTTTGGTATCTGGGTGTTTACTTCCCAGGGTGCTCCTGGGTCCCTGGTGTTGAAATGTGGCTCCTCCATGCAGGGGGGAGGGCCCTCAGTGGGCGTGGCCAGGGCTAGATTTGGAGGCAGTCACTCCAGGCCTGCCCACTGACAGCTCACGTGCCCTGAAGCACCTCCACTCTGCACCCGCCCCCCCACCCCCAGGTCTCCTTTTATGCCAGATTCTGCCTGTGCGGGAGGCTGGGTGGGCCCCGGGCAGCCCTGGCCTCACCTGGGAAGACAGGCAGGGAAGCTGGCATTTTCAGAGCCCTTCCTGGGTCCCCGGCTCTGGGCTGGAACTTAGTCCCCATGACGACCCTGTGCAGCAGGGCTCAGTGCCTTCCTTGTACAAGTGAGGGACGGAGGCTCAGAGAGGCGGAGTGACTTGCCCAGGAGCACACAGCAGAGCTGCTGAGGGCGACCCAGGCCTCTTAGACCCCAGAGTTCATGCTGAGGACCCTGCTGCCCTGAGTCTCAGATAAGCCTACTTCTCTCTGCCCGTGAGACAGTTCTTGGTCTGAATGAGCCTCTCCGACCTTCACTGCTCTGCGTAGTGCCGGGGGTTTGGTTTGGTTTTCTCCCCACTCTCTATTTCTGCTTGTCACCTGCTCTATTGCTCTGTTCTCTATTGCTTTGTCCATGTGAGAGTTTCTGTATTTGCAGCACCTGGGGTTAAAAAGTGTCATTGCTCTTTCTCATCCTGTCTTTTTGTGGGTCTCGCAAGATACATATTTGGAAATGCTTATGAAATGTCAGAATTCAGAATCACATCTGGGTGACTGTTGCCACCGTGTGAGAGCCACGTGGCTGGCAGACGGGGCCTGAGAAACATGACCAGGGTGAGGGGAGGCCCCCCTCCTGCTTTCAGCATTACACATTTAATGTTAACTGTGCAAAAAATATTTTTTATTTAAACATACCCAGGTAGGAAAAAACAAAATGGTCATCGTGCTCAGAGTCAGACGCTTCTGCTGCTCCTTTAGGGTCCCATCATCAGGGTGGAGCTGAAAGGGTGGGGGGCTTGTTACCTAGGCCACCTGCCCTCCAAGAGCAGAAGACGCTCAGGCCCTGGGGCCAAAAGGCCTGGATTCAAAGCTGTCACTGACCTTCTGGACAGCCTTGATATCTTTAGTTTCCTCATCTGTGAAAGTGAGGAAGATAATAGGCCTGTCCTGACTGGTTTACTGAGACCATTTAACCCCCTGGGACCCCTGATACCCGAGATTTTCTACCTGCTGAGGTGACCCACCTCTGTTGGTTCAAGGGCTCTTCTGCATCCAGGTTCTGCCACTTTCCCAGCTGTTCTAGAAGCATTGCTCCTGGGTAGGCCTTCTCCCCTGGATTACTGGGGACCACCTTCTGCATCACCTGACTTCACAAGGGTGGGACCCTGGTGTCCCAGGCACCTTTCAGTGGCAAGAGGCAGAAGCCTTCTCCAGCTCCCTTCAGGCCGAAGGAGGCATTTCCAGGGTAGGTTCAGGTGTACCCATCACAGACCCCACAGAGATGAAGCATAGTCAGGCCTCTCCGGGGTGGAATCAGAAGGACCAAGAGAGCTTCTGTCTATCCCTCTGTCTGTACCATCGGCCTGTGGCCATATCCCTGTGTTTCTCTCTCTGTGTCTGCCTTGTTCCCTCTGTCTCTCTCCACCCACCTTTGTCTCTCTGTGTTCCTCTGTCTCTCCTCTCTGTCTCTGTCTTTACCTTTCTCTCTCTGGAGCTCCCTCCATCTCTCGGGGTCTAGACAGGGTGAGGCAAGCCAGATGCCCAGGGCATGGCATTTAAGGAGGCACCCACCCTCAGGTGCTGACCCTGCCCTGGCACAAGCCCCGGAGTGAGTGCCTCCTGAAATGTGCGCCCTGGCTACCTCACTCACCACACCCTATCCAGGCCCTGCTTCTCTCTCTGTCACCCGTTCCCTCTCTTTGTCCGACTCCCTCCTATAGCTGAGCGTTGGTTTCTCTCTTACCGCGTGGTCTCTGCTCACCTCCACACATCAGCAGCCTGATCTTTCTGCTTCTCTGGGTTGAAATTGGTTGTCTAGCCTGTATGCCTCCCAGTCCAGCAGTTCAGTTTCAAATTTCTAGTTGGTGAATACAGCCCAGCTCGGGTCAGCCGCTCACACCTCACCCAGTCACCTGGGCCAGGGGCTTGGGAACAGGCTGTCTGAGGAGGGACTGCTCAACAGGAGGGCACCCTTGGCCGCGGATCCCCAGGTCTGTCCCTCCAATGTGAAGGGTGGTGCAGGGGCCCCCCTCACTGCCAGAACACAGACAGCTTTGCCCTTGGGCCTTCCTGGGAATTGGGGATAAACAGAGCCAGGATCCAGTTTGAGAAGAGGGAATGATATGCTTACTCCACCCCTGCCCCCATCTCATGGTTTTTAAATGTCTTGAGCCCCAAGCTGCCTCTTCCTCAGACATGCTGGATCTTCCCACTGTATCTGCAGAAAAAGTCATATCTCCCATTTGGGGTTCCGGTTTTAGATGTCTGAGCTGTGGGTGGTGAAAACACTCTGCTGTCTCTCACCCACGCGGGACCAAATGCTTCAGAGAATCCGGGGAGCAGCAAGGAGAAGGCAGCAGCCTCAACTCCGGGGATGAGCAAAGGCCTGGGGGAGGGCTGCGCCGGTCCAGGCATCTCCAGTCAGAGGACGCAGACCATGCAGGCCCAGCGAAAGGAGCCAGAGTGAGCCCGTGGGGATGGAGAAGGCCGAGGGCACTGCCCAACCTCTGTCTTATTTCCAGCAGGACCTCAGCATCCGTTTTCTGTGTGCCCTGTGGGAGGCTCTTAAATAGCAGAAGGAGGATTTGGGGGAGAGGCAGCACAGTTTCAAAGGGGAAAGTGTGACGATGGGGTTTTGGGGCCATTTCTTGCTTTATTGGGAGATATTAGCCAAGGCATGGGTACAGGAAAGGCCCAGGGATGGACGTGGAAGCCAGTGGTGCTGTGGTGCTGGGGGCTTTAGGCTTAAGTGCACAGCCTGGATCCTTCCAGGGCCTGCTTGGGATTTGTGCACCCCACCCACCACAGCCATCGGTGGCCTGCACCCTGAATTTTTCTTTTTTTTTCTTATTTGGCTGCGTTGGGTCTTCGTTGCTGCGCTCAGGCTTTCTCTAGTTGTGGCGAGCGGGGGCTACTCTTCCTTGCGGTGTGCGGGCTTCTCATCACAGTGGCTTCTCTTTGTTGCGGAGCACAGGTTCTAGGTGCGTGGGCTTCAGTAGTTGTGGCACATGGGCTCAGTAGTTGTGGCTCGTGGGCTCTAGAGCGCAGGCTCAGTAGTTGTGGCGCACGGGCTTAGTTGCTCCGCGGCATGTGGGATCTTCCCGGACCAGGGCTGGAACCCGTGTCCCCTGCATTGGCAGGTGGGTTCTTAACCACTGTGCCACCAGGGAAGTCCCTGCACCCTGAATCTTGACACCCATCTTTGACCAATGTGCTTCTGGGGATGGTAGCACCCAATCCCCAAGATTTGCTGGCCTCCTGCAGACGGAGAGAAGAGGCCATCCCTGGCAGAGACAGTTCCTTATAAGCACTGGAGAAAAGGTTATGCAGATGCAAATGCAGGCAATAAATCACTTTTATAATTATAGAATCCAAGCCTGTGGCATGTTTCTCTTGAATCTTTTATTCCATTCATTCATTTGACTAACATTTGCTGTGCCCCTACTCAGTGCCATGTTCTATGCCAGGTGCTGGGGATACCCAGGTCCCCCATTCTCCAGATTAGCAGGGAAGACCGCCACTACATAAGCAGAGAATTACCGTGGGGTATGATAGAGACTCTTAACAGCGGGGAACTCAAAGTGCTGTAGCAGCATAGAAAAAGCAGTTAATTCTATCTGGGGAGTCAAAGGAGCCTTCCTGGAGGAGGTGGCATTTGCTCTTGAGGGTTGTAAGAGTTTACAAATAGGAAAGGAAGGTCATCTCAGGAGGGCCTGGCTGGCTTGGAGAAGGGTGAGACGTTTGGAGTCGAGAGGAATGGCAGGAGGGAATTGATGTGGCTGCGGAGGCAGGGTGGAGCAGCCCCCCATCTAGGTGTCATCCTGGCCCAGTTGATCTCTTAAACTTCCAGCGTTGAGCCTCTTCGCGTCTGCTGCTAGCGCAGCTTCCGTTGGCTTCCAGCTTTATGTAGGATGAGGCCCTGCGCAGGGGCGGGGTGGGGAGGTGGAGGACAGAGGTTGTGTCTCCTAGGAAACGGCGGCTCTGCCAGAACCCCAGAACCCTGTGAGCCTGGCAGGGCCCAGGTTGCACACATCACCTTGGCAGTTTGTGGGCAAACCCTCTCGGCCGAGGGGAGATTGCACTGCCAGCCACTTCCTCCAGTTCCTTCCCTCTGCCTGTCGTCACGGTTACCTCGGCCTTGTTGGGGGTGAGGTAGAGGTTGGGTGGAATCAACTTTGTCCGGGTTTCTATTTCCCCAGATGCGGGTCAGCCAGAGGAGCTGTCACTTCTGGTTCTGTTTCAAAGGAGGCCAAGGGGCTGGGAGGTGCTTGGGTGCGGCCGTGTTGACAAGGCGCCTCTGCAGCCAGCCTCCCAGGCAGGGTGGGAGTGGGTCAGGGAGAAGCTCCAAGGTGGTGGAGAAGGAGAAGGGGCTGCCCTGCCAGGGCCTGTGCTGAGGGCCGTGGGTGCTGTCTCCAGCCCAGGCCCTCGGTCTTGAGCTCCTAGAGCATGCCGGGAGTGCAGGCAGAGAGGCTGTTTATTTTCCTGGCCTGAAGCCCTTTCGGCTGAGACCTTATTCCAGGCCTCAGGCTGCCAGAAGCACCCGCAACTGGCTCCAGAAGTGAGAGAGTTGGCAACCCAACGCTTCTCCAGCGGCCTCGGACTCTAGGCCGTTCCCAGACCGGCTGGTCCTGTGTATCCTCCAGATTCTCCTGGTGGGTAATGGACAGTGAGAGACATCACGTCAAAGTGATCCTAATGGGCTGGGGCTGTGGTCAAGAGCAGGAAGGCTGAAGTCAGAGAAATCTTGAGTTGGAAGCCTGACTCTACCGTTTCCTCGCTGTAGCGCTGGTGAGCCTCAGTCTCACCATCTGTGAGATGGGGCAGTCACAGTCCCTTCCTCATCAGACTCTGTAAGGTTTACACGACCTGTGTTTAAAGCCCTTAGCAAAGTAGGCAACAAATGGCAGCTCTTGTTATTATTATTAATGAAACAACAATAACTGCAGCTTTGAAAGTCCGTGTTGGTGGGCAGCGAGCCTTCTCCTTCCCATTCTACGGGCCCTGTTTCATGCGTGGTAAATTTCCTAGTGTGTCTCTGGGAGAAGCAAGCCTGGAGACTCCAAAGGCCCCTCTGTCTGTGTCCCAAGCAGGGCACTTTAAGGAGCCCATGGGATCCTGGGATGCAAGTGGGTGTCCTGGGGGAAGAACATGCAGAGGCAGAGAGAAGGATAAACCCAGGTGAGGGGGCTGGGGAGAGTTTTCCATCACCAGGAGATAGATCTGAGGGTTTGGAAGGACCGAGAGGGAGGACAGAATACCTCCCTCAGGGAGGTGACAGTGGGGGCAGAAGGTGAAATCAACACTCGTGCCCAAGGTGTTTTGAAAGTGCCAGGGAGCCACTGACCTGGAAAATAATGCCCAGAGGGCTTGGGCCAGGCAAGAGAACAGACTGCCACCGCCCATGGGGTGTCACCTCTGTGTGAGGAGAGCGCCAGGCTCTGGGCCTCCTGAACGCTGGCAGAACCCAGGTGGCCCTGCCCTCCTGGGGCACTGACTGCTCCCAGGGATGCCCACCTACTCCGAGAGCATCCTCAGGCCGGCTGGGAAATGCTGCCATCCCACCCGCCAAGAGGCCAGCGGGCCGGCAGTGCGGCTCACTCACGGCGAGGTGTGGGTTAGGTTGTCCATCTGCCGGTCTAAGCGTAAGGAGGGAAGCTGTACGCCAGGCTTGCCTCAATGTCTCATCCGTGGCTCTTTGCCCTCACAGCTAGACGAGGAAGAAGAGCGAAGGAAAAGGCGTCGGGAGAAGAACAAAGTCGCGGCCGCCCGATGCCGGAACAAGAAGAAGGAACGGACGGAATTTCTGCAGCGGGTGAGCAGGGCAGTGGCCAGGGGGGACCCCGGCCTTGTCCTTTAGTGGCTAGTGTGCTTATAGACCAGGAGATGCCATCGAATGCCTGCAGAATCAATGTGTACTCGCTGGCATCTGCCCAACCGGCCTCGACCCCTCTGCCTTCCCTGCCTTCTCTCCGAAGCCCCCTCCCTGAGCCAAGACGCCCAGGGGCAGCCAGCAGCCGTTCTGCCCACCCAGATCCCTGGACCGCCATAGAAGGTGGGAGGAGCCAAGTTCCCCGCCTCTAACTGAGGTCAGACCCGCGATGCTAATGGGCCCAGAGGGCCCAGGACTGGCACTACCCATGCCGGTGCGCTGAGGGCTGCCAGAGTTGTCTGGCGCGGGTGCAGATGAAGTCAGTGAGAGCTCCCTGCACGTGGGCAGTGGGCGTAGCGATGGGGCAGAGAAAAGTTCCTCCCTCACGTGCAGGAGGCTCTTCTGGCTCTGCCTCCCATCTGTCTGGCCTCAGCCCCACCGAAGCTGACCCCCGAGCTCTCGGCTGTTGCCTCTGGGACCAGAGGTCAGCTCTGCGTGCCAAGGCCAGTGGAGGGCCGCCTTGCCTCATGGCCCTCGGAGCACATCCCTGCCCTTTCATTTGGAATGTGCCAAATGGGCCTTGCCTGCTCCTCAAAAACGGTAGTTGGCTGTGAAGGGGCATGACCAGAAAGCTAATTAGTCCAAGCCGGTGGTCTCCAGCCTCCCCACCCCCAATCCCTTGTTGATTTCTAAATAACAGTAGTAACACCATAGAATAATAACATCACAGGTCAGGCTCCCTTCTACAGCGTGCAACCGCTAACACTAGTTGCTAACGTGTGAAGTGGGGCCCTGTGCAAAGCGCAGTGTGCATATTAGCTCATTTTATTGGCATAATAACTGTATGAGGTAGGGGGCTGCATTATTCTCTGTCTGCACACGGGGACACTAAGGAAGGCACGGGGAGTTAAGTAACTTGCCCAGGTCCCTCAGCAACTAAGCAGTAGAACTGAGATTCGGCCTGAGGCTAACTTCAGAGCATCCGTCCTCAGCACTCTGCCCTGCTGGCTCTCATTCATTCATTCGTGGGTTTGTTCATTCCTTTGTTCATTCATTCTTTTGCTCATTCGTTGATTTGTGGACAAGTAGTTTTAAGCATGTACTGAGTGCCCAGCCCTGTGCTAGGTGCGCTGGGGACACACAGGAAGGACCAGTCGTGGTCCCTCCTGTGGGATCTGGAGAGACAAGGCCGGGCTGGACTGGGTTTTCTCTGATACTGGGGATCTGTGGGTCTCTTCTCATGCTTGCAACAAGCAGAGAGCAAATCTGAGATCATGGCTGTCAACACCGTGGGGCAGTGTGTACACCTCCGGCTGTGAGCATCTAGGGCAGGGGAAAGGTCAGTGGAGGCGGAGTTAGACTCCTGGAGCTGGGAGTCCCTTGGAAGAGATGGTGGACCAACACCAGGCGGGAAGTTTTCAAGAAAATTCTAAGACATGGGTCTCACATAGGCCTTTAAGATAGATGGAGTGTCACACCCCTCATTTCCAGCCCTGAGTGCCTGTGGAGTTGGGCGAGGCATAGCAGGGAACAGAGAATCTCACATCCCATCCCCGCCTTCAAGGGCCTGTCAGCCAGCCAGCAGGCAAGAAGGGCCAAGTGAATGCACACCAGTAACACACTAGTGCAGCGAATGGTCAGCGCCAAGTGAGCGGGACAAGCTGCTCCGCACATTCCAGTAACACCGGCTGAGCACCTACTGTGTGCCAGGCATTTCCCGTATCTCGTTTAATCTTACAACATTCCACTGAGCTAGACATTGATGATCCCCATTTTAGACACGGACCCGTAGCGCAGAGTCAGGTTACTTGCCTGCGGTCACAGTGCTAGTGTGCGGTGGAGCCGGGACTCACCCAGCTGTTCGCTGACCCATCTGTCCATCCTTAGCGCTGAGTAAGTGCCCACCACACAGTGGGCCCTCAGGCCATGGCTGCAGTGGGGTGGCAGGCAGGCAACAGGGATGGGATATGTGCTGAGCGTTAGGTTGGGCAAGCGCGGCGGGCTGTGAGCACAGACGGAGGGGCCCTGTCTGAGTCTAGGCTGCGGAAAGACTGCTGATTGAGACATAAGACAGGAGCGGGAGGCAACGCGTGGAAGGACAGGGCTGGAGGGGTCAGTCACCACCAAAGCCAAAGCAAAGGCCAGAGGCAAGAGGTGTTGTTTAAGGATGTGGTGAAGGGAGTGAAAAAAATACCAGTGTAGCTGGAGTGTACAGCCCATGGAGAGAATAGGGCCCCAGAGCCTTCACCTGTCGGGCAGTCCCTGTGCTGGGCTGTCTGGGGCGGTCCCGGTTGGTGCCTGCCGGCCGGGCCTGATTATTAATGGTACATTCTTTCACTCTCTCACGTGTCCCTGTTAGGACGATGAAGTGTGTTGGTCATGGAGAGCCATGGGAGGGTTTCGGGAGGAGAGAGATACGCCCTGTCGCTGTGGCTGCAGCGTGGGGCACGGAATGGGGAGCTGAGAGTAGAGTGGGAAGACCGGTTATGTGGTGGTGGTGCTACCCTGGTGAGAGGAGCAGGCAGCGGTGGACCAAGAGAAGTGCAGGCCTCGAGGACGGAGGTTTCGGGAAGTCTGTCGGGGCTCAAGTCCAGCCCCCCTCATCCCCACGCCCACCTCCTCCTCCCCTCTGGCCTTGGAAGCAGAGGCCGGGTGTGAGGTTTAGGGCGTGAAGGCAGATGGCTGTGTGCACGGTCAGTACCCGAAGACATGGGGGATTCTCTTGTAATTAAGTAATTAGTTTATTTATTTATTTATTTAACATCTTTATTGGAGTATAACTGCTTTCCAATGTTGTATTAGTTTCTGCTGTACAACAAAGTGAATCAGCTATACGTATACATATATCCCCATATCCCCTCCCTCTTGCCTCTCCCTCCCACCCTCCCTATCCCACCCCTCTAGGTGGACACAAAGCATGGAGCTGATCTCCCTGTGCTATGCGGCTGCTTCCTTATGTTTATCTACCTTATGTTTGGTAGTGTATATATGTCCATGCCACTCTCTCACTTTGTCACAGCTTACCCTTCCCCCTCCCCATATCCTCAAGTCCATTCTCTAGTAGGTCTGTGTCTTTATTCCCATCTTACCCCTAGGTTCTTCATGACCATTTTTTTTTCCTTAGATTCCATATACATGTGTTAGCATACGGTATTTGTTTTTCTCTTTCTGACTTACTTCACTCTGTATGACAGACTCTAGGTCCATCCACCTCACTACAAATAACTCAGTTTCGTTTCTTTTTATGGCTGAGTAATATTCCATTGTATATATGTGCCACATCTTCTTTATCCATTCGTCTGTCGATGGACTCTTAGGTTGCTTCCATGTCCTGGCTATTGTAAACAGAGCTGCAATGAACATAGTGGTACATGACTCCTTTTGAATTACGGTTTTCTCAGGGTATATGCCCAGTAGTGCGAGTGCTGGGTCGTATGGTAGTTCTATTTTTAGTTTTTTAAGGAACCTCCATACTGTTCTCCATAGTGGCTGTATCAATTTACATTCCCACCAACAGTGCAAGAGGGTTCCCTTTTCTCCACACCCTCTCCAGCATTTATTGTTTGTAGCTTTTTTTTTTCCTTTGTGGTACGCGGGCCTCTCACTGTTGTGGCCTCTCCCGTTGTGGAGCACAGGTTCTGGACGCGCAGACTCAACGGCCCTGGCTCATGGGCCCAGCCACTCCGCGGCATGTGGGATCTTCCCGGACCGGGGCATGAATCCGTGTCCCCTGCATCGGCAGGCGGACTCTCAACCACTGTGCCACCAGGGAAGCCCTGTTTGTAGCTTTTTTGATGATGGCCGTTCTGACTGGTGTGAGGTGATACCTCACTGTAGATTTGATTTGCATTTCTGTAATTTATTTTTAACACGTCACATATGTACAAGGCTCGGAGGTACAAAGGTATATGTATGTGTATGTGCGCGCGCGCGCGCACACACACACACACACACACACACACACACACACATATACGCATACACACATATACGTATAATGTAAAAAGTTACCCTCCCATCCTTGGCCCCTGGACACTCAGAGCCACCCTGGGAGATTCCTGTAGCCTCTCAGAGTTCACCTGCAGGACCAGCCACATCCCTGAAGGAGGCAGGCCTTTGTGGTGGTCAGGTCCACGCCCTGCAGGCCCCAGGCCACCTCCGCTGCCTGCGTTCGGGAGCAGCGGCCCCTTGGCTCCCCACAGCTGTACAGCCGGCCTCTGTAACCCCGCTGTGCCCGACACAGCTCCCTGGGTGTGGGCATCAGTGACAGTCTCACACCCTCACAGCGTTCCTTGCTCTTCATAGCCACTCTCTCCCTGATGGTCACGGTGACTCTGGAGGAGGCAAGGCAGCCCCATTCCACTGACTGGCATCTGAGGTTCTGAGGGATGAAAGTTGCTCAGCGTCACACAGTGGCCGAGTCAGGACCGGAGCCCAGAGCTTCCTCTGTGGCCCAGCACTCTATTCAGGTGCCCAGGTTCCAGGACTTAGGAATCTTGTTCACAGCAGTGTAGCTGGCCAGTGGCAGAGTCAAGATTTTAACTCAGACAGGGCTTTTGGGCTCAGAAGTCTGCACCAGGCTTTTTTTTTTTTTTTTTTTTTAACAGAAATAGTTGGGAAGTGGAGCCCTATTTTAAGTGCATTAGGGTAACTTTTTAAAATAATAGAGTCAGAGAATCTTAATGCTTAAAGTTCCCTGGGCCAATTATTATATTTTAAGGGGGAAAATGAGGTCCGGAGAAGGGAAGTGACTAGTCCAAGGGCACACAGAAGGATGCCCAGCCCCTCACCCTGTGGGTTTTTTTTTTTAATTAATTAATTAATTAATTTTCATTTTCAGCTGCTTTGGGTCCTCGTTGCTGCGTGCAGACTTTCTCTAGTTGCGGCGAGTGGTGGCTACTCTTCGTTGCTGTGCACGGGCTTCTCATTGCGGTGGCTTCTCTTGTTGTGGAGCACGGGCTCTAGGCGCGCGGGCTTCAGTAGTTTTGGCACGTGGGCTCAGTAGTCGTGGCTCACAGGCTCTAGAGCACAGACTCAGCAGTTGTGGCGCACGGGCTTAGTTGCTCCGTGGCATGTGGGATCTTCCCAGACCAGGGATCAAACCCGTGTCCCCTGCATTGGCAGGTGGATTCTTAACCACTGCGCCACCAGGGAAGCCCCGTCACCCTGTGTTTTTTCTGCTCCTTTCACTGACCACCGTGGAGGAGACATTAACCTCCTTCACTTGCATTAATTCCATTCTGAAACGACAAATGGTTTCATTTTCTCTAGGGCAGTAAATATCTACCAGAGGCAAAACGATAAACAAAAATGCAAGAAGGGTTATTCATTTCATACTTAAGGTGTGAAGATCCTAGCCCACGTTCCTGAGTTTATTAGGAAAACAGATCAGGCAATTGCTGTTCTAAAACTACAAACCACTTCTACAATCATGGTTAAAAAAAAATTCCTCTGAGCTCAACGTATACTTACACATTAAATAAATACATAGCACCAACTAATAAAACAGAAGAAAATAAAATGAAAAAGCAGTTAGTTACAGTCTGATAGCCAGACTGTCAGGGGTCAGGATAGTCTATGAGGTACCCATACATTTTCAAACCAGCAAAACATCATGCCATTCCTATGATACACGCACAGGGAAGCAAGTCGCCACATACCCACTGGGTCTTTTTGTGCGATACAGGTGTTCACGTGTAAGGTGGGTTTGACGTGCAGTCTTTTCAAGGAAAAGGCTGTGTATGCAGGGCTGCTGGACCCTGCCCCTTGCATGTCCATTGTAACTTCCATCCACTGTGCAACCCAACTCGTTCCTTGCCCTCCCCACTGCTCTCCAGAACAACTCCCACCTCCCTGCTTCCTTGGATACCCCCCACCCCAGGCTCAAGGGCAGCTCTCTTCCCAGCTGCCCATTCTGCAAATGCAGGCAGTCTCCAAGACCTGCCAAGTTTTCTTGGAAACGGCCTCCTCCTCTGCTTCTCCTCCTTCTTGTCTTCATATTCCCTTGCTCATGGCTTAAAGTAAAAATTCCTTAAGCCTCCCAGCCCTTCAGTTTACAAAATGCTTTTCCCATGTGCAGTCATTTAATCCCCAGGATCATCATCTTTTTACCGACGAGATAACTGAGGCTCAGGGAAGTTAGGAAACTTACTCTTGACTCTGATTCCAAACCCCACCAGCTTTTCTGGTTCTGGCTATAAATCCACCTTCCTAGCTTTGTACCCTACTATATCCTAAAGTGACCTATGGTCACCATGGAGGATTTTTATCTCCTAAACACATCTTAAGCTTTCCCCTGTCTGCGTCCTTGTTCACTCAGGGCTTGCTTCTTGAAATGCCCCCCACTCCTACCGACTTTCTCTGTTCAACCAGCGTCAACCTATTTTTCAAACCCAAGGTCAGACCCAGCCATTTAGCCCACTCTCTCATGGTCTTCTAGACCCTGGATGGCTGATGGACACATGATAAGCTCTGCCCTGCTCTAGAAATCCTTCTTCCCCTTAGAGTGGAAGCTGCACAAGATCTGTGTAGGGGCTCATGGGCCTCTGGACCCCCTAGAGCATTCACTGTACACAGCAGGTTCTCGGCACACGCTTGTGGGTGGGTGGATTGAACTGAAACTCCTGGAGGCAAGAGGCTCAGAGGCTTAGAAGTTGGAGCTAAAACCTTGACTGGGGGGAACAGCACGGTCAGAGACATTCCCAAGGTCACCAGGTTGTAGACCCAGTGAGCAGGCAGCTAAGATGGGCACCTACCTGCCCCAGACTTATGGTTTCACGTGGGGTCTCTCCTGGCCCTCAGCGATGCTCTTCTCTCGGAATTTGGAGAACCATGGACCAGGCCGGCCTCCCTGTCGCGCTTTATCCGGCTGAATCCAAAACCACCCTAGCTGGCTTTTAATATTTTCCCCTGAGCACTTTTTCCTTCTTTGAGGCTGTTCTCCCTCAGCGTCTGGTCATGAGGACTGTATATATCTCAGCAGTTCTGAGTCCCCAGCACTGGGCTGCCTCCGCAGACATGAGCAAAAGGAACAACTCAGTCAGCCTGGCTGGTGTGGGGAAGACAGCAGCCCTGGGGCCCTGGAGAGCCCCGAGGGAGGCTGCCCGGCTGGGCCCCCAGGCGGGGCCGTTCAGCCCATCACAACCACAGCCCACACTCGGTCTGATGCAGGTTGCCCGGCCTTGGCACTGTGGACGTTTTGGATTGATAGTTCTTGTTGTGGGGTCCTGTGCATTGAAGGATATCTAGGATCATCCCTGATCCCTACCCACTGGATTCCAAGGGCACCCACCCTCCCCAGTTGTGACAACCAAAAATGTCTCCAGATATTGTCAAATGTCTCCTGGGAGGCAAAAATTGCTTCTAGTTGAGAATCACTGGTCACCCTTTGCTGGCCCTTGAGTAAATTCCAACCTCCAAACTGGTTATAAGTTTTTAGACAGAGTCCAAGAAATACCATTCCGGTGCCTCTGTGTTTTCCTGGGTTGACCCCCAGAGCCTTGAATTGGTACGCCCATCACCTGTCATCATGCACAGGTAAACCCCCCTAAATCAAATCAACGTTGCTTCCTTGCCCTGGAGCCTCTCCAGCTGAGCTGGAAGTTCTCTGGAAATCTCACTTGAGGTCTATTTAAAGCCACATTTTGGATCCAGAAGGATGACTATTGATTGCCTCCCAGTGGGCAGAGGTTCTAGATATCAGGGGATAAGGAAGAGGCTGTTTAAATCATTATAGACTAATAACCAGGAAGCACATGTTTTAGGAGGAATTACGTGACCACACTGGGCCTGTGGACCCTACAGGCCAATATATCCCCAGCATACATTTATCATACATAAAGCACCTTGCCATTGCACTGCCATCGTGGGCCACCTTTAACCCCTCCGTGGACCCTCCATGCATCTGTTCTGGATACGCTTGGCCTCCATTCCTGTCCCACCCTTTGTTTCTTGTGCAAAGGCCCTGAGGCAGGAGAGTATTTGGCGTATTTGAGCAACAGCAAGGAAGCCACTGTGGCTGGAGTGGATTGAGTGGGGAAGAGAGGTGGGACATGAGCCAGGCTGGCCCCAGGATATAACCTGGGTTCATCCCACTAGCAACACAGGCCAGTGTCACAGGTGTGACAGGCACGGCCTAAAGAAAGTCAGTTACCCCGGGGGACTCAATAGCAGATTCTGTGCTTCCTCTAGTGGGAACCTGGCAGACAGAAAACAGGCAAACGCCAGCCTGCTGTGCCCTGTGCCTACCCAGAGGGAGAGTCTCTTCCCGGAGCTGGTTCCCAGTGAGAGCCTAAAGCCATGTGTCTGTTTTGCATGCAGGAATCCGAGCGGCTGGAACTCATGAACGCAGAGCTAAAGACCCAGATTGAAGAGCTAAAGCAGGAGCGACAGCAGCTCATTCTGATGCTGAACCGGCATCGCCCCACCTGTATCGTTCGGACGGACAGCGTCAAGACGCCCGAGTCGGAAGGCAACCCGCTGCTTGAGCAGCTAGAGAAGAAGTGACCGTGGGCTTGGGAGGAGGAGGAAGAGGAGGAAGAGGAGGAAGAGGAGGAGGAGGCCACCAGAGGGCCCTTCCTTGGTGCATGAAAAACTTTACAGCAAGGCTCAGCACAGCCAGTAATTAGTGGGGCTTTTTTGTGAAACTCAGATCAGCCGCATAAGGGGAAGAGCAGGCTGACGAAACCCAGAAGGACCAAGCGCTGAGACCAAAGTAGACTTGAGGGTGGGGCTGTCCTGCTGGGGCCCAGCGCAAACGAGGCAGGACAGAGGCACCCAGGCCGGAGAGACGCCCAGCCAGGCAGCCTTGGGCACTTCTCCGGCCTCTCCGCCAGGCCACCTACCCCAGGGACCTCCGAGCAGCCAGGAAAAGCCATGAGTTACAACCAAACACGGCTGAGGATGGAGCTGAGTAACACTGCCATCTGCCTGCCCCAGCCCTGACCCCTGACCCTGATGCGAGGCCGGAGAGGGCCGTGATGCGGGGCCCGGTGCGGCCTTGCTGGGGAGTAGCAGCCGGGTGCACCCTCGCCGGCCCTGCTGGAGTTTGCTGCGGGCACGAGGCGCGGGCGCCCTTCCAAAGCACATACTCACTGAATGTTTACAGACTGGCTGTCCTGGCAGGGCTTTCAACTGCACATGTTTTTTATCTTTCTTTTTTTTTTTTTTAATATTTTTTACAAAAAAAAAGATTTTATACAAGCAATATATATATGGATTTCTATAATCACTCGATGTGATACAGTATAAATATGTTATGGTTTGTCTGTTACGAACAGATATCCAGCAGTTATGGCCGTTGTGTGTAACTCCTAAGTACTGTAGTCTCTGGGTGTTGCGGGGTGTCCGGGGAGGGGGTGGGGTGCGTTTCCATCCTGGTAAACCCTTCATAGTACTCAGTCCTGTATCGCTCAGTAAACGTTACTCTT
Source organism: Orcinus orca (assembly GCF_937001465.1). Lineage (NCBI taxonomy): Eukaryota > Metazoa > Chordata > Mammalia > Artiodactyla > Delphinidae > Orcinus > Orcinus orca. The sequence goes on from NC_064560.1 coordinate 174,555,883, forward strand.
ACTTACCCAGCCGCCTCTTGTGGTGTCTGCCTGGGGAATGGGGTGCAAGGCACACCTGGTGACCTCCCGGTGTGCGGTGTCGGAGAATGTTTGGAGCATCTGCTGTGGGCCCTTGGTTTTCACAACAGCCCTCCCAGGTAAGTATTTACATGCCCATTTTATAGACGAGGAAGTCGAGGCTCAGAGAAGTTAAATCTGCAGTACTTACTTTGCTCATTCACTCAACAAATGTTTCCTGAGTGCCAGCTGGGTGTGTGCCAGGTACGCTACAAGGGGCTGGGTAGTCCCTGGGGAATAAAACAAACCTAGGCCCTGCGCTTATGGAGCTGACGGTCATGAGCTAAATCCTGTGTGTGCTCCACACACTGTCTCTGTTCATCTTCACAATGGCCTTATCAGGGAGCAGCCGTTGTCCCCATTTGTAGATGAGGAATTCTAGGCCCAGGGAGTTTAAACTTGCCTTGTTGAGGACTTACTGGGTGACCAGCATATATAGTCTCATTCACTTCTCTCAACAGCACAAAATAGGCATCATTACCCCCATTTTAAAAATAACTGAGGCTCAGAGAGGGTAAGTGGCTCAACCAAGATCACCCAGCTCGTGAGGAGCAGAGCTGACGTTTCAACTCTGCTTCCAAAGGCCCATGACTTTCTCCACCTGTGGCCAGCTGACTGTGTGATTGTCCCCGTGGTGGAATGTCTCACCTGATTAGAACAGGAGGCCTATGAGGCCATGGTCACAGATCTAGTTTCTGGGAGGGCTGGATAGAGTTCCAGGCTGTGCCACAGTCATGGAGTGAACCAGTGATGTGAGCAAATGGTGTGAATGAATACTACCTGCCCCCCCACCACCAAGAACAAGAACAGCTCAGTGCCATAGGCAGGAGCTGCCATTTACGTCCATGTGATGGTTCACAGGGCACGTCCATGCAAGTTACTCATCTGATGTTCCAGCTCTATGAGGCAGGTGGGATAGGTGTTTTAGTCCCATTGTACTGCTGTGCAAACTGAGGCTTACGAGGATTAACGTTCACCCAGCTGTAAACAGGCAGACCCAGGAGCTGAACCCTACTGTCCTACCTTAGACTTGTGTGTTCTCTCTTCTCCATTACTGGGGCTAGATAACTAGTTGCTGATGGTGAGGCTTCATGTCAAGGACAGCAGTGAGCTTGGGCTGCTTCTCAGATCTTGAATGATTCCTTCTGGGATGGACAGGAACCAAGAACAGGTCATTAATACACCTTTGGTTCCTTACTGCCTTATCTCAGGTCCCCTCTACCCAACACGCTTGGTGCGCCACGCCCAGCCCTCACCCTCCGAGCCCTGCCTTGGAAGCAGTGCCTGGTCAGCTCACTGGCAGCTGTGGTGGCGAACCCTCAGGCTGTAATCCTTTGACATTTACCAAGCCTTGAGAAAAGTGAAGATGTGGACTTACAGGCCCCTCACGTGACCTGGTGGACGTTCCTGCAGGACCACCGCCTGCCTTTGGCTGTGGTTCCTCTGGTCCTGTGCTGGGTGCCGCGAGCCTGTACCTCCAGGACAGAGCCCTCCTTCGCCTCCGGGGACGGACTGTCTCCCGGAATCAGTGGCATGTGCTATGCTGCGGCCCACCTTTCCTCATCAGGACCACCGCTCCCTGCTGTGGGAGGCCGGAAGTCAGTCACAGTCTGCCTCCTAAGGGCTAATGTTCACATGTTTTCTGTGTGCCTGACAGGTTAGATGTGCTACTGCAGCCAGTCCGTACTACGACCTTGCTGGGAGGTAGATGCCATCGTTCCCATGTTACAGATGAGAAAACCGAGGCACAGAGACGAAGTAACTTGCCCAGATCACAGTCCTTTGAGTGACGGAGTCAGGATGTTCTTACAGTCTGACTCCAGGTGTAAAAAGCTGGCCTGGGCCTCACCCTGGGGGAAATGCTCTGTGTTTGTGGTGTGACCTCAGTTACTGGGAGAACTTGCGTGCAGAGGGCCAGGAGAGATGGCACAGGTTGAGAATTCCCAACTCTCAGACACCCATCTCCAAGTGTACATACAGAAGACATAACTTTAAAGGCAAGTAGGTTCAAGATCCAGTCTTCTACTGACCAGCCATGAGCCTCACTTTTCTTATCTGTACAGTAGGAACAGTAATCCAACAACGCCCTTATGGGGTTGTTGTCAAGGTCAAATATGGAATGCATGTGAAAGTGTTTGGTGAAATACAAAGCTCCACAAAGTGGTGATTATCTTGCCCTCTGTTAGCGGGGATGGTTGTTATTTACCACATAGTACTGATTACTTGAATATCTTTTATTCTCTAAAAGTGGCTGCAGAGTTACTGTTCTGGCCACGTATCTGGTTCCTGTGGCAGTGGGTGCCCGGGATCCAAGACTCCTGGGTTCTTTCGGCTCCTGAACGGCCACAGCCAGCTGTGTCGGGCTCATCATCCTCTCCCTGGGCTTCCGTGTGCCCTCCTGCCACGTGGTCCTATATGAGACTTGTGCCACATCTGCCCAGGGTTGCTGTGAGAATCAACTGGGCAACCCGAGAAGGACGAGACCCATTAGCTATCAGAGAGGCAGCAACTAGTATGTATTGGTCAGGATTCAGGTTAAAGGGAACTTACCTACACGGCCAGTGGGAAATTGGTGTGACTACTGTGTAAAGCAGTTTGGCAATAACTGGTGACACTAAAGCTACACATATCTTTGACCCAGCAATTTCCCTCCTAAAGATACACCTTTAGGAGGAACCCTGGCATAGGGGCACAAGGAAAAGTACAAGCACGTTTACTGAATCTTCGTCTGTAATAAAGATAAGTGGCAAACAGCCTAAATACCTATGAACAGAAGAGCAGGTAAACAAATTGTGTTTTCATAAAATCGAGTATTACTCAACAGTTATAAAGAATGAATTAGAGCTACAGGTATCAATGTGGGTGAACCTCAGAAACTGTTGAGGATGGGGAGCCAGCTGCAGAAGCATGTATGCGGTACACCGTTTATACAGTGTTTCCAAACATGGAAATTGATACTTTATTGTTTATGGGTACACACAGATCTGGGTAATAGAGGTACAAAAGCATGCACAGGAATGCTGTCAACATCAAAATAAGTAATAGGGAGGCTTCCCTGGTGGCGCAGTGGTTGAGAGTTCGCCTGCCGATGCAGGGGACACGGGTTCGTGCCCCGGTCCGGGAAGATCCCACGTGCCGCGGAGCGGCTGGGCCCGTAAGCCATGGCCGCTGAGCCTGCGCGTCCGGAGCCTGTGCTCCGCAACGGGAGAGGCCACAGCAGTGAGAGACCCGCGTACCACAAAAAAAAAAAAAAAAGAAAAGAAAAAAGAAGTAATAGGGAATTACTCCTGGGGGGTGGGGAGGAAGGGGTTTGGGGATGGTATCTGCAAGGCTAAAGAGGACACTGGGTTTCAACTGTATGTGTAACATTTCATTTATTTTTACAAATTTGAATCAAATGTGGAATGATCTTAGAATTTGTCAGGGGTGAGGGATACGCACACAGACGCGGGTTATCTTCTTCATGCTTCTCTGTATGCTTGGTATATTTCCTAATAAAAAGAACAAGCCACAAACACCACAAATAGAAGGTTTTGTTTTTCCATTCTTTCCTTGGCAAACTCAGAAAATAAAACAAAATCTGAAATTACAATAGAGTTGCAGCATACGTTCTTTGAATTTATGCAAATTTAATTGCATGCCTTGAGGGAGAGAAAGATGATTCAAAACGTGTGGTTTGCTTAGCTGGCCCTTCCAGTTAATAAGCCGAGTGCCTGGTGGTGAGGGTACCCCGGGGTGAGGGCACCTTGGGGAGTGTTTATCTGTATCACTGCAGCGGGTCCTGGTCCCTGCCCTCTACATAATGAGCCATGCAAGTTATGTTCAAGGTTAATTCCGACTCTACCTTTTCTTGTTACATCCTGAATATTCAACCCAATCCCTGTGTAAAATGGAACTCCACCACACCTTTAAGTGCAGCTTTAAAGCAAAGGGGGAACCTTTTAAAGACCCAGGTGTATCGGATTCCTGTTGCCACTATAACAAAGTACCACAGATTTAATGGCTTAAAACAACACAAATTTTAATATCTTAGCGTTCTGGAGGTCAGAAGTCCAAAATGGGTCTCACTGGGTTAAAATCAAGGTGCCAGCAGGTTGCGTTCCTTTTTGCAGGCTCTGGGGGAGAATCTGTTTTCTGGTCTTTTCCAGTTTATGGAGGCTGCCCACATTCCTTGGGTTCATGGCCCCTTCCAACTTCAAAGCCAGCACTGGCTGCTTGTGTCTTTCTCCTGTTGATCACTCTGACACTGACTCTTCTGCCTTACATCCTTTAAGGACCCTTGTGTTATATTGGCCCCACCTGAATAATGCTGGATAATCTTATTTTAAGGTCAACTGATTAGCAACTTTAATTCCACCTGCAACCTTAATTCCCCCTTGCCACATGACATAACATAGTCACAGTTTCCATCTTTGGAAGGCCATTATTCTGCCTACCACAGTAGGAATTTACGAGTTGGAGAATCTTTTATTTTCTTTTTTTTTTTTAATTTATTTAGGCTGCGCCAGGTCTTAGTTGCGACATGCGGAATCCTCGTTGCGGCATGCGGGATCTTTTTAGTTGCAGCGTGTGGACTCCCAGTTGTGGCATGCGTGTGGGGTCTAGTTCCCCCACCAGGGATTAAACCCGGGCTCCCTGCATTGGGAGCATGGAGTCTTACCTATTGGACCACCAGGGAAGTCCCAAGAGTTGGAGATTCTTAACGGCAGCCCTCCTCACTCCCTGGCAAGATAGACTGTTTTCCGAGTAAGTGCCTTAAGGATGGAGTCTCTATACAGACATGCCCAGTGCTTGGCACTTAGTGGATGGTCAACACGCACAACACACGATGAACACAGACACCACACACAAATCCACAGATATACTCAGACATGTGACACAATATAGGCAGAGGCAAACACAGTTACATGCACAACACACAGATATATAGACACATTTATTCATATAAGGTGTGACTAAGTATAAAGCAATGAGATTGATGCCAATCTTATTCCTTCATATTACATTTCTGTAACCTTGAAATGAGCTTGTTCTCCATACTGGCAAATTGTCTTTCTTTGGTAAGAGCTAAATTATGGTTAATGATCAGGTTAATTAATCCAGGCATACTGTTTTGGCCTAAAAACTAAATACAGTAAGAGACTGAGTTTCTCATTTAGGCCCTAAACTGGCTCTGTGGGTCATTCCTAAAGAAACGACTCCCAGCGCTTTGGAACAACTTCAGTGAAGTTATACTTAAGCATCAGCTTCTGCTTTTCGGAAGGACAGTACTCACCTGGGTGGACTGTACCGGGCACCCGTCGTGCCCCATGTTAAGTCCTCTGACCCCAGCTCTATCACGTGACCAGTTCTGAGCAGGTGTGAGCAACTTCACACAGGTGCAATCTGTGTGCAGATTGCACACAGATTGTGCCTCCCACCTCTGTCCCGGGGACATCCATGACTACCCCCTTGGCACCTACACATATGCAACTTGGAAATTCGGGGGAATCAATGCCCATAGGGTCCCCTTTGACTAATTGGGGGGAAGAATCAATGGGTAGATGCTTTCTCCTTTCATCCTCCAGGTGGAGAGTTCTGAGGCATGTTTCCTAGGTTCCTCAAAAGGTCTTGCAGGATTAAGCAAGACCTGCGGAAGTGACCGATAGAGGTACCCAATTCAATAACACACCTTGTATTGGTTTCCTCTCTTTCTCTGTTTCACTCCTCTCACTCCCACATAAACTACCTGAGCACAAGCATTTGTCTCAGGTTCTGCTTCGGGGGGGCACCCAAGTGAAAAGAGGTGGTATCAGAAGTAACCCTAGAAATCAGACCCTCAGGGATATTTAGGGTGGGATATTTAGAGCTGAGTCTATTTGCCAGTCAGGTGGCAGTGACAGTGAGTGGGGTGGGGAGAATCCCTGACCTGCTGTATTTACTCAGACTCTCCTGTGTGGATTGAGATGTGATACAGGTGGAAAGGGAAGTGACTGCTGTGGCATCTGAATGGTATGGGGATAAGTTATAAAGCTTGAGTTAGTTGCCTTTTGTTAACCATTTTGGAAGCCTCAGAAAAAGAAAATGCAAAACAGTTCAGACAACTATAATCTCAAGATGTGCTGTGAAAACCAGACTGCATCTCTGGCAGTATTTAAGGAGACACTTGTCTCTCCCATTCCCAGGGCACACTGTGCTGAGAATCAGGCCCAGAATCTAATTGTAAGGGTGGCAGACCATTAAGGAGAACCAATGTCCATCCTTGACAAATTTTCAATATCAAAGTCAGGATGCTAAAAGGGAAAAATGTATGACCTTGAGACCTGAAATGGGGCATCTGTGTAAATGAGACTTGAACCTCTAGGATCCCTTGAGCCCTCTGGACTGGCAAAAGCGGCCCCCTGCCCCTTAAAAGCAGCCTTCCCTTGCTTGGAGACCGTGGAAAGATTGCACTCGAAGCAGGTACCCTGCAGCGTGATGTTTACCCTCAAGATCCACTGCTGCCACACTCATTACTGCCAGGCAGGTAAATAGGGTCACATCTCAGTTCAGCCCAAGTAGGGGAAATACAGTCCCTGCTCCGGAGGGAAATCACTTATCTGTTGAAGGAACTATAGGATGTGGCTGATCCATCTTAGCAAGCAGCAGCAGAGACATATAAGAATGACTGGGTCTTGAGGGGCCCAGAATACAACCGGGAAGGGGATACGTTTTTTACATAGAAAAACTCACTTGTGGCTCAAGGTTCAATGCCATGGCATTGACACCTGGAATGTATCTTAGTACACGGCCAGTATCGCTCCTTGAGGCTTACCCATGATATGAACTTATACAGTGAATGAGGTGGAGATGCTGCATTGCCTTGGATGAGAACTAAGGAAGAGTCAGATGGTCCGGGGAGGAGGCCATAGTTAGATGGATTTGTTATGTGAGACTGGGGGCCCCATCACCTGACCACGCTCCTCAGGAGAACCAGAGTGTCACTAAGGCAGTGATGAGGTACTGGAGAGGGGCCACTAGATCCTTGGAGAGGCCCTGAACCGGTCACCTCTGCAGGCCAGGCTGGACAGCAGGAGTTGCTGCCGTAGAACTGGGGTTCCCTAGTGTCAATGGGGATTATGCAATTCGAGAATAGTAGAGGCCAGGTGAAGGCAATTAACTGGTATCATGGACAGCAGGGCCTCATGTACTTTCTAGATCTAAGTTCACAGAGGCAGAGCCCTTGATTGAAGGATAGGCTGGCTCCCCTTGGGGAAAACCCCTGTGTTACCATCACATGTATTCAGTACATTATTTAATAAACAATACATTTATTGAGTAAACACTTCCCTGATCCTTCCCTAAAGGTAACTATATATAGTGGGGAAGGGAATTCTCACATCTTTTGAGGAGCATTGAATCCCAACATCCCCGTTAAAATTAAGGGTATGAGGGCACCTGCTGATACCAGGGCACTGATACCAGGGCACCTGCTCTTATGCTCTTCCAGAGTAGCTGGAGATGGGTTTGTGGAGGCCAGGAGATAAAAGATGTTCTGGCCCAAGTCTGCCTCTAGTGGGTTTAATAGGCCCACAGACCCTCCCTTTGGCTCTTTCCCCAGCTCCTACTGATAAGAGGGTTTTGGTAGGAAAAGCTGAATGGAAGTGCTTGAAACTATACCATCCCCAGCCAAGAGGGCAAATCAGAAATGACTCTACATCCTAGGTGCAACTGCAGAGAACAGCACCACCAGCAAAGACTTAAAGGATGCAAGAGGGTACTGGCTGTCCATATCATCTCCCTGTAGAATTCACTCGTTTGATGTCTGTGAAATCAGATGGGTAGTGGTGAGTGATGGTGGACTACTGTAAACCTAACCAAGTGGTATTCCCTCTCACTACTGCCATGCTTGGGGTGTTATCATGATTAGAACAGGTTATACAGTACCCGGCCTTTTGTAAGCAGCTATTAATTGATAAATGCGTTCTACTCAATTCCCATCCATAAAGAAAATCAAAACCAGCTCACTTTTACATGAGAAAGGCAGAAGTGCCCATTTACTGTCTAGCCCAAGGGCTATATTAACTCTCTTGCCCCCCGTCAGAATATAATCCACAGGAGCTTTGATCCCCTTGACATTCCAAAGAATCCAGCTGCTCCCATTATATTGATAACATGGTGCTGATAAGACCTGCGGACAGAAGTGGCTAACACCCTAGGAAGGCACATGAGCATGAGAGAGGATTGGAAAGAAACCCCATGAGGATTCAGGGGCCTGCCGCATGGATGGTATTTTTAGTGGTCCTGCGGTCTAGGGCATTTGGAAGCATCCCTTTCAAGACAAAGGATAAGTAACTGCACCTGGCACTCCGCTACTGAGAAAGAGGCACAGGGCCTAGTGGGCCGCTTCGGCATTTTGGAGGCAGCATATATATACCTCACGTAGGAACACTGCTCTGACCCACTTCTCAGTGGCTTAGAAAGTTGCTAGTTTTGAGTGGGACCTAGAGCAAGAAAGGCTGCGCATCAGGGCCAGGCTGCAGCACCGACTGCTCTGCCGCTGGTACCGTATCACCATATACGCTGCCACCATATCACCTGGCAGACCCAGTGAGGCTAAGAGGTACCATGGACCATAAGGTGCTGGCTGTTTTGAATGCACAACTCAAGCTAAATTCACAACGTAATATGTTATCTCCCACGGTCTCCTTGAAATGTATCCAACGAGGATCATCTTTCCTTGCCCCAGGTGAAAATTCCAGCAGGTCAGGAACTTTTCTGCTGACTCTCAGGTGAGAGACAGTCCTGTGCCATTCTAAGTCTTCAACTCATTCATTAGAAGGTCCAGTCTAGGACTTCCCTGGTGGCACACTGGTTAAGAATCCGCCTGCCAATGCAGGGGGACACGGGTTCGAGCCCTGGTCTGGGAAGATCCCACATGTCATGGAGCAACTGAGCCCGTGTGCCACAGCTACTGAAGCCCGTGCTCTAGAGCCCGCGAGCCACAACTACTGAGCCCACACACCACAACTACTGAAGCCTGCGCGCCTAGAACCCGTGCTCCGCAACAAGAGAAGCCACCGTAATGAGAAGCTCGCGCACCGCAACAAAGACCCACCGCAGCCAAAAATAAATAAATAAAAAACCCAAAAAACGAAGGTCCAGTCAAAGAAAAAAATGGAAATGCCAAACTTGATCTGCTCAAGTACTCTCCCCTCACCAGCACAGGCCTGCGTCAGGCTGACAGCCTGTAGCCGGCAGAGACAACTGGGTGTCTCTTCTCCATTTCTCCCGTCACCTGTCTCTCTTTTCCCTTCCTTCACCCCAGGCTGACTGGCCAGTTTCTGGCCCCTCCCAGGGATGGAGCAGGAGCTTGGAGCACTGGCGAAGGGGTAGGAATGGCCTACTGTCCTTGAGCTGTCAGGGTCCTAAGCTGGCTTTGGGTGCGCTGGGCCTGGCCAATGTTTAAAGCTGATTCTTTCTTCATAGGTTCTGTCTCCAGGGACCTCTCCTGCATGTCCCTCCACCTGGGCAGATACATCTGCAGCGAGCACTTTCCTGAGGCCCAGAAGACTGTCTCTCACCTCCAGCTTCCTGCTGGCACATCCAGGATCTTCTAGGGCCTTATTAGACAGTCTCCAGCTGGCCCACACCAGCCCACACCGGCCTTAGGAAGCTCTCAGTCATCTCCTGCCCAGAAATACTAGGGCATGTAGACCCAGCCTGGTACAACCGTTCTTCAAAAGGCCCCATGGCAGCCCCCTTCTCACTTGGCTTTAGGAAAAGGAGGCAGCAGCCTCTCCCTCCGGCCTGGTGGAAACAAGGACTCCGCACCACAACAGTTTTCTGTTTTCAAAGAAATGGCATTCTACAAATGCTTTCCCCATCTCTCCATGCCTGGAGCCCCTTTTATATTCACAAATTGGATAAAGGTCCAGTCATCTTGAAACCAGTTCTTTAAAATTTGTGAAGTCTGGGCTTCCCTGGTGGTGCAGTAGTTAAGAATCTGCCTGCCAGTGCAGGGGACACAAGTTCGATCTCTGGTCCGGGAAGATCCCACATGCTGCGGAGCAGCCAAGCCCGTGCGCCACAACTACTGAGCCTGCGCTCTAGAGCCCGCGAGCCACAACTACTGAAGCCGGCGCGCCTAGAGCCTGTGCTCTGCAACAAGAGAAGCCTGCGCACTGCAACGAAGAGTAGCCCCCGCTCGCCACAACTAGAGAAAGCTCGCGCGCAGCAATGAAGACCCAATGCAGCCAAAAATAAATAAATAAAATAAATTTATTCAAAAAAAATTTTTTTGTGTGAAGTCTGCACTTGGTGATGTGACCTCACATATGTTGTGCTTTGGTGTCTCAGTCAAAACTTTAATATCTTGATACATTGTTTTCTGAGTTAAAGGGTAGATATTGATTATAAAGTTTCACAGACTTATGATTCCATAGCTGTAAAAAAGAAATTACTGCACGACTGCAGCAGATAGTATGACTTCACAATGAACTAAAGGACAGATACTAATTTTTACTGAGTATGTACCATGTGCTAAGTTCTTATAATTTTATGTCCCATTTTAATGATGAGGAAACTGAGGCAGGTAGCACTACTGGATTCAGTCCAAGAACATTTTATTGAACCAGGTTGGAAGACAAATAGGGACCTGACAGAATCCCTGCCTTTAAGGAGGTCACAGTCCTTTGGGAAGGTGGCAGGGGCAGGTCTAGGGCAAAAGGTAGGGAGATTCTACCTTGGGTCAGGTGACCCTCGGGCCTGTGCTCTTTCCTTCTGAGGGAAAATAATATCCCATTCTGGCTGAGCATACACTTGGTGTGGGACCATCTTAGTTTGCTTCCCCAAATGTAGTTTTCATGTCAGTGTTTTAAGCATTTTTTTTTTTTTTTTTTTTTTTTGCGGTACGTGGGCCTCTCACTGTTGTGGCCTCTCCCGTTGCGGAGCACAGGCTCCAGACGCGCAGGCTCAGCGGCCATGGCTCACGGGCCCAGCCGCTCCACGGCATGTGGGATCTTCCCGGACCGGGGCACGAACCCGTGTCCCCTGCATCGGCAGGCGGACTCTCAACCACTGCACCACCAGGGAAGCCCCAGTGTTTTAATCTTTGACAGCAGTCCTGGCCCCTCTGATCCCTGATGGTCAGCCAACAGGGCAGGAACCCTTTCTTCATCCCCTGGTAGTGGTGGCCATGTCCTCAGGGAGGATGTTCTAATTGGTTCCCATTCCAGTCACTCAATCCCAGCTTCTCCTGTCCTTCCTGTGAGAAGTACCACTGACACACCAGCTGTAGGCCTCACAGCTGACTCAAGCTCCCCAAAGGCCCCAAATCCTTCCCTTTCAGTCCTATTTACTGTGGTATTTATAGTCCAAAGGTGAAGGGTATTCATTCTCCTTCCCTTCCTTTCCTTGCTTAAAATAAGAATCAGTCCACCTTTCTATTAAGCCAGATTTGCATAACACTGCCTGAGAAGAAACCTCCTCAGGGCCCAGGGACCAGAGCCTCTGAACTCTCCGTCTTTATACAGGGCTTCTGAAAAAGTTCTGTTCCTCTTTGAAGGCACAGGGGGAATCAGGAGAGACTTCCCTCAAATGCTTTCCCTTCAAGTAGCTGAACCTTTGCATTTCTAAGCAGCTTCCAGCCCAATCTCTACAGAGTCCCTTCCCTGAGGAGAGGGGGAGTCCAAGGTCACCACTGTGGGTCTCATGAAATAAGGTCAAGTGAAACATTCAGCTTCTTAGGGAACTGATTTGGGGGGCCTGGTCAGGTACCCCCACACACACTCTGCATTAAGTAGGTGGAGGGACAGGTAGCCCCTCACTCACCCTCCATCCCTGACTGGGCTCCCCACCAAGGAGAAGTTGACCCACAGAGGTGACCTGAGGTCCACAGTTTCTACCCCTCCCCCATACTGGACAGCAGTTCTTTAATTAGGCCTTGCTAAAAAAAGTGGGGGGAGGGTTCTTTCATCATAAACTATAGATAAACAATGAATGGGATTTAGTAAATTAGTTATAGAAATACGAGAACTGTTTAAAAGTATAACACATAGGCGTGGATTCCTCCTCACTAGGAATTAGTTCTAGTCATGTAACCAGGCAAGAGAGGCTAAACTAAGTCATTCCTGTTCACCGTCATCTTCTTTATTTAAACATTTACTTGAAAAATACAAAAGTGAAAAATGGCTTATAATTAAGAGAATGAAAGCCACAGACTGGGAGAAAATATTTGCAAGACACGTATCTGAGAAAGGACGTGTATCCAGAATCTACAAAGGATTCTTAAAACTCAACAATAAGTAAACAAACAATTAAAAATGGGCAAAAGATCTGAACCGGCACCTCATCAAAGAAGGTATACAGACGGCAAATAAGCATATGAAAAGATGCTCCACGTCACATGTTATTAGAGAATCACAAATTAAAACAATGAGATATAACTACGCACCTATTAGAATGGCCAAACTCCAAAACAATGGCCACACCAAATCCTGGTGAAAATGTGGAGCAACAGGAACTCTCATTTAGTGCTGGGGGAATGCAAAATTGTATAGCTTCTCGGAAGACAGTTTGGTGGTTTCTTACAAAGCTAAACATACTCTCACCGTACAATCCAGCAATTGCCCTCCTTGGTATTTACCCAAATGAGTCGAAAACATATGTCCACCCAAAAGTTTATGGCAGCTTTATTCACCATTGGCAAAAACTGACAGCAATCCAGATGTCCTTCAGTGGGCGAATGGATAAACAAACTGCGGTACAGCCTGACAGTGGAATATTATTTAGCAATAAAAAGAAATGAGCTCTCAACCCATGAAAAGACATTGAGGAGCCTGAGGTGCATATTACTAACCGAAAGAAGCCAGTGTGAAAAGGCTACATATATATAGTTTCAGTTATAGGGCATTCTGAAGAAGGCAAAAGAGACAGTAAAAAGATCAGTGGTTGCCAGGGGTTCAGAGGGGAGGTGGGGAGAGGTGAATAGGTGAGCCCAGGGTATGATTAGGGTGGTAAAACTATTCTGTATGCTATTGTAATGGTGCACACGTGACATTATACATTTGTCAAAACTCAAAGTACTGGCATTTCCCTGGCGGTCCAGTGGTTAAGACTCTGTGTTCCCAACACAGAGGGCACAGGTTCGATCCCTGGCTGGGGAGCTAAGATCCCGAATGCCGCACCGCGAGGCCAAAAAATGAACAAAGAATAAAAAAACAGAAAAAACCCCAGAACTCTAAGTACCGTACAACACAAAGAGTGAACCCTAATGTGAAACTAAGGGCTTTAGCTAATAATAATATACCAGTATTGGTTCATCAATTATAATAAATATACCACACCAGTACAAGGTATTAATAATGGAGGGGCTTCCCTGGTGGCGCAGTGGTTGAGAGTCCACCTGCCGACGCAGGGGACACGGGTTCGTGCCCCGGTCCGGGAAGATCCCACATGCCGCGGAGCGGCTGGGCCGGTGAGCCATGGCCGCTGAGCCTGCGCGTCCGGAGCCTGTGCTCCGCCACGGGAGAGGCCACAGCAGTGAGAGGCCCGCGTACCGCAAAAAAAACAAAACAAAACAAACAAACAAAAAAATAATGGAGGAAAGTGTCTGGAAGGGACTCTGGGGGAAAGGAAAGGGAATATATGGAACTCTCTATACTCTGCTCAATTTTTCTATAAACGTAAAACTGCTCTAAAAAATAGTCTATTCATTTAAAAAAGATCTATAATTCCACTTTTTTTAATCACATAAAGTTAGAAGTAGATATTCCAGCCTATTTCATTCCCCGCTCTACGCATTCCCAGTAAGGTAACCATTGTTATAACTGCATGTATATGCTTCCTGATTCTTTCCCTAAGTTTCTACAAATATATTGATATTTATGCCTATCTAGTACCACACATCAAAAAATAGAAGATGAAATCATGTTTTACATATTAGTCTGCAGCTTGCTTAATGCACTTACATTAAGGACCTCTTTCCAGGACGTGCATGTAGATCTCGCTCTTTCTTGGCAACCCCAGCTGTTACCATCTCATGGACACTCACCGTGGTCATTAGGCAGAGTTTGCCTGTTAAAGAAGAGTCACAGAATCCAATTGACAGTGCTTGCAAATCTACAGTTTATCGCAGGAAAAGTATTAAAAACATTGAAGTAAGACAGCAAGGGATCCAGAGAGGCCAGGTATAAATTCCTACTGTCCTCCCTCTGTAAGAGCCGTACCAGACACTTTCTCTTTTGGGTCACAGGTGTGCCACAAAACACCTCAGACCTAGGAAGCCCCAGATGGAGTTTCCACCAGGGCTTCTTACACCCTGCTGGTCACACAGGCATATTTCTTGCTGGTTTACCATCCCCAGCAGCAGAGACCTTCAGGGGTCTTGCCAAAACCAGGTACAAATCATCCATTTCACTGTTGTCAACAAACGATGATGAACAAAGTAAAAGTAAAAACAAAAAATAAACCCTGCTGACCAGTTGGTACCAATTCCTCAGACCCGTGGTTACAAAGCAACACTATTAATCAGTACATTTAATGACTTGGCCAGGGGTCTGTGCTATGCACAAACGTCTCTTATTTCAGTAAATCAGCTTGCGCTAATTTCAGTCCTGCTTGAATTAACCCTCACAACACACCATGGTATGTATGAACATACTCTATTCAACCATTCCCACGTTGATGAGTGTTTAGGCTATTCCTCTCCCCCATTCCATGTCCCACCCCAACCGCTATCATAAACCTGGCTGCAGTGAACATTCTCATACATATATGCCTACACGTATCGTATGTTCATTTCTGTAGCATACAGCTCTCAGATGAGTCACTTTCCTTTGCCCTTCTTGATCTGTCTTTCCCGTCTTCTTTCCCTGTGTTTTAGGAGAATGGGGACTCACTGTGTGGCACTGCTGGGCTCAGACGCTCACATTCCTGTTAGGGTTTTGCTGTGCTCACTACAGATTCCCTAAAGTGTCAGCTTCAACTTCAGCTCTCTGCACCTGCACTGGGACCCCCACTGTCCTCTGGCTTTCTGCCTCTCAATTCTCCTACACTTTTCCTCCAAAGAATGTGATTACTTCTCTCATAGGTCAGGGCTCTCAATCTCTCTGCACAGTAAAAGGGATCGTTTCTCTAAGGCACTTCTATTATTTTGAAAGTAGACTTTTCCTGATAGAACCTACACCCACAAGCATGAGTCTAAGGAAAACAAAGCAAAACAAATCTACTTTATATGCTAATTAGCTGCTGTAACAGAGAAACTCCAAATCTCAATGGCTTAACATCAGGAGAGTTCAATTCCTCTCTTCTCAGCCCACATGGCTGCAGAGTGGGGAGCTCTTTACACCCTGCTCAGGGATCCAAGTTCCTTCCATTTTGTGCCCTTCTCCTCCTCTAGAACTTTAGAGTCCTCTCCACTCAGCCAGCAGATGGAGAAAGAGAGAGGAGGGCCACACAAGCCTGAATGTGCAGCCGATTGTGGTGGTTTAAAAATACATCCACAGGGACTTCCCTGGTGGGCCAGTGGTTAAGACTCTGCACGCCCAATACAGAGGGCACAGGTTCAATCCCTGGCTGGGGAACTAAGATCCCACATGCCTCACGGTGTGGCCAAAAAAAAAAAAAAAAATCCACAAATTCTTTGATATACCTTCCTTCAGGAGTTGGAGTTTAATTCTCTTCCCCTTGAGCGCAGGCTGGACTTAATGAGTGACCTACTTCTAACAAATAGAGTTCAGAAGTGAAGGTCAATTTCAAGATTAGGTTATAAAGAGACTGCAGCTTCCGTCCCAGGTGCTGTCACTCTTTCTCTACCATCACTCACCCTGGAGGAAGCCCCGTCTTGAGCAGTTCTGTGGGAGCCCATGCAGCGAGGAATGGAAGAACCCCCAGTCTCGATCAAATCTTCAGAGGCTGCAGCCCCAGCCAATAGATGGATGAGAGACCCTCAGCCAGAACCATCCAGGTAAGGCACTCCTGGGTTCCTGACTCTCAGAAACTGTGTGAGGTAGTAATTATTTGTTGTGTTAAACTGTTAACTTTGGGGATAATTTTTTATAGAGCAAATAAATAACTTGCTTTAGATTGCTGAGTTTGGGGATACTTTGTTACACAGCAATAGATAACTAATATACATATCCACCTGCATTTCATTGGCTAGAACTCAGTCACATGGTCATATAACTGCAAGAGAGGCTGGGAAATACAGTCTAGGTGTGTCCCCAGGAAGAAAAGGAAATAGATGTGGTGAACAGCTAACTTGTGTCTATTACTTCATAGAACTTCCAGGATTCCTCTCCCACTTGGCAGAAAAAAAAGTCAAGTCCATCAACTCCTGGGTGATGATAAGAGCCAAAGGTCTCACTTTTGACTACTCATTGCTTGTTTTAGGTGCATTACAACAGCCTTGGATATCTAGAAGGAAGTAAGGAATGCTAAACCCAAATTTACATTTTATTTTATATATTTAAATTTTAGACCAATAATTCTAACTGTATTATTGATTGTTTTTCTTAAAGCTTCTGAAAAATTGTCTACACAAACAATTGTATTATTTATGATCTCAATGTTGCAAGAATAAATATGTATTCATATGCCATGAAAAGGGATTGGAAAGAAACATACAAAATATTAAACATGTTATTCCTGCGTGGTGAGATGATCACTGACTTTCACTTATTTTGTGTGCATGTGTATTTGTATTTTCCAATTTTTCTAAGATGAAGATATGTGTGTTATTTTATAATCAGAAAAGATAATTATAAAAGCAAAGAAAATTATAAAAGTAAAGATGATAAAATAAAAACAATATAAATAATGATTATAAAAAACAAAAAACCAATTCTTCTGTGTGAGAGCCGCACAAAGTGAGCAGGCAGGGGTGGGGTTCCAGCTGAGGAGCACCTATTCTGTTCAGGTTGAGCCTGGACCACACTTGAACTCTGGGGAGCCCCGTCTCGGCTTGTCAGTTCCCCTACCTCGGGGAGACCTGAGCTGACCGGCTCCCCAGGGTGACTGAACCTTTGATTCACTGCAGCCACAATCACTATCATGCTTGATGTGGTCAGATTATTCTCTCTACCTAAACTTTCCCCCCTTCATGAATGGAAAGCATTTGTCTATGGGGAAGACTTCTCCCTAATGATTTCCTGTCTCCTCGACTTCACAGCCACCTACTCACTAAAATGAACAAATCTTCATTTCAGTTTATCAGAATCGCATTGAGGGGTGGTTTCTTCTGCTCCGTGCATCCTCAGGTACCTGCTTCTTTCCCTGTCTTGTCTGCCAGGCTCTGAGCTCCATATCACAGCTAGAGGCTGTGGTTAAGAGCACAGGTTCTGGGGTTCAAACACACACACACACTCTCACACACACACACACACACACACACACACACACACTGCCACTTCTTACTGTGTGATTTTGAACAAGTCACTTAACCATTTAGTTTCTTCACCTGTAAAATGGGGCTAAAGCCCTTCATAACTGATGTCACACATTTAAAAGCTTCAGAACAATGCACAGCACATAGAGCACTGTAAAGGTTGTGGGTGGGAAGCATGAAATTAGACGGGATTCCCGCCTCTGCGGAGCTTACAGCTTAGTGGGGAAGGACAGACATGGAATACATAATTAGAAATGTGACGTGACAGAAAAGGAGGGGAAGTAGGATTCAGTGACCTAGGAGGTTGGATTTATCAGATGAGCCTTTCTTCAGATGAGAAAACTGGGGCTCAGGAAAATTAAGTACCTTTCTCTAGATCTCTCTCTTAGCTACGTGGTGGAGCTGGGGTTCAAACCTGCTCTGTCTCACTCCAAGCCCTTGCATTCAGGACCACATTGTGACATTCCTGAATGGAACGCACTTTGCCTCTGTGGGCCCCTTCCTCCATTAAAAAAATATATTAAAAATCATATGTTTACAACCTCATTGATATAAAAACAAATATAACCAAGATTGGGTTATATTCATTTTTTTCCTTTTGATCGTAAAAGAAATTAAAACATTTTCAGGGGCTCCTAAAAGTATTGTGGGCCACAGGCCCTGTCCACACAGCTTATCACACAAGCTGAGTATGATACGATATGATTCTGGACCGCCAAGGAGCTTCCAGTTCAATGGAAGCTATAAGAACAAAATGACTAATATTAACAATAATTCTAGCTCAGATGTATTGAGTGCTTGCTTATCTCATTTAAGTCTCCCAATAACCTAAGAATTAGTAAATAATATAATATTAGCAAATTATTAATAATAAAATTTATTAGTAAATAAAAAATACAAAATTTATTAGTAAATAAATAACATTATTTTTCCCTTGGCAGGCAAGGAAATGGAGTCCCAGAGGGTTGCCATCACTTGCCCACAGTGATGAACACATCAGGGACAGGGGCAGGATTCAGACCCAGGTCTGCGACCACATGCCTGGATACTTCCCTGTCTGGAGCCCTGCTTCCCATCTACAGCAGGGAAGGCAAGATGAAGGACCCACTGCAGTAGAGGCGGCAGCAAAATGCTGCAACTTAATGATGGGTGCTGACAGAGCATGGGGAGAGGCCTGGGTGCACTTAGATCTGGGGGAAACTGCCCCTGACCATCATCTCTCTGTTCAGTGCCCAGATGTCCCCAAATGCCAGGCAGGAAGCCTCTTTCCTTTCCTCCCTCTGGCTTACCTCCCCACTCTGCCACACCAACTTGACTAGGCTTAAGCAGGACTGAAAAAGGTTAAGAAACACCCTCTGAGCTGTGAACCGTGACCGCAGTGGATCTGAGAGGGCAGGAAACACATACACTGGAAGTGTTTCATGGGCGTGACTAGGATGGAGAGTCAGGGTGGGGACCCTCCGGGCTGCACCTGGGAGCCAATAATGGTCACTCAAATAAGAGAACAATGCCAGTGACAAGAATATTTCTAGTTTACAAAGCTCTTCCTCCAATGCATTTTGTTGGTTTTTACCAAGACCCTTGTGAGATTGGTAAAACAGGTAATATTAAATGTATATTTATATAGAAATATTAATAAATGAATATTGATTTATTAAATATATAAAAATTTATTTTTATTTTTTGGCCATGCTGTGTGGCTTGTGGAATCTTAGTTCCCCAACCAGGGATTGAACCCCGGCCCTCTGCAGTGGAAGCATGGAGTTCTAACCACTAGGCCATCAGGGAATTCCCTAAATATATATATTTTTAAATGGAATGAAAGATTCTTTAAATTCTCCAGTGCTTTACAATTGGTCATATATATATTATTGCATGATTTAGCCTTTACTTAAAATCCAGCCATAGCTCCTGGTGGCCTTGCCTGGTGTGGCAACCAAGGCCATCCTCCTGGCTCCCTCCTGCTCTGTCTCCTCTCATCCTGGACTCCAGCCAGACTGAAGAGCAGATGCTTCCCCCAAAACTATTCCGACATTCTTACCTTGGTCCTTCCCTAGAATGCCCAGGGTTATATGATGACATGCCCAAGAACACACAATCAGGAAGTGATGGAGTTGATTCAAAACCAGATTGGTCTCACTCCGAAGCACTTGCCAAAGAGAATTCTCTTGGGGGCTCAGTGGTGTACCATCTATTCCTGTGAATGAAGCAAGTGTTAGAAATCCAGGCGGTGTGACACTCCCTCCCTTCACCTGGTGAACACTTGTGTCTCATTTAAGACTCAATTCAAGCACCGCTGTACTTTCAGTGGGTTTTTTTAGATTTGACGTTCACCTCATAGTGATCAAGGGGGTCGCAGAGTAAGGATGCTGATGTATTTCTCTAGGAAGAGATGGTCATACCCAAAGACAAAGAAATGGTGTGGAGGCTCTGCACTGGGGGAGAACAGGCACGCCTGTGGCTGCTGCCTAGATTCCCACCATCATGGCGCCTGTGTCGGGGTAAAAGGATGATGTGCTGCTGTGGATCCAGGAAGTGGTAACTCCTTAAACCTTGTCACTGCTTCGCATCTTCAGTGTGACTCATTTTGATGAAATTCAGCGAACTCTGAGCACCTGCTTACCGAGTGGAGTCTTTTTTAGCTAGAAATCTCCACGATTCCCCTCCCCCAAGACTCAGGAAGCTTAGACCCAGACTGTGAAGAGACAAAGCAGAGTGACCAGTGAAGCTCAGAGGACACTGCTCCTGTTCCAGCCATCTCTCATCCCCGTGCTGGGTGCAGTGGGGACTGGGTTTCAAAGGAGCTCACAGGTGAGCAAATGAGAGACACTTGGACAAAAGAACGACACATATATACATATGTGTATACACACATACACACATTTTTTTTCTTGTTGGGTTTAAAAGCCAATCACCAAAGTATGTATAGTACTCACTTTATTGCAGTGGTCTGGAACTGAACCCGCAATAGCCAGTATGCTGACTGATAGTTTCATGAAGCCAAAATATGTGTAAATGTATACCTTTATATGTATATATATGTAACGCTACATCTATCCAGAAGGATATTCATTGAAATACTAACTGATGGCAGTTTTCTCTAGATGGTGGGATTATAATGGTTTGATTGACATGTCTCCGTATTTTCCAATTTTTCTGCTATTATCATGCATTAGTTACATGATCTGAAGAACAAGTTCAAAGCCCATTCTCTTTTAAAAGGCTGGGATTCCAAGTCTAGGGGATGCTTTCTGCGTGAAAGGAGAGGCCTTTTCTCTTCTTGTCCACCTCCCATCCTTTGAGGACGGTTCTAGACAGAACCTCAAACAGAAGTTCCCTGCCTCTGACCAATGTCTTTGCTACCCTCTGGTGGTCATTTGAGACCTCAGCAAGTCCAATAACCAAGTTTGCCTTCCTAAGTCCCATTTCTTTTTTTTTTTTAATTTTTTATTTTTGGTTGCGTTGGGTCTTCGTTGCTGCGCGCAGGCTATTCTCTGGTTGCGGCGAGCAGGGGCTACTTTTCGTTGCGATGCGCAGGCTTCTCATTGCGGTGGCTTCTCTTGTTGCGGAGCACGGGCTCTAGGTGTGCGGGCTTCAGTAGCTGCGGCACACAGGCTCAGTAGTTGTGGCACATGGGCTTAGGTGCTCCACGGCATGTGGGATCTTCCCGGACCAGGGCTTGAACCCGCGTCCCCTGCGTTGGCAGGCGGATTCTTACCCACTGTGCCACCAGGGAAGCCCAAGTCCCATTTCTTATAACTGTTTTTTACCCCCTGAGGTTGAGCATCCTTATTAAACTGAATGAGATTTGCTCCAGTGCAAGCTTCTTTAAAGCTCTTGTGAAAATGTCATTCTTGTCAAGACCAAAGCCCCCTCAGCCTTGACTGCACAGCCAGAGGGCTTGAGTTACATCATGTGAAGGGCCCTGGTGTGCACTCACCTGCTGCTTTCTAACAGTCGATCAAAGCAGTATTTGGTTTTGGTCAGTATCATTACTGTAAAGCCACCGGCACACCTGCTGAAACGCAAAAGGATGGTGCTTCTCACGGTCCGAGAACGCCCTGTACTCCCACGGAATCACAGTAAGCAATGGCTGGTTCCAGGGCCCCAAACTGGGACTCGTTGAGATTGTGTGGCTTTAAGCAAATTGTGTCACTTCTCTGTTCCTTCATCTGTAACAAGGGAATTGTGACCACGCCTGTCTGGATTTAAACCCCTGCTCTACCACTTATCACTTGAATGCCTTACTTAACATCAATGTGCCTCTGATTCCTTATCTATAAAACTGGGGGAAAACAGTGTCTAATTCACAGGGCTGGGAGGATGGAATTAATTAATACATGTGAGTGATTAGATCAATGCCTGGAACATAATTAGTTCTCAATAAATTTTTATTATTATTATTACAGTTACCAGTTACCAAAGCATATTATTAGTTAAATGTCATTCTAAGAATGCATATAGTTAGTAGTAAGGGATTTATTATTTGATAAGTCTTTTATGTCTTAGAAACCATTCTAGGTACTGTTTATTTAATACTCACTGCAACCCTTCAAGGAAGGTGTTATCTTCATTTTACAAATGAGGAAACTAAGATTCAAAGAATCTGTTCTTTCCCGTCCGGCTGATTGACTGCTGCCTCCTAAGGTAGCTTGTTTTTACTGATATGTTTTTCTGAAATACTTGGTTATAAGTTAAGGTGATGCCAGTTGCTGTAACAGATAAAGCCCAAATCTCTGTGGTTTGCGTAATAGAACTGTGTTTCTCATGAATGCAATAACTCATGAGAGCAGTCCCATTTGGTGGCAGGCCTTCCACATGGTGATTCAGGGATCCTGGCTCCTTTCTATCTCGTGGTTCTGCTCTCCCCAAGGGCTTTGGAGTCCTCTGCATTTAACTGGTGAGTGAGCAAAGAACATGGACCAGGCCTGGAAGTGACATTTCTCAACTCTGTCCATATTCCATAACTTAAAGCTCAGTCCCATAGTCACACTTAACTGCAAGGGAAGCTGGGAAATGTAGTCTAGCTCTGTGTCAGGAGGCAGAGGAAACACAACCTGTCAGCCAGTCTCTGCCATACCTAGCTTATGTCTTTTGTTTAATTCTTTTTTTTTTTTTGGCCACGCCACACAGCTTGCAGGATCTTTGTGCCCTGACCAGGGATTGAACCCAGGCCCCGGCAGTGAAAGCACCGCCAGGGAATTCCCCCTGGCTTATGTCTTAAATAGCCTTGAGGTCTCGGTTTAAATTTCAATTCCTCCAGTAAAAAAGCCTGGCCCCTCGAGTCTGGATTGGGTGTCTCTCCTGTGTACTGCCTTTCTTGTGTCATTCGGTGCATGTAATTGTAATTCTTTAATCATCTGTCTCCCCATTATTCTGTGGGCTGCATTCGAGCAGGGGCTATGCTGATTTCCATCACTGCTGAATTCCCAGCTCTTACACAGAACTGGCACATAGTAGCTGCTCAATAATTGCTGAATGGATGACATCTGTTGCAAATGGTTGCAGGGGCAGAAGAAGTGGTTGGAAGTGGTCTCTTGGGCTCCCCTCCTACCCTGGAGGCACTGAGTTTCAGAATCATGGACGGCTCATCCGGGAACAGGGCTGGAAAGCCCTCTGAGGTTGAGGTCGGTGCGTCTGTGCTTTAAGAGTGGAACTGAGACACCAAGTGTGGTCACAGGTTGTCTGTGCCTCTGCACCTGCCCTCAGGGAGGACCCCATGCAGACCTCTCCTCCTGCACATGTACCCAACAGGGCCTGGCTTCAAGTTTAGGAAACAAACCTCTGCCACAAAGGTAAAACGATGCAGCGCATTTATCTATCTGTTGACGATTTATATACTCTCCACTTCCCCAAAAACTTTGCAGTAGCTTGTAAAATGAGCACGATAAGAGAGAGCAACTTGAATGGCAGGGAAAAACCAGTCCTGTCCTGGTGATATTAGATCATTGAAAATCTGGTAGCTCCAGACATAACAAGATAAGTGTTTTTTCCTTACAATCCAAATCTCTATTTCGGGACAATATTTAGAATGTTTTACTCTTGGGCTCTTTTTGTTCTTCTCTCCCCCTCACTGTCCCTGGGTGTCTGCTAATGATAAGCCTTGGCCTGTAGCTGAGGCTGGGATTGGGGCGGGGACTGTGAACAGCTCATACCCTCTCTTTTCAGGATTCCAAGCCGCTCTTCAGCTCCAACCCCTTGAGCTCATCCCCACTCCTCTTCCCTTGCTACAAACCCCCTTCCACAGACTGGCGCTAAGATGAAGGTAGTAGCAATGAGCAAAAAGACAGTCCTGCTATGCTGTCAACTATCCTCAGATGAGATGAAAAAGCCAATTTAACAAGACAGAAGGGGGTGGTTGGCAGGGGGATGGGCAAGAATCCCAGCCTGGAGCCTGCTGGCAAGTCATTTCGTGCTTCTGAGCTGCCATCATCTCATCTATGAAGTGGGATAACTGAATCCAGATACCCTGGGTCGGTATGAGAGTTGGGCTAACCAAAATGGCCTCAGAGGGGCAACACACTTTGCAAGGAACCCCTTAACAAGGGCAAATGTCTCAGGTTACTGCTCTCAGTACCAGCTATGGGAGGGGGGCAAATGAGGGGGAGATGGGATCGTGGGGTCACTTAGCTCTGAGCTCTTCCTGGGGAGGAGGCCAGGGTAGTCTCATGACACCCCAGGGGAAGTTGAGTTATGGGGAGGAAAACTACCGTTCCCCGCTGACGTCTCCCTTCATTAAGGCGTGTGGATTACAGGGACCCTCTAGGTTGTCTCTGGGATTTGGGGACTGAGCTTTGTCTCTGAGCCCAGCCTCCTGGGCACAGGGAGGGCAGGAGGCAGCCTGAAGCCTGGGCTGAAGCAAGCCTGGACCAGTGAATCTGAGAGAGTCTGTAGGCTGAGAAGCACTAAGACCTCAGCAAGATTTGTATTCCAGAACCTTTTCTGGCCCACATAGGCCAGTTCTGTGTTGATTCGTAAAAGGGAAAGAGAAAAAAACCCTGGGTTCCAAAGGAGCAAATTTCCAGTCAGTTTTAAAAAGAACCAAAGCCCATCTGAGCTGGAGAAGGGGTTTCCCCCAAACTCTCCCTCCACACACGACAGCGATTGACAAAGATGCTGAGAAAGTGCCGGGAAGTGGGCCGGGAGAGAGGGTGGGGAAGGGGAGGGGCAGCTGGAATGGGGGGCACTTATCACCAGGCTGACAGCCCATGACCCTTCCCCCATAGGCTTCCTGGTTCCATCACCCCTGGGGTGTTTGAAATCAACTTATCCATCCTGTAGTATAGTGTACCGCTGCATGAAAACAACAGAAATATTTACCAAGGAGAAAAAAGGCCCCATAATCTTATCACCCCACCATATCAACTGTTTTCATTTTTTGGGCTTCCTTCCATCCCGATCTTCAGAGTTTAATCATAGATCTACTGCACTTATGATATTAGCTTCTTTCTTTCTTTCTTTCTTAACATGGTGTGATACTGGGCAAGTTTCAGTTTCTTCATCTGCAAAATGTGACCCTCTGAGCATCCACCTCACAGAGTGGTGTGAGCCTTGAATGAGATCATGGCTGTAAAGTGCATGGCACGTAGTAGTTGCTCAGTAAATGGTAGTCACGATGATTATTTCTGGAAGCATCTCTCTGGTTTTCATTATAAATTCTTCTATACTGCTAGAAATTCTGAACTCTTTATATATATTAATGTGATAAAAGAAATTGGAACTACGTACTTATTTTAAAAGAAGTCTGGTCACAGTGAAATGTATTATAATTAGTCTTTAAAGATTCGCATCAGTAGGTGCCTTTTCCGGTACCTCTGAGGTCTTTTCTGGCCTGAGTGGATGGTAGCAGGCCATGCTGATGTAGCTCTTTTTTCAAATACGGATTCCACCACCCACTCTCTCCATTCCTGTGATGATCTGGGAATAAGAAGCACAGGGCCCCTGGGAATCCCCACTCAGGTGTCCATTCACTATGTGTTCCTGGAGAAGTGACCTTTAGTCCTCGGTGCAGGGAACGCAAAGTGCTGGGCTCTTTCTCTATCAAGCTGCAGAGAAGGGGTGGTGTTGGGAAATTGTTCATAGGTGCATCTCTGCAGAGATGAGAGCCTGAGCTGGGACATGGGCTGCTGGGGGCACTTTGATTTTAAGCGTGGCTTTGGTGAGCCCAAGGCTCCCAGGATTGATGTCCATTGCAGGTGTTTGTGCTGCCATTTCCAGCCCACCTAAGGGTGCATTGGATTACAGGTATATCTGGGAGGATAATGGGAAAAAATTGATATAGATAGATAGATAGATGATGGATAGATAGATAGATAGATAGATAGATATGGAATTTAAGACTCAAGATAGTCAACCCAAAGTCCCTCTCCTTTTGGGGACTCAGTTCTTTCAATAGTGAAATTCAATCTGCAAAAATGACCAGCCGTGGAGTTAAATTATTCTTAGCTCTGGGAGGGAACTGGGAAGTCACTGGACATTTGCTCTCAAGACTTGTCACATGATGCAACACCTCTTCAAACTCTTTAAGTTGGGGGACTTCAGAGGGGCCAGGGCAGTTTGGTCCAGGGCTTCATCAATTCAATTCGTTGAATGAATGCTGTGTGCCTAGACCACGCTGGACACTGCTGTGAATACCAGGGACAACCGTGATCGGCCCGGCTGTTAGTGGGCACACGGTCAGTTTGGGAGAAGAAACAGGATATTGCCTATGGCTGTATCAGCAATAGCAGCGGCTGCCATTCACCTAGGGCACCAAATGTAAAAATCTCATGGAATCTTCCAAAAGGCTCCATGATGTATATACTGGTAACATCCTCATTGTTCTGGTGAGGAAACTAAGGTGCTGAACTATGAAATAATTTGCCGGAAGTCACATGGCTAGCTAGTGGTGGAGCCGTGATTCAATTCAGTCTATCTGACTGTAGATCACCACCACCCCTCCCGGTTATAGTTGTTAACTGAAATAAAAATGCTCACTGTAAAAGTTGTGGGTTAAGTTTTATTCGAGGACTTTCTGAGGACTAAAGCTCAGGAGACAGCCTCTCAGATAGCTCTGAGGACCTGCTCTGAAGAGGTAAGGGAGAAGCTAGGGTATATATGAATTTTTTGCTGGGAAAAACATGTAGTCAAACATCAAAAGATTACTGCTAATCACAAAGAACAGACATCTCAAGCTAATGATTTTAGAGCTTTTCTATGTGTGGGAAGATGCAATTTCTTTTGACATAATTTCACATTAAGCGTGTGCACAGATGGACATAGAGATAGCTCAAATCTCAATGTAAAAGGGTTTCCTTTCATATTATTCCTCTCGGTAGAGTTTCAAGGCCCCTATATTTTGCTGACATTTGATATTTGACACCTTGAGATTTTATCTACAGGCACAGAAAGTAGCAACATCATCAGTACATAAAGACCCAGCTGGGGACTTCCCTGGCTGTCCAGTGGTTAGGACTCCGCACTGTCACTGCCGAGGTCTGGGTTTGATCCCCGGTTGGGGAACTAGGATCCCATGAGCCGCATAGTGTGGCCAAAAAAAAAAGAAAAAGAAAGAAAAAAGACCCAACTGCATGAGGTTGCAGTAGTCACTGCCCAGTCCTGAGGACTTAATTACTGCTTTGTTATTTTGTCTCAGATTTCAGCGCCATTTTCTTCTTCTATACCTCCTCCCCTCTCCCTTTCCCCCTCCTTCTTCTCCTGCCCCTTCCTCTTCCTCCTCTTCTTCTATAAAGTATCAAGATATTTGAAAATACTTAGGACTTCTGTTCTCATTTCTCTTCATGCATTAAAGTAATGGAAGTTGGCAGATTTCCAGTTCCACGACCGCCCAAACATTCACATGATCTCATTGAATGGGATTTCTTTAACATTATAATTCCAAGTTTGGCAACCATCCTGGTCCAGCATTAGAGGCTGCAGGCTTCAATTTTCCAGAGTTGTAGAACCTTCTGCCATAATGCCAGTCAAGATCCCAGGTGTAGCTGGGGAAACACAGGTGTTACTTGGATCATCCAGAGATGATATGCTACCAGGTGTGCGAAATCCCTGGAAGTGGGATAAAGCCAGTGACACCTCAGGAAGCAGCCAGATAGTCCATTCTCGATCATTCTGCAATAAGAAGAGACCACAGAGCACAGACAAGTCTCATCCTCATGACCCACACATTTTTTTCACCTTGAAATAGTTCACAATACAACAATTAGAAAAGGAATTGTAAACGGTACTGATGAACCTAGTGACAAGGCAGGAATAAAGATGCAGGTGCAGAGAATGGACTTGAGGACACAATGGAGGAAGGGGAAGCTGGGTCGAAGTGAGAGAGTAGCATTGACATATATACACTACCAAATGTAAAATAAATAGCTAGTGGGAAGCTGCTGCGTAGCACAGGGAGATTAGCTCAGAGCTTTGTGACCACCTAGAGGGGTGGGATAGGGAGGGTGGGAGGGAGGTGCAAGAGGGAGGGGATATGGGGATATGTGTATACGTATAGCTGATTCACTTTGTTGTACAGCAGAAACTAACACAACATTGTAAAGCGATTATAATCCAATAAAGATATTTAAAAAATCAAAAAAAAAAAGAAAAAGGAAAAGGAATTGTGTCGCATACACTTCACAATCTAAAGAAATTCCAAGGAGTTGAAGATGAAAAATTTCATAGACTCTAAGAGTTTTGAGGCTCCTCGAAGGCTTCCCCTCAGTAGATCAGCGTCCTCAGCCCATGGATAAGGCAACTGATGCTGGACCAACGATGCCCTCAAGGTTATACAGCTAGTTGGTGGCAGAGGCAGGACCAGGTCCCTGGTGACTGATACTCAGTTCTTGGTTCTCTCTGTGCCACCACACTACATCCCTCTCTACACCGAAGTAGGTGTGGTGAGGGAAGGCTTCACAGAGAAGGAGGAACGTGACCTGGGCTTTGAAGGATGCATGGGGCATGGGTGGGCTTGGAAGAGGGGCCAGGCTTCCTAATGCCAGTTTAGGCTCCTCTGTGGCTTTGCTAACTGAACCGTTAGCTCCCAGAAGGTAGGCATTTGTCTCCTCCACTTTCTCCCCATTTCTGAGTTCCTGGCGTGGGGCTGGCACAAAGGGACTGTTGGGGAGATGAATGAGGCCAACTTCTCCATATCCACTCAAGATCTGACTCCACGTTTTAAGAGAATTGCTAAAGCACTTGGCACTGAATAGAAACGCAGCTTATAGTTCCTTCCGCTTCCTTCCTTCCTTCTTACGGATGACACTTTTGAGAGTGTGTGCTTACTTACAGTCTCTGAGAGCCATCCAGCCCCCCGGCCCCCTTAGGAATGGGCCCTGGCAGCCATGTTTGTAAGACCAATCCCTGACCCTGTGAGTTGTGAGTGGCTGAGTGACACAGGGGTGCACCCCTGACGCAAACTGCACCCATGAGACCCTCTATCCCAATTTGGAATTGCAACTTTGAGGGGCTCCTCAGGCTTCTCTAATGGTTTGCACTGAGGTGATGGTAGCTTAGGAACTGGGAGACAGCCATCTTCAGACATGGAGAAGTCCCGTGCGGGAAGGCGGGAGATGAAGCAGATGCTGAGGGGCAGCACTGCCAAGAAACCCCAAGACCCAACCGCCCTGAGCCGGTGGAGGCCCCCGCCCCGAGGAGGCCTTCACCTCTTTGTGAACGCCCTCCTCCAGTCACACGAGAAGGACAGTCTGTTGCCTGGAACCCTCACCATGCTCTGATGTTATCAAGTTTCTGCAGAAGGGACTCACTCAGCCAGTGTCTGACAGGGGAAGTCCTTGGCTGTGTTTTGTGTTAGAGGAACCATACTCTGGAAGGGGGGAGTGTGGGTGAAGGGGAACTTTCTTCTCTTTCTCAAAGGGAGACCCTTGGCCTGGTGGTCTCAATTTGACCCAAGCTCCAGAAGGAATGGGACTCTGGAAAAGACATTAATTTTTTTTTTTTTCTTTTTTGCAAAGTTTTTTAGTCAGTGGTGTGAATGGGAGAAAAAAGACCCCAGTGGTCGCTTCAACCATTGTGCTAGGTACTGGCGACCAGAGACAAGATAGGACCTTCCTGCCTCATGGTTAGTGAGTGAGGCAGATATGTGGTTAGAATTTCACAGCAATGAGATGAGACGTAAATGTCATGATAAAGAAATGCACAGGCAGGGATGGTCCTCTAAGAACATCCAACATGGGGGGTCAAAGAGGGTTTCCTGGCAGGGATGACAACCAAGCAGGAGCCTAGGGGTGTGTAGGAGTTGGCCAGGCCAGCGGGGTAAGGGACAACCCAGAGGAAACAGCAAAAATAGAAGAGCAGAGTCGAGAAAGACAATGGTGGCTGCCGAGAAGTACAAGTGGCTAAATCACAGCTGGAGGGTGTGACTTTTCAAGGGAGCTGGCTGGGGCTTCTGCAGAGTCGTGATCTCTGAACCTTTTCAACTGTGTGCTTCATCTGTTAAATTTTTTTGAGCATGCAAAAAGTTTTAATTAGCACGTTTAATTGTTTGCAAAGCAACATTGTATATTTATCTACAAAATAGATACTTGCTCTTGTACTAATATGTTAAAGATTGTAGCTTAATTTCCTTCTGACCTTTTCTGGGGGGTTAAAAATAAATACACATAGAAATTCTAAACTATTCTCCACACCTGGTAACGCATATGGAGAATTGCTCTGCAGATGTGATCAGGAGCCCCTGCAGAATGTGGGGCACCATCTCCCTCCTCCTCTGGCTGTACACCAGCCAGATGTGTAACTGCAGCCTGAGCTGTCCCAGCCGCAGCTGACAGCCTCTGTGCTGGGTGATTCAGATCAGGAAACCTCAGCTAGGTCCGGGCTGTGGGTTGCCTCAGCCTAGACTTCTAGAAATCCTTGTGCCTGGTTTTCCCAGTCTGAATTTCTGGATGTGCATACCACCGTGACAGCCCTTCTTTCTTTTTCTTTTTTTTAAAGTTAACTGAAAGCTGGACTTTATGGCTTGCAGGCTGACAGCAGAGAAGTGTAGAGCTCACCTGGACTGCTGTCTTCCTGTCTACCATTCACTTTCTTTGTCTCTGAGAGTAAAGACTTTTGAGGCACTGGGGCCTCATCTTGTCCTAGGGGCTGAGCTCCTCCAGATGAGATGCCTAATGAGGGCTTGCAGAATGGCATCTCCCTGAGCTCTTTCTGAGGACTTCAGGAACAGCTGTGACA
Organism: Orcinus orca; assembly: GCF_937001465.1. Taxonomy (NCBI): domain Eukaryota; kingdom Metazoa; phylum Chordata; class Mammalia; order Artiodactyla; family Delphinidae; genus Orcinus; species Orcinus orca. The sequence goes on from NC_064560.1 coordinate 174,586,454, forward strand.
ACTAAACAATAGCACAATGACACCAACACCACCGACACTGAGCGTGGTGACCACATGCACCATACTAATGCCTCTTTATATAGTTATCGTCTAGTCTAACTCTCTCAACTAACCCGTGAGCGGCTACGCTGACAAGCCCCACTCTACACACAAGGAAATGGGCCTGGGAGGGGTTGACTCCTTGAGTCCCGGTCCATGGGGACCTGGGATAGTCAGGATCCCCGACTCCCAGGCTCCTTCCCACGGTAGGAGGGCTGGGCTTTGGAACCTCATCTTCTATCCTCATGCCTTTGCAAGTTGCTATCATTTGAGGTTCTGCTAATCAAGCTGGGACTAAACCAGGTCAGATGAAAAGAGAACTCATAAAAGGATGGCCTGATGATATTTACTCAGAACTGTAGGGCAACGAATAGTTAAGTAAAAAAACCCAGCAAATAAAAAGGTAAAAACTTTTTAAAAATGTATAGCTTTATTGTGGTATAACTGATACACACAAAAAAACTCACATATTTAATGTAAACACTTGGATGACTTTGGATATATGCAAACACCCGTAATACCATCACCACAATCAAGGTAATAAACATATCCGTCACCTTCAAAAGACTATTTGTGTCCCCCGGCTTTATGTATCTGTGTGCATGTTAAGAACAATTAACATGAGAGGCCCTCTTAACAAGCTTTGAAGTGCCCAGGACCCAGCGTATTTTTCACTATAGGTTCTGGGTGGTATGGCAGGTCTCCAGGACTTACTCATCTCATCTAACTGCGACTTTATATCCATTGAACAACAATTCCCCATCCCACCACCCCCCTGCTCCTGGCAACCACCACCATTCTATTTTCAGCTTAAGGACATAAACACAAAGTTAAAAATAAAATAAGAAAAAAATTTTAAACTCTAGGGCATCTTGTAAAGCCTGGTCATTGTATGCTTCCCTGGCAGGAATGAGGTGGGAGAGGCCATAGGATCAGTTCACCTGTAAGAAGGAGGGAAAAGGAAAAACTTTTTCCTTGCGGTTCCTAAGATGGAGTATTTGCATTGTCGCTACTGTTTTTAACTACCATAAAAATGGCTTATATCCCGGGTCATAACATTTCAAACAATTACAAAAAAGGTAAAGAAAATGTGAAAGTTCTCCGCATCTCCAGGCCTACCCCTAGGCCCACTCTCCACATACAAACATTTGAAATCACATCTGGGTTTTGTGCTTCTAGTGGTTACATTCAGAATTCAAAAATATGTTTATACTTCTGTTTCTCAGCTTATCCACTTTAAACATTATTTAAAGACCCCCTCACTTTAAATAATGTGGCCATTGAATACTGAGGAATTTAATTCCATTATATGTCACCTCATTTTTCCCCTCCCAATGTTTCCTTATATTTTTGGGTTTAGTCTATTGGTAAATCTTTGTCACTTGAAACAATTTGCTTAAATCTATATTCTTGGTCCATCACCTTTTACAGTGTCTTTTTTACGGTATCTCCCGCTCTCATTATGTAAGTCACTTGAAAGTCATTTCAATGGGATTTTCCTGTCAAGCACCTGGGCTCAGTCCATCTTAGACCAAAGGTATAAGGGCGTTTTGAAAGTAATCTTTAGATAATAACAGACTTGGAAAGTCCACTGGTACATCTATTTTCTCAGCCCCTAACCGTAATCCTACCACGTGACTACATGAATTCAAGGAAGCTACACTGGCCAGTAGAAAGAGAGAGAAATAATACTTTTGTATCCTCTTAGATATATCCTTGAGGGTGATAGTGAGCACAGAGGGACTGTTATATACTCTATCCCATCTATGTCCAGGTGGTAATACAGATAAAATGCTCCCTAAATGAATTCCACAGCTAATTCAGTACCACAGGATTCTATTTACAAATACATTCATGAGAGATTTCTCATTTACGCGAATGCTTCTGTGTTTCAAAGAATAACTCACAAGGAAAAATAGTCCTTCCACTCCTGTGTAGCATTTAGTGAGGCTACATGGGCCCGACCACGAGTCTGGTCATCTAGATTCCCGAGGACAGGATGATTACCTCTACCACGGGGCAGATAAGACTGAGGAATTGCACAGGGAACACAGGGAGTATGGGAACATGTATGTATGTCTGTCCAAACACAGAGACATTCTGTTTGCTGAGACACCAGAGTGATGAAAGAGTTCCTAGGGACATGAATTGGGAAACTTGACAGAGGGACACCTGAGGCTGATGGACAGGAGGGTTGGGAAACTTGACAGAGGGACACCTGAGGCTGATGGACAGGAGGGTGACCAGTCTTGCATAAATTCATCGGTTTTGTCGAGCTATACAAACCACCAATCCATCCATACCACCATCTCCCTCAAACTGCCACAGACTTAGAAATGTATGGAGGTACTCTGGGACTTCCCTGATGGCGCAGTGGATAGGACTCCATGCTCCTAATGCAGGGGGCCCAGGTTCGATCCCTGGTCAGGGAACTAGATCCCACATGCATGCCGCAACTAAGAGTTTGCATGCTGCCACTTAAGACCCAGTGCAACCAAATAAATAAATATGAAAAAATAAAAGAGGGCTCATGTCCTTTGCTTTTTTTATTTAAAAAAAAAGAAATGTATGGAGATATTCTAAAATACCAGTCTCTTGTATGTACGTAATAGTTTAAATTCATTTTTCTTATTACAGTGTACATGTTTACTAGAGAAAATAGTTGTTACCATTCTGGTGTAGAGTCTCCCAATTATACACATACCGTTCATCCCACAGTTCAGTCTCAGCAGCCTTGCCTCTTTGATTAGTCTTTTTGTGCACCTCTTTAGTATTTTATTGTATGTTGCCCATGATGGTTAATTCTGTGTGTGGAGTGGGGGAGAGTCTGATATTTGGTCAAACATTATTCTGGCTGTTTTTGTGAGAGTGTATTTACATAGGTTTAACATTTAAACCCATAGACTGAATAAAGCAGATTGCCCTCAGCTGAGAGTTTAGCTAAGTTTCTCCATAGCATTGCTGCTTCAACATCCATTTTTGGCCAAGTGGCCTGAGGGGGCCTTGAACTAACACTAGCCCTGCATGGAAAGGCACACCCTAGGTAACAGCCCACCAGGTCACAAGTAAATGTGAGTTCCTGATATGACTCAGCAGCCCTGTGATTAACAGCCCACCCCACTCCCCTTGCCCTGCCTGCCCAGCACCTTCCCCTTGTGTTCCACCTTAGATAAGACCCCCATGGAGCTTCCCAAAACCCTGCTCCTTTTGGTTTAAATTGACCAACCCAGCTTTAGCCTGGGGACCCCAAAGCACAAATAGAGGCATGTGCCCCAGGTCCTGCCACTCTTCCTGCTTTCGCCCTGCCTTGACCTCCCCTCCAGGTGTGCCCTGTGCTTCCTCCAGGACCTGTGAGTAATAAACTTCTCCATTTCGATTTCTCTTGTGGTCTTTTGTGGAACCAGGGCTCACCATCCTGTACCCAGTGCATCATTTAACAAATGTTAATTTAAGAAAGTTGTAACACCTCCCTAATCTGGTGGGCCTCACCAGATCAGCTGAAAGCCTGAACAGAACTAAAAGCTTCATCCACACATGGGTATGAGGCGTTTCTCCTGCTTGACTGCTTTCAAGCTGTCTTTTTTTTTTTTTTTTTGCAGTATGCGGGGCTCTCACAGTTGTGGCCTCTCCCGTTGCGGAGCACAAGCTCTGGACGCGCAGGCTCAGCGGCCATGGCTCACAGGCCCAGCCGCTCTGCGACATGTGGGATCTTCCCAGACCGGGGCACAAACCCATGTCCCCTGCATCGGCAGTCAGACTCTCAACCACTGCGCCACCAGGGAAGCCCCTAAGTCTTTTTTTTTTTTTCCTGCCTTCAGACTCAAACTGAAATATCAGTTTTTCCTGGGTCTAGAGCCTGCTGGCCTTTGGACTGGAACCACACCATTGGCTCTTCTGGTCTCCAGCTTGCCAGCTGTAGATTTTGGAATTTGCCCTCTATAATTGTGTGAGTTGGTTTCTTATAATAATTCTCTCTCTCTCATATATATGTGTGTGTGTGTGTGTGTGTGTGTGTGTGTGTGTGTGTGTGTGTGTGTGTGTCTATATATATATATAGGTTCTGTTCTGTTTCTTTAACTAAAACATTGCCTCTTTCCTTAAAAAAAAAAAGTAAAGACTGGAAAAGTGAAAGTGCTGTACTAATCACAAGAAATGTAAATCTTCTAACTTTATAGCAACTGAGATAAAAAGTGGAAATCACTGAGCATGTTGAGTGCAGCAAAACTTTACCCAGTTGATATAAATCAGTCCAATGGATATTCAGTTATAAAGGGGGAAATATAAGTAATTAAATAATAGGGTTGAAATGCTAGAAATATAACATCAAAGATGTGCCTAACAATCCAAAATTCCATCAACAATCAAATGGATAAATAAATTAATTATATTCATTCCTTGGAATATCAACATCAGAAGGAACAAACTACAACTACACTCAATAGACAAATAAACAGAGAAAATGTACAAAGAAAAGAGAAAATCAATAAAGTTAAAAGTTTATTCTTTTAAAAGATCGAGTAAACCAACAAATAGGGAAACCTATAGAGAAAGTAGATTAGTGGTTGCCTAGGGCTTGAGGTGATAGAGACAGATGAGAGATTTGGGAAGTGATGGCTAAGGGGTACAGGGTTTTTTTTTTGGAGTAATGAAAATATTCTAAAATTTATTATGGCGATGAATGCACAACTCTCTGAGTATGGTAAATGCAATTTATTGTACACTTTAAATGGGTGGATTGTATAGTATGTAAATTACATCTCAATAAAGCTGTTAAAATATAATGGCAAAATTAAGATATTCACAGATAAACAAAAGCTGACAATTTATCACTGGTAGACCTATCCTACAAGAAATACTAAAGGGAGACCTTTAGGCTGAAATGAAAGGATGCAAGACAGTGCCTTGAATCCACATGATGAAAATAAAGAGGACTGGTAATGGTAACCACATAGGTTAAAAGAAAAAGAAAATTAAAATTAAAAGGGGGGACTTCCTTGGCGGTCTAGTGGTTAAGACTTCACCTTCCAGTGCAGGGGGTATGGGTTTGATCCCTGGTTGGGGAGATAAGATCCCACATGCCTCACAGCCAAAAAACCAAAACATAAAACAGAAGCAATATTGTAACAAATTCAATAAAGACTTAAAAAATAAAGGTCCACATCAAAAAAACTTTTAAAAAATTAAATTAAAAGGAAATTAAGGACTTCCCTGGTGGCTCTGTGGTTAAGAATCCGCCTGCCAATGCAGCGGACACAGGTTTGAGCCCTGGTCCAGGAAGATCCCACATGCTGCAGAAGCAGCTAAGTCAGTGTGCCACAACTATTGAGCCACCGCGGAGTAACTAAACCTGTGTGCCACAACTGTTGAGCCGGTGCTCTAGAGCCCGCGAGCCACAACTACTGAGTCCCCATGCCACAACTACTGAAGCCCGTGTGCCTAGAGCCCATGCTCCACAACAAGAGAAGCCACCACAATGAGAAGCCCATGCACTGCAATGAAGAGTAGCCCCCACTCACCACAACTAGAGAAAACCCGTGTGCAACAAAAAAGATACAAAGCAGCCAAAAATAAAAATAAATAAAATTTTTAAAAATATTGTAACAAATTCAATAAAGACTTTTTAAAAAACAAAAACAAAACAACAACAACAAAAAATGGTACATTAGAAAATATTTAACCCCAAAGCAGGAAGTAATAGAGGAATAGAGGCACAAAAAAGACATAAGAACATAAGACATGTAGAAAACAAGTAGCAAAATGGCAGACATAAACTCTACTTTATTGACAATTACATTAAATGCAAATGGATTAAACACTCCAATCAAAAGGCAGCAATTGGCAGAATGGATTTTAAAAAATGTGATCCAACTACATGCAGTCAATAAGAAGTGCACTTTATTTTTTTTCTTGCTATTTGCCACTATATATTTTTTCATTTTTTTAAATTGGGGTGTAGTTGTTTTACAATGTTGTGTTAGTTTCTACTGTACAGTGACGTGAAGTAGAGTTCCCTGTGCTATATAGCAGGTTCTTATTAGTTATCTATTTTATACATATTAGTGTATATATGTCAATCCCAATCTCCCAAATCACCCCACCCCCCACCCCCACTTTCCCCCCTTGGTGGCCATACATTTGTTCTCTACATCTGTGAAGAAATGCACTTTAGATTCAAAGACATAAATAGATTGAATGTAAAAGGATGGGCAAACATATGCCATGTAAACAATAGTCAGAAGAAAGCTGGAGTAGTTATGGTAATATCAGAAAAAAAATAAACCTTAAGAAAAGTATTAGCAGGGTGGCAAAGAAGGATATTTTACAATAATAACAGGATCATTCTCTCAAGAAGACATACCGATTATAAACATAGATGCATGTAACAACATACTCCTTAAAATACATGAAGCAAAAACTGACAGAATTGAAGGGAGAAATAGAAAATTCAACAATAATAGTTGAAAATTCTAACACCCCACTTTCATTAATAGATAGAACAACTGGACATAAGATTAACAAGGAAATAGAAAACTTGAACAACATTCTAAACCAACTAAACCAGACATTGATAGAAAATTCCATTCAAAAGCAGACACATGTTCTCTCAATTGCACCATGGAACGTTCTCCAGAATAGGCCATTTATTAGTCCATAAAACAAGTCTCAATAAAGTTATAAGGATTGAAATCATACAAAGTATATTTTCCAACTGCAATGGAATGAAATTAGAAATAAGCAACAGGAAAAAAATAATGGAAAATTCACATACATGTTGATACTAGATAACACACTCCTAAATAACCAATGGATCAAAAAAGAAATCACAAGGGAAATGAAAAAATAATTTGAGATGAACGAAAACAAAAACATAACACATCAAAACTTACGGGATGCAGCTAAATCATTACTTAGAGGGAATTTTCTAGCTGTATATGTCTATATCAGAATAGAAGAGATATCTTAAATAAATAACCTAAACCTCTACCTTAGGAAACTAGAAAAAGAAGGACAAACTAACTGGAAGGAAGCAGGAGGAAGGAAATAATAAAAAAAATAGAGCAGAAGTAAATTATATAGAGAAGAGAAAAACAGTAGAAAAATTCAAGAAAGCCAGAAGTTGGTCCTTTGAAAAGATCAACATAGATGAAAAACCTTTAACTAGTCTCACCAAGAAAAAAGAGAGAAAAGACTCAAATTAATAAAATCAGAAATGAAACGGGGCATTACTATTGATCTTACAGAAATAAAAAGGATTATAAGAGAATAATAAAACAATTTTATGCACACAAATTGGATAACCTAGATAAAATGTAACTTCCTAGAAAGATAAAAACTACTGCAACTTAATCAAGAAGAAATTTTAAAATCTGAATAGAATGAAAACAAATAAAGAGACTGAATTAGTAGTCAAGAACTTGCCACCAAGAAAAGTCTAGGACCTAGGTTTCACTGGTGAATACTATACAACAAAATGTTTAAAAAGAATTAACATCAATCCTTCTCAAAATCTTCCAAAAATTAGAACAACATATGAAAAGGATTATACACCACAACCAAGTGGAATTTAGTCCAAGAATGCAAGATTGGTGCAACATACAAAAATTAATCAATATAATCATATTATTAGAATAAAGAACAAAACCCACATGATCATCTCAATAGATGCAGAAAAAGCATTTGACAAAATCCAACAGCTTTTCATGATACACTCAACAAACTAGAAGTGGAAGAGAACTTTCCCAACATGATAAAGGACATCTATGAAAAACCCATAACTAACATGATGCTCAATAGTGAAAGACTGAAAAGGATATCGACTCTAACCATTACTATTCGGCATTATTCTGGAATTTCTAGCAGTGAAATTAGGCTAGAAAAAGAAATAAAAGACCTACATATTGGAAAGAAAAAAAGTAAAACTATATCTACAGATGACATGATCCTGTATATAGAAAATCCTAAGGAATTCACACACAGATACAAATTTGTTAGAGCTGATAAACAAGTTCAGCAAGGTTGCAGGATACAAAATCAATTTACAAAAATCAATTATATCTCTATACACCAGCAACAAATGATCCAAAAATGAAATTAAGAAAACAATTCTATTTATATTAGCATCAAAAAGGACTAAATTTAACCAAAAAACCCCTGCAAACTTTACACACCAAAACTACAAAACATCATTGAAAGAAATTAAAGAAGACCTGGATAAATGGGAAGACATCCCATGTTTATGGGTTGGAAGACTTAATATTGTTAAGAGGGCAATACTTCCTAAATTGTTCCTACAGATTTGATGCAATCCACATAATTTTCCAACTACCGTTTTTTGCAGAAACTGATAAGCTGATCCTAAAATTCATATGGTATTATAAGGGTTTCAGAATAGCTTAAACAATCTTAAAAAGAATAAAACTGAAGGACTCACATTTCCCAATTTCAAAACTACTACAAGAAAACAAAACAAAACATACTACAACACAGGGTACTACTGGCATAAGGATAGACATATAAATCAATGAAGGAGATTTTAGAGTCCAGCAATAGACCCACACATTTATAGATAATTGATTTCTGATAAAGTTTCCAAGATCATTCAATGGGGAAAGAATGGTCTTTTCAACAAATAGTGCTGGGACAATTGGATATCTACATGCAAAAACATTAATTTGAACCCATACTTCACACCCTACAAAAATTAACTCAGAATGGATCAAAGACTTAAATGTAAGATCTACAACTATTAAAACTCTTAGAAGAAAATGTAGCTGTAAATCTTTGTGACCTTGGGTTAGGCAATAGTTTCTTAGATATGACACCAAAAACACAAGCAACCAAAAGAAAAAAAAAATACGTAATTTGGACTTCATTAAAATTAAAACTTTTCTGCTTAAAAGGGCCCTATCAAGAAAGTAAAAGACATTATTTCAATAGAAAAAGCAAGTCATCAATCCAGGTTCAGCTTTAATTTCAGCAATCCCATTCCAAGCGACTTGAAAATATATCTCCACACAAAACTTGTACACAGATGTTTCTAGCTTCATTATTTATAAAAGCCAAAATGTAGAAACAACCCACATGTCCATCAAATGATGAATGGACAAACAAAATGTAGCTTATCTACACAATGGGATATTATTGGGTCATAGAAAGGAATGAAATACTATACATGCTACAACATGGATAAACCATGAAAAGATTATGCTAAATGAGAGAAACCAGTCACAAAGCCTGTGTGACTCTATTTACATGAAGTGTCCAAAATAGGTAAACCCACAAAGATAGAAAGTATGTTAGTGATTGTCAGAAAGGGAGGGGAGGAGGGAATGGAGAGTGACTGCTAACAGGTACAGAATTTCTTTCTGAGGTGATGAAAATGTTCTGAAATTAGATAGTGGTGACAGTTGTACAACTCTATGAACACACTGAATTTTTTACTTTAAAAGGGGAAATTTCATGGTGTGTGAATTATATCTCAATTTTAAAATCTGCTAAGAAGTATGAGCAAATAAAGTAATCCCAGGAATGCAAGGTTGGTTTAACATTCAAAAATCAATTAATGTAATTATCATAAAATGGAATAAAGGGGAGAGATCATGGAATTATATCAATAGATTAAGAAAAAGCATTTGACAAAATTCAACAAACATACATTCAAGATGAAGGCTCTCAACAGACTAGAAATAGAAGGGAATTTCCTCAACCTGATGAAGGAAAATCTATAAAGTATAAAACTGTATAGGTTACTTTCTACTTAATGGTAAAGACTGAATGCTTATCTCTTCAGATCAGAAATAAGACAAGGATGTCAACTCTCAATACTTTTATTCAACACTGAACTATACACAAAGCCTATGCAACAAAGCAAGAAAAAAAGGCAAATGGGTTGGAAAGGAAAAAGTAAAACTGTCTTTATTCACAGAAAACATAATCATCTAAGAAAATCCTAAGGAATCTACATAAAAGATACTAGAACTAATACATGACTATAGCAAGGTTGCAGGTATTCCTAACTAGGTAGTCACCCAAGAAAAATGAAAGCATATATCCCCCAAAAGACTTTTACATCTAATATGCGTAGCCACTTTACTCATAATAGTCAAAACTTGAAGACAACTCAAATGTCCAACAACAGGCGAATAAATAACAAACTGCCCTTGGAGGAGACATCTTTGTTCAGGGGCCAGTTGCTACTGAAACTTTGCCCTATGGAGCCAGGAGTGGGTGGAGAGGAAGGCAATGGGACAGTAAGGTAAGTGATACTAATCTGGCCTGGCCAGCCTAGGAATAAAGAACACTTGGTTGGGAGGTAGAGAGGAGAGTTGCTTAGCAAGAGAGGAGTGAAGGTCTCAGACAGGACTGTGAGATTTGGGAAGTAGTAACAAAGATCCCAGAACAGAAAGGGTAGCCTGGTACACAATAGCTTTGAGGAGGGTGACTCTGGGGAAAAACTGTGTAAAGAGGACTTCGGAAAGTTGGTATGTGATGTGATTCCCTCTTCTTTTTTTTTTTTTTTTGCGATATGTGGGTCTCTCACTGTTGTGGCCTCTCCCGTTGCGGAGCACAGGCTCCAGATGCGCAGGCTCAGCGGCCATGGCTCATGGGCCCAGCCACTCCGCGGCATGTGGGATCTTCGTGGACCGGGGCACGAACCCATGTCCCCTGCATCGGCAGGCGGACTCTCAACCACTGCGCCACCAGGGAAGCCCGTGATTCCCTCTTCTTAATGCTTCTTTTGGATGAGACACTGTACTGGGATAAGCCCAGATCTATTTGGGCTATATAAAATAAATACAACAGCAGTAATAGCTATAGGCACCAAATGCTTACTAGGCACCAATCATTGTGCTAAGCAATTTAAATACGTTCAATGTTATGAGGTGGGTACTGTAATTCCCATTACATAGATGAGGAAACTGAGGCATAGAGTTTTATGTGCTCTGCCCGAGATCACATGGTTACTAAGTGGCAGAGACAGAACATTTGATTGCATATTCAAACCCAAAGCTAAGAAGCTGTTTCCCTTTTCTCACCTTCTTCCACCCACCTTCTCCACACCCTTTCAGGGTTGGGTGGGTGACGGAGGGGTGCTGAAAAGTGATTTGGTAGGCCTCATATTCCCAAAGCACCTTATGTCCAAACGAGGTCATATATCCAGCCAGAAAGACTCAGGGATCCATCAGGGATGGATGAGAGAGAACGGTCAGGGATCCATCCAGCATTGAAGCTACTTCCCACTGCCAGTCAGTACCACCTCCAGCGAGCCATGAACTAATAATTGTATAAATACCATAATTATCTGGTTCTAGTGCAAATATGCTGCTTTCAAAATACACCATAATTTTTATTACCTTGTCTTGATATACCTTCATTTTTTAATCCAGTCGGCAACTAAAAAATGGAATGGCCTCTCTCATCCTTTGAGAGCCCCTGTTCCCTTCCCTCTGGTCTGCAAGGGGCAGGTAAGAGGGGAGCCTGCCAGAAGCAGCTCTGATGCTCACCCTAGGAGCTGCCCATGGCTCCGTGGTCAGCATGGCTACACCCACAGGCTGAAGTAGGTCCAAAACCTGGGGACTCAGAAGCTGCATGGAACAAAGCGTATCTGTCCAGAGGTTTCCTGAGCTTTGAGGGGGTTTGTGAGGAGTTTACCAGGTCCAGGTTGATAGGGGGCATCGCTGCTTTAGGACGCATGGTCTTTAATCCATTGGTTCTCACCTGGCAATTTTGATCCCACCCTCCCTCCACCAAAAGGACATCTAGCAAGGTCTGGAGACTTCTTTTAAAATTTATTTTATTGAAGTATAGTTGATTTACAATTTATGATGTTTTGTTAATTTCTGCTGTACAGCTAAGTGACTCAGTTATACATATATACATATATATATTCCTTTTCATATTTTTTTCATTATGGTTTATCACAGGATATTGAATATAGTTCCCTGTGCTGTACAGTAGGATCTTGTTGCTTATCCATTCTATATATAATAGTTTGCATCTGCTAATCAAGGTCTGGAAATATTTTTGATTTTCATAAGTGGGGAGTTTTACTGGCATCTAGTGGGTAGAGATCAGAGACGCCGATAAACAGCCTACAATGCACAGCATAGCCCCCCACAACAAAGATTTATCCACTCCAAATGTCAAAATGCTGAAGTTGAGAAACCCTATTTAACCCTTTGGGAACAGCACATTCATGGCGGCCACTCCCTCCTAAGAAGCTTCCTACAGACCTTTATCTGGGTTTAAAGCCTAGATTAAATGGTTGGACTACAGGCCCTGCCCATGCCCTCAGGGGGAATTTCCCTATCATCACCTGGCCACCCACTCTGGCCCCTTTGCTGGTGGGCTCTGCCCTCAGGTAAATATTTTCCCTACTTGTTTGGGAAACTTTGAGAAAAATCCCCTTTTGCCATCTTGTAAGCCTTGAAGATGTACCATACTCTGCTTTGTGCTTTACCACCAAAAAAAAAAAAAATTCTTTTTTTAATAAGGCAGCTAGGGGATTTTTATTATTTTTGCTCAAATAACTAAAGAGTTGCAGTCAGTTCTTAAGATTTCAAAGGTGGCACATCCAGCACGGTGCTCAGATAGAGCTCAGAAAAAAGAGTGGGTTTGGTGTCAATGCATTAATGGTCTAGATGGGAGGGGTGATAACCTAGAAATTCTGACCTGGGCGGGTGCAGCCTGGAAAGATGAGTGGCCGCTGATGGGAAGGCCTCCCACCTCCCCCCAGCCTCCAGCCACCAGTGAGGGGCCCTTAGGGACCCCGGGGACATTTGCCTGCACTCTCAGGAGACTCTTCTTTCCTCTTCCTGGGTTTCATCTTTACTAACTAGACAGTGAGCTCTCAGGGAATGTGAGGCAAAATGCTCTAGGAATGTGAAACTGCCCCTCAGAGGAAAAGGCACAGGGGCCTGAAAATGCAGCCCGTGGAGCCAGGTGCCCGCTGAGGGCACCTGAGCATCTTCGAGGGGAGGGGAGCACACCTAACCCTTCCTGAGCCTCAGCCCCCTCCGCGGCCAGCCCCCTTTTCCTGGCTTGCTTCGGTGGACTGAACCCTAGGGTTCACGCACCCAGGTCCTGTATCAGCTCAAAGCGGGTGAGGAAAGTAGATTTGGAGCCTGTTAACCCCAGCGTGTGAGGGTCTGTGTGTCCCAGAGTGGGTGAGAGAGAATGAACAGAGATGAAAGAGCTGGGCCTGGAAGCTTAACTGGACTCTGAGGCCACAAAGTGCCCCCTCCTGGAGACATGTGCTCCACGATTTCCCCTCCATGCAATGGCTTCATGTTAGAACCATCAGGGGAGCTTTTAAAAAATACCTGAGCTCAAACCAATTAAATCAAAATATCTGAGGGGTGTCCCAAGCAAGTACTTCCTTCCTTCTTTTTGACATTGGGAGATTTCCCACCTCCTTCCAGGGAAGGAAGCCTGACTCCTGAAATCACTGTCCTGAAGGAAAAGTACCTAGTTCTGTAGTCAGCCACCCCCCAACCCCCCCACGCCGGGGGACATGCCACAGACACTCAGGAAGTTTCTCCTTTGCTAGGTTTCTTAGTTTCAATCCATTTTCTTAACAATTTGGTCAGAGCATCTCTGCTTTCGTAAAACCCGGGTCTTGGAAATGAGCTGATTCAGTAGGGGTTGGACTGAAGTCTATATTTGTGCTGCCACTGGCAAGAGCAAAGGACCAGGAGAACTAGACTGGTGTGAACATAGCAAGTTTGTGGCACTTAAAAAATATCTATTTTCAATTACCTTAAGAAGCCCATTTGTCTACAACGTATCCTGATAATTTTAAACAAGGCTGATCTAATAGGCACTTGTATTATGATACTAGTTATTGAGACACTGAAATACATACTGGCAAATGGCTGCTGTCTTAAGTTCCCAGAGTTCCCTTCCCCCCACTTACCCCCTCCCCTCCCTCAGGACCACCCCCTCTCCCACCTCTGTGATCCCACCACTCAAAAGTTATTTGCTTTCAAAGAATTACACTGCCTTACAGTGTGCCTCTCTCTCATGTAATTGGAGAAACTGTCTGTCAGCCTATCACAGGTAAAACAATGTAAAAATGTTTCCCATACTTATTATAAATATGACTGTAATACTGTATGCCTTAAAAATTTTATACCAATTTGTTCATTAGCATATAGGCTAGGCTACCATAAAGCAATCATACTGCTGCTTCTTTGTTACCCATGAATGAATCATTATACCTGTGAATAAATAGGAATTTCTTCTTTTTCACATTGTCTTTTTTTAAAAATATTTTTATTTATTTATTTGGCTGCATCGGTGTTAGTTGTGGCATGCAGGATCTTTTGTTGTGGAGAGGGGGCTCTTCATTGTGGCTTGTGGGCTTCTCTCTAGTTGTGGCATGTGGGCTCCAGAGCGTGCGGGCTCAGTAGTTGTGGCATATGGGCTTAGCTGCCCCATGGCACATGGGATCTTAGTTCCCCGACCAGGGATCGAGCCCACATCCCCTGCATTGGAAGGAGGATTTTTGTTTTTAATTAATTAATTTTTATTTTTGGCTGTTTTGGGGGTCTTTGTTGCTGCGCTCAGGCGGCGAGCAGGGGCTACTCTTCGTTGTGGTGCGCGGGCTTCTCATTGCGGTGGCTTCTCTTGTTGCAGAGCACGGGCTCTAGGCGCACAGGCTTCAGTAGTTGTGGCAAGTGGGCTCAGTAGTTGTGGCTCATGGGCTCTAGAACGCAGGCTCAGTAGTTGTGGCGCATGGGCTTAGCTGCTCCACGGCATGTGGGATCTTCCCAGACCAGGGCTCGAACCCTTGTCCCCTGCACTGGCAGGAGGATTCTTAACCACTGCGCCACCAGGGAAGGGAAGTCCAGAAGGAGGATTCTTACCCACTGAACCACCCAGGGAAGTCCCCTCACATTGCCTTTTCATTTTTGATATCTAGTGTTAGTAATATGTATAACATCTACAGTCTTTTGTATCATATAAGACAATATTGATGTAGGTATTGACAGACAATTCATCTTATAAACAGATGATGTAAACTTACAGTATCAATAAATGAAATATAGTACTATAAACATATTTTCTCTTCCTTTTGATTTTCTTAATAACATCTTCTTTCTTCTAGCTTACGTTATTATAAGAATACAGTATATAATACATATTACATACAAAATAGGCGTTACTCGACTGTTTATGTTATTGGTAAGGTTTCCAGTCAACAGTAAGCTATTGGTAGTTAAAGGTTTGGAGGAGTCAGAAGTTATATGTAGATTTTTGACAATGCGGGGGTCAGCACCCCTAACCCCTGAGTTGTTCAAAGGTCAACTGTACTTACCTCCTGTGACGGTTGTGAGAATTAAATGAGTCATTTTATGTGTCTGACATACAGTAAGTGATACACAGCAAGGGTGCTGGGTACAGTTGTACAAATTGTTCACTGCTCAAGAGCCCTGACCTTAGAAGTCAAATAGGGGCTCACCAGTGGCCTGCGATTGCCTACCAAGAGGTGGCACTGTTTTCTAATTTGTACCAGGGCCATGCATGAGCCAACAATTGTCGTGATAGGTGTTGTTAGCATAAGGGATTTAAGTTTCTAGCAAATGCTGCCTTAGCATTACCCTTAGGCTCTGGGCTGATGCTAACTGAGCTGATGCTGGCTGTTTTACAACAGGTACTTGGAGGCTTTGTGGTGTTCTCCAGAATAACCTCAGTGAGAAGGCCTGTATTCCAAGCCTTGCTGTGACCATTCAGATACTGTGTAATAAAAAACAGAAATTAAATGTAAAAATATTGGCAATGTAAAAAGTTAAAAATCGTGCACAGCAGCACTATGTATTGCTTAGGTATACATACAGATATGGTTCAAGTATAGAGAAATGCATAAGAATGATAAGAACCACATTCTGGTTAACGGTTACCTGGGTGGAGAGGGAATGGGATTAGGGAGGGATATACAGGGGCCTTCTGTTCTATTCATAACTTAATTAAGCTTAATGGTGGATATGCAAGAGTTTATTATTCTTTAATCTTAAATATTTAAAAATAATTTATAATCAGTACTATTGAAGAGATCATCTTTCTACGTAAGAGCTAATTTTTCATTTCTCTTCTCATTAGTCTCTGTTAAATAGTAAAGCAGTGTGTTGATTTGGAACCACTGAATCAAGCAATCATTCATTCAACAAGTATTTACTGTTGAATGGTAGAAAGTTCAGAGTTAAGCCCTTCACCTGAACATTATATAACACTTCTGATGGCCTTTTTGGTTATTTGACTTCTTTCTAGGAGGGCAGGGTCTCTGTCTTATCAGACTTACAATTTCTGCTACATAATAGGGATTAATAAATGTTAAATTAAATCGAATGAAACACAAACATGAAGGTTTTTACCTTTACAAAACTTTCTGTACACTAAGGGTGAGAAAAGTTATAGGACAAGGTAGATAAGAGTCATAAGTTATGAGCAAAGTTCTCTGGGAATTCATTCAGATATTGATTCCATTGACAACTATTTATTAGGTATCTACCAGGCACTGGGTATATAACTGTAAACAAGAGAGTCACGGTCATCAGTTATTATATGGCCCACTTCTCACCACCTTCATCATTACCTCACTGGTCACTGCCACCAGTATTTTTAACTTGGGTTCTTAAGATAATCCAGCGCTGTAATCCTAACTGGTCTCCCTACTTCTATTGGCTCCTCTACAGTAAATCTCAACTGTGTCCAGAGAGATCCTGTTAAAACCTGAGTTAGCGCTCATCACTCTTCTGCTCTAAAACCTCCAATGGCTTCTCTTCTGTGGGAGACCACAGACATGGCCACAATTCTTTAAATTCGTCCCATCAAGAGGTGAAGGCTCTTTCTCAACCCAGAGTGCCTGGGCTGGCCTTGTGACTGTCTTTGTCCAGTAGAATGTGGCAGAAGGACCGCGGTGGGAAATCTGAGCCTCAGGGGGCTTTGAATGCTTCCACTATTCCTCTTGGAATCCTGAAGGGCTATGTTAATGAGCCCCGGTAAGCACGTTGGGGGCGGAGAAACCACGTGGAACAGAACTCTCCTGGGGAAGGCCATCTTAGACCAGCCAATGATCAGCCAATTTACCAGCTGTCTGAGGACACAGGATGCAGCCCTGCTGGAGATCAGCCTAGCACAGCTGCTACCAGAGGAATCTTCCAGATGACCTGCCAGCTCACAAGCTAACTAAATGGCTGTTGTTTTAAGCCACTGAGATTTTTTTTTTCTTCTTTTGTGGTTTGTCAGGCAGCAAAACTGATTCATCATCATCTCATTCAGAGAAACAGTCAAAATACTAACTGTATCCTCCTTAGTTAGAACCTCCTACAAGGTAGGCGCTCAATAAACATTTGTTGAGTGAAATTCACAAATGGAGCTAACATTCTAATGAGGGAAGCCAGGGGAAACAAAGTAAGTAGTTACCAAGTTTTATAAGTGCCGGGAAGGGAACAGACAGTGACTGAGGTAGAGAATCACAGCGTGGAAATGGGAGGGCAGGTCCTCTAGGGAGCTCCCCACTTCTTTCAGAACAAAAGCCGAACTCCTTACAGTGGCCTCCAAGATCCGAAGTGAACTCCTGGTACCTCTCTGACTTCACCTCCCGCCACGCACTGCTTCTCACTCCAGCTACCCTGGCCTCCCTGCTGCTCTTCTACCAACCAAACACACTCCCACCTCAGGTCCTTGCTGGAATGTGCTTCCCCTAGATACCCATACCATTCACTCCCTCTTTTCCTTCCGGGCTCTGCTCATATATCCCCCTTTCACGAAGGCCTTCCTGACCACCCTGTAGAAGTAGCAACCCACTGACCCACAGAATTCCCTACCCCTTACCTGCTTTATTTTCCTCCATAGCACTTGTCGCCATCTGCTGTATTAGATATTAACTTCTTTGTTTACTGTCTGCTTCCGTCACTCGGATATAATTTCCACGGGGTAAGGAATTTTGCTTTGTTCAACTTACCTCTAGGACAGTATTGTCTTAGGGCAGAAATTCAGCCAGTGGACACAACATCCTTCAGGGGCCAGACTTCCTGCCAATTAGGACTAAGCAAGGCAAGTATTTAGCTTTGAGCCATGCTGGGAATAAGGCAAGACAGTTTTTAAAAGCCAGAATGCCCAGGTGTGTGTGGGATTGCTTACTGAGACCTATTCCAACGTGCTCACGGCCAGACAAGTAACAGCTGACTTCATGACATATTTTATAGTCTGCTGGGAGCCGTCTAATCCACACTCTTATTTGCTTCTTGAAACAGCCCTGAGGGGTAGGCAGGGCAGGTTCTATCATTCTCCATTTACAGATAAAGATAATGAGGGTTATAGAGTTCAAGTGAGCTACCCAAGGCCACAGTCAAACTAAGTGGTAGAGGCAGAATTCCTGGTTGTTTTGACTCCAAGTACAGTGATCATTTCACTCTGTGTGTGTGTGTGTGGTGTGTGTGTGTGTGTGTGTGTTTAACTGTTTCTCCATTCTGGGATCTGACCTTGTGACCTTCTTGAATCATTAAGATTCCAGGTCAGTCCTGACCCCCTGAAAGACCTTCAACAGAGGAGGCATCTTTTCTCTAAAGACAGCACCTGCCCAGAGTCATAGGTGATGAGTAAGCGTTTAGAGCATCAATTCCAGACCGGCCCCTGTGGCTTTCAGACCTACCACAGTCTCTTCTGTCTGATAGTCAGGAAAGGACCGTGCCCTTGGGCCCCTTCGCCCCTAGCCCACCCCAAGGCAGGCCGGGCTACAAGGGGAAAGGGGAAGGCCTCCCGCAAGACAGGACCGGCAGCTGTTTTCAGGTGAAAACCAGAAAGAAATCCCAGCCCCGCTGTTTTATTTTGGTTTAAAAATCAAGTCGGGTGACAATGGAAACTTTCCTTGCTGTCCTCTCCTTTCTGCCCATGTTGACAGAAGACAGACCTGCTAATTCTGGCTGGGGTTTTTCCCTCCCTCCGCTGTTTTTCTCTTTTATCTCCATCAATTGAAGAGAGCTGTTCTTTCAGACTGCCAAAAGGTATCTGGGGTTTTGTGTATTTTTTTTTTCTTTCTTTCACATAATTCTGTGGGTCTTTTCCCAGATATGTATTTTCTCTCAAGTTAACTTCTAACTTGTTTAAGTTTCCGCCCATGTGACTTCCAGCGCGAGTTACCAGAAACCACAAGAGAGAGAGAGAGAGGGCGCAAGGCCCAAAGCAAGCGACATGTCCCTGTGGGGAGCAGAGCCTCTGCACCCCAGAGTGAGGAGGCCGCTGGGGTCAGAGGTGGCTGCAAGGCGGGCTAGAGGAGGGCCCTGCGGAGGGGGGGTGGGCTGGTGGCCCGGGAGCAGTCAGGAAGGGAGGCCGGCTGGGGACAGGAGAACCCAGAGGCGCGAGGGGCTGCGTGGAGAGCCCGGAAGACTGCAGCCATGCCTCACAGCTCCGACAGCAGTGACTCCAGCTTCAGCCGCTCTCCGCCCCCCAGCAAACAGGTAGGGTCCTGCCTTCTCCTCCTCCTGCCTTCTGATTCTCCGGGGAAGGGCGGGGAGAGGGCCGGGCTGCCTGGGCCTGCCCCAGGAGATGAGAGGCCAGGAGATGGCTGGTGGCAGGAGTTAGACTAAAGACACAGGATCTGCAGTGAGGCTGTGCATCTTGGCGGAGACCCTCGTCCTTCCACCCATCCTGCCAAATTATGTCCTCCTCATCCCCCGATGGTGCGTATCGCCTCCACCTCACCTGGGGTCCCACCCCATGAAGCTTTCGAGGAAGCCAAGAGGAGAATTAGCACCAAAGAACTCTGGTCTCTCAGAGGAAAGAGTCTACCTCTCTCCAAGGCAGCAAAATGAGAGGAGGAGTCTTAACGCGGGCTACGGGCACGCACACCCTGAATGCTAGATGGTTGCCCAGGAGACAGCCCGCAGGACAAGAGAGGAAAGGGATGGGGGTAAAGTAAAAGGCGGCAGAAGAGCAAGTTGAAAGGAGCAGGACCCCGTGCCAGCTCAGAGGATCTATCTTACCTCCTGGGCATGGCTACTGTTGCTAGCACGGGTGGCAGAGAGAGGGCTGGGGGAGGAAGGAAATGAACCAGGAGATGGTTCTGGGGACTCGGAGACATTCCTTAGTAGCTCAGCTCAGCTCTGGGGAAACCAGAGAGATGAAGGTGGAGATTCTGGGAGCATTGGGAGTCTAGGTTGTGACTTCCACCTCAAAAGCTTTCAGCTTGAGGGTTGCCAAAAACAAGAAAACAAAAACGGGGCACCCTGGCTGCCTTTGCAGCTCCTGGGGCTTTCTCCTCACTACATCCCTCGACAGCCCTCTCGATAGGAAGCCCTCTTCCTTCTCATCTAATACATCAGTGGAGGACAATTCCTTATCCAACTTTGTGGTTTAAAAACTGCATTCTTTCATTAGCCTGGATATCCAAGAGGGCTTTCAAAATGCTGCAGACCAAATAACAGTATGTAAACATATACTAAAGCTTCTGTCATCAACATCTAACGGGAGAGCAGCAGGTAGGAAGGAGTCCTAGTGGAGACCTCTAGAGGACGAACAATCCAGTCCTCTGCTCAAGATGGTATCAGAGGTGTTCAGACTACCTGGAAGTTTGTACTCTTCTTAGGAAGGAAATTACTCATGGCTTTCCTGGTAACCTCGTTCCCCATCCCCCTTAGAGAAAGAGCACTTCCTTCCTATCTAACCAATTGCCCTCCGACTGCAATGGCCTGGAAGTATTGGGCACATTGGTGAGACATATGCTTGGTGGGCAGAGTCTTGCCCGAGGAACTGTGTCCCTCTAGCCTGTGGGGTCGTGAGAGGGGACAGGGCCGAAGGTACAGAAGGGTTTCACTCAGATTCCCCCACCTACCCTGCAGCATCTGGGGGAAAGCCGGAGCTAACCTCTCTGCGCAAGTAGAGCACATGCCCATCTGTGGGGTGCACTTAGAGAACACCCAAGGTTCCCTGTGTCCTCCTAAGCACCCATCCACTATCTGCCGCGGCCAGGAAATCTCCACCATTAAAACTGTTCTTGGTCTCCAGTCTGTACTAGGCATTGTGCTCAGGGCCATGGGGGATATCAAGGTCACTGAGCATAATGAAGGGAATGCAGGGGAAGAAGAGGCAGATCTGGGATAGGGACCTCGGTCCACGGGCACAGCAGAAGACACAAGGGGTACAAACCAGGAGGGTAGTGGTGGCAGGGGCGGGGGTGGCTTGGAAAGGCATCAGACTTAGCATTGGAAGGTGTAACCCTCAGATTACTGTGAGCTCTTGGGCAAGCTCCTTGAGCCTCAGTTTCCCCCACGTATAAGATGGAAATAATCGTATCAACTTCACAGAATTGGGGAATTCAACAGGAGCACCTCTGAGAAAAGGCACTTGCACAGAAGCTAGCACATAGTAGGTACTTAACAGAGTTTTGGGGAAAAAAATAGCAAGAAGGTTCTAGGCCAAAAGTTAGAGGGTGAGGGTGGAGCAGACCTGAAGAGGAGAGGTGATAAAACACACTTCATCGCCTTAACCATCTTTTTCCAAATACGGCCCTATTGAGTTCTCAAGCTCTTTTGCCCTCTTCCTGTATCTTTTGGCCAAAGTTATAGAGACCTAAGAGAGTGTAACAGAGTGTGGAGAAAAGTTCCCTTTTGGGTTCAGCCTTTTGGTAAATAGGGGGGTGGACGGGCAAGTAAAGATGAAGAAATGGAAGGGTGGACAGCAGGATATCAAACACCATGAGAGCCTGCCTCCACTCAGAAGAGAGGGTTAGACTCCCCTAATTCTCATCATCTCTGCTTCCCAGGACTCATCTGATGATGTGAGAAAAGTTCAGAGAAGGGAGAAAAATCGCATTGCTGCCCAGAAGAGCAGGCAGAGGCAGACACAGAAAGCTGACACCCTCCATCTGGTGAGTGTTCAGACCTTTCTTCACCCTCTTGAGCCGTAGGCGTTGCTCCCCACCACCTGTGGACTCCTGGACCATAGCTTTGAGTCTGCCTGCGTGGGGATGTGTATGTGGGGGAGTTGGTGGAGGGATGCAGGTGAGGCGGGGAGGGGAGGCTCTCCTGTGAGTGCATTGAGAAGATTCCGAAACAGGGGATGGGCCAGGAGGCTGAAAGAGAAATGAGTGCCAAGAGGGCACGAGGAGTAAAGGAGCTGAGTGTGGGCAGCCCTACCCACCAAAGGCTGGTGGAAGGCAGATCTACATGCTAAGAGATGGGGTAGCCTGAGACAGCTCCATCCCTCATGAACCCAGAGAGCAGAAGGCAGGACTGCCTTTGGGAGGAAGGTAGAAGGTGTAGAGGAGCCCATTGTCCCACAGTGCTGGGAACACACATAGTCCCATCCCCCGGGAGGCCAGTTGGGCAGCCACCCTGAGGTTTGCATTTGGGACAAGGAGGTCCACAGGGTGCTGCACCCCATACCTCTTTTCTGAACATTATTAAGGTTTGATTTCGAAATTTCTATTTTGATGATATCCCAAGGGGTCTGTGAAAGATACAGTTTCAGGTGCACGTATCTGGGATGGTCACCATCCTGGTTGAGTTGCCTCCAGTCTCACACTTTCTAGGGAAGCCCTGATCCCTGGCTTGAGCAGGCGCCTTGGGTGATCTGAACTGCATTTCTCCCAGCAGTCCAAGATCCTGGTCAGTGTTTCTAAATTCTGGCTGTGTGCTTCATAAAGCAAAGCTTCCTCCTCATCTCCCACACCTTACCACCTCTTTTCTCTTCGCTTTGCCCCTCAATTTGCTCCCTGTTCGACCAGCTCTTATTTCACTGGCTCCTTCCTCTTCCATCCCTTCAGCCCTTCCTCTGACACCTCTGCCTTCTCGTCCCTCCTCCTGAGCCCTTCCCAAACCTCTGGCATCCCAGTAATTCATTCCAATGGTAAAAAGGGCAATTGACACCAAAAATGAATATGCTTATGGTTATTTGAAAGATTAGCCTGGTAATTGGCCAGTTAAAGAACAGTTGTTTTATTCCTGTCAAGAAAAAGTAAGATGTAGTTTTAGGTAAAAAGATGCTGCTTTTAGCCTTGTAAGGAAGCAGAGAGCAGGCTGCACCAAGATCTCTGATTGGATGCTCGTGTTTCATTTGAAATATATTCAACATGTCTTCCATTGCATACTAATGTAGTTTTATGTTCATGAATATTTGTTGAATTGAAAGAAAGAATGAATGAACACCAAGTCTGTTCTTCTCTTTGATGACTGTGATCAGTAGTCTAAATGTTAAGTTGGTGGTGGCCCTGCTTCTTATATGTTCTCCATGATTTCATTATGGCTTAGGGGCTCACAACACTCCAGTTTATTATTTTAAGCTTGAAAATTTAGGATCACTCACTTGTCTCCATCGCAGTCTGATTCTAATTCAATATTCTTTGGAGCAAGCAAATGAACAAATAAATAGAAATTAGTAAGGATAAAACCTACCTTTTTGTAGAAGTAGACAATGTCCCAAGACTGGAAATATGTTACAAGCTTTATAAGTTTGTAATATTAAAAAATAAAAAACCCTGGAAACTAAGTAAAGCTCAGCAGTGCCACAGTCATAAGGACATGGTTTGAATCCCAGCTCTGCCAGTTTTTATCCGTATGACCCACC
Organism: Orcinus orca; assembly: GCF_937001465.1. NCBI lineage: Eukaryota > Metazoa > Chordata > Mammalia > Artiodactyla > Delphinidae > Orcinus > Orcinus orca. Next base: position 174,610,058 of record NC_064560.1, read on the forward strand.
TTAGACCTTAGAGATGTTCTTAACCTCCCTTAGACTCAGTTTTCTTATTAGGAAAATGGGACAGTAACTACCTACCTCATAGAGATAGTGCATATAAAGAGGTCAAGCGTCAGTCACTGACATATCGTAAATATTCAAAAGTTTTGAGGATAATAAAAGTAATATTAATAATAGTTATTATTAGAAGAAACGATAATCACAACTAAGATTTTATGTATATGAATTTATACTAATATATAAATCACAGGATCTCAGGGCTGAAAGATTTCTTAAAGGCTGGAAAGTTCAGACACACGTTTGATGCTTGAGGCTCTCTACAACACCCTCCGGAAATGGTTCCCAGTGTATTGGTCACTTCTAATGATAGAGAGCTCCCTGCCTCCTAACACGAGCAGAGGAGTCTTCCTTATCTCGAGCTGCGCCACTGTCTCCCTGGAAATTCAACCCCCTGGTCTTCCTTCAACCCCTTGGGGACGTATCAGTGAGGGTGACATGTATGTTTCTTTGCTGTGGCAAGGTTTTCAACACTAACTAATCTGTCTCTCTTTGCAAGACAAGAGTTAGAACCAGAAGATTTAGCCCATCTGATTATACTAGGCATGGCTCTATTGGGATAATCTCTGGGGGTTGGGGGTCCCTGGAGCCCCCAGTCATGTAGTCACCGCATCCACACTCAAACCCCCAGCCTCAGTCTCTAGAATGTTCTCATCTTTCCCACACCTGGACACAAACTCCTCCCCACTTCTTTCTTTTGAGCACCCCGGCACTCATCTTCAATTTTTGCCCAGTGAGTAGGACACCTCAGAGTTTACACAGCAAGCCTGAGGGTTGCAACCAATGCGATTTATGTTTCTTGACTTTGGGTGGAAGCTTTTGGCAGCAACAGGTAAATCTGCCACCATCAAACAGAGGGTTTGGCTGTGATCTGAAATGTTCATTTCCTCTCAGACAATCATCACCCATCTTCTGCATCCATTATCCTCTTAATTATGTTTGTGATTCAGGTAGAAAACCTTCTACTTTACCACCAGCATTCTTAAGGTTGGGTGCTTGGTTTGCCCTTCACTCCTTTCTGTGCTTGTCTCCACATGCTGAGGCTCTGGAACCATTCTCTGGCCCTCAGACATAGCCATAGGACTCATCTACAAGATGTTAAACACCAGGGTTTAGAAATTACTGAGCGTACAGTACCAAGTTTGTATTAGTGTGCTAGCCTCATATATGCTGGGATAAACATTGATTTCTCGGTTTCAACTTTGTCACTGTTCTCTCTCTTAAAATACCAAAAGAATTATCCTGTTTCTCTAGTGAGAGTGTGGGATACCTATTATTTAACGTTTTCAGTATCTATCCTATAAGTGGTTTACACCGAAACACTGTATATTGATTGCTTTTGAAATAGCAGAGTAGGGAAGTTGCTGCTTTCAGCAATGTGTTTAACCTCATGCCAATGTTATAACATCTCTGGCCTTGACTATCCCTCACATAAACCGAATCAGGTGCTTCTTTTCATACTTGTGATTATCAACAAAGTCCACATTCCGTGGGGTTTTTTGGCTTTGTTTTTGTCTTTTTTGTCTGCATCTCATGGCGTGCGGGATCTTAGTTCCTGGACCAGGGATCGAACCCATGACCCCTGCAGTGGAAATGAGGAGTCCTAACCATTGGACCACCAGGAATTCTCCCACATTCTGTTTTAATTCTCTTTTGGTTGGTGTCTCAAACAGCACTCATCGCACTCAGTTCCTTTTCTCTCGCAGTCAACTATAGAGTCCATTAGGCATAGTAAAGGCATTGATTAAAAGGAGAAGGTCATATCTTGACCCGTTCACTTTCAAAAGATATTAGTAGCTAATAAGTGTATCCAAGATAGTCAGCTGAAAAACTAAGAAAAATAATAGGAATCCAGTCAGCTTTCAAAGTTAACACAAAAAGTAATAACTTTTCCTAGGCAAATTAGATTACAAAATTTAATAGGAAGAAAGATTCTGTTTATAATACCAAGAACAGCAAATGGAAGGAAGGACTAAATTTAACAAAAAATATGCAGGGTTTAATTTTTTAAACTTCAAAATTATTCTAAGTGATTAAAAAAACACTCAAATAAATGGAAAGATATACCTTATGTAAAGATAGCAATTTTCCTTAAGTTAATTTAGAAATTGAATTAATTTAATATGATCTTAATAAACTAGGATTTTCTGGGTATTGGAGGAAAACGAAATTAGCTATTCTAAGTACCTGGAGAAAAATAACCATGTGAGAGTTTCCAGGAAAATTCTAAAGAAGGAGGGTGATTAGAGACGATTAGCTGAATAAGATATTAAAGTGAATTACAAATATAGATTTCAAAGCAGTGTGGAAAAGACAAAACATTGGACAGAATAGAACACAGAAATAGACCCCCAAGCAAGCTCAAATTTAAGACCCCAATACATATGTCAGTTCCTAAGACACAAGTACAGATGCAAAATGTCTAGGATGGCATTTCAAACCAGAGAGAGAAAGATGAATTATTCAATAAATAGTGTAGGGACTAAATAAATAGGGACAACTGGCTAGTCATTTGAAGAAAAAAAAAAGGTAGAGTTTTCATTTCTTATACAACACACACATAGATTAAATGTGGGAAAAAATTAAAGAAATTTGAAAAAATTAGCATTAAAATATTTATCTTGGAATGAAGTCTTTTCCGGATAAAATGCAAAACCCTGAAGCCATAAAGGGAAAGATTGATATACATTACCTTTATACATGAAAAGTGAAAGTGTCTATACAGCTCAAAGTACCTAATATGCAAAATCAAAGGCAAGTGAAGACTGGGAAAAATACCTGCAACACAAATGACCAAAAAAGGGCATATTTGCTTAATATATGAGAGCTCTTATGAATAAGAAAGCGCTCAACAACCCAAAAGAAAAAATGAGCGATAATTAGGAATAGGCAATTTACAGAAAGAGAGAAATAAATGGCAAATAAATATGGAAAAGGTGCTAGACCTTACTTAGTTAGGGAAATGACAAAGCAACAGTTAGATCCCCTGCCAGATTGGCAAAGACAAAAAATGTTGCTAATACACCATGTTGCCAAGGTGATGGATAAGCAGGTACCACCACACACTACTAGAAGTCTAAGTGCGTACAGTTCCGTTAGAGGGCAATTTGACCATGTCCATCCAAATTACAAGTGCACATACACTGTAACTCGGCAATTTTACATCTAGGTGTCTGTTTAGAAACATACCCACAGATTGCACAATTATGTACATGTAAAGATAACCATTGCTGCATTGTTTTTCATAGCAAAGACTGGAAACTAGCTAAATATTCATCAGTAAGGGACTCAAATAAACTATCGTTTGTTCATTCAGTGGATACCACGAAGGTGTTAAAATAACGAGTTATATACAGATGTGCTAATCTGAAAAGATTATCTATATACTCTTAAGTGAAAAAGTATGAGTATGGTATATAGTTGTCTCCCATGCATATTTTTAATAAAAAGAAAAACATATGTGCATATGTGTATAAACTTTAAAATTTTCAAATAGGTTTCCCCCCAAAATTGCTAACGATATATATTTCTGAAAAGTAGGACAAAAGGTCTAAAGCAGGAGAGAGATACTTTGCATTTTTTTTTACCTTTTTATATAGTTTGGATGTTTTTATCATGTGCTTTTATTTTTATAATGTAGATATTTAAATTCCCAATATCGATCATTATTACATATGCATTAGGATGATTTCTTTTCTAATTTGATTTCAAACATTGAATAGTCTTCCATTGTGACATTTTATCCCTTGACCATCCTACATAAATATCTCAGTCCTTTGGGACAACCAACTGTCAGCTGGGATTTGTAATGAGTAATCCTAAGGTCTCCAGCGCTAGTAAGAGAAGACAGACCAGTTTCATTTGTGTGGTTATCCTGGTAATTGTAGGATATCTCTGGTGCCTTGGAGCAGGAAGGATTTTGAGTCTGTATCCCAGGTTAGCAGGAGAGTTGAGATCAGTTGAGAAACTTTGTTCATGAAAAGGCTAAAAGTAGAGGGGGTGGTGGGCAGACAGCAATATTAGCCGAGAGCTGTGATGTTGACAAGTCAGACCTGGCCTTGAGGGTGGAACTGGAATAAAAGTACAGTAACAGGGCCAAATCTGGAGCTGGAACTTCAGGTACTTAGATGGGGGTAGGACAGGTGCTTGCCTAGGGCTGGCTCCTGAAGGAGTCTCACATTCGTTTAAAATAAGAAAAAGATTTACAGGTTCCAGGGTAGATCTTTAATGCCATATGTAACAAACATCATGAGTGTAAATTATGCCTGAAATTAAGCTGTGAGAAATAAGGTATTTACAATTGGAGGAAAACTGAGTAATGGAGGAAACGAAGCTCAGCAAAGATATTAACTTCCTGGGCCTTCTTAGAAAGAGACACTATTGTTCTTGGTTTTCTGGGAAGGCCTGGGAGAGAAGCCTGTTCATGGTCCTTTTTCATTCCGTCAGTTATTTTCTCTCTCTGGGAGACCATGCCATAAGATTTATTGGCATAGAGAAATCACAGGTAAAATAAAATAAAATAAAACAAAACAAAAAGCTAGAAAGTATGTTTTAGCTAGTTCCACCCTAAAGAAGTTCAGTGTAAAATCAGTGAACTTTCTGTGGAAAAGAGCCATTTCTCTTGGGCCTCTATTGCTATGAACTTCTCTTTATTAAAAACATATTAATTGTATTAGGTTAAGTAACTTGTCTGAGGTCATACATCTTGTAACTAGGTCTGTCTGACTGAAGAGCCCATCTTCCTAACCACTAGGCAACACAGCCTCTTCCTTTGGACTCGCATGAAGATGTATTCATCTTCCCTAACTGATCCTCCTTGAATCTCTTCCTGAATTTTTTTCTCTTGTTCTTTAAGCAACATCCTCCAAAGGTGACACTTTTCCTCCTCCATCATTAGGCCTAGTCGAGAAATTAATGATGTCTCTAAGCAATAGATTGATATAGCCATTGAGACCATTTTTAAATAAAGCTGTGTAGCAATAACTATTAACATCTTGCTCTTTGGTGCAGCAATTCCACTTACAGGAATTTGAAGAAACAATTATGCACAAAGATGCTTAATTCATCATTATTTGTGAACAGTAAACACTTTATCAATACTATAAAATTGGACATATACCCAACTACTGGAGATTAAGTATATTACGACACATTCATATGCTAGAATTTTATGCTGGCAATAAAAATGACTAAGTGGATCTGTATTTATCAACACAGAAAGATGTCAATTACATAGCACTGAGAGAAAAAGCAAGTGACAAAGAGTGTGCAGAGTATAATTCCGTTGATGTAAAATTTGTGGTTTGGAGGGCATGTTTGCATGCATAAAGAGATGTCTGGAAGAATATTCTCCAAAATGATAATAATGGTTATTTCTGAGTGGTTGAATTTTGAATAGCTCACCTTATTCCTGGTACTTTTCTGTAATTCTTTTTATTATGATGAATGTATACCATTTAAAAAATCAGAATAAAAAATTAGACTATTCTCATTTGGGAAGGAAAAACACACTAAGGAATTCACCAGCCCTAACTGCTTGTCCTACTGACAATGGGTCAGTATGGTTATGGACGGGAGGCATGTTTGAAAGGAGGCCAGCTTCTCACCAGTCTTGGCATTATAAGGAATTTCTGTCTAATGGGATTACATGTCCCAGGTCAGAAATTGACGACATCCATTCAGCTGAAGTCTTCATGAAGCTGTTCTCAGCAGCTACCAGACTACTTTCTCTTGGAAAGGATGAGGGAGCCTCTCTAAACCCCAAGCTGCTCTGGGGTTTTCTTTAGTCTCCTCTGTAGGACTAGGTCTGGCCCTCTGAGTCCTAAGGGGTTCCATAGATTGATTCCACAGGACAAAGTCCCCTTCAGATTGTGGGGTATCTGTAGAGGATCCTGCCATGGGTTCACATGGTAGCTTGTGGAGGGAATAACAAAAACTATAGTCATACACCATTCTTGATGGAATCACAGAATTAAAAGGAAACTCAGAGATACTCTAGGTCACCCTGCTGTGTTACCAGTGAGGACACTGATGTCTTCCTTAAGGACACCCAAGAACCCAAACCTCTTGCCTTCCCACCTCTTGCTTTTGTTTTTGTGCCACTTTGCTGAACAGGACTTTGCTTGGCAGATGGTGCTGCCCTCACATGTCCTTTTGCAAAGGGTGAGCCAAGAAGTAGGCCATTAACTAGGACACGTAAACGGCCTAGGCACTCTTCAGCAACAAAACCCAAGCACACAGCAAGAGACGAAAAAGGCAGAGAGTCCCAGGCTGAGAGGGGCTAAGTTTAAATGTTCCTTTATTTAAAAAAGGTCCTAAAGTTGTAATCCAAAATCAAAAGGATGATGACATATTGGAGGAAATATTTGTGTCAAATTAAATAATTTCAGATTTAATATTTTCTTTTTTAAAGAATTTTTTTTGATGTCGACAATTTTTAAAGTCTTTATTGAATTTGTTACAGTATTGCTTCTGTTTTATGTTTTGGTTTTTTGGCCGTGAGGCATGTGGGATCTTAGCTCCCCGACCAGGGATTGAACCTGCTCCCCCTCGCACTGGAAGTCGAAGTCTTAACCACTGGACCTCCAGGGAAGTCCCCTTGATTTAATATTTATACTACAGAAAGAACATTCTTTTTAAGAAAAACATCAAGACTCCAATAGATAAGTGGGCAAAGGCTATGAACAGAAAACTTACGTAACATTTTTTCCTACCAAAATGAAAATAACCCAATTTTCTATTCTGATTGTGCAAACAATATACACTATGGATTTCTCAACCTCAGCAATATTGACACTCTGAGTTGGACAACTCTTTGTTGTGTATGTGGGAGGGGGTTGGCCCCCTGCACTGTAAAATGTAAAATCTACCCACTAGATGCCAGTAGCACGACCTCACCCCTCTAGTTGTGAAAATCAAAAATATTTCTAAATGTTCCCTTGGGGGGCAAAATTGTCCTTGGTTGAGAATGCTGTACTAGCGAATAGACATGCAGAAATCTTATTCTTGGTAATTGATAACTTGTAACATTAAAATGAAATTAAGAAACCTTCAAAAAGTTAGTTGGCAAAATAAATTATTTAAAATTACAACACCTAAATCCCAACGAAGTTGTAGTAAAATTAATATATACATTCACTGCCGATGACATTGTATATATTACATAACCCTTTTACAGCAATACTTACATGAACTGGAAGATGTTCACTGCAGCATTATTTATAATAGCAACCAAAATGTCCAACATTAGAAAGCCATGTTAAGTAAATTGTGGATCATCTATTTGTTGATGTCACCATTAAAAGAATAATTATGGTGATTTTTTAAGTATGACAAAATTATGACAAAAAGGAAAATACAAATTGTATATGTACTCTGAGATTTTATAAAAATAAGTATCCATGTTCATTAAAAAGGTCAAGATGGCAACATATACAAATGAAAAGAGTCACGTTTAGAGGACTGTGATCATGGGTGGGTATACTTTTTTAAAAATGTCTTTAGTTATACTGTATATTTTTTATTTAAAAACATAAAAAAAGATCAAATAGAGCGCTGAGTGAATTCTGGTAGAAATCGAGGATGAGAACAGAGAGAGTATCATTGAGTTAGAACTTGGGGGGCAGGCTTTGGTAGGAGATCTTATCATTTATCATCCAAATAGGAACACTTTTGAGTGAAAAGAGGCACTAGTAAAAATTACACTAGGAGGGTAGCTATGAACTGAGACTGTCCCAGTAAACATCTGGTCACGCTAGATTTAGGGGAACCAAGGAGGGTGACCTAAAGCTCTTAGGAAAATTCAAGAGTAGTAATAAATTTCAGAGCCAAGCAGAGGGGGCTAGATTCCTGGTACCAAAATGCAATTTCCTGCACTAGATAACTCTGTAACTAACATATTTTCCAGGTACTCAGCTGGCACAAGACTATGCCTTATTGCTAAGAGTTTGGGGAGGTCCAGAAAATGACAAAAGCAAAGGCCATACTCCTAGTACTAGAGCTCACGTCAGCAGAAATAATTCATTCTGCTGTACAAGTATATGTGAAATGCCTCCTACGGGCATTTTTTCTAGGCGCTGAGAATTCAGCTGGGACAAGACACACTAAGTCCCTGATTTCAGGGACCTTACGTTCAACCAGAAGTCAGACTGGAAAATCAACTGACCAATCGTTATTTATTGTTTCACTAATGACACAAAGGGAAGAGGGCTTTGAAGAAAACCAAATAGTGCAATATTGACAGTGACTTAGGGACAGGGATGGGGACAGTGATCAAGGAAGGTCTTTCTGAGGCCCTGACATTTGAGATCAAATACGAGTCAAGAGAAGGAGCCTGGGAAGATCTGGGGAAAAGATGTTCTCTTGCAGAGACTTCAGGTCAAACTGTGAGGGGCCTGTCAGGGTCAGAAAGATGCCTTGTGGGGCCTGGGACTGTGAGAGCATGAGGAGGAACTCAGGAACAAAGGCCACTGTGCTGCAGGGAGCAGGAACCAGATTGGGGGTGGGGGGTGGGGGGAGGGTCAACAGAATGAATTCAGATTCAGTGGGGACAGAGTGGGGGCAGATATATCTGAAGCTAAATTCTGATCTACAAAATGGGAAGCAATTACACCTCACTGGGCTGTTTGAGAGTTTGTTCTCTGAACAAATGTAAAAACAAAGCAATAGTGCATTTTTTGTCTGTTTTGCATTGGAGAGAAGACTTTATTTGCTTAATGCAGAGAGGCTGGCATTTTCCTATAAATCAATCAGGTAAAGGTATCAGATGTATTATCATATATGAAAACATATGCCCTACTTTCCAGTTGTTTATATGAACTTTAAGAACACAAAGGGACTTCCCTGGCTGTCCAGTGGTTAGCGCTCCGTGCTTCCACCGCAGGGGACACAGGTTCGATCCCCGGTCGGGGAACTAAGATCCTACATGCCAAAAAAAAAAAAGAACGCTAACGGTTTCACTGGCTGGGCTTTTCACCACCACTGGTCAAGTCTCCTTTGCTTGGTATGGTTCAGACAGGTCAAGTTCAAGCCAGGGAAACTGTATGCAGGGTTCTCACAGTGGTGTGATTCTGCTGTCCCCACTCCATAGCTTCGGTTTAGGGAACAAAAGCAGGGGTTTGACTGGGCCTTTTTTAAGAAAATGAATATCTTACACTCACTTGTAACTATCCTAGAGTTAAAAGTAGAAGCTATAAAAGTACTTAAATGCTTGGTTAAGCACTCCCTGGGGAATTTCATGGCCATCACAAACAGCAGACCCTTCAAATGCAGGTCTCAGATTTTAGTAAATTATTATAGACTCCAAGTAGGCAATCAAGCAACATGATTTTACTGAACACCTACTATGTGCCAGGCACAGTCCCAGTCACTGAGGACAAAACAGTGAAGACAAGGATAGTTCCCGTCCTCATGGAGCTCAACAATCTAAAGGACAGCTAATTTGATAAAGTTATCATTAATGAGATTCCAATAAGTGCCTTACCTCTCACCTTTCTGTAAGAATGAACTATCCTGGGCTACTTGAAATTTTCACCAAATATGATTCTTTGCCTTAAACAGTCATTATTTTTTTTTTTTTTTTTTTTTTTTTTTTGCGGTACTAGGGCCTCTCACTGCTGTGGCCTCTCCCGTTGCGGAGCACAGGCTCCGGACGCGCAGGCTCAGCGGCCACGGCTCACGGGCCCAGCCGCTCCGTGGCACGTGGGATCTTCCCGCACCGGGGCACGAACCCGTGTCCCCTGCATCGGCAGGTGGACTCTCAACCACTGTGCCACCAGGGAAACCCAGTCATTTACTTTTAGAAAAAATTTTTGACTTAGAAATGTCCTCCTCCTTCTTTAAAGGTCTTTATATTATAGTTATATTATTCATACTATGTTATACAATAAAATTATTTAATAAAATAAAAATGTATAAATATATAACATATGGTATAATAAATTTAACAAAATCAAACATTGTATATATTTATATTGTTATATTATTTTAAAGAGGAATCCACTATGAACATAATTGTCAAGCTAGTTCCTCATTAAGCTCACCTGGGGAGTGTTTTTTTAATCTTGATGCCTGAGACCCAGTCTGGAACAATTAAATTGGAACCTGTCAGGGGTGAAATCGAGGAATTAAGATTTTTTTTTTTTTTTTTTTTTTTTTTGCGGTACGCGGGCCTCTCACTGTTGTGACCTCTCCCGTTGCGGAGCACAGGCTCCGGACGCGCAGGCTCAGCAGCCACAGCTCACAGGCCCAGCTGCTCCGCGGCACGTGGGATCTTCCCGGACCGGGGCACGAACCTGTATCCCCTGCATCGGCAGATGGACTCTCAACCACTGCGCCACCAGGGAAGCTCCAGGAATTAAGATTTTTTATAGCTCTTCAGGCAACTGCAGTGTACAGCCAGGGTTGAGAATCAGGGAGCAGTGACATTTGAAGCCTGTCAGGTGCGTGTGGTGGAATGTGTGCAGTGAATTTGGGGCAATTTTGTGGGTATATACCCAGACAGTCTGTCTCAGAGGCCCGGCAGCTTAAAACAAAACAATTCAAACCTTGATGTTGATGGCAATGATTAGTTGTTTGTTTTTCAAAATTGGACTTGCTAGTGATAACCTTTCTAACTTGAGGTATCAGTCAGGATTGCATGCTGCTATGAGTTATAGAAAAACTATCAAACAGAGGCATCAACAAGTCACCATTTGTATTTTATATTTTTCTCATATACTAAGAAGTTCAGAAGTAGACAGTCCAGGGATAGTGCAAGGATGTCGTCAAAGAACCAAGCTCCTTCTTTCTCTCTGCACAGCCATCCTCAGTATGTGAATGAGTTTTCATCCTCAGGGCTGCAAAATGGCTGCTGAACCTCCAGGCATCAATCCGTGTCCAGGGAGGGTAGCCTTTGTCTGGTGAAGCTCTGCCTTTTTCCCTGAGGAGAGAAGCTCGTCCCCTCCCTTCCTACCCCCAACCCCCGCCCCCACCATTTCTGCTTATGTCTTATTGGTCAGACTCTGTCGCATGGTCATACTTACCTGCAGGGGAAGCTGGGTAATTGAGGAATTCTTTTCCCAGCCTCTCTAGAGGAAAGCAGGGGGAAGGAGTTTGGAACAGATATTGAGTGAGCCAACCTATAGTGTTTCTCACACATAAGGTCAATGAAATCATAGCCCTGAAAGTCAAAGAACAGGAGACAGGAACCCAGGCAGGGGCCTGAGGGGCATGGCTGATGTGGCTAAACATCAGTGGATGATGAAGTGCTGACGGCCCTGGAGTTTCAGCTTTAAGGTATGAAAGTGAAGATTTCTCCAGAATTATTCAGTGCAAAGACCTGTGGTTTAGTGATTCCTCTTCTCTTCTCATCCGGTGAGGAACAGGAGTTGGAGTTAATTTCCCCAGGATTCAGGGGAAAGGTAGGCATAGATCCCACTATGGCTTGGGATGTGCCCTACCTCTCAGTTCACAGACTCCTCCAGGAAACCTGGGCTCCACCCTATGTCTGCATGGGGGACAGGGGTCCGAAACTGCTGGAGACTGAACAAATAACTGGGTGTGAGGGACATGAGCTTGACACACTACTCTCGCATTGAAGTGTGGGTGGGAGCTGAAAGGTCACCTTGCCAATAAATGACTGCATGTTCTGTTGAGGAGGAAACACACAGGGACTATTTTCACCCTTCTGGAAAGTGTGATTAGAAAATTCAAGGAGAAGGTCAAGGCACAAACAAGAACTGGCAGGAAGGAGGACCAAGCCCTGCTCAGAAGGCCTGGAGAGGCCCTGCCAGAGCCTTGGGTCAGGGCCTGTCCTCAGCCTTGGTCCCAACTGGCTTCCCTGTGGGTAAGGGACCCACCTGGGGATTCCCCATCATTCAAGCGCTCTACAGTGACCCGTTACTTGGCCCCTCCACTAGGGAATTTCCCAGAATGTTCCCACACCCCCAGAAGCCTCCTCCTTAGCCACCCCCAAGCTGCTTGTGGTTCCTGGTAGGGGTGGCATCAAGTAACCTCACAGGTGAGTGTGAACTGTGAACATTAGCAACTCAATTTGCACGAGGCGGGAAAATAGGGAAGATGAAATTGGAAAGTCAACCAGGCTGAGGCCTCACAGGAGATAAGTACCAGATATCATAAGATTTAAACAGACTTCAAAGGCAAGAGAGCATGGTGGGCACAGAGTCTGAAGCCAGACTGTCTCAGTTCAAGCACTGGTGCTGCAACTGACAAGCTGTGTGACCTTGAACAAGTTACTCAACTTCTCTGTACCTTAGGTTTTCCTCTTCTGTAAAATGTGGCTAATAATATTATCTACCACATAGGATTGTTGCAAAGATTAAATATAATGATAATTGTAATTATGTAATTGGGCACATGGTAGCACCCAATAAATGTTAGTTATTATTAAATCAAACTGGATTATTCTTTTAAAATTTTGGTTTCTACTAATCTTTCTCATATAAATTGAGTCTATGTACCTCTGCTCCCAACACACCTACCCCTTCCCAACAGTAAGAGGCTCTGGTTGGCTAATATACACAGGTAGTCAATTTAAAATCTGAAATATTTGAGCTGCAGAGGGCTTGGAGATCTTCTAATCCTGTGGTTTTCAACATTCACTGCACATTAGAATCCCCTGGGGAGCCCTTAACAGCCCAATGCCCAGGTGCACCCAGACGGATTAAATCAGAATCAGGCATCAATACTGTTAAAACTTTCCAGGGATCCCACTGATCCCAGCGTGTGACCAAGGCTGAGAATCATTGTGTTGGTCCAGTCTTCCTGTTTTAAAGTGAGGCAACTGGGGCTCAGAGTGGGAAAGGGAGTCACCGAGGGTCACCCAGCCAGGACAAGGACCAGGACCCCCGTCCACAGTTAACTGATGGAGCCCACCATTGTCACGTATTTCGGACCTCACTGTGCATCTGGGGAAGGTCTGGCCTCGAGTTAACCCTCTCACAGAGTAGCAGGACAGGAGATTCCCTCCCAACTCAGGTCAGGAGGCGATGATCAGCTCTGTGATTGGAAGAGTGTAACCAACTCAGGGTTCTTGTACTGTGTTTAAGGATCACCCAAAGCAAGACCCAGTTTTCTCTTGGAAGGCTACCGATCTCAGTGACCTTCAGAGACCCTAAGTCACGAAGTCTCTCAGGAGAAGCCATGGGTGTGTTAAAAGGAGCATAGGGCTGAGGATGGGGAAGCCCTGAGCCCAGCCCTGCTCTGCACCTACATGGTTATGGGGCTTTGGATCAATCACTCAGAGTTTCTGGCCCTCTGAGAAAGTAGGTGTCTTGAGGTGAATCTATAGCCCTTTGCCCTAGCAGCTGCTGCCACCAGCCTGTAATAATTTTGGGGGGTGTGCGCAATAGGTTTGTCCCAGGGTCTCAGTTGGCCTCATCTGTAAAGTAGGGATAGTAGCAGCTGGCCTTGCATAGCCACCTCAGAGGGTTACTGTGAGGAGCCTGAAGTGCCTGAATGAATTCCAAAAAGTAAAAAGCAGGTTACTTGGAAGCCCAAGGGCAGGCTCACCCCTCCCCCATCACAGGAGAAGACATGCGTGTTAGAAGCCAAAATTTACTTTCTAAACATTACTTTCCTTTTCCCCTTCAGTTCTTGGTTTCCAGCCCCCACTGGGAATTCAGGGGGAAATTAGAGGGGTGTGATCATGGTACCTCTGGGTCAAGAGCTGCTCCCATGGCCACCTTTGCCATCTGTCCCCGTGTGAGAGCCCCTTCCACAGCATGACGGCCCCAGGGAGGGTCAGAGTGGACCAAGCAGTGGCAGGTGGGGATGTGGAGGGATGAAAACCCCAGATCAGCCACTTCCTTCTGCGAGCGAAGTCAAACTCTTCCTCTGCTAAGTGTCTGGCTGGCGGCAGGTCCCCTGGGCTGGCAGTACTGCTTTCTCTGGGGCCCTGGCGGGAAGCAGTCTTGCTTCCCAAGGTAAAGACAAGTTTCTTGTTACAGTTGGTTATTTTCTACTTAGAGGCGGTGGCGGTTATGAATGCTCTCCTAGCGCTCTGGGATCTCCCAGGAGGGCGGGGAGAGGGAGAGGAGAAAGCCAGAGCTCAGCAGGGCTCGCTGAGGGAGGAAGAGCCCGCTGTCACTTCCCGAAAGCTGGGCCGGCCTCTAGGCGGAGAGAAGGTCAGAGCGATTGGTCCCTGCGGCCCGCCTACCCCACCCCTCCCTTCTGCCTCGGGGTTTGCCCAGGCTCTTTGGAGCACAGAACTTACAGTAAATGTTGTCACCAGTGGAAACTCTCAGAGGGGGTGAGGAAAAGGGCTAGAGGAAGGGGCCAGGACTCCCGGCCCCCAGTTCCCGTCTTACCAACACCCCCCGGTCTCATGTGTTGCTTTATCTTACCTTTTGGTAAAGAGGGGATGCCCTCTCTCTGGGATGTGCCCGGAAACAACCAAATGGTAAGATGAATGAGCCGGTCACACCCCGCAGAAGCGGCAGCCCACGCCCCTAACTCTATCATCATGGCTGTTGGTATCCCAACTCCCCCACCCCATTTTAGAGATGGGGGGTTTCTCTGTACCGACCTAGGCACATTTTCTAGCTCAGTGCCACATACAGGAAATGCCAGGGTGAGGCTGAGCACGCTCACACTTGTTCTGTACAAACGGATGGAATCTGGCTTGATGGATAAGGCCACATTCTCCTCTACCACTTAAAAAGAACCCCCAGGTGCATGGGTTAGGGCAATTGGCAGTGTAACTAGCTCTCATTAACCTGTAGCTCATGCTCCTGATGGATTATCGAAGGCAAATTTTAAATGTCAAGTTATCTCACATCTGCTCACTCCCCACTGTAATTCTGAGTCAACTTCTGGTCCAGCCGTTGATGTCATCAGGCAGCCAATCAACAAACACTTGAGTTCATACTCTACGCCAGGCACTTAATAAGTGCTTGAATAATTAAAATAAATTTATTACCATATTTAACATTAATATCTATTGTTTTCAAACTTGCCTGATCATCAGAATAATGGGGCACTTGTTAAAACTTCCGATTCCCAGAATTCACAGAAAATCCCAAACCCACTGAGTTCAAATCTTTAGATTTGAGGAAGGGCCTGGAACTATATTTTTATCAGGCCCTCAGATTAATTCTAATGATACAGCAAGTTTGGAAAATACTAACCTAAGTGAAACAGAACTAGAAAAATAAGATCTGGACTCCAAATATTAGGTCGCTTTTTGAACTGAAATGTAATTTATTTGCATCTCCAGTGCTATTTTTCCTTCCTCTGTGGGTACCAATGATTAGCCCAGAAGGTCTATTTGAGTCAAGGAATGTGAACCTTAAAATCACATTGGAAATGAAATTCCCCTGGGTTTTCTGAAGGTGGGATCGTTTTCCAGTAAATGCTAATTACCAGGGTGTCATTGTTGATTAATTAATGATGTGATCAGTAATTAGCACTCTTTACCCTGAGTTTTTCTGATTAGCATGTTATCTGATGGTTCCCTTAAGCAACAGGGGAAAGGTGGTTCTGGAAAAAAGGAAGCACAGGTGCTTGGGACACACCCAGAGTACTACAGAACAAGCTGCTGGAAGAGCAGAATGGTGTGGAATCGAACGCTGTGCTGGAGTTTGACTATTTACTATTTAGAAATACCCTAAACATTCTAGAATCTGGGTGAAGTAGACAATTAACCGTGGACTCCATTTGTAAGACTAAATGCAAATGGTAACGTTAGGAGAAGACACCGTATAACATAGAGAGGAAAAGACTGAAATTAGTTTAAGACGGTCTCACAAACTCTTTTTGATTTTTGCTGGGCTCTAGCCTCCCAGCCGGTTTCCCTCGACATATACTTGCCGCTCTCAACCCTCGTACACACTCACAGAGATCTATGCATGTACACGTGCACACAAAGGAGCACACATGCAAATTCACGCATGCCTTCAGACACACGTCTCTTAGTTGGGACCATATGAAACCGCCATTCTTATAGGTCAAAACAGACAAGTAGCAATTTCATATGGTTCAAGCTAAAAGCTATGCATATACATGCACAAATATACGTGTGCTATAGATGCACCCATCCACACACAGGACACATACAAATATATATGCACACGTGCACACTCGCATGTGCAGAAAAAAATCACCGATGCCCTTCTCCATGGCTGTGCTAGTGAAAATCTAACGCAGACTCCCGCTTCACAACGCCCCCCCGCCCCGCCCCCGCAATCTTGCAGAGCGCTGACATTAACCTGCAACGCCCATCCTTTCCGCTCGCAGGAGAGTGAAGACCTGGAGAAACAGAATGCAGCGCTGCGGAAGGAGATCAAACAGCTCACGGAGGAGGTGAAGTACTTCACGTCGGTGCTGAGCAGCCACGAGCCCCTGTGCTCCGTGCTGGCCCCCAGCGCGCCCTCGCCCCCCGAGGTGGTGTACAGCGCCCACGCCTTCCACCAGCCTCACGTCAGCTCCCCGCGCTTCCAGCCCTGAGCTCCCCGAGGGCGGGAGAGAGCGGAGCCCCCAGCCCCGGCTGCTCCCAGGCCTCGGGAGGGGCACGCAGACTGTGGCCAGCGGCCCTCGTCCCTCAGCGCCCTCTCTCGACCCGGAGACCCGGAGGCGGAGGCCTGGACCGGGATGGAACACAGGACGCAGCTGCTGGACGTGTGAACGGCCTCCCGAAGCGTGGCCAACCGCCCGGCAGCGTGGGCTGGACCTTCACGTGGGTGGGAGGCCGGATCCAGAGCTATGTCAAGCATAACGCCCAAGTCCCATGGCACAGAGGGAGGAGGGGTAGGGAAGGGTTATTTTTCTAAATAAATGTCTTAAAAGAAACCAGTCTGGCCAGGGCTTGAAACCTTAAGTTCTGTGGGGTTGGGGTCGTTATTGGTTCTTGGCCTCAGGAGCCCTTAAAGCTCCGGAGATTCAGCTAATATTGCTTCTTTTCCACGGCTTGTTAATCTACTTGGGAAGCTGGGTTTTCTCAAAGAATCTTCAATTCTCCTTCTAGGCATCTTCTTGATTTTCCTCCCCAAATCATCTCACTGTGACCTCTCACTTTCCATTCCTCATTGCATCATGCTTTCTAGATTGTCTAGCCGTTTCTAGGGTCCTTCTTTAGACAAGAGAAGGACCAGCGCCAGATGCTGTGGAGTGGGATGGTCATTCGAGTTGGTACTCTCATCTCCCACGACTACACTGACTCAGCCCCGGCCAGACGGCCAGCGCTGGAGGATGCTGTGTGCCAGGCCCCACGCAAGGAACTCCAGCAGCACAAGGAGCACCTCACGTGAAGGCGAGGGCTTTCCTCATGCTCTCGTGGGGCAACATGTGGTTCAGAGACACAGGCGCTGCGTGTCCTGCTGAGGACTCCACCTCCCCTGGGAAGCTGTGATAAAGCATACACGACTTTGCCGTCTCCACAGGCTGCCATTCTGAGCACGGTCTGAGGGCAGCAGTGGCTCAGATAACACAGGGCTACCTTCAGGGCTTCAAATCCACAAGTGCTGGCAGAGCTGAAACCAGTGTGCTCTGCTTCCCCTGCTCTGATGTCCAACTGCTCCTCAGAAATCCCCAGGCTAAGTGCCCGCTGGCCTTACCCACACCACTCCTCAAGAGCCGTGGCAGGGCCTTCCCACACACATGGCCCCTGCCGAGCCAGCTGGGGCCCAAAGCGACAGGGATCGCCACGGAAGGTGTCGGATGCAGCCCCTTCAGCAGCCTCCCCATCTCACCCCTTGGTCCTTCAGTGGGACTACCACTGCCTGCGGACCCCCTGCTGGTGGCCGTCTTGGTGAGCACAGGAGAAAGAGAGGAACAGGCCAGCGCCGCTGTGCCAGCACCTCCTCAGCCTGCCCACCAACAGCTCTGGTTGGCTTGAGGCAAGGTTTCAGCTCTAGACCTCCCCTGCCCAAGTGTCTCCTAACCCCTGGGATTATGCCGATGTTGTGCTAGTGTGATTACTAAACTCTGCAGAGGCCTGGAAAAGCTGTGTCCTAGCACGTGGGCATCTGACTTCCTTGCAGCCTAACTATGGGAGGAGTCCAGCCCACGAGCCTCTGAAGGCACACTGCCATCGTTGGGCTGCCCACCCCCGAAGCCAGTGCCTGTGGATGCCCAGAGTACGGGAAGTGGGCTCAGAGCCCTGTGGGAGACAGGCCAGAAGACCTTCCCCAAGGATCAGCATTGCTTCCAGTGCAGAATCCTGCATTTTAACCTTTCGTCTCCCAACAAAACTTGGTAAATGAGGCTCCCCTTCCAGTGCACGGACTCGGTGTAGACTTGGGTGTGTGATGAGGGGCTACAGCAAGGAGGTTCTCTCTCATCAGTTTCCTTAGGGCTTGGTTCCTGGTAGCTGATGCTCAGGGTAGCTCCTTCCCACCCCCGTTGTGACAGGCAAAGCAAAGAAGCCTATGGTCACTTCAGATGTGGCCTGCGTTGAATAGAATTCATTTTTCTTTCTTAGTCTTAGGAAGCGGAACTTTCCAGCTAGTTCTACCTGCACCAGGCCTCTCATGGGCCTCCTTCCAATCAGAGATGTTTCTCCCCCCACCCTGCTCTAGTGCTGTGATTTCCCCCCAGAAACCCCCGCAGAAGGCACATGACCAGTACTGAGCATCTTCAGATGACATTCAGAGCCAGAACCAGAAATGCAGAGCTCACATGCGCGGCTCGCATCTCTCGGAAGGACTTCTCTTCCCCTTTCATTCTCTACTTTCTAATGACCTGGGGCAGTTCCACTTCTCCTTTCTGATCAGTCTGACAGAGGCTATAGAAGTCTAGGGTGAGCGCCAAAGCTGACTTCGTTGCCACACAGGGAAATTGGAGGGGCAGCTGCAGATATGTCTGAACTTCCAGAACCTTGACCACGGATGTCGCACCATCCAGGTTCTGTCCCAGCCTCCTACCCATGACAGGGATAGTCCCCTCAGGCTGGTGGACCAGTGACACACAAATGCCTCCAGGGCCCAGGCAGGACTATAAATACATGAAACTCACCGGGAGCAGGACAGCTGGGAGTGGCAGGGAGTGTGGCAAACCGAGGAGTGAGTGCTTACCTGCCTAAAGCAGACAGCCGCCCCTCGGTTCTATCCCCTGCTGCCGTGGGCAGCACAGGAAGCACAGGGAGAAACAGCCCCCAGACTGCAGCCTATTCTCTTCTCGTCTCTCCCCCGGCTTCTCCTCAGCGGCCTCACGTGCATGTTGGTGGACATACCAGCTTACAAAACTGGTCCATCCACACTCCTCCCCCACAGCACCATCCCTGGGCCACCCCGTCAGGCCCAGGGGTGCACCTACCAGTGTCTGATCTACTCTGGCAAAGAGTTATCCAGGGAAGAGGACTACAGCTGCTGGAAGCCAGCTCAGGGGCACGGACAGGGGATTCCAATCTGCTGGGTATATGGAACTTGGTCTAAAGAGAACAGAGGGCTCTGGGTAGGCATGTCCCCTTGGTCCTCCGGACTACTGGCCCCATGAGAAGGGTGTCACAGGGGGAGGGGAGTCCCTGTAATGTGGGGAGTCCAGAGCAGGGGCCTCTTTTGCTCGGGTCTGAGGGTGGCCCTGCAGAGGTCTGCCAGTTTGTCACTCTGATCTAGGTTAACGATGTCTCCGTGGAAAGCCCAGGTGAGGGGAAGGCTCTGTGCAGCAAGAAATGGGCACATCGCTATCTATCAGTTTGACGTGGGGGTTCCTGGGGAATGTTTGTTTCCCCACCTGCCGTCTCACTGTTTATCTCCTACTCGCAGTGTTCTTCCCCAAGTTAGTGTCAAAACAAATGACAGGAAAGCCAGAATTTTTGTCTTCAGGTTGAGAAGTATGGGTGGGGAGAGAAAGGGAGGCAAATTCAACTCAAAGGTCATGGGGTTGCCATCTGCTGGACCCAGACTTCCCAGCAGTGTTTATTCATACCGCCAGCCAATGTCCCAGCTGCAGCTGTGGCTTCACAGTGAAGGAGCAGAGCCAGCTGGGGACCCCACTTCTCTTCAGGACAGACAGGCCGGCTCAATGTGCTGCCCTGGCCTCCTTCTCCCTCACAGGATTCAGTGCCCCCAAGCTGCTCAGGAATTCCAAGGGGGGAAAAGGATAGTCAGGTGAACTAAGACCAACACTAAGGTGAGAAAGATTGAATCATCTTTATCTCTGGCAGAGGGAATTGGCATTTTATGAGGTACCTAAGGAGAGTAATGCCTGGCCCAAAGGAACGATGCCTAATGGGGCATTTTAGTCTCGGCGGCCAGCGTGTATGTGATGGAATTCTTGCCATGTGGATGACAGGCTACCGCACTGGCCTTGTGTGGGTACCAGGCGACTGGGGGCTGGGGGCTGGAGAGGAATATAGACGTATCCCTCCTGAAAATCTTGTTTCTCAACTGCTTGATGTGTGATTTGACTTAATCTACTTCCAGGAAGATGGAATAAAAACTTGATCCTGGTTTAAACAATCTACCAGCAGGCAGAGATAAAGAGCCCCCTCTTAGAGGAGAAATTTACAGAGGCAAATTTCATTGCTGCTTAGGAAGTTTGTCTGCCTCCTTCTGGAAGATTCCTGGTGAGAGGTCAAGGTTAGGAGCAGTGGCAGAGACCGACAGTTGACCTCTCAATGCCATTCTCCCCTTTTCCCTTACTGCAGAACCCTCATTTTGTCTAGGAAGGCAGTGTGCCCAGCTAACAAGATTACATTTCCCAGACTCTCTTGCAACTAGGGATGGCCATGTGATGCAGGCCAATGAGATATAAGCAGAAATTGTTGGGTAGGGCTTATGGGAAAGCTCTTTAAAAGGTGGGGCCATCTCGGGACTTCCCTGGTGGTCCAGTGGCTAAAACTCCATGCTCCCAATGCAGAGGATCCAGGTTTGATCCCTGATCAGGGAACTAGATCCCACATGCATGCCGCAGCTAAGAGTTCCCAAGCTGCAACAAAGATCCTGCATGTCGCAACTAAGACCTGGCACAGCCTAAATAAATAAATAAATATTAAGTAAAAAAAAAAGGTGGGGCCATCTCAATTGGCACATGCCTTTCTCCTTTCTGGAAGGCGGGTGCAATGTAGGAGGTGGAGCAACCATTTTAGGACCATGAGACAAGCATGTATACAAAGGAGGAAAAGAGATTCCAGATCCCTGGTAATACTGAAGAAATGTGATGATACAAACTCTGGAAGGCCTGTCTCTGGGTTTCTTTTAATTGAAAGTGGATAAGAGTTTATTTGAGCCCAGAGATAAACTCACGCACATATGGTCACCTTATCTTTGACAAAGGAGGCAGAAATGTACAGTGGAGAAAGGACAGCCTATTCAATAAGTGGTGCTGGGAAAACTGGACAGGTACATGTAAAAGTATGAGATTAGATCACTCCCTAACACCATACACAAAAATAAGCTCAAAATGGATTAAAGACCTAAATGTAAGGCCAGAAACTATCAAACTCTTAGAGGAAAACATAGGCAGAACACTCTATGACATAAATCATAGCAAGATCCTTTTTGACCCACCTCCTAGAGAAATGGAAATAAAAACAAAAGTAAACAAATGGGACCTAATGAAACTTAAAAGCTTTTGCGCAGCAAAGGAAACCATAAAGAAGACCAAAAGACAACCCTCAGAATGGGAGAAAATATTTGCAAATGAAGCAACTGACAAAGGATTAATCTCCAAAATTTATAAGCAGCTCATGCAGCTTAATAACAAAAGAACAAACAACCCAATCCAAAAATGGGCAGAAGACCTAAATAGACATTTCTCCAAAGAAGATATACAGAGTGCCAACAAACACATGAAAGAATGCTCAACATCACTAATCATTAGAGAAATGCAAATCAAAACTACAATGAGATATCATCTCACACCAGTCAGAATGGCCATCATCAAAAAATCTAGAAACAATAAATGCTGGAGAGGGTGTGGAGAAAAGGGAACCCTCTTACACTGTTGGTGGGAATGTAAATTGATACAGCCACTGTGGAGAACAGTATGGAGGTTCCTTAAAAAGCTACAAATAGAACTACCATATGACCCAGCAATCCCACTACTGGGCATATACCCTGAGAAAACCATAATTCAAAAAGAGTCATGTACCAAAATGTTCATTGCAGCTCTATTTACAATAGCCCAGAGATGGAAACAACCTAAGTGTCCATCATCGGATGAATGGATAAAGAAGATGTGGCACATGTATACAATGGAATATTACTCAGCCATAAAAAGAGACGAAATTGAGCTATTTGTAGTGAGGTGGATAGACCTAGAGTCTGTCATACAGAGTGAAGTAAGTCAGAAAGAGAGAGACAAATACCGTATGCTAACACATATATATGGAATTTAAGAAAAAAAAATGTCATGAAAAACCTAGGGGTGAAACAGGAATAAAGACACAGACTTACTAGAGAATGGACTTGAGGCTATGGGGAGGGGGAAGGGTAAACGGTGACAAAGCAATAAAGAGGCATGGACATGTATACACTACCAAACGTAAGGTAGATAGCTAGTGGGAAGCAGCCGCATAGCACAGGGAGATCAGCTCGGTGCTTTGTGACCGCCTGGAGGGGTGGGATAGGGAGGGTGGGAGGGAGGGTGACGCAAGCAGGAAGAGATATGGGAACATATGTATATATATAACTGATTCATTTTGTTGTGAAGCTGAAACTAACATACCATTGTAAAGCAATTATGCTCCAATAAAGATGTTTAAAAAAAAAAAAAGTTTATTTGGTTAAGCCACTATGCATAGCAGTATTAAATGCCGCTTACCTTAGTCTGTCTAATGCAGGAGCCAAGAGAAGCAAACAACCAAACAAGGAATTTAAACCATTACCCCAAGTCAGTGGTGCTCAACTCAGGGTGATATTGTCCCTCGAGGGATATTGGGCAATGTCTGGAGACAGTTTTTGTTGTTACAACTTGGGAGACAAGTGTTACTGGCATCTAGTAGGTAGAGGACAGGGATACTGCTAAACATTCTACAATGCACAGGACAGATGCCACAACAAAGACTTATCCAGTCCCAAGTGTCAGTAGAGCCAAGGTTGAGAAACCCCACAGCTAGGGAATTCCCCGGCGGTCTAGTGCTTTGGACTCGGCATTTTCACTGCCGAGAGCACGGGTTCAATCCCTGGTCGGGGAACTAAGATCCCACAAGCCTCACAGCGTGGCCAAAAAAAAAAAAAAAAAAGAGAGAGAAACCCTGCAGCTAGCACTGTGCTTCCAGAGCACTAGACCTTAGCCTACTAACCTGCCCTGGCACCCTTGTCCATCCCTCTTCTCTTGGAAGCAAACCCTGTATACTGGCCAGGCTGAAAAATTCATGTCCCTGACCATATCTTGCATTTTCCTTTCGCTAAGGCTTTGCTCATGTGCTGTTTCCTTTGCCTAGAATCCCTCTATCATCTCTTCAGTCAGTCTTTAAGTGAGTCTTCATTTTTAATAAGATTCCCTGTTGTTTCCCATATAAGTAGCATGAGGTGAATCTGATCGAAATGGCATGAGATGCATGACTTTACTGTGCCACCTTAGTTTTTTGAAATTCTACCTGTTTTTCAAAGTTCAACTCGATCACCACAGGGCCTGCCGGGAATGCAAGATGATTTTAAATGATACTCGGATAAAACTTATTTACTTTAGTCAGTATATATATTTTTTCCAATAAGGTTAGAGGTTTTCCATTTCTTATAATGATACACATCTTCCTTTACAAATAAATTTACTTTCATAATAAAGTGAAATGATTTAAAGAAACATGCTAAAAACTACAGTCGATTAGGAAACATCACTTGTTAATGTACACAGTATGTAAATATTTGCTCTGTTTTCTGTGTTGTTGCTTTTTAATGTGCATTGAAGACAAGGACGAAAGGGGTAAAAGAGAGATGAATAAAACTTCCATGTTGACCAAAACCAACTCTCTCTCTCTTTCTCTCTAGATATCCATATCTATATATGGATATATATAGATTAGATAGATAGATTTAGATTTTTAAAGCCGGGAAATATAAGGTATAAATACTAAAGTTTGGAAGCCCAGCAGCATCTCTGAAATTTCCCCTTTCTGTTTTCTCTAGAGAAACATACAAGTCTGAAAAGTGAAAAACAACATATCTCATTTCCCCATCTGGAGGCATTTCCAGACGATCTTGCTATGGTGCAGTCATAGATCAGCTGTGGAGATTGGCTCTTCAGAGCTGTGCATTGGAGCAGTGAAATTAGGTTAAGAGTCTCATCCGTATCAAGTCCCGCCCCATCCCTATTAGTGCATCTTCTCTGAGTGAAGTCAGCATTATTCATATCAAATGCTTATCAACTGCCCATTGGCACAGGGCATGTTTGGGGTGTAATAGTTACTCCAGGTGACTATTAAGGTGAAGACCCAAATCCTTGATGGGACCCTGGACATCTTACATCCTCTACCCTCCAACTCATCTCACACCACCCTCATCTCCTCTGTACTGGCCTCTGTCCCTTTCCCCAGTTCTCTGTCCTCCCTCCAACTTCAGAGTCTTACTCATGCTGTTCAGTGTCAACTGACCGCTCTTCATCCTGTACTGCCCCTTCATCTAGTTACCTCCTACCTTTTCTTCAAATATCGGTTTAGGGAAGTTTTGCCTGATTCCTCAGCTAGATCCGATTCCAGCTATCACATGGTTTCATAGCACCACACACACTTCCTTCATAGCCATTAACAGATTGAAATTTCACACATATCTGTGTGGTTATTTGGCTAACATTTGTCTCCATTCCTAGACCATGAGGTTCTATGAGGGCAGAACCTTGCAAAAGTTTTGCTCACCTTTGTATTCTCAGCCCCATGCACAGTAGCAAAGAGCCTGCCACACAGTAGCAACTCAATAAATATTTGTTGGCTGAATGAGTGAGAGAATGGATGGATGGATGGATGGATGGATGGATGGATGGATGGATGGGTGGATGGATGAAGCACAGTGCCTGCCTTTTAGGAATGTATAATCCAAGACAATTCTTATTCTGACAGTGGAATACGAGCAACAAAATTACCATTCGACCAACAACATATGGAGAGTAAGCAACATTCAGATCTTTTAAGAGCAGGAATCAAGGGAAGGGACTCATTCCTGCAGAGATGGTAGAAACTGGGGACAGGAGCCCTAGATGGGGCCACAGGAGACATAGGTGAGCTGTGTCTCTTGAGTCACACTGTCGTCTAGCTTTTAGTCTTGTTTCTAGATGTCACCAATCAGAGGCAAGGATCAAGATCAAAGTAAAAGCAAGTCAGAGTCCTAAACAGGACTCTCTAAAAGGACGTTTGTGTCTGTCTACCCTCATCAGCCTCTGTTCTATTCCTCAAAGTCCTGTTTCCATGATAATGTACAATGGAAGTTCGCCTGCCTCCCTGTCCAGCTGGCTCTCCATGCCCTCACCCCCTATACACGTGTGTGTGTGTGTGCGCACACACACACACACACACACACATACACACTTCCTCTCTATAAACCAGTCCTCTGACCCAGAAAGAAAGAAGACACATTCTTAAGCAACCTCTTCAATTGGAGCCTCAAATATGACTGCAAATACGTTGGTTTCTCCTGAGAGATAATGATAAAGACAAGACATCCACCCATATCATGGACAAAGCCACCAGTGGCGACTAATGGTGGACAGTCAAATGGCTGTCTAAATAGGCCATTCATAACCTATGAGCAAAGGCAGAGACTGTCTCTGTCTTGGTTACTTCTATATCCCTAGTGCCCAGCAAAGGAGACACAATATTTGTTTGTTCGATAAATGAAGGAAGGGAAGAAGGAAGGACTTCTTATAGTCTTTTTTTTAAAAAATTAATTAATTAATTAATTTATGGCTGCGTTGGGTCTTCTTTGCTGTGCACGGGCTTTCTCTAGTTGCGGTGAGCGAGCGCTACTCTTCGTTGTGATGCGCAGGTTTCTCACTGTGGTGGCTTCTCTTCTTGCAGAGCATGGGCTCTAGGCACATGGGCTCAGTAGTTGTGGCTCGCAGGCTCTAGAGTGCAGGCTCAGTAGTTGTGTGCATGGTGGAATCTTCCCGGACCAGGGCTTGAACTCGTGTCCCCTGCATTGGCAGGAGGATTCTTAACCACTGCGCCACCAGGGAAGTCCACATCTTACAGTCTTAAGGCTTGTCTACTTCAGGTTAAAGTTACGTATAGCCCCCTCAGATGCTGTCCCATTGTTTATCCCCAGGGGTGAGAAGAACAAAGCTGTAGGAACCTGAAATCCTGAGGATCCAGGCTGACTGGGCTGATCCGGTGGCCTCCAGGAAGTTTATTAGGATGGGGATCTAGTTCTGTCTGGGTCTAACACCTGGGGGCTGAAGACAGGGTGTCATTTGAGCTGTGACCTAGAACTGAGATGCAGGTGCTTAGAAGGGTCATTTTTCACCACCCAGAATCCATGCCTCCTTCTTTTGGTAAAGCACCCTAATTTCCTTTTCAAGAGCTGCCTCTTTCCCATGTGTAGAGCTGTCAGTCAGGTGCCTTGCCTCATCTGTCCAAGGTGTAATCATGTGACCCAGGCTGGTCCAATCAGACTCTGTCTTTGGAATGACTCTTGAGCAGAGCAAAGGCAAGACCCAAAAGAGGGAGGGAGCCTTCCACTCCCATTGTGAACCCTGACTAGAGAATTCTACGGTAGAGAACTATCCTGAGCCCTGCCTTATTTTGAGCCTTTTCTTCGGCATTCCTTTGGATTCTGTGAGCCACACCATCTCCTTCCAACAAATTCACTTCCTCCTTAAATCAGCCAGAGTCACTTTCTATTAAGAAACCCCAAACTCAGGAATGATGACTCATACCTGGGTTTCCCAGGAAGGCAGGGGGCACTGGATCCTAATTCTCAGGGGCCAACAGGAGTAGACTGTATTCTGAGAGGGTTCTGGGATGCCCTGTGCCCCAAGAGACGTGGGCGTTCAGCCATCCCTGCACCATCCCTCCATCCCTGGAGTGCCTGACCTGAATAAGACCCATCAATGCCTCTGGCAAGAACCAAAGGCTCTAATTTGAAAACCATCCCTGAGATGGACTTTGCAACTCAGCCTCCAGGCTGCACTCTCCATCCCCCTTAGTTGATTCTGTGTGGAGTCCAGCCAACCTGCTCAGGGGCAATATTCAAAATTCAGGCCAGGCACTGGCCAATCAGATTGGATGTTGATGCTAGAGCAGAGTGGCGTGTACTCTGCACTGCAGCAGGGAGCAGCACGAGGGCAGGGGTTATTGACCAGTGAGAATGTAAATATGTTAACACTTTAACAACTGGTTCAGCTGCACTGGGCGCACACCACCTGGGTATCAGCTCGGCGCCTACAGGACCGGGAACACCTCTGAGGGAGAACTCTCTCCAGTGTGTATAATTCTGCTCTCCCCTGGGAGTTCCCTGGTGGTCCAATGGTTAGGACCGGGTGCTTCCACTGCAGGGAGCCCGGGTTCGATCCCTGATCAGGGAACTTAGATCCCACAAGCCCCGTGTCAGGGCCAGAAAAAAAGAAAAAATTCTGCTCTTCACTCCGTTTGCACACCCCACCTCTGACCTGTCCCTACCTAGTCCAGGGCTTTGCATTTGCCAGAGCAGGTGGTTAGCATACATTTGTAAATAAAAAATAAAAATCCCAGGGTAGAAGAAAGAAAATGATGAGAAAGAAAAGGGGTAGAAGGAGGGAAGGAAGGGGAAAAGTTGAGTCTGTTCTAGGAAAATCACACTGGACCTTCCCCCTGCCTTCCCACTCCCTCAACCCAAAATGTTTATCTGTGTGCTTATTTGAAATAAGCATGAGGGGTGCTCTTGAAAGAGGAAAAGAGGCACGAAATAAGAGGGATAAAAGAGTAAGGGGACTATGCTGTTTAATTTTCTTGCTGGGGGCAGGGATGATAGTTGCTGCCACTTATCAAACATTTACCTTATTTTCTGTTCACTATTATTTTAGGAACTATTATTATCCCCATTTTACAGATAAAGAAACAGACTCAAAAGAGGTTAAGTGGTTTGCCCAAGGTTACACAGCTATGTGCAGATATGGGACTCAAACTTGCCCCTGTTGCCTCCGAAGCTGGAGCTATATACCAAGCTTGAGCGCACGTGAGGGAATTTCTCAAGTCCCAGGTTACAGGCAGGATTATGGGGAGAGCAGCCTTGAGTTGGTGCTGCCACCTAGTGAAAAGGCAGAGAACTGTGGAGACAAACCCCCTCCTTCCTTCTCTTTCCTGGATCCATCCTCACTTTCCAGCTTGAGAGAGACCTGGAGAGTTTGCATTCTACCTCTAGCAGCCAACCATTTCTGTGTTTCTGGGATACAGAGAACTGACCTCTAGATGCAAGCTGGTGCCTCATCAGGCTTCAGCATAGCGCTGTAGAAACGTCTTTTGAATAAATGAATGGCCGGGGATGCAAATCTCTACAGGTCTGGGGATCAACCTGGTCTCCATCGAAAACATCTGAAGACACTTTACTGTGAAGATCCGGCTTGATCACATCCTGGTCTAGGGACAAGACTTCTGCCTCATTGTGAGTCCTGCACAATCCGTCTCATTGAGCACCTTCTACTCCTCGGGCCCATGTTCATGCAGCACGTTTAATTTCATCCGACACTCCAAGAGATCAACGTGGCAGGCCCAAGTTCACAGGGCAGGGACTGGAACCCAGATCCTGGGACTCCAAGTGCAGTGTTTTTCCTGCTCCACCACTCTGCCCTGCCACCCAGCTTCCCACCAATTCGACTCACCCCCCGAAACCTTGTTTTTGTCAGCCTAGTCATCCAGACGTGATGACTCAAAGAGCTGTGGGGCACACCGCCAGGGCGAGGAGGCCTGTGTCAGCACAGCGGCTTTCCTGACCTTTAAGGTAGCAGGGAGTTACCTCAACCTGAAACGTGGGGCTGACAAGCGATTTCGGTCTCGACCGTAATAGGACATCATAGCTGGGCAGATAAGCAGAAGCAATTCCCGCTCCCTGCGCTTCCCACGGCTCTTTCTGGGTCTTCACCCAAACCCAAAGTCACCTGAAACATGAAAGCCAGAAGCTAAGTTTTCCTTTGAGACCCGGTTCTTGGAATCTTGTTGGAAATGGAGAGAGAATAAAGGGTCACCTTCTAGAAGGCAGGAATGGTTTCACGAAACGTGCTTCACTCTGCCCAAAATTAATCCAGTCACTTCTCTGTTTAGTCCTCCAAGGTTGCCTCCAAAGTGCATCATTTGTGTCAGCAAATCCACTTAACATTTGGGCTATATAAACTGGTTGCCCGTAGTGATGAAATAAATGTAACAGAAGAGTCAGCATCTAACGCTGTGTATCTAGTGAGGGCAGATATTAGGTGGAATACTCCAAAGTAGACTTTTTTTTTACCTGAAATATCTGATTACCCATCGAAACCAGTGATTTTGATCTCAGAGAGACAGCAGTGAGCGGTCCTGAAGAGAGATCTCAGTTCCCTGCCCAGGAATTGAACGTGGGTAGCCTGGATGAAAACCAGGAATCCTAGCCACTAGACCACCAGGCACTAGAGGCTAGAAGCAAAATTCCCCTGGCTCTTAGCCCCACTGAAAGCAAGAATGTTTCAAGGAAGCAAAAACTCTACAAACAGGTACA
This sequence comes from Orcinus orca, assembly GCF_937001465.1. NCBI lineage: Eukaryota > Metazoa > Chordata > Mammalia > Artiodactyla > Delphinidae > Orcinus > Orcinus orca. The sequence continues at coordinate 174,639,637 of NC_064560.1, forward strand.
AAGTTTATTATTAGAGACACAGAATAACATGTGGGAGAGCACACAAAGAAGCAGTTTATTTAAGACAGAAGCAAAGGAGAAATACACACCTGGAGAGAAAGGGTATGGGCGTCCTCTCTAATGAGGAGTAGCACAGTAAAGAGGTGTTTTAGGGCTTCCCTGGTGGCACAGTGGTTGAGAGTTCACCTGCTGATGCAGGGGACATGGGTTCGTGCCCCGGTCTGGGAAGATCCCACATGCTGAGGAGCGGCTGGGCCCGTGAGCCATGGCCGCTGAGCCTGCGCTCCGCAACCGGAGAGGCCACAACGGTGAGAGGCCCGTGTACCGCAAAAAAAAAGTGGTGATTTAAATCACTTACATAGGACGGTTCTTCTGGGTCTTTGTTCACCTTTGGAGAATCATCTTGCTGCTTTTCTCACAACTGCCCTGCCCTAGGACCCTCCCCAATGTGCATGTGCAACTTTTTGTTAAGATGGATCCCACTGCACAGGCCCGTGGGTGCATGTCCACACTCACTATGGGGTGGCGCCCCTCCCTTTCTGACCCCCAAGGAGCCTTCCTGTGCCTGTGCAGACACGGGCGTTTTCCTTGACCTCAGGAGTGGTCATCTTATCTCTTTACTCCAACAGAGCTCAGCTTCTGCCACTAGCTTTGTCCTTGGAGTGTCTGGGGGAGAACAGAGCTTCAATTTTACTCCACTTGACAAACACCAGCTGTCCAGCCCAGGGGCCCATCTATCTCCTACCTCAATGTCTTACATTTGGGGGCCATCGGACTGCTTTGAAGAGCTGATGAAAACTAGGCATTCCCCCTTCCCTTTACCAAATATATAGGTACTCACCAAATCTGTATTATACGATTTCAGGGGTTGATAGACTCTTGAAATCTATTTGTAGACCCACCGGCCAAGATAAAAACAATTCATCAGTTGACACAGCAAGCACCTAAGATTCAAGAAACTCAGCTGCCGGTAGACAGTGTGGTCCAGGGCAGGGAGTGTTCAACTGGCAATCAAAAGTTCTCATCTGTTGTCACTCTTTAGTGAGCCAGGACAGCCTCATACTTGCGAGAAGTAAACTTACTTGACATGAAGCAGAATGTTTGACTCAAGGGCCATTTGGATCTGGCAACTCTAATACAATGTGTCATAAATTGTGAGAAGGAAGGAGTTGGGGTGAGAATGGAATGAGGTTCAGGGATGGAAGGAAGACGTATGTTAAGTATTTTGCTTGATAATTTTATAATGATTGGAAGCTTAATAGTTTTTAAAATAGTATATAAGAATGTCCCTTTGACACAATGCTCTTGTGCTAAAACAGCCATGTCAAGTGCCTTCCAAGTACAGTGAATGAAAGATTAGGACAACCTTTGTGAGACAGGTGGCTGTTCATAGAATCCAATTACAAGGGCAGAAGAACCCCAGACTTTGTTCCTGTGGTTTAAGGTATTTATTACATCCAAAGTACAAATTCTCCCAGTAAGAGTAATACTTTGGGGCTTCCCTGGTGGCACAGTGGTTGAGAGTCTGCCTGCTAATGCAGGGGACGAAGGTTCGAGCCCTGGTCTGGGAGGATCCCACATGCCGCGGAGCGGCTGAGCCCATGAGCCACAACTGCTGAGCCTGCGCGTCTGGAGCCTGTGCTCCGCAACAGGAGAGGCCACGATGGTGAGAGGCCCGCGCACCGCGATGAAGAGTGGCCCCTGCTTGCCACAACTAGAGAAAGCCCTCGCACAGAAACAAAGACCCAACACAGCAAAAATAAATAAATTAATTAATAAACTCCTTCCCCCAACATCTTCTAAAAAAAAAAAAAAAAGAGTAATACTTTGTCTTATCAGCCATTTACACTGTAGGCAGGATTTTTGCCTCTTCCTTCACTGAAGGTCTTTTGTTTTTTGAATTACAGGAGGTTAGAGAGGGCATAAGAATGCTAGAGATTGGAGGCAGTGGTATAGGAGGGCGCTAAAGGCATTGAAACCGAATTGAACATGTCATGATTTCTATCAGGATTGATCCTGATTTCAATTGAGACTCATTTGATTGAGTTGATTGAATCGCTTGCCTCAAGGACAAATTCTGGCCATCTAAATATTAGTCCCGGTTCTTACTCCAACTTCAGTAAGTGTCCTGATTCGAGATTTTATGTAATCAACATATCTTTATGCTTCACAGCGAAAGACACTGCTGTTACTGCTCTGTGTGTATGTGTGTGTGTGTGTGTGTGTGTGTGTGTGCGCGTGTGGCTTGAGACACCCAAATAACTGGAGACGTGGCTCAATCTCTTCGGTGCTGAGTTACATTTCCACAGAGGGATCCCCCATTTTTGACAGTTGGTGACATGACCCACCCAGCCCACCTGTCGATGCCTCTTACCCCAGAGCAGACACTTCTGCCCCCTCCTTCCTCCCTTGCCAGGTCCCCCAGCTGCCCCTCTGCTTCTACCTTTGCTCCCCTGTCTACTCCCCATATGGCAGCCAGAGTGATCCTTTTTCAGTGCAAGTTGACCACCTCAGTCATCTACTTAAAACCCTCTCCTAGCTTCTTACCTCAGCCAAAGCCCAAGTCCTCCCCAGAGCCCACAAAACCCCATGCAAAGTGGCCCCCACTTACCTAACTGACCATCTGTCCTCCACTCTCGCTTTCAGTCTCTCTGCTCCAGCCACACCCAAGGGGAGACTGAGTCCGGGCTCCTGTGCCAGGGAGGCTGCAGGGGATGGAAACAGGGTTTGTGAGTAGTTTCATGTTGTGGTTACCTGATTCACAGAAAGAGGGGCTGTGCCAACAGTGAAACGACGTGACACAGCTATTGTCACTGTATGAGTCTGGTGGCTGTTTTCCATCTGAGTTTATACCCATTCCTCTAACTCGGTATTTCCCACACTGTAGTCACCCACATACCAGCACCACCATTTCTGCAGCATCCATGAACTCTCTTCACTATGACTTCATTTTTTTTAAAATTGAAGTACAGTTGATTTACCATGTTGTGTTAATTTCTGCTGTACAGCAAAGTGATTCAGTTATACATATATATACATTCTTTTTTTAATATTCTTTTCCATTATGGTTTATCATAGGATATTAAATACAGTTCTCTGTGTTATACAGTAGGACCTTGTTGTTTATCCATTCTATATATAATAGCTTACATCTGCTGACCCCAACCTCCCACTCCATCCCTCCCGCAACCCCCTCCCCCTTGGCAACCACAAGTCTGTTCTATGTCCCTGAGTCTCTTTCTGTTTTGTAGATTGGTTCATTTGTATCATATTTTAGATTCCACGTATAAGTGATATCATATGGTATTTGTCTTTCTCCTCCTGACTTACTTCACTTAGTATAATATCTAGTGCATCCATGTTGCTGCAACTGGCATTATTTCTTTCTTTTTTGTGGCTGAGTAGTATTCTATTATATAATATATATGTACCATGTCTTCTTTATCCATTCATCTGTTGCTTCCATGTCTTGGTTATTGTAAATAGTGCTGCTAAGAGCATAGGGGTGCATGTATCTTTTTGAATTAGAGTTTTGTCTGGATATATGCCCAGGATGGGATTGCAGGATCATACGGTAACTCTATTTTTAGTTTTCTGAGGAACCTCCACACTGTTTTCCACAGTGGCTGCACCAATTTACATTCCCACCAACAGTGTAAGAGGGTTCCCTCTCCTCCACATCCTCTACAGCATTTGTTAGTTGCAGACTTTTTAACAATGGCCATTCTGGTGTGAAGTGGTACCTCATCGTAGTTTTGATTTGCATTTCTCTAATAATTAGTGATATTGAGCATCTTTTCATGTGCCTATTGGCCATTTGTATTTCTTCTTTGGAGAAATGTCTATTTAGGTCTTCTGCCCATTTTTTGACTGGGTTGTTTGTTTTTTTGTTGTTGAGTTGTATGAGCTGTTGGTATGTTTGGGAAATTAAGCTCTTGCTGGTCGGATTGTTTGCAAATATTTTCTCCCATTCTGTAGGTTGTCTTTTCATTTTGTTTATGGTTTCCTTTACTGTGCAAAAGCTTGTAAGTTTAATTAGATCCCATTTGTTTATTTTTGTTTTTATTAGGAGACTGACCTAAGAAAACATTGGTACGATTTATGTCAGAATGTTTTGCCTTTGATCTCTTTTAGGAGATTTATGGTGTCGTGTCTTATGTTTAAGTCTTTAAGCCATTTTGAGTTTATTTTTGTGTATGGTGAGAGGGTGTGTTCTAATTTCACTGATTTACATGTGGCTGTCCAGCTTTCCCAACACCACTTCCTGAAGAGACTGTGTGACTTCATTTTTTAAATCACCTTACTTTCATTACTTGAATACGTGGATTTGAAAAGGGAGCTAGCAGATAAGGGAGAACAACAAGAAACGTGAGAGCAGCCTGAAGAAGGAGGAGCTGCCTGCGGTGCAGGCGGAGAGGGGCTGGGAGGGGGAGGCAGGTCCCAGGGGCTGAGCAGAGGGGAGGAGGAAGGGGCAGGGGAGAGGCCGCAGGACCCTGGGAGGAGGGCAGGAGGAAGGTGCAGCATGGGACTGAAAGCTGGGCTTGGGAGGCTGTGGAGGTGAAGCTGAGGGACCCTGAGGTGGGGATGGATTTTGGGGTGCTGCTGTGGGGGATCGGGGAGCTGCGCTGGGGGTGAGACAGGGCGGAGGCCACGGGGGGCCTGAGGAGGGCGTGGAGGAGAGGAGGGGGCTGCAGGGGGAGCTGGCAGGGGAGGGGGTGAGACAAAAGCAGGCTGAGGAAGGGTCTGCTGGAAGTGGGGCACAACGAAGGTGGCCCTGAAGAGTTAAGGGAGGAAGGCTGGGGGACGCGGAGGAGAAAACGGAGGTTGAGGGATCACACTGGGGTGAGCCAGAAACGGGCTTGGAAGAAGGGCAGTGATGGGGAGAGACGGCGCTGGGTGTCCCCCTTCCCGGATGGGCCTGGCTGTCCTCCTGGGACTGGACAGTGAGTGTGTTGGGCTCGGCTGGGCGGCAGCCGTTTTGTTGCTCACGTCTGAAATGGGCTCACAAACCCCTGGTATGGGGACCCCTACTCTAAAGGAGGTCCATCAGGGAGCTTGTGGGCCAGAAACCCATTTGTGCTCTCCTGCTGGGCAGATAAAGGAGGTCTTGGGAGCACCGGGGACTAAAGCATGTTAAAGAATGAGAAAGAAGTGGGGGAGGACCAGAAAGATAACAGGGAAGTGTTATTCCAACAGCAAAGACACGAAGCTGTGTTTGGATTCTAGAGTCATCATTATTGTGCATGAGAAATTGACACAGGCAGCCTCAGGTGTGGCTGTGATCTTGAGTCGTTACTCTGGAGAGTGTGATGGTGTTTATTAGGAGATGCTTCCAAGCACCAAGAAGAGGGGAACTAGCTACCTCACCTCTAAAGGCCCCCGATTCTCAATTCATATGAGTTAACGGCCATGGAAGGCACTGCTGGTTTTATCTCCTGGTTTCACCCCCTCTCTTTATGGGTACTGTCCTCCTCGACTCCATTGTGGCCCCCGTGGAGCTGGCTCCCTTGCCCCCATGGTTATGGTTGATGGGTCTTGGGATGGGCATCTGGGAGTTCGTGTTTAGGACAGAAAATCAGGACAGGCTTTCTCAGGCAGCTGAAGATGTCAAGAGGTGGAACTCCAGCTGGAAAAACCTAGTCTTCAGGAAGAGAGACAAAGAAAGCTGACATGCAGGATGCTATGAACTGTTTGTGTCCCCAAAATTTATATACTGAAACCTAACCCCCCAAATGTGATGGTGTTAGGTGGTGTGGCCTTCCGAGGTGACTGGATCATGAGGGTGTGCCCCCACGAATGGGATCAGTGCCCTTATAAAAAAAAGTCCCCGGAGAGCTCCCTCACCCCTTCTCCAGGCAGGAACATGGTAAGAGAAGCCTCCTAGGAAAAGGAAGGGGGCCTCACCAGACATGGAATCTGCCGGCACCTAGAACCTGGGACATCCCAGCCTGTACAACTGTGAGAAATAAATTTCTGTCATGTAGAAGGTATTTTGCTTACAGCAGCTCAGGGGGACTGAGACACAGGGAGACTCAGAGAAGGAAAGAGTCCTGAGCGCCGTCCAGCCCTTGGTTGGGGCGTTCCCAGAGCGTCAGCCGTGCTCTGCCCCTTCTGCCACTTGACTGGTCACATCCTCCTTGAAGTCTGTGAGCTCCCCCAGCGCCCTCGAAACACACTCTCTTTGCACCTAAGCTGGTTCAAGTTGGGCATCTGTCCTTTGCAGTCAATGCAACGATAAAAGGAAAGGGTGACTGAAAAAAGTGGGGTGCAGTCAGCATTCTTGGTCTCCCCATTTGAGACACCAGGAAGTACTTTCAAGGCTGCTCAGAGCTCAGGGCAGCTGACGGCATCAACCGCAGGGACCTCACCCAGCTATTGACTTGGGAGAACTTAAGGGAATCCATAAATCCTTGGGTTTCATTTTGGACTTGCCTGTTTCTTTCTCATTAATCTATTTATTCACAGAATTAAGGTGAACCTGAGCCAAGTGTCCCGCCCTGAAGTCTCAAGGGGGTGTGAAGCCAAAAAGTGAAAGATGAAAGGATTTACTTTCCGTACGATTTGATTATTGGATTTTCATGGGAATCACGCTCTGAATTTAGAGCAACTTCTGTGGCCTCTGGACCTTGCAGTGGCTGCAGCAGCTGCAGGAAGGGGTGGAAGGCACAATAAGGAAGCAGGAGAGAGAAACAACTCAGGGCAGGGTGGCGGTGGGCAGGGGGTGATAATACAGGGCACTTTTCCTTTATAACTTGTCTCTCTGAGAGATTTCCAGGAGGAGGCTGTTCCTCTCCCTCCAAGGACATCATCCTGAGTCCTCCCTCTGCCTCTCCTTCCCCATCCAATCCCGTCCAGCCCTCGCTATCAATGCCCACTGCTCCTCATCCTCTCCTCATTACCCGTGTTCAGTTCACAAACTCCATTCTTACCTGGGTGACCACAGCAGCCTCCTGAGAGGTCCCTCTGTCCCCTCACTCACCCCCACCCCCGACCCCAACTGGGTTCTCCAGGAAGTCACCAGAGCAACCTCTCCCAGTCTGATGATGTCCCTCATCTGCTCGAAACCCCTCAGTGCCTCCCCTTTGCTCTCAGGATAAAGTGAAAAGCCCTTGATGGTTCCTGCCCCACTAGCTGCTGCCTCTCTTTCCAACCTTGTCCTCACCCTCACTCTGCTCCACACATGTGAACTTTGTTTAACTCCTTGAAGGACTGTGCTCCCTCCTGCCTCAGGGCCTTTGCATGTACTGTTCCCTCTGTCTGGAATGCCTTTCCCCTGTCTTTCACTTACAACGTTCTCACTCTTTCTTAAGATCTGCTTTAAGATCTAGCTCATCTGTTCTTTATAAATTCTTACAAATAACCCTCATGGCACTTATCCCAATTTTACTTATAGGCGTGACTGTTGGATTGATGGCTGTCCTCCCAACTAGACTGCAAGCTCTGTGCAGGGAGGGAGGGAACATATCTGTTTTGCTCACCACTGGACCCTAACTCTGCCACAGGCCCTGGCCGAGTCTTACCTGCCCCTCAAGATTCTGTTGGAACATCTCTCTGAGGAGGCCCCTCTGGCTCCCTGCTCTGTCAACCGTGAACCAGCATGGATCTCTACCACGTGTTCATGGCACCGTCCTGCAATGATGTGCTCACACATCTGTCTCACCTCTAATCTGCGGGTTTCCTGAGTGCAAGAACCGTGGTCTTTGTTGTGTTGGTTTCCCTGACACCCAGCACTGCACTGGGCGTGTGGGAGATGACTGTGAGAATGAAGGAATGATTGTGAAGACAGCTCCCCAAGCCTGAGAATATCACTATACAGCGAGAGGCTGGACCAGATGTTTCTGTCTCTTCTATACACTGCGGTTCCAACACCACATAACCCTGCCTGGTCAGCACCCCTCTGCTTTGTCACCCTGTGTGCTTTTAACTGTTGCCCAGGCAATCAACAAATCTCGCTGCTAATGCGGGTCCTCTATATCATTATGCAAAGAAAGCTTCGCACCTCTGGGCTTTCTATAGATTATGCAAAAAAAAGTCATTTTAATATTTCCTTCTTCTTTGACTCATGTTTTTTAGTTAGGGCTTCCTCGTGTTTGTGAGCAACTTTTTTGGTTTTCTAATTATTAAGAAGTACTCAAAACATATAAAAAGGTATGAAGAACAACTTAGTGGACACCCAAGAACATACACAAGGAAATAAAATGGGACCCAGGTACATGGCCTTCAGGGCTGATACCATTTGCGGCCTCTTTAGATGCAGCCATGTATTTCCAAGGAACTCAAACCGTGCGCCCAGGGCAAAGCCTGGCATCTCCACGTCCAAGAAGGAGACTCTCATCCTGTCCTCTCTTCTAAGGAGAAGGGGTCTCCCTCCTGCCTTAGGCCTCAGCAGGCCTTGCCCTACATCCCCTTCAAGATGGAGACTCTCTGAACTGAGAGGACCCGAGAGAGGAAGAAATCCAGAGTGCCCCCAATCATCCTGACCACGGGCTCCATGAGATGGGGGGGCGCAACTCCCATGGGGGAGGCGCCTCAGGAAACAAAAGGGCAAAAAAAATAGAGGAGACGTGAGCATTCAGGACAGCTGGACCTGCTTTCGTTCATGCTGAGGCCTCTGGAGAGGGGACTCATTAGGAATTGCATCTCAAAAGTCACTTCAATCACGTCTTCATGTCCCCTCTGGGGGCCAGACAGCCAGCTAGAGGTTGGGGATTGAATATGAATGGAAATGATTCATAACTCGAGGGACTCACAGTAAATGGATGACTTACTGAAGAAAATCAACATTCATGCTACACTGAGACAGAGGGTACCATAAAGGTGGACAGGCAGGGTGTGAGGGAAGCCTCTGAGTCACACTTAGGACACTGGGGAAGGCTTCCTGGAGGAGGTGATGCTTGTCCTGAAGTGAAGCATGGCACATGCTATGTCTGATGTGTTCATAATGCTGGCAGGGAGCTGCAGGTGTGTCCACCCTCCTGGAGAGGAAGGTGGGAATGGGCAGTGGTGGGAGAGGTGGCCAGAGCGACATCACAAAGACCTGTGTGCTAAGTCGAGGAGTGAGAACCTTCTGCAAGCTAGGGGCGGCCCCTGGAGGACACAAGGCAGGGGAGAGGCCCAGAGAGAAGCAGAGAGCCCTGTGGAGCTGCATCATGGGGAACAGGAGGAGTAAGAACAATGAGGAGGGGGCTTCCCTGGTGGCGCAGTAGTTGAGAGTCCGCCTGCCGATGCAGGGGACACGGGTTCATGCCCCGGTCTGGGAAGATCCCGCATGCCGTGGAGCGGCTGTGCCCGTGAGCCATGGCCGCTGAGCCTGCGTGTCCGGAGCCTGTGCTCCGCAACGGGAGAGGCCACAACAGTGAGAGGCCCGCGTACTGCAAAAAAAAAAAAAGAAAAAAAAAGAACAATGAGGAGGGCATCGCAGAATCAAGGTGAGATGCCATGAGGATCTGAACTAAAATGGTGAGGAGGTCAGCACCCAGTGAACAGAGTGATGGGCGGTTCTCAAGGTTTGGGTTTGGCTTGACTGGGAGCTGACACAAAGGATTCCAGGGGAGAAGCAGACCTGGGCATGGCCTTTGGGTGCTGGGGCAGAAGTTGAGTCATAAATAGAAGGAATTAGACCCCCACAGAGTTTGCAAGCCTGAAAGTCACTAGAAGCAGACAGAAGGTCAGAGAAGGGTCAAGACTTGGGTGTGGGGAACAGGGCCTCTGACCACACACCCACTTTTCTAAGGTGACACCCCAGCACAACGTTGGAGGACACAGCTCGACGGAAAAGGCATCCCTGAGGCTCCAGAGTTGGAGTCTTGGGTGTTCATTTCAGCACCAACATTATAAAGTCCAGGATGGAATTGACCTCACCCCTGGACGTCACCTGTGGGCCTCAGTGGAACAGCTCAATCTCCATTCAATTTGATTCCATCTTTAAATTTTAGAGTTTTTTTTTTAATGAAAGTTATATATAGTTTAAAAAATCAAATAGTCATGTAACAAAAAGATCATTGCTTACCCTGCTTTCCTGGTTCTCTGAGGCAACTACTTCCAGCCATGAGTAGATGATGTTTTGGTATTTACCTCCATAGCTCTGAGTAACATGGGCATATTGATGCTGTCTGATTTTGTCCATGTTAGGCATCATCCACTGACTTTCCAGTACGGCAGATGAGGATTAGCTCTGCTCACCCCACCCTCATCTCCACCACGTACATATGCCCACTTCCCATTCCCCCATCCTCCAAATATAGTTATGTCGTATTTGATTATATCAATTTTCAGTCTTTACATTATTATGGTTGTGTTCATGCTGTTCACACCTGAGTCACTTAAAGTAACCATGACTTTGTTCCCCTTTCCTCCATAGCTTTTTATATTTCACTAGAGTTTAAAACTGCCTCCCCCTCCCTATTTATTTAGTTATATTTGTGGTACTTATCACTAGTCCAACCCTAATTCTCTCCCAACTCTGTAAACCCCTCTCAATATTTTCAAACACAATCCACTCGTGTCATCTTTTTGATAAATCTCTCCTGTAGTCTTTGATCAGCTTCAATCTGAACAGGCTGCTTCTGTGCCTGGCTGTCCACCTGGGATGCTCCTTTACTGCAATCTTGGTGATTCCCATCACCTGCCCTCATGTCCCAGTTTCCTGGATCTTACATCTTACTCTCTCTAGGTTTCCTCCCTTGTTTTGGTAGAGCACATCCTTTAGCAGCTTCCCGAGAGAGGATATGCTACTACCTTTTTTTTTTTTTAATAAATTTATTTATTTTTGGCTGCATTGGGTCTTCGTTGCTGCACGCGGGCTTCTCATTGCGGTGGCTCCTCTTCTTGCGGAGCACGGGCTCTAGGCGCATGGGCTTCAGTAGTTGTGGCTCATAGGCTCTAGAACGCAGGCTCAGTAGTCGTGGAGCATGGGCTTGGTTGCTCCGTGGCATGTGGGATCTTCCCAGACCAGGGCTCAAACCCATGTCCCCTGCATTGGCAGGCGGATTCTTAACTACTGCACCACCAGGGAAGTCCACCACTACCTTTTAAAAAAACTATTCATGTGTGAAAATGTTTGATTCTTTTCCAATAATTTTTTTTGGTAGTTTGGGTGTAGGATTCTAGGCAGGAAATGATTCTCCCTCAGAAGGCATTGTTCGACTGACCTCCAGGTTCCTGGCTTGATGATGACATTCTGTACCTGTTTTCTTGAAAATGTTTTATGAAACCTGTTCTTATATCTCTGAAAACTCATTGGATCTCTTCTTTGTCCCAGTTTTCTGAAATTCGTGGTGATGTGGAATTCAGCTTAACTCTGTAGATAGGTATTGAGACAGGCATGTGTCGTGGAGCTTCCCTCACTCAGGGTTCCAGGCTGTACAGAGACGTGCACAAGAGCTTAGAGCTGGAATATACGGGAAGTGCGGGAGGTGAGGCAGACAGGGTGTGGGTGAGCGTGCAGTATTACACATGTAAATTACACATACAAGATGTGTAAGGGCAGCATTTTTTTTTTTTTTTTTTTCAGTACGTGGGCCTCTCACTGCTGTGGCCTCTCCCATTGCGGAGCACAGGCTCTGGACGCGCAGGTTCAGCGACCATGGCTCACGAGCCCCGCCGCTCCGCGGCATGTGGGATCTTCCCGGACCGGGGCATGAACCCGTGTCCCCTGCATCGGCAGGCAGACTGTCAACCACTGCACCACCAGGGAAGCCCAGGGAAACATTTTTACAAATTCCAAGTGTCAGTATTTTTTAACGGGGCCTCATCCAGGGTCTCAACCTGATTCATTAGCCATTTAGCCTTCCCATGCCCTCCCCATGCTCCATGTTCCCACATCTACAGCTCCTGTGGAGGTGCTGGTAAGCTGTCAAAAATGGTGCCACAGTTTGACTTCAATCCAGGAGTAGTTGGCCTCTAGGGAGCAGACTTTGCTACCTTTCTGTAGACAGCCAGGAATGCTTGAGTTCAAGGCCAGCTCCCTGGGGAGTAGGTTGAACTAGAACCAGGAATGAGGGCCTCTTTTTAGGAAGCAATCCCTGAAATGTGCTTCTCCTTCTCCCTGCAGGTGTGCCCATCAATACCGATAGATAGACATACTGAAAAATAGATGTAACATATAGTAAGCTGCTCAATAAATGTTTCTTCAATGGATGAATACAGAATATTTCTCTCAATGTAAAATCAACCTGACATTTGTATACCTGTCCTGCCCCTGGTGGGAATCAGGCAAGAGACAGCACCACCCAGGTAGGTAGCTGCCAGAGTATCATTACCGAAGCAATGGGCACACGTTATATTAATTCATTCTCACAACAACCCTATGAGGCAAGTAGTTTTTAATCCTCAATTTACAGATTCAGAAACTGAAAGCCAGAGAGCTAAAGTAACTTGTCCAAGATCCCAAAGCTCATAAGGGCAGAACAGAGCTTCAAATCCTGAGTAGAAAAAAAAAAAAAAAAATCCTGAGTAGACCGAATCCAGAGCTCACAAGAGATCAAACTCGCTCCACCCCAAAGGCAGCCCCAAATATCACTTGAATCTCAGGTTAGACCCCTTGGGAATTGTCACCAAACTGAAGCATTGCCCCCGAGGAGCACATGGGAGAGATGTGTGGAAGGGAACACAGGAAACCTGTCTCACTGTTGCTTGTTCTGACGCTAATTAGCTGTGGGACTCTGATAACGCACTCTGACTCTGGACCTCAGTTTCCAGATCTGTAAAATGGAGTTAAGAATGTATGTGCAGAGTTTTAGGACCGTGATAACCGAGGGAAAGAAACAGTGAGAGGTCTCAGAAGGCTTTCCGAGAGAATGGAGGTTCTGTGTTCCCTGGAGAACAAGGGAAACACTGTTGGAATTAGAGAATAGGAGATGTGAAATTAACGTAGAAATTTTTAGATGGGTATGAGTTCCCTCTTCAAACATTTCATTATAATCCAAGGCCCCATAATTTCTACCAAAAACTGGGTGCCTCCAAGCAATGTTCCCTCTCCTGGGAACCAGCGATTCTACCACCACAGGGGTGCTCACTCTTGGCTGCAAATTAAGATCACCTGGGCAGCTTTAAACATGCAGATGCTGGGGTCCACCCTCAGATATCCTGATCTGGCATGTGGCAGAGGCATTGGGAATGTGAAGAGTTCCCCATGTGATTTTTTTTTTTTTTCCCCATGTGATTTTAATGTGAAACCCAAGTTGAGAATCACAGCCCCAGAGCTTTAAATTCTTCATTTTGGGTGTGAAGATTTAAAAAGAAAACAAGAAAGCACACGCACCCAGTGGCTCTTTAATGTTCAAACAAATCACCTTGAGGTCTTTTAAAATGCAGCATCGAATTCAGTAGGTCCAGGGTGAGCCTGGGCTTCTGCCTTCGTGACAAGCTCCCAGGGGATGCCCACACTGCTGTCCCCAGACTGCGCCTGAGTAGCTAGGCTGTAGCTTGAATGATTATGAGAGTGAGAATTATGGCTCTTCATGTCAGCGGAGACTTTAAGAAGTAACTGCGCTTCCATGAGGGTCAGTTTTCTGATCTATAAAATGCAGACAACAGTAACTCTTACACCACAGAATTCTTGTGATGCTTAAATGAGGTAATAAAGTAAACACGATATAAATGTTCAATTTTTAATTGTTAGGATATCTGACACTCCTGAAATGCTTACTATCTGCCAGGAATTTTCCAAGTGCTTTCAAGCCTTAACTCATTCAAGCCTCAAAACAGCATTGTGAGGTGTGTACTATTATTTCATCATCAGATTTTCCAAGAAACTGAGGCACAGACAGGTGGTGTATCTCAATTTACATAACAGACCAAGAGGAGCTTAGCCAGTGTTTGAACCCAGGGAAGATATGGGCTCTTATCCCTCCCCAGGGCTGATCAGTCAGTGCAGGCCTGACCTTCTAGAGGCCCTGACTTGGGGGCTTACCTTCTGGAATGGGCTGTGGACCAGCAGGTGGCAGCCTAGGGCTACGTGGGTGCGGAGACCATTTACAGCCTAAGCCCAGAGCCAGCGCTGTGCTGGGCATTTCACCACAAACCAGGGTCTTCAGCGTCTCCGAACTCGCCTCTTCCCTCCACCCTCAGCTCCTCGCCTGGAGGTCGCCCGGGGATCCACCAGGAAAGAAGAGTCCTAACGAACAGGTTCAGATCTGAGTTCCCCAACCAGGTTCGCAGGGAAATCAAGGAGCGAAGCGAGTTTTCCGCAGCTCGCCTTTACTCCCGGTCCCAGCCAGCCCGGGAAATCTACAAATGTCTTTTTATACCGAAAGTCCAGCAAGGGTTGGGGAGCCCAGCCAAGTGCAAAAAGTGGGGAATCCCTCTTGGATACCACAGAGCAGTTTGGGGGCGCCTGGCATCCGTGTGGGCGCTCAGGGCATGCGGACCGGCAAGGAGGAGACTCTATTTAGAGGATCACCTCGGAAGGACAGAGGGTCTTTTCTTGCGGAGTCCCCCGGGAGGGGACAAATGAATTTGAGGGGCAGTGCCCGGGTGCGGGTTAACCCGGCGGTTTCCATGGTGCCCGGGGCGTGGGGGAGGAATGCACCCGCAGGCGGTGGCGAAACCACTGTATGGCCGGGCCAGCGGCTGGCGAAGGCGGGAGGGGCGGGGGGCGGGGGCGGGGGCGGGCGGGTGGGTCGTGGGTGGGGAAGCCGCGCGGGGCGGGGGCGGGGCGGTCACGTGCGCCGGAGGGGGCGAGGCCGCTAGTCCGCCCGGGAGCGACCGGAGTCCCGCGGAGTGGCTGCGCCCGGAGAGAACTGTTTCCAGGACGGAGGAGTGAACGTCGACAGGCGCTTCGGGAGGACTCAAGGCACCGAGAGCCAGGACCAGGCTGAGGCGTCTGAAGCTGGGGGACAGCAGTCAGGGACAGAGGACGCCAAGGAAAAGTGAGAGCAGAAGCTTGGGGGTGAGCAAAAGAGCCCCACTCGCGGCTTTTACGCAGGCTGGGGACTCCATTTATTCCTTCCGGGCGGGCCGGGTAAGTGCTACGTCAGCTTTAGGTGACCAGACGACGCCACTAGAGTCCTCAGCACCTGTCTAGGGCTCCAGGAGAGGCTGTGGTCATGGTGAATGAAGAGCCTAACCAGCAAGAGCGCGATGGTACCCCTTCGCAGACTTCCGCCCTCGGGGAGAACCCCAGCCTCTTGGCCCATCCCAGCGTCTCCATCCACCCCAGTGTCTCTGCGCACCCCAGTAGTTCGGTCCAGCCCAGTAGCTTGGCTCTACCCAGTGGCTTGGCCCACCCCAGTGGCTCGGGCCCTGAGGACCTTAGCGTGATCAAGGTGAGCAAGCGCCGATGGGCTGTGGTCCTGGTGTTTAGCTGCTACTCCATGTGCAACGCCTTCCAGTGGATCCAGTACGGCTCCATCAATAACATCTTCATGAACTTCTATGGGGTCAGTGCCTTTGCCATCGACTGGCTGTCCATGTGCTACATGCTGACCTACATTCCTCTGCTCCTGCCGGTGGCCTGGCTCCTGGAGAAGTTCGGCCTGCGCACCATCGCCCTCACTGGCTCTGCTCTCAACTGCCTGGGGGCCTGGGTGAAGCTGGGCAGCCTGAAGCCACATCTCTTCCCAGTCACTGTGCTGGGCCAGGTCATCTGCTCCGTGGCCCAGGTCTTCATCCTGGGCATGCCCTCCCGCATTGCTTCTGTCTGGTTCGGGGCTAATGAGGTGTCAACAGCCTGCTCCGTAGCTGTCTTTGGCAATCAGGTGGGTAGAGAGTGGGTAGTGTTCCCTGTGGGACTGAGTGTGTTGATTGTACCGCACGCCTCCCTGTGTGGAGACTGTAGTTTTCTGACTTCAGTGTGTTTGTGACTCTGGGTGACTGTGGCTGGGTGTGACTGATAGGGTGAGTGAGTGATTGTGACTGGGTGACTGTGTAAGAGAAGTGGGGAAACAAAAGGAGGGACCTTTGCTGTCACTCACAGTTTCTCCTCCACCAGCAGAAAGGGTGCTTCTGGAACACATGCTGTTTTTATGATCTCATTCCTGAACTTACTTCACCAGCTTGGACAGGAAAGCTGTTCTTTCCCGGGGAGCAGCCCCTGGGCGTCAGACTATTCTGTGTCATCAGAGGTTGGCAGGTGCTTTTTTCCTGTCCAGCCAGCTTTTCCTAGAGCACAGTATCTCCTGCACCACATGGAAAGGCAGAGCGGGGCCCTGGTGGCATTGGCGCTGCTCTCACCTTCTTTATACACAGCTGAAGCCAGGACAGTGGGAACAATGCTTTGTGCCAACCTCCTTCCCTGGGGTTTAGAGCCAAGGGCAGCAGGATGGAGTCGAATTCTTGCTCTGAATTTTCAAGGCCTAGAAACCTTGGAAAGACCTGGAAAGCTCATATCTTACTCCTTTGTCTTTCCTTCTTTTGGGAAGGAGAATTTCAAATTCTTTGCATCTCAATGTGGATATGACCCAGAAAGGTGGGCATGTCGTGAGTCTGATTGCTGTCTCTGAAAGGTTGAAGCAACTACTTTCGGGGCCCTTCTTTATCTGGACCACTGCCTGGCGTGTCACTTCTTCCCAAGCACATGCATTTGTGGCTATGCATTTAACAAATGACCAGTAATCCTTAGTTCTTGTAGGCTTGTTTTCTCTCACCTGTTCATTGCATTTAGAATATTTAAGCTTTCATCTAGGAAGTTCTTATTTGAGTCAGAAATTTCCAAACTTCCCTAAAGGTAAATTTCCATTCTGTTCATCTTTGCCACCAAAAAGGTAACTTGAGCTAAATTTTTTCAGGCCAGTAAGGCCTGCCACTTGGGTAATAGTTTAAGCAATCAATGAAAGCAACAGACAGGGCTTCTTCAGCACAAACAAGCAACATAAAATCCTTTACCCAGTTTTCTTTAAGCTGTGGGTTTGAATGTTCAGAAGATTGAATGGATTTGAAGTCTGGGGATGAAACAGGTTGGATCTTTTTGTTCAAGGCAATTAAAAAAATAGGTATTAAGGGTGACATGTACCAACCCCCTCCTGAAGGTGATGTGACTGTGAATTTGAACATCTCATTGCAGCTTTGCTGGCAGGTTTGACATTATTGGATGTTTTCTTCATAGGAGGGTAAAGCTGGGGAGCGATGCGCAGGACTTCTCAAGCTTCCAGAGGGTTAAATCTCACTATTCGCAGCCCCAACGGGATTCAGACAGGGTCACTGCAATCCCAAACCCATTGTTTGGGGAGGGCAGAAGAGCTAACTGGGCCCTCAGGTGGCCTGGTGAGATAAGAGAACCCAACACTTTTTTTTGTTCACCATGGAGCAAAACCGAATTGGTTTTCAGACCCCTCTGCACACAGCTGTAAAGGAACTTAAAACCAAATATATCTTTAAAATTGAGTAAGAATAGTTACTCATTGCCCATGCCTACTCCCCACTTAGGTCAGAAAATGCTAAGAATTTTACATTTAAAAACACCCTGACAGCATATATTTGTATCACAGAGCCATCAGTTTAGTGTGTTCTTTTAGGCTTAACCCACTTTGCTAAGTTAAAAAAAAAAAAAAGAAATATGAAAAGCTGACTTGTTTATGCTTCCTCACGTAGAGGTGACTGCGTTTGGTTCTTGGCATATGTTTTAACCTTTCTCTCTGAGGAGAGCATGGCCGAATGGAGAAGAGATATTAACAGAACACCTTGCGCTTTGAAGTTTAAAAAAAAAAAAAAAGGCTCCACAAAGCTGTCTAAACAGATTGGAAGCATCTTTCCAGAGAATAACTCTTTGTGGCCGCAGACATCACACTGATCAGCCAAACCCCTGTTTCATGGTAATTCTGACCCCTCTCTTCTAGGGCTTCGCTAATAGGCTCCACGAGGCGCCAGTCCCTGCTGGCCTAAATCCAACACTCATTCCTTCTCTCAACTAGCACCTGCCTTGCCAGACGCTGTGCTAGGGCTGCAAAGAGAATCCCTGCTTCGCACAGTTCTCCTACCACCCTCTTAAATTGTATCAGGTACCAACATTCAGATTTAAAAAAGCACACATACAGGAAGCAACCAGATGAGAGTATAGAGGATTTGTTTTCACTCCGCCATGAGGTTTTTTAAGTATCTTCGTCCTGGCATTGCTATGGGAAGATTGAAGGGGAAGGAAGCTAATATCTATCAAACACCTATTATGTGCAAGGCACTTCTTCATGCATTATTTAATTTTTTTAACCTTTGAGGTGGGTGGGGTTGTCCCTGTTGTTATAGGCGAGGAACTTGAGACCAGATAAACGGAGCAACCTTATCCAGGGTCCTACTGGTGCTGAGTGATAGAAAGGAGGTTTGAAGCTAGCTCCACCCCCAGAGCCCCTGTCAGTGGGCCATTATTGAGTCTTCAGGTGGACAAAGCGTATATTAAACAACAACAAAAAAAGGCAGGATTCTGAGTTTCAAGTTTTGGCCCTGTGTCTCTAGGGTTGTGGGTTGTCGGTGGTGATAAAGTGTCCAGCAGTTTCTCTAGAATTTGAGAGCTAGCACCTGCCTTCTGTTTTGAAGTTCCAGGCATTCGCAGTGCCTCCCCACGTGCTGGTCGCTGAGGGGCTGGTTCTCCCTCTCTCAGCCTCAGGAAGGTGGGGCTCCAGGCTCTGGGGAGAAGAAACCAGTGGATCCTGAGCTGGCGTGAGGGAGGACAGGGAGTCTTGGACTGCAGCTGGGGCACTTCCCTGTGACCATCACACAGGTGGTAGCAGCCCGGCAGTGTTAACAACACTGGTTCCATTGTTTCCAGGGAAAACCATCTGGGGTTTTGAGTGATGTGGACACATGGTTATTGAGCAAGGCTGGGAAGAGAGCCTCGTGTGAGAGTCTGGGGACGGCTTGGTGGCACAGGGCGAGGGAGATGTGGGAGTGAGAAGAGATCTTCAAGGCAGCCCCAGCCCCGATGAAGAGCTTCCAGCCCTGAGACCAGAAGGGAGTTCCTCCGGGACCCTTGGGCAGGTCATAGCACAGCGCCACCCAGAAAAAGTCTAGAGAGAATCAGTTTGCTTTTCGAGGAAAAGAAAATACAGTCACCTGGGAATTCCCTGGTGGTCCAGTGGTTAGGACTCTGAGCTTTCACTGCTGTGGCCTGGGTTCAGTCCCTGGCTGGGGAACTAAGATCCCTCAAGCTGCACAGCATGGCCAAAAAAAAAAGAAAAAAAAATTACGGTAACCTTACAAAATCAGTTCTGTAGTAGCCACGGTCTATCTGTCTGATAGACATATAATGAAAGCCACAAATGCAAACCACATATATGACGAAATTTTCTAGTAGCCGCATGAAAAGCAGGTAAAATGAAAAAAAAAAAAACAGGTAAAATGTAAATTTTTTACCAAAGTAAAACAAACAAGTGAAATTAGTTTTAGGACTATATTCGGTTTAACTCAATATATCCAGAATAGTATTTCAACAGGTAATCAATGTAATAAAATTACTAACAAGCTGGTTCACATTCTTTTCCTATGGCGAGTCTTCGGAAGTTGGCATGTATTTTACACTTACAGACTAGCAACATTTCCCACCATGTCTGGAACAACGATGCTAATTGTAGGGGAGGAAGAGGTTTTCCTTGACTGTCTTAGAGTCCCCAGCTAAAAATTAAATTGACGAAGTCAGATTAATAAGAGAAAATCATCCATAATTATTTCCTATAAGTATTAGGTGACACGGGAGTCTTTGTAAGGAAATGAAGGAAGAGTTAGACTTGTGCACTTCTATGCCAGATTTGCTGGAGAGCAGACAGTGGTGGAGAAATGTGATAGGTTAAGGAGTCTGAGGTCTGTAGAACCGGGGGGCCACTGAGCAAGGCCTTTTGTCAGGATTCTTGGAGGAAGTGCCTCTTTATCTCCAGAGACAAGGGTCTTGAGAGACAAGGATGAGACAAGGATGCTCCCTTCCTCTGTGACCAGGAGGGCACCTCCCACAGGAGGGTTTTATTTATTTATTTATTTTTTTGCGGTACGCGGGCCTCTCACCATTGTGGCCTCTCCCGTTACAGAGCACAGGCTCCGGACGCACAGGCTCCGGACGCGCAGGCTCAGCGGCCATGGCTCACGGGCCCAGCCACTCCGTGGCATATGGGATCTTCCCAGACCGGAGCACGAACCCATGTCCCCTGCATCAGCAGGCGGACTCTCAACCACTGCGCCACCAGGGAAGCCCCACAGGAGGGTTTTAAGGCTTGTTTCGGGGGAGGGGGTCAGAGTGACCTTCCTGCTTTTCAATTCTCTCAAATTGCTTCAGCTTAAAATATTCACTATGCCAAGGTACCAAATTTGGGGGTATTGTGTCCTGAACCCCATCGTATTTCAAGCATTTGGAAATCAGGTTCTAGCAGACAAAGATGGACTCTAGGAAAGTGAGTCCAGTCTTGAGGAGGTTGCGTTTACTGGACTGGCCAATCATCTGTCACCCAGCGAGGCTGGGTGGTCCAGAGGCTGACTCAAGAGTCCAGGTCATGAGGTGAATGGTCAGCCTCATCTTGTTCCAGACTCCTGGGCACTTGGGTGTGTTAAAGTCCAGGCTTATCAATCTGGCTGTTGCAATGTCAGAGAAACTTTCAAGCTCTGAGTGACATCTGGGGAGGTGAAGGCAAGCTCTTCTGTGCTTTCATTTGTTGTCATTGTCAAGGCACATGAAGCACCTGCCCATGTGGCTGACCACTTGCTGGTCTCCCCTTCGGACTGGAAGAGAGGACCAGGCAGGGGCTGGGAGAGCAGAGCAAGGCTAGTGGAGACTGAAATGAGAAGGGGTGGAACCAGGACCAACCCTCAAATGCTCATAGGGGCATCCAGGCCATAGAAAGTGTGACAAAGGAAAAGTGACATTGGAGTGTGGAGGGGTCACAGCACCGTAAGAGCACGTGTCCCAGCTGAAGGTGGCAGCTGCTTGAGCCTCTGCCAGCTGTTCCCATACACAGCATGACCAGTGCTGTCAGATCATCTCATTTGTTTTTTCTTTAAAGAGAAACCAGAAATCCAGATTTTATTGTGAAATCTGTTTTTTTAACTGCGGTAAAATAGACATATTTATAATTTTAACCGTTCATAAGTGTACAATTCAATGGCATTAAATAGTTTCACAATGTTGTGTAAGAATTAGCAGTGTCTATACCCAAAATACTTTTATCACCCCCAACAACTCTGTGCCCCATTACACAGTAAGTCCTCCTCTGTAACCTCTATTCTACTTTCTACGTCTATTAATTTGCCTATTCTAGGTACCGCATATAACCAAAATCATGCAATATTTGTCTTCGTGTCTGGCTGATGAAATCTGTTTTTTAAAATGCTGATAAAACTCAAAATTTTTTTTTTTTTTGAGGTACACGGGCCTCTCACTGCTGTGGCCTCTCCTGCCGCGGAGCACAGGCTCCGGACGTGCAGGCTCAGCGGCCATGGCTCACGGGACTAGCTGCTCCGCGGCATGTGGGATCCTCCCGGACCGGGGCACGAACCCGTGTCCCCTGCATCGGCAGGTGGACTCTCAATCACTGCGCCACCAGGGAAGCCCCAAATTTTATTTTATTATTATTATTTTCCATGTTTTAAAATTGTGGGTCAGATAAAACTTCTAGTTTGAAACTTCTGGGGAAGGTAAAGTGGAACCGAATTCCAGTTCTGGTTTCTCCTTCATCACAAAGCCCTCACCAAAGATGCCGGCCGGCAGGTGGATGAGCTTAGAGTCTGGCGACTCTGGGAAGGAAGCTAGACCAGTGCTCTCCCAGATGGTGACCATTTGCCTCACCTCTGGGGCCGGGACCAAATACAGATGCCTGGGCCTTCACCTGGACTTCCTAATCAGCCTCTCCAGGGGAGGGGCCCAGGCTCCTGTGTTTTTACCTGGCTTCCCAGGTGAGGCTCACTATTAGACTTGCGATCTCTAGGAGAGAGGAGCAGCGCGCTGTGGGAAGGCGCCCTCCTGCTTGGAGCCAGGTTCATGTCAGGGCTGGTGTGTTTTGTGCTGCTGTGTGATGGGTCCAGTTCCCAGGCAGATGCAGCTGGGAGCTCAGCCACTCACTCTCCAGACTGAGGGGAGAGGATGGGCTTGGGGCGGGGCTCGTAATTCTGATTCACTTAAGGTTCTGAAATTAGAACCTTAAGAAAATAGAACCTTAAGGGCAGCCCTGAAGGCCTGTGAGGTGGAACCACAGCAGAAGCTCCTAATCCTTCTGTTTCTTTGACCTTCCGCTCAGTGCGCTACATGAGAAGAGGCTCTGGCTGGCCTGGCCTGACTTCTGTCTTGGCCGCGTTGCCTTGGCAGACATTCTTCAGGGCCTGACAGTTCCGTGGAATCGAGTCTGAGTGTTCAGTTTAGCATCCAGGACCCTTCCTCCCTTGTCCTTCACATCCAGCCTGTCTCTTGTTCCCTCCCAGCTTTGTCTCTGCTCTGACCAGTCTGGCTTCTTGATTCTCTCCTTGAAGATACACTGCTTGGAGGTTAAGCCTAAAGCCTCGGAGAGTGACATCAGTAGATGGTGGACCAGGAAGCTCCAGACCCTTGTTCCCCCACAGAAACATTAAATAAACTAGAAACTTGCTAAAATATCTTCCCTATGGGAGTTTTGGAAATCAGTCAAAGATCTACAGCAACCAAGTAAACGCCCAACCAAGAAAAAACCACGTTCAGAATGGTAGAAAGTTTCATGGCCATTTTGCTCACCCTTGCCCTGACCCCACCCAACTGCTGTGCCTCCCAGTACCCAGTTCCTTTCTGCAAACCTGAGAACGCAAAGCAGACCAAATTTGCAACGTTTTAAACCAACTGTGTTTTTTTTTTTTACATCTTTATTGGAGTATAATTGCTAAACCAACTGTGTTTTTATACACAATGAAATATCCACAAAGGAAATTAAGGAAACAATTCCATTTACAGTAGCATCCAAAAAAATACTTAGGAATCAGTTTAACCAAGGAGGTGAAAGACTTGTATGCTGAAAACTATAAAATGTTACTGAAAGAAATTAAAGAAGTCACAGATAAATGGTAAAACATCTGTGTTCGGATTGGAAGACCTAATATTGCTAAGATGTCAATACTACGCAAAGCAGTCTATAAATTCAGTGCAATCACTATCCAAATCCTGATGATGTTTTTCACAGATGAAGAAAAATGCATCCTAAAATTCATGTGGAAGTTTAAGGGATGCTGAATAGCCAAAACAATTTTGGAAAAGAATCACAAAGTTGGAGGTCTGACACTTCTTGATATCAAAACTAATAACAAAGCTACAGTAATCATGATAGTGTGGTATCAGCATAAAGACAAACAGAGAGACCAAAGGAATAGAGAGTCCAGAAATAAACCCTCACATATATATGGTCAAATGGTTTTTAACGAGGGTGTCAAGACCATTCCAAGAGGAAAAGGACAGCCTTTTTAAAAAAATACACTTTACTTTTTAGAGCAGTTTTAGGTTCACAGCAAAATTAAGAGGAAGGTAAAGAGATTTCTTACATACTCCCTACACCCCCTTCTGGTGTAGTCTCCCCCATTTTCAACACCCCCACCAGAGTGGTGCGTTGGTTACAATTGATGAACCTACATGGACACATAATTATCACCAGTCTCTTCAACAGATGGTATTGGGAAAAACTACAAAACTCTTGGAAGAAAACATAAGGAAAAAGCTTCATGATAATAGATTTGGCAGTGATGGCAGTGATTTCTTGGATGTGATACTAAAAGCGTCAGCAACAACAGCAAATAATTGGACTACATCTAAATTAAAAGCTTTTGTGCATCAGAGGACACTGTCGATAGAGTGAAAAGGCTGTCCATGGAATGGGAGAAAATATTTGCAAATCGTATATCTGATATGGGGTTAATAGCCAGACTATATAATGAATTCCTGCAGCTGAACAACAACAGAAACACAACCCAATTGAAACATGAGCCAAGGACTTGAATAGACATTTCTCCCCCCAAAAAAGATACATAGACGGTCAATAGGCACATGAAAAGAAGCTCAACATTAGGGAAATGCAAATCAAAACTACGATGAGGTGCTACTTCATACCTCTTAAGACAGTTATCAGTAAGAAAAAAGAAAAAGAAAAAAGAAGTGTCGGCAAGAATGTGGAGAAATTGGAACCCTGGTGCATTGCCGATGGGAACGTAAAATGGTGCAGTCACATGGAAGACAGTATGGCATTTCCTCAAAAAGTTAAAAATAGAATTACCATATATTTAGCATTTCTACTTCTGGGTAGTTACCCAAGAGAATTGAAAGCAGGAACTTGAACAGATATTTGTACACCCATGTTTATAGCATCGTTCTTCACAATAGCTGAAAGGTGGGAGGATCTCAAGTGTTCATCTATGGACGATTGTTAAAATATGAAATATACATATGATAGAATATGATTCATTCTTGAAAGGAAATTCTGACACGTGCCACACGTGGCTGGACCTTGAAGACGTCATGCTGAGTGACATAAGGTAGTCACAAAAAACAGACACTCTGTGATTCTACCTGTCTTTGAGCTGTCTTTTTTTCTGACACCAATCAATTCTTCACTTTTCTAACACCAGCTGGCTGTCCTACAATTCAATTCAGTTCAACTCTGACACTAATGACTTAGTGCAGACCCCACAAGTTAAGAGCTCAGTCCCGTAAGACTGTCTCCATCTGCAAGTCCTGGGGGCCACCCAGACTTCTGACTGACTAGCTGTAAGTTGGGGGTTCCCACGAGCCCTACTCAGGTTCTGTAATTTGCTAGAATGGCTCAGGGAACTCAAGTAAGCACTGTTTTTCTTGGTTTATTATAAAGTCTACAAGTCAGGAACAGCCAAATGGAGGAGACGCCAGAGCCTCTGTGGGCCACCCTCCCAGCACTTTGATGTGATGGGTTCACCAGCCTGTAAGCTCACCGAATTTCCTTGTTCAAGAGTTTTTCTAGAGCTCAATTTCCAGTTCCCTTTTGCTTCTCAGGGGTGGGGGGAGGGTGGGGCTGAAAGTTCCCAAACTTTATCACTTGGTCTTCTGGAAACCACCTCCATCCTGAGGCTCTAGAGGGGTCCCACTCTAAGTCACCTCATAGCCTAACCTCAGGTGTGACGGAAACAGGATCCTTATGAATAACAAAGGACAGTCCTTGGAAACAGGATCCTTATGTATAACAAAGGACAGTCCTATCACTCAGGAAATGCCCAGGGTTTAGAGCTCTGTGCCAGGAACCAGAAATGAAGACCAAATATATTTTTATTATACCACAGATGATCTCGAGTAATCAAATTCATAGAGACAAGATGTATAATGGTGGTTGGGGGGGCTGGGGGAGGAGGGAATGAGGAGTTAGTGTTTAATGGGTACAGAGTTTCAGTTTGGGAAGATGCATGGAGGTGGTGGTTGCACGATGATGTGAATGTCCTTAATGCCACTGAAGTGTACAGCAAAAAATGATTAAAACAGTAAATGTCATGCTATATGTATATTTTACCACTGGCACCAAAAACAGAAAGATACACTGCTTGGCAGGTGTTCCCTCTGGCTGGGTACCTGGGTAACTGCTCACCCCTGCCGTCATCTCCTCAGTCTCTGCGCTGGAGGAAAGCAGTCCTTGCCCTTCTGTGTGCTTCCTGAGTTTCTGTGGATACTGGCCTTTTTTTTTTCTAGGGTTTGTGTCTCCCCCTCTTCCTCCACCTCCTCTTCCTACTAAATGGGAAACTTGTCAAAGGACTGGAACCTTGACTAATACATCTCTCCCATATGTCAAGGCTCTGGGCATAACAGGCGCTTAAAAATGGATGGACAAATTAATAAACAGGTATTCCTTTCCTGAAAGGAATTAAGGTGACCACTCAGCTGAGAGCTCAGGTGGTTGCAGGAAGGGACTCTCATGCCTGGATTGTCTTTCTGACAATCTTACTCTTTCAGTGGAAAAAGCTATTCATTCCTTACGGGGTGCCTTGAACTCTGCTGGACCCAGGGTAGTTGAGAACACATCTTTAGCTCTGCTGTGTACCCTTGGACAAGACCCTTAACTTTTCTAACTTTCGGCTTCTTCTTTTGTAAGATGGAGATAATATTGGCTCCTGCAGTAGTGGAGGAGAGGAGTAAATGAGACAGTAAGTGGAGGGCACTTAGCCAGCAGAGTTTGTCTGCTAAATGAAGAACAGATGCTGTCCCTACTATATCATCAATAAAGGTAATTGGCCACTGATCTAGAAGGAGAGGCCAACACTTAACTGCTCCCAGTACCACCGTGTGGCAGGCTTAAGGGTACATGTGCCCAGGACATGCAGGGGTCACAGCATATGGGAGGGAGGACACACCCCAGAGTGAGTGTAGCGGGGAGCCAGCGGGACTGCTTCCCTGAGGAGGTGATGGTTATGAGCCGATTCTCAACAAGCGAAGTGACCAGGAGTTGGGTGAATAGGGGAAGGTGGGCCTTTCTGGAAGTTTCCAGGCAGTATCTTGATGGAGACTTGTTCCTCTTGAGAGCTGCTCAAACTAAGAGCTGTGCTGGTGCCGGGAGACGGTGTTATCTTCCCAGTATGTGGTTGATGAGACCGGTTGTCTGTGGTGAAGATTTTGGGGTCTTAGGGATGACATAGGTACTGGGCCAGTTCCCGTCCCTGCACATCAGACCTTAGTCTTACAAACCTAAGACTCTACTGAAGGAAGTGGGGTGCCCAGGCTTATCAGGTGGACACAGCTGTTTTCCACTGCCTGATTCTTGATCTTTATCCAACAACGCTGTTAACAGGATGTCCTTCCCTTGCCTTCACCTCCCCCAACCCCCAACATCAAACAGCCCCATGCGAATTGGTTAGCTCCCCATCGGGGATGACGAAGAACTGTAGGGCTAAGGTGAAAGCGGGTGTTTCCTCTTCTTTCTTCTCTGTCTCCTGACTTCTATCTAGCACCATCCCAAACTTAACCCAAGGGAGCATCTCCTTTCTCTCTGTTCTTCAGGACGGAGGCCTTTGTCTTTGCTGAGTCATTCAGAGGTCAGAGGTCTCCTGCAGGTTCTGGAAGCCCATCCTGGCTCTTCTGCCTCCCCACCTTATTCCAGGCATCTCTCCTTTAGTAGGCTTTGCAAAAACTGTAGCTTGGCCTCTGAGCCCCACACAGTTCAAGATGAGGTCTTGCCCCAGCGGAAGGGCAGAGAGCACCAGCACCATGTGTGTTTGCGGGAGGGGGATGGGAGGTAGGGCTGGCCCTCACTTGCTTACCAACTTCTCGGGATTAGACAGTGTGCCTCGCAACCACGAGTGGAGCGGTGTTTGCTTTGGCTCCCATCCGATTCTTTCTCTAGAGAGGAGGTGAACACAAGCTCTTTACAGTTCCAGGAGATCCCTTTTGACTAGACAACCCTGCCGGCTCCAGAAGGGAGGGGGCACGGAAGCTGGAGCAAGGTTGCAGGTTATTTTTCTTCCTTTTTGTTTTTTTTTTCCTTTTCCTCTCCCCTGGAAGTTCCTGATTTCGGCTCCATGTTGCGGTGTTGGCATGGCTGGGACTCCCATGCTGGCTCTGGAAGTTGCTGTCTGTGCTCAGGGCCATTTGCTGTGCCCATCAACTCAGAAATATAGGAAGTGAGCCTCCATGAGTCATGGCGTTAAAGCAGGGTCCGTCGCAATGGGCTGTTTGTTTGGGGTGGTGGCTGCCCTTTGAGCAATCCTCTCCTCCTAAGACCTTTGTCCCGAGCTTCCTGTTTGGGGCTGGACATGTTTGTGGAGCCACTCGATGAACTCAGGGGCCGGTTGCTTCTCTACCGAGGAGCTAGGCAGGAGCACACACTGGTCCCACCATCTGTCCCTGCCTGGGATGCCGAGGGAAGCCAGCAGCTGAGAATTAGCTCTTGATTTCTGTCCTTGGGGCAGTGGAGGTCAGTTGTCTCTAAGTGTGCTCCATGAACCACCAGCACCACCTGGGGTGTTTGTTAGAAATGCAGATGCCTGGGCACTGGGGCAGATTCAAGGAATTAGCCTCTCCAGGGTGGAGCTCAGGAATCTGTGGTTTTGATTATCTGCCAGGGATTGTGGTGCGCCCTGAAGTTGGAGAACTCCTGGTATGGGAGCCATGAGACCCTGACCCAGCTCTGCTGACCCCCGTATTTGGGGCCTCTGGCTAGACACCTGCTCTCTTTGGGCATCAGCTTACCTATTCTGTAATAAGGAAGCCGGCCTCACAGGATGGACACTAAAGTCAAAGGGGTTGCGAAAGTTCCTGAACCAGATGAGTCTCCGCAGACATTCCCTGAATGCACATCCGTCTTCTCCCTCCCCGCCAGACTCCAGAATCTCTGGATTCTGGGCCTTTCTTTCATCCCAGCTGCTGTCCTGGGAATATTTGCTGACAGATCCTCTTCCCTGACACCATAGGTCAGGAACTTAAGCAGACTTGCCTGTCCAGTCTCTGCTGATGAGTTAGGTTGGGGCTGACATCACCACCCTTCTAGAAATAGGTCACCCCCCTAAAGACCTTGCTCATAGAACACAGGCCGGAAGAGGCCACATGCCTGGCACGTGGTGGGGACTGAGAACATGTGAATGGAAAGATGGACGACTGGTGTTCTGGTTTTATGCTTTGGGGAATGGTCTTCTCATTGCTGATGGAAGATTCCAGAGCATGTTCTGTGATTGCCATCAAGTAACATGTCAACTGTGGCCTCGGGAGGATGGGGGTGGTGGGTGGGGGAAGAGTGCAGCTTGACCCAACCCTCTTACTAATCTTTTTCACCTTTTATGTGTAAGTGGGCCTCCTGAGAAAATCCCCTCCACCTGCTTCCTCAACTCTATGGCCTTGGAAGCAGGTCCTCAGGAAGAGCTGCAGGTGGTAGAGCTCCTCCCTCTTTCGGGCTGGCTGACTTGAGGGGGTAAGGCCTGGGAAGACCGGGCCACCAAGAGACATTCTCGGCCTCTGGCCTTGGGACAGGCATCTTGACAATGGTTTGCTTTATTTGTGGAGCAAGGAGAGTCCTCCTTGGGAATGTTTGGTTCTCTCAAGGCTACTGTGGGGGGTAGGAAGTTGTGTCTGCAGGGCCCAGCTCACCAGTGTAAGTTTGTTGAGAGACTCCCAGAGACATTGATGTTCTCTCCACTCATTGCACTGCCTCTGACTCACTGTCCAGAAAGAACTCTGGTAAGAGGTACAGAGTAACTGTTAGCCATTTTATGATGACCCAGATGCATCTCTCAGTTACATAACAAACCCCATTGCAAAGGACCCCATCAGACCCTGGTTCATCTTGGGTCTCAGACCACGTCTTCTTGGGCTGCGTGGCTGCTTGGTGGCTCGTCGTGGCTCAGCAAAGCTCTGTGGGAAGAGAGCAGGGCTGCGAATGGGACCATCAGAAGTCCCGATGTTACCTCGCTGCTGATCTACTCTGTAACTTCAGCAAGTTGAGCCAACTCAGTTACAAGATGGAGAAAAGGACGGTCCCCTCCCAGGCTCTGTGCCTCTCCTGTGCTGTGGGCATCCGGCTCGTCACCTCACTGGATGGTTTTGAGACTCAGTTTATATGCTGGGTGTGCAGGTGCCTTGAAAACTGAAATTTTGTGCAAATGTGGGCTTTTACGTGCCCTTAAAAAAAAAGAAAAAAGGATTCTGGACTTGCCTCGTGACACTCAGAGAGTGCAAGGGCTTCCTGTACATAAATCAGGTCCTGTCCATCTGGTAAAGAGCCACCTTGGATTCGGGGGCCATGCCCTCGGTTTACAGGGTTCAGCATTCTTGGCTTTAGAGTCAGCTCTTCATTTCAGAAAATGTTCTGGTCGTTCTGGCTGTAGGAACCTCTCCCAGAGCTCCTGGTTTCTGGAGCATCCCTGCTGATGTGGTCCTTTTGACTTGAGCCGTGATGCAGCTCCTAAGGTCCTGGGGACCATTCTAATTCCTTTTGATGCCAAGAAGGGCCTTTTGCCAGAGATAGGCACAAAGCAGCTTTTTAATCTCTGTGTGCCTTGGATGGCTCCTCTCTTCAGTGTAGGAAGTGGCAGTGGTGGCAGAGCACAGAACTGACTTAGCCCCTACCGTCAGGAGATGGGTCCCGGGAGTAAGAAGTCTTCTCCTAAGGGCCTGGTGTCCTGATGTTACCACATTTTCTCCCAGGCCTCTTACATTTAGCAAGCGGCACCGACCCATGGTAACAAGTGGGGACTGGTGGGGCTCAGACAGCCCTTGTGACTGTGATAATTGACTTTCCTCTCTCTGGAATTCTTCTCTCTCTCCTTAGGGAAGAGGGGATCCCATTATTTGCCCAAGAACGCTGGCCCTGTATTCTCATGCTACTCCACAAAAATCCAAGTCCTTTACGAGGGTGCCCCCACTGTGGCCCAGATCTCTGTCGCTTGCGAGTAAACCACACAGGCCCCTGGCCATCCAGTCTCTGTTTCTCTTTGAATTCTGCTTGTCCTGGATTGCATCCACTCTGGCCAGCCTCCAGGTGTCTCCCCAGTTGACAGCAGGTAATGGGACAAATGAGAGTCAGTGAATGAAGGCTCTCATCCCCTTGGCTGTCTATCTCATGAGGTACAACCTCAGATTAAGGGCTATACTCTCCATTTACAGGGCCAAGCACTCTGACCTTTATGTCAATTCTTGGGAGCTGTGGTTTCTTTGAGACAGTGCACCACAGCCTTTATTTATTGTTTGAAAAATTTTTATTGAATATCTACTCTGTGCCAACCCACGTTCTGAGCTCTGAGGTTACAGTAGTGAATAGAAAAGTTCCTGAATTCACACTTAAGAGGAGAGGGATTAGACCGTAAGGCATTACTTATGGAGTGACTAGTGGTGGAAATGTCAGGCCAAGTAGG
Organism: Orcinus orca; assembly: GCF_937001465.1. Lineage (NCBI taxonomy): Eukaryota > Metazoa > Chordata > Mammalia > Artiodactyla > Delphinidae > Orcinus > Orcinus orca. Next base: position 174,670,345 of record NC_064560.1, read on the forward strand.
AGGGGCGATGACCTCATGTATGTAGGTCCTGATTAACTCCCTAAATCCCAGGGCGAGAGCTGATGGCGTTGCGTTCTTGGGGTGGTGGTAGGTATGGGTGATTAATAGTTTTCCTGGTGCAAGGTTTAGATTTCTTTTTCTCTGCAGATCTCTCTGGGATAATGAGGCAGGGGTAGTTGCCTTATGAAGTTGGCTCTTTGGAAAAATCTACTTAGAGCCCAGCCTGTTTCTGGATGTGCACCCTGAAGTGGGTCTGGCTTGTGGTAGCACTTTAAGAAATCACTCTTCCAGGGCCTGCCTGTGAGTAAACCCCCTGGTCTCAGTTTCACCTCTGAAAGTTGGAAGGGGAGAGCTGTCACCAAGAAAGCCCAACCAGACTCAGAAGAAAACTTGGGAGAATTAGAAACATGTTTTGTCACATGAATTACTTTTAGGAATGACAGCTCGTGACATATCAGACAAAGGAAACAGTTCTTCTGGTTTCACCATCTGTCACCAGGCAGGGAGTGGTAAGGTTGAGCGCAGCAACACCACACAAGACATTTGGGTTCATCTGTTGGCTGCTGCGAGCTGGCATCTGGTTGGGAGTTGGTGGAAGTGCCAAAGCATCTGCCTGGAGCTCTTCACTTTCTCCAAAAGTTGGAGAAAGTATGGTCTGCATCTGCCTCTCTGCTGGCCTGGTGATTGGAAAGATGCCCCTCATCTTTCCTCTTCCCCGGCTGAGTCACTGGCGAAGTTCTAGGAGCCTATGGTCGTTGACTGTCCGCTCTGTCGTGAGAGGGACCTTTGGGTGGAGAAGCCGGCAGTGAGGTGGGCGCTCGGGGAAAGGGGAGCAGAGGAGCCTTGGCATATGGTCTCACCTAGACCAGGACTGAGCCTTTGCAGATGTTGTCACAAGGACAATTTCAGGAGGAACACCTACCCTTAAAAGGAGGCATGTGTGCACCAGGAGCCTCTTGAGTTGATGACTGAAAGCAGCAAATTGCTACTGTGCCCAACTTCTTTGCTGTAGAAGAAACTGGAAATTCTTGAGTTACTTTTGAGCTGCACAGTTCTAAAAGGCTTCTCTTTATTCAGAAGATACTTCCTGATCCCCATCTCTGTTCTTAGCATTGTACTGGGCGCGGGGGGAGGGGGTCACACAAGGAAATGTTAGTCAATGTCTCTGTCCTCAGGTGCTAAAATCTAGCTGGGGAGACAGCAAACACCCTACGTGGAAAACAACCAAAAGTCAGCATCGCATAAGAACAAGGAACCCCATAGGGTGTAACTCAGTGGTCAACAAAACAGACTATAGCCGGACACGCCTCTCATGGTCACTTCCTCCAATAGCTAGACAAACGGGGGACGCTTGAATGGTAGAATCGAGTGTGTAAGACTGGAGATACTGTCAGGTCTCTGAGGCATTTACTTCCGTGAAATTCACCTGTTTCATCAAGGGGTTTGGAGTCAGATTGCCATGGGCTTGAATCTCAGTTCTGCCATTAGAAGCTGGGTGAACTTGGGCAAGTTACAGTTTTCTCATCTGTAAAAACCAAACCAGAGATAATCCTGACAACTTTAGGGAGTTGTTGGAAGGGATTAAATGAAATAACATGAAAAATCATTTAGTAACTGCCTAGCACACAGTAGGTACTCATTATGTGTTAGTTTCCTTCCTTCTAGTTTGAATAACAGCCAAGACCTGAACATTCAGCCCAATGGTGAATGGTTCAAACTCTAGTACCCGTGGCCTGAACTTGAAGCCCAGCTTAGAACACTTGCTGTTCTATGACCCTGGGCAAGCTACCTAAAGGCTAGTTTTCTCCATTTAAAAATAGGGATTAAAAGAGTGTGTGTATATGTATAGCACTTAATAGTGCCTAGGCCAGTAACTGTGGCGTGGCGAGCACAATGGGTCAGCTGTGGTCACTATTCTTACCTTCCCTGGGAAGCAGTGATTACAGGCTGTCCTGATTTCACTAGTGCTCTTCTTGCCTTTCCCTAACCTCTTTTCCCCAAAGGACTGAGGAAATCCAAGCTGAGGTTATATAAGCCACCAGCACAATCACAGGTTTGAAGACAAACCCTGTGATTGGGGAGGGACTCTAAGAAAGTCTATAGTCAACCAGCTGTGACCCTGCTTCCCAAGTTCTTAGGGACCTAAGCCTAGCCTTTTAAATCCGTAAAGCTCTTTCATGGGCGATTTGCCCCCAGGTCAATGGGATTGTTTTTGTTCCTGAAGGTCTGCTGCCTCCTTAATCCTCAGTTGGCCTTTTTAGAAGAAGCCAAGGGGTTGGATTTGGGAATTTCAAAAGTACAATCATGTGAGCAGGCTTTGCGTGCACGTGATTGCTGACCGTGGTGTGTTCCTAGACGCTGCCTGGTGGTCCTGGGTGGCTGGGAGCTTGTCCTCATGATTAAACTGTTGTTCAAGTTCAGTGTTTCCGTGCCCAGCAGCCACCTCGCTCTCCTTGCTTCTTTCTGGGGCATCCAAGCCTCAGTCCCAGGACCGCCCTCTGAGCCTCCTCCACATCCAAAGTTGGCTTTCCTGCCATGTACCTTCACTCTAATGGAGACCCACATTGGGGATCCTGGAACCTTTGTTTGTGCATCATTTTACCCAAATTAGTTATTCTTCAATCACTGAGGTGTAGTGTTTTCACTGAGGTGTAAACACACGTCTAAGTTTACCTGGTACTGGCCAATAGGAGCAGAACTATGTAGCGAGTGTGCACACTTGCCTAGCAGCACCACTTCATGGTGTTTAAATGCGCACAGCAGGGTGTAGGGATGGGCGTGAGTGTTGAAGTCACTTCCGAGCGCTGTGTATAATTCCCACGTGGACGTGGGCCTGGGAGACAGGTAGTGGTGGCCTCCCTGCTGGTGGCCCCGATGGCCACGCCTGAGGTACCAGTGTCCAGACACGCAGCCCCAGGAGAGGGTGGGCGCGTTTTGTATGGGATGGAAATTAGACATACTATAATTGTAGCACATTTTAGTGCCCATAAATTCTGCATGGACTTAAGTGACCCTTTATATAGTCACATTTTCATACATTTGCCTATGTAGCTAAGTTTTCCTCAACTGTTGTACCCTGTGACACTTAGCGTCTGATTAGTCTTTAGATCATTAAGATCCTTGCTAGTGTATATAGACATGTATAGATACACACCTGTATGTGGTCACCCATCACATAAAAACACCCTTGTGAGGGTGGCATCCTGCCATGTGCTTAACATTGCTCATAGGGGTTGGTCAGCTTTGAGCAAACATGGTGTGTGGAAATCTAGATTGAACCCAAATTTATCTTTCATGTGGTGCTGATTTTAAAACAACCCCCAATGATGTTTTTTTAAACAGCATACTTTCTCTGAGAGTCTTGTCTAGATTTAAATTTCCAACGACATCTTTCCCCAGGTCTGGGCTCATGGCTAATCTGGAAGGGTAGTGACGTTTTCCTGACATGCCAGTTAACTGCAGCCCATTCATTCGGTACCCATTTATCGAGTAAACTCCTGTTGTGTTTACCAGGCACCAGACTAGTGTCACAAATAAGGTTGAAAACCAAAGGATTAGAGGAGTTAGGGCAAGGAGATCAAGCCTCACTAGCATGACCAAGGAAAACTCAGTGAAGGAACTGAGGGTGAGATGGGCTCTAAAAGACTCAAGGAGGGAGACCTTTGCAAGCAATGAATCTGCTGGGATAAAGGTTGAGACCAGTCGATGAAAGGTTGGACTTGTGAGTCATCCAGTCCGGGGACATCCAGGGAAGCAGATGGAGGTGGGACGGGATGTGAAGAAAGCTAAGAACAGCAGGCTGAGGGGTGTGGATGTGGTCCTCCCTGGGAGAGGGCTGGCTCCTTGAGGGTCCTTGAGCAGGACCGCGTGGTCAGAGCAGCGCCGAGGAAGGTGCCCCTGAACACGCTATGCAGGCTGGTGGGGGAGAGGTCACGTCATCTGAAAGGGGGCGGGGAGCTGATGCAATGTGGACGTCCAAGGACAGCGGGGGAGGGTCCGACAGCGTGGTTGTGAGAGGGCAGAGTCCAAGGGGCTGAGAGATGAGAAAGGGCAGAGAGAATGAGCAGAGAAGGATGAGGAGAGCCAGGGCAGGTGTCTGTGGGGCTGCCATCGGTCAACCAAGCACATCTTGTTTGTCCCAGTGGCCTCTCCTCCCCTGCCTGTCGCCATTGCTGGGGGAGAGCGTGCGGGGTGGGAGAGGCAGGCTTGCAGAAGAGGAGTGAGCCCTCCTGGTGTAAAGCGTTCTGCAGAGTAGTCCATTCAAATGGGCTCACTAGGCGTCAGAGCAGCCCCCTGAGCTAGAGGGTGTGAAGTAGGCAGTACCTTCCTTTGTGAATTAGGAAGTAGGCACAAAGAGGGGAATTAACTTGCCCATGCCAGACATCTCCTAACTGGCAGAGCTGGTATGTGAACACACACCTTTCTGAACTTGGAGCCCTAGGCCTTAACCACTGTGTAGAGTGATGACATGTCTGAGGGATGTTGGGGTGGAAAGGAGGAAGGGGGAGGGGTTCACTTCAAAATGTTCACTGTTAAAATGAACCACATGGGTGTGAGCTCCTTGAGGAGCATGGTGACCCTCCGATTAGGTCATAAGGAGACCAAGTTTGAAGCAAGCCTTCAAGCCCAGGAGCTTTGCTGCAGGGAAAGCTGCTGGCCCAGTAAGGGGACATTTTTGACCCTTGACGCCAGAAAGCCAGCTGTTGGGAGTCCTGAAATGCAAGAGACATGCCACCCTGATTGGGTGACTGTGCCCAGGGGGAAGGAATGAGGCAATGGGGACCCAGCCATGGGGCTGAGAGTGGGCGCATCTTTCTCTGATCAGCAGGCATGCCTGGGGCAGGAATGGACCGAGGAGGAATGAGGTTGGGCGGGTGAGAACCTGCTTGCTGATGTGGTTGCCTCCTACCAAGATGAGCAGGATCCTGCTGGCCAATACCTGGGTCTGGAGGATGAGGTGCCTGGGACCCTGGAAGAGGGTTCAGATGGGGACCAGTGGTCTGTCCTTGTTCCAGTGGACTAAGCGCTCACCATGGTGTTGACACAGAGCTCCCTGCCTTTTGTGAAAGCCCCAGGGTCTTCCTTTGATGGTCTGGGCATGTTCATGACCAGGCAGCACTGGGAGGGCAGCTTTGTGCCTGGATTCAGTTGTGACTTGGGGCTTTGCAGGGGTGCCCCACGTGGATGGTGATGGGGACATAGTTCTGTGGATCTCAGAGCCAACGTAACACGTGTTGTGTTGTGTTGTGGGTCAGGTGTGGGCATTTTACCCCAGATGCAGCCTAGTGGTTTCTGGGTTTATTTTGGCTCTGCCAAGTGCGTGAGCTGGAGTGACAAGTGATGCATGACACAGAGTACGGCTTCTTCCTGTCACCCGAAGCCCTCAGGCTGCACAGGCATGTGCATTTGCTCTGGAAGTGCTCGTGACCGCTGCTATTGCAACAGTGTTTAAATATCACCCTTGAGTTTGCAGAAAGGGCAAAAGTCAAATCGAAAACAAAAATTGAGTGTATCCCAGTCCGCCTCTCCATCCTTTATTCGCCCCATTTTGGTAAAACATCTTCTTTTGGGGTGAAGTGAGCCATTGTGATTAGGCTCATAGGCTCTGACGAGCGGAGACTGTCTGTGTATTGTGTATTTTGCTCCTGACTGTATTTTGTTGAGGAGGATAAAACTACAGAACAAATGCTGGGGCATAAGGCAAGTCAAAACCAGTTAATGGTGATTTTCAATCCTTTACATTCACAGTCTGGGTCTTTGGTTTTTTTGTGAGTGTGAGAAAGGTACGGATCCCACCCTTGGGAGCAGCATTCCATCAACTCTTTAAATTATTCTTGTCCTGACTTGGGCTGCGGGTCTCTGGTTTTTACCCTGGTGGTGGTCTATCAAATGCGAGACAGAACTCAAAGGAGTGAAAATACAGGCTTCCGTGTTGACTAGTGTCACACCAGTAGCATTTCCTGTTAGGCAGGAGGTGAGCTGGGGCCTGGAGTCAGACAGAACTTCTTTAGGAGCCCAGCTCTTCTGCTACCCGCCTGTGTGCCCATAGGCTGGCTGGGTGCCCACCCCCAGTTTTTCTCATTTTTGTCTTTGTTGCGAAAGTTCATGGGCTGAATGAAAAAGATAAACTCTATTAGATACCCAGTGCCTAGTAGGTGCACAAAAACCAGTCAGCCATTCTGCCCTCTTCCCAGTCCCCCGTGTACCCATTTTCTGCCCTTACCACTGAGAGGACAATGTGGTTTGTAGAAAGAATGTGGTCCTCAGTGGGCAGACCCGTGTATTTCTGCCAGCTTTGCGTAGACAAGACCTTCCACCAACGTCCATCTGTCTGTCTGTCCAGCCAGCCAACATCACTGAGTTCCTGCCAAGGGACAGACTCAGGAACTAGGAGCTGGGTATAGAGCTGTACACGATCACTGAACACAGCTCTCAAGAAGTAGGAAAAAATATGCCCTGAAAAAAACAGAAGAGGCAGCAGCTTACAGTCCAATGCCTATGTTTTGGTTTCCACACTGGGCATGAAAGTACTGCCAAAGCCGATTTCCTCCTGGAGAAAAGTCACTGTGGGATGGCGCCGATATATTTGAAGTGATGAGAGGGAAGAACCTACAACCAAGAGTACTCTACCCAGCAAGGATCTCATTCAGATTTGATGGAGAAATCAAAAGCTTTATAGACAAGCAAAAGCTAAGAGAATTCAGCACCACCAAACCAGCTCTACAACAAATGCTAAAGGAACTTCTCTAACTGGGAAACACAAGAGAAGGAAAGGACCTACAAAAACAAACCCAAAACAGTTAAGAAAAAGGTAACGGGAACAAACATATCGATAATTACGTTAAATGTGAATGGATTAAATGCTCCAGCCAAAAGACACAGATTCACTGAATGGATACAAAAACAAGATCCATAAATATGCTGTCTACAAGAGACCCACTTCCGACCTAGGGACACATACAGACTGAAAGTGAGGGGATGCAAAGAGATATTCCATGCAAATGGAAATCAAAAGAAAGCTGGAGTAGCAATACTCATATCAGATAAAATAGACTTTAAGTTAAAGAATGTTACGAGAGACAAGGAGGGACACTACACAGGATCAATCCAAGGAGAAGATATAACAATTATAAATATATATGCACCCAACATAGGAGCACCTCAATACATAAGGCAAATGCTAACAGCTATAAAAGAGGAAACCGACAGTAACACAATAATAGTGGGGGACTTTAACACCTCACTTACACCAATGGACAGATAATCCAGACAGAAAATTAATAAGGAAACACAAGCTTTAAATGACACAATAGACCACATAGATTTAATTGATATTTATAGGGCATTCCATCCCAAAACAGCAGATTACACTTTCTTCTCAAGTGCGCACGGAACATTCTCCAGGATAGATCACATCTTGGGTCACAAATCAAGCATCGGTAAATTTAAGAAAATTGAAATCATATCAAGCATCTTTTCTGAGCAATATGCTATGAGATTAGAAAACAATTGCAGGGAAAAAAGCGTAAAAAACACAAACACATGGAGGCTAAATAATGTGTTGCTAAATAACCAAGAGATCACTGAAGAAATCAAGGAGGAAATCAAAAATACCTAGAGACAAATTACAATGAAAACACGACGATTCAAAACCTATGGGATGCAGCAAAAGCAGTTCTAAGAGTGAAGTTTATAGCAATACAAGCCTACCTCAAGAAACAAGAAAAAAGCTTCCCTGGTCGTGCAGTGGTTAAGAACCTGCCTGCCAATGCAGGGGACACAGATTGAAGCCTTGGGCCAGAAAGATCCCACATGCCATGGAGCAAATAAGCCCGTGCGCCACAACTACTGAGCTTGTGCTCTAGAGTCCGTGAGCCACAACTACTGAGCTTGTGTGCCACAACTACTGAAGCCTGCTCACCTAGAGCCCGTGCTCCACAACAAGAGAAGCCACCACAATGAGAAGCCCATGCACTGCAAGGAAGAATAGCCCTCGCTTGCTGCAACTAGAGAAAGCCTGTGCACAGCAGCAGACCCAATGCAACCAAAAATAAATAATTTAAAAAAAAAAAAAACAAGAAAAATCTCAAACAATCTAACCTTATATCTAAAGGAACTAGAGAAAGGAGAAAAACAAAACCCAAAGTTAGTAGAAGGAAAGAAATCATAAAGATCAGAGCAGAAATAAGTGAAATAGAAACAAGGAAAACAATTTAAAAGAAAAAAAGGTCTTGCTGTGATTCATGTCAAAGAGTGTTCTTCCTGTGTTTTCCCCTAAAAGGTTTTTTTTTTTTTTTTTTTTTTTTTTTGTGATACGCGGGCCTCTCACTCTTGTGGCCTCTCCCATTGCGGAGCACAGGCTCTGGATGTGCAGGCTCAGCGGCCATGGCTTACGGGCCTAGCCGCTCCGTGGCATGTGGGATCTTCCCGGACTGGGGCACGAACCCGTGTCCCCTGCATCGGCAGGCGGACTCTCAACTACTACGCCACCAGGGAAGCCCCTCCTAAGAGTTTTATAGTGTCTGGTGTTACATTTAGTTCTTTAATCCATTTTGAGTTTATTTTTGTGTATGGTGTTAGGGAGTGTTCCGTGTAGCTGTCCAGTTTTTGCAGCACCACTTATTGAAGAGACTTGTCTTTTCTCCATTGTATATCCTTGCCTCCTTTGTCATAGATTAGTTGACCATAGGTGTGTGGGTTTATCTCTGAGCTTTCTATCCTGTTCCATGGATCTATATTTCTGTTTTTGTGCCAGTAGCATATTGTCTTGATTACTGTAGCTTTGTAGTATAGTCTGAAGTCAGGGAGTCTGATTCCTCCAGATCCTTTTTTTTTCCCCTCAAGATTGCTTTGTCTATTTGGGGTCTTTTGTGTCTTCATATAAATTTTAAGATTTTTTGTTCTAGTTCTGTAAAAAATGCCATTGGTAATTTGATAGGGATTGCATTGAATCTGTAGATTGCTTTGGGTAGTAGAGTCATTTTCACAATACTGATTCTTCCAATCCAAGAACATGGTATATCTCTCCATCTGTTTGTACCATATTTAATTTCTTTCATCAGTGTCTTATAGTTTTCTGCATACAGGTCTTTTGTCTCCTTAGGAAGGTTTAATCCTAAGTATTTTATTCTTTTTGTTGCAGTGGTAAATGGGAGTGTTTCCTTAATTTCTCTTCCAGATTTTTCATCATTAGTGTATAGGAATACAAGAGATTTCTGTGTATTAATTTTGTATCCTGCCACTTTACCAAATTCATTAATTAGCTCTAGTTTTCTGGTGGCATCTTTAGGATTCTCTATGTATAATATCATGTCATCTGCAAACAGTGACAGCTTTACTTCTTCTCCAACTTGGATTCCTTTAATTTCTTTTTCTTCTCTGATTGCTATGGCTAAAACTTCCAAAACTATGTTGAATAATAGTGGTGAGAGTGGACAACCTTGTCTTGTTCCTGATCTTAGAGGAAATGGTTTCAGTTTTTCACCATTGAGAACGATTTTGGCTGTGGGTTTCTCATATATGGCCTTTATTATGTTGAGGTAAGTTCCCTCTATCCCTGCTTTCTGGAGGGTTTTTATCATAAATGGGTGTTGAATTTTGTCAAAAGCTTTCTTGCATCTATTGAGAAAATTACATGGTTTTTCTCCTTCCATTTGTTAATATGGTTTATCACATTGATTGGTTTGCATATATTGAAGAAACTTTGCATTCCTGGGATAAACCCCAGTTGATCATGGTGAATGATCCTTTTAATGTGCTGTTGGATTCTGTTGCTAGTATTTTGTTGAGGATTTTTGCATCTATGTTCATTAGTGATACTGGCCTGTAGTTTTCTTTGTGACATCTTTGTCTGGTTTTGGTGTCAGGGTGATGGTGGCCTCACCCAATGAGTTTGGGAGTGTTCCTCCCTCTGCTATATTTTGGAAAAGTTTGAGACGGATAGGTGTTAGCTCTTCTCTAAATGTTTGATAGAATTCGCCTCTGAGGCCATCTGGTCCTGGGCTTTTTTTGTTGGAAGATTTTTATTCACAGTTTCAATTTCAGTGCTTGTGACTGGTCTGTTCATATTTTATATTTCTTCCTGGTTCAGTCTCAGAAGGTTGTGCATTTCTAGGAATTTGTTCATTTCTTCCAGGTTGTCCATTTTATTGCCATAGAGTTGCTTGTAGTAGTCTCTTAGGATACTTTGTATTTCTGCGGTGTCTGTTGTAACTTCTCCTTTTTCATTTCTAATTTTATTGATTTGAGTCCTCTCTCTCATTTTCTTGATGAGTCTGGCTGAAGGTTTATCAATTTTGTTTATCTTCTCAAAGAACCAGCTTTTAGTTTTATTGATCTTTGCTATTGTTTTCTTTGTCTCTATTCCATTTATTTCTGCTCTGATCTTCATGATTTCTTTCCTTCTACTAACTTTGGGTTTTGTTTGTTCTTCTTTCTCTAGTTCCTTTAGGTGTAGGTTAGATTGTTTATTTGAGATATTTTCTTATTTCTTGAGGTAGGCTTGTATTGTTATAAACTTCCCTCCTGGAACTGCTGTTTGCTGCATCCCATAGGTTTTGAATCGTCGTGTTTTCATTGTAATTTGTCTCTAGGTATTTTTGATTTCCTCTTTGATTTCTTCAGTGATCTCTTGGTTATTTAGTAACATATTATTTAGCCTCCATGTGTTTGTGTTTTTTACGCTTTTTTCCCTGCAATTGTTTTCTAATCTCATAGCGTTTTGTTCAGAAAAGATGCTTGATATGATTTCAATTTTCTTAAATTTACCGAGGCTTGATTTGTGACCCAAGATGTGATCTATCCTGGAGAATGTTCTGTGTGCACTTGAGAAGAAAGTGTAATCTGCTGTTTTGGGATGGAATCCCCTATAAATATCAGCTGGTCTATTGTGTTTAAAGCTTGTGTTTCCTTATTAATTTTCTGTCTGGATTATCTGTCCATTGGTGTAAGTGAGGTGTTAAAGTCCCCCACTATTATTGTGTTACTGTCGGTTTCCTCTTTTATAGCTGTTAGCATTTGCCTTATGTATTGAGGTGCTCCTATGTTGGGTGCATATATATTTATAATCGTTATATCTTCTTCTTGGATTGATCCCGTGATCATTGTGTAGTGTCCTTCCTTGTCTCTTGTAACATTCTTTAACTTAAAGTCTATTTTATCTGATATGAGTATTGGTACTCCAGCTTTCTTTTGATTTCCATTTGCATGGAATATCTTTTTGCATCCCCTCACTTTCAGTCTGTATGTGTCCCTAGGTCGGAAGTGGGTCTCTTGTAGACAGCATGTGTATGGGTCTTGTTTTGTATCCATTCAGTGAATCTGTGTCTTTTGGCTGGAGCATTTAATCCATTCACATTTAACGTAATTATCGATATGTTTGTTCCTGTTACCTTTTTCTTAATAGTTTTGGGTTTGTTTTTGTAGGTCCGCTTTCTTCTCGTGTGTTTTCTAGTTAGAGAAGTTCCTTTAGCATTTGTTGTAGAGCTGATTTGGTGGTGCTGAATTCTCTTAGCTTTTGCTTGTCTATAAAGCTTTTGATTTCTCCGTGGAATCTGAATGAGATCCTTGCCGGTAGAGTAATCTTGTTTGTAGGTCTTTCATTTCATTGCTTTAAATATATGGTGCCATTCCCTTCTGGCTTGTAGAGTTTCAGGTGAGAAATCCGCTGTTAACCTTATGGGAGTTCCCTTGTATGTTATTTGTCATTTTTCCCTTGTTACTTTTAATAATTTTTCTTTGTCTTTAATTTTTGTCAAGTTGATTACTATGTGTTTCGGCATGTTTCTCCTTGAGTTTATCTGGCCTGGGACTCTCTGCGCTTCCTGGACTTGGGTGACTATTTCCTTTCCCACGTTAGGGAAGTTTTCGACTATAATCTCTTCAAATATTTTCTTGGTTCCTTTCTCTCTCTCTTCTCTTTCTGGTACCTCTCTAATGCGAATGTTGGTGTGTTTAATGTTGTCCCAGAGGTCTCTTAGGCTGTCTTCATTTCTTTTCACTCTTTTTTTAAAATTCTGTTCTGTGGCAGTGAATTCCACCATTCTGTCTTCCAGGTCACTTATCTGTTCTTCTGCCTCAATTATTCTGCTATGGATTCCTTCTAGTGTATTCTCCATTTCAGTTATAGTATTATCATCTCTGTTTGTTTGTTCTTTAATTCCTCTAGGTGTTTGTGAAACATTTCTTGCATCTTCTTGATCTTTGCCTCCATTCTTTTTCTGAGGTCCTGGATCATCTTCACTATCATTATTTTGAATTCTTTTTTCTGGAAGGTTGCCTGTCTCCACTTCATTTAGTTGTTTTTCTGGGGTTTTATCTTGTTCCTTCATCTGGTACATAGTCCTCTCTGCCTTTTTATTTTGTGTATCTTTCTGTGAATGTGGTTTTTGTTCTACAGGCTGCAGGATTGTAGTTTTTCTTGCTTCTGCTGTCTGCCCTCTGGTGGATTAGGCTATCTAAGAGGCTTGTGCATGCTTCCTGATGGGAGGGACTGGTGGTGCTTAGAGCTGGGTGTTGCTCTGGTGGGCAGGGCTCAGTAATAGTTTAATCTGCTTGTCTGCTGATGAGTGGGGCTGAGTTCCCTCCCTGTTGGTTGTTTGGCCTGAGGCGACCCAGCCCTGGAGCCTCCAGGCTCTTTGGTGGGGTGAATGAGGGACTCCGGGAGGGCTCATGCCAAGGGGTACTTCCCAGAATTTCTGTTGCCAGTGTCCTTGTCCCTGTGGTGAGCCACAGCTGCCCCCCGCCTCTGCAGGAGACCCTCCAACACTAGCAGATAGGTCTGTTTCAGTCTCCTGTGGGGTCACTGCTCCTTTCCCCTGGGTCCTTATGCGCACACGACTTAGTGTGTACCCTCCAGGAGTGGAGTCTCTGTTTCCGCCAGTCCTGTCGAAGTCCTGCAGTCAAATCCCACTAGCCTTTAAAGTCTGATTCCAGAAATCCTCCTCCCGTTGCCAGACCACCGTGTTGGGAAGCCTGACGTGGGGCTCAGAACCTTCACTCCAGTGGGTGGACTTCTGTGGTATAAGTGTTCTCCAGTTTTTGAGTCGCCCACCCAGCGGTTATGGGATTTAATTTTATTGTGATTGTGCCCCTCCTACCGTCTCACTGTAACTTCTCCTTTGTCTTTGGATGTGGGGTATCTTTTCTCATGAGTTCCATTGTCTTCCTGTTGATGATTGTTCAGCAGTTAGTTGTGATTTCTGTGCTCTCGCAAGAGGGAGTGAGCACACGTCCTTCTACTTGGCCATCTTGAACCAATCTCCTCAAATAGTAGATGCTTTAAAGATCAGTTTGATTTGTTGATTGTATACAGTGTACATTGGAACAACCCTGCACCGAGCCTATTGATGATGACTTTTGAGAGTATTTCAGAGCTGAGAATCGCTAGTGACCACTCTGAGTGGCTATGATTGACAGGCTGGAAAACCAATAACGATGATCAGCACATTGGCAGCTGGTGAATGGTGTTGGCCTGAAAGCAAATTGCTTCTCTACCTGCGGTTGCTTTCAGGTTCAATAAAGGAAACATGGGACCTTAACACAAAAGACTTACTCAGTTTCTCTCACTCTTACAATTTGGACCTGGGTATTTCGTGTGTTCTCACACTATTTTCAAATTTCCACCTTGGTATTTTGTGTGGCAGAAGGGTTTGGGGAGTTCTATCACAGCTAGTCACTCCTGAATCAAGGCATTTCTGCCCTCAGAAACACCCAAGGCATGTTATCTCAGGTCACTGGAGTTTGAACCGCAACGCAGATATAAGATGTTTCAGTTTGTTGGGTTGTGTTTGTATATGTATTTATAGCCACTTTGCATGTGCCCATGTCCTGTGTGTATAAATTTATGCAGTTGTGTGACTTCACACCACAGATGCTTTATAAATTACAAAGTTAACTTACACAATGAACTTAAGCTTCTGTGTTTGTAAATGTGGTAGCGACGTTAGGCTTCTGTCTCTCACTGAATGCAAGTTCTTGGGGTTGTAGGGTGTAGAATTTTTCCCTCAGCTGGTCTCTCAGCTCCAGGTGAACAGATACAGTGAAATCAAGAATTTAAATGGCACAAAAAGCAAAACCAGCATTGTTTTACTCTACCATAGAGATGGGAGTATAGGGACCATTCTTCATTAGTTTGTAGCTAGAGAAAAGCCTGTCAGCATTGAGAACCCCAACTATAATCGTTTTCACGGACTGTGGTAGTGAGGGTGGTCAAGGGTGTGTGAGTTGAGCTGTCAATCAAAAGAAAGATCTCTGATGTCTTGAGGGGGGAAACAATCCCTGTTTGAGGTTTAAGAAGGACTGGAAGTTGGGGATTATGTTTCTAATTAGGAGGCTCTTAAATGTGTGCTGTCGCCTCTGGGCCATTGATACAACGATTGATTGTCTCTGTCTTCTATAGCTTGGAATTGCCATTGGGTTCTTGGTCCCTCCTGTCTTGGTACCCAACATCAAAGACCAGGACAAGCTTGCCTACCACATCAGCATCATGTTCTACATAATAGCAGGTGTGGCCACTCTGCTTTTCATCCTTGTCATCATCGGTAAGGTCATTAATAGGCTCATGGGGGTTGGGGAGGCAGGGAGGTCCTGCTGACTTGGGTGAGGACCTTGTGATTGTGGCCCTAGAGCAGCATTCTAGGTCCCATGTAATCTATAAAACATATCTATAGAAACTGGAAGCCAGGCTTCCAATGGTCTTCAAATGTTTTAGCCTGAGTAGTTGCTGCCCATTCAGTGCTAGCTGGTCCTGTGTACTTTGTTAGCTGTTCAGTAAAGGTTAGTTGTAATTAACCAGTTCCCCAGTATGACCTCATTAGAATGAATGGGCAGCCTGCTGATCCCCTTGATGAAGCCCTGGTGAGCACTTATGATGTCACAGGCCCTGTGCTGAGTGTGCCTGATCTCACTGACTCCTCAATGGCCCTATAGGGGAGGTACCAGCCCTATAGGGGAGGTACCAGCATCAGTCTCACTTAACCAAGAGGAAACAGTGACTTACGAGGAGATAAGGGAATTATTCAAGATTAGACAGTGAGTGGCAGAGGCTGGATTCCAGCCTAAGCTTGTCTAACTCCATACCCTAAATTTCTGGAACACAAGAAAACAAAATAGGACTGACCCACAAGCACTAATGCTCTCATACATTCACCTGGGAATGCCTGGGGCCCACATTTTAAAATGCTTTTTTAAAATGTGTATAAGGTACGCTCATTATGGAAAAAATCTAGAAAATACAAAAAAGCATAAAGAAAAGAATGACCATTAACTTAGCCTTGTACCTGTTAATCCCAGCCACCAGCCCCAGAGAATTAATAATTATTAATATTATTAATATTCTATGTATGTATATGTATGTATATTTAATCACTGAGGTATTTGGTTCATTTATATCCTTTTTTCTCTTCTGAGTGCTATCACATGGGCTGTGATAAATTCAGTAGAGGTTTTCATTTTCAGTGAGTCATTTGTCTTTAAAAGTTAACCAGCTGTCTTCCTAATATCTGAAAGTTCCACCTCACACGTTAAAGGTGTCATTCCTTCCTGCTGGCCTCAACTCCAGAGTCAAACAGTTTTATAATCATGTATGTCATCCAGCTATTCTCACTGTGTCATTTCCTCCCCGGGGTCCAAGCTGAGGAAGGGCTGCCTGATGGCTTTTCAAAGCTCACAGGATCTCTTGGATGGAGAACTTGGTGTTCCTGGGAAGGTGAGAAGCCTTGAAGCTGTGGTTGAGAACAGGAAAGAACCATCTCGGCCAGACTTGAAGTTTCAAATTGTAATGTGCTCAGCTCCAAATTCTTGTGTTTGTAGCAGATGAGGGCCTGGTTCTTTGCAGAGATCCTGGAGGTAGGCCATTTCTACACTTTGTGTTTTACTAGTAAGCACAGACGGTTGCTCATTGAATAAAGAACTGAAAAATCTTATCCAAACTGTGGTTTGTGGTTGCCAAATCCTTGAGCAAACAGCTGCTGTTGCCGAGATTAAAAAAAACCTCTTGCCTTGATTTCTTTCCCCTGATAGAAGGGGAGGGGAACAGGCAAGACAATGGTTGAGAAGTACGCAGTGGTGGGAAGTTACCCAGGACTGTTTCCGGAGAAGGAAGGAGAAGGGCTGTGAAGTCAGGGCTGGAGGGTTATCTGGATGGAGGGGGGAGACCTTTGATCTTCAAGAGACTAAACCTCATTTGCAGAGCTTCCTCCAGCTGGAGGCAGTTTCCTGACCTTTCAGAGGTGTTCTCATGGGGGCTGGGGACACACCAAGGTGCTTCTTTACTTGGACCCAATTGGGGGACCAATTTAGCCAAACCGCTGGTTAAACTGATTTGGCCCCCAGAGAACTGAACCGCCATCAATGCAGTCAAATGGATTGTACCAGTTGTACTGAAAATAGAACATAAAGCAAATGGTTTTCCCACTGTCCCTCCCCAGTCCTTCCTATCAGAGTGGTCACACCTACAGGAGCATGTGTTAATCCTCTGGTTTCTCGTGGGGCACATGTCTGATTCAGACTTCGAGAAACTAGGGACGGACTCCGGGTCTTTCCAATAGAAGAAGATCCTTTCCCTTATTCGGGGAATGTTTATTGGCAGCATGTGCCAGGCTGTGTGCTCAGCATGGGCATCACAGTCCCTTCCCCCCTGGGAGGAGCTCTGGTGCTGAGTCCTTAACTGGGCTCACTAATCCCAGAGCCGCAGCTCTCACTTCCCTCCTATCTCCGTGTTACTACTGAATTTCTTCAGTGCTCTGCCGTATGTTATTCCCCGGTTGTTACTCGGCTCCTTGATCCTTGAATACTGCCTGGGAAGCCCAGTGATTGCAGCCGTCCAAAGGCCATTAAGAAAAAATAATCGAAGGCACAGTCACGGAGCCACAGACAGTGAGATGCAGCTTCAAGAGAGGAGACTATAAAGGATTTAATTGAAGAATTAATATTTCCTTTTGGAGTCTTAGTTCCTTCTCAGATGAGGGAGTCAGCTGTCGTCCATGTATCAGCTCTGCAGGGTGGGACCATAGGGATTTGCAGTGATCTCTCTGTTTCTTTCCTTTCAGTATTCAAGGAGAAGCCTAAACATCCCCCCAGCAGGGCCCAATCCCTAAGCTATGCCTTGGCGTCCCCTGATGCTTCATACTTAAGTTCCATCGTCCGACTCTTCAAAAACCTCAACTTTGTGCTGCTTATCATCACCTATGGTAAGATACAGATGTGTCCAGGAGTGTAATGGAACTGGGAGTGTGAGACAAGAGGCCTGTTGTGTCTGTGCATCTTACTGTTTCCAAATCCCAAATGTATATGTAAAGTCGTCGTTTAGAGTCAACCAGAAGAGACAGCTCTGTCTCAGGGCCTTCGATGTTGGGTTACCTAGACAACCATTCCTTCCCCTATCAAGTTATCTGGCAAAACGCCTGCCGATCCTCCGAGTCTCATCTCAGTATGACTGCTGTAAAGCAGTATTAGGCGACCTTTCCTCTTTTATTGTGCTGTTCCTGGTACATCTTAACACTTAGCATTAAAAAAAAAAAAAAGATCATTTCCAGGTCTGTTTTCCCACTAAACTGGGAACTCCCTGGGAGTAGGAATTTATGTCTTTTTATCTTTATAATTCCTCAGCAGTGGCCAACCTGGAGTAGATACTCCAAGAGTTATTAAATGAGTGATTGAGTGAGCGGGTGGATGGGTATTTATATGAGTCTTGTGACATGATCACTCCCCAGGCAATCCTTCATCTTGGAACATTGCTCCTTCTTTACCTGAATGCACGACAACATCCCTCTTTCATTTCGCTTTCTTGGCTTTGGTAAGATAAATTTCAATATTTATGCTGGTGTATTGGCTTGCCGTTCCAGCAAGGTGTTTGCTGCATCTTCATTCTAACGTTTAATGAGAATGTTGTCCTAGACAGGGGCAAGGACAGAACCTCAGGGCATTCCATTAAAGGTGTCTTTACAGATCCACCCAGCTCTGCTGCTATCCAGCTTACCCCTGACCATTTAACCCTCCAGTTTGTTTGATTAAAATCAAGCGTGTATATCACTCTCAGTAACCGGAAGAAGAAAAGAAGTGAGATTGGTTGATGTGACTTATTCTCAGTGAAACCCCAGTTGGCTATAACCTCAGGTTTTCTCTAGGCTTGCAAACTGTATCTTACAACAATACTAGCATTTACTACGTGCCAAGACGTTTTATATATTATTTTATTTAACTCTCACCACACCGGTGAGAGGTAAATAGTATAATTTTCCCCATTTAACAGATGAGGAAACAAACTCAGAGAGATTAGGTAATAGCTCAAGAACACACAGTTTTCAAAGGGCAGAGCCAGGATTCAAGTACAGATTTGTCAGACTCCAAAGCCTACACTCCCGATCCGTGATTGCCTATGCTCCTTCCTTGACTTGTACCAGGGCTTCACTTTAGGCTTATCAATGCCCTTCACCTGAATTAAAGTGTTTATCTGCGGAGGCATTAGATAAGAGGTGGTATCATCCACAGTAGAGAGGCACACCTGGTTTTCAGGCATAGGCACAGATTAGGTGACCTCTCATCTGGAATAGCCCCAGGTACCCACGTTAGTCTCCAAGGCCTCTGGTCTCCATTCCTCCCTCTCTCAGAACAGCTTTTCAGTTCTGAGTATGTCTCTGCACTCATTCACAAAACAAAGAAAGTTTCCAATACTTAGGATGGCCAGCTAAAGATACTATGGGTTGCTCATCACTGAGAGGTATTCAAGTGTAGGTGGAGCCAACCACTTAGTGGGGATATTGTGGGGAATATCAGGCTATAGCTGGATAGTGAAACCTGATGATCTTTGGGTTCCCTTCCAGACTCAGCATTCCATGCCTCTAAGAACTTTCACTTTTCCCTAGAGTTAAACATCTCGAGTGCATCAACCTTTGACCACCATAAACCTTATGGCACCTGACAACAGGGCGTTTGAGGCTTACCTTGGAATTCTAGGGCAGATGAGTGCTTAATAAACATCTTCTGTGAACGAGAGTGGTGATGGTGGCAATAACGGGGCAATGGCCTTATTCCAGAGGCCGCGGTCTTCGGTTCTGGACGCTGTTTATGGCAGGGTCAGGTCACTGACCCATGATAGCAAGAAATAAGAACAAAATGTACCAGGAACAGTGTTGCTCCTCGTCGCTGTGGCTCAGCTCCGGGCCATGCTTTAGGGGCAAAGCAACTCCTTTTCCTTCCATCTTGTACGGCTGGTTGCTTATATGGTCTTCAGTCTGGCAGGGTGGTGTTAATCCTTTGGTTCTGGACACTCTTCCTTAATCTATTTGGTTAAGTGATAACACAGGGAATAAATGGGTTAGCACTTCTGGAATGGTGGAGTGAGGACCTTGCATCATCTGTTCCTCCATGAAAACAAGAACACCACCGGCAGACGTTATCAAAATCAGTTGTTTTAGGGTTCTTAACCAAAGGCTTGAAACAATCCAGTGAGCATCTATTCAAGACAAATATCTGAATAACAGTAAAGTCGCAAGCTTTGTGTTTTAACTTGTCCTATTCCGATCCCCTCTTCCAGGCTCTGTGGTAGCCTTGAAAACCAGCAGCCTCACAGCCACTGGAGGGGGCCAAACAAGTTTGGAGCTCCCCCAGAAGTCCCATCCCTAGGTCACTATTTGACTTCTGTGGCAGTTCCCTGCAAAGGCCCCATTCAGAGGATTTGCCTATATTTGACCTGGCTCAGAGCTTTCTCAGTGGGAAAGCGCTATTTCCAGGGCATTTGTTGAAAGCGATCACTGTTTAACATCACAGCTGCCTGAGGTGGCAATACCGGTTGGGGTAAGCAAGAGGCTGACCAAAGGTCTTGAAAGGAAAATCTGGAGAATGAGATGTCCAGGGGGCTTTGGAAAGCTCTGACATATTCTTAGGAATCTAGAAATCCACATGCACATGCAGAGTTGTGCACATGCCCAGGAAAGACCTGAGAAAGCCCTGAAGTCTCACCTCTGGCTGAACTGGAGGCTCTGTGTAAGCAGAAGGTGAAGGCTAAGGCAGAGTTGTCACCACCCTGCTGGAGCATCACAGGCGAGTCCCAACGCACACATAGAGGTCCTCAGCAAAGGTGGGACACTTGTGGGCTTAAAGTATTTAAGGAAATCTGTCTAATCCTTAGTTCAAAACTAAGCTAGTGGAGCAGAAACCTCAGTGGCTGCACATGACAAAGAGCACAGACTTTACAAAATGAGTCCAGGAAAGTCAGTGAACAAGCAGCAGCCAGAGTAACAAATCCTGGGGAAGGAGGAGAATCTCATTTCTAGAGTTGACATTATATTTAAAATGTCCAGTTTCAACAACAAAAAAAATGAGACATGCAAAGAAACAGGAAAGCAGGGCCCATACACAGTTAGAAAACTGTTCCTGAGGAAGCCCAGAGGTTGGATGTAACAGAAAAAGAAAGTAGCTCAGCTGTTATAAATATATTCAAGAACTAAAGGAAACCAGTGTGTAAAGAATGAAAGAAAAGTAGAGAATGATGTCTCACCAAATAGAGAATATCAAGAAAGACAAATCAAAAAGAACCAAATATAAATTCTAGAGTTGAAAATACAATAACTGAAATGAAAAACTCACTAGAAGGCTCAACACTAGATTTGAGCTGGCAGAAAAAAGAATCAGTTAACTTGAAGATAGGTCAAATGCAATTATCCTGTCTGGGGAACAGAAAGAAAAAAGAAAGAAGAAAAATGAGCAGAGAACAAGATGGCTGCTCCCTGAAGACGTTCATCTAAATGTTGCCCCTCGCTCGTGTCAGGCTCAGAGTTAAAGACTCGGCCTTTCTCCAACCATGTTTTCCTTCCGAGGCTGTGGTCGCTGGGTCGCGGCTTCACTCACCAAACAGCACCATCCGTCTTCCCGGTTCAGCGGTGACAGCGCGGCGCCCTGGACTCCGCACTTCGACGTGGTAGTCATCGGCGGAGGACATGCGGGGACCGAAGCCGCTGCCGCCGCCGCTCGGTGCGGCTCCCGGACTCTGCTGCTCACGCACCGAGTGGACACCATCGATCAAGCGGGCCCGGGCCAGAGCTCTAAGACTAGGGGCCATTCTGTGGACCGTGGATTGAGATGCTGCCGAAAAGGGACACTGTTGGATCCCTGGTCTGGGAAGATCCCACATGCCGCGGAGCAACTAAGCCCGTGAGCCACAACTACTGAGCCCAAGTGCCACTGAGCCTGCGCTCTGGAGCCCGTGAGCCACAACTACTGAAGCCCCCGCGCCTAGAGCCTGTGCTCCGCAACAAGAGAAGCCACCGCGGTGAGAAGCCCGCGCACCGCAACTAGAGAAAGCCCGTCCATGCACAGCAACCAAGACCCAACGCAGCCAAAAATAAAAATATATAAATAAATAAATTTATTTTTTTTAAGTGGAAAAAAAAAAAAAAAAATGAGCAGATCCTCGTAGACCTGTGGGCAACCAGCAAGCACACCAACACATGCCTAACAGGAGTCCCAGAAGCAGAGGAGAAACAGGTGGAAGTAAATTGCCCTCAGAAAAACAGTCCACTTCTGTGCCTCTGGAAGCATTTGACTATGTTGTGTGTAGATAGAATTTATTAACATTTTTCTCAAAGGCCTGAGGTGATCCCAGTGAGGAGTTAAACTAATCTGGTTGTTTGTACACATTTCATTATAGTCAGAGAACCACAAGCCTTATTTTTGTGGTAGAGAGTTGGACTTGGTGACAGGGATCTTTGCCTACAAGGAAATGATTCTTAGGCTGAATCACAGATTTGGGAAAACGTGTTATTGAGCCTTTACTGTGTGTCAGGCACCATGTGAAGTGCATGCATTATCTCATTTAATCTTCAAAAGAAACCCATGAATTAGGTGTTCAACTGCTCCATTTTATACCTAAAAAAACTGAGGCTCTGCTTGAGCTCCTCGTCCGTAATTAGACAGCTAGCAAGCAATAGAGCTTAGACATAAACTTCTGTCTGTCTGAGATCAAAGCCTGTCTTCCTAACCACCACACCATTTTGCCTTCCTGTGCAGAAAGGAGCCTCTTGGAGACAGAGCCAGGGGTCTGTTTTCAACCTCACTCAACTGAGCAGCCTCTGGGTCTGTCTAGCAGGGGTGGAAGTGGTGTATGTCCTTCCTCAGATTCAGTCCTCAGACCAATGGCCTTTCTTCTGAGATGAGGGTCTGTAGTTCTGGGGTTTAGAAGCAGGACCTACCTACACTGACCGGCCATCTTTGGGACTTGGGGATGGTGAGGTTTCATCCGTAGTGCATCTCTCTGAGGGTTACAGGTCATGTAAAGGCACTCAGTCCACCTGAGAATCCCTGCTTTCTTCTCCCACTATCTTTGCTCCAGATTAAAAATGCACACACAATCAAAAAAACCCTCTGTAAATTCAACTAAGTCCTTTGAGACCTCCCAGAATGCCTCCCACCTTCCATGCAGTTTCAGGTTGAGCTTTGAAGAGGGAAATGGTTCACAGTTTATATATACACACATATAACCATATAGTGCATATGTACATTACATAGTACATATGATGTTCCTATTTTCCTCTGAATTATAAACACTTAAGAGCATGTAGTTGGGAATCAAGCAGTTGATAGTGTTTCATGGATGTATTTTCTGGATTTGGGTGGACATGTTTTGGAGTAAGAACCTTGGCTGGGGGACCAGTGAGTTCAGAGTTGGTACGTAAGGAATATAAGGTCTAAGTTTTAGTGTCAGCTCTGCTAATTACTGAGTGTACCACCTTCACCCATCCTGTGCTCATCGTGTGTCTCTCTAAGAACCACCCCTCAGAAAAGAGTAATAACATTTGCTTCCCACTGGAGTTCCCTGGATGGAAATGAAAGCTTTTAAAGTAATTGTGAATCAAAACACTGCGTGCAGCCATAATGCTGTTGTGTTGGGAAACTTGACCATTTCCTACAGTCTTTTTGTTTTTTGAATGAAGTAGATTTCGACACGTAGGGAGTAGCTCTCGTGCAGCCGGTGGGTTGTCCAGTACTGTACTGGTAGTGACTTTCCAAGTGCTTCTCCAAGCTGCTGAGTCAGCTGCCCCGAGCTAAGGTGCGGTGGTACAGTAAAGGCTTTGGAGGAATTCCAGTGCGGCTGCCTTTTCCCCACGGGCTTCTGGCCACACTCTTAGAGGTAGGTTTCAGACAAAAATTAAGGGCCATCTGGCTAAGTTGGAATTTCAGATCCACAACAAATTCTTTTTTAGTATAAACATGTCCCACAACTATTTGAAGCATTCTTACGCTGAAATTCAAATTTAATTGGGTGTGCTGTTTTTGCTTTTTACTAAATCTAGCAGCCCAGTTTAGAGAGAAGGAGGTGCAGAGGCTGGGTTTGTGCTTGATGTTGCTGAAATATCACAGGAATGAGAAACTACCACCTCCTCTAGCAAAATACCCTCCCTATCACCGCAGGAAGACACAGGGCTGGAAGCAGATTCCTCATGGGTCCACCAGAGCCTGGGGCTGGGCAGGTCTTGTGGTGAGCGTCAGCCGTGGGCGTGGGGTGGGGTGGGGTGAAGTAAGAACCTTTCTTTGGCTCCCCCTCGGATCTCCAGGCCTTGCTTTCACATGGCTTCCCTAACGTCTTTGCATTGATGGCTCACGACTGCCCTGGTAAACAGACTGGTGAAAGGCTCCTCTTCTGGACAGTGTCCTCCAAGGGATTGCTCTTCCCTGTCATCCCCCAGCCTTGCCTCCAGCTATGCTTCTGAAGAATCTGTGCAGTGTTGGGCGTCTGAATTCAGAGCCTCAACATGTGTCCTGAGGACACCTTTCCTTGGGGCTCTCAAGGGCTTTACACCGCCCGACCTGGGCCTGGGCAGGGGCTTTGTGCCCCTTCAAGATGCTGGCTTCAGGGTGGGTGTAAGATCCTTCTGGGATTCCCTGGAGCTTTTGCCGAGGTCAGGCTGGCCCTTTAAAAAGAGGGTTTTCTACAAGTTCAGGAAGGACAAAAGGGAAATGAACACAGAGTAACCAGAACCCAGAGATGGGATCTGGGATCAGCGTTTCCCACGCTGGCCTGATGATAGAGTCCCCTGGGGTGCTGGGTGGTGTGTGCCTCGATTCCTGCCTCTCTTCTGGAAAGTCAAATTCAGATAGTCTGGTCCGGGCCTGGGAATCTGCTTTTCACAAGCATTCCTGGAGATTCTGGTTCGCAGCAGGGTTGAGAACCTCTAGAGTAGGTGTGCTATGGGTGATTCTCCTGAAGCCCCTTCCCATCCCAGCTGCCTCCATGTTAACCCCAGCCTCTGAGGGCCTGGGCCTGGTCTGTGATCTTCCTATGCCCAAGGCCATTTATCCCCAAGTTTAAGAAATGCCAAGGGCTTTTGTTGTGTTGTTGTTAGAATGCGGATTCCTAGCCCCAATCCAGGGGAATCAGATTGAGTTGGTCCAGGGTGCGGCCCAGGAATCTGCATTTTTAGACTCTGAGGCTTTCTAATGCCAGTGGTTTCTAAATGCCACCACCCTTTGAAAAAACTTAGTCTTGACACAGGAGAGAAACTCAGAGTGATGACAAGTCAGTCCCTTGTGCCTTCCTAAAGCTCACCCCCTCAGTGACCTGCACTTCTCCCAGGTGGCTGATATCAGGGGTGACCAGGCCTTTCAGGGGCCATCACATTTCCTCACCTGGCAGGCTTACCTTGTTGGGGATAATCACACCCGAATATAACACAGTCACCTGCATTCCTGTAAGAGGTACTTATGCACAGGGCAGAGCACACATGTCATTCCTGCCCTTCAGTGTGGACACTGGACCCTTTGGTTTGGGCAGTGGAGTGGACTTGTGCCATTTAACTGTGTCTGGCAACCTTTGGCAATATGGGAGGGACATCTAGATTCAAGAGAGAGAGTCAGAATTTCTAATTCCTTTAAGGTTGGACTGTAGAAAGAATTGGAAAGAATGGTAGCCTTCCAGGATGAACCCCTGCCCCCTCCACATCCTCCCTACCTTAGCCCTGATTCCGTCTCCTGTCTGGCTGGGAGCAGGGGATGGTGATTGGTAAACCAAACTAGTCTAGCAGAGCCAGTAGGTCTCAAACTTTGAGCCTTATCAGAATTACCTGGAGGGCTTGTTCAAACACATTGCCTGAGGAGCCCCACTCCCAGTGTCTACAGCAGGAGGTCTGGGTGGGGTCAGGATTTGCATTTCTAACAAGCTGCCAGGGAGGCTGATCTGGAAGTGATTTCTCTAAACCTTTAAGCCTCAGAGCTGCTCAGCCTCAATAGCCTGGGTTAGCCTGATCAGGACTGTTTCTCTCCACATTTTTCAGGGTCAGGAAAGTGCTGGTGTTTGACGTGGGGTGTTTTTTCGCCCAGTCCTCCTGGATAATTTCGCAGTCTCCTGAGGATTCTGCCCTCCCTGTTCATTCCAGGTGGGCACAAGCTGAGCTTGGCCTCGTGTATGCCCTGGCCCCTGGCCCTGTTGGGCTGAGGGGCAGGAAGGGGGCTGAGTTCATCCTCCTCCCTGCACGCTTCTTCCCCACACCCGCCCGCAGTTCAGGAATGTGACTCCTTGTGGGCTCTCTTGACCCAGGAATGGAATTTCCAAGTGGCTGGGTGTGTGGTATGAAGGTGCGGCCGGTATGCTTGTTGGGTGAGAAGTTGCCGAGAGTCTCAGAGTCCTCCTGACCATGAGTGTGGCAGTTGCAGTCACATCTGGTCACACTTCTGGGTTTGCCGACTGACTGTTGGCCCTGTGCCCCTCAGCAGGTGGCATTGAGCTCAACCTTGTTGCATCCCTGAGGTGACCTGCTGGGAGAGGCTGGGGCACGAAATTGCCAGTAACCTGAGCTGGGGAAATCACTGAGGATCAGATCTGTAAGGATATGAAATCAACGGTTTAAGATGGAGGACCTGGAGTCCATAGTCTGGGTTTGAATCGAACCCTGCCTCTTACTACCCGTGTGATGGTGGGAAGGGCAAACCAAACTCCCTTCCCCATTTTGCAGGAGAATTTGACCTTCACTTAACTTTGTATCTCATTCCCCTGGGAACCTGACAAAGGGAGTAAGTCAACTGCGTTTAGGCAACATTGCTTCTGATAAGAAAGACCTATTGTGATATAAATGACTGCAGGTGGACTGGGTGATCTTCTTACCCCTGTTGGGAAACCATTCTTTGTGCTTCTCTGAGCACAGTGACCCTTTCCACTGGCCTGTCCTTTATGGAGATCCTGGTAGCTATGCCTGTGGATGAGTCAGCAATAGTGGCTCCTGGGAGGGGTTAAGCCAGGGTTGGGTGCCATGCCCACCTTTCTCTGCACTGAGCTGTCACCTCGGGGGCAAAAGAGAATAGCTTCTGAATGGCTCTATGGACTGGGGTTCTGTGGACTGGCTCCAGTGAAGAGGAGCTCCTGCGGCTGCCCTGTCTATGAACTGTGTCCTCTCTTACATGCTGCTAAGTGGACCTAATGCCAGGTGTGCCAGTGGTAGTTGTGTGAGCCTCAAAATTAGTTAAAATTAAAAAGACTCCTGGTGGGCCTTCCAGAGTGACCTCTGTATTTGTTTTTAAAATCTGTGTGCATTTTTCTTACCTGCAAAATGGGAATGAGAATATTAGGTACTTTCTAGGATTGTTATGAAGATCGTAAGGTGTTTAGATTGTAAGGTGCCTAGTACATGAGTGTATGCTACTGCCATCACCACCACCACCACCACTACCACCATCACTACCATCATCACCACCATCACCACTACCACCATCACCATCATCACCACTACCACCATCACTACCATCATCACCACCATCACCACTGCCACCATCACCATCATCATCACCATCACCACCAGCACCATCATCACCACCATCACCACTACCACCAGCACCATCACCACCACCATCACCACTACCACTACCACCATCACTACCACCATCACCACTACCACCATCACTACCACCATCACCATCACCACTACCACCATCACTACCATCATCACCACCATCACCACCATCACCACCATCACCACTACCACCAGCACCAGCACCACCACCAGCACCACTACCACCAGCACCATCACCACCAACATCACCACCATCACCACCATCATTAATAAGGGAAGGCAGAAGGCCCTTCTCCTCTGGATCAGTTTCAGTCTCATCTTAGTCACTAAGTCACTGTACGGCTTTTGACAAACAACCTCATCTTCTAAGGACACAGATTCTTACAGTATATGCTAGGTGCTCCATTTGTTTCTTGGATGAATCGATAAATTAGGAGAGTCAACTAAATGCTCTTTAGGGTCTTTTATGGTTTTGAATATAAGATTTTGTGTGATGTTGAATCTGAGAAAAAAGTTGGAGGGATGTGGAAAGAGGTGAGAATCTACCTGCAGAGGGAGTGTTGTCAGGGGTCAGAGGTCTGGAGCATTCTGGTGAGGGGGGACAGGTCATCAGGAGGAGGTGGAAGGGGTCCAGTACTTCTGCTGGCCCCTTAGGTCAGGTCAGCGCTTAAGAGGAATGTAGATGGCTCTGACCTGGGAGTAATACTTTCTGGAGCCTGTGTTTCCAGGACAGGGATAAAGGGATGAGAGGGCAGTGGTGTGTGGCTAAGAAGAGGTTCAAATGGTTAGTTTTGGTTGTTTTGGAGTATTTCTTCTTTGAAACATTACCTCCAGTGGCAACAAGGATGAGGATTTCTGACCTCCCTCACCACTGTGGGGAGAAGCCAGCAATGACCCCAACAGGAGAATGACCCTAATGCTGTGTTTCTCCCTCCCTCCTTCAGGTCTGAATGCTGGTGCTTTTTATGCCTTGTCCACTCTGCTGAATCGCATGGTGATCTTGCACTACCCGGTAAGGGTGTTCCCTCAGCTTGCTGGGCCCTGAGAGAAGGAGGTTTCTAGTCTGTCTGGGCAGGAGCTGGGGTGGCAGCGTGGTACGGTGTGTGCTCCTGAGATTTGGAGGGAGGCGGCCCTGGGTCTCAGCCCCAGCTCCGGTGGCCCTCAGCTGTGTAATAAGCTGGTTAGTGTCTTTGAGCTCTCATTCTCTTTTCTGTAAAGGAAGCCTAATTACTTACTGAAAGATTGATTTTAGGGTTAGAAAGTAAATAATAAGGTTTATATATGTAAAGCGCATAGCATGGTGCCTGGCAACACAGTAGGTAAACATATATACAGTAGAATCACATATGAAATAGATTAAGTTGTGAAATGTGGGCAAGGTTCAATTTTAACGTCTTATTTACCCAGCAGAAAGCATGTTTCAAATGTTTCCAGAACCAGCGAGGGCTGGATACTGGGAATGGAACACTGAGTAACCTGGAGTCGGGATCCCGGGTCCAGCCCTCTTTTGAAAGGTTAAGGCTCTCACGCTTGTGGGAGGGGTGAGCCACTGTGACTGAGCGTTCCAGTGTTGGAGGTTGACAGGTCTGAGTTCAAATCCTGCCTCTGCTCTTAATAAAGGCCTCATGACCTTGGGCTAGTAGGTTATTTTCACTGTGCCTCAGTGTCTTCATCTGTAAAATGGAGAATATTGATTAACCTTCTGGTGGGGAATTAGGAGAATTAAATGAGATGATGATATAAAATCATCAGCATGGTGTCTGGCTTTGAATAAACGCTCAAAAATATATAATTATTATCTTCCTATCTCTTCAACAGTGATAACTGAAAAAACCTAAGTATGGAATGTTTGGATATACATAATTCAGTTTTTCCATCTGTGAAATGGGAATAATGGTAAAGGTTTGCTATAAGGATTACATTTTTAAAAATCCATCTAAAAGTGGTTTCTAAGGAGAGAATTTGGTTCACCCCAGCATCCAGTATCATGCACACACATCCAGGGTTATATTATGTTGGGAGGAGCAATTATTCTAGGATTCTCTCTCCACTGGCAGCTTCTTACAGGCCATCTTGTCCTGATACTTTCTGAGAATTGGCTCTAATGAAGCCGGAGTTACTTGCCTTTGCCCCTTTGCCTTCTGCTGACTGCGCCCTGTCAGATATCTTGTCCCATCACTGAGCAGTCACTGGGGCTGTGGTTTCCCCAGGGCGAAGAACTGAATGCTGGAAGAATCGGCCTGACCATCGTCATTGCAGGAATGCTTGGGGCTATGATCTCAGGCCTCTGGCTGGATAGGACCAAAACCTACAAGTAAGTGACTCTTCCTCTTGGACTGAATCGGGGACCCCTGTCTTGAAATGACATATTCATTAGCAACACTGCTCCAAAGATGTGGGTGTGGCAGCTGGGGGTCTGAGTGGTCAAGCGGGGAGTTCAAATATATCTTCTCTGAGCCTCAGTTTCCCCATTTATAAAATGAGGGAAGCAATGCCTGCCCTGTGGGGCTCATAGGAAGATTAGAGATAGGGGACATGAGGCCTGTCAGAGTTCCATCCCCCAAGTAGCTTGTGGAAGAAGCAGAGGAAGGAGAAAATAAATGTGGAAAAGCATCAACAGTCGGACAGTTTGTGGAAACTCCACGGAGTGGGGACGAGGAGGTGGTTCCTCTGCCCTGTTCCCATTGCTCCCTCGTGGACCGCATGGGGTTAACCAAGGTGCTCTGTGCTTCCAACAATTTACAGTGTCATCTTGCAATTGCTTCCACTTCATTGGTAAGTATTACGACATGCTTTAGTCCTGATTGCCCAGTGCATTCCTAAGAGCCACGAAGATTTTAGTGGATGTGAGGCTAATCCAGGACGCTTACTAAAAATACAGATTCCTGGGCCCTACCCTCATGGATGCCAATTCAGTAGGGGAATCTGCGTTTATAAAAAAAACTAAAAATAGAACTACCATACGACCCAGCAATCCCACTACTGGGCATACACCCTGAGAAAACCATAATTCAAAAACAGTCATGTACCAAAATGTTCATTGCAGCTCTATTTACAATAGCCAGGACATGGAAGCAACCTAAGTGTCCATCATCGGATGAATGGATAAAGAAGATGTGGCACATATATACAATGGAATATTACTCAGCCATAAAAAGAAACGAAATTTAGATATTTGTAGTAAGGTGGATGGACCTAGAGTCAGTCATACAGAGTGAAGTAAGTCAGAAAGAGAAAAACAAATACCGTATGCTAACACATATATATGGAATCTAAGGAAAAAAAAAAAAGGTCATGAAGAACCTAGGGGTAAGACGGGAATAAAGACACAAACCTACTAGAGAATGGACTTGAGGATATCGGGAGGGGGAAGGGTAAGCTGTGACAAAGTGAGAGAGTGGCATGGACATATATACACTACCAAACGTAAAATACATAGCTAGTGGGAAGCAGCCGCATAGCACAGGGAGATCAGCTCCATGCTTTGTGTCCACCTAGAGGGGTGGGATAGGGAGGGTGGGAGGGAGGGAGATGCAAGAGGTAAGAGATATGGGAACATATGTATATGTATAACTGATTCACTTTGTTACAAAGCAGAAACTAGCACACCATTGTAAAGCGATTATACGCCAATAAAGATGTTAAAAAAAAAAAAAAATCAACCCGGATGCCTCAATTCAGTAGCCAGCCTTGGGGGAAATGCTCTGGAAACAGAGGCCCAACTTGTGTCTTTCCTGTGCTCCGCATGCACTGGGCACTCAATTAATGTTGGCCAGTAGGGCAGCTGCCAGGCCAGGGTTGTCCTGCTCTGGGGCAGATCAACATTCTGGGCTGCTTTGTCAAAGCCTCCAAAGTTCCCAGTGTCTGGAGGCAACAGACAGTGGCAGACCTGTTCTCTGCCACACAGATACGCTTCTGTGAGGCTCTGGTCAGACCAGGGCTCTCTCTGTCTGTCTTTGTCAAAGGCCAACCCTGGGGATGTGGCTGCCTGGCTGGACACAACGAGGAGCCCAGCTGGGCTTAATTACTGCTGGTGAAGCTGGGCTGATGTCTTGTCTTTGCCATATGTCAGTTTTTTGCTTTGGGTAGTGAGGACTGGCCACTCCCGAACCAGGATACAGCAGCGTCCCCTTTTCTGGGCTTGCTGTGTGGCAGGAGAAGGGAGAGATTGGAATGTTACCTGGGCGGGGATGTGGGCAGCCAGATGATTCAGGTGAACTAGAAAATATGGTGAAAATACAGTGAAAGGGCTGGGGAGGACACTGCAGAATCCTGCTGCCACCAGTTCCTAGTGTCACATGATGTCTGCATCCTGCAGTCAGCATGGGACAGTCTTCTCCCTGCTCTACTACTTAGGCAGAGAAAGGGCGAGAGAGCTCTGTCATCTGGTCATTTTGGTGCCAGTTCCCTTTTCCCTGAGCCTCCCAGATTTGTCCTGTTTGGTTTGGAGGCTGGAAATTGGATGGTCAGGTCCCTTTATCTCTGGCTGAGACTACAGTTTTGTAGACAGGCTAGTGGTTTAAGAAGAAGCTATATGTAAACAAATATGGGAAAGATGAGCTTGTGGGGTCAGTGAGGGAGATGGGTGTCCATGGAGTTGGGTTCTGCAGAGGGGGAGGGACTGGATGTGGGGAGCAGGGGGAGGAGGGATGAAGCTCCTCTGCCCTCAGCAGCTGCTTTGAGGACCCAGGAGGGAAGGGCGTCCTCCAGAGGCTGTTGGTCTTTCCCACAGCAGCCCCATCCTGTGTTAGTATTCCTGTGTGTGGGAGTAGAGGGAGCACAGGTTTCAAATCCCACCTCTGGATTCGAATCTTAGCTGTGCACTTCCTGGGCAGGTGACTTTGGACAAGTAACTTGACTGGTCTGAGCTCAGTTTCCTCATTTGTCATATTAGGGAGAGTCATACATCTCTTTTTTTCCTACCAGTTTTGTTGAGATATAATTGACACACAGCATTGTATAAGTTTGAGGTATACAGCATAATGATTTGATTTACATACAGCATGAAATGATTGTCGCGATAAGTTTAGTGAACATCCATCATATATAGATACGAAATTAAAGAAATAGAAAAAATTTTCATAATGAGGACCCTTAGGATTTAATCTCAGCAACTTGCGTGTATAACATACAGCAGTGTTCATTATATTTATCGTATTGTACATTACATCCCTAGTACTTACTTATCTTATAACTGGAAGTTTGTACATTTTGACTGCTTTCGTCCAATTCTCCCTCCCCCTACCCTATCCCCACCTCTGGTAACCACAAATCTGGTCTCTTTTTCTATGAGTTTGCATGCTTGTTTGTGTTTGAAGTATTATTGACCTACTACACTATGTTAGTTCCTATACACAACATAGAGATTTGATGTTTCTATACATTTCAAAACGATCCCCAAGATAAATCTAACTTGCATCTGTCACCATACAAGGAGGTTACATAGTTATTGACTGTATTCCCCACACCATACATTTCATTCCTTTGACTCATTTATTTTCTAACTGAAAGTTTGTACCTCTTGATCTCTCTCACCTGTTTCTTTCCTCTCCCCCATTCCCTCCCCTCTGGCAACCATCTGTTTGTTCTCTGTAACTCTGTTTCTGTTTTGTTTGTTCATTTGTTTTGCTTTTTAGATTCCACATATAAATGATATTATATAGTATTTGTCTTTCTCTGTCTAAATTATTTCACTTAGCATAATATCATCTAGGTCCATACATGTCGTTGCAAATGGCAAGATTTCATTCTTTTTTATGGCTGAAATATATGTATATGTACCCACATCTTCTTTATTCATTTGTCTGTTGATGGGCACTTAGGTTGCTCCCATATCTTGGCTATTGTACATAATGCTACAGTGGATATAGGGGTAGTACATATATCTTTTTGAATTAGTGTTTTCATTTTCTTGGGATAAATGCTCAGGAGTGAAACTGCTGGATCATCTGGGTGTTCTATTTTAAAATTTTTCTGAGGAATCGTCGTACTGTTTTCCATAGTGGCTGCACCAATTTATATTCCCACCAGCAGTTCACGAGGGTTCCCTTTTTCATGTACTTGTTGGCCATCTGTATGTCTTCTTTGGGAAAATGTCTATTCAGATCCTCTGCCCCCTTTTTAATTGGGTTGTTTGTTTTTTGATGTTGAGTTGTATTAGTTCTTCGTATATCTTGGATTTTAACCCCTTATCAGATATGTCTTCTCCCATTCAGTAGCTGACCTTTTAATTTTGTTGATAGTTTCCTTTGCTGTGCAAAAGCTTTTTAGTTTGATGTAGTCCCATTTGTTTGTTTTTTGCTTCTGTTTCCCTTGCCTGAGGAGATATATCAAAAAAAATTACTAAGACTGATGTCAAACAGTATACTGCCTATATTTTCTTCTAGAATTTTTGTGGTTTCAGGTCTTAAATTAAATTTAAGTCTAATCCATTTTGACTTTATTTTTCTGCATGGTGTGAGAGAGTAGTTGAGTTTGATTCTTTTGTGTATAGCCATCCAGTTTTCCCAACACCACTTATTGAAGAGTCTGTCTTTTCCCCATTGTATGTTCTTGCCTCCTTTGTCGTAGGTTAATTGCTCACATAAATGTGGGTTCATTTTTGAATCGCTATTCAGTTCCATTGATCTGTGTGTCTGTTTTGTGCCAGTACCATACTGTTTTGATTACTATAGCTTTATAGTATAGTTTGAAATCTGGGCAAACTGATACCTCTAGTTTTGTTCTACTTCCTCAAGATTGTTTTGGCTATTTCGGGTCTTTTGTATTTCCATACAAATTTTAGAATTATTTGTTCTAATTCTGTGAAAAATTTCATTAGTGTTTTGATAGGAATTGCATTGAATCTGCTGATTGCCTTGGATTACGTTGTTTATTTGAGATTTTTTTGTTTGTTTGTTTCCTGAGACAGGCTTGTGTCACTATAAACTTGCTTCTTAGAACTGCTTTTCCTGTGTCCCATATATTTAATTAATTAATTAATTAATTATTTTGACTTGAAATATTCTTTATTTTGTAAACATCTGTGTTTAAAATAGATGAACCCTGCTCACAATTCATATGCTGGACCCAAGACACAGCACACAAAGTTCACAGGGAGATGGTGGGGCTCAGGAGCAGGTGGAGTGCCTGGGGCTGTGCCGAGTCTGAAGACAACAGGTGCAAAGGTGGTGAGGAGTCAACAGGCAGGTGCACCTGCTCAACAGTCTAAGGCCAGGTCCCAGGCTACCTCCGGGACTGGAGAAGTTTAGGGGTGAGAGGCTGACTCTGGTACCTCATGAGCATAGCTGTACCCTAAAATCCCACCCCCTCTTCTGCCCCATACTTCTCCCCAGCTGTGGCCCTTATGGATGGGGCTTCTCAGGTCATAGAATCCTAACCCCAAGTGTTCCCTTCCAGAACCCGTAGGGTACAGTAAAAATATAGTCCCTCTTCCCCGAGGGGGCTAGGAGAGAAAGGCAATGGTGCTCGGCCAGATCTTCAGGGAAAGCAGTGACACTGACCACAGGTTGGAGCCAATGGCCAGTATAACTTCCACTCCCTCGAGTCCCTGGCTGAGGGCACACTGAGGGTTGGCACTGCTGACCTCCCCACCCCAGAGTGATGCTGCATGTTTTAACACCTGAGGAGTTAGTCCTCAAGGAAACATCCTCAGCTCTGGT
Source organism: Orcinus orca (assembly GCF_937001465.1). Taxonomy (NCBI): domain Eukaryota; kingdom Metazoa; phylum Chordata; class Mammalia; order Artiodactyla; family Delphinidae; genus Orcinus; species Orcinus orca. The sequence goes on from NC_064560.1 coordinate 174,704,780, forward strand.
CGTGACTTCGTCCTAAAGAGTCAGCTCTTTACATTTCTCATTAGCTGACGATTTATAACTATTCCTGCCTTCCTTTTCCTTCAACTATGATAACTCATCCCCCATTCCTTCATCCTGAGCTACTCTCTCCTGCTCTCTCCTGATTTGATAAGAGTCAGAAGAAAAGGTTTGGTGATTTCATCCCCCACGCTTTTTTTCAGAGGAGTAAGGAAGTGGGGCTCTTAATTCTTCACGTGTGTGTCCTGGATTTTAGTCTTTAATTAGTGAATGTTCGACGCCCAGTTTTGTTTTCGCTCCAGCGCCAGCCATGCAACGCAGCTTAAGACTGATCCTCCTCCCTAGGCTTCTCCCATCTTGGGAAGGTGGGGAGGAACCCTACTAGGGCTGGTAACTGACTTGTTCCCTCCTTAAAGGGCCTCCTGCAAACGACTATTGGACCATATGGGGTTAAAGAAACTTCTTCCTGAAACAAAGGGCCCTGGAGGAGGGAGTCCGCTTCCCTCCACCTGTAGCCACAGTGCAGTTGGCAAACCCTCAGGCCTCTGACTCAGGAGCTGAGGAACAAGATGAGCGCTTGGTCTTGAAGGCTGAAGGGAACAGCACAAGCGTTCCCACCCAGGGCTCGCCTGCTTTCTGCCCGTGAGCCCCCTGCCCTTCTCCCACGAACTTTGGGTCTCGGGAGAGCCTTGAGAGCGGAAGGCTGGGCTCGGTGAAAGACCACCAGCGTGGTTCTGTCACCTCTCACCTGCCGGGGCGGTGGGGAGGTGCCCATCTTACATAAGAAGTGGAAGATTGCTTTTGCTATTCGGGGTCTTTTGTGTTTCCATACAAATTGTGAAATTTTTTGTTCTAGTTCTGTGAAAAATGCCAGTGGTAGTTTGGTAAGGATTGCGTTGAATCTGTTAGATGGCTTTGGGTAGTAGAGTCATTTTCACAATGTGGATTCTTCCAATCCAAGAACATGGTATATCTCTCCGTCTGTTTGTATCATCTTTAATTTCTTTCATCAGTGTCGTATAGTTTTCTGCATACAGGTCTTTTGTCTCCTTAGGTAGGTTTATTCCTAGGTATTTTATTCTTTTTGGTGCTGTGGTAAGTGGGAGTGTTTCCTTAATTTCTCTTTCAGATTTTTCATCATTAGTGTATAGGGATGCAAGAGACTTATGTGCATTAATTTTGTATCCTGCTACTTTACCAAATTCATTATTAGCTGTACTAGAACTACCATACGACCCAGCAATCCCACTACTGGGCATATACCCTGAGAAAACCATAATTCAAAAACAGTCATGTACCACTATGTTCATTGCAGCTCTATTTACAATAGCCAGGACATGGAAGCAACCTAAGTGTCCATCAACAGATGAATGGATAAAGAAGATGTGGCACATATATACAATGGAATATTACTCAGCCATAAAAAGAAACAAAATTGAGTTGTTTGTAGTGAGGTGGATGGACCTAGAGTCTGTCATACAGAGTGAAGTAAGTCAGAAAGAAAAAAACAAATACTGTATGCTAACACATATATATGGAACCTAAAAAAAGATGGTCATGAAGAACCTAGGGGCAGGATGGGAATAAAGACGCAGACCTACTAGAGAATGGACTTGAGGACATGGGGAAGGGGAAGGGTAAGCTGGGACAAAGTGAGAGAGTGGCATGGACATATATACACTACCAAATGTAAAACCAATAGCTAGTGGGAAGCAGCCGCATAGCACAGGGAGATCAGCTCAGTGCTTTGTGACAACCTAGAGGGGTGGGAGGGAGGGAGACGCAAGAGGGAAGAGATATGGGGATATATGTATATGTATAGCTGATTCACTTTGTTATAAAGCAGAAACTAACACACCATTGTAAAGCAATTATACTCCAATAAAGATGTTAAAAAAAAAAAAAAGAAAAGGACGATGGGGCCCAGGAATCCCTGCTGCTGCTGAATTCCCCCCTGGTTTGCAAACTGCTGTCCCGGCTCTTAACCTGGTATATAGGAGCTGGCCCTTCATTTCCAAACACTCCCCTTCCTGGAGTGTGTGGTTGGCCCCAGGGCTCTCCTTGCCCCTGCAGTGCCCTCAGGCCTTGGTCCATATCTTTACATTCGGGAGCCCGGGGGCAGGGAGAAATAGAGTACGTGCTGCAGGGCAGGTAGAGAATGGAGGTTACTTCTCATCCCTGCCACCCCTCATCATTTTTTTTCTTCTCTGAAGCTCAGTTCCCCCAAGAGGCAGGAGGGCAGGCAGCCAAGTGCAGGGGAAGCTGGGGACGGGGCGGGGTGGTGGTGGTGGTAGGACAGCCCCAGGCATGGGGACCACCAGTTTGGGCTTTCCTTCCTCTCATCTTTCCCCGGTCACTGGGGAGGCAGGTCCATGGCACAAGAAGGGGCAGTGGGGAGGAGAGGACTGGAAGAATTTCCCACAAAGCGGGGTGGGGCTTCTCCCAGAGCAGAGCAGGGAACGTGCCCCTGGGCCTGAGTCCATTCCCTCAGCCCGGCAAAGAGGGAGGAATTGAAAGGTGCTGTACCAGCAGCCACAGGGGACATGTGTGGGGCCGGGGGAGGGCTTTGATAGGAACACAGCAGAGGGGAAGGGACAGAAAGAGAGGTGGGAAGAAGCGAGGAGAAGTGGAGAGGAGACCAGATGCACTGAGAGAAGGAACCTCCAGTGGCCTTGACTCCGGACTGGGCCACCGCCTGGGACCTCGGGGTAGTGGAGGCGGTGCTCGTAGTATATCCGGGGCTCGAGGCAGGCCTGTGGCTGGGGAAACAGGCTGGAGGGGGCCATCCCGGGGGGAGGGTGGAGGGGGTCGAGGCTGCTCGGACAGGACAGAGGAGCTGCTCCCCGGAGCCAGGCAGGAGGAGGAGCAGCGGCCGAGATTCCACAGGGTCACCCGAAGGAGAAGAGACGCAGGGCAAAGCCCAGGCTCCCTGTGTGCCCGTGTGCCCGCAGCCCTCCTGCGGGGAGAGGGGACTGTGCGGGGTGGGGGCGCTCCACGCAAGATGCTTAGCACCAGCAGGTTTTCGAAGAGTTCTCCGGGCCCTCGGGTTTGCCCTCATCCTCCTCCAGCTCTGCCAAGGCCAACTCATCGTTGGCGGCTGTCCGCAGACCTTCCAGCTCCCTCCTGTGGGCCTGCAGCACCAGCTCCGTCAGGCGCGCGAAGGACTCTTTAATGTGGAGGCTGGTGCAGCACTTGCTTCATAGAAGTCCATGCCGTACTCTTCGGCCAGCCGCTGCCCTTGCTCGCTTCCCACCTGCCGTTTCTGCTCTTCATCAGCCTTATTCCCTCTAAGGGTCTTCTGGACACCTTCTGGTGCATTCTCATCCACATCACTGACCCACTTCATGATGTGCTGGCAAGAGCGCTCACTGCTAATGTCGCAGACTAAAAATATTCCCTGGGCCCGTCGATAGTACTGCTTTGTGATGGTCTGCTATCTCTCCTGCCCTGCTGTGTCCCAAATCTGTATCCGCACTTTGATGCCATCTACCTCTATGGTCTTTATCTTAAAGTCGACACCGATGGTGGAGATGTGCGAGGAGTGGAACTCTTTGTCGGTGAAGCCGCGCAGCAGGCAGGTCTTGCCTACCCCAGAGTCCCCGATCATTAGCAGCTGGAACAGCACATCGTACTGCTTCGCCATGGCTGGGCCGGAGGGGCTGTGGGCTGTGGGCAGGCGGGCGGCGGGCACATCCCCGCTCGGCCGGGGCCATCGCGGAGCGCGCGCGCCCGCCCGAGAACGGCGCCGGCGGCGAGAAGGAAGCGGGGTCGGCTCACGCCGCCTCGCCGCCGCTCGCTCGGTGCCCGGAAGCGTGTCCCATATATTTTAGATTGTTGTGTTTTTTATTAATTTGTCTCCAGGTGTTTTTAAAATTTCTTCTTTGATTTCTTCGGTGACCTGATGGTTGTTTAGTAGATAACTTTAGCCTCCGCGTGTTTGTGTTTTTGGCAGTTTTTGTAGTTGATTTCTGATCTCATAGTTTTGTGATTAGAAAAGATGCTTGCAGTTTTCTTAAATTAGTCATACTTTTCTTGCATGGCTTTTTAAGGGTTGAATGAAATAATAAACGCGTGTAGAGCACTTAGCAGACTCCCTGGCATCCAGTAAATGCAGTGTTAGTTTCACATAACCACAGTACACACCTGCTGGCAACCCCTCTGTGTTTCTGGCTTCAGCAGAGATGAGTGAGGGCTTTGAGCTTTCATAGTCTGAGTTCCCACGTTCGTGGCCAGAGCGCAGAAGGATGTGCAGAGTCCCTGCCCTCAGTCAGTAGGACAGAGAGGGATGCAGGTCCCAGTGCAGGAGTCAGGGCCGCAGCAGAGTCCTGAGTGGGCAACATGGGGGGAGAGGTGTGGGGAGGGGCACAAGTAGGGTGAGCCAGAAACAGAAACCAGCACGTTGCTGAGGGTCCTTCTGAGGGACCAACAAGGGGAAATGCAACTGGGCGTGGGCGGAGCTTTCTCACCTCAGCTTTGGAGTCAAGGACTTAGTTCAGGGCTGGAGAATGTTCTCTCTTAGTTGCCATGGTCATGAGCAGAGTAGTTCAGATTTAGCAGGAAAAACGGTGCTGGACGTGTGCAGGTGGCAACAGGAAGAATTCAACGATGACAGAGACTCTCACAGCCAGGGCTCTGCCCAGCATTGTCCTGGGGTCTGGGGCCAAAGCAGACAAGCAGAACGGGCTGGGGTCGTCTGCATGCCACTGCCGCCTGACCACAGTTGTTGTGTGTCCCGTTTGTTTTTTCAGTGGGGGAGGAGGAGAGGCAAGGGTTATGCCTTGTTGCTTGTGGGTAGGACGTGACAAGTCCAGGTGCAGCACGATCTTGTTGAGAGGGTTTTGCAGGAGAACACACGTGCCGCAAGATGACTTCATACTGTCCTGGTCTTACCCTTTGCAGCTCTGACCACAGTGTGATCATTGGTCCGATGTCCATCAACCTCATGGACAGAAAATTCTATGAGAGCAAATAGCTCACAGAAGTGGGCTTGGCACGCAGCACGTGCCCAATAGATAGAAGGTGGGACGGAGGGAGAGAGAGAGGAAGGAAGGAGGGAGGGAAGGAAGGAAGGAATGGAAGGAAGGGAGGGAGAGAGGGAGGGAAAGATCCTGTTAAAGTCCGCAGTATATGACTCAACTTCGTTGCCTCTGCTTGTAGGGAGACGACTTTGGTGGTCTATATCATGACTCTGGTGGGCATGGTGGTTTACACATTGACCTTGAACCTGGGACACCTGTGGGTAGTGTTCATCACGGCTGGTGCAATGGGGTAAGTTTCACCTCTAACCTGCTTAACTGGAAAGCTCCACCCATGGTTCCTGAGCTGCCAACATCCTAGGAAGCAATAGGTATCCCTCTGCTGCCTTCTCATTGACCTCCTGAAATGTGGAAATGGTGGCCAGAGGTCATGTTCACTTGTAACACTTTGAAAGCCCACCTGGGACTTCCAGGCCCATCCATGCTGTTGGGATGGACTGTGTCCTTCACAGATCTCTGGGAGGCTAGGAAATATATGGAGTCTTTATTAGCCCTGCTTGGGACAACATGGGCTCAGAGAAAGTACACAGGGCTGGGAATCAGAAAGTGTGGGTCCTGATCTCAGTATTGCTGTTGACTATCTATTAGACCACAGGCACCTCCCTTAATCACTCTGAGACTCAGTTTCTTCATCTGTAATTTAAGATGAGTGGCCTGCCTTGTGGAGTTGTTGGAAAGAATGAGAGAGATAGCGGATGTGAAAGCAGCAGGAAGTGTGGTGCAGGTGTAAGAGATCAGAGCTGGAATTTTCTAGACTTGATGTATGAGGAAGTGTAGGAAAGGGTACCTCTTCCACAGGGGTCTCTACTCAGCTTCACCTCCCACTTATTTTCCTGTGGGCAGTACGTGTGTGTGTGTGTGTGTGTGTGTGTGTGTGTGTGTGTGTGTGTGTAATGGCTGTGTAGGGGATGGCCTGATTTTCAAGGGCCTGGCATGTCTTGATGGGGAGAAAGAGACTAGGAAAAGGAGTTGTAGGGCAGGAGGTAGGCTCCCTTTTCTCCTCGTTCCGGAAGTTCTCCATCACCTTGTTTCTGTGATCTGGGCTTCAGCTTCTTTATGACTGGCTACCTCCCGCTGGGATTTGAGTTTGCTGTGGAGCTGACATACCCAGAATCAGAAGGCATGTCGTCTGGCCTCCTCAACGTGTCTGCCCAGGTAGGCCTTTCATTTCGTGGTGGCCCCAGAGCCCTGGCTCTTTGTTCCCTGCTGGGCTTGTCCGGTGCAGACACTACGTTATGGCAGCTCAGCTCCCCCGTGGGCTGGTTGGCTGGCCCCTTGTTTCCAGTCTTCTCTGTGCCTTTGCAGGTATTCGGGATCATCTTCACCATCTCCCAGGGCCAGATTATCGACAACTATGGAACCAGGCCTGGGAACATCTTCCTGTGTGCGTTCCTCACCCTTGGAGCAGTCCTCACTGGTGAGTCAGGGCCTCAGGACAACATGACGCTCTGACTGCTCATGGGTTTAGGCTGTTGGCAGTTTGGCACCCGGTGCCTCGATTGATCATACAGTTGGGCATTCCTGTGCAGCGGGGCAGACGAGAGGGCTTGTTAGAACGTCTTTGGGGAGGCATTAGCATATTTTGTTGGAGTGAGCTTGGGTTTTGGCCCCGAAAGACCCTTTTACGAATCCTAGACTGTGACACCGACCTCCATAGCTGTTTGACCTTGGGCAAGTGGACCCGCTTCTGGGAGCCCCACTTTCCTAATCTGTAGAATGGGGATTGTTGTGAGGATTGGAGCAGTGTGTGCAAACTCCCTGCAAATATCAGGGATCTATAAGTGAAGGGCACTGTCATCACTGGCTTCTGCCTGTCAGGGACAGCAGTGGTCCCCAGGCTTAGCAAGGCTGACTGAACCTCAGATCCCTGGAATATCTGAAGGAGATATTAGTGGCCCTTAGGAGAGTGAGGGCTCCCTCTCGTGGATGAACATGACCATTGCTCTGCTTGGTAACTGCCTCTTTTGCCCTTCCTTCTGCAATCCTGGACCTCAGCATTCATTCGGGCAGATCTCCGGAGGCAGAAAGCAAACAAAGAAACTCCTGAGAATGTGAGTATGTGGGGAGCTGCTGGGCTGAGATCCGGGTCCCGGCTTTGCTGAGGCTGCAGCAGCAGGGGTGGGGGGTGCTCCCAGAGTGACGGGTGGCTGTGAGAGCAACTCAGCATCACGCACGTGGAGACAAAGAGTTTCCTTGGGAGCTGCCTCAGCCCTGCTTTTCTGCTGCCCTGTCTGGGCTCTTCTCCTGCTTCCTTCCCTTCTCCTGGCCTCCCTGCTCTGGTCCCCGGAGCTCCTTACTGTGTCACAGTCTTCTGAGCAGCAGCCCCCCCACCCCGCCCACCGGATCCTGATACACGTCCTCAGGCCCTGGGTCATCTCCTTTCAGCCTGGGGTTGGTGACTGGAGAGGAAGGGTAACCACCTGGGGCCCCCCCATTCGGTCATGGTGGTGGTGGCCTCGAGACAGTGGCCCTCTGGGCATGTGACAGCCCCCCAGGCAGTGCCATGGGGATAGTGGGACCGGGGCCAATGGGTTGCCATCAGGGCTCTAAGAGGACAAGTCAGGAAGCAGGAGTTGATGGTCATGGAAGGAGAGAGGACCAGCAGTTTGATCTAGAACAGAAAAGTGTTTCCCATAGCTCTAATTGGCTGGGAAGTATTTTAACCAAAGTGTTAAGTGTCACATCTGAGCCAGGATGAAAGGAATTTCAGCTCAAAGAGCGTAGTAGGGTTTTCTTCAAAAACAGAACAAAACACCCAAAACTTATTACAGAGGTAATACATATTCTGTAAAAAAATACAGAAAGGTGTACAAAATTTAAAAGTCATCCTGTAATAGCGTCAGCTAGAGATGAGATGCTGTTTTTCTACATTTTCTTATGCATGTCTGTGTCCACGTATGATCTATACATATAGATATATGTTCGTATTTTTTAAACAAAAGTGGAATCTTGTTCTATGTGCCTTTTTACTTGTTGCGAGTGCTTTATCAGGTCATTAGTCTCTTACAACATACTTTTAATGACTGCACAGTGTTCTAATGACCGCACATGGATAAACATGATTTGTTTAACAGTTTTCCTGTCCGGGAACACTAAGGTTGTTTCTGATTGTTGTTATAAATGATACTGTGATTAATGTCCTGGAGCTGAAACTTTGGACACGTTCTTAAGCACAGTATTTCCCCAAGAAATGGATCAGTGGTCATGCCCATTTTTAAGCTTTGATGTGTATTGCCAGACTGTCCTCTAGAAAGGTACTGTCAATGCTACCAATGCTCACTGCTCTCGCAGTGTATGAGGCCAACACTGAGTATTTATCATTTTTAAAAACCTTTGCCAATTTTCTAAGGCAAAAATGTCATCTGAAAGAGGTACATTTAGCGCTTTAAGAATACGTGTTGGCAGATGGATGCTAATCTTTAGTTCCTTACTGTTTGTCCTCTGATCTCACACTCTGGGGTTGGCAGGTAGCAGCAGGGAGCAGGTGGAGGGAGGCGGCTGGGACTGGACATTCAGTGGGGACACAGGGAAAGCCGGAGACAGGAGTGTTATTCTCAGGAGCCTGTGAGAACTGTGGCATCACCACTGTGGAGATGGGTTTGCCCCTGTGCCGTGGATGAGGAAACATGTGATTCGGGACACTTTGGCGAATATATCCTGAGCCTGGGAAAAGGTGCCCGTGATAACAGGATAGGTTTCTCGTGAAAAGGTTTCAATTTGGAATGTGACGCCTTGTGTCAAGTGATATGTGATTTTGCTATGTTTACTTTATAATCTGTATTTCCCTGGGCAGATAAAGGCAAACAGAAGAAAGTAAAGGTCACCTATAGTCCTAGCGCCAAGAGATACCCTAGTAACATTTCATCATTTCCCAGTGTATTTTCTATGAATATGCTTGTGCACATTGGGTTTTCTACCCTGATTGTTTCCTTACTAGAGCCTGGCAACCTTTCTACACCATTGCACCCCCCAAACCCCACATCTACGTATATACATTTCCATTTCCTCTCGTTTGCTATTTAGGTTGTTCCCATATTTCACTATTTTGCAGCCAGATCCTTGTCCACTAGGACCAGGTTTGTTAATCCAGGATGGAGGTGTTGGCTCATCTGAATGGACTGTGGGAAATAGCACCGAGTAGGACCAGGAGGCCAGTCCGGTGCTGGTGCTCAGCTTTCGGTGTCCTGGATACTCACTGTGTGTCTCCGCACCTCCCTTGCATCTGGGGGAGCCTGGTGGGATGGGGGGGTGTCCAGAGTCATGCTGGGCTAATGCCCAGGGAAGCCAGGGCTGTCAGAGGGCATCCCTGCAACGGCTCTCATTTGACACCCCGAGGTGGTGGGTGTAAGTGGGACCTGCGAACTGTCACAGGGATTCACTCTCAGCTCCAGGTGAACGCAGGGCAGGCAGCGCGTCTGGCCAGAGCCGCTCTTCCTTTTTTTTGTTTTTACATCTTTATTGGAGTGTAATTGCTTTACAATGGTGTGCTAGTTTCTGCTTTATAACAAAGTGAATCAGTTATACATATACATATGTTCCCATATCTCCTCCCTCTTGCGTCTCCCTCCCACCCTCCCTATCCCACCCCTCTAGGTGGTCACAAAGCACCGAGCTGATCTCCCTGTGCTATGCAGCTGCTTCCCACTAGCTATCTATTTTATGTTTGGTAGTGTATATATGTCCATGCCACTCTCTTTGTCCCAGCTTACCCTTCCCCTCCCCGTGTTCTCAAGTCCACTCTCTACGTCTGTGTCTTTATTCCTGTCCTGCCCCTAGGGTTTTTTTTTTTTTTTTTAGGTTCCACATATATGTGTTAGCATATGGTATTTGTTTTTCTCTTTCAGAGCTGCTCTTTCTAATCAGTGAAGCGTGTCATTTTGGTAGAAAGAGCCAGAACTTCTGGCTGGGGGGTCATGACTGACCTTCATAGCAACAGTCTGCATTTGGGTTTCCATTCTTCTTCCAGTTATTAGTTCTTGGCCACAGAGGCACTAAGCCCTGTTTGATTGTGATTTCAAGGTGATGGCTCTGGAAGAGGCGGGAGTGTGTGCATGAGTGTTTCAGAGAGAGGAGACAGCCTGTGTGGCTGAAGCTGGCTGCTGGCTGCCTGAGTGAGGGCTTCTCAGGGCTGAGGCCAAGCTGGTGCCAAAACGTTAGCAGGATGGAGAACAGGAAGCTGGATCTACTGCTGTTATCTCTGCCACAGGTTGCCCTGAGAGTGTCCTTGGAGAGGGAGCGCCATTTGTCCAGCTGACGTGTCCTGGATGTGCTCCTCCAGCCTCGATGGTGGGGGCTGTGTGGGGTGGGGCCTGTGCGCGAGGCCTTGTTGGGAACTGGATGAGCCCCTGATGGAAGAAGCAAAGTGTTCCTAAAACGGCAGACAAATGCCCAAGTTGGCCGCTGGCACCTAGGGGCCTCACAGAATAATCTCCATATATAAATCCCACCCAGTTAACAAGTGTGACCCAGAAGGTCTTCTAATCCTGTGCCATCCGCCCCCAAGAAAACTGAAGACAAACTGACCCAAAGTCTCTTTTTCTATGCGGAAATTATATATACATTATTTTCAGCTGATATATGCCATTAAGCGTCCTGCCTTTGTAACAGTTCTCTGCTGCAGCTGTTCCACCCACATGGTCACAGTATTCCTCATCCTGGGGCTGCCCCCGACCGGGGGTGGTCAGCAGTCCTGAGGGAGGTGCAGACCTGGCCCTTTGCACAGCCGCCTGGGGGTCCTTCCAGGTGGGCTGAGGCTGTCAGAAGGGGGAGAAGGGTGAGCAGAACTCAGTGGCACTCGCAGTGAGGTGGCCCGTGGTGGCTGCGGTGTCACAGAAAGCTGCCTTCTTGTGCTTCCTTTGATTCTGTCGTGATGGTGTGTGTGTCTGAGGAGCACACTTGTGGCCGGGCCGGAGCTTCTGTTCCTGTTCCCTTTGTTCGCTGTCAGGGGTGCTGAGTGCCTGAGACTCTGGTTTTCCCCGCGGATTACAGACTCCCTGGCAGGCAGATGCTCCGGTCGGGATGGAGTCCCTGCCTCTTCACCTCAAGGGCTGCCCACTTGTTTGCCTTGTAGAAACCCCCGGAGGAGGACGAGAGCAAAACCAGCAAAGCCCCCACTGGTGTATTGGAGGAGCACTTCTGAGAGAGAAAGGTGGTGAGACTCAGGGAACACGGACCACGCCCACCTCTTCAGCCAGCACAGCTCTCCCTCCCAGCACCGCGGGCTTCACCGGAGCAGCTTTTGGAGGGAACCAGGGGGCATCGCTGTGGCTTGGACGGCAGTGCCTCCGCCTGGAACCCACCGCAGAGCTGGTGTCGTCTGCGTGGGGGAGACTGCACTTTTCACCACGTGCCGATCGGCTCCCCGCCCCTCCCCCACCCCTCCCCCACGTAGGTCTGGGAGCAGGTGGGCAGGGGCAGAGGGAATCCTGGAGTCAGTCCTGGCCGGCTGCCTTGCCTTCCCTCCACCCCATCCCTCGGGAGAGAGCCTGCAAATTATCACGGAAAGAAAGCTTATTCCGGAGGTTAACTTTTCCTAGTGTCTTCAGACCCTCAGGAGCCCAGTTCTAAGGAGCAGCAGCTGCTCTGGACGAGGGTCATTCTTGGGCCACCAGACTGACCGCTAACGTTCTGTGGGAGAGAAAACACCATCAGGACAAACCCCTCAGGACTCTGGGACCAGGTTCTCCCGGCTCACGTTGGCGTCTGTCTCCAAACCCTCTTTCCCAAGAGCTGATCAAACCAAACATCAGTAAACTTGACAGAAACTTTGCTGTGGCTGTGAAGGAGAAGCCGGTTTCAGAGAGCTGACCTTCTCAGGATGTGAGGGTGCTTACGAATTTGGGGACTCTGGTCCCTAAACGATTTGGGAATGGAAAGGTTCTTTTCTACAAAAGATGTCCTGGCCTAAGGCCTTGTGTGTGTGTCACTGTCACCTCTGCTGCTGTCATCTGGACGCTGCCCACGTGTTCTCCAGAGGGAGGGCAAGCCCAGCCAACTGCCTGTACCTGTTAGTGAAAACCAACCTGGATACCTTCCCCCCTGCGAACTCCAAAACGCTTCTGAGAGATGAAAGGGGCAGAAGGTGGCCACTGAACGGGACTCAGGTCTGCTGGGTTAGATAAGTGCATTCCATCTCTGATGGGGACAGTATTTGCATCCCCACCTCTCCCCTCACCCCCTTCTTTAATAGCAATAATTTTTTCTCAGATGTTCTGAATTTAAAGATTCCCCTTCAACCAGCCCTAGCTGACCTCTCCTGCTTTGCCTGCTGTCTGGCTCTACTCGCGGGCTTGGGTAGTATTTCCAAAAATAAGACGTCTTGGTCATTTCTCCTGTGCGTTGAGTTCCGTGATCATGGCCCCTATGCTGCCCTGGCCTCAGCACACTGGAGCAGCCTGTGTGGCAGCGGCGCTGGGGTGCGTGCGTGTGTGTGTGTGTGTGTGTGTGTGTGTGTGTGTGTGTGTGTGTGTGTGTACAGATATTCTGTACATAATAAAAGAAGTTCACACTTCTGGTGGGAGGACTGAGGTAGGGGCGGAGGGGAGGTGGAGAGTGATAGCGCCTTACTTTTTGATAAGGAGAAAGTGTTTACTCTTCAGCCCCTTAAAATGTATCAACAAAATGTTTACTGAAACCATTGATTTATTTAAAAAACATAATTAGTATTTTCTACTTGTTAATGTCAGATGTTTTAAGGCAATAAAAGATTCTCCATGTGGTCTGCCTTGTCATGTACTGGGGCAGAGATGGCTTTGGTGGTGGGAGCGGTCTGGAGGGGTGGGGGCTCGGGGTAGAGGAGGTGCTCCCGTGGCCTCCGTACCCTGGAAGGTGGTCTTCTGCTGACACAGATACTGCCATCCTAGTGGGTGACTTTTAAAAGATGAGGCTGCAGGGGTGACAGCTGGCCTTTGTGGGGGACTGCAACTCAACGTCTGACATGTGACGGGGACTGCTTTCCCTACAGCATCCAAAGGAAGACAGTTCACCTGAGTGTGCCTGCTGCCCAGAGAGCCCACTGTGGTTTCTGGCTCTGCCTCAAAGGGTGGCTGGAATGTCTGTTCTATAATCAGAGCAGTCACTCACCAGGTCGCGCTGGCCGGGATCCAGTTTTGTCATTTGCAGTTCTTCTGAATCGTCCCCCTTCCTGCCACTCTTCCCTTTGTGATTGCATTTACCTTATGTGTGTTACGTGAGTGGGCTGCAGCGATCAGTTCCCTGCACATTTCTTCTTTAGAGAGTTGCACTGTGTCTGTGGCATTCTGGCTGCGTATCTGCTAGCAGTTCTTAGGTGGAGAGACAACACTGTGATTCCACTTTAAACCACCTGGGAAGGGAGCCAAGCCTGGGCTGTTAGAGAAATCTTACACTCACAGCATCTGCCAATACTCTGTATCATGTCTTTAGATCCTTCGGGATCTTGTCTTTATTTATCTGGAATCATGTTTCTGTGGTGCATGCCTGGAGGATCCACATACTCTTATGCTTTCATTCACTCCTTTCTTAGGTGGGCTCCCTGTGGACCTCCACTCATGTTAACGTTCTGTCAGATCATTCCTTTTCTTACTGCCTCCTACAATAGCTGGTAAGGGAAAGATGGTTCGTACACTGAGCTGTTTTTCCAGGTGGGGACGTGAGGCCTGGAATCGTAACAACCACTTTTGGCACCATAATCATCATAAAGGAAGCCAGCCTGTGGATGAAGCCAATGTAGGAGGGTAGAGCCAAAAGAATCCCAGAGAAATAGAGCTCAGTCCTGATCAAGCCATTCCTGAAGCCTGGAATCCTTTCAGTTTTGTGAGCCAATGTTACCTTTATTAGTTCAGCTAGGTTAGGGAAGATTTTCACCTAAAGAGCCTTAACTGACTGAGAATTCCCAACTGAAGTATCAACTTCAAGCTTCCTGTCAGGTGCTCACAAGCCCCCTGCCTCCCTTCCATCTCCTATCTTCCACTCCCTAACCTCACCATTCTGTAGTTACAGTGATTGTAGTCCTTCAACAAGACTAGCTGCTGCTCCCTCTGCCCTAAATGCCCACCTCACATCTTAAGACATATGATCCCTGCGATTTAAGTCTCAACTCAGATCCCAACTCCTCAGGGAGGCTTTTCCCGATGATCTAAGTTGTGCACCTCCCTCCCCTTCCTGATCACAGTACCTTGTTTTCTAGAGTTCTTATCACTGTCCGGAGTTGTTCTTTCAGGTATGGGCTTGTTGATAGTCTGTCTCCTTGACTACAGGGACATTGCCTGGGTCGTTCATCTGTCTTTCCCAGGTGTCCGGCATGCAGTAAGTGTTCAATAAACACTTGGTTGTGTTTGGATGGCAGCAGTCTTCTCCAGTGCCTTGTCCTTGAGCCCCAGTGTTCTTTTCATGGTCATACGGCTGTTTCTTCTATGCTGCCTCGTTCTGCTTTCTCAAGAATCTGTTTCTTCCTTGGGAAGAAAACAAGAGAGGGTCCTGGCTGTTCAGCTGTGAACTCAGAATCTTTAAGGTGGGGGTGGAGAGGAGGAAGATTTGACTTCCCAAGAAATGAGCAAGAGACAAAAGGCAGCCACGTTTGCCTGAGTCTTGAGTTGTCCTACTCATGGTATATTTGACCAGCAGAAAGCCATGATTCTCCTCTGCTAGGCCTCAGACGAGGGGCAGGAGCGCTCTGGGCTTAGGGGAGGCCAAAGTACGAGGACTGATCAGAGCAGAAGGTTTTTCTATTTATTACAAATCTCATTACACAAATACAGCTGACCGGAAGGTCTAAAAACAGCCCAGACTCTTCCAACCCTGATCCACCCGTAGGCACAAGGGTAAGGAGCCATGCTCACTTGCAGGGGAGCCCTTCTTCTCAGAAGAGCTGCCTGTCCCTTGGATGGCTCAGAGTCCTGGGTCCAGCAGCAGAGAGGAGCCCCACGTGGGTGGACACCCCCTCGAAGCAGCCCTTGGTGGCAGCTGCTGTGGGTGCGCCAGCAGCTTTAAGTTTCGCAGTTCACGTGTTCCCACCATACAAGTCAAATCGTCGGGTGAAAATAAAAGGAAGACAGCAGAAGGCCGGAAGAGGGGTCCTGGAAGAGGCTGCGGGTGGGGGAAGGGCACACAGCTGGCTTCGGATGTGCCGGCGATTCCTTGATTTGGATGGAGGGACAGAGTATTCACTTTCAAATGATTCTTTAAATGGTACATACATTTAAATGGCACCGACTTGCCGTAGGCATATTTAAATATCTTAAAACGTTTTAAATTAAAGAAAAAAAAAGGAAAGGCCTAGAAGTGGAAGATGGAGCAGAAAAGAAATTTAAGAGCAAAGAGGGTGAAGGAAGAGGCTGGCAAAGGTGGAAGATGAAGTCTCGGACGTGGTGATGTTGGCCTCAGTTTCTCTTCTTCTGTCTGGATCCTGGTTCTGCTTCTAGGTACCGGAGCCCCACTAGCATTCCCAGGATTGAGAAACCTTAATACAGAGACAAGATTAGTGGCTGACATAAGCACGGCATTTTCTTATACTGCTTGTATGAGGCTTGTCCCTAGGGCTGGGACGGCTCCTGCAGGAGTTCTAGGGTCACTGGATGCTTACTTGCCACCATGAGGGGTGCCAGGACGCCAATGGTGGGAGCTGCGGTCCCATATACAAACAACTCGGAGAGGAAGTGCCCCAGGGCGAGGAGGAAGGTCCAGAGCGTGATGTGGTAGAGCCTACAGCGGAGCAGACAGAAACGGGACTGAAGGTACAGCTTGTTCAGTGCAGAGGAAAAGCAGTGATCAGACTTGAAACACACAAATCAAAACCCAGGATATGACTATGGCTAAAGAAAAAGGAGACTTGGTCCTGGGAAAGACCTGGCTGCTTGATCACATCAATTTATTCACATCTAGGGCAAAATTGAAGATTTCAACTGCCAAACTGAGAGGGGAATGGTCCAGGCAACCAGAGGGCCTCTGCAAGTCTTACTTAGCAAGGTGGTGAAGCCAGCAATAGCAAAGCAGAGTCTGCAGTATGGCAATCCTAGGCACTGTAGACAATTTTGGACCAATCATGCTTACGTATTCTACTTACTCAAATGGGCTTGACTCTAGTCCAAGCCCGCGTGGCAGATGTTTGGCCAGGGGCTGGTCAGTGCTCATATGATGGATGCCATAGAACGAAGGGCATGTGTGGGGAAAGGGTAGCAAGGACCTTTCTGGGGACTTTAGATGCTCTTGCAACGTGGGGTGGATATTTTGCATCTTAACCTAGCAAGGTGGTCAGATGGAGGACACAGTGACACCCTCATGGGAAGAGGACTTGTTCCTCGGCTTTGACAAGAGAGGTGGAGAAGAGAGGATGAATCTAAAGGTACCACTTAGATTGCTGGTACCTTTTTTTTAACTAAGAAATTTAAAAAATTATGAAATACTTCAAATATACAAAAAAATCTGAATATTTTGACATTTTTGCTTCAGATACTTTTTTTCTAAGAAATAAAATATTCGGATTTCAGTTAAAGCCTCCTGTGTATCCTTTTCCCACCCTGATCCCATTCTTCTGCCTCCTTTTCCCCAGAAGGAATATCTTAAGTTTGATTTTTATCATTCCTGTGCATGTTTTTATACACTGAGTAAATACGTATGTATGGGAGTTGTCTTTTTTTTTTAAGTGAAAGCAGGTTTATTTAGAGATATACACATTAAATAGGCAGAATTTCTGAGAACAGACTGTCTCAGAAAGTGAGAGCAGCTGGGAGTTGATTTTGAGTTTCCAGTTAGGTTGGGAATAGAATCAGAGTGCATATCAGAAGGCCTTGGACCAAAGTCCCGGGCTTTCAAAAAATGCTGGAAACAGAAGTCAGCATTTGCAGCTGTCCTGTGTTGAGTGAAGGGGTAATGAAAGGGTAAAGAGGTAAAGGTAAGTCTCAGCTGTCTCTCCTCATCCCCAAAGCACAGCGAGCAAAAGACATACCCCTTATACTTGACAGCAATTCTTCATCATGGTAAAGGCCTTTAAAATGATTATTCAGCCCTTACTTCCCCCCAGTCACCCTGAGAGGCAGAACAGATATACCAGTCTCATTTTATACATGAAGTGACCAAGATGCAGAGAAGGTCTATAATGCACTTGCTGCTACAAAGCTAGTTACCAATAGAACTGAAACCGGAGCCTATTTTCTTGTTTTCATTCTCGGGCCCCAGGCTGTTTCCATTAAACTGCACTGCTTCCAAAAATACGTGTCAAGCTAGAACAAGTACACCAGTTTCAGGTTCAAAAATATGAAAAAACAAAGCTGGAGAGATCGCAGTGCTAATAGCCCTGCTTCAAATCCTACTTGAGTCAGTCTTCCTCAATTTAAATTAGTTGGGTCTCTTATATGTAGATCTACAGAATCAGCAATGAAAATCACTGCTTCCCAGGGCTACTAAGAGGAGACTTAATCAAGGCCATGTGGATGGAAGCATCTGGCATAATAAGAGGGGCTCAATAAATATCATTATCTCCTCTCTTGCCCAGATGCTGAGAGTCTCGGTAAGACAATAGTATGAAGCTGGTGTTTTGGTGGCCTCGACCTGAGCAAACTTTCCACCTTGACTGTGGTGATGACTGCTGTTGGGAAGAAAGCTCGAGCCCCCTCCAGTGGCCGGCACGGGTTACAACATTATCTAGACCAGAGGCTGTGATTGCTTGCAACTGTTCCACATTAGTCCATGTGAGTCCCCTGAAGAGGCAGAATACAGAGGAGTCCTGGGTTCTCTGTCACCCCCACCTCCTGACTCTGCATAAAGCATACAACCATTTAACTTGTGGGCTCATTTTTTTCATGGATCGTGATTTCTGTTCATTCCTGCTTCTCAAGGAGGAATGTAAGAATAAGGTATGTCATGGCCTCTCTGAAAAGAGCACATTACCTGTGTAAAAGAAAGTAAAAGAAAGGCTGACTCTTTAGTAAAGAAGTAGAGGGGTATGACGCAGGCTACTGGATCATGACATAACCAGTTTGCTATGTCAGTTTCAAAGAATTTTCAAACTTTAAAGACCTTCAGGCCTATTATGTTTTTTAGGCCTGGAAGGAATGGAACCTATTAACCTTTTATTATCCACATCCAAGGCTAATGTATCAAAATTCACGGGTCTCCAAGAGAGGACCACAGTGTGTATGCTTAGCACCTGCCTTCCAACAGAAGGCAGCTAACGCTCTTCCCTTTCTTACGTACATCTTGTTGTGAATGTCGATGGCGCAGAGGCAGCGAATCACTGATGAGAGTAGCGTCCAGATTCCAAAGGTCCGAGCTTGGAGGCCATTCACTGTGCAGCAGAAAAAAGCAAGACTGTTGAGAAGGGAGGGTCAGGGTTCCCTCCAAACTCTTCCTACTTCACTGAAGTGGGCAGGGAGCTAGGCCTGAACTCCCCTTGGCTGGGCACAGAGGAGGCTCTGGTGCTGCACATGGGAACTAGAAGGAATGGAAAGAGTTCCAGAATGAGAACTGGCTCAGCTCCTCTTCAAACGCCTACAGCTGGGTGGGCGAGTTCCAAGAGTAGGAGCCCAACAGACAGCCCACTTAGGCAGTAACTCCTGGTTGCAGTAGTCTACGGCTCTGCCCTGGAAGCCGCTCTGGTGTTGGCGAAGCCCAGTGAGCCTGGATCCGGACAGGTTTGGGGGAACGTGGTGGAGAGTAGTTCTGTCAATACAAGATGCCTAGGAGGTCAGCAGACTTTCAAGGCTGATACAGGAGATAACTCAGAAATACCGGGCTCCATCTAGATGCCCACACTCGGTCTTTAAGAGACCCAAGTCCCTGGGTCTGCTGAATCTTATGTGAACGAAGCCCTGACCAGGCTGGTTTCCTGTGCATGTGGGAAGGGAACAAAGCACTGTTTCTTTGGCGTTTGCTGGGGCCACTCTGCTTTTGCTAGCTTCATCCTGGCACTGCTGTACTGTCCTGAGCATGGATCACAGTCCATCATAACAGTGCTTCTTGACCCTGGACGTTTATTAGCATCAATTGAAGACATTTTATAAAACTACCACGACCTGGGTACCAGAACAGTTAAATCATACACTCTGGAGGTGGGCCAGGGCCCACCTGGTATTTTCTAAAACCTCCCTGGCCTTGGTGATGTTACTGTACCGGCATTGATCTAAGGCGTCCAGTAGTGGGGAGGGGGAATACCAACACGGTGAAAGCAAAGATACATTCTTTGCTGGTCTACTGAGCAAGAGAAATTTTCAGGGACAACATTGACAACTGAAAGGTCTTTCAGGATTTTGCTTTAAGGATTTTTCAGCCTTTGGGAAACCAGACGGCAATACCAAATTCACAACCTTGAAGACCTTTAGATGGTAGTAAGGTGAGAAAAAATTCCATATACGAAACAAATATCTAACGGTTAGCCCTGGAGGGCAACATTCTTTAGAAAGCATTTTGATAGCTCTTCTGATTAAAAGGCAGGAAATTTCTCTAGTGAGTGAGATACAGAAGTGGAATATCTCACCAACCCTAACTAAATTAGGCATCAGGTGAAATTCTATGGGATGCTCCGGGGTCCTGCTATGATCAGAAAAGTACCAGGACAGCCCCCAGGTCATGAGGGAGGAGGCATTTTCTACCCCTGGGCTTCTCTGTGTCAACTTTAAATTCAAAGGGCTAGACCAGACATCCTTTAAACCCTGTGCATCTATACAGGGTTCCTGGAGCATCTGAGAACTGCACTGGAGGGTGAAAAGTGGAACTGTCCTGCCCACTTTTCCAGGTTCTTTACACCCATTGTATTTGAGATTTGTTCAAAGTGAGCCTTAGCCTACTTAGTTTCATTTTATACTCAGATATTACAGAAAAATGAGTTAGGTCAGAGCCTGAATCTGGGTTAGCTATAAATGTGACACAGAATTATCAGCTACTGTGAAATGGTGCTGCAGCTCAAGCCTCCCCACACATCAGTGCAACAAAGTGCAAGCTGAAGTGTGCAGACACTCTCAGCAGAGAGGCTCAGGACACTGGGAGAGGCCGCCATGCACCCGCGGAAGTTCAATTTGGGAGACCAACTTGGAGGGATTTGGGATATCTTCTCAGGTCTATGTCAAGGTTTGAGAAGACCTTGGATTAGTAATTCTCCATCTGCAACGTAGGGTATAAACCATGTGCGCCACGATCTGATTTCTGAAAGGGGGCTGAGCTAATGTGAAAAGCTTCTTTATGGTTTTCTAGTCGGGCACCACAGAATCACCAAGGAACTGTTTCCTCACTTGCCCTTGTAATGCTTTTTGTACAGACTAGCTACCTAGGGTGGTGTAAAATGAATGAAAAGGTATTCAGAGAAGCTTGGGGGAAAAAAGGACCAAGTGCTATCCACCACATCTCTTACTCTATTGGCTGCCTAAGGCTAGATTAGGCAGCATCAGATTCACCTGGGAAGTTTTTAAAAAAGACTCCTGGGCCCCCCCAGGGGGTGAAAGGTTCAGTAAGTCGGTCTGGAGAGGGAAATGGTCACCTGTGCTTTGTTTGATTTTAGTTTTTCTAGGTTATTCTAATGTATAGCCAGACGTGGAAACCACAATTTAAGCCACTCCCACAAAGGATGAAGGTCTTTGCTTTCTTACCGAGGTCTGGCTTGCCAGTGTAGAGCTTTTCATAGAGAAAGGTGTGGTCTCGGAAGCTCTGTAGCGTGTTCCCCATGGCGATGATGGACACCATAACCAGCCAGCTTCGTAACACATTCAGGAACCGGCTCATGGCTCCCCTCAAATCTGAGAGGGCTTTTTGCTTTGGAAACAAAGGCAAAGGGCACGAGACAACAGTTGGTTAGTGTACTTCAACCATAAGCTCACTCTCCTCTGTAGTTAACCTGTGTCCCACCCGTGAGGGCTGTACTAAGCTTACTTGATCAATCATTTCATAAACTCCTCTCCAAGTACCTGAGGCTCATCCACTCCCAGTTACCCTTCACAGGGTTGGCACACTGCCTTTGAATACCTACCTTAAATCAAAGTGTGCTGACCTTTACCCAGAGTGAAAAACGCTAAATAATGCAGTGGGTAAAAATGACAGAACCAGTGGAAAAAATGGAGAGAAGAAAGGGAACAGGAGAAAGGGAGGTGTACAAATATCACTATAAAGAAGTAAAATGGACTTCGGTGTAAGACTTACAGAAATTGGTCTCAATATTTAGTCATACTAATAGTGGTGAGTCAACAGTATACTTTGCAATAAGGAGCACAGTGCTTATTTTTGTCTAAGGAATTTCTCCAAAAATATTAGCTTAAATCAGAACTCTCTTTCTTGGCTGGAATCAGTCCCCTGGGATCTTTACTTCTAGCCTGGCGTTTCATGTCATTCCTTTGTAATGCAAGTGGCTCAAAGGTGACTATAAATCTACTAACAGATACCTGCCTGGCTACTGGTGACAGATCCTTCCAAGCACAGAAAAGCCTTGTACATTTGAGTGGAATCTATGGTGTGAGGGCAATATTTACATCCTTAAGTTTTCTCTACTGTGGTTCTCAGGTGCACCATCCTCCGTGAACTAGGAGAACAATCTAAAAATAAATAAATTGCAGTGACTTGAGAACTAGTAAGAAAATCATATGGAGAAGGAAACAGCAATGTTGGTGTTGGGTTAGCTATTACAATAGCTAACAGTTATTGACCACCTGTATATGCCATGCACTGTGCCAAGAACCTATCATATATTATCTCATTTAATCCTTAAACACGGTGGATACACTTAATATTTCCATTTTACAGATGAGGGTTGGCACAGAGAGGTAAGTGACTTGCTTGAGGTTACACAGTAATAGATGGCAGAGCTGAGATACGAAGCATGGTCTGTTGGTCTATATGTTACAAGACTGTCTAACTGTTTGAGAATATTTTGATGAAGTTTCCATTTTTGAGGAAGACAAGCATACCACAGCCACTTCTGTCTTCAACTTGTATAGAAAATACCATCAGGTCATGTACTTTTTGTTTAAAAAACAAAACCTTAGATCAGCCCTTGCTGAGCACTCAGCTTGGTTTAAGTAAAAACCATGTAGATAAAAAAAAATCTTATCATGGAATTGCTTCTCGCCACCTTCGTTATGTTTTCTTGGCCCATGGTTTATCTGTTGTCAGGTTAATTTCTTGGGCCTGAAGTGGCGATAAATTATCAGGCTTCCTTTGTCACTTCGGCAGTAGATGTTTCGTTATGTTCCTACACTACCCAGCTGAAAAAGATATTAAAGTCAGCAATGGCTCAAGACAGTGTGAAGCACCAGAAAACAAAGAGTCCTAGAGGAGGAAGGGTCAATGGGTGAATCGCTCAGTGAAAATGGGTCACAAAAGTGGACTCTGTCCAAGTCCAGAGAGAATGGGGTTCTACTGGAATCACAAGCAGTTACAGCATGGGCCAAGATGTGCACACTCCCCTCCCCTGCCATCCTCCTTATTTTCTCACCCTCCTTCAGCAGGAGACTCAGGCTCTCTCAGGGTCAGAAAAGCCGCATGGATGGCCTCCCTCTGACAGAACTTATGCCTGTTTCACAGAAGCTCTCAGAAACCCCAGCAGACAGCTGATGAACAGAGCCTGAGCACTCTTCCGAACTGCTCTGCCAATCCTTCAGCACAATTTCCCTAAAGCTTTGGAGGGCCCCCTAGAGCATCCAACACCCATTCTCAAATTTTGCCCTGGCCCAGGCCAGCAAAGGTGTGGTGTTTAGTAGAGTTGGCAGTGAGAGTTTCCTTTCTTGGCCCTACCATTTAGTAACTGTGTGACCGTGGGCAAGTAATTTACACTTTACAGCCTAGGTTTCCTTACCTGCAAAATGGAGATTAAAAATACCTATCTCAAGAGTTATTATAAGAATTACATGAGAAAGTAAAGGTTCCTCGCACCGTGCTAGGCTCAGAGTGGCCGCTCATTCGTTCATCCATTCACTAGTTCCGAACCCATCAAGCCTTCTTCATCTTCCCAGCTCCCTCTTCTCTTGGTCTCTGGAACCTCTTTTCCCCCACAAGGTGGCCTCCCTGGTATCTTCCTTCTATCCCACATCCATTTTTCCAGACTGTCCGGATCCTCTCAATCAGATGCCACACAGACACCTACCTCTTCTCCCCCACATTCACCTTACCTAGCGATTGGACTCCCAAGAACAGCAGCAGCAGCAAGAGCAAGAAGCTTCCCCAGCACAGTTCCAGCCCTGAATCCACCTGAACCACTTGTCCCCGCCCCCACTCTCAGCCCGTCTCCAGGATTGGGTCGTTTCCATCAGTCCTCGCTCTGATTGGCTGTTCCCGTTCTGCTCGAGCAGGTGATGGGGCGTGAACCCCTTCACTGCCAATCAGCGGTTGCCGCTGCCCAAGCCACACCCCCGGTACGCCACTCTTGCAGTGACCCCTCGTGTTGAGCGTGGCGGAAGAACTCCAGGTTCGGAGCCAATCTTTTTGCGGCGGAGGTAAAAAGAGCGGAAAAAAGAAGTCAAGACTTCTGCGGAAAGCAGGGCCCTGCGCCTGCGCTGCGCGGCGGTGACGACAATTGCCCGCGCCCGAAGCCGAGCGTTGTCCGCGCCGGGTGGCGGGCGCCTGCGCAGTGGCTCCGAGCGGGCGGTTGCTTGTTGGTTGTTGTAGTAACGGGGGAAGCAGCGGTCGGCGGCCGCCTTGAGCCGGGCTGGGGAAGGAGGAGGGAGGTAGGCGCAGAGCGCTGTCCCCGCCTGCCCGCCCCGAGCCATGGGCAGATGAAACAGGTAAACGCCTGCGCCAGCGCATTCCTCTACCCGAGGGAGATGCGCTCCCAAGTCTGGGCGGGCGCCCTCCGCTGCACTTCTCTCTCAGAGTCCGGGAGCAGCTGCTGGCTTCCGGGCGCGCTGGGCTGAATCTCTGCGGCGGAGTCTCCCGCGTCCTTACTGTAGGGAGCATCTGAGGACCTACCTGGATTGGAGTGAGCCGGGGGTGGGACTGAGGGCCCGATCCCTTTAGGGCGAGGACGCTCCTTGGGCGAGTGCCCTTAATCTTCTTCCGATCGCCCTGTCTCTCCCTGCTCTGCTGGCAGCCTAGGACAGGTTGGCATCCCTTCCTCGCTTGGAGGTTTTGTTTGTTTTGTATTAATTTAAGGGACTTGCAACATTTGGGGAAATACTGAGAGGTCCCGTTGGGGATACTCGGAAGAACGCCTTTGAGATTGTTAGATATTGCCCATTTCGCTGAATATGTGTAAGGATCGTTATCGGAATTGGCATTTTTTGCCCTATTTACGTTCTTATCACATATATTAATGCATTGAAAAATGAGGTTTGGAAAGATTGACATTAAATGGTTATCTTTGAGTAATGGGAATATGGTCATTAAAACATTTTCATTTTCTTTACCTGTAATTTCTATTCCATCCAAAAAGACACGCAATGAACATGTACCTTTTCTCTATTAAAAATATTTTAAGTTAGAAATATGCTAACTGTAATGTCTGTTTGATATTTGGATCATAGTTTGTGATTTTTAGTAAGGGCGAATAATTTTTGAGAGTGTGAAAGGACAGTTTTTTTTTCCCCCAGCTATTTATGACCTTGATTCAGCAGAATATATTCATTTTTTGGTTTAGTGGTTGAATTTGTTTTAGCGGAAACATGAGAGTATTTTACCTGTGCTTGGCATAGAATCTAAAGAAATGTTTGCAAGGATCTTAATACTTGCGTTTTTATTTTTAACTCACGTCAGGATTTTCTAGCAAGGAGTCTATGTTTTAGGCAATCAGCCACCTACCTCAGACTTTCTTAAGTAAGTGTATCCTTTTGTTGCACGTTAGATTTAGTATGTAAAAGAAAAACGAGAAACTGAAACTTCACAGCAGCTCTTCAAATACAGAGGGCAGACAGTATGTTTGAAAAAAAAATCTTGATTTTTGTGGCATTTGTGAAGCACTGTGAGAGAAGGTAAGCCTCTAGAGGTTTGACACTATTTAGGTAAATAATTCATTTTCATTACTTGGAAGATCATCATCAGTAATGAACAAAAAGACAACTGCATTGTGTTTCAGGTCTTTTGGCTTTCTTGCAGGAATCTGTGCCACCCAAATTGTATGATCCAGTGAATCTGCAAGGAAAGGTCTCTGAGGCCCCCGTCTGCTGACTGCATGACAAACTCTAAAGGAAATGCCAGTCGTGATGGCCCGGGACCTGGAGGAAACAGCATCATCCTCAGAGGATGAGGAGGCGGTAAGCCAAGAGTAAGTAATAGCAAGCCTGCTTTTGACCCTTTGCGTTCAGGATGGAAAATAGTTCTCTTTTACTCAAATCCTCTTTTACCCAATATCCTTCCTTTGGTGTTGTCTGACTCTGGTTTTAGTTTTCATACATGGTCTAATTCAAGATCTTATTATTGAGTGACCATCAGCTATCTGAAATGAGATAAGGCTCTGTTTCTGGGTTCATGAGTGAACATCAGCTCTAGACGTTGCAGGTAGTAGCTCTTAGTCAACTCTTGATAAGAGCTCCTAACAGGAGATTTTGAAATTTTTAGATATTGAAGAAAAGTAGGTCTCTCAATTCTGTGACATTGGGTATTTTCTCAAAAGCCTTTAGGATGATAGAATGGTGATAATAAGAAGTTATTTGAGGGCTTCCCTAGTGGTGTAGTGATTAAGAATCTACCTGCCAAGGCAGGGGACATGGGTTCGAGCCCTGGTCCGGGAAGATCCCACATGCTGCGGAGTGGCTAAGCCCATGCGCCACAACTACCGAGCCTGCGCTCTGGAGCCCGCGAGCCACAACTACTGAGCCCACGTGCTGCAACTACTGAAGCCCACGCGCCTAGAGCCCGTGCTCCACAACAAGAGAAGCCACCGCATAAGAAGCCCACGCACCGCAACAAAGAGTAGCCCCCACTCGCCGCGGAAGCCTGCACGCAGCAATGAAGATCCAACACAGGCAAAAATAAATAAATAAATAAATTTAAAAAAAAAAGAAGTTATTTGAGTAAGTGTGGAGCAGGACATTAGAATTCTGTAGCCTGTGCTGAGTCTGTTGAGACACATGGCTTTCCTGAGTTCTTTTAGATAAGAGTCAAGTTTCTTCATTGCTGGATTCTCATAATAATATAAATGAATGATAGTGATAAGTGTAGCTGTTATAGGTGATGGTAAGAGCTTTAACTGCTGTATCTCATTTAATCTAAAGATGTTATTATTCCCACTTTATTAAGTTCAGCCCCACAAATATCAAAGAACTTCCTCAGGGATGCACAGAGAGTGATAAATTGAGATTCAGACCTAGCTTTCCTGGATTTTGAAGCACTTAGATGTTTTGCCTCCTTTAACATTAATTATTACTTGCACAGAGAATAAAGAGAGAATCTGGCTTAAAGGTAACATTAATTTTTAAGATTCTCTGTATAAGTCCACTAGGATTCATGTGCTATGTAACCTGAAAAGTGGGGATGATATCTCCCAGGCTGTTTTTTTTCTTTCTTTTTACAATTTATTTATTTAATTTATTTATTTTTGGCTGTGTTGGGTCTTCATTGCTGCACGTGGGCTTTCTCTAGTTGCGGCGAGCTGGGGGCTACCCTTCATTGCAATGCGCGGCTTCTTACTGTAGTGGCTTCTTTTGTTGTGGAGCATGGGCTCTAGGCGCACAGGCTTCAGTATTTGTAGCATGCAGGCTCAGTAGTTGTGTCTCGCGGGCTCTAGAGCACAACCTCAGTAGTTGTGGCGCACGGGCTTAGTTGCTCCACGGCATGTGGAATCTTCCTGGAACAGGGATCGAGCCCATGTCCCCCGCATTGGCAGGAGGATTCTTAACCACTGCGCCGCCAGGGAAGCCCCTCGCAGGCTGTTTTTGGGAGTATAGTTAGGATCAAATAGAATAATGTGTATGAAATTACTTTTACATGATAACGTGCCATACAAATGTTAAGGCATTATTTTTATTGGATTTTATATTGAATTTAAAGTGTATTTCTTATTATAAAGTAGAAGATTACATTATTTAATGTAATTTGAAAAAAAATTATTGAAGCATTAGTAAAGCTTTGGGGAAAGGCTTCTCATCACTATTAGATCATAGAAAATAATAGAGATTTGATATATTTGGGTCATTCTCATTCAGGATAATTAAATGGATAATTCTCTCTTGTCACTTTGCCTTCTTGTGACTTTTTGTTTTCTGTGTGCTGCCTCTTACCCACTTCACAAAAATTTTAACTTCTGCTTCAAACATCAGTCTTTCTGATTCAAGATCTTTTACTTCATGACTGTCTCTTTTATTAGTGGTCTTATAGGTTGGGCCCAACAAGTATTAGGTTGAACTGTATGAAATTGCTATTTTGGTAGGTCAAAAACAGTCAAATATTGAGAATTGTAGGTGGTTCAACCTAATATTTTAGTAAGCACTCAATAAATGCTTGCTGACTGAGTGACTAACTTATTGAGTAAATAAATGGAGGCTTCCTGCTTTAGATCACCTTAGGTCTTTTAAGTGCTTAAAATACATTTCATTACAAAGAATACCAGTTGCATTGAGGTGCAGTTATCAGGATTTTTTAAAAAACCAAACTTGTGGTATAATAATATGTACGTTTTTATTAATACATTAAATAACAAGATCATTCATTTAAAACATGAGAAAGTTAGATTTTATTTTCTAAAGACAGGAACATGAAGACTGTTTTTGCTTAGTTTGCATAAGACCATCATACTTGGGTGGTCTTTGATTAACAATTAAAAGTGGGAAATACCAAGAAACATCATAGATGTCTGGATCACCACTGTGAAATGTCACCATTTGGTAGCTGAATGATTGCTTGAGAGTGGAGAGTTGCCAAATTGTTGTCCATCCTCATCACACCAGATGAGACGACTGTAATCACAGGTGATCTAGTGGCAGCTTTAATAACTACCATAACTTATAAGCAGTGATAAATGTCAGTGATATTTTGAGATGTCTGCAACAACTGTAATTTGGTATAATAAAATCTGTAATTTCAGATAGAGTCAAAAACACAGGTAATACTATTATTATTGTGTTTGGTGCCTGTATTCGTAATTGAGAAACATTAAATTTCTAGTAGAAGTTAGTGAAAATATAGGTGTCATTCCACCTTCCCCCCGCCCTCCCCATCCAAATTCACAGACCTTATGGCTCCTCTTCCTTTTAAACTCCTACTGTTGAGTTTTGATTGTTAATGTTCCATCAGCTCATGTCTATCAGATACTTGTTTTATACATTAGGAATCTTAAGTCAATCTTGTTCACACCTGGAACAACATGCTTACATTTTTAAAGTTTTGGAAGTTACAGGGTCTTAAATCATCTAAGGATGTTGACTTGATCCAAAGATATATATCCATGGATATCTGCTAGATCTGCTCAGAATCCTAGGCTGTATTAAAGTATTGATGCCGTGCAGTCCTGGACATTAGAGCTAGAAACTGTCCAGGCATCCTTGTTTTGCATGGCATTATTTCAAATAGTAAATGTAAAGGGCCTCTTTTTCTGTATTTTGTTTGGGGTTCCCAAATATAAATTTATATAGAGATGTGGAAACGTTAATTTGATGTAAGGTTTCTTTAGGAATTAAAAAAAAATTTAATTCTGATTGTAAAAGCTGGCTTTAGATCAGTTACAAAGATCATCAACAAATGATTATGTAGTGAGTGCTACAGTTCAGTGAAAGAATACATCACTGTGGGCTGGAGGAGCTAAGGAAGGCTCCAAGGAGGTGGTGAGGTGAGCTGGGCTTTAGAGAGTGGGATTAAATGAACAGAGAGAAGTGGGGAAGGCATTTCCAGCAGGGACATTGGTATGAATGAGGCACCGAGGCTTTGAGTTATGTAGGCTGGATCCCAGGAGTGAATAATATCTATTCCACATGAAATTGCTTCTTAAAAACCAAAACGTTCTCAGGCTTTCAGTAAAGTAAACCATAAAACTGGTCTACTTTGGTTATTAGTCATCCAAGTTTTTTGTTCTTTTATGTCTGTAAAAGCATAATTTCTTAAAATGTACCAGTTTCTGGTGTAAATGAAAATTTAAAGTCCCAATTTTCAGCTTCCTAATCATTTTGAATCTTTTTCCTTTAGCACCACCTGGTGGGAGCATGCTTTTAATGACAATGCAACGTCTGCCTTAAGTGTGTTTGGGTCGACCTTACTGAACTAATGATTTGTCTGCTACCTCTTTTCTCTTTTCAGAGGTTGTAAGTGAAAAGATTCTGTGTCAGGGATTTGGCTTTCTGTAGACAGTACGGTTAAGGGCTTGGCTCTTCTCAGCTGTGTATGTTTATTGTGTTCCTGACTCTTGTCAGGCATTTTTACCTTTTATCCGTAATCCATTGTTTGTAAGTGCTAAGGCACAGTGGTGCCAGTTTGCAGCTAGAGATGGATTGACAAGGAGCTTTCGATAGTTTCCAGGGTTTCTGTCTAAGACTTGATAGTTTAGGCTGCCTAATTTTTCCTCTGTCCTCCGACTTAGAAATATAGTGAAAAAAATTCAAGTTGGAAGAGAGCATAGCAATCATCTGGCCCTATACCCACATTTTACAGGCGTTTAAGATTAAAAAGCAAGCAAACCGCACACAAAAAATCCCTTCTTGCACCCTATAAACACCAATTTCTCACAAAAGGGCGCTGTCACCCAAGTCAAATTGCAAGAAAAATAAGCATCCACATTCCACTTCTAGAAACCAGGAAGTGAACTAGGTATGGTTTCTCTGCTTTCCTCAACAAAGCTCTTGGCAGCTCACCCCAAGTCTAAAGGCTGCCTCACCTCTAAGATTGGTAGCCTGGCAGCCTGTGCATTCAAAGCATGGATCTGTTTAAACCTGTATTGGGAGAGTCTAACTTGGCCCTGAGGTTTGTGGTATGGCCTTTGTTAAGGAGTGTGGTCATGTGAGTTTTTGAGAGCAGCCTGAATCTTGGCTAAATGGATCTTATTCCATAAAAGGAATTGATTAATTTCAGTTCCCAAAGGGTTGAGTTTAAGGTGTTTATACAAAAAATCACTGAAATGTGTGATTAGGGAGATGGAAGGGTGGAAAGAGCACAGACACTTGGGTTCTAATACCTGTTCCTTTGCTTAACCAGTTGTATGACCTTAAGCAAACTGCTCAACCTCTCTGAACACTTTTTCTTCAGTTCATAGTGCAGGCAAGAGGATTAAGTGAGATAACATGTGAAAGCTTTTAGTGTAATTCCTGACACATAGTAGGGACTCAGGTCATTTCTTTCCTACCTTCATGCACTAAGGCAGTTGGAGATTTTTCTCATCTGTGAATAAATACACATCTGTCTGAGATTGATTAAACAGAGATTTCTGGAAGATAGGAAGAGAATAAAGTCAGAGGTCCTTTTCTGGAGGAAAACATTGTTCCGTTTGGTATAGGCTTCCTTTAAAATATGTGGTTTTAATGGGGGTACGTGTATTAATTTAGGGTTCCTAGCTCAGAATCTTAGGATGGATCATCAAATTGGCTTAAAAAGGGACTATAGGGTGTAAAAGTGGTCTGTCAATTATTGTGACTATTTTAGTTAGGATTCTTATTTGTGCCAGGGACTAAGACATAAATTGTCCTAAATAATAAAGGGAATTTATGAACTCATATTTAGGAAAGACTTGATTCTGCAACTGCACGTTTACCACTCAGGATCTCATTTCTCTTGTTCTTTCAGTCAGGCTCCTGCAGACTTTCTCCTTTACCAACAGCTCCAGGCTCTCCTTCCAAGGTCACAAAATGACACTTGCACTTCCAGACCTCATTCTCTTTTTTTGTGTGTGTGGTACGCGGGCCTCTCACTGTTGTGGCCTCTCCCGTTGCGGAGCACAGGCTCCGGACGCGCAGGCTCAGCGGCCATGGCGCACGGGCCCAGCCGCTCCGCGGCATGTGGGATCTTCCCGGACTGGGGCACGAACCTGGGTCCCCTGCGTCAGCAGGCGGACTCTCAACCACTGCGCCACCAGGGAAGCCCGACCTCATTCTCTTACACCATCAAGGGGAGGAGGCCATTTCTCCTGCAACTGCTACAGAAGAGAAAGCATCGCTTTCTTAGAGGGTCACATGACATATCTCCTGACACACTGGCTCCAGCTGGTTTATGTCCTCATCCCTGAACCAGTAACTATAACTGGGGGATGGAAAACCCTGATTGGCTAAAGCCAGTCAAGACCCATCCCTACAGCAGGAACACAGTTAATCTTAAACAGACCATCTGACTAAGAATGGGAGATGAATGGTTTCCCATAGGACATTTGGGATGCTTGTTCCAGAAGAAGGGGAAAGGTGCTAAGCACCAAACCACACTGATCTGCTTCAGTTGTTAATTCAGATTTTGAGCTGTAAATTAATAAAGTCTTTTATTACGGTTGTAGAGATCATCCATGTATCATGTGGACTGGAGGCTGCAGGAAAATTCCAGTTTTGGTATTCCATGCTGAGGCTATTCTGACAAAGGACAACAATGTTCGAGTAATTGGAGGTAGGTGTGACCTTCCCCACTGAGGGAAGGGCTGGGCATGGCCCTGATAACCTCATCTTACAGAAAGTGATAACCATATTTAGTTAGGGAAAGGGCTTTGGTCATGAGAATATTCTGTTGATTTTTTTATACTTGAACGGATTATTTGTGATTTCTTAAATTGTTTTCTGCTTATTAAATTATTTTTCCTCTTTTTTTTTTGAATTACATGTACATGTGTTTATATTTTGTTTTTTTCTTCCAGTTTTATAGAGAGATCATTGACATACACCACTGTACAAAGTTAAGGTGTACAGCATAGTAATTTAACTTACATATATCATGAAATGATTATCACAATAAGTTTAATGATACTGTTTTTTATAATTATGGTAAAATACACATAACAAAATTTACTGTTTTTACCATTTTAAAGTATACAACTCAGTGGCATTTAGTACATTCACAGTATTGTGCAACCATCGCCACTGTCTAGTTTCAGGACATTTTCATCTAAACGTAAACCCTGTACCCATTAAGCAGTCGCTCCCCAACCCCCTTATCCCAGCTCCTGGCAACCACTAAGCTTTCTGTCTCTATGGCTTTACCTAATCTGGATATTTCATGTAAATGGACTCATACAATACATAGCCTTTTGTGTCTGGCTTCTTACACTTAGCATAATGTTTTCAAGGTCCATCCATGTTCTAGCATATGTCAGTACTTCGTTCCTTTTTGCGGCTGAATAACATCCCATTGTATGGATATACCACATTTTGTTTATCCATTCATCGGTTGATGGGTAAGTGTTTCCAGTTTTTGGCTCTTGTAAATAGTGCTGCTATGAACATTCATGCACAAGTTTTTGTTTGAACACCTGTTCTTAGTTCTTTTGGGTATATACCTAGGAATGGAATTGCTAAGTTGTATGGTAATTCTATGTTTAACTTATTAAGGAACTGCCAAAGGATTTTCCACAGTGACTGCACAATGTTATGTTCCCACCAACAATATATGAGAGTTGAAATTTCTCCATATCCTCAGTAACATTCGTTGTTTTCTGTTTTTTAGAATATAGCTATACTAATGGGTGTGAATTGGTATCTTACTGTGGTTATGATTTGCATTTCCCTAATGATTAATGACATTGAGCAGCTTTTCATGTTCCTTTTGGCCATTTATATTATCTCCTTTGGAGAAATGTCTGTCAAGGTTTTTGCCTATTTTTTAATCGGGTTGCTTATCTTTTTGTTGTTGAGTTGTAAGGGTTCTTTATATATTCTGGATACTAGACCCTTATCAGAAAAATGATTTCCAAATATTTTTTCCTCTGTGGTTTGTCTTTTCATGCTCTTGATAGTGTTCTTTCATGGGGAAAAGTTTTTCATTTTGATGATGTTCCATTTATCTACTTTTTCTCTTGTTGCTTATGCTTTTGGTGTCATATCTAAGAAACCATTGCCTAACCCAAAGTCATGATCTCTATGCTTTCTTCTAAGAGCTTTATAGTTTAAGCTCTTAAATTTAGAGCTAAATGGTCTTTGTTCCATTTTGAGTTAATTTTTTTATATAGTGTGAGATAAGGGTCCACCTTCATTCTTTTACATGTGGATATCCAGTTGCCCCAGCATGATTAGTTGAAGAGACTATTCTTTCCTTACTGAATAATCTTGGCACTATTGTTGAAAATCAGTAGACCATTAGATGTATGGGTTTATTTTTGGACTCTTAATAATTCTGTCAGTCTGTTTGTTTATCCTTATACCAGTGCCATATTATTTTTCTTACAGTATCTTTGTACTAAGTTTTGAAATTGGGAAGTGTGAGTCCTCTAACTTTGTTCTTCATTTTCAAAATTTTTTTGCTATTCAGGGTCCTTTGCAATTCCATATGAATTTTGGGATCAGCTTTTTCATTTCTGCAAAAATGGCTGTTGTGATTTTGGTAGGGAGTACATAGAATCTGTAAATTGCTTTTGGAAGTATTGCCGTCTTAGTGTTAAGTCTTCCAGTCCGTGAACATGGGATGTCTTTCCATTTATTTACGTCTTCTTTAATTTCTGTAGCAATGTTTTATGGTTTGCTGTGTGCAAGTCTTGTAGCTCCTTGGTTAACTTTATTCTTCAATATTTTATTCTTTTTGATGCTATTATAAATGGAATTGCTTTCTCAATTTCATTTTTGGATTGTTCATTGTCATTGTATAGACATACTATTGATTTTTTAAAAATAAATTTATTTTATTATTTTATTTTATTTATCTATTGTTTCTGGCTGCGTTGGGTCTTTGTTGCTGTGCGAGGGCTTTTCTCTGGTTGCGGGGGCTACTCTCCTCATTGTGGTGGCTTCTCTTGTTGTGGAGCACGGGCTCTAGGCGCACCGGCTTCAGTAGTTGTGGCATGTGGGCTCAGTAGTTGTGGCTCATGGGCTCTAGAGCACAGGATCAGTAGTTGTGGCTCACGGGCTTAGCTGCTCTGTGGCATGCGGGATCGTCCCAGACCAGGGCTCAAACCCATG
Organism: Orcinus orca; assembly: GCF_937001465.1. NCBI lineage: Eukaryota > Metazoa > Chordata > Mammalia > Artiodactyla > Delphinidae > Orcinus > Orcinus orca. Next base: position 174,738,699 of record NC_064560.1, read on the forward strand.
TCCCCTGCACTGGCAGGCAGATGCTCAACCACTGTGCCACCAGGGAAGCCTTACTATTGATTTTTTGTATACTGATCCTGTATCCTGAAACCTTGCTGAACTCATTTATTAGCTCTACTAGTGAGAGAGAGTGTGTGTGTGGTGTGTATGTGTGTGTGTGTGTGTTCTTTAGGATTATCTCTATACAAGATCATGTCATCAGTAAATAGAGATTTTACTTCTTCCTCTGTAACCTAAATACCTCCCTACCTCCCTCTCTTTCTTTTTCTTCTGCTTTTTCCTAATTGCTCTGGCTAGAACTTCCAGTACAGTGTTGAATAGAAGTGAAAATGGGCATCTTTGTCTTCTTCCTGATCTTTGGGGGAAAGCTTTCTGTCTTTCACCATTCGGTATGTTGTTAGCTATGGGTTTTCATAAATGCCCTTTATCATGTCGAGGAAGTTCTCTTCTATTCCTTTGTTGAGTGTTTTTATCATACAGCGGTGTTGCATTTTGTCAAATGCTTTTTCTACATCAATCGAGATGATTTTATGTTTTTTTTCCTTCATTTTATTAATGTGGTGTATTACATTGATTGACTTTTGTATATTGAACCACCCTTGCATTCCTGAGATAAATCTCACTTGAGCATGGTATATAGTCCTTTTAATATGCTGCTGGATTTGGTTTGCTAGTATTTTGTTTAGGATGTTTGCATCTGTATTCATAAGGGATATCGTTCTGTAATTTTCTTTTCTTTTGATGTCTTTGTCTGGCTTTGGTATCAGGGTAATGCTGCCCTCATAGAATGAATTCCTTCCTCCTCTTTGGAAGAGTTTGAGAAGGATTCGTGTTAATTCTTTAAATGTTCGATAGAATTCACCAGTGAAGCATCTAGTCCTTAGCTTTTCTTTGTTGGAAGGTTTTTGATTACTAGTTCAACCTCTACTTATCTGTTCTATTTTCTATTTCTTATTGAGTCTGTTTTGGTAGTTTGTGTGTTTCTCTAGGTTATTTTCCATTTTATTTAGTTTATCTAATTTTGTTGGCATACAGTTGTTCATAGTATTCTTTTATAATCCTTTTTATTTCTGTAATACAGTAGTAATGTCCCCACCTTCATTTCTGATTTTAGTAATTTGAATTTTTTCTCTTTGTTTTTAGTTAGTCTAACTAAAAGTTTGTCAATTTGGGAATCATTTTAAAGTGCAAACTTTTTATTTTGCTTACTTTCTCTATTGTTTTTCTATTCTTAATTTCATTTATGTCCACTCCTCTTTGACTTTAAGCAGTGCTCTGAATCCTGGTGTTAGCCTGTAGCTGTCTTCAAAGGTTACATACTGTGGATCCAAACTTTTGTGCGATATGGTGGAAAGGGTCTATACATGGGTTCTCAGTCAATATTTCAGATCCCAGCTTTGGCATTTACTAGCTGTGAGTCTTGTGCAATCACTTAAACTCTCTTAATCTATTTCATTATTATAAAATGGAGATAATAGCTACCTTGCAGGCATTGTAAGAATGAGATCACTAATGTCCAGCACACAGCACGCATTCAGAACTTGTGCTGCTTACTCTATTTGTTGAACAGGATCTGCTCTACCTTGACATGACTTTAAGGTCTGTCCTTGCCCCATAATAAGCCAGAGTTCAAAGGACGGTGAGCACCTGCTTCTGGGATTTGAATTCTCCTCCTTCCCCAAGGGTCTCGGTGTTCTAATCCCCTCAGCAAGTTGCTAGGTTACCACTTAAAGGGACATGGTTCATTCATGTTCTCTGAAGCTGGAGTCTCTGAAGATTTACTAACATTTGCTGAGAGTCTCCCACTAAATATGATTAGAGTCAGAACATCAAAGTTGCATAAAAACAACAGAAGTAAATAATCCTCCCCCCCCACATACTTCTTTTGGTTTCTTTGGATTCATAAAAGAATCCATGTATTCTGTGGCAATAGACCCTTCCTTTGTAGAATACCCAACATTTATTGGAAATTAGCATCCATCAATGTAATCATGCCATTATTCAAGCAATCACTATTTTCTAGAACCTCTAAGTCTTTGGATTATTTTCCTGTACATCTTCCTGTGTTTAAGGAAGAAACCACTAAACTTTTTTCTCAAACTCTGTTTTTTTTTAAATTTTCTGTATATTCCCAATTCCTTGAGGTTTAATAATTTTCTTCACCTTCCTTTATGAAAAGAACAATTTGAATGAGTTTTGTTAGTTGCTACCTCAGATTTCTGAATTGTTAAACACTCTTGGTCTATTTTTTTTCTCTCTCTCTCTTAAATAGCTGACATAGATCTGCTCAGATCATAACACTGAGTTAAATCCCCTTGAGAAGTGTATCTGGGGCATTAGTTATCTTCTGTTGATCTTAGAGTGTTAGATTCCAACCTTGTTTTTTCTGTTATCTGTTAAATGTTTCATTGAATTCACTGTTAATATTTTGGATACAATGAGATTTCATATGCTTTATTTGTGAAATATTCCAGGAGTATGTTTTTTTCCTCACCATATCCATGTTTTTTTTCAAAATTGTGTATACTTTGAACATATAAATGGGATTGCATTTTATTTTAAAGTATTTATTTATTTATTTGGTTGTGCTGGGTCTTAGTTGCAGTAGGCAGGCTCCTTAGTTGTGGCACGTGGACTCCTTAGTTGTGGCATGCGAACTCTTAGTTGCAGCATGTGGGATCTGGTTTCCTGACCAGGGATTGAACCCGGGCCCCCTGCAGTGGGAGCACAGAGACTTAACCAGTGCGCCACCAGGGAAGTCCTGGGATTGCATTTTAAGGGCAACAGATATTTTCAATTTAATCTTTTCCTAGAATGAAGTATTTTGTATTTTGCCTCTGAATGTGTCAGTTTCATAAATTTGGATTTGTATAGACTAGCACTGTCCAACAGAAATATGATATAAGCTGTATATGTAATTTTTCAGTAGCCTTATCAAAAAAATAAGCAGAAATAGGTGAAATTAATTTTAATAATATATTTTATTTAATCCAAATTATCATTTCCACTTTTACTCAGTATAAAAAAATCGTGAAGATATTTTACATCCAGTGTGTATTGTACACTTTTAGTACATCTCCATATGGTGCAAATTTTTCATTGGAAGCATTTGGTCTGTATTTAGATTTCATAAATGTTATAGTTGAAATTGTAGTCAATTCCTATGTTCAAGTTGTTCCAAACAAGTTTTCCAGTAACTGAATTGAGTATCAGTTTTAAAATTGAAAATAGAATTTATTCAAGTTAAATAAAATGAGAAATTCAGTTCCTTTATCACACTAGTCACATTTCAGGTGCTCAAGTTACATGTGGCTAGTGACAACCGTATTGGACTGTGCACGTAAGGACCCAGTTTTCTGACAGTAAGGCAAGGATACACTGTGTTGCCATCGAAGGGGTTATTCTTGTATTCTAAAGTCAAAGGAATGTTAGTTTTATCTTCATTCTAGTTTCCCATGCTAGTTTGGACCAAACCCCTTAAGGTGCTTCTGTGCTGACAGTTAGATTATTGGTTCCTTGATTGTCTTTACTCTGCTACAGTCAGTCCTGGAACTTGCCAGGGGTCCTAGTTCTTCAGATTGTCCCCTGCGATGCATGTGAGTTGTTGAAGAGGAAATTCTGCAGTCTCATAGTGGAATTGATGAGATGCGTGTGTGTTCAGAGGCTTAGATGTTGGGTGTTTTGCAGTTTGCTAGCAGGACCGTGCCCTGCCTCTTGTTTTTTTATGGAAGAAAACATGGCGAAGGTGGTTCTGTCATGAACAGTTGAACAGGTTCAGTTTGTAGTTGCAGTTCTCCATTTGACTCTCGCTAGGGAGAGGGAGCCCAGGCTTACCAGCTATTTCAGGAGAAGCCTAGAAATCTAGATTTTTATGTGACTTCTTCCAATTTTAAAAGGTTAGCAAATAATTCAACTTTATACTGAAAACACCACAAGGGATGGACAAACTGTCTATAGGCTGGATTTGGCTCCTGGGTTACCATTTTATAATCTCTGGTCTATATGCGCTGGTAATCAGCATTATTGGTTGTAGGGCAATTGGACACAGAGCATGAATGCGGGTAAAAATCCCTAAAGCAGTCACAGTTGCTTTCCATCATTCCACCCTGCCTCTCTTACACTCCCCTCTTAGAACATGTTCAATGTATCTGAGTTGGGTTATAGTTAGTTGGTTTGGATTAGAAGTAAGTGGCCAGGGACTTCCCTGGTGGCGCAGTGGTTAAGAATCCGCTGCCAATGCAGGGGACACGGGTTCGAGCCCTGTTCCGGGAAGATCCCACGTGCCGTGGAGCAACTAAGCCCGTGCGCCACAGCTACTGAGCCTGCACTCTAGAGCCCCCAACCCACAATTACTGAGCCTGCAAGCCACAGCTACTGAGCCTGCATGCCACAGCTACTGAAGCCCATGCGCCTAGAGCCCATGCTCCTCAACAAGAGAAGCCACCGCAATGAGAAGCCCACGCACTGCAACGAAGAGTAGCCCCTACTCGCCTCAACTAGAGAAAGCCTGCACGCAGCAAGGAAGACCCATCACAGCCAAAAATAAATAAATCAATAAATTTATTTTAAAAAAAAAAAGAAGTAGGTGGTCACTGCTTACATACCATGAGAATCAGGTCTGCCATTGAGCACAGTGATGACTGCATTTTACTTCTATATTAGGAGAAGTAGGAGAAAGAGTATTAATAGCATTTTTATTTTTTAACTTGCTATATAAAATGTATAATTTACTGTGTATTATACTATGTATTTATATGTGTATTAGTAGCTATTTTACTATGTGTTTACTGTTTTACTGTATGAAATTATTTTTCTGTATATCAGCAAGCTTTCTTTTTTCGGGGGTCTGCACCGTGCAGCTTACAGGATCTTAGTTTCCCAACCAGGGATTGAACACAGGCCACAGCAGTGAAAGCGCCGAGTCCTAACCACCGGCCAGCCAGGGAATTCCCGTATCAGCAAGCTTTCCTATTCTAAAAGCTCTACATGTATTAACTGATTTAGTGCTTTCAACTACCCTGTGAGATAAGTACCTTTGTTATCAACCCCATTTTATAGGTGAGGAAATTGAGCATAGTGAAATTAAATAACTTATTTAAGACAGCAGGCAGGAAGTAGTAGAGCCAGGGTTTGAACCTCGGCAGTTCAACTCCAGAGACATACTCTTTCTTTTATTACTCCCCTTCTCCCCCAGTCCCCACATAATCATTCTCTGTTTTTCCACACACCTGACCAATCATCTCCGTGGCCTGGGGCAAGCACTGCAGAACAGTCAGAGAATCAGGCACAGTCCTGGTCCCCAGCAGTTGATGAGGCTTTGGCTTTTTATGTGCAAAAATGGAGCTGTCAGTGATCAGTTATCACAATGAAAAAGACCTGGTTTTCTTTTAGTTTTCTGAACATTTTATTTAAAGAAATAAAAAAACCGTCTGGCAAGTTATAAGTATAGTACAATGAATTCATGTATACTATTTCCTTGCTTTCACCCGTTATTAACATTTTGCCGTGTTTGCTTTACCTTCTTTCTCTCTGAACCATTTGAAAATTAGTTCACATACTTCAGACCTAAATACTTTATTCAACATGTTTATCCTAAGAACAAGGGCATCCTCTCTATAACCACAGTACACTGATGACACTTAGGAAATCTGTCATTGCTAAAACACTCTTATCTAATATACAGTCCCTGCCCAGATTTCCTCAATTTTTCCAATTTTGTCCTTTATCTTTTTTTTTTCTTTCAAATCCAGAATCCAATCAGAGATTGCATTTAGTTGTCATATTTCTTTAGTCTCCTTTATATCTACAACCATTTACTGGATTTTTTTTTTTTTTTGGTCTTTCATAACATTGGCATTTTTAAAGATTACAGACTAGTTGCTTTGCAGATGTCCTTAAGTTTGGGCTTGTCAGATTGATTCCACATGTTTAGATTAAAAAGATTGAAAAAGGTTAAAAAGAATAAAAAAGTTGAAAAACATTTGTAGGAATATCATTTAATGAAGTCATGTCCTCAGTGTATCACGTTAGAAAGCATGTGATGTCATTATATTGCATTACTGGTGATGACAAGTTTGATCATTTGGTTAAGATAGTGTTTACCAGATTGATTCATTGTACAGGTACCCTTCTCCTTTGTTAAAAGCATTCTCTGGGGTGATATTTTGAGATGTGTGAATATCCTGTTCTCCAGTAGTCTCTGACTGTTGGAATTCATTGATTCTTGTCTGAATCACTTACTATTGCAGTTTTTGTAAAATGGTGATTTTCTATTTCAGTTTTTCCTTCTACATTTATTAGCTGGCTTTTCTGTAAAGAAGAGCTTTCCCTTCTATGCGAAAGTAATAGTCTCCCAAAGATGTCTACCTCCTAATCCCCAGAACCTGTGAAAATGTTACCTGACTTAGCAAAGCGGAATTGAGGTCATAGATGGAATTAAGGTTGCTAATCAGCTAACCCTTAAGATAAGGAGATTCTTCAAGTGGGCCCAGTGTAATTACAGGAGTCCTTTAAAATAGAAGGAGACAGAGGAAGAGTCAGACTGTTGCAGTGTGAGAAGGACTAGACCTGTCATTGCTGGCTTTGAAGATAGAAGAAGAATAGGGGCAGCTTCTAGAAGATGGAAAAGGAAAGGAAGTGGACCCTACCCAGAGCCTATAGAAAGGAACGCAGTCCTGCCAATGCCTTGATGACACTTGTATCGTACTTCTGACCTAGAAAACCAGTAGTATACCTTCTCACTTTCTTAGCAGTGTGGATTCATGGGTTGTTTTCTTTCTTATAAGTGAGTTAAAATCTTTTTCTGTCAGTATTCATTTTTACATTCAGATTGCCTCAAATTTGGCCTTGGGGAGCCCCTTCAAGATCCTTGTGCCAAAAAAAAAAAAAAAAAAAAGGTCTTCCCTGGTGGCGCAGTGGTTGAGAGTCCGCCTGCCGATGCAGGGGACGCGGGTTCGTGCCCCAGTCCGGGAAGATCCCGCGTGTCGCCGAGCGGCTGGGCCCGTGAGCCATGGCCGCTGAGCCTGCGTGTCTGGAGCCTGTGCTCCGCAAAGGGAGAGGCCGCAGCAGTGGAAAAAAAAAAAAAAAAGATCCTTGTGACATGTTCTCAATCCTTGTGACTGTCCTCTTTTTTGGCATAGCAAGCTATTCCACACCTATCTTGTACTTTCCTTCCCCAACTTGGAATCAGAACACAAACTCCTTTTTTTATATCTTATTAGATTTATTATGTTCATATATCTCCAAAGATTGAATGTGTCCTGGATTGAGCTATCTTACAGTCTTAATGAATATACAGTTGAGCAAAAGAATAAGAATAAATTAAAATTTTTATAAATAATAAACATAAAAGTAAAAAAAATCCATTTCTTCATAATATGAATTGAGCGTTTACAAAACTAATTGGTTCATTTATCCATGGTTGAATATTGCTTATTGCTAGAATGAAACAGAGTTCAGCTGATTTCTCTTTCTATTGATTGTTTTTATAGAGGTAAGCTTTAGGAAACCTTAGAACACAAACTCTTGAGCAGTGCACTGTGCTGCTGCTTACATTAAACTCTGCACTGTTTTTCTTATAAAAATATTGCAAAGACAACATAATAGTGATTGACCATTGGGAAAACCTTGTAACTGGGCTTTAAAGTTTGCCGCAAGAGTGAGAAGTATGGAGTGTCTGGCCTTATCATTCCAATCCTCCTGTGTCTGCTTGACATGGTGTTCCTGCCAGGGCTGGGCAAGTAGCAGCAGGGATTTATGAATATTTTCACATAGAGTTATAAAAAGAAATGCTTATCTTTGACTGTAGAGGCTGAATTTTGTTCCAGAGCCTGTCCATAAGTTTCTGTATTATACTCACTCAGAAATGGTTCAGTATGCAGTCCTTTAAAAAAATTGTTCTGTAGAATTCTTAGCTAACAGTTTATAGTGATGCATAGAAAGAGATTGAATGTAATGCGCCAGAGAAAACTTTAGTCTTTGGGGATATATAGAAACCTCACATGATTACAGACATTCCTCTTAGACAGGGGTCACAAGCACAGAATGCTCTCAGGGGCCTGGCAGGAGATAAGAATGAGTAAAGCAGGTCAGGTGGGGACGGTGCTGAACTGGACAGCGCAGGCCTGTCCTGCAGGGAGCACTTGCACTTCTCTGGTTGACTCTTGCCTTGCCAGAGAGAGAGCCCAGGGTTGCCAGGGTTTTCAAGAGAAGTCCAGAAATCTAGATTTTTTTTTTTTTTTTTTTTGCGGTACGAGGGCCTCTCACTGCCGCGGCCTCTCCCGTTGTGGAGCACAGGCTCCGGACGTGCAGGCTCAGCGGCCATGGCTCACGGGCCCAGCCGCTCCGCGGCACGTGGGATCTTCCCGGACCGGGGCACGAACCCATGTCCCCTGCATCAGCAGGCGGACTCCCAACCACTGCGCCACCAGGGAAGCCCCCAGAAATCTAGATTTTTATATGAATTCCTCCAATTTCAAAAGGTTAGCAATTAATTCAATTTTATTTTTAAAGCACAAGGAGGAAGAACAAACCATGTCTGCAGATTGGTTTTGGCCCTCGTGTCATCAGTTTATAACCTCTGGTCTAAGATATGCTGGTAACCAACATTGTTGCACATGAGGGCTATTTAGAACGGCGTTCTTAGCCTTTTTGGTGCAGTGGGTGCGTTGGCAGTATGGGGAAACTTATGGGTCTCTTCTCAGAATAATGTTTTCTAAGTGTATTTTAAAAATACGTAAGACTACAAAGAAAATAAATTGTATTAAAATATAGTTCTCAAAATATTCTTAAAAACCAAATTTGTGATATGTATGCCTTTTATTAGTGCATTAAATAACATGATCTAGTGGTAGGTCTGTTCACTGCCATAATTTTTAAGTACTGTGGGAGTAAGTGATTTTTTTTGGCCGTGCTGTGCGGCTTTCATTATCTCAGTTCCCGACCAAGAATTGAACCTGCACCACGCAGTGAAAGCCCGGAGTCCTAACCACTAGGCCACCAGAGAATAAGTGATTTTTTTTTTGAGAATAAGTGATTTTTTGAGATAACTGTAACAACTGTAAAAGAATGTTAGAATACCTGATATCTGTTGGTGGCAGGGTCACAGGCATTGCTCATACTATTCTCCTTTGTTGCCTACATTCCTAATTGAAGGTAATGTTAAACTGGAACTAGAATTTGGTGAAAACAGGGATGTCATTCCCCCCGCCCCACCCCCATCCATGTTTAGTGACAGTCAGTGAATCTCAGGTTTAGGACCCTTAGTCCAAAATAATCCTCAACCTACTTATAGTAGCCTAAGGATAACAGTATTGTGTTATTGAGTGTAATTAGTCCAGCCACCATCTTACAGTTTATTTCTTTCTCTATAGTTAACTTTCTGGTTACTGAACTTGATTCTATGTTTTTCTTTAGAACGTTACCACTTGTCTTACAAGATCGTACGAACAGACAGTCGCCTGGTTCGCAGCATCCTGACAGCCCATGGATTTCATGAAGTAAGCTCATTTTTACTACCTTACCTTATCTGCTCAAAAGCTGAAAATCCTAGCCACCTAACTGACTGTCAGCTAACAGGGCCAGCTCTAGAAAGTACACGGGACCACTCCTTAGTGATGATGCAGAACTTGCATTGACTTTCTGACTTTCTGAGTCACTTTATCAGTTTTCCCTTGAAATACATGGAAAACATTTCCACAAGATTTTGTGGGGCTTTTTTTTAGGGGAAAAAAATTTTTTTTTCCTTGCTGTATTTTTAGGCATGGGCTAGAGGCAGAGTTTCCCATAAGGAATTGTCTAATACCCAATTAAACCTCTTTGATTGCAAGCAACAGAAACAGACTCTGCCCAACATAAACCAAAAGGGATTTATAGTTAAGATGTACATAGAATGGCTAGCAGAACCAGAGGAAAAGCTGAAAAAGCAGACCTTTGGAAGAAGAGAGAATGCAGTAGCTCCAGGGATCTGGCAACAGAAGTCTTCAAGACCACCTTTACTGCTGTGGAATGAATCGACTGCATTCATTGTCCTTGTGCCTTTCTCTGCTAAAGAAGCATATTCTGGAGATAGAATGATTAGCCTAGCTTGGGTCAAGGGTCCACTCCTTGGGGGAAGGGAGGGCCAGGTGATTGCCAGGTCCTTTAAAACCAAGGAGTATGTTATTCCCAAAGAAAATTGGGAAAATGGGGATTTGACATCAAAAGGCAAAGGCAAAAATGCTGGATGGATTTCCACTGTGGATATTTTGAGACAGTTGATAAAAGTCTGGTTGCTCGCTTCTTATCCTAGGTTGAGGTATGAAGTAGACATTTTGAGGAAGTTCTGATACCAGTTTATATACTGTCTTTGTTGCTGTTTTATTTCCAGGGCTTAACATGGTACCTGTCACATCAGAGGCAGAGAGTACATAATTGTTGAATGAATGGACAAATGAATTCTAATGAATGAATGAATGAATTCTAAGTTGGTTTGCTACTATAAGGTTTTAGATCTGATCATCACTTTATACCCAGCATCTGCAAGGATATAAGGACAGTCTGAGAAGGGAGTTTTGGGGTTGGGTCCTCATCTCTCACTTTGATATACAAGAATATTTAGAGATATCATGGACTTCTATAAAAGGATTAATTCTACTTTTTGCATGTGAGACTTGTCCAACTCTCTCATTCTTTAAACTTGCTTATCCCTCTGTTCTGTACACTCAACTTTTGTCTTACTAAGCTCACATCCTAACTGACCCGCCCCTGTGAGTGCTCTGTGGATGAAAAATCTCTATGACTTTTTACTTCCATCATTCTTCCAGGGGCTGTCTCTGGTGTTTCTTTCTTTTTTTAAAAAAATACATTTATTTATTTATTTTTGGCTGCGTTGGGTCTTCACCGCTGCGTGCGGGCTTTGTCTAGTTGCGGCGAGTGGTGGCTACTCTTCGTTGCGGTGCACGGTCTTCTCATTGCGGTGGCTTCTCTTGTTGTGGAGCACGGGCTCTAGGTGCACAGGCTTCAGTAGTTGTGGCACGCGGGCTCAGTAGTTGTGGCTCATGAACTCTAGAGCGCAGTCTCAGTAGTTGTGGCGCATGGGCTTAGTTGCACCGCGGCATGTGGGATCTTCCCGGACCAGGGCTCGAACCCGTGTCCCCTGCATTGGCAGGCGGATTCTTAACCACTGTGCCACCAGGGAAGTCCCTCTGGTGTTTCTTATCTTGTCTTTTTATCTGCCCTTAGGTTCACCCAAGCAGCACTGACTATAACCTAATGTGGACAGGATCCCACCTGAAGCCCTTTTTACTTCGCACCCTCTCTGAAGCACAAAAGGTTAATCACTTTCCCAGGTAATGCTCTTGTAGCTACTTTGTTCCATTTAAAGGTACCTGACATTGAGGCATGTAGCCAGCAGAGATAATTAACATCCTTTAAAAACAAAAGAAGTCTGTGATATAGGGCAGCAGTCTGCAAATCAGACTGAGGTGTACACATCCCTGGACATACCTGAAGACTTTGCAAGGACTCTGTAGGATGGATGGTTTTAAAATACACTACTTCTGGATTGCAAATCCCATAGATTCTCTTTCCTAAAATTGAGCTGCTTGTGAGCCCCTCATGTGGATAGGTTCTCCCTTCTCACCTTCTTTTTCATAATTACTGTTTTTTCCCTTTATAAAAGAACGGCCCACCTAGAATCTTAATATGGTGCATTGTCCTGGGGTGTAAAAATTTCAAGGGTTCCAAAGAAAGGAACAAAAATATTGGTGTTTAATTCAGGTAATAGCATAACGAATCTTTTTGCATGGTAATGATTTCCATTTCTTTGCTTTAACAGAATTGAAGAAGGACATAATCAAGTAGTCAGCTGATAGATCATTAAATATAAGATTTAAAGATAGGTCATCTTGTGACTTTTGACATATAATTAGAAAAGAGTTCAAAGAATTGAATGGTATTGCTATATTAAACTTCAGCCAGTCTCATTGGTTAACATCAGCCTAGAGAGGCAATATTGCCTAGTGGCTAGAAGCACGGGCTCTGCAGCCAGCTAACCTGGGCCCAGATCGCAGTTCTGCTGACTGATCTTGGGCAAGTGAGCTTTCTGAGCGTCAGCTTCCTCATTGGTAAAGAGAAGTACTAACGACACACACTTTGTAGGACTATCGTGAGGATTTAATAAGTGCTTAGAACATCACATGCCTGCCACATAGTAAACATTATATAAGTGTTAGCTGTTATATTTGTGAACAAGGTTTATCAGTGTTTACATCTATGAAAGAGAAAATAGGAATAGAATTGATGCTGAAACGCTGCCTTATTCTAGCAGTGAGTAATTTTCAACTATGGAGAGATACATGACCTACTGGAGAAGAGGGCAGCTAATCTCATCTGTCTAATGAAGAGATGCATATCTAATAGGAATTTTGTTATTTGCTCAGTGGTTGAGTTATATTTTATTTCCAGGACTTATGCCCCAGGTACTCACTCATGCTAACAAGTTTTGCTTTTGGTCACTTCATATACTTGTCTCCTCATTTTTTAGAAACGAAGGCTCTTTCTTGATTATTCAATTCTACTGTCTTATACTCAGTCAATGGGTATAAATACCCAGCCTATGCTGTCTCTAATGTCAAATAGTTTCTTCATAATCTTAGATAAATGTATATTTTGAATCTTTATAACAAGTTCCAGTTTTATTTTATGTCTGAGCTTCATGGGCAGAAAATAATTTAAACTTTATTTTCTTCCTTACTGCCTGGAAGATGTGGATTTGGTTTTCTAAATGTGTGACTGGGTGCTTGAAGTGAATCAGATGCAACTATTTTAAATAGGTATTTAAACAGTCCTAAAATAGCTCACAGTAGAGACTGCATTCCTAATTCCTGTTAGTAGTATATTATTTATTTCGATAGTTTTTGAACTATTCCTGTAGGTGTATAGGAATTCCACCTCAATTTGGACTCAGTATTAATAAATTCTAACCTATATTTTCTTCACTTCTCTTTGAATGTGTTGTACATGTATGTTTGGGAATATTAATAATCCATTACCTAAATGCAGTATACTTTGTGGCTTCTGGTGCTCTGTATTTTCTAAGAAAATACATAGCACCAGAAGTTAGAAGTCTTTTTCAATCCAGAGACTTCTAACTCACATGCAAGAGGAATGCAAACACTTGAAATGTTTCCAATATTATTGTGTACTCTTTTTATGTAATTTTTAAAAAAAAATAATTTTAGACTTTTAGAAAAGTTGCAAAAATAATATAGAGTTTCTATGTGCCCTTTACCCAGTTTTCCTAATGTTAAATCAGTTATAACCATAGTATAGTTATCAAAACGGAGAAATTGATGTTAGTATAATGTACATTTTAATAAAAATTTAAAATATTTACGGTGTTTTGATGAATTGTGTACTATGTTCTTACAATGATAGGTCAATATATGTATAACAAGTATGGCCTTATGATCACGGGAAACTTAAAAATATTAAATGTAATTGGTATACATATTTTCGTTGTAGAGAAGGTATAATATAAGGTACAAGACTTACAAGCATTAAATATGTTCTGTTAGGCTAAGCTGTTCTTTGGGGGAAATGGAATGGAAGAAGTAAAAACAAAAGTGAATTGGGGGATGTCTGGGCAGGAGTAGGGGAGGCTTCTGGGGTGCTGGGAATGTTCTATGCTCAGTGGTGTTCACACAGGTGACCGAAATTCATCATGCTCTGCAGTTGTGATTTGTGTACTTTCCTGTTCATATGTTACTTTCAGTTAAAAGTATAGTATTGTAAAAAGTGAAAAATTTACTGACAAAAAGAGCCTTTTCTTTTATAGTACTTTAAAAATGTACAGTGGCTGGTGAATCCTGATGTTATTTAGGTTCCCTTGAATATACTTAAAAGGATACTGTTACAGTTTTATTTTAAAATTATATTTGCCATTCATTGGATCCCTTGGAACATTTTAAATTTATGATGAAAAACCTTAGATGCCACCAACAAAAAGGATACAGTTTCCCAAAATTTGTATCGGGAGCACCAAGCAAAAATGTTTGGAGACCACTAATACTGGGAAACTGTAGAAGAATTTGTTGTTTTTCTTATCCTCTGGTTCAGTGTTTGCTTTTTTTTTTTTTTTTTGATTTTGACATACCCTTGCATTCAAGAGTTTATTTTATTTATTTATTTATTTAAAAAATTTTTTACAATCTTTCTTTTCTTTTTTTTTGAACTTTGGAATTTTATTTATCTTTTTATACAGCAGGTTCTTATTAGTCATCGATTTTATACACATCAGTGTATACGTGTCAATACCAACCTCCCAATTCATCACACCACCACCCCTGCCCCCGCCGCTTCCCCCCTTGGTGTCCATACGTTTGTTCTCTACCCTGTGTCTCAGTTTCTGTCCTGCAAACCAGTTCATCTGTACCATTTTCTAGGTTCCACATGTATGCGTTAATATACGATATTTGTTTTTCTCTTTCTGACTTACTTCACTCTATGACAGTCTCATTAGATTCATCCATGTCTCTACAAATGACCGAATTTCGTTCCTTTTTATGACTGAGTAATATTCCATTGTATATATGTACCACATCTTTCTTATCCATTCGTCTGTCGATGGGCACTTAGGTTGCTTCGATTTCCAGGCTATTGTAAATAGTGCTGCAGTGAACAGTGGGGTGCATGTATCCTTTTGAATTATCGTTTTCTCTGGGTGTATGCCCAGTAGTGGGATTGCTGGGTCATATGGTAACTCTACTTTTAGTTTTTTAAGGAAACTCCATACTGTTCTCCATAGTGGCTGTATCAATTTACATTCCCACCAACAGTGCAAGAGGGTTCCCTTTTCTCCACACCCTCTCCAGCATTTGTTGTTTGTAGATTTTCTGATGATGCCCATTCTAACTGTTATGAGGTGATACCTCATTGTAGTTTTGACTTGCATTTCTCTAATAATTAGTGATGTTGAGCAGCTTTTCATGTGCCTCTTGGCCATCTGTATGTCTTCTTTGGAGACATGTATATTTAGGTCTTCTGCCCATTTTTTGATTGGGTTGTTTGTTTTTTGTTGTTGTTGTTGTTGTTTTGCGGTACACGGGCCTCTCACTGTTGTGGCTCCTCCCATTGCGGAGCACACGCTCCGGATGTGCAGGCCCAGCGGCCATGGCTCATGGGCCCAGCCGCTCCGCGGCACGTGGGATCCTCCCGGACCAGGGCAGGAACCCGTGTCCCCTGCATCGGCAGGCGGACTCTCAACCACTGCGCCACCAGGGAAGCCCTGTTTTTTTAATATTGAGCTACATGACCTGTTTATATATTTTAGAGATTAATCCTTTGTCCATTGATTCGTTTGCAAATATTTTCTCCGATTCTGAGGGTTGTCTTTTCATCTTGTTTATGGTTTCCTTTGCTGTGTAAAACCGTTTAAGTTTCATTAGGTCCCATTTATTTGTTTCTGTTTTTATTTCCATTACTCTAGGAGGTGAATCAAAAAATATCTTGCTGTGATTTATGTCAAAGAGTGTTCTTCCTATGTTTTCCTCTAAGAGTTTTCTTGTGTTTTTTTTCTTAGATATCTTTTTTTTAACATCTTTATTGGAGTATAATTGCTTTACAATGGTGTGTTAGTTTCTGCTTTATAACAAAGTGAATCGGCTATACATATACATATATCCCCATATCTCTTCCCTCTTGCGTCTCCCTCCCTCCCACCCGTCTAGGTTGGCACAAAGCACTGAGCTGATCTCCCTGTGCTATGCAGCTGCTTCCCACTAGCTATCTGTTTTACATTTGGTAGTGTATATATGTCCATTCCACTCTCTCACTTTGTCACAGCTTACCCTTCCCCCTCCCCATATCCTCAAGTCCATTCTCTAGTAGGTCTGTGTCTTTATTCCCGTCTTGCCCCTAGGTTCTTCATGACCTTTTTTTTTTCCTTAGATTCCATATATATGTGTTAGCATACGGTATTTGTTTTTTTCTTTCTGACTTACTTCACTCTGTATGACAGACTCTAGGTCCATCCACCTCACTACAAATAACTCAATTTTGTTTCTTTTTATGGCTGAGTAATATTTCATTGTATATATGTGCCATATCTTCTTTATCCATTCATCTGTCGATGGACACTTAGGTTGCTTCCATGTCCTGGCTATTGTAAATAGAGCTGCAATGAACATAGTGGTACATGACTCTTTTTGAATTATGGTTTTCTCAGGGTATATGCCCAGTAGTGGGATTGCTGGGTCGTATGGTAGTTCTATTTTTAGTTTTTTAAGGAACCTCCATACTGTTCTCCATAGTGGCTGTATCAATTTACATTCCCATCAACAGTGCAAGAGGGTTCCCTTTTCTCCACACCCTCTCCAGCATTTATTGTTTGTAGATTTTTTGATAATGGCCATTCTGACCAGTGTGAGATGATATCTCATTGTAGTTTTGATTTGCATTTCTCTAATGATTAATGATGTTGAGCATTCTTTCATGTGTTTGTTGGCAATCTGTATATCTTCTTTGGAGAAATGTCTATTTAGGTCTTCTGTCCATTTTTGGATTGCGTTGTTTGTTTTTTTGATATTGAGCTGCATGAGCTGCTTGTAAATTTTGGAGATGAATCCTTTGTCAGTTGCTTCATTTGCAAATATTTTCTCCCATTCTGAGGGTTGTCTTTTGGTCTTGCTTATGGTTTCCTTTGCTGTGCAAAGGGTTTTAAATTTCATTAGGTCCCATTTGTTTATTTTTGTTTTTATTTCCATTTCTCTAGGAGGTGGGTCAAAAAGGATCTTGCTGTGATTTTTATCAAAGAGTGTTCTGCCTATGTTTTCCTCTAAGAGTTTTATAGCATCCAGTCTTACATTTTCGTCTCTAATCCTTTTTTTTTTTTCGGTACGTGGGCCTGTCACTGTTGTGGCCTCTCCTGTTGCGGCGCACAGGCTCCAGACACGCAGGCTCAGTGGCCATGGCTCATGGGCCTAGCCGCTCCACAGCATGTGGGATCTTCCCGGACCGGGGCACGAACCCGTGTCCCCTGCATTGGCAGGTGGACTCTCAACCACTGCGCCACCAGGGAAGCCCTCTCTAATCCATTTTGAGTTTATTTTTGTGTACGGTGTTAGGACGTGTTCTAATTTCATTGTTTTACATGTAGCTGTCCAGTTTTCCCAGCACCTCTTATTGAAGAGACTGTCTTTTCTCTGTTGTATATTCTTGCCTCCTTTGTCATAGATTAGTTGACCATAGGTACATGGGTTTATCTCTGGGCTTTCTATCTTGTTCCATTGATCTATGTTTCTCTTTTTGTGCCAGTACCATATTGTCTTGATTACTGTAACTTTGTAGTATAGTCTGAAGTCAGGGAGTCTGATTCCTCCAGCTCCACTTTTTTCCCTCAAGAGTGTTTTGACTATTCGGGGACTTTTGTGTCTCCAGACAAATTTTAAGATTTTTTGTTCTAGTTCTGTAAAAAATGCCATTGGTAATTTGATAGGGATTGCATTGAATCTGTAGATTGCTTTGGGTAGTATAGTCATTTTCACAATACTGATTCTTCCAATCCAAGAACATAGTATATCTCTCCATCTGTTTGTATCATCTTTAATTTCTTTCATCAGTGTCTTATAGTTTTCTGCATACAGATCTTTTGTCTCCTTACTAGGTTTATTCCTAGGTATATTATTCTTCTTGTTGCAATGGTAAATGGGAGTGTTTCCTTAATTTCTCTTTTAGATTTTTCATCATGAGTGTATAGGAATGCAAGAGATTTCTGTGCATTAATTTTGTATCCTGCTACTTTACCAAATTCATTGATTAGCTCTAGTAGTTTTCTGGTAGCATCTTTAGGATTCTGTATGTATAGTATCATGTCATCTGCAAACAGTGACAGTTTTACTTCTTCTTTTCCGATTTGGATTCCTTTAATTTCTTTTTCTTCTCTGACTGCTCTGGCTTAAACTTCATGAACTGTGTTGATTAATAGTGGTGAGAGTGGGCAGCCCTGTCTTGTTCCTGATCTTAGTGGAAATGGTTTCAGTTTTTCACCACTGATAACAATATTGGCTGTGGGTTTGTCATATATGGCCTTTATTATGTTGATGTAAGTTCCATCTGTGCCTACTTTCTGGAGGGTTTTTATCATAAATGTGTGTTGAATTTTGTCGGAAGCTTTTTCTGCATCTGTTGAGATGATCATATAGTTTTCCTCCTTCAATTTGTTAATATGGTTTATCACATTGACTGATTTGCCTATATTGAAGAATCCTCGCATTCCTGGGATAAACCCCACTTGATCGTGGTGTATAATCCTTTTAATGTGCTGTTGGATTCTGTTTGCTAGTATTTTGTTGAGGATTTTTGCATCGATGTTCATCAGTGATATTGGCCTGTAGTTTTCTTTTTTAGTGACATCTTTGTCTGGTTTTGGTATCAGAGTGATGGTGGCTTCATAGAATGAGTTTGGGAGTGTTCCTCCCACTGCTATATTTTGGAAGAGTTTGAGAAGGATAGGTGTTAGCTCTTCTCTAAATGTTTGATAGAATTTGCCTGTGAAGCCATCTGGTCCTGAGCTTTTGTTTGTTGGAAGATTTTTAATCACAGTTTCAATTTCAGTGCTTGTGATTGACTTGTTTATATTTTCTGTTTCTTCCTGGTTCAGTCTCGGAAGGTTGTGCTTTTCTAAGAATTAGTCCATTTCTTCCAGGTTGTTCATTTTATTGGCATAGAGTTGCTTGTAGTAATCTCTCGTGATCCTTTGTATTTCTACAGTGTCAGTTGTTACTTCTCCGTTTTCATTTCTAATTCTATTGATCTGAGTCTTCTCCCTTTTTTTCTTGATGAGTCTGTGTAATGGCTTATCAATTTTGTTTATCTTCTCAAAGAACCAGCTTTTAGTTTTATTGATCTTTGCTATTGTCTCCTTCATTTCTTTTTCATTTACTTCTGATCTGATCTTTATGATTTCTTTCCTTCTGCTAACTTTGGGTGTTTTTTGTTCTTCTTTCTCTAATTGCTTTAGGTGTAAGGTTAGTTGTTTATTTGAGACTATTTTTCTTGGTTCTTAAGGTAGGATTGTATTGCTATAAACTTCCCTCTTAGAACTGCTGTTTGCTGCATCCCATAGGTTTTGGGTTGTCATGTTTTCATTGTCATTTGTTTCTAGGTATTTTTTGATTTCCTCTTTGATTTGTTCAGTGATCTTTTGGTTATTTAGTAGGTATTGTTTAGCCTCCATGTGTTTCTATTTTTTACAGATTTTTTCCTGTAATTGATATCTAGTCTCATAGCGTTGTGGTTGGATAAGGTACTTGATACGATTTCAATTTTCCTAAATTTACCAAGGCTTGATTTGTGACCCAAGATATGATCTGTCCTGGAGAATGTTCCATGAGCACTTGAGAAGATAGTGTATTCCATTGTTTTGGGATGGGGTGTTCTGTAAATATCAATTAAGTCCATCTTGTTTAATGTATCATTTAAAGCTTGTGTTTCCTTATTTTTTTTCATTTTGGATGATCTGTCCATTGGTGAAAGTGGGGTGTTTCAGTGCGCTACTGTTATTGTGTTACTGTCTGTTTCCCCTTTTATGGCTGTTAGCATTTACCTTATGTATTAAGGTATATTGGGTGCATAAATATTTACAATTGTTATATCTTCTTCTTGGATTGATTCCTTGATCATTATGTAGTGTCCTTTGTCTCTTGTAATAGTCTTTGTTTTAAAGTCTATTTTGTCTGATATGAGAATTGCTACTCCAGCTTTCTTTTGATTTCTATTTGCATGGAATATCTTTTTCTATCCCCTCACTTTCAGTCTGTATGTGTCCCTAGGTCTGAAGTGGGTCTCTCGTAGACAGCATATATACAGGTCGTGTTTTTGTATCCGTTCAGCGAGCCTGTGTCTTTTGATTGGAGCATTTAATCCATTTACATTTAAGGAAATTGTTGATATGTATGTTCCTATTACCATTTTCTTAATTGTTTTGAGTTTGTTTTGTAGGTCTTTTCCTTCTCTTGTGTTTCCTGCCTAGAGAAGTTCCTTTAGCATTTGTTGTAAAGCTGGTTTGGTGGTGCCGAATTTTCTTAGCTTTTGCTTGTCTATAAAGGTTTTAATTTCTCCGTCGAATCTGAATGAGATACTTGCAGGGTAGAATAATCTTGGTTGTAGGTTTTTCCCTTTCATCACTTTATATATGTCCTGCCACACCTTTCTGGCTTGCAGAGCTTCTGCTGAAAGATCAGCTGTTAACATAATGGGGATTCCCTTGTATGTTATTTGTTGCTTTTCCCTTGCTGCTTTTAATATTATTTCTTTTCTGTTTGATTTTTGATAGTTTGATTAATATGTGTCTTCGTGTATTTCTCCTTGGATTTATCCTGTATGGGACTCTCTGTGCTTCCTGGACTTGATTGACTATTTCCTTTCCCATACTACGGATGTTTTCAACTATAATCTCTTCAAATATTTTCTCAGTCCCTTTCTTTTTCTCTTCTTCTTCTGGACCCCTATAACTTGAATGTTGGTGCGTTTAATATTTTCCCAGAGGTCTATGAGACTGTCCTCAGTTCTTTTCATTCTTTTTTCTTTTTTCTGCTCCGCGGCAGTTATTCCCACTATTTTATCTTGCAGGTCACTTATTCGTTCTTCTGCCTCAGTTATTCTATTGATTCCTTCCAGAGCATTTTTTTTTTTGGCTGCGTTGGGTCTTTGTTGCTGCATGTGGGCTTTCTTTAGTTTCGGTGAGCAGGGGCTACTCTTTATTGTGGTGTGTGGGTTTCTCATTGTGGTGGCTTCTCGTTGTGGAGCACAGGCTCTAGTTGTGGGGGCTTCAGTAGTTGTGGCACGCAGGCTCAGTAGTTGTGGCTCACAGGCTCAGTAGTTGTGGTGCATGGGCTTAGTTGCTCCACGGCATGTGGGATCTTCCGGACCAGGGCTCGATGCCGTGTCCCCTGCATTGGCAGGTGGATTTTTAACCACTGCGCCACCAGGGAAGCCCCTTCCAGAGAATTTTTAATTTTATTTATTGTGTCGTTCGTCACTGTTTGTTTGCTCTTTAGTTCTTCTAGGTCCTTGTTAAATGTTTCTTGTATTTTCTCCATTCTGTTTCCAAGATTTTGGATCATCTTTACTGTCATTACTCTGAATTCTTTTTCAGGTAGACTGCCTATTTCCTCTTCATTTATTTGGTCTGGTGGGTTTTTACCTTGCTCCTTCATCTGCTGTGTATTTCTCTGTCTTCTCGTTTTGCTAAACTTACTGTGTTTGTGGTCTCCTTTTTGCAGGCTGCAGGTTTGTAGTTCCCATTGTTTTTGGTGTCTGCCCCCAGTGGGTAACGTTGGATCCGTGGGATGTGTAGGCCTCCTGGTGGAGGGGACTAGTGCCTGTGTTCTGGTGGATGAGGCTGGATCTTGTCTTTCTGGTGGGCAGGACTGCGTCCAGTGGTGTGTTTTGGGGTGTCTGTGAACTTATTATGGTTTTAGGCAGCCT
This sequence comes from Orcinus orca, assembly GCF_937001465.1. Lineage (NCBI taxonomy): Eukaryota > Metazoa > Chordata > Mammalia > Artiodactyla > Delphinidae > Orcinus > Orcinus orca. The sequence continues at coordinate 174,760,164 of NC_064560.1, forward strand.
CTCCACTAATGGGTGGGGTTGTGTTCCTGTCTTGCTAGTTGTTTGGCGTGGCGTGTCCAGCACTGTCGCTTGCTGGTCGTTGAGTGGAGCTGGGTCTTAGCGTTGAGATGGAGATCTCTGGGAGAGCTCTTGTTGATTGATATTATGTGGGGCCAGGAGGTCTCTGGTGGACCAATGTTCTGAACTCGGCTCTCCTACCTCAGAGGCTCAGGCCTGACACCCGGCTGGAGCACCAAGACCCTGTCAGCCACACGGCTTTTGGGAAGTCTGAGGTCTTCTGCCAGCGTTCATTAGGTGTTCTGTAGGAGTTGTTCCACATGTAGATGTATTTTTGATGTATTTGTGGGGAGGAAGGTGATCTCCACGTCTTACTCCCCCACCATCCTGAAGGTCCCCTCAGCCTGGTTCATTGTTTCTAATTCCTTAATGATAAGCGTCACTTGGGGTACTTTACATTCATAGGTCTTACTGCAGATTCAAGGAATCACCATCTTCAGGGAAGGTGTGTATTTAAAAAGCACCTTCTAGGTGCTTAATCTTTCTAGGCAAATGTAGACCTAGAAAGTTATATATTTTAAAAGCAATGAGGTAATCTGTATCTCAGTCAAGTTTGGAAATTACTGATCTAGACTAAATCACTGTTACATTGTGGTCTCCGGACCATCTGTACCAGAATCACCTGGGGTCCATGCTTAAAATGCAGAGCCCTGGACTTCACCGCAGAATTTTGAGAGATGTGACCCTGGAACATTCGTTTTTAAAGAAACTCTATAGGTGATTCTTATGTACACTAAAATTTGAGGACCTCTGCTCTAGATCTGAAGAGGACAGTGGATAAGAAAGAAGTATTGGTGATACCTACATTTGGCAAAGCAACCTTTGATTTTAAGAAATCAAAGTGAAAATTTTGAACTGAGGAACAGCTAGAATGCAGTTTTAATGGTTACAGCAAAGATTCTTAGATGGTTTTTAAATAGTGCAACAAACCACAGACTCTTGAATCCAGTCGAGGCCAGCTGAAGTGCCTTTTTGTAGTTTGCCAGATTACACTCCCTGATAGGCAGCATGTATCGCCCTAGTTTTAAGGTGATCATTTCCTTGACAAAGTGATAGATTTGGGATATAATACTATCCTCAGTAACTGCTCATGAACTGTGAACTCTTTAGTATGTGATGACACAGGATAACCTCTGAGTCATAGCGTACTGAAATGGAAATGCTTTTATGAAATTTAGGTCGTACGAACTAACCCGGAAGGACCGACTGTACAAAAACATCATTCGAATGCAGCATACGCACGGATTCAAGGCTTTTCACATCCTCCCTCAGACCTTCCTGCTGCCAGCTGAGTATGCGGAATTCTGTAGTAAGTGCTTGACTCCTGATGCTCCATTCTCACCCCCGTCCCCTATCCCCCATCCCCAGCAGCTGAACTTGGGGCAGATTTACTCCAAGGGCTGCCTCAAGTCAGGAACCAATCAGGGCTTTTCAGATCCTTAAAAAATTGTTTCTTTAGTAAAACAATTGCAGAGATAACTTTAAAACTGTTTTATTCTGAGCGTGTATGTGTGTATTTACTCTTAGTAAGGACGTTTATGTAAGGACACATTAGTGTTGTATAAATGTGCTCCTGTTTATTACAAAAAGTCTCTTTTTCATTGACAAGAGTTAGTGCCCATGTAAGGATGGATATACTTCTGCATATGAACTACATATGCATCCTTTTCGGTATCTCTCTTCCCCTTGTCATTTAAGGAATATCCCTGTCCCCTCGATTTTTGGACTTGTGTGACTTATGTTCTTTGGGGTACACATATCACGCATCTTTTGGTGTTAGGGTTTAGAGGTACCAGTTAGTCACACTCTCTCTCCTTGGAGTACAGACTAATTGCAAAATATTCATGGGAGCGAAATAGGCACATGAACGTCTGCTGTATTGGTGGTAAAGCTAGCTGGGAATGCATGGCCTGCATCCAAGTCTCATTGCTTCTTTTGTCTTGAAGTGAACTTACCTCCCCAGGTCCAAGCAGAGGAGATGGGCTATTTTGGACTCTCCCCCCATGGTGGGCAATGCCTGCCTCAGTAGGCTTAGAGCACAGAAGAGGCACGAATACAGGGAAGGTGTGAGGCAGGTCTTTTGTGAGAGTCTAAATAGGAAAAATAATAATAGCTAACAGTTAGTGAACATTTCCCTTCTGTTAGGCCCTCTTCCAAGTGGAGCCTCTATTCTGAGGTAGGTACTGTTATTGTTCCCAGCTTTATAGGTGAGGAGACTAAGGTACAGAGAGGTTAAGTAACTTTCTGTAAGTTATGTGGCTGCAAATGGTGGGATTAGGTTCCAGACCCTGCAGTTTGGCTTCAGAAGCCAGGCTCCTCACCACTGTGCTTTGTGGCCAAGACAGTGGGCGTATGCACACAATGACCATTTCCCAGGACCACCCATGGGAGAAGTCACTTCTGTGAGGAGGATCAGTTATGACACACAGAGAGGACAGCAAGACAGTTTTCTTCTCAATAAGTCCAAGAAAAAGACTTTTCCTGTCTTATAGGTAGAGGAAGCATGGAGAGAGGAAGAGAAATTTTTCTCTAGACTTCCTGACATTTGATTCTTTTAACCTGTTGGACCTAGTGGTCTGGTCTGGTCATGCAGTGCGGTGTTCATCCTCTGGGACTTGCATCAGGAATGGTCACAGGGTCTCTTGCTCCCACCTTGGGGAGGCCATTCTTCTGAGAGCACTTGTTTACCCCGCTGGGACCAGTGGTTGGCAGTTCAGTGTTTGCCCACAGAAGGCTCTGAAATGGGTCAGAGTAGAGTATTCACTAGATGAATTAAGTTAACTTCAAAGCTACAGTGCACTCAAAGCTGAACATTTATAGTTAGGAATTTTTGTTATGGGATTTTTAGCCATGTTATTGAAACCTCCTGTGCCTTAGCTTCCTCCTCTGTAAAATGGGACTGTTACTAGTACTGACATTGTAGTGTTGTTGGGATGTTTAAATACGTTAACACATGGAAAGCACTTGGAGTGGTGCCTGATGGGTACTTAATAAATGTGCAATAATATTTCCTATTTCAAATTATGTAGAGATGTATTGTTATATAATAAAAGTAAAAAATTGTGTAATAAGCCAACATGATAGCATAAAAATGCTTCAACTAACATGTTAGCAACGTAAAAGCATTCCTGATATGAACTCCCTGCTGTTGAATTCCTATTGAGAAATCAGAGTCCAGAATAATTTCCTAGTAAACACTAAAGGGATATCAAGTTGAAAATTCCCTTTCTCCTCTCTGCTGTCTCTTATTCTGTGGTTCTTCCCCACCCTTTGGAGGCAGTTTGAGGGCTGGATGCTCATTCAGAAGATTGGATAGAGTTAGAGTTCCTCCATGCGTTCAAGCCTGACCTGTGTTTCAGTAGAATTGTTTCTTCAGCATATTTTTTTTAAATAAATTTATTTATTTTATTTTTGGCTGCTTTGGGTCTTTGTTGCTGCGTGCAGGCTTTCTCTAGTTGCAGCAAGCAGGGGCTACTCTTCGTTGCGGTGCACGGGCTTCTCTTGTTGCGGAGCAGGGGCTCTAGGCACGTGGGCTCAGTAGTTGTGGCACATGGGCTCAGTAGTTGTGGCGCATGGGCTTAGTTGCTCCGCAGCATGTGGGATCTTCCCAGACCAGGGATCGAACACCTGTCCCCTGCATTGGCAGGTGTATTCTTAACAACTGCGCCACCAGGGAAGCCCCATTTCTTCAGCATATTATTCAAACTCTTACAGTTTCTACATTCTAACAAAAATGAATTCAAAAGGTCAGTAGCACACATAGAATGAATATAGCTGCAACCCAAAGCCACCACATTGAGCCCCAGGGCAGTTATTACAGGCAAATGATGTTCTTCAGTCTGAAAACAAATCCCTCATTGCTGTTGCCTCCCAAAGACCACAGCAGGGACTTATTGTGTGGTAGAAGAGGGACCAGGGAAGATGTGATGGTAAAGAGGAAGCTTCTTGGTTTCAGTCCTGCCAGGATGCCAGTCATTCTTTGCCAGTAGTCCAGAGTCCATGACCTCTACACTTAAATCCACTGGGGAGAAATCCAGCATTAGTAGGTCAGTTGTGTTGCTAAGTTTACATATTAGGGGAGAAACTTGCCTCCTCCTACCACTTCCTCTTTCAAAGAGACATTCCTCTTCCTCCTAAAGTCTGTTTTAAGTTCTCTTCATTTCCTCTGCTGTCCACCTAGCATATTATAACTCAGAAATTCCCTTTTCTCCATGACACTTGTGTTCCTGGCCTTCCAGTGCTTGCTTGAGCGCAGACAATAGGATATTTTTGAGAAGGCAAGTGACATGAACAGGTTGGCCTTTAGGAAAATAACTGCATGAAATGAATTGGAGGGAGCAGGGGGAGGAAACACAGTGGTCGCTTTGGAAGTCATAATCCAGGTAAGAAGTGTAGATAGACTGAGCTAGGTAGCTGGAACGGAATGGAGGCAGTGGAAAGAATGGTAGAATAAACACAGTTTACTAAGTGGCTGTGAGTAGTGAGGCAGAGGTCAAAGGTGTGAGTCTGAGAAGCTGGGAGGAGCATTAAGTCTTTAACCAGGGAGTGTAACGAGGAATGTAGAGCAGGGGTCCCCAACCCCCGGGGTTCCTGTTAGGAACCGGGCCGCACAGCAGGAGGTGAGCAGCGGTCGAGCAAGTGAAGCTTTACCTGCCGCTCCCCATCGTCCCCACCGCTCGCATTACCGCCTGAACCACCACCCCTGCCCCCCACTCCCCAACCCCTCGGCCGTGGAACCACGAAACCAGTCCCTGGTGCCAAAAAGGTTGGGGACCGCTGACGTAGAGGAAAAGTGTTGAAGGGCAAGAGGAGTGTCACATTTTGGACCTGGTGTGGATTTGAGGTGCCTACAGGCCTCCGTGTGGTGATGTTTTGCAGGCAGTTGTAAAGGCAGTTTTGAGTTCTGGCCAGTTATAGGCTCTGGAAGTTGCAGATATGGAGGTGGATGTTACTACCAAGGAAGGGAAAAAGGAAGAGAAGAAGAACTACAGAGAAATCAGAGGGGAGAGAGACCTTGAAGATATGAGCAAGGGAATGAGGTCCCAGAGGAGGCAGGAGAGGGTTTAGTCAAGAGCCCAAGTAGAAGGGTGAGCTTCAGGAAGCAGGGCGTGTCTCTCCCCTAAAAGGAGAGAAAGAAGGCGGCTAAGTGGTCATCCAGGTAACATTTGAGATGGAGAGGAAAGCAGGTGAGCGGGTTTATGTTACAGATTCCCAGCCTTCTTGGTGAGAGGGTGATGAGGGCACATACCAGGAATGAGGGGCCTAGGGATGGGTTTGGGTGTTTGAGAGGAGCAGAAAGGCATGTGACTAGCCTGTGAAAGAGCCTTTGAAAGGGAACTGATAAGGAACAGATATGAGGATTGCCTGAAGACTCTAGAGAGACCAGCCAAGGCAGATCTCATGAATTTGTATAGCTTTTTGTTCTAATAAGAGAAAACCTGAAATCCATCTCTGTAGAGACCTAGCCCAGAGACCAAACACTGCCTCAAGAGATGTGAAAGCCTGGATACTGCCAAACTGTTCCCAGTAATTAAAATGTGGGGCTTGCAATATACAGACCAGATCTTGCTAGATTCCTGGTGCCACTGTTGCTAGTGTATAGTCGGAGGTCTGTGACCCCGAAGAACCTAACTAAGGATCTTGCCAACTGCAGCCACTCCCCAGCTGTGGACAGCTTTCTAAGCAGGGAAAAGGAAACAACAAGGAAGGCAGGGTGGCGCCAATATCAGAAAAGCAGAACTTTCCCCCCGCGCCCTGGCAGATTTCTGTTTACTTCTCACTGCCCAGAATTGCATCCTCTGGTCATCTTTAGTTGCAAGAGAGACAGAAATAATTCTAAGGAATGAGCAAAACTTTAATGTCAGCCAGTTAATTTCAGATGACTGGATTTCAAAGTAATCAGTAAATTTATAGAATCATAATAGTAGGATTATGAGAGATCTCATAATTCAAATGGCTAAACCTCTCATTTTAAAGATGAGACTGGATAATTTAAGCAAATTGCCCGGAATTAGAAAAGTCAGAATTAGAACTCAGATCTTCCTACGCCTGGTTCAGTGCTCTTTCCATTAGATTGAGCATGCTGCCACCATAGGACCTGGAAGGCACCAGAAAGAGTTGCAGGCCCTGTCTAGTATATCTTCATCCTGACAGGCTGCCAAGCTCTTTGCCTTGCTTTGCTTCTGACCCACATTTTTGGAACCTGTGAAAGAAATCAATCCTTGTTCTGAAATACAGCAAATCAAGGAGAAAGGCCTAGCATGAAGACACTTTTTTTGATATTTAGAATTTCAAGAACATGATAAAAGTGAAGCACCAGAAACTTCTGATAAGCCTAGTCCACAAAGTAAGATTTATTAAACGCGTTAGATGGCAGAAGTTGCATTTAGCTAGATTTTCCCTGTTCTGAAAATGAGCATTTTCTGCGTCCGTTTGTCACCACAGGGGGTACCGTCTTCAGACAGGTCTGGTCATTTTCTTCGGCATTGCTGTATGTAGCTCCCTCACTTCCTCTTTGTGAGCTCGGTGTGTCTAATTACTTGCTTAGGGCCTGCCTTTCTGCTGTCTTTTCACTTCTGCATGCCCCATACTAGCAAACTGCGTAAGACGGGTTGGATACTTAGAAGTATTGAATGAATGAATGAAGTTTAAAAATTTTTGTCATTTTTTTGTTTTATTTTACTATTAATTGTTCCTTTTGTTCTCAAACTATTGTATCCTCAGAATTTGGGGAAAATGGCAAAATGGAAAAAATATATAAAGTGTATATATATATACATCTATTCAGTGACTTCAGTTTATAGAGATTTAAATTGTCTTATATTAATATGCCATCTATTGCAGGAATTTAAAATTATGTAAATGATGTAGGTAATATAGTCACGGTACCCCCCAAAAAATACAAAACAATAATCAGTGAAAAGCCTTTTTTCTCCTCTTTTCCTCAGTCATCCAGTTCTCCCCAGAGGTGATCAGTGTTATTAGTATTTTTACATATCCTTCTAGAGGTATTCTCTGCACTTACTGGCACATGGCTTGAGTGTGTATGTGAACAGATGGGAGCATACAATACCCAGTGCCCTGCACTTTACTTCGTAACACTCAACAGTCTCTTTGAGCTCATTCCTTCTCTGTTCCTTAATAACATTCTCATTTTGTGTGTCTGCTTAATATTTCATTATGTAGAGCAGGTGTCTGCAAACTACAGCCCTTGTGTCACATCTGGTCCTATGCCTTTTTATATGTATCCCAAGAGCTAAAAATGATTTTTACATTTTTAAATGCTTGAAAAAAATCAAAAGAAGAATAAAATTTTGTGGCATGTGGAAATCATAGGAAATTCAGTGTCCATAAATAAAGGTTTTTGGGGGCCCAGCCATGCTCCTTTGTTTACGTATTGTTTATGGTAACTTTTGAGCTACAATGACAGAGTTGAATAGTTGCATGGCCTGCAAAGCCTAAGCTATTTATTATCTGGCTTTTTACCAAAAAATAGTTTGCCGGCCCCTCGTATAGATGCAATATAGTGTATTTAATTAGTTGATGGATGTCTTTTGCTATTAAAATGCAGCACTGAATAATCTTCTACAAAGAATGTTCCAGTATGTGTGAGTAGGACCAGAGAATACATTCCCAGAAGTGGAGTTGCTCACGGAGTTTTACATTCTGTGTGGCACGTGACATTTTTTCTAATTCTGTGAGGTCACATCAAGGGAAAAAGCAGGGGAGGGTGGCGGAGAGAAGACAAGGAGGTCTTCTTTCTCTCCTGGTGAAATGGTTTGTGGCACCGACACAAATCAAGTTCCTGTTGGGAGGCCTTGAAAAGACAGTTTGGCTCCTATCAGAGGGAGAATCCTTTGTCTCTGCTTCTCTCTCGTGTCCACTGACCTTCCCTAAGTGGAGGCCGGAGCCATCTGCAGGCCTCTGGGACTCCTCATATTGGTTGTGTGTTTTCTTTTCCTATGACCCAAAGGTATTTAAAGCGTAAACCTGAACCTGCGAAAGGAACAAAAGTAAAGGGCACCTTTTAACCACTCGTCAATTATTGTCCTACCTTTCTACTCACATTGTTTTATTTAAGGCGATTTTTTCTTACAAGCTCAGAGAAACTGCTTGAGGAAAGTAACCATATTAGGGGATCTGGCCTTTGACTCGCGTTGTCACTGTCTGCAGTGTGAGCCTCTGGAGGTCCTTTAGTTAAAGGAGGCAAGGATATCAAAGATTCGTGAAGGTTGTTTGTGACAGTAATAGACGAACATCCCGATATTTGCCTTATTTTGTCTTCATCCTCTCATTCAAGAGGGGAAGTGGTGGAAGAAATATATTATGTAATATTGCTGTCTCTTCCTCTCTTTCCTTTCTCTCTCTTTCTCTGTTTTCATTTTTAAGGCTAGTCCAAAAATACAGGTTATTTTAGTTGCTGTCCTCCACTTAGAAATTTGGAAAATTCTTTGGGTACCTGAGTAGATAACTAGTGTTAAAATTTAAGATAATAAACTCATGTCCCTTCTTTCTCTTTGTTTCTTTCTTCCCTGTTTTGTCTCCCAATATTTTGAGCAGATTCATATTCAAAGGACCGGGGACCTTGGATAGTAAAACCAGTGGCCTCTTCCAGGGGGCGGGGTGTCTACCTGATCAACAATGTAAGTATGCAGCGGGTGGCATACTTCGCTCCGTGTTTGTTCTTCCCTGCTTCACCCTTTGTCTTAGCTACTAAGTCTGCATTCAGAAGTGTGATTTGAGGAGGGGTATGAGTCTACTGTTCACCTTACTGGCAGTAACCTCCTCCCATGCCAACAGTTACTCTATGGCTAATAAGTCACTTGATTGAATTTGGGGGGAGGGCAGCCTTTGGTGTCAGCAGAAAAGAGGTACTTTTTCTGCTTTCAGCATTCTGCCTTGCTAATTCCTTGGCACTAAGCATTAATTGGTAGCACATACATTTAGTTCCTATTGTGAGGAGAACTGTGGGTTCCTACCCTCAAGGTCATCAAGCAAATTAACCTTAGTCTGGCATGGCATCCTTGCTGCTCCTGGCCCCCTCCGTCCCCTCTCTTCTTCTTCCTCCTCATCCTCTTCTTTTTTCAAAAGTCATTAATATCTTGATTCTTTGCAAAATCCTCATTAAAAGTTGTTTTTCAGTTGAATACATATACAAAGTAAATGAAATAAAATCCCAACCCCACTCTCACTGGCTAGACTAACAACAGTAGTAACCTAATACAGTTGATTTATGTTTCTTCTTTTCTCAACTTTACATTTTGTTTCTAATTCTCAGTTTGATATTCACTGCACTCATATCACCCCCTACCCTTCCTTCCACATTACATCTCTAGCTTTGATTACTTTTTATTATTTTTATATTTTAAAGGTTTATGATATTTACATTCTCTTCAGTAACTATGATTCAGTTTCTTTGCTTTATCTATAAGTTGAGTAAAAAATTTTAACTCAATAGAAACTTTACAGATGGGAATTCTGAAATTTAACCAATATTTCAGTCTGGGTCTTTGTTCATTCTTCCTCCTGGACCTTTGGTCAGCCCTTTCAATCTGGAAGCTAGTGTTTTTCTTTAGTTCAGGAAAAATCATTCATTTTTTGTCTATGCTTCTGCTTCTGGAACTTCTTTTTGAGGCATTCTGGGTGTTTCCTTCATGTCAACTTTTCTCTCATTTTAAATTCTCTGTCTTTTCCCATCTTTATCTTCTGGATCACCAGTGTGAGCTCTGTCCATTTTATCGTTCATTCCGTCTACTGTATTTCTATATTGGCTATCATAAGGTACAAACACTCTTATTTTCTCATTTGCCTTTCTTTTTTCTTTTGTGATAACAGCCTGTTGTTGCTTAATAGATGCAGTTTGCTGGCGGGTCTTTCTGAGGATACGAATTGAAAGTTTTTTAAAGTTCTCTTTTGTTTCACCAGTTTTCATGGGACCGTGGTTTTTTTTCCTGCTGTTGGGTTTTCTCAATTTCAGTGACCTTAGATGTTGAGTCACACTGATGAACAAGACTAGACTGATTTAAATTTTGACAGCTGGCCTGGGTTTCCCCTACTGTTGTGTAGGACTGATTCCCTAATAACATCTCACTGGACAGGAGGCTGACTGTGCTTTGTGTGAGGGCAAAGTGTGTTGAATGTCAGGCCGCACCTTAGGTGGATATGGGTGAGGAAGCGTGCTTCTTCCTTCCCCCTTGCCAAAACAGGACCTGCCTGATTGTGGATATCAAGGAAGAGTTGGGTGATTTCCTTGTGGGGCGGTGCTACCTTGCCTCTCTCTTCACCTTTGTGTCTGCTGTAGGGATGCAGTGGCCTCAAGTTCCACTGCTCTGTGGGATGCCTGTGCCCACCCGCAGAAGATGTCCTCCCAAGACAGTTGTTAGGTTTCATCCTGAGGGCAAAGCTTTGGTTGCTGGAGAAGAAGGCCTGTTGGCCGCACTGTTTTAAATGCTGTTTGTTATTTAATTAATTATCTGATTCTTGTCCATTGGCTCCCTCTTGCTCTTCGTGTTAGTTCACTGCCAGCATGGAACTTCTCAGAAGTCTCCTTGGGAAGATCACTCTCACCTCTGATATTTGGGGCTGGGCTTCTTCTGCTCTGTTTCCTCAACCTGTTCCTATCTTCTTTCTGTCTTTCAGGATTTCCTTAAACCTTTGGTCTTTTGTTGGCTCCTTTAACTGTTTTCTAGCTTTGTTATCATTTCAGACGTTTAAAAATGTCTACTCTGGGGCTTCCCTGGTGGCGCAGTGGTTGGGAGTCCGCCTGCCGATGCAGGGGACAGAGGTTCGTGCCCCGGTCTGGGAGGATCCCACATGCCGCGGAGCGGCTGGGCCCGTGGGCCATGGCCGCTGGGCCTGTGTGTCCGGAGCCTGTGCTCTGCAGCGGGAGAGGCCACGGCAGTGAGAGGCCTGCGTATCACATTAAAAAATAAATAAATAAAATGTCTACTCTGTCCTTACGGTGGAACCCTGGAAGGGAAGAGGGGGAGGCGGATATGTCATGTGCGTGGTCGGTACACCATCCCAAATTCCCCAGTTCTCTTTCTTTTCACATGGTCTGAGCTATTTCCTATATGTGCAGAAACTAACTTTCTAAGGGGTCTTTCATATGGGAAAATCCTTAAATTCAGTCTGGACTAAAAACTCTACAGTAAATACTGATGGCCAGACCTTTCATGCTGAAGAAATATAGGATCTGGTTCTGAGGCAGTAGCTATACAGCCCCAAGCCCAGGCTACAAGTTCTGCTACCTGACCCTGGGTCACTCTGGAGGGCCTTTTGCCCTGGGTCTCTTGTGACAGAAGGCACTGCTCATAAGCCTTGGATCTCTCTTTTCTTGTCTCTCTTCTGACCTTGGTGTGAAGGCTCCTGTCCAACAGCTTTTCCTTCAGCTTCGTGCCAGGAGCTCCAGTGTTGTTTGAATCTCATAGACGGCACTAGTTTGGGTTTGGGTTTTAGCTGCCAAATGGAATTGCTATTGAAAGTCAACTGTGGTACAAGTTTGCTTTTTATTTTCTTAGACATGAGTCAAAAAGAATAGGATCTATTCCCAGCTCATCTGGGACTTTTTTCTCTTGGAATGCTCTTTTGCCCTGGTGATTTGTTATTTTAAAACCAACATCATAAAGAATAGAAAAGTTAAACTTTCTTTGGTGGGGCTGAGAACCCCATGCCCTGACTCTTCCCTGGATGCCGTGCGCGTCTCATACAGGGGGTGACAAGTCTTTAGAGAATGCACTTGGCAGGCTCTCCTTCTCCCTCCCACATCTCCCTGGGCTGACTCCCTAGAGACCCCCTGCAGAGATCAAAGTACTTGGCAGGACCCTTTGCCTGCCACCTCCCGCTCAGTGAAGCTTTGGAATGAGTCTGATTCTTTGAGGTCTTTGGTGGAAGTGCCAGACAGAAGCCTGGGAAGATGCCAGCAAGCACCAGGGGAGCTGGCAGCATGTGGACATAATGGCAAAATATTCCCACTTTTCTCCAAATCTGGAATTTTATCACCTTTTACCCAGACCTACAAACCATGCAGTTAATACTCTTCTCTCCCTCCTTACACACAAGGCCTAACCATCTCCTCTTTTCCATACCTGGATCCTTTCCCATGGAATATGTGACCCATTAGCCAACTGGATGAAGTAACTCTTTCCAAGGCTGCTGCCTGCTTTCCTTTTAGATTCAAGGGGGAGGGAGAGGGAGTGCTCCAGTGGAGGGTCTGCAAGCAGAGCTAGTGTGAGTGGGTGAGGGATGGGGGAGGGAGGGCAGAGTTAGGTGTGAGGGCCAAATAAAAACATCTTTCCCTGTCTTCCCACTGGAGTGAGGAATGAGAGGGCCTCTTATTAAAAATTCCCCATAATAGTCATAACCTTTTGGAAAATATCTGCAAGTAGCAACTTTTACCACTATGAGAATAGGATAAAGGATAGAAGAAGGATTACTTTTATGTAATACTGAAGAGAGAGGAGCGTGAGCTCCTACAGATGGAAGCATCTTGGCTGATTGGCGAACGTGGTCTCTTAATGATGTGCTTTTAGCTCTGAAAATACAGCATAAAGGAACAGAGTTGTGTTTGCTCCAGCTCCTGCAGTAACCGTGACTAAATGCCATATTTTCCCAATTTAGTATATTCAAATCGAGGAGGGAAAAGATCTGGTGTTTTCTGATTAAGGTATGAATTTGATTTATGGAAGTCAAATTTAGTCATCCTTGTCTCACACATTATTCATGGTAAATAAACGATTAGTGTTTTCTCTGAGATTTTGAAGTATCAGGAGAGTATTTTGGTCACTCTTTTCACTCCTATATTTGTGAATATAATTCCGTACAGCTCTCTTGTTTCTATTTGTTTATGTTTTCTTAGGTGCTCTCCATTTTTTCTCATTGTTCAACAAATATTTAGGGAGTCCCTGTTGTGTGCCAGGTGCTGCCACTCCTTAAAGGCTTTTCAGGAATAGGGATCATCTCCTAATTCTTATGTATCTTCATTATAAATCAGTGCACTGCTCTGAGCAGAATGGCGTGTGGCACGTCGTGAGGAGTGCTGTTGAGTTGTGGAACTCAGTAAATGGAACCACATAGATACTATTGAGTTTGCAATAATAATACTAACTGATATTTCTTGAGCATCTACTATGTGCTTACCACTGTACCTTCCAAATATAATCTCACTTAGACTTTATGAGAACCCTAAGAGGTAGTTACTATTCCTTCCATAGTAAGTGAAGATTTTAACTCGTCTTGCTGATTCCAGAGCGTGCCCTCTTAACCACTGTACCAGTCTACCTTATAATAACTTAACAGATACCATGAGCTTTAATCTTAAAGTTGAATTAGAAAAATGGATGGGTTTCCAACTTTCCCAACAATTCAGCTTCTTGCTTTAGCATACTTGGGAGGGCAATTTGAGCTTAGAATTGACATCATTTAAAATGAGTTAATTGGGGATGGATGAAAAGGAGACAGGCTTGAAGATGTCAAAAATTTCGTTAGTTATTTATCAGTATATTACACTATACAAAAAAACTGTACTCAAACAATTCTTTTCTTCCATGAGCTTACAGTTTAATTACTAGTGCAGATAGAAATGAGAGGTATAGACCATTGAACAAATACTAAAGTTACCGAAATAATGTAAGAGATTATGTTCTGCATAATTCAAAGGACAAATGTATATGATGAGGAAGAGAAGAGAGGAAATGGGCATGGATGTTAGATGTGTCATAGAGTGAAGACCATTACCATTGTAGTCTCTGGTTCCAAGTAGAGTTGGGTGGTTACATATCTGTTGTAGCCTGTAGGTGTTACTTAGTAGAAAAAGAGCTGCAATTGTTTAATTTTAGGTTTGGAAGCCTGCAGCTTACTTCTTTGTACTGTGATTGCATCAGTTCTTACATACTAAGCTGACTCAAAATAGAGATAGTGTGTGTGAGAAACTGATCAGGAAATGGTGTGGGTCACCAAGTCCAGAGTATGAATCAGTAGTGATGTTGTAGTGTCCGTATGATGCATAGAGATGGCTTGTGAAGTTGTGTTCTGAGTTTGAGATGGCAGCAGTGGGAAATGAGAGAAGAATCTCGTTATCTTGACCCCGGAGTTGCTTCTTGTGGTTGTGTATGATATTATGGGTCACACAATTATCCTTATTATAACTGTAGTACTTGGGATAGCAAATGCATTATTATAAAGGCAAACTTTCAGGTCTGGACAGTTATTTTAGGTCAGAACTTGTGAGAAAAGGTGCAAATAGTGCTTAAGAATTAGGCTTCTGAGGCAGACTGCCTGGGTTCAAATGGTGCTCTATCACTTACTAGCTGTGGGACTTGGAGCAGCTTCCTAACCCTCTCTGACTCTTCCCTCATCTGTAATATTTGGATGGTGTTATACCTACCATGGGTTGGATGAAGATTAAATGAAATAATACTTGTGAGGGATTAGAACAGTGTTGGCACATAACAAATCTTCAGTACATTTATTAAAATTTTTTTCCTGCAAATGTTAATAGTGTTTCTGTTGTTGCCACTATAGCTGTTATCATCACAGTTATCATTATAGCCACTTGCCTTTTGAGTTCTTTTGTCCTGTATGGATTGTGGTGACTGACAACTGATTTTTCTGTTTTAGTCTCATTTGGAATTGTTCTTCCAGATCTCTTTCCACTCTGCAGCCTCACATCTTGCACTTGTAGGTGTGCTGCTTTGTGTTCTTTTAAATTCTATGTATTTGCTGTCCCTCTACTCAAACATCAAACTCTTTGCGAGTAGGGATTGGGCTCTGTGAGGGCAGGGATTGCATTTGTTTTATTCATCACTGCATCCCCAGTGCCTTATACAATACCTATCATACTCATCATTATTTATTGTATAGACAGCTCTTCTTCATTGAAAAAAGTATTTAAAAGATCTAGTTCATTCTTTACCTGCAGTGGCATAGCAAGCACTATGGAGTGAGTCAGTGAAATATCCATCCCATTTCACAGGGAAAATGCCAGGATCCATTGTGGAAAGATCTGTAAGTTCTCTGAGCAACTTGATGAAAGCCTTCCTGTAAGAATAATGGTAGTATTCTAAAATATCCAACATGCTTTACATTTGGGAGAAAGCAAGTTTTAATTTATTTTTTAAGTAGCTTTTATTTTCTTGGCATGTAAATATTTAATATCATGTATATAAATCTTTAAAGCTGTTTAGGCTCTATCATGAGAGGTGCTGTGTAAATTTTGTTTTCCCCCATTATAATTGGATTCTCACAGTGTTTATGGAAGTGGTGTGTTATATGGCCAATTAATATATGGGTAGCTTAGAGGAAACCTTTTCTTAGAGTTTTAGTTTTCCATATTATCATTTCTAAATGGTTAAGAACTTTGCTTCTTTATTTTAAGTCAAGATTCCTTTGCATTTCTACCTTTCATTTTTCTCTTTACTCAACAGCCAAACCAGATTTCCCTGGAAGAGAACATCTTGGTCTCCCGTTACATTAACAACCCCCTGCTCATAGATGGTGAGTTGTGATTAGGTCTTTGACTGGATTGGGCTAGATCGTACTAAATTTTTTTTTTTAACGTTTTTATAGTCTTCTCTATTAAGTCTTTATTAAGCTAGTGTGAAATTCTTGGCAACTGTGGCTCCAGAGATGAAGCTGGTTCCTTACCTACCTCACGGTATTATTTTGAAGTTGATTTGACATAATAAAAAAGAAAGTGCTTTATATGTTATAACAGAAACAAATATATATGAAAACTGTACAATGCATGTATATATATATTTACAATGTATGGTATAATTATTATTTATCCTCAAAAGGGAAGGTGTGTGGGCAGTGTATGTTTCATGGGGAGAGGAGGACTGTCTTTCATATTTCTTTGTTACATTGTACTATTCTTTCTGTAACAGAAGACAAATGAGCTTAGCTTTTCCTGTGTACCCCAATTTTTTTTCCAGATTTCAAGTTTGACGTGCGCCTCTATGTGCTTGTGACTTCCTATGATCCTCTTGTCATCTATCTCTATGAAGAAGGACTGGCTAGGTAAGAGACCTTGAGCGGAGGGTGTTTATTCGAGTTGACCCATTAAAGAGTGTATTAAGATCAGGTTGTTTTTTCTGTTGTATTCAACTCAGGAAAATAAGAGTGTCCCCAGATGGGCTTCAGATTACAGAAATCAGTCTTATCACTTCACAGTCTCTCTTGCATATCCACGCATATGAACAAGCATTTGTATGTAAACACACACCTTTCCCAGCAGGGATCCAGGGTCACATTGTATTTTCATGCAATGGCAATTGGTATGAAGATCCTAGGGCCACTGTTGTTCACAAATGGTCTAAAAAGGAAAAAAAAAAAGAAATCTTTCATGTGTATACCTGTTATATACCAAGCATTTATTTTAATGCTCACAACAACCTTAAAGCCATGCATTTTTGCAGTTGCGGAAACTGAGGCTTTGCGTAAGGGAACTTGAAATCACTCCCCTGAGGTCTCCAGCAGGTGGATAGTGGAGTGGGAATTTGAACCCCTGGATCTGACTCCAGAGCTGAAGGCTTGAGCTGTTTCATGCCCTCTTGTATCTAGGGTGGACATTAGCTGCTTTTTTTTTTTCACCTACAAGTCTGTAATATATTTTACAGTGATTTTATATATATATATATTTTATATATATATATATAAAATATATATATATTTCTGTTTTTCTGAGGTACTTCTTAAGTTTTAAGGTAGTGTGACTTACAAAATAAAGTTCAACTTATAATAATTTGAATTTTCATTTCCCATATCCATAGGATTTTACAGGTGACAGTGTTTTTTTTAGACCCTTTGAATTGTTTAAAATAAGTATATAACTTTGGTGTGCTTGTGTTCTTTTCTCTCACAAAGCTAATATATATATATATATATATATATATATATATATATATATGTATTTCCCCCACAAAACTTATATATTTTACCAAAGAACTCTGAAGTTCTTTTTATGCATAGTTTTTGTATAGAGCATAGCAGTTTAGGAGGTGGTTTGCATCTGTAAAAAGCATGGCCTATATATGTTTCTGTATTTTAGGAAATGTACATCAAAGATGGGAAATACCGTGGATAAAAGAAGGCTACATATTTAGGTGTAGGTGCTTTGAGACATATCATTGTACTCTGACAGCTGTTCTTTTAGAATCGGATTTCAATTATTTTAATTATTTTTTAGACTAAAATTTTTTGATGCATCGTGTGACTAGAGTCAGAGGGTGAGAACAGTTAACCAGATTCTACCTGGTTGAGCTATGTCTTGCCTTCACCTCTAGGTGGCAGTGACAGCATCTATAAGCGTGGTCACATTCTTAACTAAGATTTGAGTTTGAACCCTGGGAACACTGAAAGCCACGGAAGCTCCCTAGTTCAGGCCTCTGGTTCCTTGAAAACTGAGGAGGGAGAAAACTAAAATATTTCTCAGTTTTTAGTTAAAGGGCTGAACCAGGTATCTGGGCACAAACTACTAATCTAATCAGATTTTCATCGGAAAGAAGTTTTCTGTAGTGTTTTTAGACACATGTGCTCTCATATTTTGAAGTATAGGGATAAAAGCTGAGTCTCCATATTATCTAGAGCAAAAAGAAGGTGAAATAAGGCCTCTTACTTCTGCTCAGATGTATAAGATGCTGAGGATTTTCCATTTTGTAATATGAGATGTATCATGAGTATGAATATGAGTATCATGAGCTCCTTCACCCTTCTCCCTCCGCTCATCCTCAACCAGCTTGTCTCCTGTACCCTTCTTGGAAACCGATTATGTCCTGCCATGAACTGGACGACTTTTTTTTTTTTTGCGGTACGCGGGCCCCTCACCGCTGTGGCCTCTCCCGCCGCGGAGCACAGGCTCCGGACGCGCAGGCCCAGCGGCCATGGCTCACGGGCCTAGCCGCTCCATGGCATGTGGGATCCTCCCGGACCGGGGCACAAACCCGTGTCCCCCGCATCGACAGGCGGACTCTCAACCACTGCGCCACCAGGGAAGCCCTGAACTGGGCTTCTTGAATAGGGAAAAGACCTCAAGTTTATGCTTACTGTGTCTCAAGGATATCATAGCAATATGTTCTGCAAATTATTCCAAAGGTATTTCACCCACAGTATTAATAGCCCTTGCTATTGGTAAAATTCGGCATTGTTTTAAAGCCTCAATGGCTCAGATGCAAAATGAGAACAATACTAATATTTATTATAGAACTTACTGCAGATGTGCTAGTGCTTTGGCTATTGGCTGTGTTGGAAGTCAGAACCCACTGAATTGAGTAACTCTTCTCTTGCCTTCAGCAGGAACTGAGTATATATATTTATATATTTTAAAAATGGATGCTCTTTCTTAGAATAATTTGGAAAACAAATTTTTAAAAATTTGGATTAAACTGAAACAAAAGAAAAAGAATTTTCAGGGTTTTGGCTATTTTACCTAAAAGTATAGGCGAATATAAAAGCTTTACAGTAGTACATTATGACAGGCTATTAGCCAGTCCTGCAAGGGGTGCATTGCTCTGCACAATAACTTCCATGTGCCTAAGTCCCTGTGTCTTAACCACTGTGTATCTTGGCACTCATCTCCTGCTTTTTAATCCTCAGAAGCCATTCGACTGTGTCATTACTTTCAACAATAGTCTACAGAATCTCCAGATCTGCAGCCTCTAGTAATCTTGGGTCACGTTTGTTTTAAATAGACATTACTGAAGGTAATCAGTTTGGGATGAGATCACTAGACCATTTTACTTTGAGGCTCAAAAAGGAAAACCATAATCTTTCCTAAAGAGACAGAACTGGTGGCAGTGTAATTGGTTTCCTTCTTCAGAAAAGAAGGGTCTTATCCCATATCACTTCTGTTTGGGGCCTCAGAATTCATGTTTAATGACAGAAAGATTAAGTTGATTTCATAAGACGGTTCTGTGAAGTAAGAATTTTGTGTAAATTCTTTACCTTCTTAAATTTACTAAAGAAAAAGACCCTAAATATTTCATTTCAGTTGCCCTTGCTTTATTAACATAGGAAGTAGAAAGACTCTCGTTATTTTCTTATACGTGGGCACAATATTGAGGCGTTTTAAAAAATTGTCTTAGTGGTGTTTGAGTCCAGTGTTTTGCCCCTTCCTACTTTTTGAGTTTCACGTGTATGTTACTGTTTTACACCAGCAGGGGGCGCTCAAGTTTCCAGAGAGGGGTGCTTTTCTCTACCAAAATGGTGTAGGGTTTTTTTCCTGACAGAGGTGGAATCCAAAAAGACTTTGTTCTGGATTTTACAGTTTTAGGTGGATCCAGTATGTGGTCTAAATGATTTGACGAGGCCCTTTTTTGAGACAAAGCTAATAGCCAAATTTTCACTGAAACAGGAAAAATTAAAAGTTGAAAAAAATTAAAACAAAATTGAGTTGAAAATCAAATGTGCTATCATATTAGAGACCCAAAGATAGGTAGCACTGTCAGCTGCAGGGAAATGAAAGTGCCCGTCCAGAGAACTGGGAGAGATCCATCCGCACGGTGGGTTGGGAAGATGGGACACTGAGAAGGCCCGGGTCAGGGACCGCCTCTCTTCTACTCAGCCATATTATTCAGTGGAAATTCAGAAGAGATCCCAAAGCATTTGTAATGCCTCTGCCTTCCTCCCCACCCCCAGTTACTTCTTCAGTAGGCTTCCTTGCTAATTAACACTGGCTCCACAGGGATATTTACCTTTTCTCTGCTGGATTCCTGTGGTTTTGAAAGAATTCAGGTACTTGCCGGTTGCCAAGGAATTCAGATTACCTCACAGGCTGCACACTGTCCAGAATCTGCCATAGCAGCAAGAGGGGGAAGAGACACCAACAAGGGGAAGAAACCCCTCTCCAGTGCTCATTGTCACCCTCCCTGGCAGGCCCTTGCTGTTTGTGAAGTTTGAGTCATTTCTGGCTCTGAAGACCAGGGGATCAGGCTGGTAATCCCCTCCCAGACGGCTCCGCAGGGCGCTGCCTAGTCACTGCAGCACTTTGGCAGTCTCCCGGCCGCAGCTGGCTGACAGCAGATCAGAGGGCTCTTGGGCCTCTTGTTCTCTTCCATAAGATTTTTCTGGGTCAGGCCAGGATGAAACCCAGTGGCTCCCGGCAAGGCTGCCTGAGGTGCTGTCTCTTCATCCTCCAGGCCTTTCTGGCGCTGAATGGTTACACCTGCTGAAAGATAACACATGTGCCACAGCCAGGGTCTCCTGAGAGTTGGCCTCCCTTACTTTGTACATTTGTAGTGAATGTTTGTTAGAACATGTAGCTATCAAAGCGGGGTTGGGGGGTTTGGTTTAACTGTCCTACATCTAGACTCTCCGTAACTCTGACTATGGTGTCGTATTCATAGAAGAACAAAGTCGTTTTTGAACGGGGGAAGAGAGTTCCAAAGACCCCACTAACTCTGCTTTCCTTCTTGTTTGAGTTCCATGTTGGTAAAGTTCCTGAACAAGCAGCTCAGCTGTAGTTTCGGTTAGTGCTTATCAGGTACCTACTGTATGTCTAACATTGAAACCCTTCCTTCACATACACATTCAAGAGTTTGAGACAGTTATCATCATTGTATTGATTCTCACTGAGAAACATTAGAAAGCAAAAAGGAAATGTAGTTTTTGATTTAAGAATTTGTCAGAATAAAGGTTATCTATATATATCTTAATGTGGCAAAAAAAGAAAAGGGCATATCATTCTCTGTTCATCATAGGTGGTGAAATAGAGCTCAGGGTTTCAGATTTACAAAGAAAGTAGGAACCCCCCCCATTCCTTTGTTCTTTTTTGTTTGTTTGTTTGTTTAAAGGTCAAGGCTATGAAATTCTGTCATGAGAGCTTTTCCTAAATCTTGATTTCATTAAGAGGGAGGTTCAAGACTTAATTCATCGTGTAAATTTCAGTATGTGTTAGGAGCAGTGTTTGCAAACTTGGTTGTGGGCTACCTAGTAGAGAATTACCTCTTTTAGGTGTTTCTAATAAAGAAATTGTGTTGAAGCTTTCAGACCTAAATAGGGTGAAATTTGATATGTGAAGATCTAAATCACAAGTCACAAACTTAAATGCTTACAAGGACATTCACTGAAAAGTTTGGCCCAGTGGAGACTGGAGAACCAGAGATCACATATCCCACCTAAAGGGTATTTACTATTCATTGGCAGCAAGTCATTGATATGTGGTAGTGCTGTGGTCTGGATGCTACCTCCCGAGTTCATATGTGGAAATCCTAACCCCCAAGGTGATGGTATTAGGAGATGGGGACTTTGGGAGGTGATTAGGTCATGAGGGTGGAGCCCTCATGAATATGATTAGTGCCCTTTAATATAAGAGGCCCTGGAGGGATTCTTTACCCCTTCCACCCTGTGAGGACACAGCAGGAAGGTGCTGTCTGTCTGCCTGCATCTTGACCTTGGACTTCCAGCCAACAGAAATAAATTTCTGTTATTTGTAAGCTACACAGTTTATGCAGTTTATAGTATTTTGTTACGGCAGCCTGAATGGACCAAGACAGGTGGTATTGCCAGATCTTCTGGTTTTTTAAGGGAGGCTGAAAAATCTAGATTTTTATTGAGAAACTTTTGTTTGTAAACTTTCAATTTTGAAACCATTTCAAAGTTATGGGAAAGCTGTAAAAATAGTATGAAGAACTGCCTTTTAACTTTCCTCTAGAGACCACAGTCAAATTTGGCCATCTGTCCTGATAATGTTCTTTATAACAGAAAGCTCCAAATCCAGGATCACATGTTATATTTAGTTGTCAAGTCTCTTCAGTCTCCTTATATCTGGAACATTTACTCTGTCTTTTCTTGACTTTCATGACTTCAGCATTTTTTAAGATTTAGGCCAGTCATTTTTGTAGAATGGCCCTCAATTTGTGTTTGTCTGATATTTTTTCATAATTAGACTGAGGTTATGTATTTTTGGCCAGAATGTCACAGAAGTGATGCCATGTTCTCATTGCATTAGATCCGATGGTACATGATAACTATTTAGTGGTGTTTGAGCACTTAAGACAATGTCTGGCAGATTTCTCCACTGTAAATTTACTTTGTTTTCCCCTCTGTAATTAATAAATATCTTATGAAGAGATACTTTGAGACCATGTAAAATCTCATTCTTCATCTCACTTTCACCCAACAATTTTAATATTCATTGATGTTTCTTGCCTGAATGAATTATTACTGTGATGGTTGTGGAATAATGATTTTCTAATTCCATCATTTCTTTTACTTTTATTATTTGGCATTTTACTCCCAGGAAGAGTTTTCTCTCCATCCTGTTCATTTATTCATTTGTTTATATACACCAATGTGGACTTAAGGATTCCTGTGTTATTTAATGGGTTGTAATCCTTTACTATCACGATTTATTTTGATGCTCAAATTGTCCCAGATTTGGCCAATGGGAGCCCGTTTAAGCTGACTTTTGTGTCCTTCTGACATGTCCCCTCATTCTTTGAGCACAAGATATTTCAGGCTCATCTTCTTTCTCTGTCCCAGCCTGGAATCAACTATTTTCTCCAAGGAGCAGTGGTTGCTTTTAATGGAGGATAGTATTTAGACATACAGATCCAGGTGCTGGATATGCTCATTGTTCTGGGGTGTCTCTGCTATCAGGTCCTTGCAACGGACATACCTAGGAAATACGTGTATAGACATATGTACCTGTACACATACATACACATTTACATCTATATTTATTTCTGTATCTCTATATTGAAAATCAGGAGTTCATACAAATACCTCCAATTCTAGCTCAAAACTACAGCATTCATTCTAGCTTTTTCCCTTTATATATTTTTTATCTTTTTTCCAACAGTGAGAAATCTGACTTCTATTATCTTCAATGTATTTATTTACTCAGTTCCCTCGTATGTAGCCAGTCTCCCAACCTCCCTGTCACTACCCCATTCAGATGCCCTCCTTGTGTGGACTTTGACCCTTGTGGGGCACCACCCTGCTTAGATAACCTCCTTGTACTGCCTCTGGGCTGCCTTCCCGTCCTGTCCACCATCTTCCTCACATGGGCCCTGGCTGCCACTGGGCTTCAGGAAGGAAGGTCTGAATTTTAAATTCTGGCCAAGTTATTCAAGTTTAAAAACAAAACAACCTTTGTAGGTTAATCAGAACTTGATTAGTAGGCCAGATCTAAGACTAATGGGACCTCTGATCTAGAAAATAAGAAGAAAGTGTTGGAAAATGGTGATCAGAGCTGAATGTGGTTTGTTTAATCCAGATTTTAGTGAGAACCATAAGCTCTTCCTGCATTAGGAGGAAAGATGAGCATATACACCTGCCTTTCCTCTACATGGTCTTCTGCATTCCTTGTTCAGCTGACTGAAATAAAGAGTGTAGCACTTTTGCCCTTTTGGATAACTTTTCCACTGAGCTTAGTTTTTTGTTTCTGTTTTCTCTAATTCTTACTTCTTCTTATACTTAGAAGAACTGTAGCATTAATGATCTTGTCCTTCCTGAGTTTCAGAATATAAATGTCCCAGCTAAAAGGAAGACTAGGAAGAAGAAAATTTATTTTTTTTAGAGATGCAGTCCTATTGAAAAAAGGAGGATAAGAATGACAGATGTGTTGGGTACCAGTTTACAGTTAACTGCCAGGCCTTTGCCAGTCT
Organism: Orcinus orca; assembly: GCF_937001465.1. NCBI lineage: Eukaryota > Metazoa > Chordata > Mammalia > Artiodactyla > Delphinidae > Orcinus > Orcinus orca. The sequence goes on from NC_064560.1 coordinate 174,783,824, forward strand.
TTTCACGTTGACCAAATTAGATCAGGTACTTGTATGTAAAAGAGAAGAAAAACCTCTTTCTCTGAAGCAGAACCTTTTCCCTCCCTCTAAATCATTATTTTGGGGGAGAGATGGCAGGTGGTATGTCACTGTGAGGTAATGTCTGGTTGAGGCAGGCAGCCTCTGTGAGGCCTGCCTGGGCCCCCTTCGCATTTCACAAGAATTCAGAGAATGACCATTTCCCGCTTGATTGGAGGATCTCTGACGAAGGAAGATTGGGATGTATAGGTAAGGTTTACCCACCACGGAGTGACATGGGTGAAGTTAAGTGATAACTGCCGGAAGTTTCTGGAAAATCTGAGGTCCTTCTCATGCATAGACGTAATGCTCATCAGACTCTTGCCCCTTAGCCATACATGCCTGGTCAACATTTTCTCTTTGTCCACATCCTTCTTCCTGGCCTCATGTTTGTTTATTTTAGTTTTAGGGTTTCTTTTTTGGTTTGTTTTTTTTATTTTTCCTTTTTCCACTCTTCTTTCTTTGGCTCTTGTAGATTTCTAGTACAGGGAATTAGGGAGCAGAGATAGTGGGTGAATGAGAAGAAATAGAGGAGAAGAAAAATTTTAAATGCTGCCCTTCAATGTGGTAAAAATTCACGTTGACTTCATAGTCTGAGTAAGCACATGTAAATAATTTGTAAATCATGTGAAAATAAACTTGTGGCCTTCCAGGATTTTTTTTCACACACTTGGTTGTGCCTGTGGGGAAAACCACTTTAGTGGAGGGTGATACGGTTAGAGTGGTATGTAAACAGGGTGATATTTACCATAACCGTTCGCCTCGAGTGTACTTTTGTTGATGCTGAGCATCACTGGAAAGTTTTCTCTTTCCTCGGCTACTTCCTTCAGAGGCACATATATTTTATACTTCGGTCTTCTTTTGACAACAGTCCAGGATATCAAATTGCTGCTCTGTTTTCAGTGGGCTCCGTGTTTAATCCCCCTTTTCGCCGTCATTCCAAATTCAGGAATTAATCCACTCTACGCTCGTATTTATGCTGCTCTGTTTTGTATGGCTTTGTATGCTGTTAATGCTGCCATTACTGTTCTCTTAGTTTTATAGATCAGTTCTGTTTTTTCCTATGGATGTGAGTTCTAAGTCTTTATATTATTATGCTGTCCTTTTTTTCTTTTTGCATAATATTTTCCATAGAATGCTTTAGTACCAGGCACTGTGTAGGCACTCAGGTGTTTCTTGACAGGCTAATGTCCCATCATCCACAGCATCCTATACACGGTTTCCTTGACTGTGAATAACTTTGTTTTCACTTTTCATCTTTCCTATCCGTCTAAGGTTCTGTATCAAAAAAGCAGCATCTCGTGGTTAAGAACGTGGGTTTTGGAGTCAGTGTGATTTGGGGCAAGTCACTTAATCTTCCAGATCATATTTTAATGTTCATATCTGTTTTAAAAATTAGACATAATGGTACCTCCTTCAGAGAATTGCTTTAATGATTGAATTAAATGTGATATTGTACATGAAACACTTAGCGTGGGGGTTGGCACTTAATAAGCACTCAGCATTTGAGGAGGATGCCACCTCCCTGCATTAATATCTCATTGATCCTGTATTTTATCGAAGCCCTGTTCCTGACATTTAACCTGTGTCTTTTCTTTCAGGTTTGCCACCGTACGATATGACCAAGGAACCAAGAATATTCGGAACCAGTTCATGCACCTGACCAATTACAGTGTGAATAAGAAGAGTGGAGACTATGTGAGGTACTGGCTGCGCCTGAGCCAGGAGCCGGGGAAGTCGGTCTCCGAGGCAGACATCGGAGAAGCGCAAAGTTAACTTGCTGCGCTGGAGGAAAACTTTACGCTCATATCCATGTAACTCAGAGCTCTTGGAGTCATTTCATGTAGTTCTGAGGCTTACCTGCTACAGCTTCTCTATTGCTTGCCCACCTACAATGTCCCCTTTCTCCACCAAAATATGCCTTCCTTCCCGAGTTTCGTCTGCCTCATTGTCAAGTTCCCTCACTTGACTTAGAGGTAGGAATTTTATAGGCATATGGAACTTTTTCGAAGTCAAGAAATTAGGTCATTTCGGCACTTGGCAAAATGTATCAAAAGCTTCAAAAATGCTTGTGCCCTTTGACCCAGTAATTCTATTTCTAGGAGCTTAACCTTAAGAAATACAAGACTTATACACAAGATTAGAAACAAGAATGTGCATCACTGTACATTGTCAGGTGGAAAAAGCAAGTTACCACACAGTACATGCAATTTAATTTCTTTTTTGAATATGTAAGATAACTAAAGCTGTTTTTTCCCCCCCGAGGGGGTGTGGGAGAGAGAAGAAAACTAGAAGGATATATCTTAAAATGTTAACAGTCTTTAACTATAATGGATGGGATTTTGGGTGGGGGATGTCTGTCTTCTTCTCTGTACTTTTATGTTATTTCCTAAGTTTTTCTAAAAGAAACACTTTTATCATCGGGGGAGAAAACGTTAGGAATAAATTAAATAAAAAAAGAAATGAGGCCATCTCAGAAAAAGATTCAGTGGAACGGAGTACCAGCCCAGCTGTGTGGAAATATTCTTTCTGCTGTGTTTTCTTTCATCCTGATAATTTTGCCAGAAACTGGAAAAATAAAAAAGGAACCCAAACAGTTACTTTCTACTCAGACTAAAAATAGGTGCCTAGAAGGTCCAAGGAAAAAAAGAAAGGAATCTGGAAGTGATGGCATAGTTGCCGAAGCGATATAGATTTCATTGCGTGTCCTGTGACCGGTGTCAGGAATTGGTTGAAGATGCAATATCTTGCACTTTGGAAGATGAGCAAAGATGCAGCTGGTGGGTTGCGGGGTGGTGATAGAGAATAAGGGGGCAGCTGTAAAATACAGGTTTCAGATTGCAAGACCCTTCCAACAATCTGGGAATGTGCCCTGTTTGCCACTTTGTTGCTGTAGTGGTGGTGTACTTCATTACTTCTGTTGTTGCTCTAGTGCATTCTCCCTTGGGTGATACCTCAAAAGGTATCCAAAAAAGCCGTGTCTATCACTAGATAGAAGGGAGCTCGCTTCAGAGGCCAGCGCAGTTCTGTCCAGGGTTAACTCATTAAAATGCTGCGCTAGATTAGCTTACTAGCCCATCTAGACTCAGTTCTGGTCTGAAAATGGCATTAGAGGCCGGTTTGTGGGCTCATGTGACATTTACCTCAAAGACAAGGTTAGTATCCCCAAGCATTTCAATGTGTTAATATTTTGTAGCCATTCTTAAATTTGTTTACATTCTTTCACAACTTTCTTCTACTGGTTCATGATGCATAATTGTTTGGTTAAGGAGGAATTTGCCTTCCTTTCCCCTACCCACCTCATTAAGGCAAGTTATATGCATTTTCATTTCAATGGAAGAAACTGGTACAAAAGCGTATATGACAAAAAGGACCAAGAAAAAGTGGGTGAGTGGAAGTCAGCAAAGGGAATATTTTTCTAAAGACTGATAAGGAAAGAAGGCTATTTGTAAAAAATCTTGTTTCTAGAGCCAGGCCTAGTTGCATATGTGACATTGATCCATGAATTTGTTTTAGTTGTGATGATCCGGAAGTGGAGGATTATGGGAACAAATGGAGCATGAGTGCTATGCTTAGGTATCTGAAACAGGAAGGCAAAGATACAACTGGTGAGTACCAGGGCTTTTTCCTTTTTGACTTCTCTTCTTCGTATAACTGTACTATTATCACTAACCAGGAGTCATTCTCTCGAATTCTAATAGTGTTGCTGAGATGTCTGATGGGATCATTGTTCTTGGTGTTAATTTTTCCTGCCCTTTACAAGATGGAGAACAACAGGCTTACTTACCATGGCTCCCCAAATCCCTTCTCTTGTTTCTAGTTTGGAAGACAACTTTTTCCTTTAGTTTTTAGGGAATTTATCCTTCTTGAATGTTGAACTGCTCACTAAAATACGGTCAGCTTTTTACATAACAAATTGTCTATCTCCACATTGGCCCTGAGTTCACATTTTCCTAAGGCAATCTCTTTCATTCCTGTTGATGAATTGGAGAATGGACAGTGTCAAGTTTGAGTACAAAGGCTTGGAATCAAAATGGACACTGTCGCTGAGCCTTGAGCAGAATGGGAAGCAGTGTGCCGAAAGGCCTATCTCAGTCCACAAAGGGAAGGGTGAGAGGAAGAGAGTGAGAAGCGGGGAAGGCTCCTTTTCCAGTCTGTGTCTATCTCTTGTCATAGGAGACCACTTGACTACATCCCCCAGCACCTCCATTCTTGCCTGTGTCCCTCTGTTCACAGACACGCCTTCTCCTGGAGCACCCATTTGTAAGACTGCCACATGGAGACTTCTTTGAATGAGCACATGTGCTGTTATAATTATATTGTGTTCTGGAATCCAGTCCTAATTCATGCATTATAGTGGTTTTTTTTCTTTTGTAGCATTGATGGCCCATGTAGAAGACCTGATCATTAAGACTATAATCTCTGCTGAACTAGCTATTGCCACAGCCTGTAAAACTTTTGTTCCTCATCGCAGCAGTTGTTTTGGTAAGGAGACTCAAGAAGCTTAACATATTTTGTGAAAAGGGGCTTGGGAAATTGGGATGGGATACTGGGGTAGAGAGGCTTAGTGATTCTACAAGAGTAAAAGGTATGTGGTGGACTTTTATTTCTTTCTAAACTCACGTAGCGTATGAAGAGGCCGGTGGTGAACTTAGTTGGAGGTCCCCTGAGGACTAACTAGCTTTCGGTGTGGGAAGCAGGGATTGTAACTAAAGTGTGGGTCTCTTTGTCAGAGCGCAATCAGAAAAAGTCTGCAACGGACTGTACAGGAATCCAGCTCTAACAAATATATTCCAGAGCTCTTTGGCAGCCAGACTGGGAACTGTTCCAAGAAGCTCTGGCTGGTACCAGTATGTGCTTTCTCCCATTTTCCAATGGCTCCTCCTTTTTGTTTTAGTCTTCTTTCTGGTGGGTTCCCCACCCCCACCCCTTCTTTCTTCCCTTCCTCTTCCTCCTCCCCTTCTCTTCTCTCCCACCCCTAATTCCCTATTTGCACAGAGAAGGAGTAAGAAGCAGATCACAACTACTGGGCCAGGAAGCCTGTTGCTCACTGACCGGCTAGTTGTGACTGTAGCACCGAGGGTGCCTGCCCCCGTTTGCTGTCTGTGTGGATGTGAGTCCTTAGTGATTGCTGGTATCCATGTCTGTGCAGTCACACAGGCTTTCAGCAGGTGGCAGGCTGTGTTAGTAAAACACAGTAGGGTCATTGATGGGGGGATAATTAAAGGAATACAGTAGGAGACAGCGTAACAGAGAAGTAAAGAACATGGGCTGTAGAGCCTGACAGACTTAGTTTGAGACCCATTTGTACCCCTTATTAGTTTTCTGATTTTCAGCAAGTTACTCTAATCCTGTTTCCTCAACTATAAAATGGCAGTAATGATGGTTCCTACCTTCTAAGTGTACCTTGAAGGGCAAATGAGATGACGTACGCAAAGCACTATTTGTACTCCATAAAAAGTTTTTTTTTATTATTTTTTTAATTAGACATTATGATTCTTGATCTCTTTAATCGATTATCATAACAGCTTGTACTTGAGGGGCACTAAACAAAGGGAAGTGTTGAGACTCTGAATAGAAGATGGTAGATAAACCAGGACCTAAAATTATACAGGCAAAGAAGAGGTTATGATATGTGTATATCTTCTTAAAATGCAAATATGTTCATGTCTTCTAAAACCGTTAAATGGCTCCCTAGACTTAACTTGTAAATAGATACTTGATAGGACTTCAGAGCTTCCAAGGATCTGACCCCAGCTGACTTTTCTAGAATTCCATTTCCCCTCCTACACCTTAGAATCCAGTGGTGCCACTGAGGACTCCATGCCTTTGTGCCTCTCTGTAGGTCCTGCAGTCCAGCTAGACTCTGCCCCTGTCTGCCCTACACACTCCTCTTTGTATTCTGAGACTCAGCTTGACGTCTCCTCCAGGAACGCTTGCCTAACAAAGTGCCCTGTTGCGTCTCCTCTCTCCTGCTGTTCTGTACTTGTTCCATTATGTTCTCTTCCTACCGGTAGTCACTGAGCTTATCGTCTTGAATTCTTAGTAGTCATTGTGTCTCCCCTTCCACTCTCACCCTGTTTCTGCCGAACCAAACCTTTTATCATCTCTTTTCCTAACCCTTTGCCTTTGCACCTGCTTTATCCTGTGCCTGAAATATCTTTCTCATGTTACTTTACCTAAAAGATAACTGACATCTTTTCAAGATAAAGTCAAGTATCACTTCTTCGGTGACGTTTTCCCTAAGTCTTCCCATCAGAGTTAGCCACCTCGACCCCAGCACTCTGTTCAGTCTCCAGCGACGCCTGCATGTCCTTTAGTTCCTGTTTACGTGTCTGTCTCCCCCACTGGACTGGAAGCTCCTTGAAGACAGCAACAGCGTCTCCCTTGTTTTTGCGCCTTCTGTGCATAGCAGCATTTTTTGCTATTGAAGGATGTCCGGGAAATGTCTGTTGAATGAATGATTGGTCTTGATTTAATTGCCTTTTGGTGGCCTGACAGTAGGCTTCCCAATGGATCTGGTGTGGTAAGGGCCAGGGGCTCTTAGAATTATTGCAGACTTTTTGAGGAGGGAGTGTGGGAAATATGACTCCAACTGCAAAAACCTTATTAGATTAAAAAAAAATTAAACATTTCTTTTCTACATCTACTTGGCTCTTCCGTGAGAGTAAACTTCTAGTAGCTCTTAATGTAAAAATCTCTGTTCTGGAAATCATCACAAGCTCTTCTGAATGTTTCCTTTTCTATTTTATTTCATTACCAGATTGCCTTTTGGAAGCTTAAGAATTTCTTGACCTTAATGGCATTAGAAGTTCTGATGTGAGAGAAGCAGTGACTTTCTCTGACTCAGTGAAATGCCGCCTAAGACTATTTCATCAGCCATGGGTCTCCAGCCCCCTCCCTGCTTGTGTTCAGTTTTAATAAACTGAGTGCATCTGGAGTTTTTTAAACTGTTGACTATCTTCTTGGCTTTTGTGGTTCTAATTCCACTTCCTGTCAGCCCTGGGATTTTGTGTGCTTCGTTAACTTGCCCCCATCAGAAATGATTTTGTATACGTGCGTCTATTTGTGTGACTCTCTTTGCCTCCCACTGGTTCCCAGCCTCCCCCGGGGTTTAAGTTACAAGGAATAATCTGGGTTTTTTCTTTTGTTTTTCATTTGTTTTAGAGTAAACAGGAATTGAGAGCTTCCCAGAAGAATTTGGCTTGAACAGAGCATTGGTGTTTTAGAGGAAGCTAACAGTCTGGTGATGGGGTTCACTATATTCTTTTGGTTGTTGTTTCTGCCTTTCCACATTACATGGATCTTTGCCAGAAGCATTCCATTCGTATCTAAGTGTTTCTGGCCTATGATTTCTTTCCCACCCTCCCACCTGTAGTGTCCGGCTTTGTATCCAGGTACGGTCAATATTCCCATTCCTTTGTTTATTTATGTAGTTAACTTTTCTCAGTGCCTGCTGTGTTCAGGGTGTAGATTATGAGTTTGTTCCTCTCAAACCAAATTTTACATGGGATGATATATACAGATACCTGCATTGTATTAATAGCATTTAAATGTAGGCTTAGGAACCCTCACAAACTACCAGAAACTTAGCCATTTGATGCTTTTTAATCGATTTGTACATCCGGAAAGGACCTCAGAGAATAATTAATCCATATAAAGAAATTGAGGCCCTGAGAAATTAAGACCCTTGCCTCAGGTTCTAGAGCTACTGAGTGGGAGAACTCAGATGAAAGAGACTCAGCTTGGAGAAAGGGGGTCAGAAGATGGGTTTTGGCAATCAAGTCATCTTGGTCATAAGACTCTTGATCAGTAGAACTTTTGATGCCTCTCCCAATAAAACAGACTTTTGACAGTCTAATTTTTACTGCCTTCAGAATTCTGAAAATGTGGTACCATGTGAAGTATATGCTTAAACAGCAGCCCTATAAATAGGGTTGCTTAGGAAATTGGCGCTGTGAGATTACTGGCTATGAGAGCAGCTTTTTGTTTTTTTTTTTTTGAACAGTTGGAGAAAAACAGCCCCAAACAGGATGTTAGCTATCCTTTAAAGATGCTGCTGCTGACAGTGGTTTCATCTATGTGTGTGAGGATGGCTGAAGTGACAGGCTATGACCATGGTCCTCTCTAGCCTGAGAGCGTATGAACCAGCTGTCCTGCCACTTGTAGACTTGATCAGACTGGCCTTGTTTAGGTAAGACCAGTGACATCTTTGTTCAGGACAAACCGTGCTCAGTATACCGTGTTATGTTGGATGGTTGCTGGTTTGGCCTTTTATTGGTATTGTTTAAGACCATTTCACAGGGTAAGCTGACATCCTTAAAGTGGGAGTGTCCGTAAATATTTGTTGGAGGAATGGAAGTAGGCAGCATACATTTTATAATGGAAACTACTTGACCAACAAGAAAAATAATGAAAGTCATCAAACAGTTCACTTTTTGAGATAATTTTCTTTTCTGGCTTATCTCATGCTCCTGTTTAGATGGGAAGTTTACTGTAGAAGGGACTTAGAAGAAAGTACCTACTGTTTGTCAGGCACACTTCATTGGTTATTTCCTTTAGTCCTCTTAAGAGTTTTGTTGGTGTTTAGTACTCATGTTTTATAGACAAGGAAAACAGATTCAGAGAGGTTAAATCATGTGTCCCAGGTCATGCTGTTAATAAATGGCAAAGCCAAGTGTGAGAGCCAGGTCTCTCTGGCTCATTTTCCACCCACATAAAGACAAGTTCTGATGTGTCCAGCCATTTTTGGCATGCTCCATATCCTGGATTCTCCTTCTGCTCTCCTGTAACTAGATCTCAGGAAAAATGATGTCATCCTTTTTAGCAGATCAGGCCTAAAAAAGGGTACTCTTTCTGCTCTAATCAGCAGTACCTAGTTCTAGATATTCCTCTCAAATCTACCTTTGCATATGGTAGCCAGATACCATATTGATTTATTGGACTAGTTAACAAATTGGCTCTGGACTTTTTCTTTTATTTAGTTCATTTTCCTGTGGGATTTTGGTCTGTTTTTTTTTTCAGATTTTCCTTCTGGACCCCAGATAAAGACTTCCTCCCTAGGTTTTCAACTCCAATCCACAGCCAAGGTGAAAAGAATTTCCTTCATACAATAGCATTTGACTGACAGCAAGAACTGGCTAATGTCAGCACTTTCCAATTTCAGGGATTACAGCTTCAGCTGGGACTTTATTTCTGGGGCGGGTTAGTGGGTTGATTCCAAAACTAGTGGTGTGACATGTTTAGTAATCTCTTAGGACCTGGATGCATTGTTATTTCCCTATCAAATCTTTTCTTCCTCCCTCTCTAGACCATCTTTTATTAAGTTTTTCCTTAATATGTCTTAATATGTAAAAATCTTAATGAGAATTTCTCTTATTTTCTTGATGATTGGTGGCTTTATTATGAGTATTAAGTTTATTATGAGTCTTGCAGTTAAGGTCATTTTTGGGAAGTAGCTGCAAATCATTTTGTCTTTCTCAAAAATTGTAGTGTTTTACATTAAAAATTTTTTTAATTAAATTTTTTTTCTTCTCTTTTTTTTTTTCTATCAGTATTTTCTTGATTGCTCCCTATGTGCTTTGTGTAGTGCAGACTGTTTGCTATAGAGCAGTGCACGAGACATGGCCCCTGCCCTCGGGTAGTGGGGAGAACCAGACATGAAATGACACAGGACAGCACAAGCAGCAGAGTGACTCGGGTGCTCTCGGAATACACCAGGAGTTACCAGCTATGCCTAGAGGAGCCAGGGAAAGCCATTCCTAGCAGAGGGAATATGACATGCAAAATACAGTGTCATGACACGATGTGGCATGTTCTGAAATGGAAAGTTCAGTGTGACTAGACGTAGCCTGAGTTGGATGAGGTGACGAGTGATAAGGTTATGGAAGTAGTTTGGGGACCGATTGTAGAGGACTGGCACATTTAAATTTATCTGCAGACAATAAACAGCCATCAGAGTTGTTTGAGCAGTGGAACAACAGGATTATTATTTTTCCTTTAACTTTTATCATGACTTGACCCAAAGCTTGGTGTGACAGAATTATAACACAGGGAATACTGTACGACATTATTAGAAGTGCCTAATTTAAAATCCTCCAGGAACCAACTTGACATCAGCGTCTGTTGCTGGGCCAATTCACTGCCTGTCTTTCTGACTGTTAGGTGTGTGTCTTAGAAAGGTAATTCTGGGCTTCCCTGGTGGCGCAGTGGTTGAGAGTCCGCCTGCCGATGCAGGGGACGCGGGATCGTGCCCCGGTCTGGGAAGATCCCACATGCCGCGGAGCGGCTGGGCCCGTGAGCCATGGCCGCTGAGCCTGTGCGTCCGCAGCCTGTGCTCCATAACGGAAGAGGCCACAGCAGTGAGAGGCCCGCGTACCGCAAAAAAAAAAAAAAAAAAAAAAAAAGAAAGGTAATTCTGATGGCCACATGGAGAATGGACTACAGTGGGGAGAGACTAGTGCTAGGGAAATGATTTGGTGGTAGGAGGTACCCAGTGATAATATACACTCAGTCATGTGACCCAGCACTCCCACTCATAGGTATTGACCCAAGAAAAATGAAACCATACGTTCACACAAATACCTTTACACGAACGTTTATAGCAGTTTTATTCATAATCGCCTAACATTGGAAGCAGCCCAAATGTCTATCAGCTGTTGAACAGATAAGCAAATTGTGGTCCATAAAATGGAATACTACTGAGCAGTAAAAGGAATGAATTACACTACTGATATGTGTGACGACATAGATAAATCTCAAACGCACAATGCTAAGTGAAAGAAGCCACTCTCAGAAGGCTACATACTGTGTGACCCCATTGATTTGACTTTCTGGAAAGGGCAAAAGTCAGATCAGTGATTGCTGGTGGATGGGGAGTGAGGACTGACTGCAGAGTGGCAAAGGGAATACTTGTGATAGAATTGTTCTGCATATCGACTGTGATGGCACTTAAATAACTATACATTTGTCAAAACTCATCAAACTTTATAATTTAGAAGGGTAAACTTTATGTAAATTATACCTCAGTAAACGTATCTTAAAACAAAAAATAAAGATAGGTGGATGAACCTCAAAAACATGCTAAATGAGAGAAGCCAGACTCAAAAGAGTGTATGCTTCCATTTATATGAAACTCTAGAATAGGCAAAAATGATCTACGGGATAAGAAATAAGAATAATAGTTGTCTGGGGGTGAGGCGGCAGGGAGCAGGGTATTTGCCAGGGAGGGCACGAGGGATCTTTCCGGGGTGATGGAAATGTTCTGTGTGTGTTGATATGAGTGTGGGTTACATGGATGTATCAAGACTCACCAAATAGTACACTGAAGGTCTGTCCATTTCATTAAATATATAAATTTTACCTCAAAAGGGAATATAGAAGAAAGGCTGGATTAAAGAGAAACAAAGAGAGAAAGAGATCTGGTAACGTGATGGATTGGGGAGGTGGTAAAGAGAGTGTTTCTAGCTTTGGAGACGAGCGCTTGGGGTTTTCGAAGATGAAGAATAATGGGAAGCCAGACAGGTTTTGGGAGAAGATAACGAGCTGTGTTTTGTTGAGTGTTAAGCACCTGTGGGATATCCTAGTGAAGATGTCTGCAAGGCATTTGGAATTATGGATTTGGTGTCCAGGAGACACTTGACTAAAGATACAGATTTGAATGTCATCATCATAATGTTAATTGCAGCCATGAGAATACACGAGATCACCCGAGAAGAGAAGCAGAACTGAGAAGGAAAGAGACCCGAGGATGCTACCCTGAGCAAGCCTACCAGTGACTAGCTGGGCAGGAGAGAAGGAATGAAAGAAGGAGAGAAAGGAGGAGGACAGTCAGAAGAGAGCAGGGTCCTGGAACCAAGGGAGAGGGAAGTTCCAATAAGTAAGGGTTGTCAACAGTTTCAGATACTTGGGCTTAAAGCAGCAAGGTGGTCTTTGGGGATCACAGTGACAATAGTCAATTATTAAAGAGTGGCAGCAGAAGCAAATTGTTATGGGCCAGGGAGTCAGTAGGCGTTAAGAAAGTTAGATTGCTTTTTCAAGAGGCTGCTTGAGGGCTTCCCTGGTGGCGCAGTGGTTGAGAATCCGCCTACCAGTGCAGGGGACATAGGTTCGAGCCCTGGTCCGGGAGGATCCCACGTGCCGCGGAGCAACTAAGTCTGTGCGCCACAGCAACCGAGCCTGCGCTCTAGAGCCCGCGAGCCACAACTACTGAAGTCTGTGCACCTAGAGCCCATGTTCCACAATGGGAGAGGCCACCACAATGAGAAGCCTGCGCACCACAGCGAAGAGTAGCCCCTGCTCAACGCAACTAGAGAAAGCCCGCACGCAGCAACGAAGACCCAACGCAGCCAAAAATAAAATAAATTAAAAAAAAAAAAAACGCTGCTTGAAAGAAATAGGGGGGTAAGGGCGCTAATGTAAAATACGAGGTGGAGTCAGGCTTCTTACCGTTCACTAGTCACATTTTCAAGTTTGTTTTGATTTGGCTGGGGGCTGAAGGAAATATATCTCACCAAGGAAAATTTTCTTGAGGAAACATTGTTGAATAAGGTGGTAGCAACAGTCCTTTAAAAACACTTGCTTTTCTGTCACGATGAAGACAATGCAGAGGAACAAAGAAAGTAGCTCTCAGAACTGGAAAAGCCTAGCTTGCCTACACCTTTAAACGACAGGAACACTGGTGTATCTCATCCTGGATACTGAATTTTTGAAATTGTAGACACTGCTGCTAAAACACAACATTAAAAGGTGAGGAAATTTAATATCCTCAGTACAACCTATTGATACTTTTTACCTTTAAAATCTTTAATGTCCTCAGAAAAGACTAATCGTCAGTTAAAAGGGTCAATAAGGACTCTGGTAGCCTGCCAAGGACCCAAATGCTTTTGATTAAGCTGAGTTGATTGTTGTAAGAGATAAACCTGATACAAATGCTCTCTTTTTCACCCCAGTCTTCTCCCCCAGTTCCCGCCTCTCAGGTGAGCTGGGCTTTGCGCTGTGTTGCAGTGCTATCACATACCCGACCCTCGAGTGATGGTAGATCCAGAGGTTAGTTAGATTCAAAGCTGATTTTGAGATCGTTTAGCCCTGGTGGGATTTATTCACCTGAGTGAAAATTAAGTTGCACTGTAAAGGGTGTTTTCTTTCTTTGGGTTGTTTTTTTGTTTTTGTGTTTTCCTTTCCCCTTACTTTCCACATTATTGGTTCTCAGCCTTTCAGCTTAGATTCTTGGAATCTGCCTCTTAACTGGGGAGACAGTAAAGTAAATGTGTCGGTTGCTTATTGTGAGGTGTTTAAATAATGGGTCTTATTGATCGTTTTTCTGATTTCAGTTTGTGTTCATTTGTGGCTGATTCTGCAAATCTGATCAATATGTGCACCAGTCATTATTCTCACTCCATTCCTTACGCTATTATTATTATTATTAATATTACCACTTTATGAAATAATTGAATCCTGTGCTTTAGCTTTTAAAAACTGAAGAGAATGTTATTTTTCTTGAATCAGACTCATTATACTTTCTCTAATTCTAACATGGATTTGTAGTTTTTGTAATTAGGTTTTTCCTTTTAAATGCCTTTACTAGTGCTGTATCATAGAAAGGGGGGAATATACCATGGGATGACTGAAGATCAGGTTACCAGCTATAAAAGCTATGAATGTGCTACCAAAAATAAGATAGGTAAAGGAGCTTTCTTTTCTTTACACCTTTAAAGTATAGATAGTATATGATTTTTGTATGGTTACATGAAGGTGAATCCTATCTCAGACTCTCATAGTTTGTGATTATTTTTGCAAATTAAATGGAATCCTAAATAAGTACTATGGAAACCAACTCCTTCATGCAAACTTTACCTGAGAGAGAATTTGAATATGAATGTCTACCTGAATCTATATTGCCTAAATAGGAATTCTGGGTATAGGTTAGCTGAGCATATGGAGATTGACAAATGGTGATTAATAAAGAGAATAGGGGAAGCCAGAGGGAGCTAATAAAGTATCAGAGAGAGAGATGATTCCCCCACGCTCCACAGTGAATAAAAGGTGGTGTGGTAAGGAGGATCCAGGTCTCTAGATTCCCATTACACCAGACTTCATGTTCTAGAAGAGAATCTTTGGCACCAGCTTTTTAGAAGCCTACATTTGTTCTATGTTTTTGAGAGGATTGAGAAATGGGAAATCCTTCTTGAAGTAAAGAGATGTGTTTCAAAGTGAATTTCTGGAAAATACCTGGTTGTGTTCCATGGCTGTGAGCTGTGTGGCTTATGACCTCTGGTCGAACTGTAAGGAAGCTAGTCTTTTCTCTTGGGAAGAAGGTGTGTGTAAACAGTTTATCTGAGGGACACAGAGTGGGATGTTTGGGAACGAGTGGGGCTTCTGAAAGTCTGATGTATTTGATGTATGTATACTAAGGAGGGCTGTGGAGAGGGCCTCATTTTTGTTTTCTTCTTTAATATTTATTTATTTGGGTGTTGTGGGATCTTTATTGCGGCCTGCGGGATCTTTCGTTGCAGTACGCGGGCTTCTCTCTAGTTGTGGCACGCGGGCTCCAGAGCACGCAGGCTCAGCAGTTGCAACATGCAGGCTTAGTTGCCCTGCAGCACGTAGGATCTTAGTTCCCCAACCAGGGATCGAACCTGTGTCATCTGCTTTGGAAGGCGGATTCTTAACCACTGGACCATCAGGGAAGTCCCCAAGAGGGCCTCATTAATAATAACAATGAGGGATTTCACTGGTGGCTCAGTGGTTAAGAATCTGCCTGCCAATGCAGGGGACACGGGTTTGATCCCTGGTCCGGGAAGATCCCACATGCCATGGAGCAACTAAGCCCATGCGCCACCAAGCCTGCGCTTTAGAGCCTGCTAGCTACAACTACTGAGCCCGCGCTCCACAACTACTGAAGCCCACGCTCTCTAGAGCCCGTGCACTGCAGCTAATGAGCCCATGCGCTGCACCTACTGAAGCCCACGTGCTCTAGGGCACGCGTGCTGCAACTACAGAGCCCACCTACTGCAATTACTGAAACCCACGTGCCTAGAGCCCGTGCTGCGCAGCAAGAGAAGCCACTGCAGTGAGAAGCCCATGCACCACAAGGAAGAGTAGACCCTGCTCACTGCAACTAGAGAAAGCCCACGCACAGCAACGAAGACCCAGTGCAGCCAAAAAAAGTATAATAATGATAATAATGAGAGTAAAGTTTGCCAGCTGAGGTTCCAAAGTTAGCCTCTCATCCCTGCATTGTGGGAGAAGAGCCTGCTAATGGTTCTGGCTTTGGTCTTTGTAACAGTTGGGGACTTAGGGGACAAGAATCAGTAAAGAATCCAGAAGCCATGGAAATTTGATCTCTGGCTCCCTCCTTTATGGCTCGTCACAGTCTTGCTTGGCTGCCACTGGCTCTCTCCTTTCTCTTCTGTCTTTCTGTTTTGGGCCAGTGTATTTTATTTTCTATCTTCAAAGAGGAATTGAAACCATAGAGGGGAAAGAATATGTTTTCTGCTTGGTTGTTTTCTTGACCTAGGTTGCCGAAGTAAGGTCTTGGTTTAAGAAAGTGTGATGGGAAGATCCTAGAGAGGTGCCTTCTGTAGATTTTCCTGTTTTCAGAGTGTGGTGGGGGAAGTAGTGGGGGAGAACAATCTAGAACAAGCCCAAAGCAGCTTTGATATTGGATGCACTTGTTGCATTCTTTTTCCTAACATTTTTTTTTTTACCCTTCCAGACAGCAGCAGAATCATGCTGGTTAACTTCTAGAGTCAGGTCACTTTCTGTGTAGAGCTCAGGAATGTCAATAGAGTGGATGATAGAAACTGGAGTTTTATAGCATTATTTTCTTATTATCTCTAGAACTTGATTTCTCTTGGACTTGAAAGTTCTCTACTTCTATTGCCTCTCGATACTTAGCAAATTTCTAGGCCTTTGATGGGAGTTGGTTGGATTGAACCTTCCAGATCTTTGTTCGCTTGTGACATGGAAAATGATCTTGTGTATTGTGTTATGTTGTACTTCTAGAACTCTATGGCTTTGACGTGCTCATAGATTCTACGCTGAAGCCATGGTTGTTGGAAGTGAATCTCTCTCCCTCTTTGGCCTGGTAAGTAGTCTATTCCATCAACTAGAAAAGGACGAAGCTTCAATAAGCAGCTCTAAAACACTTTTTTTTTTTTGGTCATTTCTCTTGGCGCTGGGAGATTTTTTTTCCCATGGTTATTAGATTGAGATGACTAGAATTTCTAAATTTGGGGGATTTGTGGTATATTGTCAGAGTCCATATTGCAACCATGGACCCCTATCTTACTAGTCAATTTGCAATCTCTGTTTACTGTCTTATTGGGCTTCTAAGGGATGCTTCTTTCATTTTTATCCCCAGTGCGCTTCCTCTCGCGCTCTCTTTTTTTAAGCTTTGTAGGTGTTCTGCTAAGGGTAAAGAAATACATGAGATATTGAATTTCCTTCGCCACCAAAAGTTTATACGTACTCTAATCCACATATACCATAAAGGTATAGAGCTGGGCCTAGGGTAGTGTAGATAATATCTGGTCCTTTTATCCTGTCCACATCCTGGTGTTATCCATCCAAGATTAAAGCCTAAAGACTTCAAACAATCTTTAAAAAAAATTTTTTTAACCTATCTATTGTTTAGAAGAAGGAAAGAAACTTATTTTTCAATACCAGAGAAGATTCTGCTTCTATCTGTGGCTACAGCCAGAGTTTCTGTTAGCTCTGTGCTTCTCTAAACAGCTAGAAAACCCAAGAGATTTATGACAGAGACCACCCAGCTGCTGCATTTTTAACAATGAGAACTTTGGGGAAAATGCCAAGTAATCAAATAAAGACAGACTGACTACTTTGTAGGGTGGGAGTTTGGCTTAACCCCAGTAGTAAGGTATAGCGCTGGATAATACAGATGCTTCAGATGCTGTGCTACACTTTGGTTAAGTCAACGTTTTGCAGATTTCCCAGCAATGTACATTATACAATGTTAGAGAGCCCCAGGATAAGGCATCGGGTCAGCAGCCAGAGGACTCTGGTTTCTGGAGGAACACCTCAACTCCAAAGCCAGTATGGCATCACTGCCATAGGGATGCCCCCTGCTTTCGGACCATGTTGTTTCTGTTTCCATGTGGGTTCCTGCTGCATCATCTGGTGATATTTTGGTATAACTTGTATTTTTTTTTTTTTTGCCTTCATTTGCAAGCCTGCAAGCTTAAGAAGATGGATTTAGAATGGAAAATGAAGCCTTAAAAAATGTACAGAGATAGCCCAAGTTTCTTCTCTTGCATGTGAATGTGATTTGACTATCACAGCAGTAAAAAAAAAAAAAAATTGAACGATGGGCACACTCATCAAAGAGCATATTAAAAATCTGAACCTCTCAAATCCACAGTGATAGTGAAGCAGTGTTATGACCTGTGCAAAGTTTGAATTGCACAATACCTTCTGGAATAAAAAGATTGCATGTCAGGGGATAAGCGCCTTAGATCTGGGCCTGCCTTGCAGAGGATGAGTTTGATGCCAGGCTTTTATTTCTAGAATTTTTGCCCAGATGTTTTTTTTTCCCCCATGGATTTGATGTGCTTTATGTGTATCTCGTCATTGACATTTGGTAGCTTTGCTGTATTAAGGCCTGTTAGGGGCAGCTATTCTGTTAACCTATAAAATTATTGATTGCTCTTTTCTTTCTTTGTTCTGTTAGTGATGCACCTCTGGACCTAAAGATTAAAGCCAGTATGATTTCAGATATGTTCACTGTTGTAGGTGAGTAGTAGTGTTTTCTGAAAACTCATATAAAAGTTAAGCAGTGCATCCATTTTGTCAGGTTCTGTAGGTGTTGCCAACTGGCAGTTTCTCAGCCATGCTAAATGTTTTGTACTAAAAAATGATATTTTCAGGGAAGTGTTTATATGTTTCTATTCCCCCTGGCTCCATCCTGCCCTGAGGCTGAACCACAACTAGGGCTGAGACCTAATTCCTGGGGCACAGGAATTAGGAGCTGAGGAAGAGAATTAAGCAAAGATCTGGAGAAAATATATTTTTCTCTGAGCTGAGATAGTGAAACCCACTGAAGAGGCTTTGTTACGAAGGAGACTGGCTGTGTTTCTGCTAGGCAGTCTCTACTGGTGTCAGCGCTCTTCTGTAGTGGTTATAACTGAAGCAGCCAAGGAAGCAATCCCTTTCTGAGTAGATAAGCCAGAACTTTGAGATGGAGATGGGCAGCCAGGTGGGTATGTTTTGGGTTTGGAGTTGTTGTTGTTTTAAGTACTCTAAAAAAACATGATAAAATACACTTGAAATGAACTAACACTTGGTGTACCAGCAAATGCTGTAAAACTTTGCTACCGTGTTCTCCTTAGATGAGAATTTGCTTCCTTTTAGGAAATAAGTGAAATTGGCCGAAGCTTAATTTCTTAAGCAATGGGTAATCTACAAAGCCCATTTTGGAAGCTGCCAATAGACCACCTTTAGCAGTTCCAGAAGTGGATCCTATAACAGGACAAGACCCCTCACTTGCTTCTGGGTTCTCCTGGTAAACAACATTATTTTCCAGTCACCATCCAGGAAGCCACTTTGAAATAACTTGTCTTTATTAACCACTGTGTGTTTTTAAGTGGTGGTTTGCCCTTTTACTCTGAAGTTCATCAGAAGTCTACATCTCTTCTTCCATCAGTATCACATTTCAGCCCCCCAGCTCCCCGAGGAAGGCTGGTTTATCTGCATATATTCCTTACTTGTTTGCTGCAGTTGTGGTGGTTCGAAGTTCAAGTAGAGTATGTGTATGGGAGAGTCATGCCTAAACCTCCTGAGGATGGATCTCTGTAACGTTTATGACAGTGAAACTGAGTTTGTCCATCTAAAGGAAAGGTGCAGCTAAATATGTTAATTTTTTAGAAAATGGCAGGCTTTAATATTTCCCATTCCCCATTCAGGGTTTGTATGTCAAGATCCTGCCCAGCGGGCCTCAACCCGGCCAATTTATCCCACCTTTGAGTCTTCCAGGCGAAACCCTTTCCAGAAACCTCAGGTAAGCAAATTCAGCAACAGGAAGCCCCGAGGAAGCTTATTGCACAGTGGCAGCTGTTGTCAAGGAGTGAGCAGAAGCGCTATGATTATAAGGTCACTTACAGCCGGAGAATTGGGGGACCATTCTAGACAGGAGGCAGTTATTTTCAGCCACAGCTAATAGCTTATGCTTTTAATGCTTTCAAACCAACTTACTCTCTGCTTTTTTCTTTCTTTTCTTCTGGCTTCTTTTTTCATTGTCTTTTCCTTTTTTCTTTTTCTCTCTTTTTAAAAATCACTTTCTGTTTTCTCAAATTGATATGCTCATAAACGAGGCACAGAGAGGGAATCTACAAATTCCTCATCATTACTCTGTTGTATTCTTTTTTTTTTTTTTTAATTTATTTATTTATTTTTCGCTGCTTGGGTCTTTGTTGCTGCGTGTGGGCTTTCTCTAGTTACAGTGAGTGGGGGCTACTCTTCGTGGTGGCTTCTCATTGTGGTGGCTTCTCTTGTTGCATAGTATGGGCTCTAGGCACGTAGGCTTCAGTAGTTGTGGCTCACAGACTTCAGTAGTTACGGCTCGTGGGCTCTAGAGTGCAGGCTCAGTAGCTGTGGCTCACGGGCTTAGTTGCTCTGCGGCATGTGGGATCTTCCCGGGCCAGGGCTCGAACCCGTGTCCCCTGCCTTGGCAGGCAGATTCTTAACCACTGCTCCACCAGGGAAGCCCTGCTGCATTCTTTTTGATCTTCAGACTAGCTTTGCAGAGAAGATGCTCAATTGAAATAATATCTTCTCTACATGTGAGTCTCTTCACAGGGACCCTCAATGATCATGAGGTGTAGATTGAAGTTAAATGAGATAAATGCCTGCAGAAAACTGTGCATGGGTGTCTGAAACATCATCTGACCCAGTGTGGCGCCAGTCTGTGTACTCTGCATTTTTGTTCCAGTTAAACCAATCAGCTCATCATTCTGCCTACCTATTCCATCATCTGATCAGTCCCCGCCCATCTAGACCTGGCTAGTTTCCACTTGTGTTTCTTTGCCTCTAACGTTTCTTCCTATCCAAAAGGTCCACTTTCCTCCTGTCTTCCCATCTGGATTGATTACCTCACCTGCTCAGAAGTTTGGAGATCGTTTCTTATTAAATCCATTCCACTCTGTCATGACCTTTTCTTTTCACTGCAGCATTATTTACTGGTTCTTTATTTCATTGTTTTGCATTCATTGACTTGTTGCCTTTAAATTGTCCAGTACTCCTCTGCTAGATTGTAAGCTCTTTGAGGGCAGAAACAGCTGCTGCTTCTCCCTGTCCCTCCCCTTTCCCTTACTTCGCCCCTCCTATGTTCCCCCTACCTCCACTTTAGCCCTCCACCTCTCCCTTTTTTCCTCCCACTTCTCTTCCTTTTGCTTGCTGGTCCCATGTAGATTACTGCTACTTCTGTTTGCTAAGCTTATGTACCATTATTTATTCACATAACTTTTCATTAGAACAGGGTTTACAAACTCAGATGCCTCTAGGGGCTTCAGAGAGACAATGTAAAAGGGTAACTAGGGCCAGGTATGAGACATCTGAGAGTGCTGTGACTGCAGTAAACTGGGCAGGGCATGCTTCCTAGCAAAAGGGCAGCTCTTTTACTTACGTGCTCTGGCTGATCATTGCCATGCGTGAGTGTGGGCCAAGTGTTGTTAGATCTTCCTACTGTCAAGAGAAATCAGAAATCTTATTTTAAAATACTGGCAACAAGAGTTCAGTTTAAAAAATAATACTTTGCAGATGAAACATAGCATGTCCTTGAGCTGGATTCAGTTTATTGGTTGCCTGTGACCTCTTGCCTTAGAATTATTCCCTATTAGCATTAGTGCTGTGGTGTGGAACAGGGTGAACTATATTTTAAGGGATATTATCTTAGATTAGAAGTGAAACCAGGCAACAGGGTTGTACGTGATCAGTACATCACAGATCAAAGGGTTTTCTTTAATTATTTTTTTAAATTGCTTTACAAAGGTGCATTAGTTTCTGCTTTATAACAGTGAATCAGCTATACATATACATGTATCCCCATGTCTCCTCCCTCTTGCGTCTCTCTCCCACCCTCCCTATCCCACCCCTCTAAGTGGTCACAAAGCACCAAGCTGGTAGAGGGTTAACCTAGGCGTACTAGGAAAACTGAATTTAGGCAATCGTGTTCCTTTGCAAATTGTTTTCTGCAGTATCTGTGGCAAGAGCCACAGGACTATGTATAAAGGATTACGAATGTTTCTGTGCATCATTGACAGTTTCTGCAAGTTCCACTCTAGGAGTAGCTGTATGTCAATCTTGGATGAATTGATCCCTTTTCTTAGCTTGCCTGTCAGCTTTTACTGGTGACTCTTTGCACGTAGTGGAGACTCTATTCACTGTTTGTTCTGCATACTGGTGGGTAATGGCATGACTTCATCCATGAGCAGTCCACAGGACACTTACTTAAAGGCTAAAGAAGCTATAGATTACATGTACCGTGTGAGACCATTTTATCAGGTAGAATAGTTAACTTCAGGATCTTCAGTACGTGACAGTAGGATTGAGTTCTCAGTGGTGAGAAGGTGAAACTGGAATGGTTATACCGCAGGAGAATGCAGTGTGAACGATAATAAATGCTCTACTCTTTTGAGAGCAAAATATAGGGCTTTGGCTTTTGCTGTCTGCTTGAAGATTATTTTTGTCACCATAGATGTAGGAGTTGGAAAATACAGGCATGTTAGGAAAAGATAAGGCTTTATTCCATTTTTCTGTCTTTTATAGCGTCCAGTATCCGCACAGTTTCAGTCCTCAAGCACCAAACAGGTAAGTTCTGGATCGTTTGGAGATTTCATTCAAATTTTTATCTCCATTCCCCAAATGAAAAGCCATTTAGCTTCACTGTTTCACAGTACATATTTCATGCACCTGCTTTTTGAACAGTTTAATAATGTAAAATAGAATAAGTGAAAGTGAATGCACAGAGATCTTTTTCGATGTAGTATATAAGAGTAGAGGTTGCAGGAATTTATGAATCCTCTTTTTCTGATGGTGATTATGCTGTGATAGAGGCAGTTGAATTTAAATGATGAACAGAGTTTAGAGGCATATCTATTGTTCTGACCAAAATATTCCAGGAAAGAAATATCATAGCGCACAAGTAACCTTTCATTTGTTCAGACATCTTATGAAACATACCCTTGTCAGTAGCTTAATATTGTAAATGTTTTCACATTGGGTATTGGGCTGTATTTGAGTTTTTTAACAGATGACTTTTCTTATATGTAGTAATTTGCAGTTTTATGAATCTTAGAAACTCTGCCATATTTGGTGTCTCAGATGCTACGTTTAAAATAAAGACAAAATATGTTATCTCAGTCTCTTAATGATCAGCATTTGTCCTCTTTCTATTCTTGTTAGCAGTATGTGAAATAAACTGTCTCTTTCTTCTGTGCAGATTTTTTTTAACATCTTTTGAAGTGATAGGATTTGATGCTTTGATATGAGTGACGTAGATGTTCTCATTTATAAGTGTGTCACTTGCAATTATTAGTTCTTTAGTAAAAAGCCCCAGTATATTTATTTTGGCATTTGTAGACAGAGTTTCTGGTAAGCTTGGAAGCTTGAATTATAACTTTCTTAGCTACTGTTTTTGATAAAGTGATTTACATGGTTTATATGAATCAAAGAAATGAAAAAAAGACTCACTGGCTGTGTTGTCTAGTATTTGGTAACTGATTAGTATGGTTTTGTAACACAAGTTTTGTTGTTTAGTTGGTAGAATTCAAAACTCTGTAATAGTGTTTTGTATTTAGCAGGTACCTAAGTGTGCAAGCTGCTCTCTGTGGCAAACAAAAACCAAGGCTGTTGACTTCAAAGAGCTTACACTCTAAATATCTCTTGACCTAACCTATTTAAGGAGAACATTAAAGTACTGTTTCATAGCCTTCTGAATTTGACTCCAAAGAAGTGTCTTTGACATGGAAATCTAATCTTAATGTCCCATTACTCATTTTAATTCTATTCCACCTAGCTCCATTGCTTGAATTGCCATAAGTTGTGAATAACCTGTGGACAAGCAAGGCCTCTCTTTAGTGGTTATTTATTTCGACACCGCTCACGTGACACAAAGGCTTTCTGGCTTTATTCAGCCAACCTTAAACATATTGAATTCTTCGACTCTTACTGTCCTTTGCAATGTTCTACCTTGTCCCTAACTTTCTGTTAATGAAGCACTCTCAAATCCACAGTAGTTTCATCAGAGCTAAGTGAGAAAAGAGAAGAAACTTTCTGCTCGGGCCATTTAGACCGTGTAAGCGTTTCTTTTTCTGGTGGTGTCAGATTGTGAAGTCACAGTTTTTTGCTTGTTGTCTGATGATTCCTTTTTAATCCATTATCTCTTTCTACATTTTTCCCTTCCCTTGAATACCTATGGTTCAACATTTTTCACACACCAGAAATTACATTTCAGTGTTGAAGCAGGTGATATGGTTTTGTGGGAAGAATGAGGACTTTGAAGTCAGATAGACCTGGGTTCAAATTTGAACTCTGCCAGTAACTGTTAGACCTTGGGCATGTTCCCTTACGTCTCAGGCTCACTTCCCACATCTGTCAAATGAGGATAGTAATACGTACATGGAGTTATGCTGAGAAAGGAATGATCAAAAGTAGGTAAAATATTGGGGATACTTTTGGATACGTAGTTTACCCTCAGAAGATTTAGTCTCCTTCATACTTTTGAGTACTGTTTTTTGTTTTTTGTTTTGTTTTGTTTGCGGTACGCGGGCCCCTCACTGTTGTGGCCTCTCCCGTTGCGGAGCACAGGCTCTGGACGCGCAGGCTTAGCGGCCATGGCTCACGGGCCCAGCAGCTCCACGGCATGTGAGATCCTCCCTGACCGGGGCACGAACCCATGTCCCCTGCAGCGGCAGGCGGACTCTCAACCACTGTGCCACCAGGGAAGCCCTTGAGTACTGTTTTGATTTCCCTTTTTGCATTGTCAGTATCTGGTGTTCTTTTGATATTCATTTATCTATAGTCATGTCTTTTCACATTTACTGTCATCAACAAATGCAAATCAACCCAATTAAATAATTAATTAATTAATTATTCATCCTCCCAGACATCAATACAGATTCTAAATAATGCTTAATCAGTACCCGATCACTTCCCAACTTGATTCACTGCTTCTTAGTTTATCCTACAGTTGCATCTTTTAACTGTGTTCAGCTTTCGTTGGTATATTTTATTTATTATATCATGATGCTAAGTCCTGATTGGAAATATAATTTAAAATAAAAACTATATGAAGTTTTCACAAATGCTTCTCTAAAATCCAAAGACATTAAATATATTTGCTCTATTCCCCCTTTTTGTTATTTTGTCCTAAATATCAAAATTATAAAGCATATTTTAAAATAAATAAGCAGTCTCTGTACTACTATTCTTTATGAGCCCATTAAACTCTAAATGTTTATGGATTTTTTTCTTTTAATATTTGTTCCATTATTTTACTAGGGATTCAAGTTAGACTCACCAGGCGGTAATCGCCAGGAGCATACTGCTTAAATTTTTGAAGATTGGTGCCTCATTTTTTTTTTTTTCTAATCCTCTGGTACCTCCTCAGTTCTTCATGATTTTTCAAACATAATTGTAAGTGGTTTTGGTAAATTTTTTTGTTTTTAAAGCCAGTTCTGTTAATAGCAAGATGCATGTCTCTCAGACCTGCTGACTTACATTTAGTACAGATTTTCAGGTGCTGCATATCTTTTTTTACTGTAACACAAACCTACTTACTTGCTTTTTTTTTTTTCCCCCTAATTTCAAAGTAGTATACTTCCGGTTATCATTATATGTAAACCTTCTCTATTAGTCATTTTTGGTCTGTTTCCACCCAGATTTATTCATGTGTGGGTTTTTTGTTCATTTTCTTTTGTTTGATAGAACTGATTCATTTTGCTTTTTAAACTTGACTTTTTATTTTCTGAGTGGCAAGATGCATCACATATAAATTGAGCTATTTCTAGTCCATGTATTTTTAACACAGAATTCTAAACTTTGTAAAGTTGCATTGGGAGGCTTTTTATTCTTTGTATGTGTTCTCTGTCAAGCAGATTTTTTTTTGCCCCTCAATTTTGATATCTTTGAGGATACCTCACCTTTTTTTTTCATATTTTACCTCTTGTCCAGTTCTCCTTACTGGTACTTGCCAGCTTTCTTTAGGGTGAGAACCATTTTTCTGATTCAACACCTGTTTCTTACTGCTGTGAGTGGGGGCAGGTGATTCCCTGTCTCAATAATTTCACATTCTCAGCCAGTTCTTCCCTAGCAATGAAGGTTAGATGCGTATTGGTTTCTTCTCTGGGTATATTTCTGAGTCCTACGTTGTACTAATTATAATTTAACAACTTTGATGCATGTTGCATGGTAGAATTCTTACTGAGACAGTTTAAAGTCTATCTGAGAACCCAGTAGTTTAAATCTTGTGTCATCTAGCCAGGGGCAATGGTTCCCTTTAAGTTTAGAGGAGCTTTATTTCCTTAGTGTATTTAGTCAATCCATTGGAATATGTGGATGTATTCTATCCACTACCCAGAGAACATAGCTGAGCTGATGTGCCCAAAGTCAAAACCACAGAATGGCTTGTATTTGAACTGCTTTGCTCTTGTTTTTGACAGTCCTGATGGCCTTTCAAATCATTCTGATTCCTTTTTTTCTTTTGCTTTGCTTTTAATTTCCAAGTATCTCCTTGGCACTCATAAGCATTTCTGGTTTTTTTTCTTTTTTTTTTCATTATTATCCCTTCTTCTCCCCTTTTCCCTCTGCTTTTTCTCTCATCTGTGTCTATAATTCATTTGTTCAGAGTTCATTTCATTAATAAATATTGGTAGGTTTCAACCAGTGGTCTAGGATAGTAATGCTTTGTTGTTCCTGTATAAATACGTTCCTGTATAAATACTTTCCTGTATAAACCAGTACAACAGATATAATGTAGATTTAAAAAATTCTCTCGTCTCAAATTTATTGAAAAGCTGAGATTGGCAAAATATTTTTGACTTTCTAGTCTGATTATTTTCCACTGGCTTCCCCAAAGACACAGGAAACCTGGGTGGATTTTAGAGAGGCATTTGAGATACCTAGACTTCGAGAGCTACAACTTTTCCTATTTTTCTCCCTCTCAGCCTTCTTAATAGTTGACATTGAAGTAAATAGGTGAAGAGATTAAAGGAGTTTCTAGCCACATTTTTTTTCTCTTTTGGAGTAGCATTGACCTTTTCTTTGCGTTCTGGTGGTATTTGTGGCAATAAAAGAATAAAACAGTCGGTTGATGGGGGTTAACAGCTGAAGCATTCATCTAACAAGCACCATTACCCCTTCCTTTTCTAACCTCCCAAAAGCCCCAGCCAGGAGCACCTGCTTAAACTCCTACCCACCCCACCCAAATAGCCCTCATGTAGGCACACAGTGGCTAGAGTTAGGACTGTGGACTGTGAGTAACAAAAGAGTGGTTGTGAATGTATGTAGGAGACAACTCTTTAAAAATGACTGGGAGAGTTTTGGAGAGCTAATTCATTGTTTGGGGGAGCAGGTTTAGATGAATAGAGGAAGATTGCAACATCATTGTAATAGTCTCAATCTCTGGAAGCCAGGAGTATTATGAAGCAGTTCCACAAAGATGAAAATTAGGTCCTAGAAAAGCAAAAAAAAAAAAAAAAAAAAAGTTAAAAAGATAAGAACGAATAGTAAACAATAAATAAGCAAACAGAAAAAACCCCTAACAATGAAAAAACAGATAAGAGACTGAACCAACAAAAACAAAACAAAAGGACAAAAAAAAGGAAAATAATTTTTTAAAAATTGAATGTGCTCATTAGATGTTATTCAGTAGTGACTTGATCCATGTTCTTATAAATATGACCATTCCTTAAAACTATTCCTATAGGTAATAACTATTTCTTAAAATATTTTTTCGTATTAACCTGGTAATACAGTTACTCAGCATCTTAAAATAACATTCTTTCTATTCTAAGATGCTTAATCTTTATTTTTATTACATCATTAAGATGAATGCTTACTTCATATTGTCTTCTTTCACAATTTCAGAGGACTTCAAGATATTCTTAAATAGTGTGAAGTGATAAGGCAGCTTGACTTTGCAGGATTTACTGCCAGTGGCTTTCTGATCAAAGCCATGCTGTCACATGTGAGGTAGATAAGTCTTTTTAGCAAACAGTAAGTAGTGTGTGAAGATGACAGAAGTCCTCAAAACATCCATTTAGTATTTTGGCTTTTCCAAGTTATATGCTAAATAAGAAGTCACACTTTAAAAATTTTTTTAAATGATTCTATTACTTATATTGATTCCCTTCTTAAATCTTAAACATTCTTCTTGATTTCCAACATGTGCTGTATAATGTATTTCCAGAGATCAGAAGGGAGTTAAATTTTTTCCCAAAATCCTCTGCAAAGTTTAATTCTAACCATGGTTGATCTATGTGTCAGCACATTATTCATTTACTTATTTGTTCAAAAAACATTTATTGATCTCCTACTCCATCCCAAGTACTGTTCTAGATGCTGAAGATACCACAGGAAAAGCTAAAGAGATAAAAGTTCCTACCTTCACTTGGTGCTTGTATCTGCTCATTTCGTGGTTTTTCTTCCATGGAGTTGCCTATCAGAAAATCTGTGTTTTATAACTCCATGCTAACTTTGAAGATTAGTATATATTGGTCTCCCTTGTGTCCAAAGGTAAAGCCATTCATGGTTGTTTATGTACAGATGTGCATTAGTCTGCGTGGGCAGCCATAACAAAATACCATAGACTGGGTGGCTTAAACCACAGAAACTTATTTCTCACAGCTCTGGAGGCTGGGAAATCCAAGATCAAGGTGCTGGCAAGGTAGGTTTTGTTCTGAGACCTCTTCTTTTGGCTTGTAGATGGTCACCATCTTGCTGTGTGCTCACATGACCTCCTTGTGCTTGCTCAGGCAGAGAGAAAGAGAGAGAGAACAAGCTCTCTGGTGGCTCTCTTTTTTTTTTTTTTTTTTAATTAATTTATTTATTTTTGGCTGCGTTTGGTCTTCGTTGCTGCACGCAGGCTTTCTCTAGTTGTGGCGAGCGGGGGCTACTCTGTTGCAGTGCACAGTCTTCTCAGTGCAGTGGCTTCTCTTGTTGTGGAGCATGGGCTCTAGGCCAGTGGGCTTCAGTAGTTGCAGCATGTGGGCTCAGTAGTTGTGGCTCGCGGATTCTAGGGCACAGGCTCAGTAATTGTGGCGCATGGGCTTAGTTGCTCCGCAGCATGTGGGATCTTCCCAGACCAGGGCTCGAACCTGCATCCCCTGCCTTGGAAGGCGGATTCTTAACCACTGCACCACCAGGGAAACCTGGTGGCTCTTCTTTAAAGGCTATTAATCCCATCAGACCAGGGCCTCACCCTTATGTCCTCATCTGACTCTAATTACTTCCCAAAAGCCCCATCTCCACATACTGTCACATTGTGGGGGTTAGGGCTTCAACGTAGGAATTTTGGGGCAACACAAACATTTAGTCCATAACAATGAGTATTGCTGAAAATGTCAAAAGTTAGTTGTCAAAAAGCCTTTCCATAGACTGTGTATGCAAAAAGAAAAATAAACAATGGTTCCTGACGGTAGGACTTCTTCTGTCTGGTCAGAGTTACTTCCAGGACTCTAGAGAGACAAATTATACCCCCATTTCTTGGATTATTCCTTATTCTTTGTCGTTGGCAGATTTATTTGTCTTATTTTATCAGTCATCTTTTTCAATAATAGTGTGTCTTCATGCTTCATACTATCTGATTTCCTTTGTTACCTTTGTATTTCTCTGCTCTCATAACATCAAAATCTCTTAAAAGTTTTGTTCTCTAACAGCCTTCCTGAACATCATTCAGAAGCTGAAGTAGCCAGATCATCTTTGGGGATCCATAAGGAACATGACCCACTTGGCTGCCTCCTTGGAGTACCCAAGGCAGTCATCCTAGATCCAGTGTCTTGTAGTCTAGCAACTACAGTGTTTCTCAAGTTGTAGCCTTTTGCTCACAGCTCTCTTCTGTGTCACTGATAACTTTCATCCTAATATTTCCCCCCTCAAGTTCTAAAACATCCCACTGTCCAACTTTTTCATCTGTGACATAATAGATTGCTCCTGTTTCTCGGTCTTTTTTTTTTTTTAATTTTATTTATTTATTTATTTTTATTTTTTGGCTGCGTCGGGTCTTCATTGTGTGTTTTTCTGTTTTATGTCTTACTTTTCCTAACTTTACTTCCCCAGTGCTGAAAATAATACAGTTACTTACTGAAATAAATACATATTTAATCTTACGTTGAGGTTATTTTCAGATTTTTTTCCCATATCTTTCAAACTATTAAATGTATTCTAAAACCAAGATTAGGAATAAGTACTAGCTTACAAAGCCACGTGGACATCTTTCTTTCTTTTTTTAATTTGTATCTCTCTTAACCCATAGTGTTTTCCTACTATTCTATTTTCTCTTCTTTTCTTTGAGTTTACTGGCTTTCATCTATTTCCCAGGGTTTCAGGCTAAGAGATCAATTACAGAAAATGGGCCTTGGATTTGAGCTTATACATGTTATGAAACATAATGGTGTTGAGGGACTGACTAGAGGGAAATGAAGAAAGGTGATGAAAAGATATTTTTGTTTTTCTTTTTTCTTCTCCTTAGCGTTGCCGTCCACTCTCTGCCAGTGACGCGGAAATGAAAAACCTTGTGGGCTCAGCGCGGGAGAAGGTGCCGGCGAAGTTAGGTGGTTCTGTGCTTGGTCTGTCAATGGAGGAGGTAAAGATAACTCTATTTCAGGCCTTTATGGGTTAACATAGGCTTCAGTGAAAATTAGTGAGTGATTCGTAATATTCATGACCAACTCATATCTTATACTGAACATGGGAGAAATAGCTTCTCAAAAAAACAGCATCTTAAATGGAATTAATTTCTTCCTTCATGCTTCTTTTGTATTCTTGGTTCATAACTCTCTTCCTCTGTCCTATTACCACATGGATTACAGTTTTTAAAATAGGTACTCATTTTATTTTATTTTCTCTTCCTCCATGTAGATCAAAGTTTTACGGAGGGTGAAGGAAGAGAATGATCGGAGAGGTGGATTTATTCGCATATTCCCTACATCAGAGACATGGGAAATATATGGGTGAGGTGACTACCTTTTTTTTAAATCTGTACTTCAGGTCAAGAGAATTGGATTAATTGTGACACAGTATCATCACTGCTCTCCACATGGTGCCTTCCTTACATTTTTTTGTTTATTTATTTATGACAGTATGAATATTACCCAACCCTGCATTATTCCTCCCTTTTTTCTAGTTCCCTTCCTTCTTCCTAACTGCCGCCTAACCCAGGGTTAGACACTGTCCTAAATTTTGTGATTATCATTACCTTGATTTGAAAAAAAAAAAAAATTGGTTTATCATCTATATGTGTGCTTAAACAATAAATTACTTATTTTTAATCATCTTTGAGATCAAGTTTACATGCAGCAGCATCCATTTTAAGTTTGATGATGAATTTTGACAAATACAGACATCAGTTTAATCACCACAATTAAGATATAGAACATTCCATTACCTCCAGATGTCCTCTCATGCCCCTTCACTGTGAGTCCCCCCATTACTGTGAGCCTCAAACATCTACTGACTTGCTTTATATCACTATAGTTTTTCTAGAATTTTATATAAATAGAATCATACATTATATATTTTTTGATGTCTGGATTCTTTTGTTTGGCATAATGTTTTTGAGAATTATCCGTGTTGTTGTGTGAAACAGTAGTAGTTCATTCCTGACTATTGTTATGTACTATTTCATTGTATGAATATAGCACAATTTGTTTATCCATTCACCTGTGTGGAATATTTGGATTGTGTCCAGTTTTGGGCTGTTCTGGAGAAAGCTGCTATTATGAA
Organism: Orcinus orca; assembly: GCF_937001465.1. NCBI lineage: Eukaryota > Metazoa > Chordata > Mammalia > Artiodactyla > Delphinidae > Orcinus > Orcinus orca. Next base: position 174,814,835 of record NC_064560.1, read on the forward strand.
CATTTATGTACAAGTCTCTGTGTGGATATATGATTTTATTTTTCTTGGATAAATACCTAGGGGTGGAATAGGTGGGTCGTATGAAAAGGGATAAGAGATAGAACCATTTTACATTTTGCCAATGATGAATGAGAGTTCCATTTGCTTTCCATCCTTGCCAACACTTGGTGTTGTCAGGCTTTTTAATTTTAGGCATTCTAGTGTGTGTGTAGTGTTTCTCTGTAGTTTTAATTTACTGTTCTCTGATTAATAATGATATTGAGCATTCATGTGCTATGGGCCATTTATGTATCTTCTTTTTTCCATTTTAAATTTTAAGATTTTTATCTTTTTATTATTGTGTTATAAAAGGCTCTTGATACAAGTCCTTTCCCAGATATTTACATTATAAATATTTTCTCAAAGTCTGTGGCTAGCTTTTTCTTTTTTATAACAGTGGCTTTCAAAGAACAGAAGTTTTAAATTTCAATGAAGTCCAATTGGCCAATATTTTTTTAAGGTTTATGCATTTCGTGTTTTCTAAGAAAACTTAGAAAAGAAATCTTTACCAATGCCAACTTCACAAAGCTTTTTCTCTTTTGTTTTCTTCTAGAAGTTTTGTAATTTGGGCTTTTATATTTAGGTCTATGATATATATTGATTTAATTTTTATGTATGGTATGAGGTAAGGGTTGACTTCCATTTCCTTCCATATGGATGTCCATTTGCTCCAGCACCACTTTTTGAAATTATGTTATTGAATTTAACTTGGTGTCTTTGTTGAAAGTTAACTGAAATATATATGTATGTATATTTCTAGACTTTATTCAGTTTCACTGATCTACATGTTTGTCTTAATATCTGTAGCTTTATAGTAAGTCTTGAAATTAGGTAGTGTTGTAAGTCTTCCAACTTTGTTCTTTTTCAGAAGTATTTTGACTATTTTGTGTCCTTTGTATTTCCAAAGAAATTTTAAAATTTCTTTGTCAATTTCTACACAAAAATCTGCTGACTTTGGATGGGCATTGCATTGAACATATAGATTAATTTTGGGTGAGTGGATATTTCAGTAACGTTGAATTTTCCAATCCATGAGCATGATATATCTCTCCATTTATTTAGGTCTTCTTTGATTTCTCTTAGCAATATTTTATAGTAGTTTCCAGTGTAAAGATCTTGAACACGTTAAACTTATCACTTAGTATTTCATGCTTTTGGATGATATTGTAAATGTTATTTTTAACAGCTTTATTGAGTGATAATTGACATACAATAAGTTGCATGCATTCAAATTGTACAATTTGATAAATTTTCACATATGTATATATCTATGAAACTACCACCACAATCAACACAATGAACATATGCATCACTACCAAAAGTTTCTTTGTTCTCCTCTGTAATTCCTCTCTCCTGCCCCTCCTTTTCCCTTCCCTGCCTATTCCTGTCCTCAGGCAGCTACTGATCTGCTTTCTGTCAATAAAGAGGAATTTGCATTTCCTAGAATTTCATAAATAGAATTCTGTTGGTTGTTCTCTTATTTGCTTTTCTTTTTTACCTGGCAAGATTATTTTTTGATTCATACATGTTACAGTATGTATCAATGGTTTAATTTCTTTTTATTGTCAAGTAGTATTCTGTTATAGGCATATATCAGAATTTGTCTATCCTTTCATCTGTCGATTAATATTTAGGTTGTTCCCAGTTTTTTGTTATTGTAAAGAAAGACTCTATGAACATCTATATAGAAATTTTTGTCGGAACATGTGCTTTCATTTCTCTTGGGAAAATACTTACTTGTGGAATGACTGGATCATATCATTGTATATGTGTAACTTTTTAAGAAACTGCCATATGGTTTACCATTTTACATTCCTATCATAAATGTATGAGAGTTCCAGTTCCTCCATATCCTCACGAACAGTTGGTATGGTCAGTTTAATTTTAGCTCCTCTAGGAGATGTGTAGTGATATCTCATTATGGTTTAATTTGCATTTTCCTAATGATTAATGATGTTGAGCATGTCTTCATGTGCTTGTTTGCTGTTCGGTGAGCAAATATTTTGCCCATTTTTTAAATGAGATTATTTGTTTTCTTATAATTAGGTTGTGAGAGTTCTTTATATTTTCTGGATGTAATTCTTTTATCAGATGTGGGCTTTGCAAAGATTTTGTCCCCCAGTATGTTACTTGTCTTTTCAGCCTTTAAACAGTGTCTTTTGAAGAGGAGAAATTTTTAATTTTGATTAAGTCCAATTTGTCCTTTTTTTCTTTTAATTACTGTGCTTTAGTATCTAAGAAATCTTTGCCTATCCCAAGTTTTCTTCTATTTTTTTAATAGAAATGTTGTAGTTTTAAGTTTTACATTTAAGTCTGATCCATTTTGAATTAATTTTTGTATATGGTATAAGATATGGATCACAGTTCTTTTTTTTTCCAGATGGATATCCAGTAGTTTTAGCATCATTTTTTGAAAAGACTACCCTCTCTCCATTGAGTTGTCTTTCACTTTTGTGGAAAACTGTGTGGGTCTATTTCTTTATTTTTTATTCTTTCCCATTGATCTTTTTGTTTTTGTGCCAGTACAGTGCCACACTGTCTTGATTACTGTAGCTTTATAAAAAATCTTGTTCTAACTTTGTTCTTTTTCCAGGTTGTTTTGGCTATTCTAGGTCATTTGCCTTTCCATTTGGATTTTAGAATTAGTTTGTCAGTTTCTACAAAAAAGCCTGCTTGGGATTTTCATTGGGATTGTATTGACTCTCTAGATCAGTTTGAAGAGAATTGACATCTTAACAATATTGAGTCTTCGAACTCATGAACAAGGTATATCTGTCCATTTATTCAGGTCATCTTTAATTTCTCTCAGCAGTGTTTTGTAGTGTTCAATGTACAGGTCTTTTACATTTTTTTGTCAGATTTCTTCCTAAGTATTTAATATGTTTTGATGCTATTGTAAATGATTTTTTAAAAATATTTATTTATTTATTTGGTTGCACCAGGTCTTAGTTGTGGCACGCATGTGGGATCTAGTTCCCCAGCTAGGGATCGAACCCAGGCCCCCTGCATTGGGAGCATGCAGTCTTAACCACTGTGCCACCAGGGAAGTCCCTGTAAATGATTTTGTTTTGTTAATTTCAGTTTCTGATTGTTTGCTGCTAGTACATAGAAGTACAAATGATTTTTCCATATTGATCATGTTCCTATAATCTTGCTAAACTCACTTATCAGTTATTGAAAGTTTTTGGAGATTCCATTGGACCTTCTACCTAGTTGAAAATGTCTGTGAATAAAGACAGTTTTCCTTCTTCATCTCCAATCTGGATGTGTTTTATTTCTTTACTCTTGTGTGATTACACTGGCAAGAACCTCCAGCACAGTGTTGAATAGGACCAGTGAGAGCAGACATCCCAGTCTGGCTCCTGCCTAGGGTAAGCAATTAGTCTTTTGTCATTAAGTATGATGTTGGTTTTAGGTTTTTCATAGATGCCCTTTATCAGATTGAGGGAGTTCCCTTTTATTTCTCTTTTGCTAAGAGTTTTGATCAGAAATGGATGTTGGATTTTGTCAATTGCTTTTCTGCATCACTCGACCTAATCATATAGTTTTTCTTTTTTGGTTTGTTAATATAGTGAATTACATTGATTTTTGAACGTTAAACCCAACATTTCATTCCTGAAATAAACTCTACTTGGTCATGATACGGTATCTTTTTTATATATTGTTGAATTTGATTTGCTGAAATTACATTTGGATTTTTACATCTATGTTCATAAGAGATACTGATCTGTAGTTTTCTTATAACGTCTGTGGTTTTAGGATGAGGATAAGATATATAAGATATTTCAGTCTTTGGTTTCTGGCCTCACAGAATGAGTTGGAAGGTGTTCTCACATCTTCAATTTTCTGGAAGAATTTATGGAGAATTGGTATTATTTATTTCTTGAATGTTTGATAAAATTCACTAGTGGAGCCGTCTGGACCAGGAGTTCAGTTTCAATTTTTTTAACAGACATAGGACTGTTCAGGTTATCTATTTCTACTTGAATGAGCTTTGGTAGCTGGTGTCTTTTAAGGCATCTGTCCATTTCATATATGTTGTATTTATAAGCATAAAATTGTTCATAATATTCACTTATCCTTTTAATATCTATAGAATCTGCAGTGATGTTACTTTTCTCATTTCTGATATTGGTAATTTGATTCTTCTTTTTATCCTATTCAGTCTGGCTAGAGGTTTATCAATTTTATTGATCTTCTAAAACACCCAGTTTTTAGTTTCATTGTTTTCTTTTCTATTTCTGGTACATTGACTTCCCCTCTAATATTTATTATTTCCTTTTTTTAACTTACTGTGGGCTTCATTTGCTCTATATTTTTCCCCTAGTTTCTTTAGGTAGAAGCTGATGTCATTGATTTGAGACCTTTCTTCTTTTCTATATGTGTTTTAAGAGCTATAAATTTCCTACTAAGTACTGTTTTTGCAGCTTCCCATACATTTTGATTGTTGTATTTTCGTTTTTATTCTGTCTTTGGCCTGTGGGTTATTTATAAGTGTGTCATTTAGTTTTAAAATATTTGGGAGGTTTTCTAGAGGTTTTTCTTTCAGTGATTTCCAATTTACTTCTGTTGTACTGAGAACATACTTCGTGTAAGTTGAATATTTTAAAATTTACTGAGACTTGTTTTATGGTTCAGATTTTGATTTATCCTGGTACAATGTAGCATGTACATTGAAATATATATATCCTGCTATTGTTGGCTGGTGTGTTCTATAAATGTCCATTAGGTCAAGGGATTCGACAGTTTTGTTCAGATATTCTCTATTTTTAGTAATTTTATAATTATCAAGAGTCTGGTGTTGAAATCGCCCATTGTACTTGTGACCTTGTCAGTTTCTCCTTTTGGTTCTGTCAGTTTTGCTTTTTATGGATTTTGGAACTCTGTTATTAGGTACATCTGCATTAGATTTGTTATGTCTTCTTCATAAATTGACTTCTTTATTGCTATGAAATGTCCCTGTTTATCCTGGATAATGTTCTTTGTCCAGAAGTCTATTTATCTGCTATAATATACCCACTCTAGCTTCCTTTGGTTTTTTTTTTTAAGTTTAAGGTGTATAGTATAATGATTTGACTTACATCATGAAATGATTATCACAATAAGTTTAGTGAACATCCATCAGTTCATAGAGATACAAAGTTAAATAAATAGAAAAAAGCTAAAAGAAAAACTAAAGAACTCTTAACTTTCATATATAACATATAGAAATGTTGCTTCTGTTTATCATGTTGTACATTACATCCCTGGTACTTATTTATAACTGGAAGCTTGTATCTTTTGACTGACTTCATCCAGTTCCTTCTCCCCTCACCCCTATCCACTCCAGCTTTCTTATGGCTAGTGTTTGCATGCTGTATCTTTTTTCATTGTTTTACTTTTAATCTATCTTGTGTCTTTATAGTTAAAGTAGATTTCTGTCAAAGAAGGAGGTCCTGCCATCTGTGGCAACATGGATGAACCTGTAGGGATAATGCTAAGTGCAATCAACCAGACAGAGAAAAACAAATATTGTATGATTTCACTCATATGTGGAATCTTTTTTTAAAAAAGAAAGTAGGGCTTCCCTGGTGGCGCAGTGGTTGAGAGTCCGCCTGCCGATGCAGGGGACACGGGTTCGTGCCCCGGTCCGGGAAGATCCCACATGCCACGGAGCGGCTGGGCCCGTGAGCCATGGCTGCTGAGCCTGCGTGTCCGGAGCCTGTGCTCCGCAACGGGAGAAGCCACAAGAGTGGAAGGCCCGCATACCGCAAAAAAAAGAAAGAAAGAAAGTAGAACTCATAGAAACAAAGAGTAGAATGGTGGTTGCCATGGGCTTGGGGCAGGGGAAATGGGAGCTATGGGTCACAGGGTACAAACTTTCAGTTTTAAGATGAATAAATTATGGGGATTTAATGTACAGCATGGTGATATGGTTGAGTTTAGATATGCCAAATTACTATTTGTTTTCCATTTGTCTAATGTGTCCTTTGTTCCCTTTTTATTTTCCCCTGCCGGCTTTGGATTAACTCATTTCTCTTGCCTCTTTGGTTTGCTTTTTTTAAAGTGTGGTTGCTCTAGGGTGACAATATGCATCTTTTACTTACTACAGTGCACCTTAAAATAATGTTATACTATTTCAGGTATAATTTAGAAATTTTACAACCAGTATAATTCGATTTCCCCCTCCTGTCCTTTGGGCTATTATTGTCCTGCATTTTATTTCTATATGTTATAAATCCCATAGTACATTGGTTATTTTTGTGTTGAACAGCTTAGGGAAATTTAAGTATGAGGAAAAGTCTCATAATTACACATTTACTACAATTTCCTCTGTTCTTCCTTCTTTTATGTTGATCAGTTTTTTATCTGGCCTCATTTTCTTCCATCTGGAAAACTTCTTTTAGGATTTATTGTAGTACAATCAATTCTCTCAACTGTTGCTTGTCTGAAAAAGTCTTTCTTATATCAATACTTTCAATTTTTGAAAGATTTTTTTCAGTGGTTGTAGAGTTCTGGGTTGGCACTTTTCTCCCGACACTTTAAAAGTGTTTTGTTATATTTTGACTTGCATTTTTCTCATGAGAAGTGTGCAGTAATTCTGTGTTCTTCTGTGCATAATGTGTCTCTTTTTCTCTGCCTGCTTTTTAAAATTTTTTTAACATCTTTATTGGAGTACAGTTGCTTTACATTGTTATGTTAGTTTCTGCTGTATAACAAAGTGAATCAGCTATACATATGTCCCCACATCTCCTCCCTCTTGTGTCTCCCTCCCACCCTCCCTATCCCACCCCTCTAGGTGGTCCCAAAGCACTGATCTGATCTCCCTGTGCTATGCAGCTGCTTCCCACTAGCTATCTGTTTTACATCTGGTAGTATATATATGTCAGTGCCACTCTCTCAGTTCTTCCCAGCTTATCCTTCCTTCTCCCTGTGTCAAGTGAATTCTCTACGTCTGCATCTTTATTCCTGTCCTGCCCCTAGGTTCTTCAGAACGACTTTTTTTTTTTTTTTAGATTCCATATATACAGTATTATACAGTATATACAGTTAGTATACAGTATTTGTTTTTCTCTTTCTGACTTACTTCACTCTGTATGACAGACTCTAGGTCCATCCACCTCACTACAAATAACTCAATTTCGTTTCTTTTTATGTATCAGCCTGCTTTTAAGATTATTTCGTTATGACTGATTTTCAATAGTGTGATTATGAGGTATGCCTTGGTATCACTTTCTTCTTGTTTCTTCTACTTGGGATTTGTTGAGCTTCTTGGTCTGTGGGCTTATAGTTTTCATCAAATTTGGAAAACTTTTGGCCATTATTTCTTCAAATTTTTTTTCCATTTCCCTCCTCTCCTTTTGGTACTCTGGTTACATGTTAAATTGGTTGATGTTGTACTATAAGTCTGGCTCTGTTCATTTTTTTATACTTTTTCTTTCTTCGTTTTGGATGGTTTTCTGTTTCTCTGTGTTTGTCAGTTTAGTCATCTTTTTGTCTGCAGTGTTAAATCTTCTATTAATTCTATCCAGTTAAATGTTCATGTCAGATATTTTACTTTTCATCTTTACAGCTCCCATCTATTTCTCTTTATATCCTCTTTTTCTCTTTTTTTACAGTTATTTTCATGATTTCCTTTAGATTCTTGTGCATATATTATGTTCATAGTAGCTGTTTTAAAATCTGGTTCTATTATCTCTATTGTTTCTAAGTCTGTTTCTATTGACTGATTTTCCTCTTGTTAATGAGTTATATTTTTCCTGTTTCTTCACATGTACAGTGATCTTTTTTAATTAGATGTTTTAATTGGACATTGTAAATGTTGTATTGTTGTGTTCGGATTTTATTGCTTCTGTAAAGCCCATCGAAAGTTTTTTTTGTGGCCATACACTTAAGTTACTTGTAGATCAGCTTAATCTTTTTCAGCCTCATTTAAAAGCATTTGTATGGTTTGTTTAGAATAGCTTTTTGTTTAGGTGTAGGATAGTTCCACTACTGAAGACTCTTTTGGGGTGTCTGTTAAATGACCCCCATATTCAATGAGATCTCTCCATTCTGGGTGGTGGGAACTCAATCAATTGGCAGCCCTGTGTGAACTCTGGAAAGTATTCAGCTTACACTTTCTCCTTAATGTTCTTTATCCTGACAGTTGCTCCTTGCACAGCCTTGTGGACTTTCACCCTATGCCTGAGTAGATCTGTATTCACCCAAAGACTCAAAGGGTCCCTTGTGATGACTTTTTTGATTTCTTCTTATGCGTAGCTTCTTCCTCTCCAGGACATAGCTTTGAAAATTTTAGCACTTCCTAGAACTTTGATCTCTGTCTTCTCAACACAGAGACTCTTGGGTTCTACTTGAATTCCTTCTCTTTCTGCCCTGTCTGGAATTGCGTCTAGGTGGGAAGGTGGAGCAATCAGAGGGCTCCCTTTATTTATTTCCCCCTTTCAGTTATCACAGTCCTGCACTGCCAGTTGTTTCATGTCTGGAAACTGTTGTTTCATGTATTTTGTGCACTTTTCTAGCTGTTTATGGTGAAAGGGCAGGTCCTAGAGCAGTTATCATATCATATGTAGAAACGGAATTCTGTTGATAAGTTTGTATTGCTTTTGAACTTCTTCTAAAAAACAGTATGTATTCTTCCTTTTTCATTCAGTATTATATTACTAAGGTTCATTTTGTTACATGTAGCTAGAATTCATTCTTTTTCAGTTTATTTTATTCTTCTGCGTGTTTATACTGCTGTTAAATTTCCCATTCTCTTGTTGATGGTATTCGACTTCTTTCTGGTCTTCTGCTGTTAAAGACTGCTGTGCTCTAAATATGCTTATATGTGTCTCCTAGGTATATATCTAGGGATGAAATATATCTAGGGCCCTAAGATATGTGAATGTTCAACTTTAAAATATAATGCTAAAAAAAAAAGGTAATGCTAAATTGTTTTCCAAAGTGACTATACAAATTTATACTCCTGTTAGCAGTGCCTAGGAGATCCCGTTGATCAATATCTTCTCTAACACGTGGTACTGTCAACTTCTTAATTTTTGTCAAAATACTGAGTGTAATATGATATCTTATTTTGGTCTTGATTTGCATTTCTCTGATTACTAGTAAGATTGTACTTCATTATGGGGAACACATTTTTCTTCCTCTGGTGACTGGCTTCTGGTTGGGACATTAGTGGTTCTAAGTAGAGCCAAAACTTAGAGGAATGAAAGAAAGAACTAGTTCTTGTCTGTTTTGTTTTGAAAACCCAGCTGTTCATAGAGAAATCTTTTTATCTTGCAAAATATTCTATCCATGTAGTTTAGTTACACCTTATAAAGACCCAGGAATTCAACAAAAAGATATTGCTTGGCTTTTCAAAATTAGACTTTTATCTTTTGATACGTTTTTGAAGAGGTTGAATATTTGCAATTACTAGACAACATATCTTTTAATTAATGAAAGTGGAATCCTCTTAAGTTTTCAAGAGGCAGGACCCTAATTTGAGTACCTTTTTCTAAGGAACCAATCACAGATAATGTTGGGGTTTCTTAGGGAGTCCAGTAATGATACCTTCCTTTCCTGGTTTGGTTTTGAACCAGTTGAGATGACAAAGACTAAGATAGATGCAGGCCAAAATATCACTTTCCATACTCCACATTGATAAAGTCTAGGTTGGGAGACTTGATTATATCTATCTGCAAGTTAATGCACTTTCTGTTGACCCTCAGAATTGGACAGATTTACATACCCATTTTTAGGCAAGGTTGGTCTGAGCTGTGCATCAGGAATACCTGACCCTGTAGGAGCACCAGAGGATATGTGCTTCCTAAGGAGAGATTGTCTCCCCATAGAAAGAAGGGAGAAGCTTGTTGAATTTTTCCTAAATTACCAACCTGGTAAATCACTCCACCTCTCCCGGGACCTTTGAGAAAAGTGGAAGAGAACACCAAGACTTTTAAACTAACTGAGTTATTTTCATGTAGTGTGGGAAAGATGTATTTATCTGCTAACAAATATGTCTTTTTAATTAATATATATTTATTGAGTATCAACAAGTAACTAGCACTATGCTTGGTGCTTTGGAGTAACAAATATTAGATGGGGTCCCGGTCCTTTGAGAGTTAACAGTACTGATGATGGAGAAATTACTTATACATGTAATAAAAATAGCTCATATTTGTATAGCTCTTTGTAATTATGATGTACTTTATACACATCATTGTTATTCCTATTGTAATGATAAGGAAAATAAGCCTCAGTAAAGTAATGTGACTTATCCATGATCACACAGTGGGACTTGATTCAGGTATTTTAACTCCAGATCCTGCTTTTCCCTGCTGCATCATGCTGCTTTCCGAGAAGAGAAATTTTACTCTATGAGGCAGCGTTTGACAAGTCCCTTAGGCATACAGTGAAGGCAGAGGTAGGAGGCCGGGACAAGGGCACCTCTGTAGACTTGGAGCAGTCATATCAGGGAAGGCTTCATGCAGCACAGTGGACTTGAGCTGCTTCTTGAAGGGTAGATTATGGATAAGTAGAGAGGGTGTGAGGAGAAGGTGTCCAGACAGAGGCAAAAGGACCAGTGGGAGGTGTGGTGTGAGAGGGTTATAAGGAGACTTGTCTGACTGTACTTTAGGACCCACGTTGGGTCTCTGTGTGGAGAAAGGGTGAATGAATTGATGGTATAGATGACCCAACTTTTGAAACCTTGTAAGAGAAAGTATATGCCTCCTGCAGTTGGCATCAAGGAGCCATTGAAAGCTTTTGAGAAATAAGATGATTGAAACAATCTGTCAACATTTTCATGCCCTTTATGCACCTCCCATTCCCAGCTTCATTTGACCTCTTTTCTAGCTATACGTGATTTTTGGTGGTGGTTTTATTTTTGTCTTTCAGTTGTATTCTCTGAATTTAGTATATCAGCTTTTATTAGTCCAAGAATTCCTGACTTTTCTTTCTTTTTATTTTCTAATTTAAGTCCTCTTTATTCTTTTCATTTTATTGTATTTTCTGCTATTCTAGTATTTTATAATATGATTTGAGCAACTATCTCCTCCTTTGTCACTTTAGAGACTATATATTTTTAGAAACAGTATATAAATAACCTGTCACTCTTGTGCTTGATTCATGTTTTTATTTCTGTATTTTCCCCTTCAGCTAAGCTTTAAGAAATAACCAGTTCCTCTCTTTGTCTTTCAGGTCCTACCTTGAACACAAGACCTCCATGAACTATATGCTGGCGACACGTCTCTTCCAGGACAGGTGGAGATTTGCTAATCTTATAAATTTAGTACGACTAGGTCACAAAATTAAGAGAAAGTACGTGCAAAAGAAGAAAAGAGGCCTTATAAAAGTCTTCAGTAATATCTGATAGAAAGAGCCTTACGGAAAACACAATATAAAACCTCATTTTTTCAGAATTCGTTAACTCTCAGCACTTTGTAATATTTCCAGATGCTACAAAATTAAACCGTAAAGATCTTTAAGCAATCTTAACACATACCCTAAAACTTGTCCTTCTTAAAGGACGGACTTTACTCAGTGCCTTTTTACTTTCAGACGCAATTTTAACAGACATGATTATCTGTTTTTCTAGACTAGACGAGATTAGAAGGATCAGATTAGAAAAGGTGGAGGGGTGGTAATTCACAAAATAAATACAGTGAGAGTTGTAAGAAATGACAACTGATAACCTCAATACAAGGGAAAATAGGGGAGAAATGATGGAAAGCAGACATTGGAATTCAACTAGCACAGCAGTCAGGGACTGCTTAGTCCCACATACTTTTGTTGCCCCTGAGACATAACTGCATTACAGTACAGTTCAGTAATTGACTAACAAGGAACCTTAGTTATTTAAAGAAATCTGCATTATTTTCAAGGTATGTGTGCTTTTTTTGTGGGATTCTTAAAAATAGATACCCAGATTCCAGCCATTTCTTGTAATTTCATTATCCACTCTCAGGATCTATATGGGATTTCCAGTTTCTCTCTGTAAATTTGTGGTTATTACCATTGAGTAATTACACTGTGTAGCTTCTAATGAAAGAGATCTTGAGATTTACTTGGAAGACATAGAAGCTCAATTCTTTATATATAACCTGGTCCCAGTGCCCCACCCCCTGCCTCCTCCCTGGAACGTTTTACAAGGCTTCTTTATCTTTACTTTTCAGACATTATACCGAGGTGTGTTCTGGCGTGTTACTTTTCATTATTTTGCTTTTGCGGTGGATGAATCCTTTCAGTCTGGAGATTTAAGTCTATTAACTGTGGGAAATATTCCCCTTATCCTGTCTTTCCTCTCCTTGTGGAACTTCTGTTAGATGAAATTTGGATCTTTTGCTCTATCCTCTGTATTTCTTTACCTTTTTCTCATACTTTTGATCTCATTGTCTCTTAGCTTTAAATTCTTGGAGATTTCTTGAATTTTGTCTTCTAAAATTCTCAATTATCTTCAGCCTTACCTATTTTGTTACTCAGTACCAGCACAGAAGAGGGTTGTTTGATCTACTTTTTTTATTTTGGCAAGTATGATTTTAACATCCAAAAACTATTTTTGCTTTCTGACTAGTTTTCATAGTTTATGGATATAATATTAAATTTGTTCTGGTACCAATTCCAATGTGGAGGAGGTAGGGTGTTTCCCCTACAGCACCAAGCAGTTGCACCCTTCTGTTGTCCGAGAATTCAGTTCAATTCTGATACTGTCTACCTGGAGATTAGCATCAGATTCCACAGTTTAAGGGTTCAGTCCTACAAGATTCCACCCCCATAACTTCAGATGCTCGTCACAGGCCCAGGTTGTTACCTTTACTTCTACCTACTGGCTGTCTATCAGAGCTTCCCACGACCCCTTCCTTGGGTGCTATTAATTTGCTAGAGCGGCTCACAGAACTCAGAAAAACATTTAACTCATTAGATCGCCAGTTTATTATAAAAGGATATAACTCATGAACAACCGGATGGAAAAGACACACAGGGCAAGGTATAGGGAAAGGGTACGGAGCTCCATGCCCTCTCCAGGTACACCATTCTCCCCACATCACCAACCCGGAAGCTCTCTGAACCCCATACTCCTGGGTTTTTATGGAGGCCCCCTTACATAAGCACGATTGATTAAATCATCAACCATTGGTAATTGAACTCTATCTCTAGCCCCTCTCCCCTCCCAGGAGCTCAGGGGGATGGGACTGAAAGTTTCAACCCTCTCATCACAGGGTTGGTTCCTCTGGTGACCAGCCCGCATCCTTAGCTGATCCAAGGGCTTTCTAAAAGTCACCTCATTAGCATGACAAAAAACTCCTCTACCACTCATCACTTAAACATTTCAAGGGTTTTAGGAGCTCTGTGCCAGAAACAGGGATGAAGACCAAATATATGTTTCTCACTATAAATCACAGTATTACAAATATCTTTTTACATCTCTCTGACTATCATAATTACTTTATTTAAAGTTCCTTTCTATTTTTTGCACTATGTTTAATTCTTCTGGATTACTTCTATTTGTTCATCTCATTCTTTCTAGTTTATGCTATTATATTTCCTGAAATATCTGGTGATTTTTGATTGTCCAGTCATATTTATAAGTAATGGACTGTTTGCTTAGGATTGGTAGTTTGCATGAGTTTCCTCAAAGGTTGTGTCAGTCTGTTTCTGAACTGACATGGACTCTATGCTTGAGGCTAGATCTTTCTGCAGTTGATCTTCTCATGAGGTAGAAGGAAGGTGGAACAGGCAGTCTGGGAACCACCACCAAAATTAGGAAGCATTCTTTTAGGGGGGAGCATAGCAATTAAAAAAATTTGAGATGTAATGACATATGTGCTTCTCTATTAACACATTCAATGATGTGTTAATAGCAGTGGATCTAATAACTACCATAATTTAAAAAGTGTGATAAGTGTTGGCAATATTTTGTGACCCTGGAACAGCTCTAAAGTAATATGAAAAAATGTGTTATTTCTTTTGGTAGCAAAACCCCACTTATATAAAGACACAGACGTAGAGAATGGACTTGAGGACCTGGGGAGGGGGAAGGGTAAGCTGGGACAAAGTGAGAGAGTGGCATGGACATATATACACTACCAAACGTGAAATAGATAGCTAGTGGGAAGCAGCCGCATAGCACAGGGAGATAAGCTCAGTGCTTTGTGACCACCTAGAGGGGTGGGATAGGGAGGGTGGGAGGGAGGGAGACGCAAGAGGGAAGAGATAAGGGGACATGTGTATATGTATAACTGATTCACTTTGTTATAAAGCAGAAACTAACACACCATTGTAAAGCAATTATACGCCAATAAAGATGTTAAAAAAAAATCACACTTATACTACTGTGGATGGTCCCCTACATGTATATGATGCTGAATTTCAGATAGAGGATTAATCATTTTCCCCATCCAAATTGGTGCCCTCCCTGACTTCTCTCTTAAGGCTGCAGTAACAACTCCTGCTTATAAAGCATTCTAAAAACTTTGATTCAAAAAACATGAATTTCCCTGTTTAGCAAAGAAAGGCCCTCCTGATTTGCTCTTGCCTATCTTTTTAGCCTAATCTCCGCTTTTCAATACCAACCCATGGCCAATCAGACCATATGTACTGCTCTTTCATGCCTCTTTATCCTCACATTCCCTTGGAATTCCCATACATTCCCTTGGAGTGGCCTTCAGTTTATCCTGAATTCTTATTCTAGCCATGGCCTTCATCTTCTTACCTAGACTAGAAGGAAGTTCTCCCCGCCCTTCTTATCCCTCCATCTGATTTAGATTCCCATATTGTACATATTGTATTATAATTGTCTGTTTACTAACTACTCTGTCTAGTTTCAAGTTGGCTTTTAAGAGTAGGTACTTTGTTATGTTCATCTTTGTCAGTATCAAGAACCTACCACGTGGTAGGCACACACACAAAAACATGCCTTAAAAAAATGAAATTGTGTTTGTTGCAAGCCCTAACATCCTCCATTAAATCTGTTCTCTTCAACCTGAACGGATGTGTTCTCTCTTGCAAATCCTGTTGCGTTACTGGCAGAACTACTTTCAAGCTAATTCTCTAATCATTTCATTTCATAATTGGTTCATTTTGTCTGCCTTCTCTGCCCTCCCCGACTCATCCCCCACTTACCCACCCTGCCCTGGCAAACAGTGTCATACCTACTGTCTCACAGCATGACAGTAATTTTAACCCTGGCTGCATGTTAGTAACACCGTATTTGTGCCCCAGCCCTTCCCAGACTGAAGTCTTGTACTTACTAAAAGCTGCTCAGGTGATTATAATGTGAAGCCATGATTGCGAATTACTGGTGCAAACCATTATCTGATAAAAAAGTTAAAATAATAAAAGTTAAAATAATTTCTGATAATAAGTTGACAGTATTAGGACACTAGCACAGATAGAAGACACGGGAAGGAAAAGATAAAACATTTCGGTGGAGACAAATTTTTCACTTGATTTTTCTGTGCATAGAAGATCTTGGTATTGATTGCATCCATCTCCTTTTTAATAGACCAATATCATAGGTTACATGTTGTATGATTCCATTTATATAACAGTTTTGAAAGGATAAAATTTTAGAATGGAGAACAGATTAAAGGAAGCCAGAGGTTAGGTTATAAAAGGGCAACATAGGGGGTCCTTATGGTGATAGGATTGTTCAGTATCTTGTCTGTGGATACATGAACCTACACAGTGATAAAATTGTACAGAACTAAATATACACACTCACAAATGAGTACAAATAAAACTGGGGAAATGTTTTTAAAAAAAGAGAGGGTCAAGTGAAAGGAATTTGAATGAAAAACAAAAGCCAGTTTAAACCTGAATGGTACTTACTTCCTGTGGTTAGATCCCAACTCTAGTTTAGAGACAATGAAGAACATCTCTTTTTTAAAGAGATTTTTTTAATTATGGAAAATCTATTTCTCATGAGCATCTTTTTTGAACCCCATGAGAATTGAGATTGGCTTCTTTCCCTAATACAGTTCAGTGCAAGTAGAAAGAACATTGGAGTCTGAGATCAAAGTTAATAGGTTCAACATTAAACCCTTTAAAGCTCTGACATTGGGCATGTCACAAAATGGTCTGCTCCTTTTTATAAACGGGGCTCAACAGTTGTTGTGAAGAATAAGTGTGATTAGATTTGTGACGAGATACACAAATGCAAGTAATTGTTAGAAATTTCCTCTAGAATTCATTTGTCCTCTTCCTTTTGTTTTTTATTGATCCTCCCTAAAGGTTATGGTACTCTGTTCTTTTCTGAGCATGTTCTCAGTTCATCTGTCTGCTTCTACCCCAAGATGCCTTCCCTGGCATAATTCTGTGTTGAATTTCTGTAGTACAAATCTCAGAAGTGTGTGTGTGTGTGTGTGTGTGTGTGTGTGAACTCAGGAGAGAATGAATATCTGTGTAGTGCTCTAACCCACTTGTCCTTTCTAATTCTGTAGGGGAAACCCAAGAAGAAGCTTATTGACAGGAAGAACACGGTAACTGATTTTTGAAAGTTGAGAAGTTCTTTCTATGTGCATAATATGTGACCATACACAGGCTAAGCATGATACTTTATATAACCATTTCAGTTTGACTCAGCTTAAATAGTAACATAAAAATGTTTTCTATTGAAGCACTATTCTGTGGCAACTTTTTACAAACTAAGTTTGGGATTTATAATTTTATAACTACAATATGTCATTTCAGTGATAATAATAGTATTCTTGTTTGGCTATGTGAGAGAGCCCAAAGTATTAATGAGATTTCAAGACCTGTCTCATGCTAAATTCAAAGAAAAGGTTATGTTTTGGCCTTGACATACCTGGGGCATACAGCTTTGCACCTTATGGGACTGACCAGAGTTGCTTCCACTTTGCCTTAGAACTAAAAGTGTGAAAAATACCTGTGGCTCTTAATTTTGGCAGAGGAGAGAAAGGTCTTAGAAGAACCGCTGGGATGGCCTTGCGCAACTGAAGACTGCAACTAGAACAAAAACTCTTAACCCTAATTACACATCTTCTGGTTTGAGAGATTATGTAAATCCCCTTTGTGCTATTTCTCTGTACAAAGCAAAATGACAATAAGAAAGAAACCTCCTATAGCTAGCTTTTTGTTTTACATTTAAAAATTAAGATAAGGGGGGCTTCCCTGGTGGTGCAGTGGTTGAGAGTCCACCTGCCGATGCAGGGGACACGGGTTCGTGCCCCGGTCCGGAAAGATCCCACGTGCCGCGGAGCGGCTAGGCCCGTGAGCCATGGCTGCTGAGCCTGCACGTCCGTAGCCTGTGCTCCGCAACGGGAGAGGCCACAAGAGTGAGAGGCCCGCGTACCGCAAAAAATAAATAAATAAAATAAAAATTAAGATAAGGGCTTCCCTGGTGGTGCAGTGGTTGAGGGTCCACCTGCCAATGCAGGGGGCACGGGTTCGTGCCCCAGTCCGGGAAGATCCCACATGCAGCGGAGTGGCTAGGCCCGTGAGCCATGGCCGCTGAGCCTGCACGTCCGGAGCCTGTGCTCCGCAACGGGAGAGGCCACAACAGTGAGAGGCCCGCGTACCGCAAAAAAAAAAAAAAAAAAAAGATAAACTTGGTTTTCTCTTCCACATCTTTTGAAGCATAAATCTAATCCTTATTTAAAGAAGGAAAATATGATTGCCATTTAATGTAGGGAAACCTGAGAGAAATCAAGTTTTGTAGCTTGTTTCCAAATGAAAGTCATGCTTAGTTTATAGATTTTCTCCAGTTACTAGTCAAGGAATATACTTCCTAGAGTATACTACTATCAATTTGGAAATTAGAAAAAAATACTTAAACAACCAGAATATTTAAAGATCAGTGGGTTTTGTCCTTTCTTTAGGACAATTTATATTGCCATCATTACGGGTTTTCTGGTGGTATAGAGGTATAAGCAAATAAAAGGTGGCATATAACAAACCTTATGCTGGAGCATGAAACAGGTCTTAATACATTTGAAAGGATTAAAATCATACAGATTGTGTCCTTTGACTACAATGATATTAGAAATCAATAACAAATATTTGGGAATTAAACAGCACGCTTCTAAATAATACATGG
The DNA here is from genome assembly GCF_937001465.1 of Orcinus orca. Classification (NCBI taxonomy): domain Eukaryota; kingdom Metazoa; phylum Chordata; class Mammalia; order Artiodactyla; family Delphinidae; genus Orcinus; species Orcinus orca. The sequence goes on from NC_064560.1 coordinate 174,832,893, forward strand.
GTCAAGGAAGAAATCATAAGGAAAATTCAAAACATTTTGAACTGAACAATAATAAAAATATAACATTAAAGTGTGTGGGATGCAGCTAAAGTACTGTTTGGTGGTGGTGTGTGATGGGTGTGACTTACAGCTTTATTTTTATTTATTTATTTTTTAAACATCTTTATTGGAGTATAATTGCTTTACAGTGGTGTGTTAGTTTCTGCTTTATAACAAAGTGAATCAGTTATACATATACATATGTTCCCATATCTCTTCCCTCTTGTGTCTCCCTCCCTCCCACCCTCCCTATCTCACCTCTCTAGGTGGTCACAAACCACCTAGCTGATGTCTCTGTGCTATGCGGCTGCTTCCCACTAGCTATCTGTTTTATGTTTGGTAGTGTATATATGTCCATGCCACTCTCTCACTTTGTCACAGCTTACCCTTCCCCCTCCCCATATCCTCAGGTCCATTCTCTAGTAGGTCTGTGTCTTTATTCCCATCTTACCCCTAGGTTCTTCATGACCTTTTTTTTTTTTCCTTAGATTCCATATATATGTGTTAGCATACGGTATTTGTTTTTCTCTTTCTGACTTACTTCACTCTGTATGACAGACTCTAGGTCCATCCACCTCACTACAAATATCTCAATTTCGTTTCTTTTTATGGCTGAGTAATATTCCATTGTATATATGTGCCACATCTTCTTTATCCATTCATCCGATGATGGACACTTAGGTTGCTTCCATGTCCTGGCTATTGTAAATAGAGCTGCAGTACTTAATCAGAATATTGAATTTGTAATCAAAAACTTTCCTACAAAGCAAACTCCAGGTAGTTTCACTGGTGAATTGTATCAACATTTGAGGAAGAATATACACCAGTCTTACGCAAACTCTTTCAAAACCATAGGCAAGGATACTTCCCAATTCATTTTATGATGCCAGAAAAGTATGACATGAAAACCTGACAAAGACATTTTAAAAAATTATAGGCTAATATCTACATGAACATAGATACAGAATTTCTTAGAAGAGTATTAGCAAATAGAATCCATCAGTATATGAAAAGGATAATACAGATGACTAAAGTGAGATTTTCCCCAGTAATGCAAGGTTGATTTAACATTTGAAAATTAGTCAATATAATTCACCATATTAAATAAAGGGGAAAAAAACAGATCATCATTTTATTGCTGAAAAAAAAAAGAAAAACCCATGTGTGTTAAATTGATGAAATTCACCACATGTTTATGAGAAAAACTCTTACGCATCAGGCATAGAAGAGAAATTCTTCAGTCTGATAAAGGCCTTCTATGAAAAACCTACTTCTAACGTCATACTGACATAATGAGGGTTACCCTATGATTAGTGATAAGGCAAGATGTCTGCTTTCACCACTTGTATTCCCTTTATACTAGAGGTCCTAAGCAGTACAATAAAGCAAGGGGAAGAAAAAGAAGTAAAAGGCATACAGATTAGAAAGGAAGAGGTTAAATATCTTTACTCTTAGATGACATGATCAGGTTAGTAGAAAGTTATAAGGCATACACAGAATAACTACAAAAACATTCAAGTGCACTTAGCAAGGTCTTGGGATACAAGGTCAATATACTAATATCTGTTGTTTTTTTAGTATACTAGCAGTAAATGGAAAATGAAATTTAAAATTCCATTTATAATAGCTTTTGAAAATATGAAATTCTTAGGGGTAAATTTAACAAAATATGCTCAATACCTATATATTAAAAGCTCCTAAATATTACTTAAAGAGATTAAAGAGGACTTCCCTGGTGGCAGAGTGGTTAAGAATCCGCCTGCCAATGCAGGGGACACAGGTTCGAGCCCTGGTCCGGGAAGATCCCACATGCCGCGGAGCAGCTAAGCCCGTGCGCCACAGCTACTGAGCCCGCGCTCTGGAGCCCACACGCCACAACTACTGAAGCCCGTGCACCTAGAGCCCATGCTCTGCAACAAGAGAAGCCACCGCAATGAGAAGCCTGTGCACCGCAGCAAAGAGTAACCCCCACTCGCTGCAACTAGAGAAAGCCTGCACACGGCAATGAAGACCCAACGCAATTTAATAAATTAAGAGATTAAAGAAGATCTAAATAAGTGCAGAGATATGTCATGTTCATGGATTAGAAGACTTAATATTGTAAGTATTCATTCTCCACAAATTGATCTAAAGAATATTCTAGTAGATTTTTTTGTAGAAATTGACCTTTTTTTTCAATGTATATGAAAATGCAAAGAGCTTAGAATATCCAAAGTAATCTTGAAGAAGACCTAGAGTACCTAGAAGAAGAAATATTATAACACTATAGTAATCAAAACTGTTGCAAATTGATCAATGGAACAGAATAAAGAGCCCAGAAATAGGCCTGCATGACTTTAAACAAAAGGCCTAAAGTAATCCAATGGGGAAAGGAAACTTTTTAATAAATGCGGCTGGAACTGAATATTGTATTTTAAAAAGTGAACTTCAACCTCTGTCTCCCACAGAAATTAGAGGTGATTCATAGACATAAACGTAAAAGCTATTAGTCTAAAACTTTGTAAGGAAAATATCTTTGTGACTTTGGGCTTGGCAAAAGTTTTTAGACATGACACAGTAAGTAATCAGCAAAAATGAAAAAATGATAAGTTTGATTTCCTCAAAATTAAATATTTTTGTTATAAAGACACTATTAAGAAAATTACTAGACAAGCCATAGACTGAGTGAAGATATTCATCAAACATATCTGTCAAAGGACTTGTATATAGAAAATATAACAAACTCCTACAACTAAATAATTATAAGACAATCAGCCCAGTTACAAATGGGTAAAATGCTTGGACATTTTAAAAGGAAGATATATGAATAACCAATATACTAATGAAAATGTGCTTTACAGCCTTTGTTATAAGAGAATTGCAAATTAAAATCATGAGATACCACTAAACATCCAGCAGAATGGCTAAAATTGTATCAAATCATTACATTGTACACTTTAAATACCTTATAATTTTATTTGTCAATTATACCTCAATAAAACTGGGAAAAAATGGCTGACAACATCAAATAGTGAGGATGTGGAGCTCATGGAGCTCTGATAAATTGTCGCTGGCAGCATAAACTGGTACAGGCACTTTAATACTTTTTTTTTTTTTTGCGGTACGCGGGCCTCTCACTGTTGTGGCCTCTCCCGTCGCGGAGCACAGGCTCCGGACGCGCAGGCTTAGCGGCCATGGCTCACGGGCCCAGCCGCTCCGCGGCATGTGGGATCTTCCCAGACCGGGGCCCGAACCCACGTCCCCTGCATCGGCAGGCGGACTCTCAACCACTGCGCCACCAGGGAAGCCCGGTACAGGCACTTTAGAGTCTGGCAGTTTGTTAGCCTAGAAAATTCCACTCTGAGATCTTTACTCAGAAGAAATGAAAAGCATAACCACAAAATGACTTGTACAAAAATGGTCATAGCAGCTTCATTCATAATATTCCAAAACTAGAAGCAGCTTCGGTGTCCAACAATAGGGGAATAGGTGAACTGTGGATTATTCATACACTGGACTAATCCTCAGCAAAAAAAAGGATCCACACTGATACTCACAACATGGATCAATCTCAAAAACATGCTGAATGAAAGACAACACAAAAGGGTTCATACTATACTATTCCATCTTTATGAAGTTCTAGGACCGGCAAACCTAACGTGATGCAAAAATTCAGAACGGTTTCCTTTGGGAGTATGAGGGAGGGATTTACTGGGAAGGGGCATGAGAACTTTCTGACGGGATAGCAATGTTAGAGTTTGGGTCATATAGCTCTAGGTCTCATCAGATGGACATATGGGCATTTAATACTTGGATGTTTTACTGTGTGTCATTTTTAGCTCCCCCCGCCCCCCCCCAAAAAAAAGAAAAGAGAAAAAACTTTCAAAGCCCTATAAAATATTGCACTCTAGATCCTAATGATTTGAGTGTTAAAGTGTTCAGGAGTGAAGTGCACTGATGTCTTTGTGCAACTTTGAAATGCTTTAAAAATGAAGTGGACTGATGGATGGATAGAAGAAGAGAAGATTGGATATATATGTGATGAAACAAATATAGTAAGATATTCACTGTAGAAGCTGGCCAGTGGGTGTATGGATGTTCACTGTATAATTCTTTAAACCTTTCTATTTGTTTAAATATTTCATAGTAAAAGTGTAGAAAATGAAATAAAGTAGACATAGATAAAAGGTATTACAACTTATGGGGAATTCAATTGTCTATTAATTCAGAAGTATTTATGGTATGTCAGGTGCGTGCTGAGCACTCTCATAAGCATCACTGACCCAATGAGAAACAAGACAAGCGTGGGCCTTGCCTCTATAGAACTATAATTCTGTTTCTTTCCCCAGCATTCCCTACCTCCATTCCTTGTAATAGTTGTGATTTATATGTCTGTTCAGGGTTTCTTAGAAGCTTATAGTTGTTATTTTAAAATATCAGATTTGTTTTATTTTCTTTATTATTTAATTGGCCACAAATCTATTTTCATAACTGTGTGTGTGTGTGAGGGGGTAATGTTCAGTTGTTGAGACTATGATAAACTGGGGTTGAACTATTTTTAAAGTTTATTAATTTGCTTCCCTTTTCTGCACCCCGTATCAGGACCCTCCCAGTTCTTGGTTCAATTTCCCGCTTTAGAGGGGAGGCCTTCAAAATACTTACTATCCAGTCCATCCACCCAGAAATCTCTAAAAGTCCTAACTGGACCAAAAGACACAGCCTTTCCATCATACTCAGGGACTGAAAACTCCCGGAGGAATGAGGATGAATTTCCACCTCAAAGGGAATACGCTTTGAGTTGTGAAGAGTTCACAAGAGAGAGAGTTCAGAGCCAACCAGTTAGATCTTGAGTTCTGGGTATACAGAGTTGGCTGCCTGCTTTCCGACACTAACATGGATACGTCTTTTCTGACTTAGTGACCGAGAACCCTGTCTCTCTTTTGTGACCTGGTTGTCTCTGCCTGTGCTGTACTTTGCCCGGTCCTTGTGTGGATTGGGTCTGATTCCTGTCACTTAACCTAATGTATGATTTATTTTATCTAATGCCTAATGTACCTGTAGCCATTCCCTCTCCTCATCCCATTTCCCGTCCGTGATCTGATGGAATTTGGTGTTGTCCTGCATCTGCTGCCTTCCCTTGTCTGTGCCTCTGACCCTAACTCCTGACCTGTACTCAATACCTGGAGAGTCCCTGCCGCCTCTCCCCAGCTCCTCCTGTAACCAAGTACGCTCTAAGGGACGTTCCTCCTGTAGGAGCACTTGAGGCTTGGTGCGTCCCAAGGTCTTGGTGACTTTTCACGAAGATGCTTTCCCTGTGAGTCTCATTCAGCTCTGTGCTGCCATATTCACAGATTATCAGCCATTCCTCTCATCTCAACCTGTGCTAAATCTGTATTTATTAAATATTATATATGTCAAAGGAATATTTGTGTAATTCTGAGTAAGTTATAATGAATAAATAAAATAATAAGTACACCTCTAGCCATCACCAGCTTAGTGAGAATTAAAGCGTTAACCAGTATCTCTAGTCATTCTTAAGGCATAGTTGGGTAGCACTTTATGATCTCTGTACTGAATAGTCAGCCAGTATTACTGAATACTTAAAAATACTTAAACATTGTCTTCAGATATATTTTCGTTCAGAACATTTAACAAATTCAGATAGCCCATTAGTGAAATTCTAATGTAGATTCCAGTATTCCCATTTCAAACATTTTAGAATTCACTAGAGTAACCATGCCTGGCCTGACATCATTACAGAGTCCTGTCAAACTTAGCCTTGGAATAAAGGAGAGAACTTTCTGAAGGCTCTAGCTACCATGTTTTTTCCCATAGAATTGTGGTTGATGGAGCACCGGAATTGAAGGTAGAGAGTATGAATTCAAGGGCCAAGCTGCACGCTGCTCTTTATGAGAGGAAGCTCCTGTCTCTGGAGGTGCGAAAACGTCGACGACGGAGTGGCAGATTGAGGGCAATGCGGCCAAAATACCCAGGTACCGGCTGGTGAGCTTCCACCAAGCTCTATGATCTGTGTCCTGTCAGACCGATTTAATCAGCTTCTTAATTAACACTTAATGAATCAGAACTTTCTGACCACATGCGCTTACTTTTTTTGATATAGTCTTTTTCCTCGGAAACTTGTTTCAAAAGGATAATAAGTTTTTAAACCTTCCATTCTGTGATATTTGTATTGAAGAATATCCGAAGTGCACACATTTTGGCCTTTGCTCTTACTCTTACAGCATCATTTAACTACCTGATACTTAGCTTAAGTTTAATGGAACCCAATGAGCATCATTGTTTGGGTTTTTCATGATTAGGTATGAAGTCCAGTTCATCCTTTGACATTGCTGAATTGTGTAAGTATTTTAAACATGAACAGAAAAAGGGGAATTTCTTTCTCTCCTAGAATCTCCCTTGTTACAGATCTGTTTGTCACTGACGAATTGACTTCCTTTTTCTCCCTCCTTCTCTTGTTTTTGTATCAAGCACATTAGTCACTGGGGTTTCATTGGTGAATAAAAAAGCTATGGTCCTTGTCCTCATAGACCTTCCAAGGCAGTGAAGGAGAAGGATAATGGATAAACCATACGATAGAAAGATATTCCCCTGCTTATTGTACCCCCGTGAAAGATGCCCTTCTGAAAACCTCTAACACGCTATAGAGATTACTCTACTAAAAGGGTTTTTGCCTTAAGTTATGAGAGAACCATTGGTATTACAATGAGAAACATCAACTCTAATGAAGATCGTTAATAGGCTTTTAGAATATATAAGAGGGACGTGTGTATGTTGTTAATTTTGTGCATTATTTGTGGTCTGATTTAGAAGTGGGTTTTCACTGAAAAGATAAAAGGAAGGTATTGGGAGAGAGGAAAATTTAATCCTTTTTTCAGCAACATTAGTGATTCTTCGCATTTAGTGATTACCCAACCAGCTGAAATGAATGTTAAAACTGAGACAGAGAGTGAAGAGGAGGAAGAAGTTGCGTTAGACAGTGAAGATGAAGAACAGGAAGCTTCCCAGGAGGAGTCTGCAGGGTCCCTCGGAGAAAATCAAGCCAAACACACACCCTCACTGACTGTTATGGTAGAAAATTCACCCAAAGAAAATGCCATGAAAGTTCCTGAATGGAATGACAAAGGTGAACAGTGCTGCAAAACCGAGACTCAGGAACCAGAGCCTAAATTTAACCTGATGCAGATTCTGCGAGATAATGGCAACCTTAGGTATGTACCTTTCCTAATTATAATAGCAAAACTGAAAACAGCTAATTTGTACTGTGTACCAGGGTATTGTGCTTGTGGCCTTATAGCCATTTTTCATTTCTTATGCACAGGAATCCTGTGAATTAATGACTGTGATTTGATATTATTACTATCAAGGAAACTGAGCCTTAGAGAAGTTGCTTGTCCAAGGTCTAGAACTGTGATACAAACCCAGGTCTCATTGGCTCAACAAATATTTGTTGGGTTTCAGCATTAGTGACTTAAGAGGACAAGGTGACTGAGGCAGGGAGCTCAAGCAGTTCATGGCTTAGAGTGGGGACACTTAAAGAGCGGGGGCTATGACCCCAGTATGGACAAAGGGCTCTTAGGGCACAGGAAAAGGAGTGATTGGTCTTGCTCGGGAGGGCTAGAGAGACATTAGGGAAGAGGCAATATTTGAACCAGGCCTTCCCCGATAGGTAGGCTTTCCGGATTTGGGAGGTGACAGCTAAGTATGGGAGTGCTAGTAGAGGGAATAAAGGCACAGAGGGGTGATAGTACAGTCATTCATTCAGTCCCTCGACAAATATTTATTGAGCACTTGATCTATACCAGGAATTGTGCTGGGCTGTATAGTGTTACGGTGGAGACCAAACAGTCGTGGAGCCCACAGTCTAGTGGGGAAGACTGACAGTAAACAAAGAAACAAGGTAATTTCAGGCAGTAAGAAGTGCTGTGTAGACAATAAAATAGGGTGTAGTATTAGAGTGTAATTGGACAGAAAGTTTCTGTAGCTTCTGGTGCTTTGGGCATGGAGAGGTAAGCTTTAAGGTGAGTCCTAAATGATGAGAAGGAGTAAGTCATGTGAATATCAGGGAACAGAATATTCCAGGCAGACCGGCAAGTATAAGGAACCTGAAATTGGAATGAGCTTGGCAAGTTTGAGAAATACAGATTAGTGGTGTGACGTTACATGAAGAAAAGGGTGCAATAAGAAGTGAGACTAAAAAATTGGATGTCATTTGATCATAAAGTGCCATAGAGGAGCCTGGACTTTATTTCCTAGATGGATAATTTTTAAGCAGATGTGTGATATGGTCAGATATGGGGACGTATGTATATGTATAACTCATTCACTTTGTTATAAAGCAGAAACTAGCACACCATTGTAAAGCCATTATACTCCAATAAAGATGTAAAAAAAAAAAAGAAAAGAGAGTAAATTCTGGTTGCATTGTGGGAAAGTGATTGATAAGAGGAGAACTAAGGGTAGAGAGCTGAGTTAGGGACTGTTAAAGTAGTCCAGAGCCAGGAAGATGAAGGTCCTGATCAGAGCAATGGCTATAGGAATGAAGAGAATGGGTTGGAGTTAATGAAATTTGCAAGTTAAAATTGGTAGGGCTTGGTCCCTGTAGATGCAAGAATTCCAAAGAGACTGAATTTTCCAAGTTTGGTAACTTGGTGCTGCCATCAGTCAATATAAGGAGCACAGGAGTTGGTTCCATGATAGAAAGAATGTGTTTTATTTGGGACACGGTGAGGTGGAAGTGCTCTGGGATGAAGATGATCAGTAGATAGGTGAAAATACAGCTTTGAAAGTCAGAGTTGAACAGGACTGTACAACTTCAGAGTAGATGAGCTTGTCCATTTCAGTTTAGTTCAGCAGGCATAGACAGGAGAAAAGGAAGAGAACTGAGGCCTGGGGAAAACCAGTGTTTAATAGTAAAGAGACCAAGAAGTAGCAGTTAGAGTGGTAGCTATAAAACTGGGAGGAGACAGTATAGAAAAGCTACAAGATGAGAGTTTCAAGCTATAGAGTGCCTCTGGCAGCCCAAGTTAGGATGAGACCTGAAAAGAGTCTCCTGCATTTATGACCTGGGGGTGGACTTTGTGGGTAGAAGAGAACTTGTGAGTTGAGCAAATAGGAAAGCAAGTGTGAACTAACTCTTTCAGAGAGTTTGACAATGAATGAAAGACAGGTGAGAACTCATCAGAGAGAGGGAGCAAGCTAAGAGAAAAAAGATTCTGGGATTCCGGAGCTTATTTAGAGATTAGGGGAAGGCTTTGATGGTAAAAGAATTAGAGATACAGAAATGGATATATTGTCCTAAAGGAAGGTAGGAAGAGGCCAATGGAGGGGTGTCTCTTCCTGTAATGAATGCAGTAGTTAGAGGTTAAAGAGGCAGGAAGTGTAGTTATATAAGCATGACGGCCTTTAGTTTCTAAGCTAGAGGTCAGTTCTTATACTGCAAGGATGGAGGGTGATATTGGCATTTAGGGGGTTGGAGGGTAGAGTTAAAGTTTGGAATGCTGCGTGGAGAATGAGAGTAGTTGCGTTAGTGGAGAGCGGAGAGGGCTCTGTCAGAAGACTTGACTCTGGCTTTTCAGTGCTTGCCAACTGGCAGTGTGACCACAGGCAAGTTAGAGAGCTTCTCTAGGCCTCAGTTTTCTTTTCGTTAGGCCAGGGTATGGGGTTAGACATAGACAGGTTTTTCAAACTGTGCTCTCTAGAGAGGAAGGAGGAGTCCACTGAATTGAAATAGAACATTTGAAAACCACTGGACTATATTCTAATGTCCTTTCCAGCAATAAAATTCTACTTAGATGTTGTAGAAATAAATTAGTTATTCATAAATCTTACGGATCTTACTTTTAAAGAGTAAATTCTTGTAATTGCAGGGTGTGTTAATGTAATAAATCAGTGGTTTTCAAACTGTGTTCCCTGGAGCTGCCCATAATTCTGTGGAGCATCTCAGTGGCTACTGAGGGATCTGGGGGTGTTCCATGGCAAGGATTCAAGGCTCCAGGCCCCAGCCCACTAGTTGTATATTTTTGTATGCTGAGGATCTCCATAGGCTTTTATTTTTGTTAAATAGATTTCTTTGGTGTAAATTATTCTATTATTTTGGTTTGTCAGTTACAGGTTACTAGCTGACCAATGTGTCCAATACCTTAGGGACAACCTCAGGATTAACATCCCACAGATCTCTCGTAAGGTTTTTAGAGATGGAAAACTCAGTTCTTGTTCGTTTGATTTACAACAGTGATTTGCAACAAAAGGTTGATTGAAATCTCAACTTCCAGGCAGTAATTCCCTTATCCAAAAGACCTTCATATTTTAATATTAGGGAAATAGTCAATAAAATTGGGTATTTTGCTACATTTGGAGGTGTCTGAAACATGCCATTTTTAGCTCACTTTATTGCAAGTGAATTTGTTGACCAAAATGGAGAGTCTTTTTTCATTTATTTTGACCTGAAAATAATTAGCTTATGGGAATGGTTGAGGGGAAAGTGTATATGGTCTCCAGAACAAGGATTTTAAGTGTTCTTCTTGATGAAAAACATTTGAAAATATGAATTTCAAAATCATGTTGTGCTCCCATAAACTATTCCTATTAATAACAAAGATGTAGCCTTATATTTCATACTCTGAAGAGCTTGGAAAGCAAATCTACTCCCCAACCTGACTCCTCTCCCTTCCAGCACACACATAGAAGATAGATGTAGACCCTCCTAGGATTTCCAGTTTACTCTGGACAAGTCCTTCGTCCTAACCTTGGGGGAACAGTGAGTAGAAAGCATTCAGTGATTGCATGTGTGAGGATTGTAAACAAAGTTTGTGTTGGGCCCTAATCTTCGCTGATGTAATTTTGGCTAGCATGTCAGAAGGCCAAGCAGCTGAAGTAACTACAGTCTCTCCTGAAAGAAAACAGATCCGCTGCAGTTAGCAGCTGAAGTGAAAGTCATCAGTGTTTCTCTGGTACTCCTGTCTTCTAAATGATAGCTTGATCAGATTTCCTTGTTTCCAACCTAGACCACCAAGCAGAAATCAGCTGGCTTCTTCAGTGATGTTGCTGAGGTGCTTTTTACTATATGTGAGGACTTCTTTTTCCCCCTGAACATCTGGGCTCATCCTAGCCGGTCAGTGCATCTATGCCAAACTCCGTTGGACCTCACTCATTTGTTCTGGGCTCCAGCCACTCCCGTCTTGTAGTTGAGAAAAGCCTGACCTTAAATTTGGTCTCAAAGTTCCTTTGTAGGATTTATCTGTTTCCTGCTTTGGAGGCTTTTGCACACCAGAAATTAGTTGCTATAGCAAAAGCTATACTTTTGTACTAACTGATAAGTATGTTTTTAAGGGCTTCCAAGGCAGAAAAACCTTTCTGTATCGATACAAAGGTTCTTGTGAAAATTCGGTACTTTTCCTGTCCATTTCCCTGAGAAAGTTGTTTAAAAGTTCCAAAAGGTAAGGTACAAGAGTAGGAAACATGGTTCTCTATTCTTGCTTGATTTCCCCCCTGCCCCCCACGCCATGGTAATAATGAGAAAATAAGTAGGATTCTCCATCTCTGATTCTTTAAATAGAAAAAAAGAAATCTCATGTACTGGGTAGAAGGAATCTTTACTCAGTGACTGTATGATGGGCTTCATTTTTCTTAGCCATCCTAATAGAAGGATCCTCAAAGGCCACTTTGAGAGAGGCAAGCACACATTTGGTAGGTGCACCATTCTGTCTCATAACGGTATGTTGTTTTGGATTTCTGTAGCAAAGTGCAGGCCCGAATAGCATTCTCTGCCTATCTCCAGCATGTTCAAATCCGACTGATGAAAGACAGTGGAGGTCAAACGTTCAGTGCCAGTTGGGCTGCCAAAGAAGATGAACAGATGGTGAGGCTCTTCTTGTTGGAACCTTTTTACTTTCTCTTACTCTCCCTCCCTCCCTCCCTCCCTCCCTCCCTTCCTTCCTTCCTTACTTCCTTACTACCTTACTTCCTTCTTTTCTTTTTTTTCCTATACTAAGATAAAGAACAGTATACTTGTGGTGAAAGAATTATTCCACAGTACAGCTTGCAGATTTCTCTTACTTTTCTGTGAAGTGAATCTTGGATCTGGAGCCATGTTCATCACAGTATGTGTTGAGGGCATTAATTTACTTCATTCAGAAAATGGAAATTGATCGCTTATTAGATGTCAGGCCTGTGCAAAGCCCTAGAAAGGAATAACGATTTGCAGAGTCCTTTCTCAAGCAGCTTCACATTTTATTAACTCTTTGATATAGGCACTGTCATCTCCATTTGCAGATGAGGAAACAAAGACCTAGAGGAAGGGGGTAACTTGTCTGTTGTCCTGTAGCTCATATGTGCTGAAACTGGAACTTAAACTCAAATGTTGCAGTTGCACATTATTTGCTCTTGCACTATTTCCATGGGTCATAAGGCATTTATTTTCTATCCTGGGGGGTCAAGTTAGCTCTTTGAAAATCAACACTTTATCATGGGCCCTCTGAGAATGTACCATCCTCCATTTTAACGTTTTTTTCTTTACTAGTTGTCACTTTATAAAAGTCTTAGATTACTGGAAACAAACTTGTGTAATAATTTTTACTGTATATTGGTCATTCGAACCTGCCTAAAATTTAATATACTAGCAATGTTTTTCTTTTTGGATCAGAATGACAGGGAGCTTCAAGCTCTTTGGTAAGGTCAACGCATATAGAAGAAACCACAGCCCTTCCTTAGGCTTTTTAACCACAGGGATCTGTCACTGAAAAGAGAAGGACCATTATTAAGTCTGAGAAAGCTGCATCCTTTGTCCAGCTCAGTGGTGATCCTACTGTAATTTTCAGTTCTCCACATATAAGAGGCATACAATATGCTGGGCTTATTATAAAAGCATGATGGATATCCCAGAAAACAACTTGTGAATTTAAAGTAGCCAATACAACCCAGAGATAAAACCTTGTGTGTTGTGAGTAATTTTTCAACCATCAATGGAAAATGTTAGCTGTGCTCTTTCCAAGTGGAAAACTGAAACTGCCTTTTTGAGAGTCAGTTTGTCTGCTCCACTGTGAAAAAATAATATTTTAATATAACAGCTTAAACCAGCCTATAGTAAAGACAGCAGGGTAGACCTATGAAATCCAACCCTCTGGTTATGAGACTGTTTCTTTATGTTGGAGTAAATTGTCACCAAAGGACAGTGAACCAAAATCAAATTCAAGAAGAAAAAAATAGCTCAGAAGAGAATAACTATTGCAACTGCTGACTTGGGATTCACACGGGATTTCTATGGGGCTTTTTATAAGAATATTTAGGATCATCACTGCAGAACTTAGTATCAGTTGTGTGCATTCCTGTTTGAAAATCTATCTAAACAACAAACCCTAAGGCATTACCTGATGATTGTGGCAGTGATCTTGTTTATGAGGAAGGTGAGTGTAGAATTGCCTTCTCTGATCCAAGTTAGGTTTAGAGCTTCTTTATCACGTAATTCACAGAAGGCACATCGACAGAAGTTCCCCAAATCCATCATCTTCAGGCAATTTTACTGTGTTTGGGGGTTGGGTGTGGGGAACTACTATCTTTAAGGCCCTTGGCCTTGCAAGAATCTCTCTTTGAAGCATTTGTGATGTTATGAATGATCTGATTGGTATCTGTTCAGATTTCAAAATCCTTTGCCCCATCTCAAGTGCGATGTATCCCTGCTACCCCTTAATGACCTTTCACTATGCCCTCTTTGCCAACCCCCAACTCTAAAAGCATCCTTATTCTTGGGGAAGAAAAAATAAATAAAAAGCTATCGCCTTGCAAGCCTGGTAACAGTTCTTTCTTTCCTTTAGTCACTAAACTTTTTAAATCAGTAGTTTCTGCTCTTCACCTGTATTCTTCAGTATCCATTCGTTTCTTAACCTCTACTTTCTGTTGCCTTTACTCTGCTGAAAGTGGTTGTGGTCCTTTCCTGCTCCAGCCTCTTGGAAACTGTGACATGGGAGCCTTCCTCCCTTGGCTTGCATGACACTGTTTTCTCCCGTGTTTCTTTCTACATTTCTGATGTTTCTGTCATGGTTTGTTGTGGTTGTTGTTTGTTTTTTTCTGATTCTTCCTCCTCTTTCCGACCTCTGAGTGTCAGTATTTCTGTATTCTTTCTCTCCCTTCTCACCTTTGATGACTTGATCCATGGTTTTAGTTTCCTCTACCTATTACTTTCCCTAAGTATCTCTCTCTGACCACCCTATTGGAAGTGATAGCTGCACTTTGAATTATTATAGTACTGTGTATATATGAATTGTACTTTTACAGCTACTACTTTATTACATAGTTATTTGCACACATACTTGATTTTGACTTTCCCACTGCCAGCTTGTTGAAGGAAGAGGACATGTTTGCTTCATTTTGTTCTTGTCTTACTGTATCCTTGCTATACCTAGTATGTTTGCTCTGGGTCTTATTTGTTGACGTGTGTAGTATACCTCTTCTTATCTCTCTATTGTGTAATCCCCTTGTAGCTTGTCTTCTGTTGCTTAAGCACAATGCCTTCTTTTTTTCCCCCAATGACTCTTTAATTTATAGGAGCTAGTGGTTCGTTTCCTCAAGCGAGCATCAAGTAACCTCCAGCACTCACTGAGGATGGTATTACCCAGTCGGAGACTGGCACTTCTGGAGCGCAGAAGAATCCTGGCCCACCACCTGGGTGAATTTATCATTGTGTACAACAAGGTAGGTGTCATCTGTTAGTCTTGTGCTTTGGATCGCCACACACTGTCAGAAACAGGCTAGAAGCCTCTGTCCAGCTGAGCGGAGAGGTTCTTCTTCCCTTTTAGCATTATCACGTGCTTTGTAGGACGTTATGGGGAGCAGGACGTCACTCCCTAACCAGCTGGTCTGAAAAGCTACTTTTGACTACTTGTGAAGGCCCAGGGGCCGTAGTTCAGTCTCATCCAAAGGCACATTCCTTTTGAGTGCTGTTGCACCTGAGATGAATCCTGGGCTATGTGAATTTGCATTGTCGTTATTGTGCCTGGAGACAGTGGTGAATTGACTATTTGAGAGCAAATTTGAACTGTGGATTTAATACAGCGACACAGTCTTCCTTCCTGAGTGAGTTACACTTTGTTCTCTAGAACATTTTAGATAGTGACTTCATTTTACAACCAAGCCCAGAAAATAGACTATTTAGTGAGAATAGTCTGCAAAGCACCTTTTATCCAAGGGTCTTAGAATGCTTTAGAAATGTCATTTTGGGGTGGGGGGAGCGGGGAGCATGGTCATTTTTCAGAAAGGAAAGCTGAGGTCTGGAAATTTAAATAGCTTTTGTGAAATGTGTGGAATGGTCGGTACAGTATCAACACACCAAATCCATAGCTACATAGCTACTCCAGCTCTGTTGAGAATTTTGGGACAACTTACATAAGTGAAGAATTTACTCAATTTGGATGCTACTATAGGAGTATCTTCCAAGACCTATCTTTCCTCTCCCTAACTATAACAAAATACAGTGTCTCTGTTGTCATTCTATTAAAGCTTCAAGTGTGACCACAGACATTACCAAGCTCTTTTTTCACTGGGCTACCTGAGTAAAAAGTAAAAACATGATAAAAATTTATATTTATTATGCAACTCTTACTTGGAAACTCTAAAATGTTTCATGAAATAATGACAGAAAATAATATATCAGATTTATAGGTGGCAAAAGTACATGGAGGAATTAAATGTCTTTACTATAAAGACAAATTAACCCAAGGGTAATGAAACCAGACGATGAAGTATGCATTTATCAGGAGTCAGTTTTATCTTGTTTTTCTGTGGGGTTGGGGACTGGATAGGAAACAGAACAAATGGCTGGAAAGAAATCGAAGAAGAAACTTGAGGAAGAAGAGGAAGATGGGGTGAATACGGAAAACTTTCAGGAGTTCATCAGACAAGCAAGGTAGAAGACATTCTTAATAAAAAGTATCTTATTCTGCCTCCCACACTGCCCCATTGATTCCCAGTAGCCCCTTGTTTCTAACATATGGATGTGAGTAAAATCACTCTTAGAAGGAGAAGAAGGGTTTCATAGGCTTGATCTCTCTATATCTCAGCCAATTATTGGCTGTTGTCATGGTTTTCGTTATCAAAACACTGCTGCTGGGCATCTGGGCTGTATTTCTAGACAGCTTCAAAGTACACACCACTCTAAGGGCTGAGGGAGCACTTCGGAAAGCTGAAGTTAGAGGTGTCTAGTGTTTACTGGATCTGAATTTAGCCCTGACCTACTGATGCAGTGGAGATGACTACATTTTGCCTACGTTGAGTGGCTTGAGGAATGGGCAGTTTCTCAGCACTGTAAGGGTTACGCCTAATGTATATAAAAGAAAACAAGTCCTTCATGCTTAAGGTTAGCTTTTAGGGGTTGAAAAATCTCAGCATTCAGCTCTCTATCTTGATCCAATTAGCCAGGCCGTTCTTTGCTACTTTGGAGACCTTGGGGTTTACTCTGAGATCCATAGGAGCAGTTTCCAGGGTTGTCATTACAGTGTATTCTGAAGATAGGATACAGGTTCTTTGTAATGTTGCAGGAATATTTTGCTTATTTGAAGGCCACTTATCTGGAACATAGCCAGGCTCCAGGAAAAAAATGCAAAAGGCCGTTGAGGAGCTGCTACAGATTTTACAAAATCCATCATAGTATGTTTACTGGAAGAATTCTATGGGCCCTCATCTGTTTCCTTACACTTTCCATTTTGTGGGTGTTCGTAAAAAGTGCATATCATTTCAATATTTGAAGTGACCTAGAGACCATCTGGTTCAGTTTCCACTGTATAGATGGTTAGGGAAATCTTCCTTGGTTACGCTGGTGAGTTTCCGTATTTATGACAAAGTGGCTTCTTTAGTGAATATACTCCAATTATCTGGAAGTGGGGTGGACAAACTGCCAAGGACCAGATAATAAATGTTTCAGACTTTGTGAGCTACATGTGGTCTTTATAGCATACTCTTCTTTAAAAATATGAAAACCGTTCTTAGCTGGGAGCCATACAAAAACAGCCTGCTGGTCAGGGTTGGCCCACTGTCTGTAGTTGGTTGACCCCTGATTTAGAACATGGCTGTCCAATAGAACTTTCTGTGTTGTAGCTACTGAGTACTTGAAATGTGGCTAGTGTAACCAAGGAACTGAATCTTTAATTTTAATTCATTTAAATCTAAATAGTCACATATGACTAGTGGCTACTATATTGGACAGTGCAGATGTAGAATATTCACTGTGGAATGAATAAAACCTTGTCATGCTTTAAATTTTTCAGACTGCTTCATTTATATTTCTTTTTTACCATCTATTAATAGGGAGTTTCCAGCTTGTGCTTTTCATTTTCCCCTTCTTCAGCTTACTCCATTTTCATAATAAAATCTGGTAGAAAGATTTTCCAGAACACCTTCCCGTTCTAACCATACTTTCTCTCCCCATTTCAGTGAGGCTGAACTGGAGGAGGTGTTGACTTTTTATACGCAAAAAAACAAGTCTGCAAGTGTCTTCCTGGGGACTCACTCAAAAAGTTCTAAAAACAGCAACAGTTTTTCTGATAGCGGGGCAAAGGGTGGTAAGTATATTGGTTAATTAATGAAAAATAAGAAGAACAAGTGAAAAAATGAGATGTGCAAAGGGGAACCAAAAATAATATGTTGCCTAAGCACTAATAGACTCCAAGGTGGTAAAGTTTTGCAGTGTGTGGGTAGGGGATGAGGAGGCCTTATATTTTTGTCCTAAAAGCGCAAGAGGGACGTGGTCTAATTTTTTTTTTCATGAAAATTAACATCAGAGAGCTGTTTTCAAGACAAGCTAATAATACCTAACAGTTAGTGAGCGCTCATATTACTGTCTACTGGACATGATCTTATTTTTTTACTTCCAAAAACCAGATGGAGTAGGTGCTATTATAAAACTTCTCTACGGATGAGGGAACAGAGCTGAAAGAGACAGAGTAACTTGCCCAAGGGTGCCCTGCACCATACAGTGGAACAGGAATCTGAACTTTAGTCTACCTGACTCAAAGCTTGTGCTCTTAGTCTCTGTTCTTCTGCCTCTCCTAATGATTATTTCTCACTCCTGTTAAATTTTTTGGTTCCTCCAGCTCATCACCATTTGCATTTGGGGTAGGAGAATTCTTTGTTGTGTGGGACTATTCCATACCTGGTGGAATGTCTAATATCCATAGTCCCAAGCCCTAAATGTCACCATCTTCCTTCAGTCATTGTGATAACCCAATGTTCCCACGCATTTCAAAAATTTCTCACTGCTGGGGAACTCCATGATTGGGGATTTGGAATTGATGTGGACCAAACTATCTAGTTCATGTCATATGATCAAAAAATAGCAGCAATACTCAGTTATAAACAAAGTTTGTGCTTCAAGTGTAAGATTCATTTAAAATCTAGATGGAAGCATAAGACATAGATAATATACTAATTTTGTAGTATGCTAACCCCTAGATTCAAAGATGTAGATTTCTTTGCTACTCTTAAGGCTATCATAGTCTAATGTGGAAAGAGCTGGGGATATCGGTCATTTAAAATGTAGAGTGAGTTTTCCCAAGGAAACGGTGTTACTGTTTTAATAACTGATTAGCTTCAGAGGTTAGTCTACAAAAGCCTATTTAGCTCACTGTACACTTAAAGTATTGTATTAGTAGAAATACTTCTGAGTCCAGCCCTCTTCTTTGAGCTTTCCTAACTTATCTAAGTTCTAAAGCTAGTTTGTTTATCCGTTCATTCATTCCTTCTACATATTTTTAATGAACACCTATCATGTGTCAGACATGGTGATAGTTGCTAGAGATACAGGGACCAGGACTGTCACAATTCTTGACTTTATAATATTTATTGTCTGCTGGATGAACTTGGGTGAGTAAATACAGGAAGAAGGTTGGTAGGATCTCTGAAAAGACCCTCTAACAGTGTTGGGAAAGGGAGGCTGAGGAGTTTTTGTAATGAGGTTGGGGTAGGGAGAAGTGTGCTAGGCAGGTGAAGTCCTAGCTTGGCATTCAGGTAGTATCTTCTCCCCTGGTAGTAATGGAGAAGCCCTAACAGCACGTACTAGCGGCACCTGTTTGTACAGATGCGTCCTCGGAAATTCTGGGCTTCATGTGTTAAGGGCTACCTTTACATAATAATGTCTGTACCTAGCAATACCAATCAAGAATAACTAGAGGGGCAGTAGGAAGGCCTCAATCAAGGGAACAACAGTATGACATTTGGTAGTATCTGGACTTGTTAAAAACATGAGCAAACAAATGTGTGACAGTATTACCTGTGCTGGTGGTGATGGACAGAAGAGAATTCATATGTCCTTATTCTTTCATTCTGAAAGATGATCTGTAAAATGGCCTGTCTTAAGTTTTTGTATGAACCTGGCCCTTGAGAAAGATTTTTGGAATATTTCTCTAAGTATATGATTAGCTCTGGCTGTTCTGTTTCAAAATTCTGTAGTAGAAAAAAAACCTAATTTATTACGGTGGAAATTTATTTTATTAGAGTGATTTTGTTATTGAATATACTGATCAGTCAGTCTAATAAGCAAACTCACTCAGCTTATTCAAGTAAAACCAAGGAGATGAAGATACAGAGCTGTTGTGGTAAACAGGTATCTTGCCAACAAATACTGGGGCTGTTCTTTCTATCTCTTGGCAGTTGCCTGGTCCATATATATTACGACTTCTTTGTTCCACTGTGTACCACCAACCAGTTTGGTCTCTTAGCTCCCCAAGTCTGAATTCTTGACAGAGGCATCTTACTGCCCTTACTCACTTTCTTTCCCAGGCATGTTCTAGCTTGTTGGCAGTCCATGGATGGCTGCCCTGGGTTTTGGTATCTTTTCCTGATTCAGTCAGCTGGAGCTGGGGTTAGGACTAGTTGGGAATCATTTGGTTGGTGTCCCACTCAACAGGGCTGTGAGCGTGGCCATCCTTGGAAAAGTGTGGTGAGAAATGCAATGGTTCCTAGCATTGATTACTAGTTGTGTTATATTTTGGAAACAAAATTATGTGTAGAACAATGCTGTAGCATTTGATTAGTAACAGAGCCTAAGCTCAGTATTTATGTCTTATTTCAGATCACCCTGAAACGATGGAAGAAGTGAAAATAAAGCAGCCCAAGCAGCAACAAGCAACAGAAATTCACTCTGATAAATTATCTCGTGAGTGACTTCAAACCTACATAGATTTGCTGCTCTCTGATAAATCTCTAAATGAAAAAATGTCATCAGATATTAAATGATTTTCGGGCGTGTGACATTACTCCAAAAAGCTCCTTTTCTTTGTTTTTCCTTTTCCCTTAGAATTTCCTTTTGTCCACTCATAGCCTATTATCCTTCCAAGGAATTTCTCACTTTCTTAATGTTTAAAATTCTGAGCACTTTTTTTTCTAGAACGGTGAAAATCAGAGGGAGAGGAGTTAGCTGTCATTACCAGAAACTTTGTCCTGAGGCCCTAACGTTTGTAAAGCACCTGCTCTGGTTGATGGAGGTAGTCCCAACACCAGCTTTCAGAAGGGACTAAAAATAAACTGTTTCCATTGCCACATTGTCTCAGTGGGCAGTATTCATTAGGTTCATGATGAATCTCCCTAAAGTTTGTATTTTTCATTATGTCTGTTTCATGCTAAGATTATTTTGATGTTTAAAAATGTTTGCTTCATGTTTACATACAGAATTTACATTAATTTTTCCTAAAATGATCTGTTTTTGTTTGGTTTTGTTTTAACAGGTTTTACCACTTCAGCAGAAAAAGAGGCTAAATTAGTCTATACCAGTTCTTCCTCTACTTCTTTCTCTGGTCCTGCTGCTACTCCTCTGCAGAAAATTCCCAACACCCATTTGTCATCTGTTATTACCACCTCTGACCTCTCACCAGGGCCAGGCCACCATTCTTCTTTATCTCAGATTCCTCCAGCTATCCCCAGCATGGCTCACCAGCCAGCAATTCTACTGAGCACAGTCCCTGGCAGTGCTTCTCCCTCCATCCATCCTGGGACACAGAACATACTGAGCCCCGCCGGCCTGCCGCACTGTCGATCAGGCAGTTACACCATTGGCCCCTTTTCCTCTTTCCAAAGTGCTGCGCACATCTATAGCCAGAAACTGTCTCGTCCCTCTTCAGCAAAGGCAGGTGAGTGAGAGAATGAAAGGCACTCCACAATGTCAGCTTCTCCCCAGCCCCAGTTAAAAAAGAATGCCATCTCTTCCCGTTGGCTTTTCTTTTGAAAGGTAAAGGGACACAGGGTGCATAGTTCTGATGTGACTAAGGAAGAGTCTTGCATTTGGTCCAGTGGCACTCATTCACTGGTAAGAAAATGAAACAACTTCTTTTAGGTGCTGGGGGTAAAGAAATGAGTAAGACAAGGCTTCTATTTATTGGGAGCTTACAGCATAGTCAAGAGATAATTGTGATATTTGTCTTTTTACTGTTGAGTTGTAAGTGTTCTTTATATATTCTGGGTACAAGTCCCTTGCCAGATGCATGATTTAGAAGTATTTTCTCTCATTCTGTTGAGTATGTTTTTCCTAAGAATTTTATAGTTTAGGTCTTTTATCCATTTTGATATAATTTTTGTATATGGTGTGGCATAAAGGTCTTAACATCTCTTTTTTTGCATGTAGTTATTCAGTTGTCCCAGCACCTTTTGTTGAAAGACTGTTATTTTCCTGTTGAATTGTCTTGGCACTCTTGTCAAAAATCATTTAATCTTAAGTGTAAGGGTTTACTTCTGGAGTCTCAATTCTATTCCACTGATCTGTATATCTGCCCTTATGCGAGTACCACATTGTCTTCATTACTATAGCATTGTAGTAAGTTTTGAAATCACCAAGGGTGATTCTTCCATCTTTGTTCTTCTTTTTCATATTGTTTAGGCTATTCTGGATCCCTTGCATTTTCGTATGAACCTTAGGATCAGCTTGTCAATTTTTGCAAAAATAGGCAGATGGGATTTTTTTTTTTTTTTTTTGGCAGATGGGATTTTGATAGGGATTGTGTTGAATTTGTAGATTAGCGAGTATCTTAACATTGGCCAGATTTTTAAACACCTGAGTAATATCCACGTTAAGGTGAGTTACAGTTAAGCTATGTTTTATAAGTAGCCAATCTATATGTCTTAATCATTGTCTGATTTCAAATGAAATGGATATAGTAATATGGAGCTTGAATCAGAGATATGAAAGGGTCTACTTTAATAAGTCATCATATGAATATGTACGTATATATGTATTAGTGCTAATTCTGGGTGATTATTCTTATGATTTAATCTTCTAAAATCAATAATAATTATGCTCTGGTTTAAATTTTTTCTCCCATGTGAGAGAAATTCAGTAAGGTCAGTGTCTCCGGTACCTTGTGGCTGTCATCAGAACTTCTTTTTTAAACCTTCCTTTTTTTCATACCTATCGCAGAGGAGGATAAGGAATGGAAGAAGCTAGTCAGTTCAAAAATATTTCCTAATTTCCGTTGTGATTTCTTTCTTGACCCATGGATTGTTTATAAGTATATTGTTTAATCTTCACATAGTTGGCATTCTCTATTTTTTGTGATTGCTTTTTAGCTTATTTCCACTGTGGTCAAAGAACATATTCTGAATGGCTTAAACAGTAGTAGACAACAATATATAGTTGGCAACAATATACTTGACAACAATAATATCCTATAAGTGATTGGAGTCAAATTTTTCTGTGGTCATTGAATAGTTTGGGGATGAGATTAAGATGTCATTTATTTATTTATTTTTTTTTTTTTTCGGTACGCGGGCCTCTCACTGTTCTGGCCTCTCCCCCTGCGGAGCACAGGCTCCGGACGCGCAGGCCCAGCGGCCATGGCTCACGGGCAGAGCCGCTCTGTGGCATGTGGGATCCTCCCAGACCGGGACACGAACCCGTGTCCCCTGCATCGGCAGGCGGACTCCCAACCACTGCGTCACCAGGGAAGCCCAAGATGTTATTTTGAATTTAGACTTTTTCAAGATAAATATACAGTATCAAGTTTCAAAGGTCACCACTGAAAAAATTAAAATATGGAAATTTAAACATGTGGGAAGAAGAAAAATGGATCGGGTCGGGGGAAACACCCACAAACATAGAAGCACACAAGTGCAAAGCTTAGAAAATGCAAGAAATGGAAGCTTGAAAGTTGGTAAACCAAGTCCTAATATATCAAGAATCAAATAAATATAAATGGGCTGAACTTGTTAGAAGAGTGTCAGATTGAATTTTTTAAAAATCTAACTGTATGTTGTTTACCAACGAAAGACATATATAAAGATAAGGACGTAGAATGGTTGAAAGTAAAAGGATGAAGAAAGAAATACCATGTAAATACCAACCAGAACAAAGGTGGTGCTAATATATGCTAACTTAATTTAGTGTATATTAGCTTATATTAGGCTTTAAGAGAGAAAATTTTCCTAACAGATACAGAGAGTAATTACATAAAACAGAAAGTTTAGTTCAGCAGAAAGATAAAACAGTTCTAAGTGCAGCTAACAAAATAACCTCCAAATAAATAAAACAAAAATTGATACAACTAATGAGGAATCTACAAATCTACTGTCTTAGTGGGAGATTTCCACATATTTCTGTCCAATACTAGTAGATACACAGACTTTGTAAATCAGCAAAGATAAAGACAATTTGAACAAGATGATAACTTTATCTATTGCTCATTCATAAAACTCTGTACCCAATAATTAGAGAAAACACCTTCTCAAGCACACATGATACGTTTATAATAAACAGTCATGTCCTACATCATAAGACAACAGATTTCAGAGTTGGTATCATATGCAGCCACATTCTCTGTCCATACTGCAATTAAATTGAATGTCAACAGCAACGATACCTAACAAATCCTTATATATTTAAAAATTTAAAAGAGTTCAGAGAAGAGATCATAATGGAAATAAATGTAAAACTATTAGAATTGAAAGACAGTGAAAAAACTTCATGTTCAGATGTGTGGAGAGCAATGAAAAACAGTATTTGGAGGGAAATTTACTGCCTTAAATACTTATATTTGAAAAGAAGAAAGGCTAAAAATTAATGTGCTAAATATCTATTTCAGATGTTATAAAAACAGCAATATTACAAATCTAAATAAAGGAGAGAGAGAGATAAGAGTAAAGATAAAAATCAAAGACAAGAGTAAAAATTACAGAATTCAAAAATAAGGTACCGTAGAGAAAATATCGGAGCCAAAATTTCTTTGAAGAGCCTAAGAAGGTGGACAAACCTCTGGTGAGACCGATCAGGAAAAGAGAGAAGATATGGATAAATAATGTAAGGAATGAAAAGCAGACAGAAAATACAAATTTAGCATAGGTGACAAAAATATTAGAATACTGTTAACCACTTTATTCCAATAAAATTGAAAACCTATGCAAAGTGGATAATGCCTACAAAAGTAAGTAAAATTGGTTCAAGAAGATGAAGAGGGACTTCCCTGGTGGTCCAGTGGTTAAGACTCTGCGTTCCCAATGCAGGGGGTCCGGGTTCGATCCCTGGTCAGGGAACTAGATCCCTCATGCATGCCGCAACTAAGATCCTGCATGCTGCAACTAAAAAGATCCTGCACACAGCAACGAAAATCCCGCATGCCCCGACTAAGACCTGGCTCAGCCAAATAAATAATAAATAAATAAAATTTTTTTTAAGAAAAGAAAAAATTTATTAAAAAAAAAAAAGATGAAGAAAGCCTGAATGGTCCTATAACTATTAAAATAAGTTATACAGTAGTTAAAAAATCTCACAAAGAAAACTTGAGGCCCAGATGGTTTTATAGATAAGTTTTGACAATCTTTCAAGGGAAGGATAATTCCAATCTTAAACTCTTCTAGAGCATGGAAAAAGAGACAACAGTAATAACTCTGTGTGGCTAGTTTAATCTTGATAACAAAACCAATTAAGGACAGTATTAGAGAGGGAAATTATAGATCAGCTTCATTTATGAACACCAATGCAAAAATTCTAATCAAAATATGAGCCAGCCACATCTAGCAATATATGAGAGAGATTAGATCCCATGAACAAGTTTATCCAAGGAATACAGAAGGGGGTTAACAGAAAATCTATAAATGTCGTTTGTCACATCAGCAGATTGAAGGAGAAAAACTGTATTTATCCTCTTAGTAGATGCAGAAAAAGAATTTGGTAAAATTCTGTACTCGTTCATGATAATAACTCTCAGCATACTAGGAAGAGAAGGAAACCCTCTTTATTGAAAATGGGTGTCTGCCAAAATCTCACAAGAGATATCAGTGTAAATGGGGAAATGTCGAAAGCATTCCTTCTAAGGTTAAGAGCAAGAAGAGGATGCCCACTGACATTTCTTCTACTCAGTGTTTTACTGGAGGTCAAGAGCCAGTATAATAAAACAAGAAAAAGAAATTAAAAGCATAAGGATCAAAAGGGAGGAAATAAAATTTATTTATTTGCAGATAATACATTATCTACATAGAAAACTGAAAATAAGCTACAGATACACTTGTGGCATTAAGTGCATTCACATTGTTGTACAACCACATCACCAAGAGAACAACATGCATAAAAATCATAAGCTATCTAGGGATAAATTTAGGAAAGACTTTTATAAGGAAATTTTATAAGACTTCGTTTAGAGACAGAGAAAACCTAAATAAATGAATAAATAGGATGTGCATGGATAGGAAGACTTAATATCATAAATGTTTCAGTTCTCATCAAATTGATCTCTGGATTCAATACAGGTTCCAACCAAAATCTCAAGTTTTGTTGTTGTACTTGACAAGCCAATTCTAAAATGATAATGGATAGGCAAAAGACCAAGGATAGTGAGAACTCACTGAAGAAGAGAAAAGGGTGGAGGAGTATCTTATTAAGAATATAAAGATATGATCATTAAGAAAATATAGTATCTGAAAAGGTACAAAGTGACCAGTGGAGCAGAATAGAAAGTTGGAAGCAATCATACAGATAGATGAAAGTTTGATATATGACAGATGGCATTGCAGATAGTGGAAAAGGATGCATTTCTCAATAAATGGTGCTGGGATAATTGGTTATCCATACAGGAAGAAAAGTGAAATTAGATCTCAGCCTCCTACTATCCATGTAATCAATTTCAGGTGCAAAACTTTAAACTTCTAGAATAGAATAAGGGAGACCATCTTTAACACCTTATTGTAGGAAACAAAAGTAAAAACATAAGCAAGATTCCTTCAGTAAGAAAAAGACAACCCAATAGTGGTATCAGAAAAGAGGTAACATGTGCTCAACATCATTATTAATCAGATGAATATAAATGAAGAATGCAGTGAGATTTTACACCCTCTTAAAAGAGGGAAGAATTAGGATACTTGACAGTACTAAGTGTTGGAGGGGATGTGGGTCAGCAGGAGTGCTTATATTTTGTGGCAATGTATCACATACATTTGAAAATTCACATAAATTTGAAAATTCACATACATTTGAAAATTCACATAAATTTGAAAATTGTTTTTATCACATAAATTTGAAAGTTCACATAAATTTGAAAATTGTTGTTATCACATGCATTTGAAAATTCACATACTCTGTGACTCAACTCCTAGCTGTATACACAAGAGAAGTTCTTCCACATGTGTACCAGGACATGTATGCAAGAGTGTTCACAACTGCACTGTTTATAATAGCGATAAGCTTGAAATAGCCAAAATAGCCATTAATGAGGGAATAGAAAAATAAGTTGTAATGTATTTCCAAAATGGAATACCAAGCAGCAGATAAAGTTAATCAATTTCAGCTATACTTAGAAAGGATAAATCTCAGAAGTATGGTATTGAGCAACAAAAGCAAGTCCCAGGAAATTACTACAATAGATACCATTTTTATAGAGCTCAAAAACAAACGAAATTAACTGTATTTTGTTTAAGTATGCAAACACACACAGAAACAAAGAATAAAACTATATTTAAAAAAAAAGAAGGGGGTGAATGATAAGGGAAGATTAAGGATGAAGAGGAACACATGGGTTGATAATGTGACTCTTGAGTTGGGTAGTCAGTTCATTATAATATGTTTTATAACTTCTACATCAATTGTAAATAGTATTTGGTATGTGTCAAATAACATAATAAACATGAAAAAATATAGATTTTTTAAAAAGTAGTGTCACCAAATTGTATATACAGAATGATCGTGGTTATATAAGCATTAATAAGACAGAAAGGAAACACATTAAAGTGTTTCCAGTTTTCTGGGTTTTTAATATTTTTTCAATGGGTTGTGTGACTTTTATCATAGAAAAAATATTAACCTTGATTTTATATTAAGTAATTTCATTGTGCCAGAATTTCAGTGCTCGGAAATAATGGAATTCTGTGATATTATAGTTGAAAGAAGAAAATTGAAGTCTGAAAGGAAAATCAATTGAAATTTTATAATATAGGATTATTGCTGTTTTTCCAAATATACTGTTTTGCTTTTGTCCTTCTTTCCTTTTTGAGCTCTGTAAGGAGGACTGTGCATGATTTGACAGTGTGTGCCGTAAACTACTGACAAGTACAGTCACATAACAAGGAAAACAAGACCTATAATGAGTTTCAAGGCTACACATTTTTTATTCATTGATTCTAGGATCAATTATTCCCCACTACATATGATGAAAATTCTTCTTTTGTGAAGGATTCACAGTATGCAAAAACACAGTAATAAATGCAGGTAACAATTTGGTGGTAGGAAGAGTTTCTAGAGTATGGTAAGGATTTAGTTTTACTTTTGTGAGCATCTGAGGATAGTTTACTGCTCCTTATGTTGTCAGAGATCCCTAGGAGTCAGTAAAGTATCTGTTGGCTGAGATTTTGCTGTCATCATCCTAAGTTTTTCAGGGCTTTTTTCCTAAGTGGATGAAAACTTTTCTTTTTTAGCAGGTTCATGCCATCCAAACAAGCAGCATTCAGGAGTAGCCAAAACACAGAAGGAGGGAGAAGATGGTTCCTCATACAGCAGACGGTACAACCCAAGTACGGTTACGGCTGAACTTCAGCGGCTAGCTGAGAAGCAGGCAGCAAGGCAGTATTCTCCATCCACTCACGTCAGTGTCCTCACCCAGCAGGTATGGATAGTTCGGGGTGCCAGAGAGTTCTTTGGATCACTGGATAGGGTTAACTACAGGGTACTCTGTCCTTCCCTGTCTTTACTAATGCCCATATGCTGTTGCTTGTTGAATGAATATTAGTTGGTTTCAAGCTAAAGAATAAAAGCATTCCTTCAGCTTTAAAGAAAGGGTTTCTGTCACAGGTATTGCAAACTTAAGTGTGCTGCTAGCTATGATGTACTTACTTCATGGATAAATAGACTTGAATGTTCAGCTGTAAATGCACTTTTAAAGGATCTTTAAAAATAACTTATTTCTCTGGTAAAATTTTCCAGTGAGTTCTAGTCTTATAAATCTTTTTACCAGAATGCCATAACATTACCTTTTACTTTTCTTTACTTTTTTTTTTTTTTTTTTTTTTTTTTACTGCCTTTCATCTCATGATGTCAGGATCTTTTCTGGGCACTGATTAATGAATTTCAATACACCCTCATCCAACACATATCGTCCTCACATTTTACAGATGGGGGAAACTGGGGCTGAAATGAGTGATGTAGTCAAGGTCACCCGGCAAGCTTGATGGATACCAGGATTTTGACTTTGTTGTATATATACTGACAAGCTTACAACACAGTGAAGTTAGATGAACCTTTTAAGAACTTTGGGATTCTTTTTGCCCTTCTTGATGATTATCCCCATGGTATTTAACTGGAAGTAGAAGCCATGTTTTTTTCCCTTTCCTTAATGCAAACGGCATCAAAGTCCTCCAAAGGAATTATTCTGATTTAACTCCACAGTTATATTTTGCTATATCTTTGTGGTGTCATGTCCCTTAACTGGTGGCAACTCTCTAGTGATAATTGAGTCTAGGAAAAAGTGAAGCTGTAGATTACTTCAAGTGCATGTTAAAAGTAGGCAACATACTGCTCCCTGGTGGTGCCCTACTTTTCTGTGTAAAATTCTGGACCACAATTCAAAGTAAGCCTTAGCTTTACTTCAGCCTCATCCCAGAGTGTGAGGTTGTAATTAATTTTCTTTTTCAAATCCCTGATAGTTTGAAGGGAGTAGATAAGGAAGTCTAATGTGAATTAGGAAGTGAAGAATCTTATACGGTAGTGTTGAGACTTGAAGGGAGTTAATAGTTAGATTTTAGTGACAGAATGATGGGAAAAGGAAACGGAATATCATGGCCATGGTAGAATGGGAAGGAAGTGTGAAATGTGAAGTGGCTATGAGGAAGGGAGAGGGCCAATGATCTGCTACACTTTTCTCAGTGGGTCACTGACTAGAGTATATGTTCCAATTTTTAACGAGCAGCTAGAAGCACCAAGACATTAAGAAATTTTCTTTGCAATTATAGTAAAAAACATAGCCAGTGTTAGTGTTTACCTATTTTCACCTCCTATCATTTGGTAGACAGCAAAGCTTGCCAAAATGAGGGGATCCTGATCCTTTGGGAATCCAAGGTGATTGTATCCTTACTGGAAAGTCATTCCCCTTCAGTCTGTCTCATCTAAGAAGAATTTCAGTGCCAGTGAATTAAAATTCCATCAGACTTCTCTTCATAGAGATCTGAACTCGCCATTAGATGTCAGTCTTAACTTTTAGAGCCTTGGTAATAAATAGGGTGGTTAATCCTTGGTGCAATACTGAGGGAGGGACTGTAGTATGTAATAAGCAGGGTGCAGTAGTGGGAAAAGGGCTGGATTAGCCATATAAAGACCTGCTTTCTTCTACCACTTACTAGCTGTGTGATCGTGGGCAATTCACTCAACTTCCATTAACCTCAGGGTCTCTATTTGTTGATGAGGAAAATACAACAGGGTCATGAGGATAGTATGCAGAAACCTTTCTGTAAAGTCTGAATGCCATATACTGATACTTAGAAAAGATTGCTATTTCAACCATAAAAGGCTTTTAATAATAAATGGTTTCTAATTTGATTTGAAATCAGTTTTTGGATAAAATACTGTGTTACCGAAATGAATGTTGTTATTGAAAAGCTCAAGTATGTGTTATTTGTGTTATTTCCGCTTGGAGAAAGTAGTTCCTTAATTTGGAATTTGGGAAATTCTTCTATTGTTCTTTTTCTGGTAAATAATAACATGTTATAATGGCTTAATAAGGGCCCTGGGACATCTGTTTACTGGCCATTTCCTTTTACTCCTAGCTGTGTTTGAAAGAAAGTGCCTTGGTTCCTTACTCACTGAGGCAAGTGGTAAGGTGTCTGTAGTCCTGGTGAGAGGCAGGCATCCAGACAGAACGTGCTGAAAGCTCTGCTCTCCTCTCTGGGCTTGGAGTGTGAAACCTTCAACTCAGCTCCACCAGAAATAACTCTGTGTCCAGTAGTCACTTTAAATGTTTTTTATTTCCTCTTACCTGTGATTATTTCCTTATTTTCAATTCCTATTTTGCATTTTCTTTTTTTCCACATATCCAATAGGGTTAATGAAGATTTTCTTTCCCCCTTCCCTTTTTTTGATAGGATATATCTATTCATTCTGTTGTTTTATTGTTTGTTAATTGGTTATCTTCTTGTTTTATCTTTGCTAACTTCCTTTCTTCTGTTTTCTCTAGCTTTATTTTGTTATTTCCTCCCAGTTTCTTGAGTTGGGTACTTCATTTATTTTCACTCATGTCTTGTTTTTTATTGTATTTAAAGCTATGGATTTTCCTCTGAGTATTGCTTTCATTATATGCCATAAACCCTGATATATCTTTACATTGCTTTTCTGGGCAAGGTGTTAAGAGACCTTCCACTAAATAAGGTATGCTGATTTTAAATTATTTGTGCTATTTTGGAAGATGAGTATAAAAACCCTGAAATTTGGGACTTCCCTGGTGACCCAGCAGTTGGGACTCTGTGCTTCCACCACAGGGGGTGTGGGTTTGATCCCTGGTCGTGGGGAACTAAGATCCCGCATGCCGCACAGTGTGGCCAAAAAAAATGAAATTTGAGGGAATTTCTGAAAAATCACTTTATTTTGTCTATGATTTCAACTACTTGCTCATGAAAGCTTTTAGTGGCATTCTCCATAGAACTTTTTATTCAAATGTATCCTTTCAATTTGTTCATTCAAAAACATTTTATTACGCTCTTGAGAGTGTTCCAGGCCTTGGTACTAAGCCACAGGGATGATATAAGACATAGACCTCTGGGGCTTCCCTGGTGGCACAGTGGTTGAGAGTCTGCCTGCCAATGCAGGGGACACGGGTTCGAGCCCTGGTCTGGGAAGATCCCACATGCCACGGAGCAACTGGGCCCGTGAGCCACAATTACTGAGCCTGCGCGTCTGGAGCCTGTGCTCCGCAACAAGAGAGGCTGCGACAGTGAGAGGCCCGCGTACCGCGGTGAAGAGTGGCCCCCGCTTGCCACAGCTAGAAAAAGCCGTCACACAGAAACGAAGACCCAACACAACCATAAATAAATAAATTAATTAAAAAAAAAAAAAGACATAGACCTCAGCGTGAAATAACTCACAATCTGGTAAGGGTGACAGCCACATAAACATATGATAGTACTAGCATGGCATCTGCAGAGGTGTTTCTAGGGAATAACAAAACCACCAAAGGGCATCTAACCCAGCCTGTGGGTGGGAGTGGGAAGGCCAAAGCAGCCTTCTTGAAAGAGATTACACCTACACTGAATCTTAAGGGTAGGCTGGTGGGTGGCAGAAGAAGGGTAGGGCAGGCTCCAAAATAAGCTAGCATGTGTGTATGTGGGGAAACAGAAAGCTGGTGGTTAGTGGTGATGGAGGATAGGGAGCAGCTGGGATGGAAGCTGGAGGAGAAGACAAGGGCTGATTCAAGGAGAGCTTTGAACGCCCTGTGAAGGAACTCGCTCTTTATCTAATAGATGACCAGGAGCCACAGAGACAAATGGGCCTTGCCTTTTAGCTGCATCACTTAGGTAGCTGGGAGGAGGATGGATTGCAGGATGAAGCAATGCCATCCCCTTTTCCTCCCTGCTCTCTGTTGAAGATGCTGAGGAGCAGTGAATTAGCCGGAAGAAAAGAAGCAAAGTACTCTGACAACCCCAAAATTTGATAATAAAGCTTGAAGTTCCCTGAATTTCCATTAGAGGCTAGATTCTTATGAATTTGTATAGCTAAAAACAGAACCTCATTTATCTTGCAATTACTTTTACTCTTTCTGCTACGATTTAACTTTATTTATAGGCTAGAACATATGAGAATATTGAAATTTCCCTGCCACACGAAGTGGCCACCGTGGCCACTTTGGAAGTGTTTGCATATGCTGGAAATACAGAGACACGTGTTCTTAACATATGATTATTCAACAAATACCTAACAAATCTGAGCAGAGAGCAGGTCAAATTTAGTTCTTTCCCTTGGCACGTGAGAAGCTGGTTATCTCTGGGGACTGGAATCCTTTGGAAACCATACATCCCTGAAAGCAGGGTTTTCTAGAAGCGTCTTTCTCTTGTGGGGGAGAGTGCTATGGTAGCTGAGGTGGGCTGGCGTAGAGCTTGAGTGTGAGGTCTCACTATCTCTGCCTCATCCAGTGCCGGGAGAGGTGTGCTTTAAAACTGTAGCCCTCTGCACGCACAGAAGTAGCCCTTTGTGGTCACTGCTGTCAGCGAACAGGAGAATGTGGCGAAGTAACCCAGCTCTGCGGTGAGGAGAGGGAGAGGAGAGGGAGCCCTGGCCTGTCTGTGCGGGCCAGTGTGAGATTGCAGGACCCAGCTATCATTAGGAGCAGCGCCAGCTCTTCCAGCCTGGGAGTTTAATCAAAGGAATAACAGCAGACCACCCAGGCGAGGGCTCCGATGCTTGCGCATGTGCTGTGTCAGGCTCTGTTCCCAGGCCAGCCGGTGCCCGGGATGTGGCCAGGCCTCCTGGAAATGTGCTGACAGATACATAGGAGGGAGGAGATGCTTTTTGCTTCTCACATTTTTCATTTAGAGGGCGAATGGGAAAGAAAACCATTCAATTTCTTTCCCCTTTTGCTCCTTACCCTGATACTTTTCTGCCTAGTCCTAGAGGAGGGCATATGTTGAGGTAGAGAATGTTTGCTTACACTGGTTACTCATTCACTCGCACTCATTCCTATACAAAGGAATTCTTGTATCATTTCTTCTGCTTCAGCGGTTACCATTGTGATCATGCTCATTTCGTCAGGGTCCACAGTGGACCTGAGTCAATCTCAGTTTCAGAAATATCAATTTGAAGTTGAAACTGGCAGAGAGGAAGCTAAGTTTTTTGAAATGGTTACAGTTCTCTAGGATTGGAGCCAGTGGCCCCCAGTTTATCACAAGCTTGGGCATTTGGCACTGGAGACTGTCTTCCTGCCTCCTCAGTGTATCTGGACACATTTGAACTACTGTACATTTGTGTTCTGATTTTGTAGTTTTTTCCCCAAGTCTAGCTTCTTTGGTTCTGTACTTTTCTGGGTAGAAAAATTGTACTTCTTTGTATTATATACATTACTTTTTCCCATATCTAGAAACAGAAAAGGGTAAATAGAAAAAGCAGAAGCTCTTGAGTCATCGAGACCTTGGACAAGTTATCTAACTTCCCTGTGCCTTGATTTTCTTCTCTGTCGAGTGGGGTAACTTTAGCATCAAGATGAATTCTCCTGCATCTCTGTGCCTCCCTGCTCTAGGTTCTAGCTCCAATTGATCCTATCTAATTCCCTAGCTCTTCTATGTCTTTTGAGGCTTTAAACCCCCGGTTTTCCTTAGGTCCTTGGCCTACTGATGGTCTCTTACTCTAAAATAACCTTTCTTTTCTCTTACTGTATCGACCAACTCTCTCTCAAAGTCACTGATGACCTTGGAATTGCCAACTTCAGTCACCTATTTTTAATCCTTACTCTCTTTTTTAGCACATGACACTATTATTGACTGCCTCCTACGTGAAAACTTCCCTTAGCTTCTCCAGCCTTCAGTAAGTCCTCTGAGAGCTCATCCTCTACTTACCCCCTGAAAAACTAGATACCAGTTTCAACATTTTTAAAAAGCCACTGGTATAGAGACCTGAAATATAGAAACTGACACCAGCAGAGTCTCTCTGATTAAAGAAGGGGGTTGATGCCTGGGCATCTGCTTCTCGCTGCTCTTCATAGGTATCTTCCAACATGCCTCTGAATTCCAGAGCTCAACCGAACTTCTTTCCTCTCTATAGTCTCCCCTTGGGTAAACTTCCTCTTCCCATAGCTTCATCTAGTGCTGTTCTGCAGATTTCTCCCAAATATGCATCTTTAGTTTGAACCTGTTTGCTGAGTGTCATGTCCAAATTTCCAACTGCCTGCTAGACATTTCCACCTGACTGTATTACAAGGATCCAAAATATTCAACATATTTTAAACATGCTTTGAAAATATTCAAAAAATATTCAACATATCTAAAACCTATTTGTTCTTCTTCCCTTTTCCCCTTTGTATTAGTGACACTGCAGTTCTCCTAGGGAGTTAGGTGTGGAGCCTTTGATTTCTCATCATCTCTCTTTGCTTCTTCATTCTCCCTACGTCCAGGCAGTTGCCAGTTCTCATTGATTCTGACTCTATAATGTCTCTGATATATATCTTCTCTGTTTCACTTTCACATCTACTGTCCTGCTTAAGGACTTAATTATGTCTTGACTGGACATCTACAATTACCTCCTAAGTGGTCTCCTGGCCATTCTCCTCTGTTCACCCTAGTCTTTGCTCTAAAGGAATCTTTCTAAATCACCAGTCTGATAATGATACTCCTCTGCTCAGGAATCTCAAAGGGGCTTCCTGTTATCTTCAAGGTGAAGCCCCAGCTATTGAATATTATTCAAAGCCTTTGTGTGGAATCTGGCTCCAGGCTATTTCTCCAGCCTCTCTCCTTCCCATCACATATGTTTTTGTGCAGCTCACCCAGAATTTCTCTCAGTCTCCATGCTTAGTTTGAGCTATCTTCTCATGGGAAACGTTCCCCAGTCACCATATCTAACTGTTTGCATTTGTCCAGGCTCAACAAAGGTGCCACTTCACTTGTACACATGACATTTTACTTGCCATACAGCTATCTCCTTTAGTGGACAGTGAGCTCTTTGGAGGCAGTGTCCTTTGCTGCCTCAGAACCTGACTCACAGGTAGTACTCAGTAAATGTGCTGATTCTACGGGACTGTAAGGTACTTGATTAAAGATGGGGAGGTGAGGGGCTTCCCTGGTGGCGCAGTGGTTGAGAGTCCGCCTGCCGATGCAGGGGACACGGGTTCATGCCCCAGTCCGGGAAGATCCCACATGCCGCGGAGCAGCTGGGCCCGTGAGTCATGGCCGCTGAGCCTGCGCGTCCGGAGCCTGTGCTCCGCAATGGGAGAGGCCACAACAGTGAGAGGCCCGCATACCGCTAAAAAAAAAAAAAAAAAAAAAGATGGGGAGGAGGTGACCATGTCCATTTTTTCACCAGTTTTTTCCAGCGTGGTATATAGTGTGTATTCAACACACATTTTTTAAAATAAATAAGTGAAAGAAGAACCCCCTGCTGCCCTAGCCAGAAGTCATCTTTCCATTGTCTATGTCCCTTTGGCCCTTCATTAGTCACTCTCTATAATAAATCTGTTATTGTTATTTTATGTCTCTTCTTTCCTGTTGAGTTATAAACTATGTGATGGCTGTTCTTTCTAACCCATCACCCAGCACAGCAACCTTGCCCTTGGTAGGCACTTATCACATGCTTGCTGAATTGAAAAGAATTTCTCTTCTGTGTTATGTTGGTTTTTATGTTCTTTATAAAAACTATTCCTCTTCCATTTTTTTTGCTGACAATGCTGCACCTGCCCTTCATAATAAAGCAGCTGACATTAGTTGAATGTCTGCTTTGTACTGGGCACTGTGCTAAATACTTTATATGCATTATCTCTTTAACCTTATGAAGTAGATACTTAATTTTTTTTACAGGTGAAGAAAATAGCCGAAAGGATAAGTGACTCTGCTAAGGTCACATAAATGCCAAGTAACCGCACCAGGACTCAAACCCAAGTCTCTTTGACTTCACACTCTTTCCATCAGTGTTTTTCTGTCTCTTCCTGTTTGAAACAGGACTCTCACCCCTCATCAGACTACGGTGATGGAGCTTAACACTGCTGTAGAGTCGTAGCCAAGCCAGCAGATTATTTTGTAGTGAAGTCAACTTCAACACTGTGCAGCCTTCTTAATCCCCAGGGTTGCAGTGGGAATGGATCTATTTATCGTGGTGGTGGCAGCCCCTATCGACTCAAAAACTGAACGTATAAATTGGAAGCGCTCGAAAGGGATGTGGCCATCTTGTAAGGTTTTCCAAGAATATCTTTGGCAATTCTTGATCTGGCACTCTTTGTAGATTTTGGAACACCAAGTGTCTATATGTGTATGTATATCATGTAAATGACAACGTTCAAGAGAGCGGGAAGGTACGACAAGAGAACTTACTGCTAATGTAGCAGAACTGCAGACATTCCTTGCTTTTCCTAACCCCTTTAAAAATGTGATTAATGTTATAACTCTTATCTCCCGGTGATTGGAGTGTAAATTTCTTGAGGTTCACTTTATCAGTATCCAAGAATTTATAAAGGAGTTGAAGCTGCCTTAAAACATGTTGGTTGTTGTGACTGTTGATTTAATACCTGCTCAGGAAGTGCCCTTGGAAGAATGGTTAAAAAGTAGCTGTTTAAGGATGATTCTTTTCATGTTCTTGATTGAATATATTCTCTAATATTTATCCAGTGATGAAAATCGTGTAATAAGTACAGATCTGGCACTTTGGGTTTTCATTTTCTTTTTTCTTGAGTGAAACAGGTCTTGGTCCACTGGTGTTTTTTATTCAAGGATTGCCTCACATGGTAAAAACAAGTCAGGCAGGACTAGCCACTGCATTTCCCTATTCCAAATCATTCAGGGCCCTGTGGTCACGGGAATGAAAGTTCCACAACAGGCTCAGCTGATCCCATCATATTCTGATGAGCCTTCATATATGAATGACACAGAGAACGTTGTTCTCAAGATGATATTGGTGTAGTTCTGAGTACAGTATGAATACAGATTTAGAAAAATTTATCTCCACATCAGTGATATGAAGTTATTTTTAACCTTTTTTGGAGTCAGAGATCCCTTCGAGTATTGAATGGAGGCTATAATTTTTCTCCTGAAAAAATATGCACCCACACTTAGAGATGTGCATTAATTTCAGAGGGTTCATAGACACTCCCTCCCCCTCCAACTTGACTCCCTCTTGATGCCCTATGGGCCCATGGTCTCCAAGTTAAGAACTTCTGAAAACTTTTAGGTAGCATGTGGTCATTAATATCAGTAATTTCGCCAAAAATGATCACTCCAAATTTGTGATTATGTTTGCTTAACACCTTCTTTGTATATTTCAGTGATACCCCCTTCTAGGCCATAATCTCCATGAAGGCAAGGATTTTTGTAATTTAAAAAAATTGTTCTCAATTCTCAAAAGAATGCCACAGAGTGTCTGATAAATATTTGTTGGATTAATGAAATAATCTTGTGGAACCCTATCTCTAGACCTCATCAGACAAGATTTATTTAAGATTTTATGGACCATGCTATAATGAGGAGAGTGAGCTGTGCCAAGATTGTTAGCTGCACTGGGAATGCCATGACACTGATTTGCTCACGTGTTAAGCGGTTACCAAGTCTTTAATGTTGAATTTCCATCTCCATTTTGATAAATAAGATACATGAAATTTGCAAACTGCCTTAGTGAACCTGAGGTTCCCTAAGCGAATCTCAAAAAGGGTGTTAGCCCTTTGCAGTTTCAGTGCCAAGAAGAAACAGATATAGTATATTCATTGTGTAGACAAGGAACAAAATCTGTATGTCTAAGCTATTATTTCACTCATTTGAGAACTTTGCCCCAAACTTCAAGACCAGGCAGAAATCATCTCTAAAATTATGCAGGGCGATATAGCAAGAACAACACTTATCCCTCAGTCTAGTCACTGATTATTTCATTTCCCCTTATTCCAAAGCAGTCCTTCCCTTGTGGTATTTGTAAAAAGAGGTAATTTGGAACCTTTAATTTCCTTGCTAACCTTCCAGTGACATGAATCACTTCTCTACTCACTGGTGAAACTAGCTACTAGCTGGAGATTGAGGGGGGTGTGTGTGTGTGTGTGTGTGTGTGTGTGTGTCTTTGGGACTAGATGAGACCCACTTCATTTATATAAATGCTTTTGTGCCTACTGGGTAAACTCTAGGGGTACAATGGAATAAGATACAGTCCCTGTCCTAAAGGAGCATGTTATTTGTGGGGCAAGGTAGGCGAATAAACCTGTAATTATAATACAGTGCAAAACATGGCATGAAGCTTTTCAACTCTACCATTATGTTCTTTTTTCTTTCTTTCTTTCTTTTTTGCGGTATGCAGGCCTCTCACTGTTGTGGCCTCTCCCGTTGCAGAGCACAGGCTCCAGACGCGCAGGCTCAGCAGCCATAGCTCACGGGCACAGCCGCTCCGCGGCATGTGGGATCTTCCCGGACCGGGGCACGAACCCATGTCCCCTGCATCAGCAGGCGGACTCTCAACCACTGTGCCGCCAGGGAAGCCCTACCATTATGTTCTTGAAGCAGTGTAATGGCAAGGATCCTTTACAGCTGAGGGAGCTCTTTTGTGAAAAATAAATCTAACATTAGGAAGTAAAGCACAAGATGGTAGCAACAAGATTTCAGGATACCGCTGTGCTGAAGTGGTGTGAAAGACCTTCCTAGGGCTAATGATGAAACACCAATTAAGCCTCTCATTTTTCAATTTCCAGGTTGGGAATAATTCCTGCCCCTCCTGGCATAGCTGTAACTATATGTGCTGCTTGTGTTTTCCCAAGCAGCAATGATACACCTTGGTACTGTGTTAAGAAAGGTAAAAGTCATGTGAAGATCCATAAGCCCCAGTCAGAGAAGGGTTTTTGCCACTACATTTGTAGACATACCGTAGAAATGCAGAATCCTGGGTTCTGCTGTGAGTGGAGAGTATCTTGTCCTTGAGGGACTGATAGCACACGCATACACAGAGGTAGATGCTGGTTAATGTTGCTCTGGCGGAGGACTCGGTATCACAGTGGATACCGGCATCTTATTTTTTTCATTAATCC
Source organism: Orcinus orca (assembly GCF_937001465.1). Taxonomy (NCBI): domain Eukaryota; kingdom Metazoa; phylum Chordata; class Mammalia; order Artiodactyla; family Delphinidae; genus Orcinus; species Orcinus orca. The sequence continues at coordinate 174,872,048 of NC_064560.1, forward strand.
GTGTTGTCTTTTCAGATATATACTAAAACCTCACCATCCTTAAATGTCAGTTTGTTTGGTTTTGTTGTTCCATGGTGGATCTAGAAGTTACTGCACGTGTGGTCGTTAAACACTGGTTGAGAGAGAACGGTGGCCGGAATCCAGATTCTATAGCCGCTAACTTGAGGGTCAGGAGAAGATGCCCAGAGAGGATCCTCCAGGACCAAGCTTCTCTTAATCACTATAAGATTTTTGGCCCCAAACTCCTGAGTGGAATTCCTAGCTTTGTTGACGTGGGCTAGATGATCCAATGTCTTCTTCTGCTGCCAGGCCTCAAGCCTAGACTGAAGCCATCAAGTCAGCCTCATGGGCACTTCCCCCCCACCCCAGGCCCACCCACCAGTCTTGGTCCTCAAACCATTTTACTGTTGAAGAGAGGCATGGAAAGATAAACCTAAGGAAAGGTGTATTTTCCCATGAGGCCCTAGAATAAAGCTGTCCTAAGATGCCCACTCTTTGGCCTTCCGTTCTTAAATGGCAGGCAGTGCCACCTTGCCTTGCCAGCCGCTTGGGAAGATGTAATACAAAAGAGGGCTGATCCAGAAAGAAAACATGAAGAATGAATACATGAACTTGAGAGCTTTTATCATCATACTCCGAACGCAGTTCGAAGGCCCAGCACTCTTCTTCAGCCTCGGGGGAAATGAGGAGAGACCATCAAGAGTGTGTCCTGCGTCCCAGCCTTATTATCTCTCACCTGACTGTGGTGACTCTCAGCTAGATGTCTCTGCTTCCACCACAATGCTGACATAGCACTACGTAGCTTACTGCCGTCTACTAGATGGAGAGCAGAATGAGTGGCAAGGTCTGTTCCTGTCTTCCATTACTCTAAATGTTAGCCAAATTAGAGTGCTTTCTGTTTCTCATTCTTCCTGCTTATCTGGCTCTGCATTTTTACTCCACCTTTTCTTTTCCCCTAGGAACCACTACCATTCCACCAGCCCCATACCAGGCCTACTACCTATCCTTTTAGGCCTGGTTCAATTGCCTTCTTTGAATTTCCTTAAAACTTTTTTTTTTTTTTTTTTTTTTGGGTGGTACGCGGGCCCCTCACTGCTGTGGCCTCTCCCGCTGCGGAGCACAGGCTCCGGACGTGCAGGCTCAGCGGCCATGGCTCACGGGCCCAGCCGCTCCACGGCATGTGGGATCTTCCCGGACCAGGGCACAAACCTGTGTCCCCTGCATCGGCAGGCGGACTCTCAACCACTGCACCACCAGGAAAGCCCTCCTTAACACTTTTATTATGGCAATTATCATATTCTGGAGGCCTTTAATATTGCTATTTGTCTAGGTGTCTGTCTCACTAGATTACCAATTCCTTCATGGCTTAGGGGCAAAGGCCACATTTTAGTACCCATTCTCTTAGGACTTTACCCAAGGCTTTGCCCATGATCAGCAATACAGTAAATATTTATTGAATTATCTTTGAGTTCTGGACTTCATTCGAGCATTCAGGACCGTAGCATTTCTAGAGCGTGCGCCAGTAGAGCAATAGTGATTTAGTTAGGCCTGACCCTGGATCCTCTTTGGACACCAAAAGGTTATGTATCTGGGTGGGTGGTGGGTATATTCTGGGAAGCCATCAGGGCAATACTATCATATTTTAATTATAGCACTGGCAGCAGCGCTACTTTTAGCAAACAGCAGTAACAAGCAGTAACACTTGGGCGGGCCAGCAACCGGAAATTGGCCTCCCCCTCTGTGTTTCTTCTACCCCCTCTTTCAATCCATCACCTGTATTTATTCCTGCTGTAATTTAAACACCTGTCTAGATGGAATGCGCGCAATGTGTCCCTACCCCACACATTCAGATATTTGCTCACCTGCCTTATTCGGAAGGTTGGCTCTAAAATAAACAGAGTTTTGGTACTAAAAGAAAAAAATGCACTGAGGTCACCGTGGCAGTGGACATGAGGAAGGGAATGGGAGTGGTACCTCTGGAGAAGCCGCTCCAGGAGAGAGGGAGCAGAAGAGAAAGGGGAGGAGGAGAGCAAGGGGTGAAACATCTCCCAGCAGCCCCTAAGGCTTAGGCCATGATACAAGCTGGTGGCTAGATTTTCCCACAGACCCTCATTCATTTAGCTAAACAACTAGAGAAAGGCAGGGGTGGAAGAATATTTAACAAGCTGGTTGTTAGGAGGCTTAAATGTCTTGGTTTATTATTTTTTTTAATAGATCTTTATTGGACTATACTTCATAATACTGTTAGTTTCTGTTGCACAACAAAGCGAATCAGCCATGTGCATACACATGGCCCCATGTCCCCTCTCTGTTGAGCCTCCCTCCCACCATCCCTATCCCACCCCTCTAGGTGGTCACAAAGCACCGAGCCAATCTCCCTGTGCTATGCTGCTGCTTCCCACCAGCCAGCTATTTTACATTAGGTAGTGTATGTATGTCCATGCTACTCTCCCTTCGCCCCAGCTTCGCCCTCCCACCCCGTGTCCTCAAGTCCATTTTTTATGTCTGTCTCTTTATTCCTGCCTTGCAACTAGGTTCTTCAGTACCATTTTTTTTTATTCCATATATACGTGTTAGCAATGGCCATTATCAAAAACTCTACAAACAATAAATGCTGGAAAGGGTGTGGTGAAAAGGGAACCCTCCTGCACTGTTGGTGGGAATGTAAATTGATACAACCACTATGGAAAACAGTATGGAGGTTCCTTAAAAAACTAAAAATAGAAGTACCATATGACCCGGCAATTCCACTACTGGGCACATAGCCTGAGAAAACCATAATTCAAAAAGAGACGTGTACCACAATGTTCATTGCAGCACTATTTACAGTAGCCAGGATATGGAAGCAACCTAAATGCCCACTGACAAATGAATGGATAAAGATGTGGCACATATATACAATGGAATATTACTCAGCCATAAAAGGAAACGAAATTGAGTTATTTGTAGTGAGGTGGATGGACCTAGAGTCTGTCATACAGAGAGTGAAGTAAGTCAGAAAGAGAATGTCTTGATTTATTTTTAATGACCACTATTTCTCATGGCAGCATAGTGAGTAGACCTGAAATTTTAGAAGCTTGTTCTAAACTGTTTTATCCACTTTTGCATCCTTGGCATATTTAACAATTATTCATATTAATGTTTGAACATCCAAAAAGCAATGAGAAATAGTAAAACCTCAAAGTTCTTGATAGAATTATTATCTCTACTCCTTCCCGTTGGTTGTTTTAATATCTTGTTCCTCACTCTGTTCAGGCATTTCTGCTAGTTTTTGGAAGATCCCCTGAGCTTTATGGAGGAGAAGCATTGAAAGGTTTTTCTTTCCTGTTCTTTCCTTTCCTTTCCTACCATCCCCTGTAGCAAGTGCTTCTCATACTTTAAGATGCATATGAATTACCTGTGGCTCTTGTCAAATGCAGATTTCTGTTCACTGGGGCTGAGGCTGGATTGAGTCTGCATTTTTAACAAGCTCACAGGTAAGTGCAGGTGCTGCTGGTCCCCAGACAGAATAGTAAGTTCAGGTTCAAAGGTATGAGGCAGTGGGAGTAACACAGTGGTTAAAACTACAAGATTGGGAGGTTTTGTATCAGGCAGGCCAGGAATTGAAACTAGGGGCTGACACAATTATTTGTTCTTGAGCAAGGTTTTTACCTCTTAAACTCAGTTTCCCCATCTATAAATGAGGGCAGTAATTGTACCTAACAGATCTGTCTTGAAGATTGAGTTAATTGCTTAGAACAATGCCTGGCAAAAACAAAGTGTTCATTAAATTTAGCCATCATTAGTGCTAATATGACTTTGTTGTTATTATTATTGTTATTGTAGTGGAACCTGAGAGATTTCATATTTGCTAAAAAATTAATTATGGCAGAACATTTTAGAGGTCCAAACATAGACTTATAAAATTCTTATAGGCAACATAAAGATGTTGATATCCATTATCAGTAAGGCATGTTCTTCAACTCAATAATTAAAATGAGTTTTAGTTAAGTATCCCATCTTCCAGACCCCTTTGTGACCAAGGCATAAATTCATGAGTTGCCCAGCCTAGATTTAGTAGCATAGTCTCTGATTATTAGCCCAAAGAAGCCAACTGGCCCGGTGGCGACACCCTCTACCTTAAGACACAGCGCCAGTGCCAAAACAGAGGCTCATCGTTTTAGTTAGGAGTATTAGGCTATTAAGATAGCCTAATACTCCTAACTAAAACGATGAGCCTCTGTTTTGGCACTGGCGCTGTGTCTTTATGTGCTGTGAGCCTGTCTTTTTAAAAAAATTCTCCAGCGGTGAAATGTTAACCATTGTTGCAAATCAGGTATAAATAAATGCCATTTTCCATTTTCTCTTCATCTGTTCAAAGCTGGTTTTATTATGTTATCTGGAGAAATGTAGGTGGACAGAGAAGCAGAGGCAGCCTGGTGACAGGAATAGTCATCATCCTTCTGTCCTGTTAAGGAAGAAACCTCCAGGTGTGAACTCTAACTGGCTTGTAGAGTGTCTTAAGATCTGTCCAGTGCTGGGAGATTAGCCCTGCCCTTTGGTCTTTCCTAGTAAAGACAAGGTGCTGCTAGGGCCAAAATTGATGCTCTGGTCCATTTTAGTTCAGTGACTTCTTCTGCCTATTCTAGAAAAAACTGAGAAGCTGAAAGGAAGGACCAGAGGCATTCTTAATTCATTTAATCTAGAGATAATTTGCTTAGACTGAACTTTAGCCAGGCATAAATCTGTACCCATAAGATTCAGTCAGATCTGGTTGAGGCTCTAGAGCTGTGCTGTCTTTTAAGGTGGCCTCTACCTTCATGTGGCTTTTTAAATTTAAGTTAAATAAAGTCTAAAACCCAGTTCCTCAGTCACAGTCACATTGCAAGTGCATAATAGTCACCTGTGGCTAGTGGCTACTGTATTGGGCAGTGCAGATTATAGAACATTTCCATCACAATTGTTAATGGATGATGGATGCCATCCATTTCTATTGGGTAGTGCTGCTCTAGAACAAGGATTGAAAGTACTTGTCTCCCCTGTCAGTTCTGATTGTTTAGTGACAGCTGCCCGGAGGACTGTGTAAAAAAGACTCTGAGGCCATATCTAAGTGAGCCCCAAATTGTTTGATTATTCATTAGCAATGTATGTCCTAGGAAGACAGAGCTGGGTGGAATGGAGGTAGTTCTGGGCTAGGCACTGAGTGTCTTCTAGACAAAACCACAGAAGTAAGAGTAGAATATTTTAGAGGGTCTGGTTGTTATTATTTAATAGAGATAGGTTACTTTTCTTTTTAATTTAATTTTTATTTTTGGCCGCGCTGGGTCTTTGTTGCTGCGTTCGGGCTTTTCTCTCCTTGCAAGGCATGGGCTCTAGGTGCACTGGCTTAAGTAGTTGCGGGACGCAGGCCCTAGAGAGCAGGCTCAGTAGTTGTGGTTCACAGGTTTAGTTGCTCCACAGCATGTGGGAGCTTCCTGGACCAGGCATAGAACCCACGTCCCCTGCATTGGCAGGCTAATTCTTAACCACTGTGCCACCAGGGAAGTCCCGGTTACTTTTTTCTTTTTTTAAAGTTAAAACATTTTATTTTGCTCCTACTCTATGGGAGGCACTATGGTTTTTATATAATAAATGTTCCTATTGTGACATCCCAGCTAGAAAATTTTGTACATAAGAGTACTGTTGATTTCAGCAAGTGAGTGCATATGTGAATCTCTGGATTCGTTATCTGCTGCTCAAAAAGTGCACTATGAAAGGTAGAAGATCTGTGTAAACATGCCTGGCATCTGGCAGCTGAACTTGGTAACATAAAGTCTAGCAAAACTTTATTATTCAAATGTATAATGTATTACTGAAAAGAACTACTTTTCATAATCCACTGAGATGCATTATCCAAGAGGATGCTAAAGGTGATAGTAAGCTGCCATTTCCCAGGCATATGTCATGTGAGGGGCACTTAGTGCTGTGGCCGATAATACATATGATCCCTGTATTTCCAGAGAGACTTAATTTATCCCCCAACACCCGCTCTCCCGCTTCGTGTCCATACGATTCTTCTCTACATCTGTGTCTCTATTTCTGCCTTGCAAACTGGTTCATCTGTACCATTTTTCTAGATTCCACATATCTGCATTAATATTCGATATTTGTTTTTCTCTTTCTGACTTACTTCACTCTGTATGACAGTCTCTAGGTCCATCCACTTATCTACAAATGACCCAGTTTTGTTCCTTTTTATGGCTGGGTAATATTCCATTGTATATATGTACCACATCTTCTTTATCCATTCGTCTGCTGATGGACATTTAGGTTGCTTCCATGACCGGGCTTTTGTAAATAATGCTGCAATGAACATTGAGATGCATGTGTCTTTCTGAAGTATGGTTTTCTCTGGGTATATGCCCAGTCCTGGGATTGCTGGGTCATACGGTAATTCTATTTTTAGTTTTTTAAGAAACCTCCATACTGTTCTCCATAGTGGCTGTATCAATTTACATTCCCACCAACAGTGCAGGAGGGTTCCCTTTTCTCTACACCCTCTCCAGCATTTCTTTTTTGTAGATTTTCTGATGATGCCCATTCTAACTGGTGTGAGGTGATACCTCATTGTAGTTTTGATTTGCATTTCTCTAATAATTAGTTACATTGAGCAGCTTTTCATGTGCTTCTTGGCCATCTGTATGTCTTCCTTGGAGAAATGTCTGTTAAGGTCTTCTGCCCATTTTTGATTGGGGTGTTTGTTTTTTTAATATTGAGATTTAGTAGCATAGTCTCTGATGATTAGCCCAGAGAAGCCAACTGGCCCGGTGGCGACACCCTCTACCTTAATAGCCTAATACTCCTAACTAAAACGATGAGCCTCTGTTTTGGCACTGGCGCTGTGTCTTTATGTGCTGTGAGCCTGTCTTTTTAAAAAAATTCTCCAGCAGTGAAATGTTAACCATTGTTGCAAATCAGGTATAAATAAATGCCATTTTCCATTTTCTCTTCATCTGTTCAAAGCTGGTTTTGTTATGTTTTATTATGTTATCTGGAGAAATGTAGGTGGACAGAGAAGCAGAGGCAGCCTGGTGACAGGAATATTTTCTCCCTTTCTGAGGGTTTTCTTTTCATCTTGTTTATAGTTTCCTTTGCTGTGCAAAAGCTTTTAAGTTTCATTAGGTCCCATTTCTTTATTTTTGTTTTTATTTTCATTACTCTAGGATGTGGGTCAAAAAAGATCTTGCTGTGATTTATGTCAAAGAGTGTTCTTCTTGTGTTTTCCCCTAAGAGTTTCATAGTATCCGGTCTTACATTTAGATCTTTAATCCATGTTGAGTTTATTTTTGTGTTTGGTGTTAGGGAGTGTCCTAATTTCATACTTTTATATGTAGCTGTCCAGTTTTCCCAGCACCACTTATTGAAGAGACTGTCTTTTCTCCATTGTATATCCTTGCCTCCTTTGTCATAGCTTAGTTGACCATAGGTGCGTGGGTTTATCTCTGGGCTTTCTATCTTGTCTCATTGATCTATATTTCTGTTTTTGTGCCAGTAGCATATTGTCTTGATTACTGTAGCTTTGTCGTATAGTCTGAAGTCAGGGAGTCTGATTCCTCCATCTCCGTTTTTTTCCCTCAAGATTGCTTTGGCTCTTCAGGGTCTTTTCTGTCTCTGTACAAAGTTTAAGATTTTTTGTTCTAGTTCTGTAAAAAAATGCCATTGGTAATTTGATAGGGATTGCACTGAATCTGTAGATTGCTTTGGGTAGTAGAGTCATTTTCACAATATTGCTTCTTCCAATCCAAGAACATGGTAGATCTCTCCATCTGTTTGTGTCATCTTTGATTTATTTCATCAGTGTCTTATAGTTTTCTGAGTACAGGTCTTTTACTTCATTAAGTAGGTTTATGCCTAGGTATTTTATTCTTTTTGTTGCAATGGTGAATGGGATCATTTCCATAATTTCTCTTTCTGATCTTTTTGTTGTTAGTGTATAGGAATGCAAGAGATTTCTGTGCATTAATTTTGTATCGTACAACTTTACCAAATTCATTGATTAGCTCTAGTAGTTTTCTGGTGACATCTTAGGTTTCTCTATGTATAGTATCATGTCATCTGCAAACAGTGACAGTTTTACTTCTTCTTTTCCAATTTGTATTCCTTTTATTTCTTTTTCTTCTCTGACTCCCATGGCTAGGGCTTCCAAAACTATGTCGAATAAGAGTGGCGAGAGTGGCCATCCTTGTCTTGTTGCTGATCTTAGAGGAAATGCTTTCAGTTTTTCACCATTGAGAATGATGTCTGCTGTGGGTTTGTCGTATATGGCCTTTATTATGTTGAGGTAGGTTCCCTCTTTGCCCACTTTCTGGAGAGTTTTTATCATAAATGGGTGTTGAATTTTGTCAAAAGCTTTTTCTGCATCTATTGAGATGATCATATGGTTTTTATTCTTCAGTTTGTTAATATGGTGTATCACGTTGATTGATTTGCATATATTGAAGAATCCTTGCATCCCTGGGATAAATCCCTCTTGATCTGGTGTATGATCCTTTTAATGTGTTGTTGGATTCTGTTTGCTGGTATTTTGTTGAGGATTTTTGCATCTATATTCGTCAATGATATTAGTCTGCAATTTTCTTTTTTTGTAGTGCCTTTGTCTGGTTTTGGTATCTGGGTAATGGTAGCTTCGTAGAATGAGTTTGGGAGTGAGTTTCCTCTGCCATTCTTTGGAAGAGTTTGCGAAGGATGGGTGTTATCGCTTCTCTAAATGTTTGATTGAATTCACCTGTGAAGCCATCTGGTTCTGGACTTTTGTTTGTTGGAAGATTTTTAATCACAGTTTCAATTTCATTACTTGTGATTGGCCTGTTCATATTTTCTGTTTCTTCCTGGTTCAGTTTTGGAAGGTTATACCTTTCTAAGAATTTGTCCATTTCTTCCAGGTTGTCCATTTTATTAGCACAGAGTTGCTTGTAGTAGTCTCTTATGATGCTTTGTGTTTCTGCGGTGTCTGTTGTAACTTCTCCTTTTTCATTTCTAATTTTATTGATTTGAGTCCTCGCCCTCTTTTTCTTTTCTTTTTTTTTTTTAACATCTTTATTGGAGTATAATTTCCCTCTTTTCCTTGCTGAGTCTGGCTAAAGGTTTATCCATCTTGTTTATCATCTCAAAGAACCAGCTTTTAGTTTTATTGGTCTTTGCTATTGTTTTCTTTGTTTCTATTTCATTTACTTCTGCTCTGATCTTTATGATTTCTTTCCTTCTACTACCTTTGGGTTTTGTTTGTTCTTCTTTTTTTAGTTCCTTTAGGTGTAACGTTAGATTGAGATTTTTCTTGTTCCTTAAGGTAGAATTGTATTGCTATAAACTTCCCTCTTAGAACTGCTTTTGCTGCATCCCATAGGTTTTGGATGGTCGTGTTTTTGTTGTCATTTGTCTCTAGGTATTTTTTGATTTCCTTTTTGATTTCTTCAGTGATCTCTTGGTTATTTAGCAATGTATTGTTTAGCCTCCCTTTGTTTGTGTTTTTTATGTTTTTTTCCCTGGAATTTGTTTCTAATCTCATAGTGTTGTGGTTGGACAAGATGCTTGATATGATTTCAATTTTCTTAAATTTAATGAGGCTTGATTTGTGACCCAAGATGTGATCTCTCCTGGAGAATGTTCGTGTGCACTTGAGGGGAAAGTGTAATCTGCTGTTTTTGGATGGAATGTCCCGTAAATATCAGTTAAATCTATCTGGTCTATTGTGTCATTTAAAGCTTGTGTTTCCTTATTAATTTTCTGTCTGGATGATCTGTCCATTGGTGTAAGTGAGGTGTTAATGTCCCCCACTATTATTGTGTTGCTGTCGATTTCCTCTTTTATAGCTGTTAGCAGTTGCCTTATGTATTGAGGTGCTCCTATGTTGGGTGCATATATATTTATAATTGTTACATCTTCTTCTTGGATTGATCCCTTGATCATTGCGTAGTGTCTGTCCTTGTCTCTTGTAACATTCTTTATTTTCACGTCTATTTTATCTGATATGAGTATTGCTTCTCCAGCTTTCTTTTGATTTCCATTTGCATGGAATATCTTTTTCCATCCTCTCATTTGCAGTATGTATGTGTCCCTAGGTCTGCAATGGGTCTCTTGTAGACAGCATATATATGGGTCTTGTTTTTGTATCCATTCAGTGAATCTGTGTCTTTTGGCTGGAGCATTTAATCCATTCACATTTAAGGTAATTATCAATATGTGTGTTCCTATTACCATTTTCTTAATTGTTTTGGGTTTGTTTTTGTAGGTCCTTTTCTTCTCTTTTGTTTCCCACTTTAGAGAAGTTCCTTTAGCATTTGTTGTAGAGCTGGTTTGGTGGTGCTGAATTCTCTTAGCTTTTGCTTGTCTGTAAAGCTTTTGATTTCTCCATCGAATCTGAATGAGATCCTTGCTGGGTAGAGTAATCTTGGTTGTAGGTTCTTCTCTTTCATCACTTTAAATATATCGTGCCACTCCCTTCTATTTGTAGAGTTTCTGCTGAGAAATCAGCTGTTAACCTTGTGGGAGTTCCCTTGTATGTTATTAGTCATTTTTCCCATGTTGCTTTTAATAATTTTTCTGTGTTTAACTTTTGTCAGTTTGATTACTGTGTGTCTCCCGTATTTCTCCTTGGGTTTATCCTGCCTGGGACTCTCTGTGCTTGCTTCCTGGACTTGGGTGGCTATTTCCTTTCCCATGTTAGGAAAGTTTTCTTTTTTAAAGAAAATTTTTTTATTTACTTATTTATTTTGGGGCTGCTTTGGGTCTTCACTGCTGAGTGCAGGCTTTCTCTAGTTGTGACGAATGGGGGCTACTCTTCGTTGTGGTGCGCAGGCTTCTTATTGCAGGGCTTCTCTTGTTGCGGAGTACAGGCTCTAGGCACATGGGCTTCGGTAGTTGTGGCACTTGGGCTCAGTAGTTGTGGCTCGTGGGCTCTAGAGCACAGGCTCAGTAGTTGTGTTGCATGGGCTCAGTTGCTCCGCAGCATGTGGGATCTTCCTGGACCAGGGCCGAACCCGAGTCCTCTTCGTTGGCAGTCAGATTCTTAACCACTGCGCCACCAGGGAAGCCTTAGGGAAGTTTTTGACTGTAATCTTCTCAAATATTATCTCGGGTCCTTTCTCTCTCTCTTCTCCTTCTGGGACCCCTATAATGCGAATGTTGGTGCATTTAATGTTGTCCCAGAGGTCCTTAGGCTGTCTTCATCTCTTTTCATTCTTTCTTTTTTAATTCTGTTCCATGGCAGTGAATTCCACCATTGTGTCTTCCAGGTCACTTATCCATTCCTCTGCCTCAGTTATTCTGCTATTGATTCCTTCTTGTGTAGTTTTCATTTCAGTCATTGTATTGTTCATCTCTGTTTGTTTGTTCTTTAGTTCTTCTAGGTCTTTGTTAAACATTTCTTGCATCTTCTCGATCTTTGCCTCCATTGTTTCTCCGAGGTCCTGGATCATCTTCACTATCATTATTCTAAATTCTTTTTCTGGAAGCTTGCCTGTCTCCACTTCATTTAGTTGTTTTGTTGAGGTTTTATCTTGTTCCTTCATCTGGTACATAGTCCTCTGCTTTTGCATTTTGTCTATCTTTCTATGAATGTGGTTTTTATTCCACAGGCTGCATTATTGTAATTCTTCTTGCTTCTGTTGTCTGCCCTCTGGTGGATAAGGCTATCTACCAGTTACTTTTCTTTTTTTTTTTAAAAGCAGGAATGCTTTGGAAGGAAAGATGAAAAGCTTTAAAAGTTTTCTTATTCCTGGGCTTCTCTGGTGGCGCAGTGGTTGAGAGTCCGCCTGCTGATGCAGGGGACACGGGTTCGTGCCCCGGTCCGGGAAGATCCCACATGCTGCGGAGCGGCTGGGCCCGTGAGCCATGGCCGCTGAGCCTGCACGTCCAGAGCCTGTGCTCCACAACTGGAGAGGCCACAATAGTGAGAGGCCCACGTACCGCAAAAAAAAAAAAAAAAAAAAAAGTTTTCTTATTCCTTACATAGTCTCATATTTAAGCAGTGGTCATTTTTGCTATTTTTCTCAAAATAAATTAAGGATGCTTTGCTTTTATGTAGAAGGAAATCATAATGAGTACCAATTTTTGGTTTATCCATGAAATGCATAATGGATGTTACATGAAAAAACAAACTCACCAAGAGTCCAAAATTAGTTTTATGTTCATGCCATCTTTTACTATATCTGCTGAGAAACGAAACTGATTGAGGATGTTGTTTTTTTTAATAAATTTTATTTATTTATTTATTTATTTATTTATTTATTTAATTTTATTTTTTTACACACTCCCCACACCCACTCCTCCTCTAGCAGCCACCAATCTGTTTTCTGTCTCTATAGATTTGCCTCTTCTAGACATTTTGTGGTTTTTTTGTTTTTTTGTTTTTTAATTTGGTTGCCCCAGGTCTTAGTTGTGGCACATGAGATCTTTAGTTGCAGCATGTGAACTCTTAGTTGCGGCATGTGGGATCTAGTTCCCTGACCAGGGATAGAACCCAGGCCCCCTGCATTGGGAGCACGGAGTCTTAGCCACTGAACCACCAGGGAAGTCCCTATTTATTTTATTTATTTATATTTGGCTGTGTTGAGTCTTCGTTGCTGTGTGTGGGCTTTCTCTAGTTGCGGCGAGCGGGGGCTACTCTTTGCTGCAGTGTGCGCTCTTCTCATTGCGGTGGCTTCTCTTGTTGCGGAGCACAGGCTCTAGGCACACAGGCTTCAGTAGTTGTGGCGTGCGGGCTTAGTAGTTGTGGCTCGTGGGCTCTAGAACGCAGGCTCAGTAGTTGTGGCACACGGGCTCAGTTGCTCCGTGGCATGTGGTGTCTTCCCAGACCAGGGCGCGAACCCGTGTCCCCTGCATTGGCAGATGGATTCTTAACCACTGCGCCACCATGGAAGCCCCTAAGGATGGTTTTGTTTTGGTTTTTTTGTTGCTCTACTTATTAAATATCCTCTGGTGAAGGGTAACAAGTGGGAAATAAAATTTAAGGAAAGGTAGAAAATGCTGGAATAGTTAGGTATAATCAATCCCTGTATAATCACTGTTTTCCAAATTTGAGGTCTGCATCTGATTATATTTTCAAAAATCTCTAATAATCAAGGGTAACTAGAACAGTTTCCCTACTAGTTTCAAAACTAGAAAATGGATTTTAAAACAAGAGTACCAGTTCTGCAGCTGTTATGTGACCGTGAACAAATTGCTTACCGTAACTTCTCTGACCCTTTGTTTCTCCATATCTGGAAAGGGAGTACTGGGGGAATTCCCTGGCAGTCCAGTGGTTAGGACTCCATCCTCTCACTGCTGACAGCCCAGTGTTGATCCCTGGTTGGGGAACTAAAATCCCACAAGGGAGTATCACAGTATCTACTTCCATGAGTAATAGATAAGGAGGGAGATATATTGATAAAACCTCACTTATAAGTGCCTGACACTTCCACTGTAAGGACTCAGATGTTAAGCCATATTATTTGGAAAAAGTATTCCACGTGCATTTGGAGGAGAACATTCTCTGTTCTAATCTTGGCCCTGCCACCTACTAGGTGTGTTACTTTTGTCTAATTGTTTACCCTCTCTAGACTTTAGTTGCCTCTTCTGTTAAATGGGGGTAACAATAGAACCTCCTTCAAAGGCTTGCTCAGGGTTAAGTGAGATAATACACGTCAAGATAATGCAAAGACATCTAAGCCCATGGCACATGGTGAGCATTCAGTAAGTGTTCGTGATTATGGTGAAAATGATGATGTTTCAATTAAGGGCAGCCTGGACAAAAGAGAGAAGATGTACCAAATCTGATATCTCTTCTCCTTCCCATTCACTAATCTCCAGCTATACTGTTTATACTAGACATGGTAAAGTATGTACCTTTTGTTTATTTTCCTGCTGTTCCACTATAAATTATTAATAGACCTCTTTTATGAGGTTTTTGTCGCAACTGACTGAGGCAGTAATTGGAGAATCTGTTAGTTATCATAAAGACCTTTCCACTTTGTAGTATCTTTATAAGCTCCAAGCTCATGTCTAATTTGAAAAGCCTAATATTTAGTGCCAGGGGTCAGGGCAAGAAGGAGGAGGGCTCAGTATGGGACGGGGGTGAGTTCAGTCCTACAGGGAATCTGTTTGATCGTCCGAGAACCTGGCCTTTGTTGCCACTAGGTAGGGTGCCAGAAGAAGGACAAGGCTCTTCAGAGGCCCTGGGGGCCAGAGAACACTGCCCTAATCTGCCACTCTTGTCTTCCCCACCCTTTCATCAGCATGGTCTTTCTCCTCCCCTGGTAGTGGCAGAAGGGGGTCAGAACTGACAAGCCAAGGTTGGCTCCTGAGACTTCCTCTGAATCTGGGGCCGCACTGGAGTGTGCAGTCTGAGTGTTCCGGCCCCCAGCCTCCACAGACACCAGAGATCACTCCTGACTTAGAGAAAGTGGACTTCGTCACAAGAAAAATATTTGGGTCCTTTGGTGTGAAGACACAGTCCTGGGCTGTTGTCACTGAATTCTGTAACTAGGAATGAAGCACTATACCGTTACTAAAAATGACTTATTTTCTTTCAGAATTATCAAATTTTTTAAAAATCCAGAATTCTTCTATTTGTAAATGTCAAAATTGTTAGCTTCCTGGGACACTTCATAGGAGGACACTTTTCTTGGAATTCATATCTCCTCACTTCACTATTCCTTAGTGTCTCCTACTCAGCACCCTGCATTCAGCTTTGAGTACACCCCCTCTTTTCAGCATCCCCCGTACATCTCATTGGAAATGCTTCTCGAACCATCCTTTCTTTTCTGATTCCACTCTTTCCAGCCAGGTTTTAAGGTTATCACCTCGCACCTGTATTTTTCATAATAACTTACATTTTTTTCTTTTGGATTATAAAAGTAATACATGCCCTTTAGAGTTTGTGTCTGTGTATGTGTTCATTTAAGGAAATTGCTTCTGCCCTCTGTATAGTTTCATATCGTGATTTGTTTTTTAACTTGAGATATCAGCATGTTACTATATCGCTAAGTATTCTCCAAAAAAATTCTAATGGCTACATAATATTCCCTTATATGTTTAGAGCAAAATTTTTTTAACATATTTATTTAACATAATTTATTTAAATACTCTCAGCCATTTAGATCTTTCCTTTTTCAGTATTAAAATCAATGCTTGTTTTCAGTTTCTATTCACAGCATAGTGTAGTGAGTAAGAACATGCGATTTGGAGTTTCAAAGACTATGGTTCAGATCCTGGTTCTGCCATTTATTCCTAGGCCTCAGTTTCCTTCTTTGTAAAGTGGGGATTATAATAGTACTTGCCAATAGCATTATGACAGTTTGAATGAGATGCATGTAATATACTCGTTTATACAGAGCTTGGCACATTGTAAGTGCTGCTACATAGTAACTGCTATTATAATACTCACCTCATTAATGATCTGCAGTTGTGTTTTTAGCGTAGTTCCTATAAGTTAGAGTGTAACATCAAAGTGTACAAATATTTTGATACTTTTAATAATATATTGACAAATTTATTTGTAGAAAGATTGTACCAATTAATAGTATCATAAATAGTGTAAGTACATATCTAATATCACCTTTGCCATGGTTAGGGTACTATATTTTTGGTTATTATTTATGTCAGTGTAACATGTGAAAGTGTTATCTTATAATTTACATTTCTTTGATTGACAGTGGAAATGACTAGTTTTAATTGTTTAATTGGCTAATTATATTCCATTTTTGTAAATTGTTTATTGAAGTCGGTGCCCATTTTTCTATTGCCTGTGCATCTTTTTTCTAAATCAGTGAGTTCTTTATACAGTAATTAGTTATTATTAATAAATAAATAATAAATATTATTAAATATTATAAATTATTATTTATTAATAATAGTTATTATTTACACTAAAATTTATCGAGCGTTTAGAACTTTCATATGACACAAGGGTCAGAAAGGACTAAGTAGTTTGCCTAATTCTTAGAACCTTGTGTGACACAGAGTAAATACTCAGTAAGTACTTGCTGTTTTTGTTATTAATCTTTGTATTTCACAGCACCTCGCATAGTATGGTGCTTTGCACATAGTAGGGGCAGAATAAATACTCGTTAATTTATATTGACACTAGCCACCCTCACCTGTGCTCTTGGATGTTCACAGAAGCCAGCCTTTAATGAGTGCCTTTGTGGCAACCACTGTTTAAGCTCAGGTGGGTCAGCATCTCCTGGGCTCTACATGATTTTCCCCATTATGATTTTAATGATACTTTTCTAAAACTCTGTAAAATCAGGTTATTTCCCTCACTTCATTTCTAGGTAACAAACCTGAATTTGGCAAGTGGCGTCATAAACGGAAGCAGTGCTTCAACTCCCCACACACTTCGGCCTGTCATCAGTCCTAGTGGCCCAACATGGTCAATACAGTCAGACCCCCAAGCTCCTGAGAGCCACTCCGCCCCTCCTGGAAGCAGGTACGTCAAGGGCCATGGAGCCGGCATTTGGGTTACACAGGGGCAGCCTGGATCCTAAGCAAGTCATTCTCACTTTGAGTTCCCTGCACAGGCACCAGCAAGACAAGTGCCTTTCCCCTCGTGTCCTAATCCTCTGGTGCTTGAATATAGGGCCTCATTTCACTTGTAAGACAGTTTGTGGGCAAATCAAATGAAAAGGAAATTTCTGATACAGTTCAGCAAGTTCACTTCTGCGTGAAAGAGCAAGAATTTATACTATGCTTAATCCTCGCTCACAGTCAACATTTTTGTGTATTGACTTTTGACATTTTCTCCTTGTCTCCTAATTCTTTTTTTATACCTTGTATTACATTGTGTTTCAGTAACTTTGGACTCTTTTCTTTTGAAGCACATATTTTATATGTTTTTATGTAGGTTATCTAATTAAACTCAAACAGCCTCCCTGGACAATGTTCATTTGGAAAGTGGGAAGGAAATTACCTTTATGTAGTTGAGCAAAGTGGCAGAGGATAGATCCAAATAGATTCTGGCCATAACGTCAGCAACTTCTGATTTAAAAAAGAAACCACTGTATTGGATTCTAGTCTCGATCTGTATTTCAAGTTCCCCTGTATAAAAAACATAAGAAGAAACAGATTCCCAGTACATCTTGCTTTAGTGGCTATTAAATATGGGTTTAATTGCATCTGTCCCTGAGTCAGATGAGCTAGAATGGAATGTGACTGTTACAATGAAGTATTCCAACCAGCTGAGATATTGTTCCCTCCAAATAAAGACACTGTGCCACAGGTGTCCCACCAGCTCCCTACCCCAGGCCAGCACATCAGCCTCTGCCAACCAGCCACCTCTTTGGATGCTGCCCTGCCCTGAGGTTGGAGGGGTGACCGAAGGCTTGGGCATGGAGGAAATACCTAATTGTTGTTCAAGTATCTGTTGGTGTTAGAATGATTACTTAAGGAACTAATTTGGGAAGCAGAGACTCTGCCCAGGAAGCAAGATAAACATAAGCGCATTACATCATGCTCTGGTACGGTGTCTTTCATACCAGTGATCATTGTGGTCAAGGGTGAAAAGAATCATCTCAATTTAGAATTATGAAGAGTTGAAGACCAAGAGGCAGGACTTTTGAAGACAGGACATCCTCCCACACTATTCTCTTCATAGGAGAAGTCTGTCCTTTGGTGATTTATGATTCCAGAGTAACCGCATTCCTAAAACATAAGTCGTAAAAAAGAAATTCTGTTTATACCACAGAGCTTTATTTTCCATATAAAATATTTCCAAATATTCCATTTTCATTTTACAATCAGAGGCTTGTTTCTATGGAAAACACTTTCTCTGCAATCTTGGATATATTGTCTATATGACAAGGCTGCAACCGTTTTCCATACGGTAAGCAAAATGTCAAGACTGTACATTTTGGAAAAATAGTTTTAGCTTTTTTTTTTTTGGCTGCACCACAGGGCATGCGGGATGATGAGATCCCCAACCAGGGAGCAAACCCGTGCCCCCTGCAGTGGAAGCTCGGATTCTTAACCACTGGACTGCCAGGGAAGTCCTGAGTTTTAGCATTTTTCATACTTGTGTTTGGAATAAAAATTATGGCTGGGTTTTGAGCCTTCTCTTGGTGACACCTGTTAATGCCGAGCCACAGAAAGATGAAGGGGTCCATCAAGGTCAGAGGCAGGACCTAGGGTGCAGTGCTGTGAGTGACCTTCTCCCAGCCAGACTGTGCTCATGGGCTGTGGTAGAATGCCACGTGATACGATCGACTTCAGAACCACTGGCACCAGGAAGTAGCCCCTGCAAAGCCCCCTGGTCTTTCCCTTTGGGGGTTAGTTGTACCCATAACAGCCGTCTCTTCACCTACTCTTCAAGCTCGAGGGTCAGTTCTCAGGCCCCATTCTAGTCCAGGGTAGCCCTGGAAAATCTCCCTTCCCCCCCACCCCCAACAACGCGCAACCTCTGGTTGCCATGACAGCCTGCAAGCTCAGTTTGGGAGTTCCAGTTCCATGTGGAATTCCCAGAGATACCCACCCTAAAGAGCCTTAAATGAATTCTCAGAGGTCCTTTCAGAACTGGCTATGACATGGGCCCCAGCCAGACCTCCCTCAGGCATTCGCTCTGTCCCATGCCCCAGTTTCTTTATTTACCTGGTAAGTCACTGTTTTGAGGATATTTATTTAGTCTCTTGTTGTTCCTTCCTTAGTAGTAAGGGTGACTAAGTTTAATGAATAAGGGATTAGTAGCTTAGAGATGTGAGTTTTATTACTGATTTTTACACTAAGTGACCCTAAACTATTCATTTAATCTTTTTATTGGATAAGCATACTTATGTATAAACTGGCCTGTTTTGGGAGCTTTTAGGTTGTTCTTAAAGCACTTTGATCTCCCTGGAAGTGGGTGCTAAGTAAATAACATGTCCTCTTACTTGTACATCTACAAAAGCATCAGTGGATTCCAGTGCTGATAAACTCTCATAATTCACTCAACCAGGGGCTGCCCTGTAAACAGTAAAAAGATGTAAAGAGAATCCAATGCTGGCTGTACTTTTCATCTGCATCTTGGAGGATTCAGTGACTTGGTAGCCACAGGAATGAAAACTGGTGACTCACAAGAACTCAGCAAATAGTGTTATTTTTCATTTCCCTGTGGCGTTGCTATTGTTCTCAATTTTATGGATCACACAAGTTTTCACCAGACAACCTTGTTCTTCCCCCGCTGCTTTGAAACCACCCCAAATGTAGCCCAGGGCTGTCGTCTCCCATTGGGTCAGTGTGAGCTCAGCCCAGCTCCTCAAATCCCTCGGTTCCTTTGGTCTGTCTGGAGTCCCTGTTGGAGCTTTGTTGTGGGAGAGGAAGGCAGAGAGCCCACGCCTTGCCCAGACAGTCTGAGGCCTGGCCGTGGAGCTTGCAGTTCCCTAGACACTCGGAGTTGGACTTGGCCAGCCATTCCTCTGTTGTTACTTTTCAGAGGTAATAAGTGAGATTAATTGCAGGCCATTCTCCAGAAGAGAATGTAGTCAGGGCCAAATACAGTCACATGTTTAGAAGCCTGAGGTGTGCCTTCGAGCAAGGCCAATTGAGAATTATACAATCTGGCCTCCAGGATGCAGGTACGGAATGTCCGCAACCTCTTTTTTCTTAAAGGGATTGTATTTGATTTCTAGATGCTGATACCTGGGTACTAAGCTTTTCTTTAGCCAATGAAATGGGTCGGGTTTTTCAAGCTGCCTTTTAATTCTCTATTTTTCTGGGTACCTGGGGAATTGTTAGGAGCTGAGATTGATGTGCAGAGGCATCTCCTCATTACCACCAGCCTTGCACAGAACTGGACCATGTCAGGGAGGAGCATTTTCTAGGTGAGGAGAGCATCTTTCTTTGGGAGACCTGGAAGGGTTACTGTAAAGTTCTGGCTGCTGCTTGGAATGATTTGGGAAGGACAGGGCCTCAGACGGCTTGGCAGGAACCTGAGGCTCTGTTTTTTTCCAGTCCAGCCCTTCCTCGTGGATCGAGCTGTCAGGGAATCCCACGAATGTCTGGCTTCTGCCCCTTTGTATGTTTTTCCAGCATTTGTCATTGAATTATTTTTATCCATCTCTGGTTTTTTCACACATGCAACCTGGGGATTTAGCTGTTCCTCGATGTTAAAGGTGAGGGAGGTTGAAGGCACAGTCATGAGTTTGTTCCTTCTTTTTGTGACGGGGCAAGACATCGTGGGCCTAGGCTGTGTGGCCTGGTAGCCTCTACTCTGGAAAACAGCTGTATGTCAGAACTTTAAATTCTGTACTGGGGAATGGGATACAATGAAGCCCCAAATCTTGGAAAATTGGGTGATATTTCATGTCACCTTGTTCCTCTGCCCTCTTACTCTTTAGTAATAAATTATAGTCTGGTACCTTTCTTTACATAATTTTTTGAAACAGATTTTCAAAGATTCTGATACCAGTTTAACTAATACTTTTCTCCCTTGTTTTAGATTATTTCTTTTTTTAAAAAAATACTTATTTTTTTATTTATTTATTTTTGGCTGCATTGGGTCTTCGTTGCCGAGCGCAGGCTTTCTCTAGTTGCGGCGAGCGGGGGCTACTCTTCATTGCGGTGCATTGGCTTCGCATTGCAGTGGCTTCTCTTGTTGCAGAGCACGGGCTCTAGGCGTGCAGGCTTCAGTAGTTGTGGCTCGCGGGCTTAGTCGCTCCACGGCATGTGGGATCTTCCCGGACCAGGGCTCGAACCTGTGTCCCCTGCATTGGCAGGCGGATTCTTAACCACTGCGCCACCGGGAAAGTCCTAGATTATTTCTCACGAATGTTGCTGGAGATTCAGGACCCTGACTTCCCATCTTTTCATTTTCAGTTCTCAGAAATATTGAGTTTATTGTCTTTAATAAAACATGTTCTGTTCATTTTCTATGTGTCAGGCATTGTGTTAGCTGCTGGGAGTAGCGACAAATAAGACAGAATCGTCCCCAGTCTCCCAGAGTTTACTTTCCAGGATGTATCTTCTATGCTCTCGGCGTAGTGCTGAGCGCTGGGTAGAGTCTAAAAGACTTTGAAGACCTGGTGTTGGATCACTAAGAGGTTACCGTCTAACAACGAGGAGGAGCCACATACACATGGAACAGTTAGGAAACAGTGTTGGGCAGCATATAACAAAAAGATTTAAATTGTGTGACCCAGGCAATTAGAAGAAAGAGAATCAAGAAGAGGGTGTAAGGATTTAACCCTGTCACCGGCTACAACATGGCTGAACCTTGAGGACATAATGCTAAGTGAAACGAGCCAGTCACAAAAGGACCAATACTGTATGATTCCACTCCTATGAAGTGTCTAAAGTCGTCTAAATTGTAGAAACAGAAAGCAGAAAGGTGGTTGCCAAGGGCTGGGGGAATAGAGGAGGGGGAATTAGTGTTTAACGGCTATAGAGTTTCAAACTTGCAAGATGAAAAAGTTCTAGAGAACTGTTGCACAACAGTGTGACTGTACTTAACACTACGGAACTGTAGTCATAAAAATGGTTAAGATGGTAAATTTGAAGTTATACTTTTTTTTTTAACCACAATAAAGAGAATAGGAGGAGGAGTGTGTGAGGTTTTAAAAGAGAGCCCCATAGTTCTGCAAAAATTATTCAGCAACCAAATGCTAAGGCTTTGTTTCCATTTTCTTCCTCTGTTTAGGGGAATTATTCTGAAACTAGTCCTTTAAATGTTTCTATTTCTTTAAAAGTATGTTTACTTTATTTATTTATTTATTTATTTTTTGCGGTACGCGGGCCTCTCACTGTTGTGGCCTCTCCTGTTGTGGAGCACAAGCTCCGGACGCGCAGGCTCAGCGGCCATGGCTCACGGGCCCAGCCGTTGCGCGGCATGTGGGATCTTCACGGACCGGGGCACGAACCCATGTCCCCTGCATCGGCAGGCGGACTCTCAATCACTGCACCACCAGGGAAACCCAGTATGTTTACTTTATAGGAAAGGAGGCCATCAACCCCTGTTAGGAAGATGGCAGGGTATAGTGAAAAGAGAAGGGACTTCAGGGTTTGCCTTACTGAGTGTATGACCTTGTGCAAGTTGCCTAGCTTCTCTGAGCCACAATTTCCCCATCTGCTTAAAAGTGCAGATAATAATACCTACCTCATTAAGTTGTTATAAGATTTAGTAGAGTTGTGCATGTGAAAGTAACCAGTATAGTGCCTGGTTTTGGTGTAGGTTCTTGATACCACTTAGTTCCCTTTCCAGGAAAAAAAAAAAAAAAAGGAGAAACTTAAAATTGGACTTGCTTGGGATGTGGGATTGCTACACTCCATGTTTTAGTATCTGGTTTAGAGGAAACTGGCCATCAGCCATATGCAGTGCACTCCTGGAGCTGGATCGCAGAGATGTAGCCTTTCCAGCTGAGGAAGGGCCTTCAGAGCGGGGCCCACAGGAGACTCTTCCTTTTCTTTGACCCCTTTGTTGAAGGGTGACTTCTTTCTACTTAACAGGCCCTTCCTCTCTGCTATCTTCTTCTGAATGTTGAAATTTCCATTGCGGCTCAATGTTCCAGCCAGTAAACACTCATATTTTCCATCCATCCTGGGGGTCGAGCTTTGGGAGAGCTTTCCTCTGGAGGAGTTTGGAGCTTATAATTTTGTACTTTATCCTGTTATATAAACAACACTCTCTAGCCAAAGAGCACAATCACAAAAAGAAACCACTTTTGGGGGGCCTAAAAACAAAAAGAAACTCTTTCTTGTTCAGAGTTATGTAGAAGGGCTATTTCTCTCATCCTCCTTCCTTCCCATAAAACAAAGTTTACCTGACCTCCTTCCTCCTGAGTCTTAGCTCTTAACCACTCCTTCCCCTTGAGAAAAACGCTTCTCTGGCACACGGGTGATAAAGGCCTGAACTTCTATCTGAAATTCCTCTGCTTCTTTTCTCACTCAGCCAGACACATAACCTCTCAAGGGTTATGCTCTGTGTCAGTTCAAGCTCTGTGACAGATTCTACAGTTCCTCCTTCACCAAGAGAGCTGAGTGCTGTAGGTGTTTGTACCAAGGCCAGAATCACTGGACTTCTGCCTATTGAAGGAATGTTGGTAAACTTTGGAAATGTGTCAGAGATCGCTGGCTGGACATCATACCAAGGCCTAGGCAAAGTAAGTTAGGGAATGTTTGGGCCTAGTATCAGGAGTGGAAGATGGGGATCTTTTCTTATCTGCAAGCCAGAATAAAATGCAGCTTGCTTTGTGGTTTGCCAGTGTAGCATTTTTCCAGTTTCGTTTGCCTTCTCCCCTCCTTCTCAAAGCATTAAAGATAAACTACCTTATATACATTTCCTCAGGATTAACACACACACATGCACACTCGGACACATACACACAGAGTCATTGTTAGAGGCAAGACTCTGTCTTATTTAGCTGTTCACTTTGTAATTTGATATCCATCCACAACTGATGATTATTTTGGTTTTAAGAGAACTGAATGACAAAAATCCATGTACAAGCTGAGTGAGACTCCTTTTCTAGAATTAGGAAATTTTATCACAGTTACTTAATTCATAATTCAGTTTAATTCTCACATGGTTTTTCTGTCATCTTCTATCTTTCCAACATAGCTGTTTACCAGCCCTAGAAGAGTTTGGAAAGAACCACAGTGGTGAAGAAACACTATATCTTTCTTTCTGACTCTTGTAGAGGAACACTGATGATCCATTTTTAAAGCTTACTTAATGTTGACTCAACAAATTTAGGACAACCAGCTGGCTTCACTGAACCTTTAGCTAAAGACCTCATTCTACCCTCCTGCCCATCTTTCTGCTGAAAGACTCTCAGCATATATTACTGACCGAGTACAGCTAAAATATCAATGCTTTTTTTTTTTAAGTCCTAGGATTTAAGAGGCTAAAAGGAAAAAAATCTTCCTGTATCTATATTTTAATAAAAGAAAACAATAGACTCATACGGTCTGAAAAGGAGTACAGGTTCTCTCGTCCCTGCAGCCCTTTTGAGGAGCAAAATTTTGGTGTAAGTTCTGGTTTTGGTGTAGTTTCCTGATAACTCTTAGTTCCCTTTTCAGAAAAGAGAAAAACATAAAAAATTAGACTTGCTTAGGATACGGTATTGCTACACCACTGAGTTCAGATATAACTGGCCATCACTTACGTGCACTGTCATATCGTATCACGGTGACAAAAGCAGTTATACCTAATCACAATGCTCAGGTTTACATTATTTGTTTTTATAGTGAAGTAAGGATCTATATATTAAAATTTTGATTATAAACTATTAAAATGCTCCTAAGGAAAAATAAGAGAAGCTAAACTTAAAAGGTGGAGCCAAGCGTTCTTTGGGAAATGCGAGTAGGGCTAGAGTGAGAGAGGCAATATATGAGAGCTTAGGAATTCAAAATGTCACATCATGTGGCAGGCCCACATGTTAGTAACAAGCAACAGTAGAACTCTTGTCCTAATTGGACCATTCTTATGCTTCAGAGGCAATAAAGGGGTGTTTTTTGGCTTTCATGAATTATCAGGCTAAGACTTGTATTAATTTGGCTTCAAAGTCAATAATCAATGCCACGTTTTGCCTGGTTTTTTAAAAGAAGTTTTACTATCTTTCTGTAATGAAAATGAAATATGGGTGCATCTCAGTAATGTGACTATAATCTAGAAGGCTTTAGATGAGAAAATTAGGCTCTCTGGCACCACAGGTAAGGCAACCATAAGGGGGGTGGGTAATAAATAGGTTGTACCTAAAGGCTACAGGAAATCAAATTATGTTCTTGTGAAACTGGGTTGCACCAAGCAAAACTGAGCAGATGAAAAAATCTGTCTATATTATTTGTATTCTCAAATATCTTGCTAGCTGCTTGAACCCAACACTGACATTTGAAATACAAGACCCTAAGAGTTTTTTTACCTTCTTCACCAAATATTTAGTATATTGAAATACTTGAAAAAGAAGAAAGGTGAAACTGGTAATAAGTAATGTTCCAGCTGGAAAATGGCTTCATCTGGTAGTTGTTAAAACAATGTTATCCTAAAAAAGTTAGCATGTTACTGAATATCTCCTAAATGCAAGGCTTGGGGCTCACTCTGAAGGAGGTAATAGACAGGGTCTCACTCTGTCTGGAGGAAAGTTGATAGTCACTTAAGTTACTAATGCAAGTATTGTAAGGCAATATGTACTTAATTGTTGACGAAGAGGATTATGCTGTTAAGTGGTACAAGTTCAGAGGAGAAATTGATCACTCTGACTGGAGAAAGTGGCAAAACCTTCACGGAAAAGAAAGGTGTGTGAGCTGACTCTGGAAGGGCAGCTGGGGCTTGGGTAGGCAGAGAGGCTAAAATTAATCAATCAAGAGGTAACTGCACACTTACTTTGTGCTCCGTGCTTTGCGAGGATCTATGAGAGGATCAAGAAATGTGCTCCACAGTCCTGTAAGTTAGAGCTGACACTCAGCAGGGCGGTCTAGAGAATACTGCCCTGGAAGTTTGCTTATTTTTGGCATGTGAAATATAGAGCGAGTGATTAAAGGGGGGGCATATGGACTCAGTGGAGCTCGCAGTTCAGAAAAGGTACTAAAGAAGGGTGGAGATCTAAGGCTCTGCAGAGGAAGGGTTTAAGGTAGAGTTTAAATACATCCTAGATTGTATATAGGCTGCAGACTCCTGCAGAAAAGGAGAGGAAGAAAAAGAGAGCTAATGTACAAGGTGTTTAAGGCATTTTCAAGGGAGAGTGAATGGGAACCAGTCCAGCTGATAAAATGTATTAGTCAAAACACTTTGAGTTTTGGGGGTTTTTTTTGTAAATTTATTTATTTATATTTTATTTTTGGCTGCGTTGGGTCTCCGTTGCTGTGTGCGGGCTTTTCTCTAGCTGTGGCGAGCGGGGGCTCCTCTTCGTTGCAATTCACGGGCTTCTCGTTGCAGTGGCTTCTCTTGTTGCAGAGCACGGGCTCTAGGCGCGCGGGCTTCAGTAGTTGTGGCGCACGAGCTTAGTTGCTCCGCGGCATGTGGGATCTTCCCCGACCAGGGCTTGAACCCGTGTCCCCTGCATTGGCAGGCGGATTCTTAGCCACTGTGCCACCAGGGAAGTCCCAAAAACTTTTGAGTTTTAAGTGATAGAAGCTGAAATCATGCTGGATCCTAACTGTAAAGGCGATTTTTCAGTTCATACAACTAAAAGGTCTAGAAATTGATGTTGGAGGCTTATGAAGCATCATTAATCATACTTTCTACTTGTCTCCAGGTCTTGCCTCCACAACTAAATGAGAAATTATAGAAAAATATCAAAGATAGCAAAATACCAACTTTATTGCTGATAAAGATAAATTGGAGAATACATCTTGGGAATATGGTACAATTCTACCTTTCATGGCTAAGTCTTTCTCATTTGTCTTATTTATTCTAAAGATTTTCTTTGTTGATATTTTGTTAATTTTGATAATTAAAACAAAATTTTTAAGGAAGAAATAAAAAGACCTTCTATAAAGGTCTTTTATAGAAAGACAATATAAATAAAATTTATAAAATAAATTTTATTTATTTATATAAAAATAAATAGACAAAAACAAAAAGACAAAAACAAAATAAAAAGACAAAAACAAAAAATAACTTGGCCTGATTTTCAAGGTGAATATCTGTATTTGGCCCCAATCTACCTTTCCAGTTTTATTCTTCACACATTTAGTTCCAGCCAAACTCTAAGGATCAAAAATAGTATATTTTCCCATCACTACATCCTTATACCATTCTGTAGCACTTATCCTATTAATTTACTATAATTACTTCACGAAAGTGTAAGTTGTCTTATTCACTGTTGTATCCCAGTGCCTTGGTAAACAGCAGACACTTAAACATAAAGAACAAATATTAAGTAAAAGAATGAGGGAATGAACAGACCCCCTGCTCCTCACCTGTATGTTTACATGTTCAAACCCTTTTCTCCTACAGGGCTTAGCTCAGCTCAGCCTTTTTGCAACCTTCCCTGATGACATCCCAAGCAGATGTCATTAGGCTTTCTCTTCCTTCTGTTCTTCATCCCCTGGACTCATGTTCCTAAAAGATGTAATTCAGAGGAAGCTCTGGCTAAATGCACAGTTTTAATTCCTAGAGAATGAATTTTTGTGGCTCTTCCTATCCTAGTGATCTGAAAACTAGAGAAAAAAGCCCTGTTTCTTCTCCACTGAAGTTTTTTTTTTCCTTTTTTATTTTTATTATTTTTATTTTTTAACATCTTGATTGGAGTATAATTGCTTTACAATGGTGTGTTAGTTTCTGCTGTATCACACAGTGAATCAGCTATACATATACATATATCCCCATATCTCCTCCCTCTTGCGTCTCCCTCCCACCCTCCCTATCCCACCCCTCTAGGTGGAGCTCACACAGCTGCCTTCCCAAGTCATCAGGTCCTTATTGCTTCTCCTTTGAACCCTATTCAGTTCTTTCTAGTTATCCAAGATTGAAAGTGCCCTACAAGCAAAAGACCCTTTGCATTTTGGGGGGCGGGGGCGTGCTGTTGGAAGAGGCAGGGTGTGGAAGAAGAGGAAAAGGCAGAGACCGTTCTTTTTACCCTCCTTCTCCCCACCCCACCTAACCCTCAGGAGTCTTGAGAGCCACTCCTAGAAGGTGCTTAAACAGCCCAGTCAGTATAGGATGACTATCTCTTTACTCCAGCCTTTTAACATTGGTTGACCAATAAGTCATGGTGTGTACTGAATATGTGTGATATTTCAGATTTTTGGTGTTCTCTACAGTAGTTCCTCTCTCCTCACTGTCCTTTATTTGATAGACTTATAGTCGGCCCTCGGTATCCACAGGTCTGCATCCACGGATCAAAATATTTAGAAAAAAAAATGTCAGAAAGTTCCAAAAAGCAAAACTTGAATTTGCTATAGTCCAGCAACTGTTTACATAGCATTTACATTATATTAGATATTAGAAGTAATCTAGAGATGATTTAAAGTATATGGGAGGATGTGTGTAGGTTATATGCAGATACTGTGCCATTTTATATAAGGGACTTGAGCATCCTTGGATTTTGGTATCCACGGGGGTCCTGGAACCAATCCCTTGCACATACCAAGGGACGACTGTACTGGCATCCCCTACCTGGGTGGCTAGTATGGGGAATGCATAATGTCAGGCCACCATCTCCCTGCTCCAAGTTCTAATATCTGTTTACCTCTGCTATGACACATACCACTCCTCTTTGTATTATTGTTGTTTGTATACTTGTCTTACCTCCTGTATTAGATTGTAAGCTTTTGAGGGTCAGAGACTGAGTCTTACACATCATTATGTCCTTACACTTTCTTCTACAAAGTGCTCAGTAAATGTTTGGTGAATAAGTGGCTAGATCAGTGCCGTCCAACATGGTAGCCACAAGCCACGTGTGGATTTTAAATTTTTAAATCAATTAAAATTAAATAAAATGAAAAGTTCAATTCCTCAGTCATACTAGCCACATTTCGAATACTCAAAAGCCACATGTGGCTCGTGGCTCCCATATTGGACAGTACAGGACAAAAAGGTTGTCCCAGAAGATTCAAAGATGTGTAGAGACCCAAACTTGGTCAGTGGAAAAAAAAAAAAAAAAAGTACAAAGTAAGGCATATTCTTGATTATCCTCTTAGGCTCTTTTGTAGCTGTCAAGCCTCTTTTGTTTAGATCTAGAGATTTACCACAGATGCTGTTCTTAAACTAATTTGTGGTACTGGGAGGGGCATATTTTAATGCCTTGGGAATCTCAACAGCTCAGAGCTTCTGAATTACTAGTGTCTAACCAATCAGAGCTGGGCTGGCTGAGAGGAAGGGACTTTTAAAGCAGATCCTAGCGTTACCATTTTATTTTCTGAGATATGCTCATGACTAGATACTGGGGAGAGGTCTTGCTTCCCTACACTTACCTAGCCGCCAGCCCCCCACCTGCTTGGCTGGCAGTTCTGACTTGGCTTATAGAGCTGCTATAGCCCTGGGGAACAGAGCCAAACATGCGGAAGTGGTTACATGTACCAGCTCCCAGGGAAGCTGTGGGCTAGCAGGGGGAGTGGGTGGGGTCCTGCCTGATGGCTTTTCAAAGAAGCCAAATCTTTGAAGTTTTGTTTTAGCAGCTGCCAGGTATGCTGTTTCAGCACTTCACAGACTCTCTCACTGTGTTCCCATATCACATTTTTTCTTTACTATATGTGCATAGTATATACAATGGAGCTTGGCTGTTGGGAGGGTAAATATAAAATTGTGGAGTAAGGTGCTAAACACAACCCGCTTTTTCTTTTTTTCTTTGACTCTGCTGTGAAATAGCCACTTTTAATGCTCCCTTTTCCCTTCTCAGCTCTGATCTTTTCTGATCACCTGCCAAAGGAGAGGCAAACAGAGTCCTCTTCTATTTGAGAAAATAGTAAGTTTTGAAAAACTGGAGCTCCTACATTTCTCTGATGAATTAGAGCATCATTCTGAGAATAGAACATCACCCTTTTCCAAAAGAACAGTTGACATCCCCCAAAAAGCAACCCTGATACTTTCAGACTTGGAGTAAATTTCTTGAATGTAGATCTTGTGCACCACTGGATCCTCAGCATTTAGGGCAATGTCAACCATAAGTATTTGTTAAATGATTGCACTTGCAGCTGCTAAGCTGGTGGGGGGAAGGACTGGGTAGGTAAAGCACCCCTCTAAAGCCCACACTCCGAGCGTTCTCCGCTTCCTTGCTTCTTTGCTTAAATAGTCCCTTTCTCCTATCCAGTCTACAGTTAGCTCAGACCTTTTCCAGCGGCCCCCAAATTTGCTCCTTCCTCTGAACTCCACTCTTTTTTGAGTATAGTATATACTCCCCTGAGTAATCATCTTCTATGCCTTTGTTCTTGATCTCCTGAACTGTAAGTCTGTTAAAGGCACAGGCTATGTTTTATTCCTACCCAAAGAACCCTGGAGCGGGAACAGGAAGACCTAGGTGCCAATCCCAGGTCCACCTGGAACTTCCTGACTGGAGGTAAATCATTTGACTGAACTTAAGCCTAATTTTGCCAGGTGGGAAGCAAGCGTGCTCGGATTGTCATGGGAGTTCAATGAGATCATCTACATGAACATGCTTTGTAAACTACAAAGTACTACACACGACTAGGTCTTTTCAGTATTAATACTTATTATCACTATAAAATAGTAATGTTTGTTTATGCTGCTGATGATACAGAGACTAATCTCTCCCAGAGTTCAGGTAAATCACAAGCTCAATCCCCCATTACTCAGCTTGGCACAGGTTTAAAGCATTAAATGGTCCATTCCAGGCACTCTCTGTCATCACCTCTCTTTCAGTCTGCAGGTTCTTCTTTTCAGACCTGTGGGGTCATTGTTTTTCTTACTAGTCTCCCCCTTTTCCTCCTCTCAGGTTCAGGCTGAGCTCTCTCTTTTAACCCCCTCAGTTCTTAAAGAACCAAACGCATCCCATCCCATTTCCCAGTTTTGGCTGGAATTGCCTTGCTGGTGGATCCTTCTCTCCTCAGTGTGGCCATCCGCTTCCCATCGCTCTGCCCATCAACAGCACTGGGCCCTGTCATCATCCTCCCCCTGTCCAGCCCCCCATCTTCATCCTCAGCTTGGCTCAGCACCCCTTCCTGTTTTCCTCTCCCTTCCCTTGCTTTTCTGCCAGGCTATATCCCTTTAATCCTCCCTTTCCATTTATCTCATCCTGCATTTTCTTTCTTTCTCTAGGCTCAGACCTTTCATCCAGAAAGGATGTTCCCCCTTTTAAGACTCTGTTTGGTGCATTTCCATGTACCTCTCACCCTGTCCCTATCACCTTAAGGCATCTCCTTCTCAGAGAAAAGTAGATAAAAAAAGCACTGCCATTTTTTTTTTGTTGTTGTTCTATCATATGGCTTCAGGAGGTCCAAATTCTTTTACTTTAAAATATCTACACTCTCACATTTAAATGTTGTGACCTAGTGTTTGAGAGCAGGTATTCTATACAGGCAGACCAATTTGGATCCCTCCCCTTTTTAGCCACTTACTAGCTATGTTGCTTAGGGCAAGTTCTTTGAACCTACTGTACTTATGCCTAAATGAGGATAAAATGCCTAATTCGGGGCTTCCCTGGTGGCGCAGTGGTTGAGAGTCCGCCTGCCGATGCAGGGGACACGGGTTCGTGCCCGGGTCCGGGAAGATCCCACATGCCGCGGAACGGCTGGGCCCGTGAGCCATGGCTGCTGAGCCTGCGCGTCCGGAGCCTGTGCTCCGCAATGGGAGAGGCCACAACAGTGAGAGGCCCGCGTACCGCAAAAAAAAAGCCTAATCCCTAGGGATGTCCTAAGGAGCAAATGAAAATTAAATGACATAGGAAAGCATTTTTACAGGGCCTGCCTCTGTAAATGAGAATTACTGTAAACCTGTCCACATCATCTATCCATACCCTGTTTTACAGGTATGAAAAATTGAGACCTAGAGAAGTAAGTGGATTGTGCAAATTCTCATGCCTACCTGGTGGTAAAGCAAGGTTGAGAACCTACTTCTAATTCTCAGCCTGATGAATTTTCCATTTGATTCCTCTAACTTCTCAAAGGGTTATTTGTTCTAGTTTCCCTTCTTCAGGTGGAACATAGGACTACTCCAGAGAGAGGAGTGTTCATTTCTTCATGCATTTGTTCATTCAGCAAACACTGCATGACTGTGACATTGCCAGGCTTTGAGTGGACAAAGACCAGAATGATGACCAGCCTTAAATGGTTGGTCCAGTGAGTAAGAAATAGTCGTTGTGAAGAATAGTCACAGTACCAAAAACATGCCAGTGAAGGCATCTTGAGACCTCGAGAAATAAGCTCTATCGGAGGAAGACCGGAGTAGACTTTGCAGAGGATGGATTATTGTTTTTTAACTAAGTGAGCATCGCAGAGCCTTGTGTGAAGGCAGGGAGGTATGGAAGAGCATGCCTGAGTGCACCATTGTGGGAGCATGGCGTGCGCGTAGGGGAGGGTTGAGGATGAGATGGAAAAGTTCAAGTGCCTGATATGCCATGTTAAGGGGATTTTATCCCATTATCTGCCCTTTTAATTAATGTCAACCAAAGAATTCAGCAGAGTTTTTTGAGTTTTGGGTTTTTTTTTTTTTTTTTTTAACATTTCTGGGTTTTCATATGTACTACTTCCATTGTCTTTCCCTTCCCCATTCATATCTGGCAAATTTTTTGTGTCATTCTGGATCAAGCCCAGTTCCGACCCTTACTCTGTGCACCTTCTACTGCCATCCCACATGGAGTCTGCCTACTTGCCTGTAGCTCTGTCATTTCCATTGTATTACAGATTTTCATGTCTTTCCCTTACCACCTCCTTAGAAGTCCGAACTGATACATCTTTATATTTCTATCTCTTAATGTGGCATCTGACACACAGTATCCACTAATTTAATGTATGCCAAATGCATTTAAATATCTAGATTCATAATCACAGAGCAGACTTCCACCTAGGCAGCTCTTTTACTAATACCTGTCTTGGGTACCACAAACATTTAGGTGGATTAGGTTAAGACTTTCCTCTTTAACCAGCCACAACTCAACGTGCTTGCCATCTTTAGGATTTGAGCTTTGGCTGCCTCTAGACAAGAACCCTAACACTGAGCTGGTTAAAAACCTGCTGTGAGAGCAGTTGTCACCTGTTTTACACTTGAAACACACTTCCACATACTAGGATTTTCCTCAACACACTTTAAGGAGTTAAAAGACTCAAAACAGTACTCAACCAGGTGAATTCCACGTGGTGGAATCAGTTTTAAAGTAGAGTAATGTCTCACAGTGTCCATTAAGCTGAAATTTTACTCCTCACCTGGTCATCCTTCAGGACTGTGTGGCTGTGTGAGTGCTTTTATTTATTTGCTGCCCTGATTAGACTCTAATATACTCATGAGGAAAAGTTTCTCCGTAGTCTAACAAACACATAGTATCCGTACTTGGCACCAGCTCGAGGTTAATTTCTCCTCTTACATATTGCAGGTATACTGTGCTGTACACCCTGCTGCCAGCTCAGCGTTCATCTGCCAAACAGAGCCAGAACACTGTATTAAGATACGTAGTTAAATATACTTTATATACTACTCATCACACTTTACATTCTTGTGAAGTTTTCTCAGTACAGCATAGTTGAGGATCTCTCTCTTAAGGCTTTAGTGAAGAGATGCATTGTAACCTAGCAGCACGCCATCATAGTAACGTACCCTGATGCGTGCTTTGGTAGACTAGCAGGCCACTCTGATAGGATAATGCGTTAAAGCTAATTTCTCTTTTCCTTTTCAAATTTATCTAAATAGTTGCACAAGTCATCTATTGCTGCCTAATAAATTATCTCAAACTTTAGCAGCCAAACAATAAACATTTATTATTTCAGTTTCTGTGGGTCAGGAATCGAGGAGCAGCTTAACTGTGTGGTTCTGCCTCAGGCTCTTTCATGAGGTGATGGTTAAGATGTCAGCCAGAAGGGCTGCAGTCATCTGAAGGCTTGCCGGAGGCCAAAGGATCCACTTCCATGGTGCTCACCCTCACGTGGATGATGAGTTCATGCTGGCTATTGGCAGGAGGCCTCAGTTCTTCAACAGATGGACTTCTCCTCAGGGCTGCCTGTGTGTCCTCATGACATGGCAGCTGGCTTCCCCCAGAATGAGTGACTTAAGAGAAAGACAAAAGGCACGTGTCTTTTATGACCTAGCTCAGAAGTCATACACAGTCTTTTTTTTTTAATTTTTTAATTGTGAAAAAGTATACATAACATAAAACTTACCATTTTAAGTGTACAGTTCAGTAGCATTACGTGCATTACATTACTGTGCGTCACCACTGTCCACTTCAAGAACTCTTTTCATCTTGCAAAACCGAAACTCTGTAACAATTAAAAAATAACTCCCCATTCTCTCTCTGTCAGCCCCTGGCAACCATCATTCCACTTCCTGTCTCTATAAATTTGACCACTCTAGGTACCTCCTATGAGTGGAATTATACAATGTGTGTCCTTTTCTGCCTGGCTTATTTCGTTTAGCACAATGTACTCAAGGTTCATCCATGTTGTAACGTGTCAGAATTTCCTTTCTCTTAAGGCTGAATAATGTTCCATTGTATGTCTATACCACATTTTGTTTATCCACTCATCTGTCGATGGACACTTGGCTGGCTTCTGCCTTTTGGCTCTTGTGAGTAATGCTGCTATTAACGGGTGTACAAATAGTTGTTCATGGCCCTACTTTCAGTTCTTCTGGATATATACCCAGAGTGGAATTGCTGAATCATACGATAATTCTGTTTTTTTCCAAGCTTAATTAATTCACTTTATCTTTCCTGTATAAGTCCTCTACGTGGTGACCATAGCTGGAGCTTGGGTCTTCTTTGCAGAGACTCTGGTATGGCTCTTTACTAAATGGTCAGTGAATTCCTGATGGGGAGACTTGGTGAACATGGTCTCTTTCTAGAGGTCAAGGTGAGTAGCTGTAAGTCTTGGAGATGGCATCAAAGGTGGCCGTGGTAAAGTTGCACAGGCTGGCAGTGCAGCCTGCAGACAAGGTGTACTAGTCCTTGATACTGGCCACCAGCTTCTTGGGCACAAGAGCCCAGAGCATGCTGGTGCCCTTGGGGTGGGGATGAGATACACCAGCACAGAGCCACAGTGGCTGGTCACCTTGCAAAGGACAGCGTGGGGCTTGCTGATCTTGCTTCCTCAGTAGCCTCACTGCCTGGCAACAGGGGAGAGTTTGGCCAGGGTAATGGCCCCATAGACGGCCGTGGCTGCCTCCTTGGATCGCTTACCAAAATTGACATGGCCCTTGTAGTCCCTAGAGGCAACAGATGCCTTGAACCTGGTCTGCTGGCCAGTGTGGGTCTGCTTTTGCACAGGTGTAGTCTTCAAGCTCGCCCTTTAGGGTCAGCCTCAGGAAAAAGTCCGTGATATCAGACTACGTGACGGACGAGGAGAAGAGATGTATTTCCTCCAGGGACTTGGTATCCATGTCCATGACCAAGCAGCCTGGCTCGGGGACCGGGAGCCACTTCTTGTCCTCAGCCTCCCCTCAACGAGCTCTGTGGCCTTGGCTCCAGCCTGAGCGTAGCTGCAGCGCTGGCCCCGGAAGCTGCCCCCCATACCTCTGTGGAGCTGCTGCGGCCACCTTCTGGTCTCCTGGAACACCAGCGTCATCCACCATTTGGTGTTTTCTTGGAGCAGAAAGGCAATTCTATTTTTAATTTTTTGAGGAATCTCCATACTGTTTTCCAGAGTAGCTGTACCATTTAACGTTTCCACCAGCAGTGCACAGGGGTTTCGGTTTCTCCACATCTTCGCCGACACTTTTTTTTTTTTATAGTAGCCATCCTGATGGGTGTGAGGTGGTATCTCATTGTGGATTTTCATTTGTGTTTCCCTCATGATTAGTGATGGTGAGCATCTTTGCATATGCTTCTTGGCCATTTGTGTATCTTTTTTAGAAAAATGCCTATTCGGGTCCTTTGCCTATTTTTAAATCAAGTTTGGCTTTTTGTTGTGGAGTTTTAGGAGTTCTGTATGTATTTAGAATATATTTGGATTATCAGATGTATGATTTGAAAATATCTTCTCCCATTCTGTAGGTTGCATTTTTACTCTGTTGATAGTATTCTTTGATGCACAAAAGTTTTTAATTTTGATGAAGAACAATTTTTTAATTTTTTCTTTTGTTGCCTGTGGCTTTGGCATATATCCAAGAAATCATTGCCAAATCCAATGTTGTGAAGCTTTTTTGCCATTTGTTTTCATTGAAGAGTTTTATAGTTTTAACTCTTACGTTTAGGTCTTTCAAACACACTATCATTTTTGCGATATCCTATTGTTTACACAGGCCAGCTCCATTCAGTGTGGGAGGGGATTACCCAGGATATGAATACCAGGAGGTGGGGATCATTGGGGGCCATCCTGGAAGTTGGTTCCTACAATCATTCAGGTATATAGTTTTTGTTTTTGTTTTTATTTTGCGGTACGCGGGCCTCTCCCGTTGCGGAGCACAGGCTCCGGACGCGCAGGCTCAGCGGCCATGGCTCACGGGCCCAGCCGCTCCACGGCATGTGGGATCTTCCCGGACCGGGGCACGACCCCATGTCCCCTGCATTGGCAGGCGGACCCTCAACCACTGCACCACCAGGGAAGCCCCAGGTATATAGTTTTAAAAGTTAAGTAATTCTATAAAGTTTATAATGAAAATGGGAATCCCCTGCCCCTTCTTCTCCCACTGCTACCAAACCTTAATTTCCACACTCCAGAGATAACTGCTTTCAGCTTTTTTTTTTCAGCTGTTTCTTCTGTTACTTGCCTTCATATTTCTAAATCATATGTTATTCTGCCATTTGGGGGCTTTTTATTTTATATATTATTTATTTATTAAATTCCTATCAGAAGGTGGAAGTTGAGAATTCTTGTGCTGCCTCCTCCTGCCCCCCCCAACCACACACACACACACACACACGCACACAGACACACACACACGCGCACACACACACACACACACACACACACACACTCTCCCCTTCCTCCCATCCCTGCAGTGAACACATAGTACAATTTGATCAGTGTTTACTGTTTTCGTTATCATGACTGGGCCCTTGGAAACTTTTGGGCCTCTCAGAAACATCATTTCTTCTTTCCTTTTGATCCATTTCTCTGTCATTTTGTCTGACTTGGTACATGTTGTACAGTTAAGAAATTTTCCAAGTTTCAAATTTCTTGCAGGTTAAGACAGTTTACACAGGGCTATATGGGAGGGGAGGATATGTATATGTATATATATTAATATATATATACACACATACATGTGTATATTATGTATGTTCCTATTTTCTATTGACTGAAATATTTATGTTCATACTTTATAAAAGCTAAGTGTACAAGTAATACACACATGTAGCCACGTCATAAAATAATCTAACAGAAACATATACAGATTATGAGGAGATTAAGCCCCCTCCTCAGAGGTAGCCACAGTTAAAAGGTTGATCTGTATATTTTTCTGTGACTTTTTTTCCTCCCTAATGTCTCCATGTTTCTCTGGTTTGTTTATATAAGCTTTTCTTTTTTCTCTTTGGCCGGGCCACGCAGCGGGATCTTAGTTCCCTGTCCAGGGATCAAACCTATGCCCCCTGCAGTGGAAGCACAGCGTCTTAACCACTGGACCGCCAGGGAAGTCCCTATGTAAGCTTATCTGAATATTCTTAACCACTATGTAGTTTTCCAAAGGATGAATGTACCATAATTTATTTTGCCATTCTCCTATTAAAGAGCACTAAGTTGTATCCAATTTAGGCATCTGCAGTGAATGCCTTGTACATATATCTTTGTACACATGTGCAAGTATTTCTATGGGATACATTCCAAGAAGTGGAATTCGTTGGATCAAATGATATATACACTTTGAATTTGTATAGATACTGTCAAATTGGCCTCAAAAGGGCTGTAAAAGGGCTGTACCACTACCCCCTCCAATCTGGAGCGTGCTCTTTCTTCACACACTTGCCAGCATCTATTCTACTAGACTATCACTTATTCCTTTCCTGCAGATTCTCTCCTTTTTTACTGATGATGAAATTAGGCATAGACCTATCTTCAGATATATTATTTTAGAGATGCTTTGTTTTCAGGCAAGAATATAACTGAGATGAGGCCAAGAAGCAGGAAGGTAAAAGTATTCTCAGTGGGCTCTTTCTTTTCTTACTATCAATTGAGACCAGGAAGAATCCCTGCGTGTTAGCTTCTTTCCCCTACACTGCGCTGCTGAAGTGCTTTTCTCCCCTGCTTTTGTTTTTGATTGATTTCATCCAAGAGGCTCACCCTTTCCCCTCCCTCAGTAATGCATAACCAGAAAAGTCACAGAACCAGGCAAATTGAGTGAAGGAAGCTTAAGGAAAATATTAAAAAGGAAGAAAAGTGTTTGATGTACTTTTAATATAAAATGTGGAAAAAGTAGAAGAAGGGCGGGGGTTGGGGAAAGAGGGCAGAGAGAGATTATTCACGGTAATGGGAACCAAATGTTGGCCGGGAAAGCTGCAGCATTCTCACACTCTTCCTGTAACGCCATGGCTTTTCAAAGTGATAATAATGGAGCACCAACAGTACAGGACATGCCTTAACCCTTCCATACCTGAACAGCCCCACCTCAGCTTTTCCGAGGCGGTGTCAGCTTTGAAGTCCTGGCACATGGACGATGTCTGTGTCCCGCTTGCCATCAGGGCAAAAAGAAGGAAGGTGGAAGCAAGTAGTAGAACAGTAAGGGAGCACTCGCTTGCTGGAACTCCTCACAGTACGCTGCATTTCTCTTTCTGTGTGTTAGGCTTTTCTACTGGACAAGCAGCAGCCTGCTTGACTGTAGCTTGCCAGGTTTGGATGATGATATCTTCTCCCCTTGCTGCCCAGAGCTGATGAGAAAACCCCCATGGGATAGGCAGGCAGCCTCCCTCCATCAGTAATGATCCCACAACATGAAAAGGCCTCCATGGAGACCGAAGTCCCCCCCCCCCCCGCCCCGGGTGCCCGTGTGCAAGTACAGGCGCTCCTGTGGAGGCCCCGGCCTTTATTTTCTTGGAAGTCCACACCTGCCGCTGTGGAATTGAGATGTAAAGACTGTTTGCAGCCGTAGGGCAAACCATATGACCTCCAGGTGGTCAAGGACAGGCACTTGCCCCTTGGCCTAGCCATTTATCTATGGAGGGCGAATGAAAAGGGGTGAAGGAATGAATGAAGTTCCTGCTCCAGCTGGCTTTTACTGCCATCTTGATTCCAATTTTGTTCAGGTGCCTTTAAAAGTCCATTGTGCCTGAGAAATAAACCTTATTTTTTAGGTCAAATATTCACCATTTCAGAGGGGAGGCACTGGTAGCAGTAGGGCAGGCGGCACCAGGGCAGGCAGGTGCTTGGCTCTGCAGGTAGCTGGGCGGCTCCGGAACTCTTCGGCAGCAGTTGTCTCAGCTGTAACAGGAGACAACTGTTAGTCTCTGCCTCCTTGGCATGTTAAAGGTTTCAGGGAGTTAAGGCACGGAGAATATTTAGCACCCCACCTGCCACCTCCTCTTCTCTTCTCTGTCTGTTGGTACCCTCATATTACCTACAGCTGAAACTGAAACATCTTTTTTTCAAATGTTTTCCAGAATCATCCTTGGGACGATTTTATAGTTTTACGTTTTACATTTAAGTAAACGTTTTGAATGATCCATTTTGAATTAATTTTTATATGAAGTCTGAGGCTTAGGTTGAGGTTCATTTCTTTTGCCTGTGGATGTACAATTGCTCCAGCACCATTTGTTAACAAACAAATGGCTTTAAACAGGTTATCCTTCCTCCATCGTATTGACTTTTCCAGCTTTGTCAAGTCAGTTGAGCATTTTCGTGTGGGTCTTGGATGATTTTGGTATTCCGAAAACAAAGGTCTATAGCAATAATAATTTGTTAGAGACTCTTTAGCAAGGAGTGTTTTAGGTTCTAGTTTTCTTCCTTGTACCTTTGGAATCGTACAGATTTAGGTTCAAAAGTGGCTCTTTCACTTACTGTGAGTGAAGTTAAACCTAAGTCATTTAACCTAAGCCTCAGTTTTCTCATCTCTAAAATGGAATGGTAATAATACCTTTCTCAATGGGTTTCTCTGAGGACTAACCAAGGTAGGGCATATAAAGGGCTTAGCTTGAAATTAGGCATTTGGAAAGCCTTCAAGCTAATGTTGGTGATGGTAGTGAGACTTAGCTATCTCTGTGCTTGGCCATACTAAGACACACTTACTCATGCCCCTTGCCTTCCCCAAACCTTAACTTTACACTTTTCGTTATAGTTCATCATGAGCACATGAGTGATTCCAGTTAAAGCTGCTGTGCTGGGCCTTACTTAGATGGCGGTTTTGATCAGTAACATTGGTGTTTCTGAATATACGAGAGATCTGTCTTACAGCTGTAATTGCAGACTACCCCCATTGGGTTTCCTGATGCTTCCTGCTCTTTCATATGCTCTTCCTTCTACCTGCAGTGTCCTTCCAGTTGTCAAAGTGCTGGTCATCTTTTGCGACCACTTCTACTTTGACGTCTTCCTTGATTTCCCCCATAGGAAGTTGCTCCCCTCTCTTGTCTTCTAAAGCCAGTGTCCTGTTCCCAGCACAGTGGCATACAGAGTATGGGGAGTGGCAGGAGTTCTTTTCTTCATTAAAAAAAATACACGTTTTAAAAGTGCATAAATAAATAAAGTATATCCAAATATGCTGACATGAACATTAAATGATAAAAGCAGGATAGTATAATCACAATTTACTATATATTTTCATAGTCAGCATGCATTAATTTTTAAATTGATTTTTATATTGCTTAAAGTGCCCTACAATTTGCTATTAAGTCAGAAATATTTCTCCCTTATTTTGAAATGATACGATTCTATTCTGCCATTTGTTAAAGAGAGGAACAAGAGGAAGGGAAGGAGAAAGGGACTAACATTCACCGAGTGCCCAGCTCACGCCAGATCCTGTGCTTTCTGTGATTTACCCTGTTTACTCCTGAAAACATGGCTGTAACATGGGTATTGTTACCCTCAAGTTCAGATAATGAAATAGCCTTAGAAATGTTAACATTTGAGTTCAGCTTTTTCTGATGTGAAAGTTCATGCTCTTTTCACGGCTTGAACTTCCCTACTTGTGGGAAGAGGAAAATCAGTACCAGTCTTTTCACAGTGGCATCCCAGGCTAGTCTAGACCCATTTATTAGTGATGATAACGTGCAAAGGAGAGGTGGAAATATTTCTGAAGATAAACTCTCACTGTTGGAATGTAAGAACCAGTATTTCTGTGAACAAGAGTGAAGAAAAATGTCCCATCATCTATGAACATGTACATTATTTTACTTTTATGAGACACTAATGTCATGCTTCGTGTGTGGGCAGAAAACATCAATAAGACTGAAGCAGCTAACTCTAAATATATGGCTTACATTTACAATTTGGATTAAATTTCTTCTTGCTTTGTATGCTGCCTCTTCTGGATATAACTTAATTTCTGTCACAGATTAGAACCAGCAGGTCAGGCGGATTAGGATGGCTGTTTTGAAGGTGGGTAATTCCATACAAGGGAAATATCGTGACTCTCGGGGATAGAAGTTGTAGATTTTTTTGGTCCTCTTGGTTTCTTACAATGGCCTGATCATACAGGTGCTGGTCAACACGTCTTATAAATGTGATTTGTCATTTTAGCTGTGGTTTAACATATGTTCAACAGCTTTGGTATTTTAGAAGAGAACCATTGCTTCTTGGACTTTTGGCTACGATCAAATGTACAAGGGAAGGAACCAGAGTATCATGAAAAGGATGTAAAGCAGAAGAAGTAATAATGGAAGATGTCTCTTTTAGCCTCCAGGCTATTTATGGACTCAGTGTGTGGGGAATCTGGCCATAGACAGACACAGAAATGAATCATACATTTCTTCATCAGTGTAATCATATATTACACTTCATCAGCAAGTGTAATGTCTGGAATTTGAGCCCTAGAGGTAAAGAGTTTTGTTTGATTCATCCCTAAAATACAAATTCTGTATTCCTATTTTTATTATATTCATACTACAAGTGATTAGCTTCTCCATACCAAGAGGACACAGTTTACCATGTAGGAATATGGCCTGCCTGTTGATTTGTGAGAAATCCAGGTTACATCCCACTGAATCTCAAAAATAAGATGATACATAAGAAACAACAGGGGGCTTCCCTGGTGGCGCAGTTGTTAAGAATCCGCCTGCCAATGCAGGGGACACGGGTTCGAACTCCGGTCCGGGAAGATCCGCTAAGCCCGTGTGCCACAGCTACTAAGCCGTGTGCCACAACTGCTCAAGCCCGTGCGCCTAGAGCCCGTGCTCCGCAACAAGAGTAGCCACCGCAATGAGAAGCCTGGGCACCACAATGAAGAGTAGCCCCCGCTCGCCTCAACTACAGAAAGCCCGCACACAGCAACGGAGACCCAACACAGCCAAAAATAAATTAATTAAATAAATAAAATATTTTTAAAATGCTAAAAAAAAAAAGAGAAAAAATAGTAACATGCTAATAGTAACATTCAGTGCCTATGATATGCCAGGCCCTAAATGCTTTATGTACCTTAACTCATTTAATAGCTAACTTTTACCTTGTGCCAGCAACTGTTCTCAAAGCTTCACATGTATTAACTGATTTAGTGCTCCCAGATCCTCTGTGAGATAAGTACTGTTATCATCCCCATTTTACAGATGAAGAGACTAAGCACAGAGCAATGAAGTGACTTTCCCAAAATGACGCATTGGTGAATGGCAGTCAGGATTCAAACTCAAACAAGTGGTAGCAGAATCCGTGCTCTTAACCACTCTGCCGGTGATTCAGTGAGATGCATCAGAATCCCTTGAATGGCTTGTTAAAATAAAGATTGCTGGACCCAACCTCAGAGCTTCTGATTTCAGTAGGTCTGGGGTGAGGTTCAGTTATTTTCACTTTTAACAAGTTCCCAGGTCATGCTGTGCTGTTGGTCCAGGTACCACACTTTGAGAACCACAGTCCTATGCTGTGCTGCCTCTGCTAGGGCTGGAAAGGAATTAATATTCAGTGCAAGCAGCTGAGGACCAGGATAATGAGTTTCAATGGTCTGATCTTATCAGAGGTGGGTGCCTGCATTTGGTGGCAGCTGTGACCTAGAACTGAACCCCTCTAGTAAATTTTTTTTTTATTATTACAGGTAAAGCAGATAACTTTTAATGAAATGGGTGAAATCCAAAATGGAAATTATAAGACTTCAAAAGTTTTTTTTTTTGCCATCTGCCACCACCCCACCACCCCCCCACCACTCTCCCCCGCTTGGTGTCCATACGTTTTTTTTTTTTTTTTTTAATTTAATTTTATGTATTTTTTAGACAGCAGGTTCTTATTAGTCATCACTTTTGTAAACATCAGTGTATACATGTCAATCCCAATCGCCCAATTCATCACACCACCACCACCACCCCTACCGCTTTTGCCCCTTGGTGTCCATACGTTTGTTCGCTACATCTGTGTCTCACTTTCTGCCCTGCAAACCGTTTCATCTGTACCATTTTTCTAGATTCCACATATATGCGTTAATATACGGTATTTGTCTTTCTCTTTCTGACGTACTTCACTTTGTGTGACAGTCTCTAGATCCATCCATGTCTCTACAAATGACCCAATTTCATTCCTTTTTATGGCTGAGTAATATTCCATTGTATATATGTACCACATCTTCTTTATCCATTTGTCTGTCGGTGGGCAGTTAGGTTGCTTCCGTGACCTGGCTATTGTAAATAGTCCTGCAATGAACATTGGGGTGCATGTGTCTTTTTGAATTATGGTTTTCTCAGGGTATATGCCCAGTAGTGGGATTGCTATGTTGTATGGTAGTTCTATTTTTAGTTTTTTAAGAAACCTCCATACTGTTCTCCATAGTGGCTGTATCAGTTTACATTCCCACCAACAGTGCAGGAGGGTTCCCTTTTCTTCACACCTTCTCCAGCATTTCTCTTTGGTAGATTTTCTGATGCTGCCCATTCTAACCAGTGTGAGGTGATACCTTATTGTAGTTTTGATTTCCATTTGTCTAATAATTAGTGATGTTGAGCAGCTTTTCATGTGCCTCATGGCCATCTGTATGTCTTCTTTGGAGAAATGTCTGTTAAGGTCTTCTGCCTATTTTTTGACTGGGTTGTTTATTTATTTATTTATTTTTTTGCGATACGCGGGCCTCTCACTGTTGTGGCCTCTCCCGTTGCAGAGCACAGGCTCCGGACGCGCAGGCTCAGCAGCCATGGCTCACGGGCCCAGCCACTCCGCGGCATGTGGGATCTTCCTGGACTGGGGCACGAACCCATGTCCCCTGCATCAGCAGGCAGACTCTCAACCACTGCGCCACCAGGGAAGCCCCTATTTTTTTAATATTGAGCTGCATGAGCTGTTTATACTTTTTGGAGATTAATCCTTTGTCCATTGATCTGTTTGCAAATATTTTCTCCCATTCTGAGGGTTGTCGTTTCTTCTTATTTATGGTTTCCTTTGCTGTGCAAAAGCTTTGAAGTTTCATTAGGTACCATTTGTGTATATTTCTTTTTATTTCCATTACTCTAGGAGGTGGGTCAAAAAGGATCTTGGTGTGATTTATGTCAAAGAGTGTTCTTCCTAATTTTCCTCTAAGAGTTCCATAGTGTCCAGTCTTACATTTGGTGTTTAATCCATTTTGAGTTTATTTTTGTGTCTGGTGTTAGGGAGTGTCCTAATTTCATACTTTTACATGTAGCTGTCCAGTTTTCCCAGCACCACTTATTGAAGAGACTGTCTTTACTCCATTGTATATCCTTGCCTCCTTTGCCATAGATTAGTTGACCATAGGTGCGTGGGTTTATATCTGGGCTTTCTATCCTGTTCCACTGATCTATATTTCTGTTTTTGTGCCAGTAGCATATTGTCTTGATTACTGTAGCTTTGTAGTATAGTCTGAAGTCAGGGAGTCTGATTCCTCTATCTCCGTTTTTTTCCCTCAAGATTGCTTTGGCTATTCGGGGTCTTTTGTGTCTGTGTACAAAATTTTAGATTTTTTTGTTCTCGTTATGTAAAAAGTACCATTGGTAATTTGATAGGGATTGCATTGAATCTGTAGATTGCTTTGGGTAGTAGAGTCATTTTCACAATGTTGATTTTTCCAATCCAAGAACATGGTATATCTTTCCATCTGTTTGTGTCATATTTGATTTCTTTCATCAGTGTCTTACAGTTCTCTGAGTACAGGTCTTTTACCTCCTTAGGTAGGTTTATTCCTAGGTATTTTATTCTTTTTGTTGCAATGGTGAATGGGATCATTTCCATAATTTCTCTTTCTGATCTTTTTGTTGTTAGTGTATAGGAATGCAAGAGATTTCTGTGCATTAATTT
The DNA here is from genome assembly GCF_937001465.1 of Orcinus orca. Classification (NCBI taxonomy): domain Eukaryota; kingdom Metazoa; phylum Chordata; class Mammalia; order Artiodactyla; family Delphinidae; genus Orcinus; species Orcinus orca. The sequence continues at coordinate 174,916,853 of NC_064560.1, forward strand.
TGTATCGTGCAACTTTACCAAATTTATTGATTAGCTCTAGCAGTTTTCTGGCTGCATCTTTAGGATTCTCTACGTATAGTATCATGTCATCTGCAAACAGTGACAGACACTTTTACTTCTTCTTTTCCGATTTATATTCCTTTTATTTCTTTTTCTTCTCTGATTACCATGGCTAGGACTTCCAAAACTATGTCGAATAAGAGTGGCAAGAGTGGGCATCCTTGTCTTGTTCCTGATCTTAGAGGAAATGCTTTCAGTTTTTCACCATTGAAAATGATGTTTGCTGTGGGTTTGTTGTATATGGCCTTTATTATGTTGAGGTAGGTTCCCTCTATGCCCACTTTCTGCAGAGTTTTGATCATAAATAGGTGTTGAATTTTGTCAAAAGCTTTTTTTGCATCTATTGAGATGATCATATGGTTTTTATTCTTCATTTTGTTAATATGGTGTATCCCAGTGATTGATTTGCATATATTGAAGAATCCTTGCATCCCTGGGATAAATCCCTCTTGATCATGGTGTATGATCCTTTTAATGTGTTGTTGGATTCTGTTTGATGGTATTATGTTGAGGATTTTTGCATCTATATTCATCAGTAATATTGGTCTGCAGTTTTCTTTTTTTGTAGCATCTTTGTCTGGTTTTGGTATCAGGGTGATGGTGGCCTCGTAGAATGAGTTTGGGAATGTTCCTTCCTCTGCAGTTTTTTGGAAGAGTTTGAGAAGGATGGGTGTTAGCTCTTCTCTAAATGTTTGATAGAATTCACATGTGAAACCATCTGGTCCTGGACTTTTTGTTTGTTGGAAGATTTTTAATAACAGTTTCAATTTCATTACTTGTGATTGTTCTGTTAATATTTTTTATTTCTTCCTGATTCAGTCTTGGAAGGTTATACCTTTCTAAGAATTTGTCCATTTTTTCCAGGTTGTCCATTTTATTGGCATAGAGTTGCTTGTAATAGTCCTTTAGGGTGCTTTGTATTTCTGCGGTGTCCGTTGTAACTTCTTTTCATTTCTAATTTTATTGATTTGAATCCTCTCCCTTTTTTTCTTTTTTCTTTTTAACATCGTTATTGGAGTATAATTTCCCTTTTTTTCTTGATGAGTCTAGCTAAAGGTTTATCCATCTTGCTTATCATCTCAGAACCAACTTTTAGTTTTATTGGTCTTTGCTTCTCTTTCATTTATTTCTGCTCTGATCTTTATGATTTCTTTCCTTCTACTGCCTTTGGGTTTTGTTTGTTCTTCTTTCTCTAGTTCCTTTAGGTGTAAAGTTAGATTGTTTATTTGATATTTTTCTTGTTTCCTGAGGTAGAATTGTATTGCTATAAACTTCCATCTTAGAACTGCTTTTGCTGCATCCCGTAGGTTTTGGATGGTCATGTTTTCGTTGTCATTTGTCTCTAGGTGTTTTTTGATTTCCTCTTTGATTTCCTCAGTGATCTCTTGGTTATTTAGCAATATATTGTTTAGCCTCCCTTTGTTTGTGTTTTTTACATGTTTTTCCCTGTAATTGATTTCTATTCTCATAGCGTTGTGGTCAGAAAATTTGCTTGATATGATTTCAGTTTTCTTAAATTTACCAAGGCTTGATTTGTGACCCAAGATGTGGTCTCTCCTGGATAATGTTCATGTGCCCTGGAGAAGAAAGTGTAATCTGCTGTTTTGGGATGGAATGTCCTATAAATATCAATTAAATCTAACTTGTCTATTGTGTCATTTAAAGCTTGTGTTTCCGGGTTTCCCTGGTGGCGTAGTGGTTGAGAGTCCGCCTGCCAATGCGGGGGACACGGGTTCGTGCCCTGGTCCAGGATACCCCACATGCCGCGGAGCGGCTGGGCCCATGAGCCATGACCGCTGAGCCTGCGCGTCCGGAGTCTTTGCTCCGCAACGGGAGAGGCTAGAACAGTGAGAGGCCTGCGTACCGCAAAAAAAAAAAAAAAAAAAACTTGTGTTTCCTTATTAATTTTCTGTCTGGATGAATCTGCCCATTGGTGTCGGTGAGGTGTTAAAGTCCCCCAATGTTATTGTGTTACTGTTGATTTCCTCCTTTATAGCTGTTAGCATTTGCCTTATATGTTGAGGTGCTCCTATGTTGGGTGCATTTATATTTTTAATTGTTATATCTTCTTCTTGGATTGATCCCTTGATCATTCTGTAGTGTCCTTCCTTGTCTCTTGTAACATTCTTTATTTTAAAGTCTATTTTATCTGATACGAGTATTGCTACTCCAGTTTTCTTTTGATTTCTATTTGCCTGGAATATCTTTTTCCATCCCCTCACTTTCAGTCTGTATGTGTCCCTAGGTCTGAAGTGGGTCTCTTGTAGACAGCATGTGTATGGGACTTGTTTTGTATCCATTCAGTGAATCTGTGTCTTTTGGTTGGAGCATTTAATCCATTCACATTTAAGGTAATTATCGATATATTTGTTCCTGTTACCTTTTTCTTAATTGTTTTGGGTTTGCTTTTGTAGGTCCTTTTCTTCCCTTGTGTTTCCCACTTAGAGAAGTTCCTTTAGCATTTGTAGTAGAGCTGGTTTGGTGGTGCTGAATTCTCTTAGCTTTTGCTTGTCTGTAAAGCTTTTGATTTCTCCATCGAATCTGAATGAGATGATCCTTGCTGGGTAGAGTAATCTTGGTTGTAGGTTCTTCTGTTTCATCACTTTAAATATATCGTGCCACTCCCTTCTGGCTTGTAGAGTTTCTGCTGAGAAATCAGCTGTTAACCTGATGGGAGTTCCCTTGTATGTTATTTGTTGTTTTTCCCTTGTTGCTTTTAATAATTTTTCTGTGTCTTTGAGAAAACAATTTGCTTACCGTTTGTCCCGCGTGTTGCTCCTTGGGTTTATCCTGCCTGGGACTCTCTGCGCTTCCTGGACTTGGGTGGCTATTTCCTTTCCCATGTTTGGGAAGTTTTCGACTATAATCTCTTCAAATATTTTCTCAGGTCCTTTCTCTCTCCCTTCCTCCTCTGGGACCCCTATAATGCTAATGTTGTTGCGTTTAATGTTATCCCAGCGGTCTCTTAGGCTGTCTTCATTTCTTTTCATTCTTTTTTCTTTATTCTTTTCCACGGCAGTGAATTCCACCATTCTGTCTTCCAGGTCACTTATCCATTCCTCTGCCTCAGTTATCCTGCTATTGATTCCCTCTAATGTATTTTTCATTTCAGTTTTTGTATTGTTCATCTCTGTTTGTTTGTTCTTTAGTTCTTCTAGGTCTTTGTTAAACATTTCTTTCATCTTCTTGATCTTTGCCTCCATTGTTTTTCCGAGGTCCTGGATCATCTTCACTATCATTATTCTGAAATCTTTTTCTGGAACGTTGCCTATCTCCCCTTCATGTAGTTGTTTTTCTGGGGTTTTATCTTGTTCCTTCATCTGGTACACAGTCCTCTGCCTTTGCATTTTGTCTATCTATCTGTGAATGTGGTTTTCGTTCCACAGGCTGCAGAATTGTAGTTCTTCTTGTTTCTACTCTCTGCCCTCTCCAAAAGATTATTCTGATGGCCCTTTAATTAGGATGGAAGTTCTATGAGAAACTCTTTGTGATGGGCTGTGTCATGCCGGCCAGAAGAACTTTGAAAGATTTTTATGAGGCTTCTGTTCTATTCATGAAGTGAGAAAGTTTTCCCAAGCCAATGAAACATGGAGTACCCTTCTAGTGTTGGAGGGTCTCCTGCAGAGACAGGAGGTGGCTGTGGCTCACCACAGGGACAAGGACACTGACAGCAGAAGTTCTGGGAAGTACTCCTTTCCGTGAGCCCTCTGGGAGTCCGCCATTAACCCCACCAAAGAGCACCCTCTAGTAAATCTTGAGGGCAGCAAATTTCAGTAGACTTGTCTTGACACAACAGAAGCAGGTGCCAGTGTAGCCTTGTTGTGGACTTGATGAATAAGAGACCAGTTCCTAGTACAATGATGGGTTGTTTCCATAGATTGTAGTTGAAGGTAGCTTGAGAATGGGCTCTTAGATTCAGTGCACACACACACACACACACGTACACACACACGGAGTGGTAAGAAAAAGGCTTGACTATTATACACATTTTATTTTCCCCTCTTTAGCCCTATAGCTTTAAAAAGAAAACCTCCTTTCTGTGATTTCCCCAGTATCTTCCCTATTTTATAAAAACATCATTATTTATAAAGAAAAGAAAAAGGACAGGTAGAGAAGGTTACAAAATAAAAAAGAAGAAGAAGAAGAAGAAAAGAAGAAAGGTGGAATTCTGGCGTTGTCTCCCATTTCCCTTGGCCAGTTGAGAATGGGGGCAGAGACAGGTTAGTGAAACCAGAAAAGCTATAGACTTGACTTCCATATCGCCAGCTGTTTTGCTTCCCGGGGAAAATAGGAGAAACGAAAGGAGCCTAACTGATGTGATGAGGCAGGAATTCTAAATTTGTGACACTTTGCAAGCTGTTTGTGTGTACTAGGTTTGAACCCAGCTACAATTCACTGTAGAAATTCTTGGAAACTGGCATGTCAGCTGCCCTAGACAATCTGCACATTAACTTTCACTTTGAAAACTTTTCCTGGCTTGTCTCTGCAGGCTGTGAAAGCTAGGTGATGGTGGTCCAGTTTTACAAGGCCCAGCTGTGCTTGTGTGTACCTGTGTTGTTGTCACAAAGGCAGCAGACTTTTCCCTTTATTTTATAAAAATCCTGCTGAGCTGGATTCAGTCTTCATTGTTGAATGAACTGGTGTCAGGGAGTTCTCTTTTGGCTTTCTTAAAGGTCACCCTTTGCTCACTTCTTTTTAAGTTCACAGCTCCATTTTTCAGGCTTCATGTGGTATGCTGGTTATGCCAAAGTAAAGAGCTGGATCAAAGACATTTCTTGTTAATAAGGCTAAGGATCAATCTGTCTTTGCAGATCCAGACTGTTAATAGATACAGGACCAAGGAACCTCCATCTACAAACCTGGCTGACTCCCAGAATCCTAAATTATCTTCTAGAACAGTGCTGTGAACTTAACCTTTTGAAAGGTTTGGTTTTATATCCAGCCTTGTGTTCCGTAAAGCTTGCCCCCAGATTCTCTGCCAGATGTACTGAGAAATCCAACTTTGTCCTAATTTCCTCCTCCTGGGGATCATTCCATCAATCATGGAGTGGTACGAGTATGGAGACAGCAGAAGTCTGGTTCACATTCTGAATCCATTGTCAAGTCCAGCTGGCTGGGATCTCACTGTACTTTTAAAGGGCAGGCATATCAGCTCTTAGCTTTTTGACTGGATACTTCAGTGTGTTCTTTCCAGATGTATGTCCTGGTCACACAGTATTAATAAAACCAAAGTTAAAGTTAGCCAGAATAATCCCCCTAGACATTTTTCAGTCATCACTACCGCTTCCTTTTCCTTTTCTATATATCTGCTTATTGAATGAATGATCAGAAACCTCCCGTCTCAATTGCTTATAATTCTGTATTTCAAAGTATGTATCTTACTTGGACCCTGCTCATGTTCTTAGTCTCTTTTGAGTCTTGCTTGTTTTTTTCTTCTTTTCTTCTGATTGATTTTGAGCCACCTTATTTTAATGTATTGTCCTGCTTCCCCTTTCGGCATGTGTAGTAAACAATAGGTGATAGATTTATTTTGGGGGTGCCAATTGATATTATACTGATACTAAGACCCCTTATCTAGATTCTTAGTTTTCAGGGCACATCTTTGTCCTATGCAAACCCTCCCTTTATTCCTCAAGGAAAATGAAGCTCACAAGGGTCAGGCTATTGAATCAATCTTATTTTGTCTACTTAATAATTGAATTACTGTGTCCAAAGAGAAGCAGTTCTTATGATTACTAATTCATGATTTACGGTTCTAGTCCTGTGATTGTGATTCAGTGTATGATTTCATGTGCAACAAAGGAGCTCATACACTGGGAACAGAAAAGAAGAGATAGAGATAAATTAGATGCTGAATATATTAACTGATAACTGAGATGTCAATTTCAAGCCAAAATCTAACAGATTAGCAAACCAAGGATTTGGCAGCCCTTAGAGAAGGAAAAGGGAATCACTTAAGCCCAGCATTGATTCACGAAAAAAATAAGTCATGCTAGACTAACCTCATTTCCCTTCATGGTAGAATCACCTTAGTAAGAGAAGATCAGGGGGACAAAAGAAGAATTACCGTAACTGCGTTTCGACAAGTCATGATGATATCTTGTGAGCACGAAAGAGAAATGTGAACAAGATAACACTGTCATTAAGAATCTTTGATAACTAGACAACTGTACCCAATGAATCAGTGTAAGATTGAGAATTAAGTCATTGAGGCTCTGTGATTTGCTCAGTAGGTCACCATTTTTTAATCAATGAATTAATTTATCCATTCATACTTATTTAGGTGCCTACTATATACTAGGCACCTACATATCTAGAAGGCATACTAAACCTATTTTCAGATGACATGAAGTAGGGTGGGATACTGAATACCTTGGATGAAAATCAGAATTCACAATGATTTAAACAGGGTAGAATGATGAGTCTAATTCATGGAATTTAATAAGAAAAAATATAAAAGCTCTTCACATGGTTTCAGAAATTCAAGTGAAGAAGGCTTAAGGGTTTAAATTGACTTTAAGCGTAATAGAAGTTAACAGTTGAATAAGACTGTCAAAACCAGTACTATCATGTGGGAAATTTTTTACAACATATTGCCAGATTGTAAAAGCAGATTGTAAAGCAGATAGTGCAGAATCACTCTGTTTGTGTGAGGGAAATACACACAGAGGAAGTATGTACCTCAGAATGTTGACAAAATGTTCATAGTAGCCATCTTTGGTTGTTGGAGTGCAGATGGATGACTTTTGTTTTTTACCTTTCTATCTTTTTGTGTTTTTCAGGTTATGACATTTTGCTCCTAAAAAAAAAAATTGCTTTTGTTTCATTTTGAAGAGGTGAAAGGCAGTGTAGCCAGTGTTGATAGTTCAGGCTTTTACTAGCAGGAGTGGGGGTGGGGAAGAAGGATGGTGATAATCTCCATCATTCATCAGTGCCTGAACAGCTGCCCCTCCCTGGTAATCAGCATGATTAGTAAACACCCACTTCCCCACAGGGGCAGCACCCTGCCTATGGTTAGAGCATTCCCTGGCTGGCTTGGTTTGGAGCAGCAGGTCTCCATCATGAGGACGCGACCTCAGGTGAGGACTGCCGTGCAGCGGCTGTCTCTGGCTGGGGAGACCTGGCTCCCTGGCTCACACACACTGAGTGACTCCTGAGTCCTTTTTTCAGATCCACTAGATTGGCTCCTCCGTTTATCACCCAGGTTACCCCACGTGAACATAGTACTTGGTAAGGGGAATATAAATACTTCTTTGCTTCTCTTCTTTCTGAGAAGTGATAGAGTTGCTCACACCTGTTCCTTAGCATCCTTATTGTTTGTTTTCACAAGGGTTTGGATTCACTTTCCACAGGAACAATGTTAATAATAGCAGCTCACATTTATTGAGCATTTATTATGTGTGCCAGACATTGTGCTATGCTTTAGATAGATTATTGCATTTAATTCTTGAACCAACCCTGTGAGATGTGGGATTGAGTTTTATTCCCATTTCACAGCTGAGGAAACCAAGGCACAGAGAGGTTAAGTATGTTACTTTAGGTGGTAGAGCTAGGATTTGAACCTAGAAGTCTTGTTCAAGAGCCCAGCTCTTCATCATTAAGCTGTGCTGCTCCTGTTCTGAGAGTTGTCCAGTTCAGAACCTGCAGTGCAGATCCAGGGGCACAGGGTCTCTGCTCTCCCTCCAGAATTCTCTCACTTACCCAGCTCTTGCACTGGTTTTGATTCCTTTCCAGCATCTAAAACCTTTTATTTCTTCTTGCCTTCTTTCTTGGATTATTTCTTTAATCCTTTCCCAAGAGCCTGTCATCCGCTCAAATAAACAAAATATTTAAAGGTTTTTAAGCTTTTCATCCTGTTCTCAAGCAGGAAGATCAGACCGCATTTATAATTTCATATAGTTCTGTGCTTTTGACCTAGCATACAGGTTGTCAAAAGTTCACATAGTTTTTCCAGATAATTTCTGAACTTTTCTGTACCTCTGATACTACCTCTGTTGTACTTCAACTCTTCCTGCAAAGGAACCATCTCAGTATAACTCCATAGATTCAAAACAGAAAAGATAAAAGTATAGTCTTATCTCAAGGAACAAACTCAAAGGTAAAAAAAATAAATTTTTGCCTTTAACACTTGCATTTTTTTTTGCAGCACTTGCATTTTTAGAGATTGTTTTAAAATAATTTTCCAGCACAAAATTTCTCTAAGCAAGGCACCTGTCACCATGAGCATAAAACCTCTTGGTCTGTCTAATTCATTCCACTTAAATAATTTTAGGCACACATTTCATTTGGCCAGCTATCACTGTTCCCAGTCAGCAGTTACTAACAGCAAGCCTTAAGACTTACTAGTAGACATTTTCAGTATTATTTATTAAATTTATTAAATTGATATCTATTGGCACATGCAATTTGACTTTTATTCTTTCACTAATGAAAGTAGTTCTCATTCAATGGAAGCCTTTCATAAGCATACTTTATTTTCTTGGAGACTACAGTATGCAATTTTAATGCTAAACTTAATTATCACTGACCTTTTGACTCTCTTCTAACTACATATAACTTTTATTTATTTATTTTTTAAATAAATTTATTTATTTTTTGCTGTGTTGGGTCTTCGTTGCTGCGTGCAGGCTTTCTGTCGTTGCGGTGGGTGGGGACTTCACTTTGTTGTGGTACGTGGGATTCTCACTGCGGTGGCCTCTCTTGTTGCGGAGCACGGGCTCTAGGCGCGCAGGCTTCAGTAATTATGGCATGCGGGCTCAGTAATTGTGGCTTGCGGGCTCTAGAGTGCAGGCTCAGTTGTTGTGGCGCATGGGCTTAGTTGCTCTGCAGCATGTGGGATCTTCCTGGACCAGGGATTGAACGCGTGTCCCCTGCATTGGCATGTGGATTCTTAACCACTGTGCCTCCAGGGAAACCCATAACTACATATAACTTTTAATTTCATAATAAATCTTCAGGCTCATGTTCCCAGAGCCAACAATTCTTTCTGCCTTTCAACCAGAGTGCTCATTTACCATCATTACTGTCACTCTGCTTACATATCTCTCACTTCTTCAGACCTTCTGGCCAGCTTATTTGATCCTTCAGGGGCTAAGGTACTTTTCCTCACTGTTAGTATCATGTCTGCTAGCTCCCCTTGAGTCTCTGTCCAATGCTGTTCCTCCGAGGCTTTGAATCTCTCTTGAAAGTGTCACCTATTCCAGAGTCCTGCCGTTCCTGACTTTCCTCCACCTCCTAATCTTCCCTGGGGATTCACCTAAACGAGTACACTTCCTCCAGATTATGAGCAATTTGAGAGCGGGAGCTTGTGTTTTTCTTCTTGGTAGTCCCTGCGCATCTAGGAACAGTGTCCAATAAATGCAGGTTGAATTTCGCTGAAATGAAATAACTACATAAGCATGTATTTTTACATACGATTCCAGTATTGCAAAATTCATGAAGAGAACAAATAATTTTATAACTAAAATCAAGTAAGTTGAGAAAAGAGATACAACATACACACGAACAGGAAACACTGATAATTAGGTTTTTAATGAAAGATAAGGGAAAATGTATAACTTTTTATTTGCATATTTGTCTTTTTTTTAAAAAGTACTACCTCCATTTCTTGAACCCCAGGACTGTCTGTAGTTTGTCTAATGTTTATTGTCACTTTAAAAATGTAGACTTCCAATTCAGTACTCATAAGTGCAAACTCTAAGCACACTCTCTCTTTGTATGCTTATCTTATAAGAAATAGAGAACTGAGGTTCATGAACTCACCGTTCTCTCTTATCCTTCAGGTCTCCCCCCACCACCACCCAAATTCATGATCCCATGATCATATAATTAATATATACTAAAAAAATTATATGAAGCTTACCTTCCACATTATTTTTTTCATGAAGTATAATTGACATATAACATTAGTTTCAGGTGTACAACATAAAGATTCAATAATTGTATATATTGTGAAATGATCTTTTTAAATTGAGGTAAAATTTACGTAAGATAAAACACACATACCTTAAACGTTCAAATTGATGTTCTGACAGGTTTATATATCCACCGTACCACCACTCAACATATGATATAGAACATTCCCATCACACGCCAAAATTTCCTTGTGTGTCTTCCCAGTCAATTCTACCTCTTCCCCCATAATCATTCTTTTGACTTCTCTCATCATAGATTAATTTTCCTTATTCTTTTTTCTTTATTGTGGTAAAATACAATATGAAATTTACCATCTTAATCATTTTTTAAGTATACAGTTCAGTGGTATTAAATACATTCATAGTCGTGCAGGCATCACCACCATCGATCCCCATAGTTCACACCACATTGAGCAGTTAGAACTTACATAAAAATCCAACATAAAAATCCAAAGTCTGTCTTGACAACCTGGAGGATGGAGTTCAGGACAAGCACACTTGCTAGGGAGTAAGAGGACAACTTTGGAAATGAGGCAACCAGAAAAGGGGAACCTAACTTCCATGTATAAATTTCACCCAAATCTTGGGCTGACCTCTGGACAATGTATATGCAAGTTATACTCCAGACTATACAGCTGAAGCTAGAAGAACTGAACATACATCTGAGCCACAGCCCACCGAGGGGAAGAAAGAACTGCAGTTTGAGTTCAACCAGGTTAACTGCCTATATACACGCACATACGTACTCACTCTTTGGAGCAACATAATATAGTCCAGTATCTACAACATTTCACAATATCCAGGATACAATATGAAATTATTCAACATATGAAAAAAGTGGGAAAATAGGACCCATTTTTAGAATAAAAGATAATCAATGGAGACCAATCCTAAGGAGGCTCAGATGATAGAATTAACAGACAAGGATTTTAAAGTGGCCATTATAACTATGAACAAGGGTGTAAAGGGAAATAGGCTTTAATGAATAAAAGGTAGGAAATTTCAAGACGAATTTCCAGATGGAAATTTTGGAACTGAGGAAACGAATATCTGTAATCCAGAATAAACATATTAACAATATTGAATCTTCCAATCAGTCAAGATATGGTATACCTCTGTACTTATTTAGGTTTTGTTTAATATTTATCATTAATGTTCTATAAATTCAATGTAGAGACCTTACACATTTTCCAGTATAATTTATTCTTAAATATTTGGTGTATTTTTATGATATTGTAAATTGCATTGCTTTTTAAAATTTTACTTTCAATTAATTTATTACATTGAAATTTCAGTTGTGTATTACTGGCATATAAAAATATAATTTTATTCTGTTTATGGACTTTGATTCCTGCAACTTTGCTTTTTTTTTCTTATGACACTGGCTAGGTCTTATATTACTAATTTTGTATAGAAGTGGTGAGAGCATACATCTGTCCTTTATTCCTGATCTTAGAGGAAAAGAATTCAGTGTTTCACCAATAAGTATCATGTTAGGTATAGATTTTTCATAGATATCCTTTATTAGGTTCAGTAACTTTCTTTCTGTTCCTAGTTTACTGAGAGTTTCTGTCATGAATGGAGATGAATAAATTTTGTCCAGTGCATTTTGATATCTAATAATATTCTCATATGATTTTTCTTCTTTATTCTCTTAATGTGGTGAATTACATTATTGATTTTTTTTTAACCTTAAATCACCGTAAATACCACTTGGTCATGATATATATCCCATACATGAGACAGATAGATTGATTATATTTGCTAATATTTTATTAAAACTTTTTGTGTGTATGTTCACTAGGCGTATTGGTCTGTAATTTTCTTGTAATGGTTTTGTCAAGTTTTTTTTTATATCAGAGATGTGTTAATATCATAAAATGAGTTGAGAAGTTTTCCCTTCTCTGAAAGATTTTGTGAAAGATTGAAATTATTTCTTCTTTAAATGTTTGATAGAATTCATTGAAGCCATCTGGGCTTAAAGTTTTCTTTGTTAAGAAGGTTTTTGATTCCAAGTTAATTTTATATATTTAGATTTTCTCTCATCGTGTCATTTTCAAAAAGTTGTATTTTCAAGGATTTTTTCAATTCATCTAAGTTGTTAAATATTTGACATAGAGTTGTTCATGATATCTCCTTATACTTTTAATATCTATATTCTCTGTATGATGTTCCCCCTTCTTCATTTCTGATATTAATAATTCATGTATTTTTTTCCTTGTGATCAGCTTGCTTGGAATTTATCAACTTTTAAATTCTTTTCTTATAGCCAACTTTTGATTTTATTGATGTTTCCTGTTTGCCCAGTTTCTATTTCATTGTGTTAAAATGTAAACTGAAGTACATTAAATTTTCAAAGAGTTCATTTGAGCACACATTGATTTTAATTGGGCAGTGCCAAATTGAAAATGGGTAAGAGCACTCCACTGGCAGAGACTAAGGGAAAGGCTTTTTTTTTTTTTTTTTTTTAATAGAGCAGACTCTTAAGCAAAGTAAGCAAATTATTTGGCTATAGCTTAAGTGGTTGCCTTACTTGGGAAAGCCTAGTTGGCTGTTTGTAATTGGTTGTTCTTAAATTTCACTTTTCAGATGTAAGTGCAATGACTCCGGCGTGGGTTTTGGTTTGCTTACAGACTGCCAAGACATTAGAGCGACCTCAGTCTGATGGCTTCCTTGTTTAATTACTTTATTGGTTTCTGCTCTTATTATTTTATTTTTTATTCTTCTACTTTGTTTAACTTGCTTTTATTTTTCTAGTTTCTTAAAGTGGAATTAGAACATTGATTTTACATATTTCTTCTTTTCTAATATAGACATTTAATACTATACATTTCTAAGGGCTCTTTTCACTGCATCTCAAATTTTGTTTGGCTGTGATTTCATTACCATTCAGTTTGATACATTTTCTAATTTCTCTTGTGATTTCTTCTTTGATCCATAGGTTATTTAAAGTGTGTTGTTTAATTTCCAAATATTTGGGAATTCTTTAGATATCTTATTGTTTTAAAGATATAAAATTAATTGATTTTTAATTTAATACCATTCTGGTTAGAGTGTACTCTGTGTGATTTTGATCTTTCAGTTTTTATCGAGATTGGTTTTATGACCCAGCATTTAGACTGTCTTGGTATATGTTCCACATGCACTTGAAAAGAATATGTATTCTGAAGTTGTTGGGTATAGTTTTCCATAATTATCAAATAGATTGAGTTGGTTGACAGTATTGTATAAATGTTTAAGTCTAGGTTGGCAGTTCTTTTTGTTTTCCTTTCAGCACTTTAAAGATAGCTCACCAGTGTTTTCTGGCCATCATTTTTTAATGATAAGTCAGCTAATCATTTGCATTGCTGTTCCTTTGTATGTAATATTACCACTACCACCGAGCACCCCGCCACCCTGGCTGCTTTTAAGATTTTTTTTTCTTTATTTTTAGTTTCAGCAGTTTGACTGTGATCTGCCTGCGTGTGGATTTCTTTGTACGTATTCTGCTTGGGATTTGCAGAGCAGCTCAGGTCTTTAGGTTAATGTCTACAATCAACTTTGGAAATTCCCAGCCCTAATCTCTTTAAATATTTCTTCTGCCCCATTCTCTCTTCTCAATTGCTGGGATTCCAATTTTATACCTGTTAGATACTCTCCTCTACTGTGTCCAGTCTGCTGTTAATCATTTTGAATGCACTCCTCATTTCTGATTTTATATTTTTTCATTTCTAGGATCTTTGTTTGGTTGTTTTTTGAAAGATTTCATCTCTCTCTTGAAATCCTCCATCTGTTTATATGTGTTTCCCACCTTTTACATTAGACTCTTTTACATATTATTGTTATTTTGAAGTTCATGTCTGCTAAGTCCAACATCTGTAACACCTCTCAGTGTCCTTCTATTGACCATTTTCTTACATGGGTCATATTTTCTTGCTTCTGCATGTCTTTTATAATTACTAATCGTGTGCTGGACATTTTAGGTAAAACCACAGACTTAAGTAAATAATGTTCACACACACACACCCTCGCCCCCCCCCCCCCAAAAAAAAAGCCATGCTCATCCTTTTCTCAGGCTGCTAATGTGTGGGAAAGGGGCAAAGGGAGAAGGGGTTGAGCCAATCTGATAATTAAGCTGGGTCTGGACTTTGTTGTAGCTTTAATTAGATTAAATTCACCTCTGGCTGCAGATGTCTTGGGGCCAGGATGGGACCACCAGTAAGATTCTAAAGATCCTTTTGTGCAAAGAATTTTGAAAAACTTATATTCACCCCTATGAATTTGACACCTTCCTTCTGGTGAGATTGGAGTGATACTAACAAATATGGTTTTTTAATATTGTATAATGAAATATGTCAACATTTGGAAGGTCTGCATCACTCAGTGAACCAGTATTCCTAAAGACTAATGCTTGATGTTACAAAAATCTCATATGGATACAAGATCCATTCAAAATGCAGGATAGACCAGCAGAGTATGAAAAGCTCGTTGATTTGGTTTCAGATTCTACAATACTAACTTTTAGACTCTACTACATGTTGAGTTTTGGTGAAGGTCAAAGAACAATATCCACAGTTTCTCTGAAAGGGACTTTAATCAGTCCCTCCCCATCCCCCAGCCTTCAGTGTCCCCATGCAATTGATGAAAGAGTTGATGGGTGGCTACAGATTCGTTCTATGCTGGGGCTTCTAAAATATCATACCAGCCCACATGCAGGTGTTAAAAGCTCGTCAGCAGTTTAGCTGGTAGTGCCTTAACCCCCGTCTATGACACATTCCTCCTCCTCCCAGGGGCCATCCTGGCTAAAAGTGAAGAGCTTGTCACTTCCTGGGATTATATTCATTTAGGTTTACTGTATGTCCTCGGCATTTTGTTAGGTTTGAAATAAGTATGATTTAGCAGCTTATTCAGCTTATTATTATTTTTCTTTCTTTATTTTTTTTTTTTTTGCGGTACGCGGCCCTCTCACTGTTGTGGCCTCTCCCGTTGCGGAGCACAGGCTCCGGACACGCAGGCTCAGCAGCCATGGCTCACGGGCCCAGCCGCTCCGCGGCATGTGGGATCCTCCCGGACCGGGGCACGAACCCGCGTCCCCTGCATCGGCAGGCGGACTCTCAACCACCGCGCCACCAGGGAAGCCCAGCTTATTATTTTTTTAAGGTAAAAGTGACAGTCTCTTGAAACTTTCTACTTGCTCAGAAGCATAAGTCCAACAGAAACTTTTGAATGTTTTCTGTTTTTTGCCTTTGATTTAACTACAAGATGGTGAATGCTGGAGCTATAATAAAATAGAGAGGGTTCTATTTCCTTATTTCTGAAAGTGGAGGGTAGGACTCCCCTTTGGGATCATGAGTTTTAGGAGTTCCAGAGACCTGTCCAGTTCACTCTCACTCTCCCTTGAGCACCGTCTAGAACAAAAAAAAGGAAGCCACTATATTTATATGGATGGAAAGCACGCTGAAAGACTGGGGAGAATGTTAGGACAGAAACAGGCAGTGTAAACAGAAAGTCCTTTCTCTGAGGTGGCCAGTGAAGAGTAGAAGAAGGTAGACTGATGGCTGCTTGTAGATCACACCTTCAATCTCTGAGATGATCGGCTCTAATGGAGGATCAGGAAGGAGGACTGAGCAGAAAACTGACTGCTTACCAGGGTAGATTATATAGGTGCCCCCTTCACTTGTGGATTGAAGAGGAGGAAAATCCATCCCTTTCCAGATAACCTGTTGTAGTCCTCAGCATAGAGCATTGCAATACAATTATAATAACCATTTGTATACACTATACATCAGGGCTTTTCTTTTTAGTAACTTGGAGCACTTTTGACCTCACAACAAATACTGTAGTCATGACTAGATTGTGTTAACTTTGCAACACAGAATCCTCTGGTGGAAAATGGCCAAATTTATGTTTTCTATATACTAACTTAAAGAACTGTAGGGCAGCAGTGAAATGGAATTGTTTGGGAGGGGAATGAATAGTAATAATAGTAGTAATGGTGGTGGTGGTAGTATATTTTTGGAGCCCTTCCTATGTGCCTGTACTTTCACTTGTGTTAGCTCTTTAATCCCCACAATAACCCTATGAGATAGGTACTATTATCATATCCCCACTTTACAGAAGAGGAAAGTTTAAGAATAATAAAGATAGAGAAGTTGGATGTAATAAAGGCTGCAATAGCGTCTGTCTAGTCTCTCCTCATCCATTTGGTGTTTGTAGATGTGATCCCACCCCAGCTGCCCTGGGAAGGATTAGGAATGGGACACACAACACTCCATGAAGAATCACTCTGATTTTGTCCTTGGAAATACCCCCCAAAGCTAAGGGGGTTCCCCACCACATTTTATAATGACTCTCTGATCACATAGCTTCCTTATTCTGGCCAGCACTGCTTTGTACAGCTCGTGGGAGTTCTTCTGTCATTTGTAGGATTTTAGGCATTTACAGCACCTTTCCAGCACTTACTGTGTGTCCCAACTACTTTGTTTGAGATTGAAAATTTATAGGCAAAGAAAATGTAGCCTCTGCCATCCTTGAGTATCTATACATTCCATAACATGTAGTGGAATAAGTGCCATGGAGGTGGGTAGATATTCTTTCTTACCAAGAAATAGTAAGATTGTCCCCAGAAAGCACCTCCTTCATGGCCTTACAGTGTTTCTCATTAGAAGCACCATTGGCATTTTGAGAAGCACATATTTTCCTAGCACAGGGCTGGCTTTGCCTTATATTTTTTGACATTTGGCACACTTGACCTCTACCTATTAAATGTAAGTAATCCCCCACCCCCATTATTAGGACAGTTGAAAGCACACCCACACACTTGCCAACACCCTGAAGAGGGCAAAGACGTCCTCGTACGTGGTCGCTCAGGTTTTGCTCGGACTGGGTGGAGGAAGCTGGGGAAATGGACGCGGAATCATACTCTTTGTACAGCTGTCACATTCCTCCATCTCATCCCTACCGTACCATCTTGAGACATCACATCATTCTTGGGAAATCTTTTTTTTTTTTTTTTTGGCTGTGCCGCACAGCTTGCAGGATCTTAGTTCCCCCACCAGGAATCAAACCCGTGCCCCCTGCAGTGGAAGCACGGAGTCCTAACCACTGGACCACCAGGGAATTCCCCATTCTTGGGACATCTTGACACTGAAAGCATATCTTTATGAAGAGGGCAACAGCCTGCTCAGGAGTTTTTGCTTTGCTAAAGACCCGTGCATTTTACAGATTTCCTTCGAGTTCCTTACAACCAACATCCATTTGATGGAACAGATATTAAACCAGAGAGAAAGACACAGCCCTTTAGTGTGTTTTGGCTAGAAGTTGGAGGGGATAGGGCATGCTGCAGGAAGGGCAGTGATGGTGAGAAACATTTAGCCCTGCAGTGCCACGGTGTAATACAGAAAGTAAGACAACATTCTAATAAGAGGATGCGTGGTTTAGAAAAATTCGCCGTATTGTTGGCAATTAGCTGCATATGTAGTCAGGACAAGACACAGCATAGTTCACTTTGAATCTTTGAATTTGAATCAGTTGTTAAACATCCAGGGCATTCCCACAGCTAACTCTTTTGAGTCTGTCTGTCCTACTCTAGAAATAATAAAGAAGTGTAAGAAGTTATTTATAGAGAACGTATACAATATTATATGTTAGTGTTGAGCAAAGAATAACATAACAACTAAATTTTATAGAGAATACTTGAATCTCAAAAGTTTGGTGGGAGTAGAAAATGTATTACTAGTAAACTAGAATGAACTGAGGTTCAAGAAAATGGAACGGAATTTTGGATGGAAATGGAAACTCATAGCTGCCATAGAAAGGACTATGTCAATATGTAATCTCAGGCAAAACCCAAGTAACAGTGCACCTGGTGTCCTCCGTGTCAGTCATTACAACACTTGCATATTGTAAACCCCCAAAGCCTGTGCTTTAACTGTGAGATACCGTGGCCTGAGTAACACCCACTGGAATTCAAAGCAAGCAGGTTTCTCATGGCACTGACCACACTGCGTTAGACAGCTGAGCACTCCTGCACCCATCCAGTGTTGCACTGTAAAAATTCCTTCCTCTTTGCTAATAGCCTCCACTTGCTTAAGCAACTTCTTTCTGTGGCTTGGAGACTGCACTTATGTTACTGATGAGATTAAAAACAGCTTTCACTACAAAAGCTTATGTTGTTGCAGTCTGTTCAGTGTGTGTGCAGTTAGACGAATAAACCTCCTCTATCCAGAGTCCCTCGTTTGATCTTCTCTTGCCCACTGTCCTGCCCCTTACACATCCACAGACCCCTGCTGAGGCTCTGTCCCTGGTCACCTCCAAACAAGGGGGCCTAGTTACAGACTCTGATTTCTGATTACAGCAAGAAGGCATTAAAGTAAATGCCTGCTAGGAATATTGTTTATGAAAGCAGTATTTAGAAAATACAACCAACCTAGCTAGCCCGTGAGGAGAATTCTGATATAAGCTACATAGTTATATAAATCCTTAAATATCGAATCCCTAAGTCTGGATTGCCTCTTGTGGCTACAAACTTCTGTAACCAGCGAGCCAGGAATGGAAGCAGAATCACAATTGATGAATTTTCTAACCTTGGGCCCGGTTATCATAAATAATAGTTTCATTCTAGATTCAAATTCCTGCCTTAATTGGTATGGAAGTCTCAGGGTTATTCATCCAGGCAGTTCCTGCTGTATTATCTGTCTCTTCCGTGTGTTCATGTGTTCATTGGATCAGCTCACTCCTGCCTTGAGCCTGCTTTTCATTTACACCTGAATACCTTGCTCCATTGCCTCGCCTTCCACTCAGAGCTCACTTGGTTCCCTTTGCTATTTGCTGTATCTTCAGTAAGCTTTTCTCTTCCCTCACTAATGAGAACAGAGATCATGGTTTCCTCTGGCCCCTCCCTTCTTAACCCCAGAAGTCCTATTTGACTCCCACTCAGCACTTCACTTTGTGAATAATATTAACATTTTATTCACATAGTCGGGTATTTATTTACATGTGATCCTTGGTCTCCATATTTCCTCACATCTCTAGAAGCCCCTTGGGAAAAATCATGTCTAATAACACACACACTGAGACGATTCAAGAGGGATCACGGAAGATCAAATGTCATACTAAAAAAAAATTAATAAGCAAGCTCTGAGCTTTTTGGTACTGTCCTCCAGGAAGATTAGCTGAATGTGTGTAATTGTGCAACTGAACTGTGGGAGCCAAACTGTGGGAGGAGGTGAGCAAGGGATGTGACATATCAGAGGTGAGATTATGTGAGTAGAAAACCTTTCATCCGTGGACTTCAGAATATATTACACAGACTTTCCCTTAACTCTGTGTCTGGAAATCTCTTTGAGAGAGGTAGAGAAACCAAAGCAGAGACCCAAAATGACCAAGCTATGAGAGAGAGGTCCCCCCAGGCAAGAGAGGAGCGTGGGCTTCTGGCCTCAGAAGACATCCCACTTTGCTCCCTCCCACAGGGCTCTGTTGAGGTCACAAGGACCCAGGCTGTTAATAACCAGGCAGCCGTAGGTCAGGACTCAGGAAGGTTCTGTGTAAACTCACCCCATGTGTTGTTGCATCTCTGCCACCGAAATGACCATTAACACCAAAGGATGTTTACAAAGGGAAGAATAACACGATGATTTAAATCACTATGAATATGTCTCTTGAATTAGGCACTGTTTTATTTCTCTAAGCACCATTCACCAAGGTTTTGGGATAAGGTTGTTCACTATGACACTCTTTGTGTTTCTTCTGTGTACAATCTTCTGGTCACTGTAACTCTAAAAGGAAAAAAACAAAAATACTAGGTAGTTAAAGAAGGTTCAGAGATGAATAGCCAAAATGTTAAGGAGATGGAAGGATTTCCAAATAAGACTGTTCTAAAAATAAATGGGGACCTTTTCAAAAAAACTGTGGTAAAATAATACATAATATAAAATATACCATTTTTAAGTGTACAATTCAGTGGCATTTCATATGTTTACAGTGTTGTGCAACCGTCTCCAAAACGTCTGTCATCATCCCAAGGTCAAACTCAACACCCGTTAAACAATAACTCCCCATTCCCCTGTCTCCACAGCCCCGGACAACCACCATTCTACTTTCCGTCTCCATGAATTTGACTATTCTAGCACAGATCATACAATATTTGCCCTTGTCTGGCTGACTTATTTCACTTAGCATAACGTCTTCAATGTGTGTAGGCTAAATGTCAACCTGGCTGGGGACCCTGATGAGATGAATTCAGAATAAGGAAAAATGTATCTTCTCACACCAGTTATGTTATCCCATGATACGGGGACATAAGCTCAAATACAAACACTTATTTTAAAAATTTAGGTATTTGACTAATAGGTGGCTAAGAAAAACCAAGACTCTCGCACAATTCACCCCTATAATTTTGAAGTTGATGTTTAGATAAGATGATTGTTCCTCTGTTCTTACCTTGAAATAACCTACCATCCTTCATTTGAAGCTCTCTGGGCTCCTCGTCGAGGTCCTTTTGACAATCACAGGGGAGTGAAATTGCTATTTTAATTATTTCACATTCAACAGATATTTTTGTGTGCTGAGCACGTGCGAAGCCTTATGGCAAAGCGCTAGGAATAGAATGGAGAGCAGAGCAGCCCGCCTTTGTCTTCATGGAGCTGCGATTTCATAGGCAAGTCAGATAATTTATCCCACAAACAGATTTGTAACTCCAAACTGCTTTCAGTTCTATAAAGGAAAAATAACTGAAATATTTCTCTCCTTACCTTCATTGTTCACACAACCATTCTAAGAAATCTGCTTTCTTTTCTCTTCAGGAGCCTCCAAACAGGTGGCTTTGCCTGGGAGGGAGAGGTAAAGAACAACGCGTATAGCAAGGCTACAGGGGTGGTCCCGCAGCACAGGTGCCACTCCACAGTAGGGAGCTACCAACTCCATTTTGCCCTGCAACAACTTGAACAGCAAAAACTTCAGTCCCGGCAGCTTCTGGACCAGAGTCGAACCCGGCACCAGGTAATTCAAGATAAGGCTTTTCCATGTGCTAATATCTTCCTTCTGTTGATTTAAAAAAAAAAAAAAAATCTTTTTTTTTTTTTCATGAGAAATGTGGGGATAGTTTCTCAAAAGTTTACCAATGCCACCATGGCTTGAATGGTTCATGGGGAATCTACCCACGGGGAAGAAATGTTCTGAATCTACATTGGCTTTGTGGGAAAGTGATCTCGAACCAATTTTGACATTCTTTCTTTCATTTGAATGAATGTTCCTCCACAAAAATCTCTTTTGTAGTATTTACCCTTTCTGTTGCCTGATCTTAGTTCAGTAATTTCCCAAAGGGTCTAATTCCCAGATACCTAAAAGCTAGCATTTTAAAGATTTTTTTCTAAATGTACTACTTCCTTGCCTTCATTGACTTGGTCTATTTAAGCACACATTAATCCTTTATGGTCTATCAAGATTTTCAAGGAATAAATAACTTTCAGGTTCTTATAGGAAATGGTCTTAATCTAGGTCGTTGGTCTTCTGGTTTAACAGTTTGTACATAGAACAACGTATACAAAAATGTAACAATAGACACAAAAATTCTTGTTGTAGTGGAACTTACACTCTACTGAAATATTAATTCCTACTCACTGTCTATAAAATGACAAACTCCTGAGTATATGCGTAAGGGAATTATATAAGTATATTGCACTAGCGAATCAGTATGGCCCCAATTACAGAGAAAGGATGACTTCACAAAAAAGTCAGGCCGTGAAGACTTAACTTCTTCCTGATGACTCAGAATTATCATTAGAATCAGTTACCATGTTCTACATGTTCTGCTGGGCTGAATCCGTACTGATTCTGTGAGCTTCCCTGATATTTGGTTGTGTGAAGAAATAGCTTATATCAGCTTGATCTCTTGTCATTTGCTCTTGTAGTGTGCATTAGTGTGTGCAAAATTAATATTCACTCAAAGGCTAAGGTAATGTTCCCAAGTTTTTTTTTTCTTCTCTATAAAACAGTTATCATTATGCTCTCTCTCTTTGTTTTTTCAAATGCCGTCCAGGTCCAGAGAAATTTTTATTTTTTTCAGTGTCATTCACCACTTGATCATCTTATCTGTGATAGTATAATCTGTATATTATATTAATTCATTGGAATTGAGAAATCGTTAAGTGCAGGCATTTGTTTAAGGGTTTGTTTGTTTTTTTAAATATTTATTTATTTATTTATTTATTTGGCTGCGCCAGCCAGGTCTTAGTTGTGGCATGCTGGCTCTTCGTTGCAGCATGTGGGATCTTGTTCCAGGGACTGAACCCGGGCCACCTGTATTGGGAGCGCGGAGTCTTAATCACTGCACCACCAGAGAAGTCCCCAGGCATTTGTGAAGTAGCTTTTTAGGTCATTTTTACTGGAGAAAAATCCAGACTTCTTATCTGTAAAGCATGGAATATAGCATCATCACACTGCCCTCTGCCATGTAGAAATTTCCTTATTTAAATAGTCTTTGGGATAGCGGAGGCATTTAGGCCAGTTTGCAAACAAAAAAAAAAATTTTTTTTTTTTTTGGCCGTGCTGCACGGCTTGTGGGGATCTTAGTTCCCTGACCGGGGATCGGCAGTGAAAGCATGGAGTCTCAACCACTGGACCGCCAGGGAATCCCCAAGAGCTTTATTTGGGGTCTTAAGGATTCCAATGCAGGAGACAGATTTGGGTAATACCAAAAGATTATTCCAAGGAAGCGAAAAAAGTCAGGGGCTTACAAAGGCAAAAGCCACAAGGTTGTTCAAGAATTATGATTGATCCTGATGCACGAAAGGAAATATTTATCCTTAAAGGACAGGCAGTTATGAGTTATTTTAGGGTAAGGGTCCAATAAATAAATAGGCTATCACAAGTTGGTTTAGAGTGTAAGGGTCCACTAAGTATCTTGAGTTTCTGGAACATTGGGCAGATGTTCTGGATTCCTATGTTAAGACAAGAAGTGGTCGAAGTTCAAATTGCATCCCTGCTGAGATGTGCAAAAGTCACACTTCCTCAATGGCCTCCTGGCTCCATTTTAGAGAGCCCTCTTAGCAATAACAACTCCATTTAAATTTTTCTTCCGCAGTATACCTTAGTTTTTTTTCAATCTGTGTAAATTTCTTAAAACTTTTTAAACTTCTGAACCCCCTGCCATTCAGATTACTTAAGAATGCCAACTTAATCAGACGCTGGATAGTGGAAATATATATAGCCTTATTCCCCTTGTTTGAGTATAATCTGTGGCTCTAATGCATCTAGACGGTTGGTCCCTTTTAATGCTTCCATACCTTGAAATGGTGGATGATTAAAGAAAAAAAAAAGGAGGTGATTTGCAGAGCACTGAGGTTTTGAGGAAAGAGAGACAGTTTTGCTGATTTTCACTTTTAGAAACTGCTTCATTTGTAAGTCCTTCTCATTCTTTTGATTAGCTTCCAGCAAGTCACATTCCTTTGAAAATTCAGAGTACTGCTATTCTTGTGTGGATTTTTTTTTTTTTTTACTGAGGATTATACTGATTGAGTTTCACTGAACTATGAAGTATATGGAAAATATGTTTTTTAGAATCTGTCAGAATGCCTGTTTTAGGGAGGAGTCAGCACTCCCAAGAAGGGAGTTATCTCGTGTCTTCTGGAGAGGGAACAGAAAATCTTTTATCATAATTTTATATATGTTTATAACATCATTTTATTTTTTCCCCCATTCTTCTAATCCACAGTTGACTTAGGTCAAAATGAGTAAGCGTGAAGTTTGGGACTGTGGGGGAGAGAGAAGGAAACTAAATTCTATTAGCTTGAAGAGTTTGTAACTAATAAAATAGCAAATAAGATAGTAAGTGTTCTAACATGAAGAATAGTACCTTAGAGCGCTTTATTTCAGAGGACATTAAGAAACACTCCACAGAAGGAGCAAAGCCCTAATTAGATTTTTAAGCCTGTGTTTTTAGCTCACCTTGTGACTGTGCTAGACCTGACCCCTATAATTACAACCAAATGATTGCTTGAAACATGGTTTGCCTTCTCAGGATGTCCTATATGTCTGTCCTTGGGTTAACCCCTTTAGATAGAGGTGGTTTCTCTGAGGAACTTCTTATGCTTTGGATTCAATTTTCTAAAGTGTAGGTAGCCATTGATATAACTAACAATTTGGTTAATTGCCTGTTTGAGAGCAGTGAGTAGAATTGAAATCTGATTTACCTAGTATCCATTCACAAGAGAGATGTCTTTATGGACCAGGACATTAAAAGGGGCCTTGTATTGTATTGTATTGTATTATATTATATTATATCATATCATATCATATCATACATGGACAGACAGTGCCTTTCATAGTGATCTCCTAAAAATATTGTTGGAAAAATAATCATGCAGCCTTTCTTGCATTACATGCAGAGGAAGTTCTCCATCCTTTCTGCACTTAGCCAGCTTTTTTTTTTTTAATTAATTAATTAATTTATTTTTTAGATAGCTTTTTGTAGGTATTAATTTCAAGGAGGAAAACTCTGATTCAGGATATGAGTTTTGAAATGGGCATCTCTAACCATTCATGCAGTGTAAGCTTTGATCCTCATTTCTGTCTAGCATTTCACTCATAAATCTAGGAATTTTCATGTACCGAATCACCCCTACAAAAGACTGGTCCTGTAGCATGGACCTGGGAGAGGAAAGTCACCTGGAGCCATTGGCGGAGGCTTCCAGGGCCAGAGGTACAAGGAAATAGGTGTGATCCAGTCCATTTGATAGAGAGCATGATAAACAAAATAAGACAAGATTGAAACTATGAGCTTTTACACACTGATGGGTAAAACTAGCAATTTAAAAAAAAAACCATTCTAAATCAGAGAAAGGGTCAGCAAGCTTTTTCTGTGAATGGTCATATAGTAAATATTTTAGGCCTTGCAGGCTGTACGTAGGGTCTGTGGTAACTACTCAGTTTTACCATGGTAGAATGAAAACAACCATAGACAACATGTAAATGAATGAGTGTGGCTGTTTTCCAATAAAACTTTATTTACAAAAAAGATGGCAGGCTGGATTTGGCCTGCAAGCCGTAGTTTGCAGATCCTTGGCTTTGAGCAGCAGAACCCCTTGGAGGGTCTCTTAAAACACCGATTGCGGGCTTCCCTGGTGGCGCAGTGGTTGAGAGTCCGCTTGCCGATGCAGGGGACACGGGTTCGTGCCCCGGTCCGGGAAGATCCCACATGCCGCGGAGCAGCTGGGCCCCTGAGCCATGGCCGCTGAGCTGGAGCCTGTGCTCCGCAATGGGAGAGGCCACAACAGTGAGAGGCCCGCGTACCGCAAAAAAAAAACAAAAAAAAAAAAAAAAAAAACACCGATTGCTTCCCTGACTCCATTTCTGATTCAGTAGGTTTAGGATGGGCCTCAATTATTTCCAAGTTCCCAGATGATGCTAAGCCTTTTCTTCTGGGGCCCACACTTGGAGAACCATTAAGCTAGAGAGAAAGAGATTAGAAATGTCTCCCTTTTATTTGTCTTCTGTCTTTTGAAAGGGAGGCTGGATTTGTTAAAATTTAGTGTTGCCCTTATAAAATTTCAGGCAATCTTTTTTTTTTTATAGGAACTTTGTTTCCATCTTTTTCACTTCATCTACTACAGTTTCCTTATCAATAAATTTTCCAAACTTGAAAACTTCCTGTTCATTCTTCTTATCAGGGTACATTCTGCTCAGCAACCACTGCTCCCAGGATTCAAGTTTTATGATGGATGAGAGATAAGTAATGGGACAGATTCCTCCCTCTTTGTTTTAGTAAGAATAGCCAACTCTTAATAAGCACTTACTGTGGTCCAAGCACTATTCCAGGTGCCTTACATATATTAATTCATTTAAAATGAGTTCCAGGATAGTTGAGGAAATTGCAGGATCTTGGTATTCTAGGGATGGTACAGTGACTCTGTGTGTTGATACATCTGAATGTGTCTTCTCTCCGGTTTCCCTCATTGCTTCCCACTTCCTTCTCAGACTGGCTTCCTGCCCCTGAAGGAGAAGGAGAAAAAAATTTTCTGTCAGCTGAATGGGGGGACTTTCTTGGGCAGCAGTGACTGCTGGTGACATCAGCATGAGTAGCTCTCCCTGCTGGGGTCTGTGAGGAGGGCTACACCGGCTCTGAGGCCTGACTGACCTGATTCTAATTGCCAGCGCTGAGCTGATGTTATTCTTGGCCCAGGGCAGAGCGATTACTCAGTAGTTTCTGTTAAAGTGATCCTTTGTTAAACCTCTGCTCTCAACCCCCATCTCCTGCCCTCCCACTCTCTTCTCTACCTACTCCAGACTGAAAAAAGCCCCAAAAGCAGAAAAATTAAGGATATTTTGATGGCCAAGGAAGAACTGCTGAAATTTCTTTTAACAACAAAGGGGGAGAGAGGGGATTTTAAGTACATCTTAATTTTTCACTGGTTTCCAAAGCCCTTCAATTTTTAGTAGACTTAATTTTCAACATCGTAAGGTAACTCAAGGTAGGAAAAAACCGTGCATCCTCAGCTCCTCTAATCCTTCCACTCTGTGCTTTACTTCCCCCATCCCAAGATGGCCAATTTCACCAGACTAACCCAGATTCGGTGAGGGGCAACAGAGACTAATGTCCCCAGACAAGCAGGGCAGGGGGGGCAGCTCAGTGTTCGCCTGAAGGGTCCTTTCCGTACAATAGCAGCATCTTGAGGGCCAAGTGTAATGAGCTTTTTTGCTAACGGCCTGTGTGTGTGTGTGTGTGTGTGTGTGTGTGTGTGTGAGCGTAGTCTCGCAGGTGTGGAAAGGATTCCCGTATAAACCCAGCCAAGTCTTGTTATTCTGCTCCTAAAAGTTCATTGCATGTGTCTAGAAAAATTCTGCCCCACCTGCAGCAGTGAATACTGTTTCTCCAGGCCTTCAGCTGCTGTGTGTTTGTGTTGTAGGGGAGGGGAAAGAAAGAGAAATTCAGCAGGCGCCGGGCTTTTCCAGGCAGCCAGCAATAACACGCTAGCCCCTCAGCGCGGCACAGGGAGAGCAGGCAAGCAGACTGGCTCTGCAGGGGGAGTCTTTTTACGTCTTTCCCAGGAGAGTACCTGGGAAGAAGGTTGGCTGGGGTGGGGGTGGGGGCGGGGGCGGGGGTGGGCACGACCTCAGGCGTAGCTCCTGGAGCAGGTTGACTTGAACGTTCTAACATACTGCTGCTCTGTTGTTTTGTTTTCATTTGGTTTTGGGGTCTTTTGTTCAATTTTATATTTGCTTCTGACCTGTATCAGAAATTCATATAACACTTAGTTTATAGCTTGTTTATGATTATGATTTTCTTAGAACCATTTGATTTAGCAGATTTTGCCAAGCCAAACTCTTTTCTTCTTACCTAATGAAAAGACATTGAAAATACGTGAAATAATACATGTAAAACTACATTCAGCTGTTTAGAAATAGGCACTGTGGACAGGCTTTGCAGTCAGATAATCCTGTTTAAACCTGAGCCCATAACCTGCGGCAGGTTATCTGAACTTCCTTGAACCTCGGTTTCTTTATCTCTAGTATGGTGATGATAATGTATAGCTGTGGGTTTTCATGAGGATTATATTCCTCAGGGTGTTACCATGTGCCAAGCACTGAACCTGGAGTGGTATTTGTGTTATCACAGTGAATCTTCACAGCTGCCCTCTTATTAGCCCCATTTTCCAGATATAAAAACAGAGCATCACTTATGTGACTTTCCTAGGCTCACAAAAGTAATAAATGGAAGAGCTGGTGTTTTTGAATCCAGGGGTGTCAGCCTCCGGCATCCTAGCTCTTGGGTATCATGCGCTATACTACCTCTCTGACAATATTCAGGCGTTCAATAACTAATAGTTATATGTATTGTTACATACATTTTATTTTTATTTATTATTATTATTTTTTTAATTTATGTATTTATTTTATTTATTTAGTTTTGGCTGCGTTGGGTCTTCCTTGCTGCGTGCGTGCTTTCTCTAGTTGTGGTGAGCGGGGGGTACTCTTCGTTGCGGTTTGCAGGTTTCTCATTGCGGTGGCTTTTCTTGTTGCGGAGCATGGGCTCTAGGCACGCGGGCTTCAGTAGCTGTGGCTTGCGGGCTCTAGAGCACAGGCTCAGTAATTGTGGCGCACGGGCTTTGTTGCTCCGCAGCATGTGGGAACTTCCCGGACCAGGGCTTGAACCCTTGTCCTCTGCATTGGCAGGCGGATTCTTAACCACTGCGCCACCAGGGAAGCCCTACATACATTTTAAATTGCAATTCATGCGTTCGACAAGTACATCGACAAGTACATATTGACACCTATAAAACTGTATTTGAAAAGTTAATCTCAGGTATCTTAACTAGTCTCCTACTAGTCAGATACACTGTTGCAAAAGAAAAGGTTTACTAAACTTTTATCCCAGTTACCTCAAATTCTTAAAGAGATGTCTTAATAAGGTCTTCCAGGACTTAAAACTCTTAGAAATGCCCATACTCTATGCTCCCTTGTGCTTTTATTATTTAGGAGCAGTGTCAGGAACCACTGAGTCTTGCAGAATCCTGAAATATGTTCTAGAAGTTTGGAGATTCAGGGCATGTGTGTGGGTTGTTATTGATAACATAGGAATTATCTCTTCAATAATCACTTCATCCTTTCAACCCTGTTGTTGTCATTGGTCATACTGTTTAATTTTGTTTCTATGATGGTGTTTTTGAGAATACTGTCAGGAAACACAACAGGTGTCTACCAATGTGAATAACACAGATTGACACTTTTGCATGATTAATATTATGCTTGCTTTTTCAATACCATAGAAATCTGATTCTTTTTTTAAATTTATTTTTGGCTGCATCGGGTCTTAGTTGCAGAGTGCGGGCTTCTCTCTAGTTGTGGTGCGCAGGCCCTAGAGCGCGTGGTCTCAGTAGTTGCAGTATGCGGGCCTAGTTGCACCGCAGCATGTGGGATCTTAGTTCCCCAACCAGGGATCGAACCCTGCATTGGAAGGCAGATTCTTAACCACTGGACCACCAGGGAAGTCCCCAGAAATCTGATTCTTAATGCATTATTTCAATATAAACATCAGTTCATTATGCTGATCCCTTACTACTAGTAATAGAAGTCCCTTGGTTACCACCAGGGTGTTTTCTAAGCTGTTGCTAGAGTAGGGTCTCTCTGGAATCTTGGAGGGAGGAAGGTGAAGGCAGTGAAATGGGTGTACAGTGAGTGCCTCTTGTATGCTAGATATAGTATTATATCCATTCCACTGATGAGGAAACTGTTGCTCAGAAAGTTTAAGTAACTTACACAAGGTTGCCCAGCTGGCTTATTGCAGTTGTAATAGCTAAGCCAGGTCAGAGGCTTCCGAAGCCCTATTCCACTCTACCTCCCTCCCCCCTGAGTAAGTGACTCTTCATTTTCTTCTTGTTTTATGCATTTATCATCAGTCAGATAAGACATTCCACTTTTATTGTTGCTGCTGCTATACACCCATACACACAAGTATAAAAGAAAAGGTCAACACAATGAATCAAAATTAAGAACTCCACTTGGTTGTAGGTTTGTTAAGAGGCAGCTCTTCACCTACCAGCTGCTTGGGATCGACCTTGTTTGTTGTATATCCTTAAAATGTGGTTTTGCTACAGCTGCCTGGTGGCCAGTTTCCTTCCCTCCCCTCACTCTGTGACCTGTGGCTTTTTTCTGTTTGTCTGTGGGCATATGAGGGACTCACAGCAGTAACTTTGCGTGAGATGATGAAAGACCTCATCTTTAAATGTAAAGAACCCCACCCATCTGCAATGGATGCAGCCACAGGAAAAAACTTATCAGGTATATATGACAGCAAAGTCTGTGTAAGATGAACAACAGGTCAATGTGTGATATTCTGAGCCAAATAAAACAAACTAAACATTTGAAGACAAAGACAAGTTAGATATTTATAAACTCTGAATTTAAAGTTGTAAAGAACTCAGAGATTGCCTTGTCTAATTATTTCATTTTACTTATCAGACGATGTAAGACACAAACATTATTAGGAGAACAAGGGCCTTACTAAAACTAATAGTAAGTAAAAGATAAAAGAGACAACTGAAAATGAGGCTATGAGTTATTTTTTTTTTTTAACCAATTGAACTCTCAATCTGGGGTCATTGCTGATCTTTTGAAGTTACCTTTATATATTATACACGCACAGACTCACATACGCATACACTTACATATTTTAACTTTCAAAAGAAGTAACAAAGATTTGCTTACACACACATTTTTTTCAACCTTTTCTTCCTGGAGTAAAGTGAGGGAAATCTCTGTCTTTTAAATGCGTCTGGTGAAAATTGGACACATTGCTAAGTTTGCTTTAGATTTGCTTTGGAAGGGAGATTTGATTTCAGTGGATTTGCTTTAAAAAGGGATAGCATAAATGAGGAAGCATAGCATAGCATAAATGAGGAAGGCAATGTAGTACAGTAGGGCTGTGAAATCAGACTCCTCTGATGACTTGGATCTCACTTACTACTTGGTAGCTTTGCCATCATGGACAAACTACGGAACCTTTTTGTGCTCTGGTTGCTTCTTCTGTGTATGGAGTTGATGATGGGACCCACCTCAAATGATTGGGAACAGGCTATAACATGTAAAGCACTTAGAGCAATGCTAACCACGATAAAAGCTCAATAAAAAATCATTTCTCTTATTATGTATTACTTTTTTTCCATTGTGGTAAAAAACACATAACATAAATTTACCCTCTTAACAATTTTTGTGAGTTGTACAGTATTGTTAACTATATGCACATTGTTGTACAACAGATTACTAAAACTTTTACATCTTGCATGACTGAGTCTCTGTATGCATTGAACAGCTCCGTTTCCCCCTCCCCTCAGCCCCTGGCATCCACCATTCTGCTTTGTGTTTCTATGAGTTTGATTGCTTTAGATACCTCATGTCAGTGGAATCATGTTGTATTTGTTTTTTAGTGGCTGGTTTATTTCACTTAGCATAATGTCCTGAAGTTTCATTGTAACTTATGCAGGATTTCTTTCTTTTTTTAAGGCTGAGTGATGCTCTATCACATGTATATACATTTTCTTTATCCATTCATCAGTTGATGGGCATTTAGATTGCTTCCACATCTTAGCTATTGCATTATAATTTCAATTTGGGGTTTTAGTTAAGCCCCCTGTGCCAGAAGCAGAAATTGGTTTAAATGATATTCAAGAAGGTGGTTTAGGAGAAGTTCAAGGCTCGTAAAATATTAATTAGCTACACCTTTTTAAACTAATATTTACTTGTTTGGACAGCTGAAAATTATAGCAAATTAATTTCACAATTGCTAGAGAGAGATGTGAGGAGAAAGAATGATTAATAGTACCATGGTAAAACGATTAAAAGAATATGTTTGTCCAAAGGCATAAATGTCTTATAAATGTTAAAAAAAAAAAAAAGAGAAACAGCATTAGCATCAAATTATGAGCCAGCTTTCCATGGGACACGTAGTATTTCCTTATAATAATCAAGGAAAGGTAAGGGAATTATTCTCCCAAACATACTGACAGAAATGTATTTGGTACAGCCTTTACAGAGGGCAATTTGAGAATATGTATAAAAAAGACAAAGAAGAAGCAGCCTTCTGATCTAGCCCTTCTACTTCAAGGAAATTACTTTAAGGAAATGATCTGGTATATGTCAAAAGGTATAAAAAATAACATGATGTTTATCACAACAGTATTCTTAAATAGCAAAATAAACTGGTGACAGCCTTACTATGTGTGTAGTTTCACAATGGAAGTGTAAGATTTTAGGGGGCCTACTTTTTCCCACTTAAAAATGTTTTAGGAACTTATTTCCTTAACTGCAAATATAGATCTACTGTGTCAGTTTATAGCATTCTACTATTGGTGATTGGTTAAGTAAATTATGATAAACCATGATAGAAAATACACAGCCGTTAAAAACAATCATCTAGATCTACCCTTATATATATGAAAAAATGCTCAAGATAGATATTTGAATGAAAAAAAAGTCTCCAAAACATCAGATATCATATACCATTTTTGTAAGCCCATGGAAATGCATGTATATACAAAGAAAATAAGTGACTATACACAGAAAAAAGTCTAAATGTTACCAGAGGTTATCTCTGAGAGTAGAATTCGAAATGACTTTTTTTTTTTTTTTTGCGGTACACGGGTCCCTCACTGTTGTGGCCTCTCCCATTGTGGAGCACAGGCTCCAGACGCGCAGGCTCAGCGGCCATGGCTCATGGGCCCAGCCGCTCCGCAGCATGTGGGATCTTCCCGGACCGGGGTGCGAACCCGTGTCCCCTGCATCAGCAGGTGGACTCTCAACCACTGCGCCACTAGGGAAGCCCCGAAACGACTTTTAAAACTTTTCCTTTTTCTAATGAACGTGTTTCAAAAAAACAAAAAACCTTTGGTCTGCCAAATATTGCTGGGCATTGTGGGAGAAAGAAATAGAAAGCAAAGCAGAGTCTACAGTCATAGGAGTCTAAATCTGCCATCAGACTATGAGCCTCTACTGATGTATGACTATCAGTCAGTTCTGTTGTCAGAATGGGGGGTGGGCCTGTAGTGAGGAAATGTCATCCATGTGATGTCTTAGGGCTAGTTTCACTGGGTTTTCTGATCATGGGCTGCAGCCCTGGCCTTAGCCAGCTGCCTCATAGTTGGACTTCTTTGGTTGTAACACACACCTAGCCCAAGATCTGTTCAAGTGTCTCAATGCTATTGAAAACCCAACTCGGAGACACTGCTGGTATCTTTGGTTTGCGTACATGCAGGAGTCTGAGGCATGTAAGTATATCTGTTTTTAGTGGCCTGCATTGTTTCTCAGATGTTAGAAGGTACAGTTGATTTAGGGGCTGCCTGAAGCACAGTGTTTTCAGTTGGTTGGTGAATAATAGTTTCTTCTAAATTGTTCTGTCCATGTAAGCACCTGTATTCACATCCTTTAGAATAGGTGATTTGCACTAGTAAGAGCCTTCTTTCCTAGTTGCTATAGGAGAAGTAGCTTCTTCATTTGTTTTAGAAGTGGAAGGGAATGCCAGAGGACTTCCAATCTCTTTGGCATCTCAAAGTCCTGTCTCAGGTGCTTGTGTCATCAGTCTCTCTGTGTATGAACGGGAGCATCTTCAGGGTTTCTGCCCCATCCCTGTCGAGGTCCTAGCATTGCCCAGTGCCTTGTTGCAGTACCGGAAGTTGTATTCTTTCTCTTGCTCGGCTTTCAATCTTGTTCCAGCTGACAAACATTGTGAATGGAAGACAGCCAAGAACTGCATGCAGGGTGGGACAAAGGCCTTTTGGAAGCTTGCTTTTGCCAAAATAGAAACAGCTACCCTCACCCTCACCCTGGCCCTGAGCTTTTTACAGTATCATATGGTTGCACAAAAGACGAAATGTGTTCTTTGCATTGAGCAGCTCTCGGCCTGGTTGTAGCAGGATGAGTGCTTGGCACCTTACCTGCTCAGGAAGATATACCATCCCAGTACTTGAGCTGCCAGAACTAGAAGTGGCTTTGTATGCTACGTAATGGGAACTTTATCCAAGTTACAGTAAAAATCTCATATGGGGAGAATAATGCCCCAAATGTTTGCTCTTCTGATATCAGAGTAAAAGGGGTACAAAGAGACGTTAACCCCGCTCAATAGACATTAACATTTACCTGCTTCATCCCCCTTAATTTTCAAAAAAATGAATTAGAGAGTTATTGATATTTCACTGCAGGGAGGCATCCAGCTCTACTCCATCACCAAGAAGCCTGAGTAAAGGCTAAAAGGGGTGTTTCTCTGGAAGGAATTAAAGCACACACACACACACACACACACACACACACACTCCCAGAATTTAATCTCTGAACAGTGTTATCTTTCTAGTAAGAGAGCTCAGATCTTGCTTCCCTGTGACCTTCCAAGTTTCAGTCTGTGTTCTGTCTATCAGAAATTCCTCCTTCCCACCCACGAGTACCCTTCTGTTGTGGGAGAAGGAGGGCCTTTCCAGTCTTTTGTCTGTGGCCAAGCCAACGCTCAAACTGTGGTTTTCTCTGAGTCTCCTTGCTGAGGCATTGCTGTTTCCCACACCCAATAAAGAAGCAAAGGGCTTGTGCTTGTTGACCAGGTCTTATACAGCTGGTGCTTATACAGTTCTCACATTCCCAGGACATTGACTGATGACGGTGCAGCCCCCATCCCTGGGTTAACCCACAAGTGCAGAGTGCTAATACTGTATATCCAAACCTCACATTTTTTAGAAATTATATGGAGAGAACTTTATATAATTCTTCTGCTTATTTTTGAATGAATATCAGGACAAAACAGTTCATACAATCTGTCATTGGTAGAGTTGTAGGATTAGGGCCAATACAGGCTACGGGGTGTACCTGGGGAGGCTGATTTCTGCCAGTAGTCTAAAAACATCTATTTATATGTCTGCCTTTAACATTACCTGAGTACTTTCCTGGTTTGCTTCTTAATCAGATTTGATTACTTTAATCTCATTCCACTTAGTCTTGGCTTTGGTGAAACACCTGGGGACTTGTCCACATTACTGACTTTTGGGAGTTTTGGATGGCATAGAGTTGTAATAATTTCATTACCCATTCAGTATATGAGCATATGATCACCAAACAACAAATGAGAACCTGGAAGCTTTTTACTGTATTTGGAAAAAGTATCTGCTTTTTTGAGATGCAGCACATGTTACATTGAGGCTGAAACAAGCTTGACTCTTTGGTAGATTGAGAATTATATCTCAGCTCAGTTAGGGTTCCACTTGGCTGCATGTAATAGGGCACCCCCCCCCACACACACACCCATGGCTTAAACAAGTTAGAGGTTTATTTTCTTTCCCCAGTATAGTCAGAAATCTAGAGCTAGGTGCTCCTAAAGTCCGTGGTGCTATCAGGAACCCGTGCTCCTCCTGTCTTTCTTCTCTGCGGTCCGTTAACAAGTAACTTCCACCCTATGGAAGTTACCTATGCCTGTCCACCTCTAGGTAGATATCTATGTTCTGGGTGGGGAGAAGAAGAGCAGTAAAGGGCAAAAGTTGTGCACCAACCAACCCAGTCTGCCCCCTTTAAAGAGCTTTCCCAGAACCTGTACCTGGAAACTTCTGTTTACAACTCAGAACTAGGTCACATGGTTATCTCAAGGTACAGGAGAGATTGGGAAATGTAATTTTTTAGCTGGGCACACATTATTACCCAAACAAAATCAGGGCAGTTTTATTGGGAAGAAAGGAAGAATTATTAGTACCCAAGCAAGTGAGTCTCCTAAGCAATAAATTCTTCTGATTTATTTTATTTTGTGTTCTGAGATAAAGACTGGTCTTATTACTTATGGAACATTGGTGTCTAAGGTCCTGCCACAAAATTTGCATCTAGGAAGGTGAATTTATTTTTGTTTGGGATCTATAGAAGGGCTTACTTACATTTTGTGGCTGAGTATAAGTTGAACACATACCACGCTAGGCACTATTCAAACTCCAGAGAATGGTCCTATTACAAGATTACATCTCTATGTAAACACAAACTTGCCTATTTTCTTGTATAGGAATTTAACTGATGCTTAAAAAAAAAATCAATAGTTGGTATAATGTGAGTTGTTTTTTTTTTTCCATTCATGTTGTAAATGCTTATTAAGCACCTTTTATGCACAAGGCATTCTACTAGGCAGTTAGTGAAACAAAAATTAATCAGATATAAATCCAGGTATTTCCAGTATGAATTGTCCAGAAGCAGAAAAAAGTACATATATAAGTGCCTGTAATACAAGGTAGAATGTGCTAAATGTGATAAGACACATACAAATACATTTTTATAAGCATTTAGAAGAGGGAAAGATCATTTCTGCCAAAGAGAATTGAGTAAATATGATCTGGGGAACCTACACATATGTTTTCACTTTAAGAGTTTGTTTTTGCAGCTAGTGAGCATCATTATAAGACTAGAAAACTATGTTGAAAAACGTAGAACCAACTACCATTCACAAGTCATTACAGATAAGCAGACTTACATATCAGCCCGTCCTTTGGTTCCTCAGTAAAAGGCAGTAGTTTGGGAAGGAAGGGAGCGTTTCAGTTTCTACTGTGTGCCTGGCACTTTGATTTATTTCAAGAAACCTTTACTGAGTGCCTGGGCTACATTTACTTATGTGATCTTCATTTAATCCCCAACAATCCAGCCAAGTGATTATAATTGTTTTATGAGGAAGCTAAAGCTCAGAGAGGTTAAGTAACTTGAAGAGGCCACCCAGTGTATAAGTGACAGAGCCTGCATTTGAGCCCAAGCACATTGGACTGCAGAGCCATGCTCCTTTCCACTTACCTGAGTGTCTACTTTTCGCTGATGACCTAATCTGGTTTTGTAGCCATAGTTAGTGTTGAACAGTCACTTCCTTCTTCAACCCAGTCTAATGGCAAGTCCTAGAACCAGCTGCCTGAAACTTGGTTTTCATTTGGATACTTCGATTTGTACTCAGAAAGTTAATCTGTTACCTGCTCAAATCTTGTTAGAACTTGACTTCCTTTTGACTTTTCAATAATTGATTTTTGTAATAAATAACTACATATAGATGGTACAAAATTCAAAAAGGTACAAATGATAAATAGTAAAAAATTAGTTTCCCTCTCCCCCTGACCCCTAGCTAACAGTTCTTTTCCATGGAGGATGCCAGTTATTTTTAAGAGCCTTTCAAAATTGTTCTGTGCAGATACCAACATTGTATATATGTTTGTGTGTGTGTATTGGCATATAAATGTATGTTTGTACGTATCCTTTTTTACTCAGGTAGAAGCTTACTATACTCACTGTTCTGATCTTGCTCTTTTTATTCATCTTTTTATTTGTATTTAGATGTCCCCGGAAGATTTTTTAACAAAAGAAAAACTCAATGAATTTGAAATACGGTTGTCACCAGGGCAACATGTATTGAATAGATGTTCTTACTGATGGCAGTTCCGTCACAGTGTGAAAAATCTAACTCAGTAAAGAATGTTTTTATTTCCAAGAGCATTTCACTAACAGTGGTTGTCCTCCTCTCCTACTCATCCAGTGAACGTGTTTATGGATGGTCGACATAGGACTCTTCAGCCCCCATTCTGAGTTCTGGTTTTCTCCCCACCCTGAATGAGGCATCTTTCAAGCACTCTTCAGTCTAAGCTCACTTATTGGGAGGCAGTGGTGAAAATAGAAGCCTCGGTTAGCCCTCTCCTGCCTCCCTCCTTCCTCCCAGTTGAATCTCTCCCACAGATTCTGAGGTCCTCAGATATGGAAACAGTGCTTGAAAGGAGTGGGTTTGTTTTTGAGCCAGTCCCCACAAGCTGGCCTCTGCTGCACCCCTTGGTTTCTGCAGATCACCCAACCCCTCGCCTCCCCCACTCCCATGTACACCCCCATGTACACACTCTGCAGCCCCGGGCTCCTGCCTTTGCCCCTGGGCTCACGTCTTCCTCAGCTCCCCTTCTGTGGTCAGAGATAGAGGCAAGCGAACAGCTCTTCGTTTCCCTTTCGGGTGGTTTCCAGAGACGGGTAACATCTCAGTCCAGTTGGTCTGTGTGAAAAAGCCCCAATCCTCCACCTGTGAAATCACTGTGCTCTTTGTCAAGCCTCTCAGCCAAACACATTCCCTCCACACGAGACCCCCTCCCTGATCCCCCACTCATACCTGCCCAGCCCGGAGCCCTTGGACACAGTTTCCTGAAATGGGACCTTCCAAGGCATGAGTATAGAAGGGTTGGTTAACATTTATTTACTAAAGCTACCCAGTTTGTCTCTTATATCTTAAAAAATAAGTTTACCTGGTGAAGTTCACCTAAAAGGTGAATGTAAGAGCATCTGAACTTATTCCTTTAGGCCTTGCCATGAGGAAATGACATTTCTTCCATGCCTCTTAAAATGTCGTGCCTACAAATAGATATCAGTTGCCAGAAATCCTTTTAATAAAAAGTCCTACGTATTTTGTCAATTATACTATTTTCCTCCTAATATTATTTTACATTTAAAGCTTTTATGAAGCAATGCATATTGAAAGCACTGTTAACACAATTGAAGAATCAGGAACAAAATTTGGGACACAAAAAAACTATTTCTAATGGGGTGAATTAAGCTGTAAGAGTTTTTTTAAGCCTCTCCCTGAGGAAGTGTACAATTAAATACATCCTTACTGCAGGTACATGTTGGTGTTTGTGACATCTAGATGGTTTTTAGGTCATTATTTAATAGTTGTAGGCTTACCCTCTGAGCGAAAATACCCTTGTTTTGCTCTGGTATTTGTATATAGTAACTACTATTCATGTAGTAATTTTACTTTGAAAGTGTTTTCAAGTGTAGTTTTATGTTAATCTTTAGGTCATCAAGGTGTTACTACGCCACACTGGCTCCTTCCCTTTCCTCCAAGGTACGATCCTTCTAGAGGAGTTCAGAGTTCTGGGAGTGGGCTGGAATTGAGTCAGGCTTCAAGTCACTTTTGTTCTGTGCTGTATTTCTAGTACTCGATACCCAGCAAGAGGCATTCATTAAATACTTGTTGACTTTAACAATGAAGGGATACTAAGACTGAGAGAGACCAAATGCTTCTCTAATTCACGCATGTGGACAATACATAGTACCCAGCCGCCCTGAGTCCTACTCCAGTGTACTTTCAGCAAGATAATCTCAACTCTCTGCTAAAAGAGATTTTCCTTCCCTGAACCTAAACCTGCATTGGCTTTATTGGAGGAGAAGTTTTTCCTTAAAAATTACTTAATTTTGACGGTTTCCCATTTCCTTTTGTCCCACCTCAGGATTGCAAACCAGTTACTGACTTACAGCAAACTAATTCGCGAAGGGCATCTCCATCTTTCATTTTTTTCTTTTTCTCGTAGGTGATCTTTGGCAGCCAGACACTACCTAACTCCAATTTATGGACAATAAATAACGGTGCAGCTTGCAGAATTTCAAGCGCCACAGCTAGTGGCCAGAAGCCAACCACTCTGCCACAAACAGTGGTGCCGGCTCCAAGCTCTTCCTCTTCCCTGGTCCCCAAACCCCCGTCCAATCACAAACAAGTCCTCAGAAAGGCAGCATCCCAGAGGGCTTCCAAGTAAGTTTTCAGTAATCTTCTGTTCAGTTTCTTCTGAGTTGTGTCAATTCTATGCAAACAGTACTCTCTATTTCTGGAGGCTCGAGACAGTTTGTGCTGAAATGTTGAAAAGAACACCTGATGGGGAATAAAGGCTAACTGGTTCTCAGCCCCCCGGCTACAAATTAGAATCACCTGGGGAGCTATTGCAACATGGCCAATGTCCAGGCTGTGCCCTGTGGGAGGGGCAGGCACTGCTCTTTTATGTTCCCCAGTGGTTGTGATGAGTGCTGCCACTGGCAGGGTTCAGGGTCATTGCTAACTAACTCTTCTGGCCTCTAGCAGGAACCTCAGTCAGACAGTGCACTGGGTAACAGTGCTGAACTGTGGGCTTGGAGGGAGGAAATGAAAACTTCCTCCTGGATGTGTTTTTCTTTTGGTCATTCTACAGAGTTAGATCTTTTCATATATATTTCAGATAAAATGCAATACTCTTCCCTCACCCCCACCCTTGTTTGTTCAATTTTAGGCATTTGAAAGGGAAGACATAGGATTGGGATTTCATTAGAGGGATTAACTTCATTGACCTTAGTCATCAGGCTCTGTGTAGCAACAATGTTTCTAATACCTTTTGTCATCTACCTGTTTTACCTCAAAAAAGACATTTCCGTACCTGAATCACGTTTTTTAGGTCACGTCCTTCACTGTACCTCCAGCCATCTTCCCTAGTAAACCAGAAATGGACTGGTAAAAGGAGTGCTGGTTCTAACAGCCCCTCTCCATTTAAAATTGGGGAACTTATCAAAGATGTCTGGAAGAGGCAGGCATTCCCTGATGGATAAAGGCCTAGAGGAGGTTTGTGTATTTCTCTTGTTCTCACTGAGGCTCCCCATTCATTTGTCCTTCACAAAATCAATTTTAGTTGTAAGAAGGAATCCTAGGGCATAGAAAAAGCAGTTAGTGTTTTTCCCCCCTTGGATAATGAATCAAATTCTGGATTTGGATCGAAAACAATCCCTCGTGGTTGTTTTAATAGTATTGCTGCCATTATTCATTTATCCAACAAACGTTTATTCAGTGCCTACCAAGTGCCAAGCACTGTTCTAAGAATAACAGGCATCGTAATGACTTTATAGAACTATCTGGAGCAGTAGGAGAGGGCAGTGGGAAGGCTGCAGTTCGTGGTTGAGAGCCAATAGCACGATCAGAAGGATGTATGGTCCCTCACCCTAGAAAGAATAGCCTTGAATCCTTAAGAGTGCAGCCTCTGGAGCCAGCCTGCCTGTGTCCCATCCCACCCACACCCCTACACACACACACACACACACACACACACACACACACACACACACACACACACACTTTACTAACGTGAGATCTTCCACAAGTTACAAATTACTTAAACTCTTGACTTCAGTTTCCTTATTTGTGAAGTGGGGATAACAAAGTGTATTTGCTTCATAGGACAGTTGATAAATATTAGCAGACTTAACATCTGTAAAGTACATAGCACAAGACCTAGCACACTTAAGAACTCAGTAAGCCTTAGTAACCATTATAAGCATTCCAAAACCACACTTTCATTCCCAGGTTTGAGAAGCCCACAGTTAGGTGGGAATATCAGTGAGTTGGATATGAATGTTGAATTTGCCAGTGTGCTCCTGATTTGTGGCTTTTCCAATCATTGCTGAGATGGCCCGTGGTGCCCCTGTGGCTAGTCTGCTGGTGGAGAGGGGGGCTCCGTCAGCAGGCAGCAGGGCTGGACATTCGAGGACCCCACTCACTGCCCTGAACTCACTGCTGGCAGGAGAGCACTTCAGGCTTCTGAGATGGAATTGCAGCTCTATGGACAAACTTTGCTTTGCTGCATTTTTGTGGTTTCTTCTCTCTGACGGGCAGGAGTGTGGGAAAACCGGAAGCAGCTCAGCACCAAAAAAGCACAGAAGAGGGGGGGAAAGCAAGATTTCTTCAGAATTTAAGAAATATAATCCAAGTATCAAAAGGCATGCTATGAGGCGTTGTTCCAGGAAATAGTTTCCAATTTGCCTTTAAAACTCTAGCACAAGTCTCTGAAGCTAAACAAGTTAGCACTAATGGAGACCTGAACATCCTTTCCCTTATATGTAAACTGTAGTGCTGTGAGGCCCCTGCTGTTTTCAATATGCTTCCGACTCTTAGGAAAAAGAATAGCATTGTTTTTCTCTGAACTGACTCAATGAAAAGTTCCCCCTAGGAAGTATCTAGATAAAGTTTTTAAAAATAATCTTTTTATTTAAGAATTATTTTAGATTTACAGAAAAGCTGTCAAGATAGTACACATAAAGATAAATAAACCCAGTTTTCCCCACGGTTAACATCCTATACTGCCATGGTACATTTGAAGACTGCCATACTAAGAAACTGTCATCGGTACATTACTATGAACTAAACTCCATACTGTATTTGGATTGATGAAGTTATTTTTAATCTAGAGAAACCTTTCATGGCTCCCAAAATCAGGATCCTGAGTATCAGTCAATACACTACTCTTATTGTTCTGAAGTAATTCTTGTTCCTAGCAAGCGTAGTAAGTTACTTAACATCTGTGGGACTCAGTTTCCTATTTAAAATAGGGATAATAATAGTACCTGCCTCATGGGGTTTTTAAGAGAAATAAATGAATTAATGAATGTCAAGCACAAATACAGTGCCTGGTACATAATAAATGCTAAATAAATGTTAGGTATTATGGTTAATACTAAGTTGGCACTTCAAGAAATTTTCATGTAATTTTTTACTTTCTTCCTGCAAGATGTGTTGCTTCATTTGCTTGGAGCTTATTGCGGCCTTTATTCGGGCTCAGTTCAGATGAATCAGGAACCCTCAGTTATGACTGGAGGGAGATACAGAGTCACACTCAGGAATGCCATAGTTGTCCCAAGAGACACAGCTAATGAGAAGTCGTGATGAGCTTTTGACCGTGCCAAGCCCTGTGTTTTTGGTTGAACTTCAGGCTTCTCCTAGCACAGCAGTTGGCACTGGACAAATATAGAAGCAATTTCCAAGAGCATCAAAGTTTCCACATCCTAGAGGGTTGAGTCTAGAGAACAATGGAACATAAAAGATGGAATGTCGTTTGGATTTTGGTGCAAAGGGAATTGAGAATCAGAACAGTGGGGTCCTGTTTCTTTATGATAGTAGTCAGGTCACTTTTCCTCTAAAGGTTTCAGCTTCCCATCTGTAAAACAAAACCCACTGTCCCCACTGAATAATTAACCAAAATAACCTGTTTTCAGTCTATTCTGTTGAAAGATTTTTAATGAACACGTTTGTTTTTTAATATTGATGCTTTACAGCCATTTTCCTCATCCTTTCTTGGCCCAACAGTTCTTTGTTACAGTTCTCAAATTCATATATTTATATTTCCTTTAGCTAAATCTCACTTGTCAATTCTGTGAAGAGAGTGGTTTAGAATTTTTTTTTTACCTTTTCCATGGTGCCAATACCCTTTTTTGATTTTCCTCTTTAATGTTTGTAACACTTCATAATTTAGTACCAACTTCAGATCCTCCTTTCAGAACTATTTGTGGTATTTCTTCCAAGCAGTCAGCTGAACTAGGAAGGATGACAGCCTGTGAACAACTGCATGCATATGAACTGTTCCTTCCTTGTAAAAGACCTCTTTTTTTTTCAGAGCCAGAATCACACTCTCCAGGAAATATGGAGAAAGAAACCTGAGATGATTAAAGTTTGCCAGGGAGGTGGGCAAAACTCATAGACTAGAGATGAATTTGGAAGGGCAGGGTCAAAGCTGTTTACCTTGGGACTTCTCTGAAGAAAGAAAACTGTATGAGAAACACCAGACTTAACACATTTTTGACCGGAGACGTATTACGGCCACAGGCATTCGTTTCTGCAAAAATCCCCCAGTCAATAATGTGTTAACTAAAGGACTTTTCTTTAAATAGCTGGGGTTACCTTTCCTTGCCAGGTTTTAGGATATTCTGCCTCAGGGTGACCTCAGTAGAAATTGAAGTCAACTGCCGTTCAGTGTCAGCACCCAGGACAGTGGTGTTTGCTAAAGGCTGCTAGGGAGTAGGAAGGAGGAAAGCAATCAAGAGCCCGGGAGCATGTTAAACCAAATACCAATTAATGTGACTGGAACATTTGGTGATGTCAGCAATGTGCTGGAGGTGCTCAGAGGTTAATGTCAGAAAAATATAAAAATAAGGATCAGGAAAAAAATATGCTATATCTTTTTAACATATGAGTCATTAACAGGAGGCAAAGTGATCAGGAGTTACAATGGTCCTAAAGTAGGGTCTTGATGTGAGCACTGAAGATGTCATATTATAGGTTAACCATCTTCTCTCAGCCTTTCAGCCTTTTATTATGTGTAGTTTCAAGAAATACAATTGAATCTGTAGCATATCCATCCTTAAATATAAAATTTCTAAATTATGCATTTCCCAAATATATAATTATAGACTTTCAGTGCTGGAAGATAAAGGCCTGGATGAAGGCACAATGTCGGGCTTCGGGTGTAGCAAGATATACAGATGGTCAGTGGCAGAACCAAAGCCAGAATTCATATCCCCCACTGTGCTAACCCCATACTCTTCTCAGTAGACCACTGATTTCAGACCCCTCCCCCACCCCCCCACCAGTCCATTCACATCCATTCTGTACAGCAAGTGGCAGATTAATCATCCTAAAATACTGCCTTTGGGAAAATGCAGTGTCAGCACTTAGGAACTCACTTCCGTTCCTTTCCACGCCAGTTTTACCACTTAAGTGGCCAATGAAATACGCAAGAGGAGGAAGAATTAGTGTCACCCTCATACTGCGGTGTTGGGGAAATGTCTGTTAGATGTAGCACAAGAAGGATTGCATAGAACAACAACATCGAGGGCTTTATATACTGCCTGTCTATGGGAGTGCAGTGTAGGAAAATACTGGGAGCCCTGGAATACACCAGACAATGCCCTCTCTCTCTAAGGGGTAGGCCTGGGGCTAGAAAGAGCTAAGGGCCAGTTGAGGAG
Source organism: Orcinus orca (assembly GCF_937001465.1). Taxonomy (NCBI): domain Eukaryota; kingdom Metazoa; phylum Chordata; class Mammalia; order Artiodactyla; family Delphinidae; genus Orcinus; species Orcinus orca. Next base: position 174,960,841 of record NC_064560.1, read on the forward strand.
TCACCACTTAGACTCCCTTTCCTCTACCAGGCCTCAGCGTTTGGACCTCAGTGGTGGCATTAGGAGATCTTAGGAATTGGTTTGGGCATGACGACGATGACATCAGTCAGAGAACTAGGTACTAGTAATCACTTCTAACCAAAAGTTGCCATTGGGATATGTATGGTCCAGTGGGGAGAGAGATACATGAGAGTCATAGAATGATGGATCTTCCTTTGGTGATTCATACTTAGGTAATTTAAATTAAAATCTTACTTCTCATTCCTGCTTGCTGGGATGTTAAAATGGTAATATAAATGTTGGGTATTTCCCATCTCTCACTTACCTTCTTTCTTATCTGATTATGAAAATCCCTTTTTTAAAGGTTTGGACAGAAACTTAAAATAGCCTTTGATAGAATTCCTATCAGTTTCTCTGTAATCCTCTGTCCTTATTAGCAAACTTAGACTTTCTTCTCCGAGGATGAGCAAATATTTTAAAATCTTGGGGCCTGGGAGTAGATAGTATAGCTTAAAAGAAAGCTCCGTGGAGAAGATTCAGAGGAGCTGCCAACCTCCAAAATAAGTTTAATCAAGAAAGAAAACAACATTTTAGAAAATCCCTAATGTGCATTGGTGTGTAGAGCTAGAAAAATCTATCTAAGAGAGAGCAAGCAGTCTGGGGTCAGGAACGATTAAATGGAAATGAGAACACCTGAGTGAAAAATTGCGTTGAACACAGTGAATCGAGATTGGGCACAGCAGAAAATTGAATTAATGAAATTCAGGACAGATTTTTAAAATTCTGCCAAAATTCTGAGGAAAAGGTATACAAAGGTAAAAATGATGAGAGAAAAGATAGGTTCAACCTAAAATAGTGAATTCCAGAATGAGAATAGAATAGTCATTATTATAGGCAAAATAGACCTAACATAAGGACATAAAGGGTTTTGAACAATATAATTAATAAGATTAAATTAACAGACATGCAATTTTATGCCCTGCAGAGCTCCCAGGGAGTATTTTTCAAAACGAAACTATCTCAGTGTAAATCCTAAAAAATCGGAAATTATACAGTCTTCATTCTCTGACCACTTTACAATAAAATGAGATATTAAACATATAGACAAATGTCCAAATAATTTTAGAATGTTAAAACATTCTTTTAAGTAACTTGGATCAAAATTATTTTGGAAACTACCTTGAAAATAAGAATTGTACATATCAGAACAAGACAAGAAAGCCCACTCTAGCCACCTTTATTCAGCAGTTAGGCAAGAAAAAGAAATAAAAGGCATCAGTGTGGAAAGTAAGAAGTAAAACTGTCTATTTGCAGAATGCCACTATTTGCAGACGACATGATATTGCCTACAGGTTGCATACAACCCTAAAGACCCCACCAAAAGACTGTTAGAAGTCATACATGAATTCAGTGAAATTTCAGGATACAAAATTAATATACAGAAATCTGTTGAATTTCTCTACACTAACAATAAACTATAAGAAAGAGAAATTAAGAAGAGTGCCTTTTACAATTACATCAGAAAGAATAAAATACCTAGGAATAAATATAACCAAGGAGGTGAGAAGATCTGTTCACTGAATGCTATAAGGCACTGATGAAAGAAATTGAAGACAAAAATAAATGGAAAGATATTCCATGCTTATGGATTGGAAGAATTAATATTGTTAAAATGTCCAGACTTCCCAAAGCAATCTACAGATTCAGTGCAATCCCTATCACAATTCCAATGGCATTTCTCACAGAAATAGAACCAAAATCCTAAAATTTGTATGGAACCACAGAAGACCCAAATAGCCCAAGCAATCTTGAGAAAGGAAAACAAAGCTGGAGGCATCATGCTCCCTGATTTGAAACGATATTACAAAGCTACAGTGATCAAAACAGTATTGGCATAAAAACAGACACATAGATCAATGGAACAGAATAGAGATCCCAGAAATAAATCCAGACATGTATGGTCAATTAATTTACGACAAAGGAGCCAAGAATATACAAAGGGGAAAGGACAGTCTCTTTAATAAATGGTGTTGGAAAAATTGAATAGCCACATGCAAAAGAATGAAACTGGACTACTATCTTAAAACATACACAAAAATTAACTCAAAATGAATTAAAGACTTGAATGTAAAAATGGAAACCATAAAACTCCTAAAAGAAAACATAGGCAGTAATCTCCTTGACTTGGTCTTGGCGATGAGTTTTTGGATTTGACAACAAAAGCAAAAATAAACAAGTGGAGGGCTTCCCTGGTGGCGCAGTGGTTGAGAGTCTGCCTGCCAAGGCAGGGGACACAGGTTCGTGCCCCGGTCCGGGAAGATCCCACATGCCGTGGAGCGGCTGAGCCCGTGAGCCATGGCCGCTGAGCCTGTGCATCCAGAGCCTGTGCTCCGCAACGGGAGAGGCCACAACAGTGAGAGGCCCGCATACTGCAAAAAAAAAAAAAAGAAAGAAAGAAATTTACTAAGAGAGTAGAACTTAAATGTTCTCACCAAGGAGAAGGAGAAGAAAGAACAAGGTAAGTATGTGAGGTAAATAACTAGATAGGGGAATCCTTCCAAAATGCATATGTATGTCAGATCACCACGATGTACTTTGAATATCTTGTGATTTTATATGTCAAGTCAATAAAGCTGAAATAATTTTTAAAAACAAGCAAAAGAATTATATGTATCAAAACTTATATTTGAAATTTAGGCAAAGATGCACTCAAAGGTAAATTCATAATTATTTTCAGTGTTAAATATGGAAAGATTGTAGAGAAATTAACCAAGATACAAATGGCAAATTAGCTTCAACCAATATAGTGGTTTCAGCTGATTACAGCAGAGCGTCAGGTTAAAAGGAATTATGAGGACTTCTGTGAGCTCAGCAAGACAGAGTGCTGTGATAGATTAGTAATGTCTGATGTTGAGCGTAGTGAATATGCACGCCACATATTTGTCATACCTGAACTAAGCTTCCATCTCTAGAAGTTAAAAAAGGGTCAATAAAACAAAGCTAAGAAAAACAGATCAAAGGAAATCAAGAAGAAAGCAATATAAACTGAAAAGCAAGCAGCAAAATTAGTTAAATCCAAAACCTTGTTTAGTTCGGGGTAGGGGGACAGGGAAGGAGAAAATAAACACAGTTCTGCCAGAAAAATAAGAGAACTAAAAATAGAAGTTTTTAAAAGTAGATATAGGGGAGATTGAAAAATTATGAGGACACTGTACACAATCGTATGCTACTAAATTTTTTAAACTGGATGAAAGATAATATTTTGAAAAATATGAACTATCAAAATTGGTTCTTGAATAAAAAAAAAAACAAGTAGAACAAGGTAGAAGTTTTTAAACTATCCAAATGGGTTCTTAAAGAAATAGGGTACACACGTAGGCCTAGGAAGCAATTTTAAAATATCGTCTTTAAAGTAGTTCTTTGAACCTTTTTCCTGAAGTATTTGGAGGCTTCCAGCTGCCTGCAAAGTAAAGTTGAGAGTCCTTACTCTGGACATTGAAGCCCTCTGCAGTTTGTCCTCCGTCCTGTCTCCAGTCTGCTTCACACATGGCTCCATTCATTGTTCCTACCTGCTCATGTCATGCCCCCTGCACAGAATGCCCTTAACTATCTTGAATCTAAGTCCTGCCTTTTATTCAAGATCAGGTTCTAATTTATCATCTTGACACAGCTTGACCAGATGCCCCATTCTCAGCTCCTCAGCTGACTCTTCCATCTGCCTCCTTGTCTTATTTTTCCTTTTCGTATGTGTTCTGCTTTTCGTTAAGTCTATTAGGGACAGATATCTTGTCTTCATCCTTTTATCGTATATATATTGAATGTGCACTGCTGTGCATTGCTGTAAATATTGGTGATGACACCAGTGGACAAGACAGACATGAGCCCTCTTTTCATGAAGGTTGTTTTTGAGAGACAAGAGAGAAGTTCAGCCCCTGATATGGCTTATATTCATGATAAGTTCTCAGGAAATGGTAGTGAAGGAGGTGGTGGTGAGATAGAGATGGTGGCACCATAGTATTTTGCATCAAGGATCACTAAATAACAATTATCTCTTCGTTAGTTATTTAGACCATGTAGAGTAGTGTATGGGAGGCAGTAGAGTACAACTGCTAATTTCCCAAGATTTCGAATTAGACTTGAATCCTGGCTCCTTTACTTAATTGACTGTTATTTAGGGATACCTCTAAGCTTCTGTTTTGTTATCTGCAAAATATTACCTACATCGTGGAGCTGTTCTTAGGATTTTAAAGGAGATCGTGTGTTTCCCTGACATATATTAAGTGTCCATTGCATGCCGGTTGGTGTAGTTTGTAATTCCTGCTGCCGTTATTGTTCCCTGTTAAAAGAAATCTCACTTTTGTTGTTAGTAAACTGATATTCATAAGTATGATTTGGCTCTAGCTAGCAAGGCTGTGGAAATTCACACACATTCTGATTTCCTGAACACTAATAACTCTAATGACTACTGAAGGCAAAGGCTTAGTTTCAAACAAAACAAAAGATTAGATTTGGACTTACTGACTTCCAGTCAAGTTGGCTCCGTAAGTTCTCACTTAGTATTCCACCTCTGCTTCAAATAGCAGTGATAGATAAAAAGCTTAAAGAAGAAACAAGAAACAAGGGAAGCATCTCCTTGGCCCCAAAGTGTACAGAAATGAATAGCAATCAGTGAATGAGGCTGAAGCAACAAGTTTTCTGAGCCCTGCTGTGGAAGCAGGCGGTGGCAGCCTGGAGCTGAGCTCCTGTGGCATATTGGGGCCTGAGAGTACCCTACCCGAGAGGAGAGACTCATTAGTAGAAAATAAAACAGTGATTTTTTTCAACTGGAGATGATGTTGCCACCCAGAGGACATTTGACAATGTCTGGAGTCATTGGTTGTCATAACTGAGCGGGGCGGGGGGGGGGGGGTGTTGCTACTGGCATCTAATGAATAGAGTCTAGGGATGCTACTAAACGTCCTGCAAAGCACAGGACAGTTCCCCACAGTGAAGAATCACCCAGTCCAAAATGTCAGTAGTACCAAGGTTGAAAAATCCTGAGCTAAAGAATGCACTGGGCTCTTCTACAGGGAGACTGACAAAGCTGACATGGACCCACTGGCTGAGGCTCCATCTTTATATAAGGCTATGGGCCTACAGAGTTAGAAAGATAATGAAATACCCTTGCAACTGTTCATGTCTCAGAACTCACCTGGATTTCTATTTATCTCTGAGGCAGGGGCACCAGAATACCACTGTAAAGTCTGGTTCTGGACTGGGGTCAGGGGGACTGGGTAGAGGCAACTGTAAAATCTTCAGACAGAGAGGGGTGAGCAAGTAGGGAGACAAAGGGAGGAAGTGATTTCTATTCAAAATGAGCCTGCAAACCAAAATTCTAAAACGCATGAATAAATCTAATATTAAGAAGAATTGCCAGCAGAATCAGCAACTGGGCCATGAATTCCTTGCAGATGAAATTAATATTTTTGAATGGTCAGACATATTAGATCATGTATCTAACAGTATCTTGTGGAACATGACATGTGACTCTGATAGGAATATCAGAAGAGAGAGCTGAAGGATAGATGAACAAGCAATACTTTAAAAAATAACATAATTAATCATTAGAGAAAGGCAAATCAAAACTACAATGAGGTATCATCTCACACCGGTCAGAATGGCCATCATCAAAAAATCTAGAAACAATAAATGCTGGATAAGGTGTGGAGAAAAGGGAACACTCTTGCACTGCTGGTGGGAATGTGAATTGGTACAGCCACTATGGAGAACAGTATGGAGGTTCCTTAAAAAGCTACAAATAGAACTACCATATGACCCAGCAATCCCACTACTGGGCATATACCCTGAGAAAACCATAATTCAAAAAGAGTCATGTACCAAAATGTTCATTTCAACTCTATTTACAATAGCCCAGAGATGGAAACAACCTAAGTGTCCATCAAGAGATGAATGGATGAAGAAGATGTGGCACATATATACAATGGAATATTAGCCATAAAAAGAAACGAAATTGAGTTATTTGTAATGAGGTGGATGGACCTAGAGTCTGTCATACAGAGTGAAGTAAGTCAGAAAGAGAAAGACAAATACCGTATGCTAACACATATATATGGAATTTAAGAAAAAAAAATTTCATGAAGAGCCTAGGGGTAAGAGAGGACTAAGGACACAGACCTACTAGAGAATGGACTTGAGGATATGGGGGGGCGGGAAGGGTGAGCTGTGACAAAGCAAGAGAGTGGCATGGACATATATACACTACCAAACGTAAAATAGATAGCTAGTGGGAAGCAGCCACATAGCACAGGGAGATCAGCTCGGTGCTCTGTGACCACCTAGAGGGGTGGGATAGGGAGGGTGGGGGGGAGGGAGACGCAAGAGGGAAGAGATATGGGAACATATGTATATGTATAGCTGATTCACTTTGTTATAAAGTAGAAACTAACACACCATTGTAAAGCAATTATACTCCAATAAAGATGTAAAAAAAAATAAAAAATAGCTGAGAATTTTCGGGAACTGGAGAAAGATACGAGTCCTCAGCTGAAAAAAAAAATCATTTCTTGTACCAAAATAAATGCACCTCTAGACACATCATAGTGACAGTGCAGACCATCAAGCATAAATGGGGAGTCTCACGTATTATCTGAAAGAAAATTCACTTTAACTACAAAGGAAAACAGAATACCAGCATTCTTCTCTTCAGAAGTAATAAGTGGCAGAAGACGAGAGCTAATAGCTTTACAGTGTTGAGATAAAGTAACTTTGAGTCTAGAATTTTATATATAGCTAAATTGTCATTCAAGAAAGAAGGCAAAAAATAATAATAATTTGAGGGCTTCCCTGGTGGCACAGTGGTTGGGAGTCCGCCTGCCGATGCAGGGGACACGGGTTCATGCCCCGGCCCGGGAGGATCCCACATGCCACGGAGCAGCTGGGCCCGTGAGCCATGGCCGCTGAGCCTGTGTGTCAGGAGCCTGTGCTCCGCAACGGGAGAGGCCACAGCAGTGAGAGGCCCGCGTACCACAAAATAAATAAATAAATAAATAATTTGAGATATTCAAGGTCTAAGAGTATACCACCCATGGCCTTCACTGAAAGAAATAGCAAAGATAAAAGTGAACACAGAATAACATGAAACAGTGAAGTGCAAAAATTTTATAAAATGTCTATAAATGTTAGTGACTATAAAAATAATTGTTGGTCTTCTTTGAGAAGATAAAACACATTTAAGACAACAACAGGATTCAGGGACAAGAGTAGTCAGTGGATAGTAAATGTATAACAGATCTGTGTCAAGTTTAAGGACAGGACAGAATACTGAATGGCTTTATACTTTCTTAGAAAATAATAGCTAAATAATTAATATACAGTCTATTGCTTTCAAACCAACAGAGGGGAAGAGAAGGGAATGTAGAAACTCTGTGAATCCAGTGGGAGGCAGGAAATGAAGGGAAAATAAAAACAAAGGAAAAAGATGGTAAATGGAAAATTTAAACTAAGATAAAGTAAAACACATGTGTAATCACAATAAATGTTAACAGATTATACTCTTCTATTAAAAGATAGATTACCAAATTCCATTTTTTAAAATGCTCAGTTATAAGCTGCTTAAAAGAGACATACCTAAAGTAAAATCTTGCAGAAAAGTCAAAGATTGGAAAAAGGTAAACCATGCAATACTAATTAGAAGGAAAACTAGTATATCCATAGATAAAATTAAGCAAACATCATTGATAGGGATAAAGAAAAGCACTTGTATGCACTTAACATAACTTCAAAATATATAAATCAAAAGCTAACAAATTATTTAAGAGAAATTCACAAATTATCATGGTGAGTAATTTATTTAAATATACTTCTATCATTAACTGACAGGTAACTCAAACAAAAATTTCTGAAGATTTTGAATATTTGAAATGGAGAATTAACAGTTTGCTTTAGTAAGTGGCTTTTAATCTTTTTTGACCACCACTCATAATTTAAAAATACATTTTATATGCAAGCCAGTAAAAATATCTCTATGTATATGAAATAAAAGTTTCACGAACTACTACTTCCTATCCTTTTAATTTATTAATTATTATTTTGTTTTCACAGACATTATGCACTGAAGCATAATTACATGTGAAAACACTTGAGAGAGTGTACCTAGTCCGTAAAGTTGGTGATGATCCTATTTCTCTCACTGGGATTTTAAACTCTCCCTAGGGTATGACACTTTGGAACTATAAACTTCATAGAACAGGTGAAGCCATGGAGGCCAGAACAGTTCACACCAACTGACCCATGGTCATAACACCCAAGGGAGAAGAGCCGTAGTAATTGTTCATGTTCATTCAGGCTTACCCAAATCTTCCTGACTGGATCTCCAGTGAGATAGTATTAAGTGCTGGCTCCTTCTTTATTGTAGAGTTTGATATTTCAGTCTCAAGGTGTTATTTCTAAGACTTGAGAAGCTAGATCTTGCGAACAGCCTCGCGAAAGAAACGGTACTGGGTTTAAAGAAAGACTGTGATGTCTGCTCTAATCTAAAGACTTGTGTTTTAGAAATGACTTTTTTTTTAACATCTTTATTGGAGTATAATTGCTTTACAATGGTGTGTTAGTTTCTGCTTTATAACAAAGTGAATCAGCTATACATATGCATATGTTCCCATATCTCTTTCTTTCTTCTTGCATCTCCCTCCCTTCCATCATCCCTATCCCACCCCTCTAGTGGTCACAAACCACCTAGCTGATCTCCCTGTGCTGTGCGGCTGCTTCCCACTAGCTCTTTTACATTTGGTAGTGTACATATGTCCATGCCACTCTCTCACTTTGTCACAGCTTACCCTTCCCCCTCCCCATTATCCTCAAGTCCATTCTCTAGTAGGTCTGTGTCTTTATTCCCGTCTTACCCCTAGGTTCTTCATGACCTTTTTTTTTTTCTTAGATTCCATATATATGTGTTAGCATATGGTATTTGTTTTACTCTTTCTGACCTACTTCACTCTGTATGACAGACTCTAGGTCCATCCACCTCACTACAAATAACTCAATTTCGTTTCTTTTTATGGCTGAGTAATATTCCATTGTATATATGTGCCACATCTTCTTTATCCATTCATTCTTTTTTCTTTATTCTGCTCTGCAGTAGTTATTTCCACTATTTTATCTTCCAGGTCACTTATCTGTTCTTCTGCCTCAGTTATTCTGCTATTGATCCCTTCTAGAGAACTTTTAATTTCATTTATTGTGTTGTTCATCATTGTTTGCTCTTTACTTCTTCTAGGTCCTTGTTAAACGTTTCTTGTATTTTCTCCATTCTATTTCCAAGATTTTGGATCATCTTTACTATCATTATTCTGAATTCTTTTTCAGGTAGACTGCCTATTTCCTCTTCATTTATTAGGTCTGGTGGGTTTTTACCTTGCTCCTTCATCTGCTGTGTGTTTTTCTGTCTTCTCATTTTGCTTATCTTACTGTGTTTGGGGTCTCCTTTTCGCAGGCTGCAGGTTCGTAGTTCCCATTGTTTTTGGTGTCTGTCCCCAGTGGCTAAGGTTGGTTCAGTGGGCTGTGTAGGCTTCCTGGTGGAGTTGACTAGTTCCTGTGTTCTGGTGGATGAGGCTGGATCTTGTCTTTCTGGTGGGCAGGTCCTCGTCTGGTGGTGTGTTTTGGGGTGTCTGTGGCCTTATTATGACTTTAGGCAGCCTCTCTGGTAATGGATGGGGCTGTGTTCCTGTCTTGCTAGTTGTTTGGCACAGAGTGTCCAGCACTGTAGCTTGCTGGTCATTGAGTGAAGCTGGGTCTTGGCGTTGAGATGGAGATCTCTGGGAGGTTTTCGCCATTTGATATTACATGGAGCTGGGTGGTCTCTTGTGGACCAGTGTCCTGAAGTTGGCTCTCCCACCTCAGAGGCACAGCACTGACTCCTGGCTGGAGCACTGAGAACCTTTCATCCACATGCCTCAGAATAAAAGGGAGAAAAAATAGAAATAAAGAAAGAAAGGATAAAATAAAGTAACGTAAAATAAAATAAAGTTATTAAAATCTTAAATAATTATTAAGAAAAAAATTTTTTAAGTAAAAAAAGAAAAAAAAAACGGACGGACAGAACCCTAGGACCAATGGTGAAAGCAAAGCTATACAGACAAAATCTCACACAGAAGCTTACACATACACACTCACAAAAAGAGGAAAAGGGGAAAAAATAATATATCTTGCTCTCAAAGTCCACCTCCTCAATTTTGGGAAGATTCGTTGTCTGTTTAGGTTTTCCACAGATGCAGGGTACATCAAGTTGATTGTGGAGCTTTAATCCGCTGCTCCTGAGGCTGCTGGGAGAGATTTCCCTTTCTGTCCTTTGTTCTCACAACTCCCCGGGTTCAGCTTTGGATTTGGCCCCACCTCTGCGTGTAGGTCGCCTGAGGGCGTCTGTTCTTCGCTCAGACAGGACGGGGTTAAAAGAGCAGCTGATTAGGGGGCTCTGGCTCACTCAGGCCGGAGGGAGGGAGGGCTACGGATACGGGCTCCTATCCTTTTTAAAATGCTGATTGTGTCTCCTAAATTGATTTTACAACCCTGTTATGAGTCACAACTCACAGGAAAACATTAATAGCCATGCACAGACTCCTGGGCCCAAAAGGGATAATATACGTTCTTTTAAAGTATACGTGGAATATTTATAAAACTTCAGCACATACTGTGTCACAAATGAAGGCTCCACCCATTTCAAAACATCAATATCACACTCTATAACTATAATAAATATACTTAATTTAGAAATAATAAGATAGTTTTTTTTAAGGCCTATGTGTTTGAAATTTTTTTTAAATAGGGTAACACTCAGTTGTTAAAGAGGTAGTCATAAGGAAAATCATAAAATATTTAGAACTGAATGGCTATGAAAGTATGACATATCAAATTTGTGGGATAGCCAAAACTACTCGAAAGTAAATTTGTAATCTTAGATACGTTTATTAGAAAGACAGGAAGGATTGAAAATCAGTGAGTTAATCATTTAACTTGAAACGCTATAAAAGAAACAACAGAGTAAATTAATAAAAATAAAATAATAAAAATATGGAAATCACTTAGAAGAGCCTGGCACATGGGAGAACATGAGAGAACAGTGCCTCAGTCAGTGTCTGGCACGTTAGGTGTTCATTAAATACTTGGTGCAGGAATGAATGAAATTGACAGCAAACAATAGCGAGGCTCACGTCTGCAATGACTAATAAATAAGAAAAAGAGAAAGTCCCACATAAATAATATTAGGGATGAAAAGGAATGTACCAAGAAATATGATGGATTAGATAATGTGTAGTATGTTTATAAAATGAGTCCTGTGCACCACTACCACACACAAGTTGACCTCACTAAGTGTTTCTTTTTTTCTTTTTTTTTTTTTTTTGCCGTACGCAGGCCTCTCGCGCAGGCTTAGCGGCCATGGCTCACGGGCCCAGCCGCTCCACGGCATGTGGGATCTTCCCAGACCGGGGCACGAACCCGTGTCCCCTGCATCAGCAGGCAGACTCTCAACAACTGCACTACCAGGGAAGCCCACTAAGTGTTTCTTGAATTGGTTTTGGAACCAGACCCACATTAACAATGTTCTAATTGTTATTTGCTAAGGAGTAACATGTTAGCTTCTGTTTGTGAAATGCATATGTAATCCCTGGACAGGATTACACAAACAGTTGTTTGCACGTAGGTATGTTGTAAGGAAAATTATAAGACATTTAATCTGTGAGTAAATGTTCACTAAGAAAAGTCAAAGTCTTTTTTTTGGAATTCAGTTCTTTAACCTAACTTGCATCTTAGGATTTCCTCTGTCCTTTGAGAATTGAAAAGTGGTTGATTGTCACCGGTATTTTATAAAAATGATCAAGTTTGAGGGTTTTTCTTTTCAGGACCTTCACAGATGCCACCGTGGCCACTTGCCACACCCTGACAAGATCAGCATTTCTCGCTCTACTCTTTCTGTAGAATCTTGAGCATTTTCCTTTTGTATGTCCTTCCTTCTACAGAAGGGTCGTCCCTGATGTGGTGACATGAATCCAAGATAGACTTTCACTAAACCAGTGAAATAGAAAACTAGTACCTCTGTGTTAGAGATGTGGAAAGCCTTGAAATATAGCACCAAACCACAGTCAACCTTGTGAAGTAATGAACAAAACAGATCTTAAAGAAAGAATATCACTTTCAGGAAAGCTTCCACTGATTAAAATAATGGTCTGGGGTGGGGTGTGGGGAGGAAACCACAAATAAAGGAAATACAGACCCATGAAAAGACACATCACCCTTACCAGCAAAATGGATAATGGGGGTTTTACTCATTATAACCCTCCTTGGTGATGGCATGTTATATAGGCCTGCTGTATGGTGTGGTCTTGATGCCAGTGGAACTGCTAGCCAGCCATTTGATCAGCTTGTATTCCCTAAGTAGAGACTTGCAGTACAAGAAGTCTTTCAAAATAATAAATGCAGTATTTATTAAAGACAATATTTCCACTTACAGAGATATGATTTGTTTGTAACGTATCATTGAACAACATCTTTGAAAGGTCCAGAAGAGCTGTTTCCCCTCAATGCCCATATCAGGATCTTTCTTGGGCTGCAGGAAAATGGAAGAGGCAAGAGGAGCAGAGAGAAATGGAGCAAGTGAATTGAATTCTGGGTTAGGAAGTACATATTTAATTTTTAAGGAAACTCTTTAGGTACTAGCTATGAACACGTCCCAAGGAAAGTTCCTGCCTTCATGGAGATGTCACTGTTAATGGAGGTCTTCTAATTCTTCATTGCCACTGTATATGGCCACATACCTTATTTCAGTTTTTAAGTGGCTCCGTCAATCAGGAATCCTGTCCTCAGCAGCTTTTGATGATTAGAGACAGTTCACCTGCAGAGAAGGGTCTGAACTAAGCCCATTACCACAGCTGAGATTGTAGTAAGCCTCTAACACTCAACCTTTGACTACATCTCCTTTCTGTCTCCTAGAACTTGCACCATTTCCGAGAATAACAATTAAGGAAAACTACAGGATCAGATAGTCATACCTAGCACTCTTCTTGGTTTGAACTCTAACTTTTGTGTGATATAACGTTAACGGCACCTTTCTCATCCCATCTTTTCAGTATTTCTCACCGCAAAACTCTTGAACTTTTTTTTTTTTTAATTTATTTTGGCTGCTCCAGGTCCTAGCTGTGGCTTGCAGGCTCTTAGTTGTGACATGGGGACTCTTAGTTGTGGCATGCGTGCGGGATCTAGTTCCCTGACCAGGGATCGAACCCAGGCCCCATGCATTGGGAGCGGGGAGTCTTACCCACTGGATCACCAGGGAAGTCCCTGCATACTTTTATAACTCATTTTTCTGAATTCATCTTTAGCCAGCTCTTTGTATTCCATTTGTACTGTGATCAGAACACCACTGGTAATGTCGCTGCATCCAACACACATTTAACTTTGCACATTCAGCTATTCAGAGAGAAAGAGAAAGTACAATTTCGATAGTGGCTGATTCTACTTGATATTCCCCTCAGGACAAGATGGGAGATGCAAGCTTCTCTTATAGGAAGAGCATCCCACTGTACTATGTGTAATTCTCATGCTTAAAGACGCATATTCTATGTGACAAGCCAGCTACTTCATTTGGTGCACAGTTGAAGAAACAGTGATTAATTCTGATGCTGGCAGGGAAAAAAGGTGTGTATTAGCTTTATTAAGAGACAGGTTGTCAACCTCAAATGAGACCTCTCTTCCAAAGGGAGTTTAAGAGTAATTTTGACTGATTTTGATTTCTGACTGGTAGGTTGCCAATAATTACCTTTTGACTTCAATAGCAAATCACTGTTAAGTTGCAAGTTCTGAATATCTGTGGTCATTCTTCTACAGTTTAGCACCAATAATCCATACTGAATTAGAATCAATGAGTCATCCAACTTAATATTTTTTATGTAGATAGGCTTATAGTGAATGCAAAGATTGTCAATATTCCTAAGTAAAAATAAAAATACTAGTAATAGTTAATGTTTATTTAGCCCTTAATGTAAAACCCAACACTGTACTAGGATGTGCTTTACATCCACCATCTTATTTAATCCTCAACAACCCTATGACGTAGGTCCTGTTACCTTAATGTCAAAGCCCAGTAACAGACTTAGAAACAACCAAGGGGGGTACTTCCCTGGTGGTGCAGTGGTTAAGAATCCGCCTGCCAATGCAGGGGACATGGGATCAATCCCTGGTCCTGGAAGATCCCACATGCAGCGGAGCAACTAAGGCCGTGCACCACAACTACTGAGCCCGCGTGCCACAACTACTGAAGCCCGTGTGCCTAGCGCCCGTGCTCCGCAACAAGAGAAGCCACCGCAATGAGAAGCCCAAACACCACAAGGAAGAGTGGCCCCCACTCGCCACAACTAGAGAAAGCCAGCACACAGCAACAGACCCAACATAGCCAAAAATAAATAAATAAATAAATAAATTTATTTTTTTTTAAAAAAAGAAAAGAAACAACCAAGGGAACATATACATACCTTTCTATGTAAATACTTCCTAAAACACAAATACTTTCAGGAAAGCAGCAAAGAATCATTGCAGAAGCAGATCAGCAAGTGCAAATTAACATACAGCCTCTAGACAAGCGATGTTTTAAAAGTTCTCATTTCGGAGTGGTTTGTCCAGAAGTTGGAACATATTTTCCCAAGGAAATGATGTTATCACAGCAAAAGCATATTTACCCATGATGTGCCTAAAGTTGTAATAACATAAACCCAAACCATTTTGTGTACCAGTGTCTCTATGGAAAAATTTACTCTGAGTTTCCCCTTGGACATCTGTGGACACATTTCTCCTCCAGTGGGGAGAAGGGGACCTCGTGCGAGAAACAGTAGGACCGTTCAGAATGTTCAAAGTCGGAATCAGCAATGGCTCCTGAGGCCTGTGGTGGGAGTTGCTGGAGGGAGGAGGATGGAAGAGTGAGTAGAACTGGGTACAAAGGGGACACAGGGGCAGGAGATCTTGGGTAAGGAAGAGGAGGAAGCCTATAAAGGTGAAGGGTGGGAGAGGAATTCCAGAGAGGAGAAGAGAAAGAAGTCACTAGCTCTAAACCCCCAGGGACTCTTCACATGCCTCCGGAAGCTTTCTGTTCCCTGCCCGTATTCTACTGCCTCCAAAATGTCGCCTGCCTGCTTCCCTTTTTACTGCTAACACTAGGGCTTCCTCCAGGACACTGAGATCAGCCCTGTAAGTTTTCTTGACTTAACTTCTCCTAACACAAGTGAATGGGCCTTTGGGTTTTTTAACTTTTATAAAGGAAAGAGCACATGCTAGGCCCTCCAGAACTTTGCCTTTTTCACTTGGACCTGGAAGCACAAATATCGGCCTACAGATGCTTTGGATGTTTTTTTGGGTCCATAAGGGGCTTAAATAAATTGCATACACATTCCAGATGTAGCTCTCCGAGGCTGAGGCTTGGGAAAAGGGAAAAAGCCCTCTGCTCCTTTCTCTTCTTTTTGCCTCTGTGGTTCCCCTGTCCTCAAAGCGAAAGTGGAAAGGAGTGGGCAGCGCCCAGATCGAGGCTCGGTAGAGGGGAAGGGCTGTGAGACAGTGTGATCCTTGCATCGCTGCTGGGGTGTGTTCTCAAGTGGCACATCTCCATCAGGGGTGTAGGGACCACCTGGGGACCTAAGCCTCTCCCGGCGCTTCCCATCCCACCTTCCTCTACTCACCAGTCAGTGTTTCCCTGACTTCTCTGGTGATATGAATCACCTGGGCACCTGGGGAGCTAAAAAAGCCTGAGTTCTCAAGGCCTATCCCAGACCACTGAATCAGAATCTCCAAGTGAAGGGCCTGGAAAGCTATGTGACTGACAGGCGAGCCCAGGTGATTCCCGTCAGGGATGTTTGGCAAACACTGCCTGACTAACCACCACCCACGCGCACACTTTGATGGTCTTTAAAGTCTCCCGGGACATTCTAAGCCCCTTTCTGCCTCAGAATCATTAGATGGACATTTCTTCTCCGTGAAAGGCTCTTTCCTGTTCCCTGCTCTTGGCTAGTGCCTGCTTCTCCTGACTTCAGGACGTGCCTGAAGCACGATTTCCTCAGAAAGGCCATCCTTGACCACTCTCCTCACCATGTACACAACTAATGGTTTTTATTTAGTTAGTTAAAATTTCGTTTATTTATTTATTTTAAATTTTTCATTCATTTATTTATTTATTTTTGGCTGTGCACGGGCTTTCTCTAGTTGCGGCGAGCGGGGGCTACTCTTCGTTGCGGTGCGCAGGCTTCTCATTGCGGTGGCTTCTCTTGTTGCGGAGCACGGGCTCTAGGCACGCGGGCTTCAGTAGTTGTGGCACACGGGCTCAGTAGTTGTGGCATGGGAGCTCTAGAGCGCAGGCTCAGTAGTTGTGGCACACAGGCTTAGTTGCTCTGCGGCATGTGGGATCTTCCTGGACCAGGGCTCAAACCCGCCCTTGCGTTAGCAGATGGATTCTTAACCACTGCGCCACCAGGGAAGCCCTATTTATTTATTTTTTGAAGAGGTTTTTTCTTTTGGCCGCACAGCGTGACTTGGGGGATCTCTGTTCCCTGACCAGGGAGGGGTTGATCCTGGGCCACGGCAGTAAAAGCCTGAATCCTAACCACTAGGCCACCAGGGAAATCTCTTTCTCCTCACCATCTAAATCAGGTTCCCTGTTTCATTCTCTCATAACACCTTGTGCTTTTTCTCCGTAGCATTTATCACACAGTTTGTATCTTATGGATTTGCCAAATGCCTACCTCCTACCTAGCACCAAGCGCAGGAATGCTTAATAAGTATTTTTTGCTTGAGTGAGTAAATGGAAAAGTAGTGTTGGGCGAAGGTACTACAGGTTGGGTTGGATGCTGCTCAACAAATAAAGAACCGAGTATGAGAACTTGAATCTCCCAGGTAAAATTGTTACATGTCAGCTAAAGTCAAGGGAGATGGGCCCAACAAATAAGTGTATTAATGGGGCAGTGGGTGAGATTACTTCAAAAAATATTTATTAAGTACCTAGTATGTGCAAAATGCAATATTAGGAGCTATGGATACAACACTGAATGAGACTGAAGCAGTCTCTGTCTTCATGGAACGCACATTCTAGCAAGGATGACAGCTGTTAAGCAACCAGTTACACGGTTCTATAATTTTGGTAAATGCAATGAAAGAATGACAAAGCTGTAAGAGCCTATAACAGGGAGACCTGGCGTGGTCTGTAGGGCATCAGGCCAGTCATAGAACTTCTAAGACAAGTGGCTGGGGAAACTGTGCCCAAAGAATCTAATAGACTCTGTCCTATCTCTTGTCAACGGTGGCACGAGGGGAGGTGCCTCTGGATATGGCTTCTCAACCTCGGCACAGTTGACATCTTGGACCAGAATATTCTTTGTTTTGGGGCACTTTCTAGTGCACCGTAGGAAAGGCTTAGCACCATTCCTGGCCTTACCCACTGGATGCCATAGGCCCCGCAGTTGTGACAACCACAGATATCTCAACATCACCAAGTGTCCCCTGTGAGAGGGTGGGGGGAGGAAGCAAAATCTGCCCCCCTCCCTCCCCCAGTTGAGAATCACTGCTCTACGTGAAACTTTTTTTTTTTTAATGTCTTTACTTATGATTTATCCAAGTCAATACCAGGAACTTAATTTATTCATTCAGTAAGTATTTGTTGAATGCTTAGGCACTGGGGACACAGTAGTGATCAAAGCCCGTGCTTTCTTGAAGCTGTGTTCCGATGGGGAGAGATGGACAATAAATTTTAAAATATGTAACATTTCAGAAGTAGGGGATAGGTTGGTCTTAGAAGTTCTTTCTGATAAGACGACATTTGACTTGAAAGAAGAAAGGGAATGAGTGGCAACACCAAAAGCAAGAGGCAGAGCCATTGCAGGGCTGTAGTTGACCTCACCTTTCTGTCTGCAGGTCTAACCAAGCTGCTTGTGTTTCAGAGCGTCCTCCACAGAAGGGCAGCTGGACGGACTCCAGAGCAGCCTTAACCCTGCAGCCTTTGTGCCCATCACCAGCTCCACAGGTCAGTTCCAGGTGGGACAGCGGGCAGGGTCTGGGCCAGCAAGTTCTCTCCTGCCTCTGAAGAGAGCTCCAGCTCAGAGAACGAAGCATCCAGGCCTCTGGAGCACTGGCAAGTGGGCATTTTGTTACTCTCTTCTTCCAAGTGACAGCGACATTTTAGGATGAAATGGTTTTCCAGA
The DNA here is from genome assembly GCF_937001465.1 of Orcinus orca. NCBI lineage: Eukaryota > Metazoa > Chordata > Mammalia > Artiodactyla > Delphinidae > Orcinus > Orcinus orca. The sequence goes on from NC_064560.1 coordinate 174,979,062, forward strand.
ACTAGTTTGGGGTAGGCAAAATTTCCCCGTCTGGTAGAATGTTATCAGATTTGCAGCATTTAGTAAAAAGCCTGTATTTGACTGGTGTTCTACTGTTTCTAAGGTATTTCCACATGTAGTATCTCACACTAAATCCTCACCACAACCCTGTGAGGTATAGCTTTGTCACCTCCACGTGAGAAAACAGAAGCTCAGAAAGTCAAGGGGCCTGTGGGAGACGATCCATGCATGCAGAGCTGGAGCTGTGGTCTAATCTGCGTCCTGTCATGCTAATGTCATAGTTGGTTGCCAGGTAGTTGCTGAGGACCTCAAGCCTCTCAACATAGAAGTCAGGCATCATTGGTCCAGGGATAGTTTTCTGTGAGGAAAAATTCATAAAAATACACTAATAGGTAATCAGAAGATTGAAAGCAAATCCACTTGGATTCAACTCAACAAGTGTTTTTTTTTTTTTTTGAGCACCTCCTGTGGAGGAAGTAACATGCTGGGCACTGGGGTGCGTAAGGGGTGAACTAGACAGTCCCTGCTGTCAGGGAACCTCGAGGCTGGGAGAGAGAGAGGTCGGCGGGAGCCTGCTGGGTGGGGTGGGGAGGGATGTCTGGCACTGGGGACGCAGAGAATGACAATAGACAGCCTTGGCGCATCGCTGTGTGTCAGGCACACTTCTGAATGCTTAACGTTTGTTCACAAAGCATGCATATAACGTAGCAGCTGTAGTCCTCGTTCTACGGCTGGAGAAATAAAGGCACAGACAGGTTATGAAACGTTATCTCAAATCTCACAGCTAGTGAATGGTGGAGCAGTGTTTGAACCCAAGGGCCAAGCTGACCCCGGCTCTTTAGGGATTGGGGAGGACTTCCTAGAGGAAGAAGCATCTAAGCTGGGGTTTGACTGTAGACAGGTCAGCCAGGAGAGGGGAGGTGCGGGGTAGAAGGAGTTCCAGGAAGAGGGAACAATGTGGGCAAAGGCCAGTTGAGGGAAGGGGGGGTGGTGAAAAGGTGCTGTGTTCAGGGAGCCCTCGTCCTGAGGACTGGGATCTGAGCCGGGAGTGGCAAGAGAATAGGCTGTAGAGGTAGCAGGGCCAGCCTAGGAGCCGGGGAAGGAACTGTTCTTGAGAGCAGTAGGGAGCCATCGAGGAGCTTAAGAGCAGGGTGCGAGGGTGTGTGTGTGTGTGTGTGTGTGTGTGTGTGTGTGTGTGTGTGTGTGTGTGTGTGTGTGTGTGTGTGTGTGACGTAATACACCTTCAAATGATTACAGGATCACTAAGGAGCCTGGTTAGTTTGACTGTATTATGGGATACATAGGCTTACTGTGAGGTTTAAAGGAAGCAGTATACAGAGAAAGGCTCTATAACTGCACCCAAGTCAGGTAATAATTTGAAAAGAGTATAAAGATTTTGTTTTCCACTTAAACTCTTTGAACCTGAATTCCAGAAATATTTGATGGGAATATAAACCCCCCTTTCCCCAAAAAAAGAATTACTAGAAGATGGTAGTTATTTTTAAGGAAGTGAAATTTCCACCTTGGAACTCTTATGGCCTGAGAAGTGAGTGGCTAGGAGAACCATGGCCTAGTTGCAGGGTTCCCATGAGAGACAGCTTTTAGAGCCTCTGTAGCTCTTCAGATTTGCTGAGGCTGGAGACGCTTCCAAAGCTGAGGAGATCCAGGAAACCTGCGTATTTCATTTGTGTGTCTAATTGATACGTTAAGTATGGAATTGAACTCTTTGCATGCACTCTGGGTGAGCAAGTTGGAAATTTGAGGGACAGGTGGGCCATACTTTCAGCATCTTGATCATGAATTAGTGTTTACCGACTGTTGACGGTACTTAGAAGTTTTTGTAACAGTTGTACTGAATTTGGCATCAGTATAAAACCACAGAGCAAGGAGGAGTTGTACTTCTCCCTGGCTTCTAATATCTATCTTTTCTCCCTGCTTCTACCTTAAGGTAAGTGCATTATTCTTCTCACCTTGTTCAGGTAGCCTGCTGTTTACTGCTGTTGTCTCCAAATGACTCTGGGCCTCTAAAGTCCTTTGAATTTGTTCCTCTTCTATGACTTTCCTGGTGTTCCTGATACTTAAAGAAATGCTGATGAACATGACGTAGCAAGGTTCAGGCATTTTCCATACTTCCCAATAAATGTTTTACCTTAGCAACATCATAATAACTAACCCTGTTAGAGTCATTTATAGAGCTAGTAAATAACTACCTGGCACTTAAGTGTTTCACCTACAAATTATGTTTTTCTTTATTACACATAGATTTAAAGGTGTTATTCTAGGGGTTTAGAAGCATGTCCTTTAACAGGGAGAAGGTTAGGTTGCTATTAAAAACATTTTTCTTTAAACCCACAAGAAGGAAGAACAACCCCTAATAAGTCAAAACGTTTACACATCTCTCTGAGAGCTGGGAAGTTTTGCGTGCATAGGAATCACTAAACTGACTATGAAAGGTATTTAGCCCCTGTCTGGTCTGGTTAACTCAGTTATTGAGTCCGTGAATATAGCAAAAGTCTGCTTCCTGACCCCTTGACCCTTCTTTAAGTCTAGCCCAACCAGGCCTTCAAGCTGTGCGACCTTGTTCGTCAGATAGTCTGAATGAGATAGATAGTGGTTCATCCCAGGGCGCTGTTGAAAAGCAAGTCAGTCCTTTCCCGCTGATGGTGGCCTAGTGTCATTCTTGTTACTATGAACATTAAATGAGGTAGTGAATGGGAAAGCTCTTAGGAGAGTGCCTGGAATGCTCCATGAGTGTTAACTTTCCTTGACTTCCCTACCTCAGGCTATATATTCTGTGTTTGCTATAGAAGGGGAAGGTGTAGAGTCAGCAAATTTGGAAATCTGAGAAGGAAGCTGGAGTGAGGGCCTTTGGCTCAAAGCCAAAGCCATTGGCCTTCCTTCTTTATAACCATGGTGTTCTTCTTGAGGTCTGAAGTGGTGATGGTGAACTAAAATAGCAGAGAGCAACAGATTAGATAACTGGCATTTCTCTCATGCTGATTTGATGGTGTAAACTACCATTGTTGTAGGGCCTGAAGCCATACCAGCTGCCCTCGTCCCAGCCGCTTAGCTTATGCCTAAGCTTTTCCTGTCCTGGAGCCCAGCCTCTATATGCACTCCGCCCAACTTTTTTTTTTTTTTTTTTTTTTTTTTAAGCTCTTGTAGATCTATAGTTGGAGGAAGGGACCATACCACCTTTTGAACACCAATGCTGGATTACATTTACAAGGAGTGAGAAGCAGTGTCCCGCGTTAAGCGTTTATCATTTCGGACCCTGGTAAAATTCAGGGTAGCTTTATGCTCTTTGCGTGGGGACAAGGCAGCAGCACGTCAGTGTGCCTCTGCCTGCCCACTTCGTTGTCTCTAAGTGAGACAACAAGAGAAAGGAACTTATTTTAATATAAAGTAAACCCAGTGGAGCCCAAACCCTAAGGATCTAGAAATCACTTTGACTTTCAAATGAAATTATTTGCCTGGCAGCTCTCAGCAGACTGACCTATTTTCACTATCAGATTCTTGTTCGTTTCACATGCGTTGTATAGTTGTTGGAGATCCCGGGTGGATTTGGAGTATAATAAATTAATAATAAAAATAAACTCTTGAGATGCTCGCCCTAGTGTCTTATACCCTTTATTGCTCCCAAAACGTTCTTCTCTCCCCAGAGTCAAAGGGACAAGAATTTGGGTCTACTACCCACTTTTAATGCTGTTAGAAAGCAAGAGAGAGAGAGGATGGATATGATGTTTGGCTGGCAATGGCGCGCCAGCATCGGGGAGAATGATGATCCCCTAAAGTCTAATTTTAGATTTGACCTCTTGTCCTTTCGGCCAAGATTAAATAAAGTGTTAAGTGGGGATTTTTTTTACATTTTTCAGGATCTTTGGACGCTCCCCAAGTTATTTTTGCCAGATCCAAACCCTTGCCCACACAATCTGGAGCCCTTGCTACAGTTATAGGACAGAGAAAATCAAAGTCGGTGAAGTCAGGGCCAATTTAAGGTAACAGTAAGAAATAAGAGCATTTTTTAAATTATAACTTGCTGACTTTACGCCACAGCAAGAGACTTAATAGCTGTCAAGAGAAGTGATATTTTCTCAAAATGACAAGGAAATTGGCATTTTATAAAACCAAAGCTCAGAAGGACTCTCCAAATCTGTGGGTCCAACTACTGCTAGCTTGCTTCTATGTTGACCTACCAGTAGGTGGCACTGTGGCAGTAAGAAATTCCCTTCCTATTATGGAGGCATTTGATGAAAAGTATGGGGACATTCAGGCCAATCAGAGAAAGAAACTAAAGCCAAAATTGAGTTATTCACAGGTAAAATGTAACAGACTATACTGAAAAGCATGACATTTGAAGATCAAATTACAATTGCATCTAAAGAGAATGAATATTTTTTATTAAAGATATTTATTATTAAAGAAGGCTTTTAGACTACCGTTGGATAGTTTGTGAACTGGATTTTCAGCTAATGGGAGACAGGCAGGGAACACATTTTTTTAAATTGTTTTGTGAGATTGATTAAGCTTCTTTCTGAGTTACTTAATATAAGCATATACTATAATGGGCAGCAAAACGAACTATAAACCCCATCCTACCACTCATCCAAAAAAAAGCTCCTACATTAAAGAAATGGCCTGACTTTGATCATGTGAGGCTGTACCCACACTTCATCAGTGCTACCCCCAGTATTTTGTTCCCAGCTATCGCCTTCAAAACTTTCCAGAAAATTCAATGAAACTGCAAAGTTTTGATGATTTCTTTCCTCTTTGCTCTACCCTACACACTAAAGCATTAATGGCACACCTGCTATGAGCTTAATACTCTTCTTACCTCTAGGGGAATATTTATAAACTTATTTGAGAAGCATTATTCATCAAACTACCCCAGGAGAGCAAAGGAGGGAGGAAAATTATTTACCCACCACAGGATTCATTTACATTGGACCAGAAAGCTTCAAATATCTTTCCCCAGCCCATCTAAACTCTTTCCAAAAAGGAATGAGAAGAGAGAAGGGAACACCAAATCCATGGCTTGGTCATCTACCTACCAAAATGTACCAGAGAAACTGAAAACAACCAGAGTTGCATTGGTAATACTTCACCAATGGTCCTTTAATCCTGATACTAAGCAGCCTATCCGGTGATGTGTTCATCACTAATAACATATATTATAGAAAGCTAAAGCAAGAAGGTCAATATTTCCTTCAGGAGACTGGCAGCCAGAAGAATGAATATGACATCAAGCTCCAAACCAAACCAGCAGCCTGCCAAGAAGCACTAATGTCCGTCCGTTTCCAGGACTGTGAGACTTGGACCTGCCTCAGTTGTAATATCACTTTCCTTGAACCTATTTCACTAGTATCCCTTACAATCCACCCAGAACATTACATGGCAAAATAGGATCATCAGCAAAAAAGCCTTGGGAAAGAGCCCATCTCTCAACACTTAAATCTGTGTTGCAAACACAGCCCCACTGAGCCTGAGCTGTACATAAAGATGGGGGATGCTGTATTGAGGTGGTGAGACCACATGCCAAATGTGTGTGAACCCAGAGACAGTAGGTGCAGCATACTGCTGGGAGACTCCAGGGGCAGGCCTGGCAGATGGCAGATGGCAGTGGGCTGCCTCTCCTTGATCAGGGGAGTTAGGTAGTTTACAAAGTGAAGAGGCAGAACCCCAGAGTCCACAGCCCATCACCCAGATGCATGCTTTATTTTTGTTTAAATGCAGTGTAGACAGAATCACTGCTTGGGCAGAGACCCCTTCATCCCATCCACAGTCATGAATGAATGTCACCACCAGCTGTGACAGTCCTAGAACCTCTTCATATATGGGTTTAGAGAGGCAGTCAGGTTAAATTCAAGGATTTGACATGTGTTTGCCTAGCATGTTATATATAAGACTGACAAAGCATCAGTTGTTCTTATCAAAGAATGAGAGGTGCTGAAGGATATTGGGGACTCAAGACTATTTAAGACCCCCAATATGCTGCCCCAGGCAAGTGTCGTATTTAAATATATGCATTATTCTGTGTCTTCTTGGATTCTTTATTGTCAATTTGACATCCATTCGTCACAGAGTCAAGTATCTTAACTATATTTTCTGTATTCTTGTTGCTTTGGCATTTGGGGACCTTGCAGACTGCCCCTGCCAGGCGAGCTAATTCCTAAAGATAATAACAACTTGCCCACAAGCATGCCTTTCACACACAAACCAGCCAATCCTACATTTATATCCCCGACCACCTCCTTATCTAACTCTCACATGGCAAGTCAAAATTTCCCTTGCCCTAAATCATTCCAGCGCCAGGAGCCAGGCAACTAGAGACCACCCCTATAGCCCAAAGCCCGCCCGAATTATTTAAACTAGCCAGTCTTAAGCTGTTTACCCTGCCCTGCCTAGCCTTTCCCAAGGAAACCCCAAATAAGGCTCTGGCCTAGACTTTCCCCTCACTCCTGTCTTCCGTCTCCTGAGCACGCTGATGTTTGCCCCTGTGACCCTGCGTGGCGTGCAGTGACCCCCTCTCTGGGACCTGCAACTTCTTCCTGCCAGGCCTCGTTCTTACATCCTCCTTGGCCGTGCGGACCGTTGCACACCATACCCGACATGTACGTTCTTAGAACAGACATCAGCAGGAAGAATAACTTTGATTTGTAGTACAAGGAACCAGGAAAAAATCTGAATCAATTAGGTTTGTATCACCCAGTTCTAAGCAACTGGTCACAGTACTTACTTCATTATAGGCTGTATTGCACAAGTGATGTTTTAACAGTATGTGTTTTGCTAGTCTCAGTCTGGCTGCAGCCACACAAGAAGGATGTGGATCCCTCTACATGGCAAGATCGCCTGGCTGCCAGCCATTGAAATTTCATGCTTTCCTGTCCTGAGGCCTCTTTCATTTCATTTAGTAACTCTTTCTACATTCAGCAACAAAACTCAAACATAGCTGAACAACCTGGTTGGAAATGGGGGAGGGAACAGCCTGGATTTCAGTTTGTGGGGGAAAAAGGTGGGTACTTCTAAGAACCCACCCAAAGGGAGTTCATTTGCCTTAAAGAAAACCAGGGAACTCTATTTCTGAAACAGATTAAGAAATGGACTACTGAGATAACATCTGAAAACTGATATTGTCTCTTGCTGAGCTGGCAAAGCCCCAAAAGAGGAGTGATGATTCTTCAATTGTTAACAATTACTACTTTGTTACTAAGAGACAAGGGAAGTGCATTGGCTCCTTTCTCCACTTACATTTACGTTACAGAAGCACACATGCCTCCTGGAAAAAATGCCTGGCACCGTGCACTGTTAGAGCTGTACCTACCACTGCATCTTGTAGCAGATTTGTGCTGTCCTGTGTAATATCCATTCACTTTGAGTGGAAAGAGATCCTGTTTGTTCTTGTAGTTCTGAATTGGGCAAGTAACCAGTATAACGTTGCCTTACTCTGGGAGTCTTTATACTTATCACTACAAGTTATCAATCTATACTCTGTGGTTATTCATCCCATGAACCCACACATCATGCTTCTAGCTTCAATGAGATGCTTGTTATAGGGACATACCTTTGCTTTACCATCCTTTTATCCGTAGGACATAATTGCCCCTAAAAGTTCTAAAGAAAGAAAACAGCATGCTAAGCCATGCCTGTCTTTGGAAAAAACAAGTTTTGCCCATGGAAATACTTACAGCTCTGCTTGCCTGATCTGTAGAATTTGAACTGGGTCGCAGAGAGTGTAGGTAGGTAATGCAGGGCGTGGAGAAAGGTGACTTGCAGTATATTGCCCTGTTGGCATGATTGGCATTGGTATTTATTCTGTATCCTTTCCAGTTATGATTATAAGTCAAAAGACTCAGATTCTCTTAAGTCCCCAGAATGAAGAGCGTCACTAGGAAAACAACAGTCTCCTGTAGTTCTTTGTTCTTGCCTTTATGCACATGCAAGCATGTCCATTTAGGGCTTCTGTAAGTATCAAGGAGCCCTCTTCTCTTGAAACTTAAACCCGGGATAACTAGTTATGTGATACCAGAGAGGAGCAGCTTGAATGTGTGGAATGTCCCTTTAGCTACATCAATAAAACATAGCACGTATCCCCAGTATAAAATGGGGATATACCTGGGAAAGCCGACCTGGTTGTAAGAGGGTGTGAAGAGAAAAGTCAGCTGGTTAGAAGTTGCTGTTTTAGTGTTACTTGTTTGTTGGTTGGTTTTTGTTATTGGGTAGACAAATCACTCTTTTTTTTATATCAGCTGGACTGAAAAATGACTTTGAGGTTTTTCCCCCCTCCGCCATTCACTTCTAATTTGCTTCCCAGGGAAATTAAGACATGTGACAAGTCCAAAATGAAGATATTTTGGAATTTGACAAGCTATTTTTTAATTTCTTCATGGCTGAGCTGCAAATTTTACTAGATAATGATTTGTTTATAGTTACTTATCAGCCATTGTAATGTGCAATGTTTAGAAATGTGACTTCTCTCAGGCGTTCTATTTTATATTTACTCCTCCCTTCTACTGTCCTCCAGTGTAAGTCACCATCATGCATGGTACATATTCTTACCCTCCTCTTTTTATGCAGAGGATTTGGGGCGTCTACAATATAGCCTTTTGATTGTTGAGACGAGAGATACCCTCAGTTTACCTCTGTTACCGAAAGTTACATAAGCACAGGGAAGAAACGGTCTCAAGAACCAGACCTCGTGAAAATCTGCAACATTACTTGGGACAGTTAGCAGCTATAGTGGCTAAACAGCGAGTCTGTTAGTCCATCCTATGACCAGTTGCTCGGCAACTGGCTTCCGTTGTTCCCAGGTTAGCAGCTCTGCCATACTCATGGCTCGACCTCTCTGTGAGATTCTTTCTCTCCCCACTTTCTCCATTCAGCTTTAAAAGACAGAATCAAAATATTTTCCATTCATTCATCCAGCAAAGTGTCACTGGTGTGCAGAACAAAAGGTAGGCGGCTGCTGCCTTCCAGATGCCAGGCTGCTTCTGCTGTTAGCACGATCATGTGATGAGAAGCTGCCAACGTATGCATTTCTGGCAGTTTTCTTCAGGTGAGACTGTAGCTAGGCAGGTACAGCATAGACTTTTCATCTCTAGCAGAGTCTTAAAATATAAAACCATGTGCAATAGAATAATAAAATATAAAGGGAAAATCAAGGCCGAAAAAAGATATTTCAAAATTTCCAAATATGAGACCAAAGAAAATTACTATAATTGAGGTTACATTTGGTTCTGAATCTCCTAACAACCAGGACAAAAAGGGAAGTGTGATAAATAAAAGTATATAGTTCTCATTATAAAGAAGGGAAAAATACTCTGGGGGAAAATTAAGCTTTTTCCTAGCTCTTACTCCAAAAGAAGTATTTTCCTACTTTAGGTAGAGGACACTGAATGAAGTAATAGTGCCCTCAGCAACCTAACATAACAGAAGTAGGTCGTCTTTCTTGGCATGACCAACATGAAGGCAAAATATTTCAGTGCAAATCAATGAAGACGGTTTTGTGAAGGACAAAACTAACGTAACCTTAGTTTCTTTGTGGTCCAGCATAATCCAAGGGTAAGATAATTGGTTATTTAGAGGACTGGATGGATTGCGTGTGCCTTAGACAACCCGAAAATACAACTTCTCTCAATTGATTGCTTAGTAAGAGCTTGCTGTGCTCTTAGGCAAAAGCCCGGACACCTAGTCTTCTACTTTACTGGTTGAAGATGCATCTATATGCTTTGGAAAGCAGGTGACACAGGTGACATCTTGTGAAAACTGTGGAAGCTAAGCGATAGTCTCACCCCAATCGTACGGCATATTTCTTCTCTGTGCCTTTATTTGTATGTAGAGTTTCCTGTGCCTGCACACCATTGCCTCCTCTTGCCCATTCGCATGCCCAGTCTGATAGAGACACTTTCTGACTGTGCTCCAATGAAATTCTGATTACCTCTACTGTGACACTTACAACACTCTAGTATCCTTAGGGATTACTTGACTGTTTCCTCCATTAGACTGTAATTCCCTGGAAGGCAAGGGTCAGCTGTGATTTGACTCTGAAACCCCAAGGCTTAGCATAGTGCCCAGCCCATAGTAGGGACTTAAGAAATTCAGATCGAATAGATGAATGAGTGGATTTTCATATTTCTTTCTTTGTGTATTCTTTGGCCATATCTGGAATACCTATCCACATATGCAAATGCTTCTTATCCTTTAAGGATCCAGTTAAGTTTTGTCCCCTCCAATAATCCTTACTCACATAATTCCATGTATCTTGCCATTTTTTAAATCCCTAGAGCACTTACATTTTATATCACAATGTTCAACACTTCGCTGTATTTTGTCATCTTTTATCACTACTTACTTCTAGGGTGAACTGTCTCTTCAGTGTGACCAGAAACTCCTTGAAGGCAGGATTACGTTCTGTAAATTTCTTAAATTCCTAGCAACATCTAAAATACTTCATTACTTTGTAATACCCGCCCTTAAGAAAAGAATGCATAACACACATAAAATTTTTCTGGAAAATAGTTTATTCCCTCTCTTCTTCTGGCTTCAGGTAAAATGCTTAACCTCAGAAGATGAAATCTTTCAATGAAAATTTCACAAATAATGCATTTTATTATTAAATAATCTTCAAAATTAGAATCACACCTACCTTATAAATTACCTAGTATTTCTAACCTGTTTCTGGCAATATTTTAAAACTACTTCCTATAAAATAAAGAATGACTGGTCATTACCCTTCAGATAACAACCTCATACACATTCATAACCTTGCTATATTCTGTTACAGTGAAGAATTCAGGATAAAGATGTTCTATTTTAGACCACATCCAAGGATCTCATTATAAGGGAACAAAGTTAAAATGAGGTTTAGTTTTTGAAAAACATTATCCTTCAGCTTTTTTTTTTCTCTATACCAACGAATTGGGGCACTTTAACTTTATCACACAGATTAGGTTTTGCTTTTCAAAACTGAACTGTCTTTTTTATTCTCTCCCGAGCTCTCCATGAATTCTTCAGGCTCCTCTTAAATTGTACAGTACCTGAAACTGGACACTGTACCCTAATATTAGAGCTCTGCCTAGTATTGATTATAGTTTAAAATTTATCATTATGGTTCTGGAGTCATATGTTACACTTTTTATTTGTTTGTACTATGTTCTCGAAAACAAAACTAAAGTTCTCTCAACCCTTATTACCTTTCACCTTCCTTCCTTCCTCTTCCTTCAAGTTCAGTGCCATATGGTAGTATCACTGTCATCATTAGTTACAATACCTAACTTTTGTAAGAATTCCAGTGTAAACTAGGAAGAGCATAACTCTGAAGTTAGCGTGGCCTGTCTGGGCTCCACCACTTCCCAGCTGGCAACCATGGGCTAATCACATAACCTCTTTGAGTGTCAGTTTTCTCATCTGTACAATAAGCATAAAAACATCAATCTTGCAGGACTGATGTAAAGATTATAGATTGCCTCAACAACAAAAACCAATCAACCTGATTTAAAAATGGGCAGGGGGCTTCCCTGGTGGCGCAGTGGTTGAGAATCTGCCTGCTAATGCAGGGGACACGGGTTCGAGCCCTGGTCTGGGAAGATCCCACATGCCATGGAGCAACTGGGCCCGTGAGCCACAACTACTGAGCCTGCGCGTCTGGAGCCTGTGCTCCGCAACAAGAGAGGCCGCGGTAGTGAGAGGCCCGCACACCGTGATGAAGAGTGGCCCCCGCTTGAGGCCCGCACACCACGATGAAGACTGGCCCCCGCTTGCCACAACCAGAGAAAGCCCTTGCACAGAAACGAAGACCCAACACAGCAAAAATAAATAAATTAATTAATAAACTCCTACCCCCAACATCAAAAAAAAAAAAAAAAGATAAAAATGGGCAAAGGACTGGAATAGACATTTCTCCAAAGATATGCAAATGGTCAATAAGCACGTGAAAAGATGCTCAACATCACTAATCATAAAAGAAGTACAAATCAAAATCATAATGAGATAACACCTTATACTCATTAGGGTGGCTACTATTTTTTAAAAAAAACAGAGGGCTTCCCGGGTGGCGCAGTGGTTGAGAATCTGCCTGCCAATGCAGGGGACACGGGTTCGAGCCCTGATCTGGGAAGATCCCACATGCTGCGGAGCAACTGGGCCCATGAGCCACAACTACTGAGCCTGCGCATCTGGAGCCTGTGCTCCGCAACAGGAGAGGCCGCAACAGTGAGAGGCCCGCGCACCGCGATGAAGAGTGGCCCCTGCTCGCCACAACCAGAGAAAGCCCTCACACAGAAACGAAGACCCAACACAGCCAAATAAATAAATAAAACGAATTTATAAAAAAAAAAAAAAAAGATTTAAAGAAAAAAGCAGAAAATAACTAGTTTTGGCAAGGATATGGAGAAATGGAACTCTTGTGTGTACCATTGGTGAGAGGGTAAAATGGTACAGCCTCTTCTGGTGGCTCCTAAAAAAAATTTAAAACAGAATTACCATCAATTCAGCAATTTTACTTCTGTGTATGTGCTCAAAAGAACTGAAAGCAAGGTCTTGAACAGATATTTGTACGCCCATACTCATAGCAGCAGCATTCACAGTAGCTGAAAGGTAGAAACAACCCAAGTATCCATCAATAGATGAATGGATAAACAAAATGTGGTTATACACATACAATGGAATATTATTCAACCTTAAGAAAGAAAGAATTTCTAACACATGCTGCAACATGGATGAACCTTGAGGACATTATGCTGAGTTAAATAAGCCAGTCGCAAAATGACAAATACTGTATCATTTCCACTTATGTGTGGGACCTAGAGTAGTCAAATACATAGAGACAGAAAGTAGAATGATGGTTGCCAGCAGCTGGAGGGAGGATAGAATGGAAGTTATTTTTTAATGGTACCGAGTTTCAGGGTTTTTTTATATTTTTTATTTATTTATTTATTTAGGCTGCACTGGGTCTTTGTTGCTGCGCGCAGGCTTTCTCTAGTTGCAGTGAGCGGGGGCTGCTCTTTGTTGCGGTGTGCATGCTTCTCATTGTGGTGGCTTCTCTTGTTGCAGAGCACGGGCTCTAGGCGCGCAGGCTTCAGTAGTTGTGGTGCACGGGCTCTAGAGCACAGGCTCAGTAGTTGTGACGCACGAGCTTAGTTGCTCTGTGACATATGGGAACTTCCCGGACCAGGGCTTGAACCCATGTCCCCTGCATTGGCAGGTGGATTCTTAACCACTGCACCACCAGGGAAGTCCAGAGTTTCAGTTTTTTAAGATGAAAAGAGTTCTGGAGGTAGATGGTGGTGATGATTGCACAAACATGTGACTGTACTTAATGCCACCAAACTGTTCCCTTAAAAATGTTTAAGATGATAAATTTTCCCCCTCCCCTCACTTCTGACAACCACCAATCTGTTCTCTGTATCTGTGAACTTGGTTTTTTGTTTCTGTTGTTTTGTTTTCTTTTTCAGATTTCACGTATAAGTGAGATCATACAAGTACTTGTTTTTCTCTGTCTGATTTATTTCACTTAGCTTAATGCCTTCAAGGTCCATCCATGTTGTCACAAATGGCAAGATTTCGTTCTTTTTTATAGCTGAGTAATATTTTGTTGTGTATACCTACCACATTTTCTTTATCCATTTCACCCACCAATAGACATTTTGGTTGTTTTCATATCTTAGCTATTGTAAACAATGTTGCAGTGAACATGGGTTGAATATATCTTGTCCAGTTACTGTTTTCGTTTTCTTCAGATAAATACCCAGAAGTGGAATTGCTGGATTATATGGTAGTTCAATTTTTGATTTTTTTGAGGAACCTCCATACTGTTTTCCACAGTAGCTGTGCCAATTTACATTCCCATCAGCAGTGTACAAGAGTTCCCTTTTCTCCGCACCCTCGCCAACACTTGTTATTCTTGTCATTTTGGTATTAGCCATTCTCACAGGTATTAGGTGATATCTCATTGTGGTTTTGATTTTCATTTCCCAGGTGATTAGTGATGTTGAGCACCTTTTCATATACCTGTTGTCCATTTGTATGTCTCCTTTGGAAAAGTGTCTGTTCAGAGTCTCTGCCCGTTTTTAAATTGGATTGTTTGGTTTTATTGTTATTGAGTAGTATGAGGTTTTTTATGTTTTGGATATTAATCCCTTATCAGATATATTATTTGTAAATATTTTCTCCCATTCCGTAGGTTGCCTTCATTTTGTTGATAGTTTCCTTTGCTGTGCAGAAGCTTTTTAGTTTGATGTAGTCTCGTTTATTTTTCCTTTTGTTGCCTTTGCTTTTGGTGTCTAATCCAAAAAATCATCACCAAGACTGATGTCAAGGAGCTTATTACTTCCTATGTTTTCTTCTAGGAGTTTTACAGTTTCAAGTCTAATGTTCAAGTCTGTAGTCCATTTTGAATTAATTCTTGTGTATGGTATAAGATAGTTGGTCCAGCGTCATTCTTTTGCATGTGGCTGTCCAGTTTTCTTAACATCATTTATTGAAGAGATTATCCTTTCCCCATTGTATATTCTTGGCTCCTTTGTCATAAATTAATTGGTCATATATGCATAGGTTCATTTCTGGGCTTTCTGTTCTGTTCCATTGATCTATGTGTCTGTTTTTATGCCAGAACCATACTGTTTTGATTACTGTAGCTCTGTAGTATAGTTTCAAATCAGATAGCATGATGCCTCCAGCTTAGTTCTTTCTCAGGATTGCTCTGGCTCTTCAGGGTCTTCTGCAGCTCCATACAAATTTTAGGATTGTTTGTTCTATTTCTGTGAAAAATGCCATTGGAATTGTGATAGGGATTGCATTGAATCTGTAGGTTGCTTTGGGTAGTATGGACATTTTAACAATATTAATTCTTCTAATCCAGAATTCTTCTAATCAGATATTCTGAGCACAGAATATCTCTCCATTTATTTATGTCTTCTTCAATTTCTTTCATCAACATGTTATAGTTTTCATTGTACAGGTCTTTCACCTTTTTGGTTAAATTTATTCCTAGGTATTTCATTCTTTTTGATGCAGTTGTAAATGGAATTGTTTTCTTAACTTCTCTTTCTGATAGTTCATTGTTAGTGTATAGAAATTCAACGATTTTTGTATGTTGATTTTGTATCCTTAAACTTTACTGGATTCATTTATTAGTTCTAATAGTTTTTGGTGGAGTCTTTAGGGCTCTCTGTATACAATATGCCATCTGCAAATTGTGATGGTTTTATTCTTGCTTTTTGATTTGGATGTCTTTTGTTTCTTTTTCTTGTCTGACTGCTCTGGCTAGACCAGTACTGTGTCAAATAAAAGTGGGCATCCTTGTCTTACTCCTGATCTTAGAGGAAAAGCTATCAACTTTTCACGGTTGAGCAT
This sequence comes from Orcinus orca, assembly GCF_937001465.1. Lineage (NCBI taxonomy): Eukaryota > Metazoa > Chordata > Mammalia > Artiodactyla > Delphinidae > Orcinus > Orcinus orca. Next base: position 174,994,410 of record NC_064560.1, read on the forward strand.
GATGTTAACTGTGGACTTGTCATATATAGGCTTTATTATGTTGAGGTATGTTCCCGCTATACCCACTTTGTTGAGAGTTTGTATCATAAATGGATGCTAGTTTTGCCAAATGCTTTTTCTGCATCAATTGCAATGATATAATTTTTATCCTTCATTTTTTTAATGTGGTATATCATGTTGATCTGTGGATGTGAAACCATCCTTGCACTCCTGCAGTAAATTCCACTTGATCATGGTGTATGATCCTTTTTATATATTGTTGGATTCAGTTTGCTAATATTTTGTTGAGGAGGATTTTTGCATCTCTGTTCATCGGGCCTGCAATTTTTGTTTTCTATGGCATCCTTGTCTGGTTTTGGTATCAGGGTAATGCTGGCCTCATAAAATGAGTTTGGAAGTGTTCCTTCCTCTTCTATTTTTTGGAAGAGTTTGAGAAGGATTGGTATTAATTCTTCTTTAAGTGTTCGGTAGAATTCACCAGTGTAGCCACCTGGTCCTGGACTTTTGTTTATCGAGAGGTTTTTGATTATTGATTCAATCTCATTTTATGTTACGTGTATTTTACCACACACTAAAAAACTGTAGATTCTGTATGTAATGCACCTAGTACAGTGTTTGGCACATGATAGGTACTCAATAAATGGTAGTTCTACTGTGGTGTCACCATTCAATGCCCATGGCTTCATTAGCTCCCATTATGATCCTTGAGGTCATATTGTTGTTAAATATTATTTAAAAAGTTAGGTGCCCTAGAAAACAAACTCTAAGATGTAGATTAGCTTGCAGGAAGTTTATTAAGGAGTCCTCTTGGGATCAGCACCTTTAGAAGGAAAGGGAATGGAAGGAAACGGGATTGGACAATGGGAGAAGTTGCCCTGTGATGCAGTGACAAAGAACACCGAATTTGGCCCCACAGGACACTATAAAACTGAAATGGCCTTTCAGGTTTGTGAGTTGTGGTGAGGGGGCTGGGATACAGCTTTTATACTTAATCTGTGTTTATCTGTCCTTGGATATGGGCTGCCTGGGAAGAAGGACATGCCCTTGGGTAATGGGGCAGTTTCCAGAGAGAGCTAAGAGCAGCAGTGGAGATGGGGAATGTCTTTCATTACTGAAGGGAGGAGAGAAGGGAATGTGCATTACTACAACAAAAATTTAGAACTAAAACTCAGGTTTCAGTGCCTCCTAGTCCATTCAGGCTCATTTCCAGTCCTCTGTATTCATGAGTAAAATTTCCATGTTATCATTCACATCATTAAAGAAATAATTGGGGAACTTTCAACTGACTACAGCAATGCTTTTCAAACCATTGGTGGTTAAGAACTAGTTATTTTCCTTTCCAGTCCTTCATGGACTGATACTTTTATAAAATACACAAAAAATAAGTTACTGGATCAATTAAATAAGAAGACATCTTACAGACAAGCTCAAATTTATTATTATTAGATTCAACAGACATAAAATTGCTGTGACAATTTGCTATAAAGGTTTTAACTGCCTACTTTCAATCTTTAAACTTGTATCATGTAGTCTAATAACAAAGAGTTCTCAACACTGGTACCAATCTAGGACTCCACTCTAAATAATCCTGAGTTACAGGATTCTTATAAAACATTGTTGGTGTTCTAAATTGACATTGGTGATATATTGGATTAAATGAATGTTATTCTTCAATCTAGAGATCTGATCTTTGCTGTTCTTGGGCAATCCATAGTTCTCTTAAAGCCTGGCCTGAATCTAGGACTACTTATACCATCAGCATCACAGCTTCCAGGTATAAGTAGTCCTAAGGCCATTACTTACTCAAGGATCTAATGGATGAAAGGAACAAAGACCATTTTCTTGTTTGACAAAAATAAGAGTCATCAGTCCTATTCCCAGGACTAGGAAAAGTGACTCATCTCTTGTAATGCTCTTGGGACATATGATGTAGGGGTAGGGAGATAAGAGAACAGGGAAAGGAGAGCTGACAGAGTATATCCTTCGGTAAAGAAGTACTGGTAAAACAAAGGGGTCATGATACATTCAAAGAGTTTATAAAGCCGCCTTATCTAATTTGGGGAGTATGACCTAAGAGCTGTGGCCCATGGTTGTAGCGCTATTGATCTATGAATCCCCTGAAATTGTATACAGAACATCAGGTGTGCTGCATCTGTGTCTTTCTGGAGAGGATTCACAGAGTGACCCAAAAACTCATAATCATTGACTTACCTTCCTAGTTTGAAACGTGGGTTATATTTCCCTACTTGCAAGGATTCAAGCTCAAGTTACCAAACACTCTCACTTGGATCTACTGTACTGGTTTCTTAGTGCATCAACCCTTACCATCTCTCTTTTACCTCCGTTCCATTCTCACATCACTGTGGAATGAGCATTTCAAAATGCAAACTGTTTCTGACAAATACATACACACACCACCTGAAGCCCTTCAGAAAAGCTTACCATTGTTTTTAGGATCAAGATAAAACTAGATAAAAGGTCTTACATGGCCTGCCTACCTTCCATTCTTACCCCACACCACCCTTCCTCCATGCTTTCTCCACATGAACCATCCTGGCCTTCTCTGAACTCCCTACAGTTCCTCAGTCCACAGAGCCTTTGCAGATGGCTGCTCTACCTGGAATGTTGTTCCCCTACTCTCAAGTGCATTTCCTTTCTCTGGCCTCTCTGATTAGGGCATGTCCCCCTTTTACAGAGACCCATGTAGCTCTCCTTTGTAGCGTTTGTTACAGTTCCTTGTGATTTTCCATTCTCTCACTGGACTCTGGGTTCCATGGGGACAGAGACTGTTTGTGTTATTCACCTTCACATGCCCAGGGTTGAGCAGAGAACCTGTAGAGCAGGCCTGCCATAGGTGTTTATGACCGAGTAAGTTAGCAATTTTGTCCTCACTTAACAGAGAAAATTACGGTGTAGAGACTAGGAAACAGCCCAAGTTCACATAACTGACAGATGGTGAAGCTGGGTTTTAAACCTAGATTTGATTTCCAATCCCTTGCTCTTAACCACTGTAATCACAACAGCAGTTAAAAAACAGTCATCATTTTATTGTGCACTTGTTATATGCCAGGGACTGTGCTAAGCATTGTGTGTTTATCACATTATATCTTCTTCAGCCCTATAAAAGTATGTGGCTTTGTTATCTCTGTTCTGCATATGAGACTAAGGCTGAGAAAAGTAACGTGTCCAAGTCACACAGTCAGCAGTGGAGCTGAAATTCAAACCAAGGCAGCTTTATTCTAGAACCTGCTGAACTGCCTCATCATATCAAAACTCTAGGCCCCTCTAGGTGATTTCATTTTCCCAACTTCCTTTCCTAATGCAGCTAAGTGGCTGGTGACCAGGCCCTGTGGCCTGGACCTCCCTGAAGTGCCTGGTGGTTATCTCCAGTTGCTCAGCAGGGGATTTCTGGCAGTGTGGGGACATCTGTGGGTGAGGCTGGCTTGCCTTTAATCCAGCTATTTCACTTTCCCTCATTTGGATGGAGCCAGACCTGTGAAGGGGGAGGATAAGGATCAACGTGGACCTTCTGCCTCCACTCCCAAGGATGGGGTAGAGGGAGCAAGAGGTGGCGATAATCTTTCCCATGCCTCCAGAAACGCCTCTGAAGGGGCAGCATTACTGATTGGCAAGGAGCCTGGGACCTCCACAGCAGAGGGTGGAGCTGAAGGTGGGAGGTGGGAGGGTTGGGGAGGAAGGAGGGGTGGCTTGGGAATCACCCCTGGATTAGTTAGGAGAGCATTCCCTGCAGGTAACAGAAACTCAGAAAATCAGTGGCTTACATAAGTGGCTTTCTTACATATCAAGAAGTTCAGAGGCAGGAAATCCAGGGGTACTGCAGCTCCTCAGAGACATAATGGAGGAACCAGACTCCTGTCTTTGACTAACTCTAAAGCATTGGCTTTTCTTTTTCTCTTTTTTTTTTTTTTTTTTTTTCGTCATAAGGTGGTTCCTATTCCTACTGGCATTGTTTCCATGTTCCAGGGAAGAAAAGGGTGGGAAGTGGGCAAAAGACAGATGCCTATTAAATCTGTCCACGTGAAAACAATGGCTTTCTTGGAAGCCTAGCAGTTCCAACTAATATGTCATTAACCAGCTCTGGGTACCATGCTTGTTTCTCCCTAGCAACAAAGGAGTCTGGAGTGGTAGTCTCTTAACTGGACTCAGGGCCTCCCCAAGCAATTGAAGTTCCCTTATAGAAGAAGAAGGAAGAATGGTGTTGAGAAACATCTACCAGTTTCTGTCATAACACGTTTTCTTTCCAGAGTCTCCTCCTCTACTGGATAGAAATCATCATCTTTCTACAGCCCCTCTCCACCAGCTTCTTGACTGCTGCAAATAGAAATGCCATTACTTGACCCTAGTTGCCCCAGACCTAGCTCTTACCCCATGGAGTTGGAAGGGGTGACTGTACCTGAAGGTTTCAGGAACACATAAGAGTCCCCATCTTCATTGAAGATGGAAGAAATGAGGCATAGAGAAAAAAAAGAATTCTATAAATATGTTTATTAAAATGATAAATTTCCTATAAGTATAATATAAATTTATGATATTCCACACCATTTACGTGAATCGTTTACTATTTGCTCCTGGTTATTCTGCAAAAGAATGACTGGGTATACTCAAATTATGCATATTAAGTTGCTATAAGTTTAATTTTATTACAATACTAAATTCTATTCATGTATGTTGTCTTCCTAAAATTTTGCTCACAGTATAGCTGCTTTATAAACTGAGAGAGGTTGTTAATGGCCCCTGTTTCATTTAAAGAAAAGCTTATGTGCTTCAAGAGGATATTACACTCCTTAACATATATGAACCCAATACTGGAGCACCTACATATGTAAAGCAAATACTAACAGACATAAAGGGAGAAATAGACAAAAATACAGCATTAGGGGACTTTAATCACCCCACTTATTATCAATGGACAAATCATCCAGACAGAAAATCAATAAGGCAATAGTGGTCTTAAATGACACAACAGACCAGTTGGACTTAATAAATATCTATTGGACATTATATCAAAAACAGCAGAATACACATTCTTTTCAAGTGCACGTGGAACATGCTCCAGGATAGGTCACATGCTAGGCCATAAAGCAAGGCTCAGCAAATTTAAGAGGATAGAAATTATCTTAAGCATTTTTTCTGACCACAGTGGTATGAAACAAGAAATCAGTTGCAGAAAAAAAAAGGGAAAAGAACAAATATGTAGAGACTAAACAACATGCTACTAAAAAACCAATGGGTCAATGAAGAAATCAAAGAGGAAATCAGAAAATACCTCAAGACAAATGAAAATGGAAACACTGCACTCCAGAATCTATGGATGCAGCAAAAGCAGTTCTAAGGGGATGTTTATAGTGATACAGGCCTTCCTCAAGAAACAAGAAAAATCTCAAGTAAACAACCTAACCTACCACCTAAAGGAATTAGCAAAAGAAGAACAAACAAGGCCCAAAGTCAGCAGAAGGAAGGAAATAATAAAGATCAGAGAGGAAATAAGTAAAATAGAGACAAAAAAAAAATAGAAAAGATCAGTGAAACCAAGAACTGTTTTTTTAAAGATAAACAAAATTGATAAACCTTTATCAGTTTCATAAAGAAGAAAAGAGGATCCAAATAAACAAATTAAGAAATGAAAGAGGAGAAATAACTGATACCACAGAGATACAGAAAATCATAAGATAATTCTATGAACAGTTATATGCCAACAATTTGGACAACCTAGAAGAAATGGACAAGTTTCTAGAAAAAAAGAACCTGTCAAGACTGAATCAAGAAGAAATAGACAATTTGAACAGACCAGTTACTAGTACTGATATTGACTTTGTAATTAAAACAAAAAAAAACTCCCAGGGCTTCCCTGGTGGCACAGTGGTTGAGAGTCCACCTGCCGATGCAGGGGACACAAGTTCGTGCCCCAGTCCGGGAAGATCCCACATGCCGCGGAGCGGCTGGGCCCGTGAGCCATGGCCGCTGAGCCTGCGTGTCCGGAGCCTGTGCTCTGCAACGGGAGAGGCCACAACCATGAGAGGCCTGCATACCGCAAAAAAAAAAAAAAAACTCCCAGCAAACAAAAGTCCAAAACTGGACAGCTTCACAGGAGAATGCTACAAAACACATAAAGAGCTAATACCCATTCTTCTCAAACTATTCCAAAAAATTGAAAAGGATGGAACACTCCCAGATTCATCCTACTAGGCCACCATTACCTTGATACCAAAACTAGGCAAAGACATTACCAAAAGAAGAAAATTATAAGTCGATATCTTTGATTAATATAGATGCAAAAACCCTCAGCAAAATATTAACAAATCAAATCCAACAATATATAAAAATGATCATACAACATGATCAAGTTGGTTTGTTTCAGGGACATAAGGATGGTTCAACATTTGCAAATCAGTCAGTGTGATACAACTCTTTCCAATCCTGTTCAACACGGTATCAGAAGTCCTGGTGAGAGGGCAGAGAGCAGAAGCGAAAAGAACTACAATCCTGCAGTCTGTGGAACAAAAACTACATTCACAGAAAGACAGAAAAGATGAAAAGGCAGAGGGCTATGTACCAGATGAAGGAAGCAGATAAAACCTCAGAAAAACAACTACATGAAGGGGAGATAGGCAATCTTCCAGAAAAAGAATTCAGAATAATGATAGTGAAGATGATCCAGGACCTTGGAAAAAGAATGGAGGCAAAGATGGAGAAGTTGCAAGAAATGTTTAACAAAGATCTAGAAGAATTAAAGAACAAACAGAGATGAACAATACCATAACTGAAATGAAAACTACACTAGAAGGAATCAATAGCAGAATAACTGAGGCAGAAGAACGGATAGGTGACCTGGAAGACAGAATGGTGGAATTCACTGCTGCGGAACGGAATAAAGAAAAAAGAATGAAAAGAAATGAAGACAGGCTAAGAGACCTCTGGGACAACATTAAACACAACAACATTCACATTATAGGGGTCCCAGAAGGAGAAGAGAGAGAGAAAGGAGCCGAGAAAATATTTAAAGAGATTATAGTAGAAAACTTCCCTAACATGGGAAAGCAAATAGACACCCAAGTCCAGGAAGCACAGAGAGTCCCATACAGGATAAACCCAAGGAGAAACACGCCGAGACACATAGTAATCAAATTGGTAAAAATTAAAGACACAGAAAAATTATTGAAAGCAGCAAGGGAAAAACGACAAATAACATACAAGGGAGCTCCCATAAGGTTAACAGCTGATTTCTCAGCAGAAACTCTACAAGCCAGAAGGGAGTGGCATGATATACTTAAAGTGATGAAAGAGAAGAACCTTTCACAACCAACAACCAAGATTACTCTACCCAGCAAGGATCTCATTCAGATTCGACAGAGGAATCAAAAGCTTTACAGACAAGCAAAACCTAAGAGAATTCACCACCACCAAACCAGCTCTACAGCAAATGCTAAAGGAACTTCTCTAAGTGGGAAACACAAGAGAAGAAAAGGACCTACAAAAACAAACCCAAAACAGTTAAGAAAATGGTAATAAGAACATACATATCAATAATTACCTTAAACGTGGATGGATTAAATGCTCCAACCAAAGACACAGGCTTGCTGAATGGATACAAAAACAAGACCCATATATATGCTGTCTACAAGAGACCCACTTCCAACCTAGGGACACATACAGACTGAAAGTGAGGGGATGGAAAAAGATATTGCATGCAAATGGAAATCAAAAGAAAGCTGGAGCAGCAATTCTCATATCAGATAAAATAGACTTTAAAATAAAGAATGTTCCAAGAGACAAGGAAGGACACTACATAATGATCAAGGGATCAATCCAAGAAGAAGATATAACAATTATAAATATATATACACCCAACATAGGAGAACCTCAATACATAAGGCAACTGCTAACAGCTCTAAAAGAGGAAATCGACAGTAACACAGTAATAGTGGGGGATTTTAACACCTCACTGACACCAATGGCCAGATCATCCAAACAGAAAATTAATAAGGAAACACAAGTTTTAAGTGACACAATAGACCAGATAGATTTAATTGATATTTGTAGGACATTCCATCCAAAAACAGCAGATTACACTTTCTTCTCAAGTTCACACGGAACATTCTCCAGGATAGATCATATCTTGGGTCACAAATCAAGCCTCAGTAAATTTAAGAAAATTGAAATCATATCAAGCAGCTTTTCTGACCACAACGCTGTGAGATTAGAAATCAATTACAGGGAAAAAAACGTAAAAAACACAAAAACACATGGAGGCTAACCAGTACGTTACTAAATAACCAAGAGATCACTGAAGAAATCAAAGAGGAAATCAAAAAATACCTAGAGACAAATGACAATGAAAACACAGTGATCCAAAACCTATGGGATGCAGCAAAAGCAGTTCTAAGAGGGACGTTTATAGCTATACAAGCCTACCTCAAGAAACAAGAAAAATCTCAAATAAACAATCTAACGTTACACCTAAAGGAACTAGAGAAAGAAGAGCAAACAAAACCCAAAGTTAGCAGAAGGAAAGAAATCATAAAGATCGGAGCAGAAGTAAATGAAATAGAAACAATAGCAAAGATCAATAAAAGTAAAAGCTGGTTCTTTAAGAAAATGAACAAAAGTGATAAACCATTAGCCAGACTCATCAAGAAAAACAGGGAGAGGACTCAAATCAATAAAATTACAAATGAAAAAGGAGAAATTACAACAGACACTGCAGAAATACAAAGCATCCTAAGAGGCTACTACAAGCAACTCTATGCCAAAAAATGGACAACCTGGAAGAAATGGACAAATTCTTAGAAAGGTATAACCTTCCAAGACTGAACCAGGAAGAATTAGAAAATATGAACAGACCAATCACAGGTAATGAAATTGAAACTGTGATTAAAAATCTTCCAACAAACAAAAGTCCAGGACCAGATGGCTTCACAGGTGAATTCTATCAAACGTTTAGAGAAGGGCTAACACCCATCCTTATCAAACTCTTCCAGAAAATTGCAGAGGAAGGAAAACTCCCAAACTCATTCTATGAGGCCACCATCACCCTGATACCAAAACCAGAGATACTACAAAAAAAATTGCAGACCAATATCACTGATGAGTATAGATGCAAAAATCCTCGACAACATACTAGCAAACAGAATCCAACAACACATTAAAAGGCTCATACACCATGATCAAGTGGGATTTATCCCAGGGATGCAAGAATTCTTCAATATATGCAAATCAATCAATGTGATACACCATATTAACAAATTGAAGAATAAAAACCATATGATCATCTCAGTAGATGCAGAAAAGCTTTTGACAAAATTCAACACCCATTTATGGTAAAAAACTCTCCAGAAAGTGGGCATAGAAGGAAACTACCTCAACATAATAAGGACCATATATGACAAACCCACAGCAAACATAATTCTCAATGGTGAAAAACTGAAGGCATTTCCTCTAAGATCAGGAACAAGACAAGGATGTCCACTCTCACCACTGTTATTCAACATAGTTTTGGAAGTCCTAACCACAGCAATCAGGGAAGAAAAAGAAATAAAAGGAATACAAATTGGAAAAGAAGAAGTAAAACTGTCACTGTTTGCAGATGACATGATACTATACATAGAGAATCCTAAAGATGCCACCAGAAAACTACTAGAGCTAACCAATGAATTTGGTAAAGTTGCATGATACAAAATTAATGCCCAGAAATCTCTTGCATTCCTATACATACTGAAGGAGAAGTTAAGGAAACACTCGCATTTACCATTGCAACAAAGAGAATAAAATACCTAGGAATAAATCTACCTGGGGAGACAAAAGGCCTGTATGCAGAAAGCTATAAGGCCCTGATGAAAGAAATTAAAGGTGATACCAACAGATGCCAAGATATACCATGTTCTTGGATTGGAAGAATCAATATTGTGAAAATGACTCTACTACGCAAAGCAATCTACAGATTCAATGCAATCCCTTTCAAATTACCAATGGCATTTTTTACAGAACTAGAACAAAAAAATCTTAAAATTTGTATGGAGACACAAAAGACCCCGAATAGCCAAAGCAGTCTTGAGGGGAAAAAACGGAGCTGGAGGAATCAGACTCCCTGACTTCAGACTATATGACAGAGCTACAGTAATCAAGACAATATGCTACTGGCACAAAAACAGAAATATAGATCAATGGAACAGGATAGAAAGCCCAGAGATAAACCCACGCACCTATGGTCAACTAATCTATGACAAAGGAGGCAAGGATATACAATGGAGAAAAGACAGTCTCTTCAATAAGTGGTGCTGGGAAAACTGGACAGCTACCTGTAAAAGAATGAAATTAGAACAGTCCCTAACACCATACACAAAAATAAACTCAAAATGGATTAGAGACCTAAATGTAAGACCGGGCACTATACAACTCTTAGAGGAAAACTAGGAAGAACACTCTTTGACATAAATCACAGCAAGATCTTTTTTAATACACCTCCTAGAGTAATGGGAATAAAAACAAAAATAAACAAATGGGACCTAATGAAACTTAAAAGCTTTTGCACAGCAAAGGAAACCATAAGCAAGACGAAAAGACAACCTTCAGAATGGGAGAAAATGTTTGCAAATGAATCATCGGACAAAGGATTAATCTCCAAAATATATAAACAGCTCATGCAGCTCAGTATTAAGAAAACAAACAACCCAGTCCAAAAATGGGCAGAAGACCTAAATAGACATTTAACCAAAGAAGACATACAGATGGCCAAGGGGCAGATGAAAAGATGCTCAACATCACTAATTATTAGAGAAATGCAAATCAAAACTACCATGAGATACCACCTCACACCAGTTAGAATGGGCATCATCAGAAAATCTACAAACAACAAATGCTGGAGAGGGTGTGGAGAAAAGGGAACCCTCTTACACTGTTGGTGGGAATGTAAATTGATATAGCCACTATGGAGAACAGTATGGAGGTTCCTTAAAAAACTAAAAATAGAATTACCATATGACCCAGCAATCCCACTACTGGGCATATACCCAGAGAAAACCATAATTAAGAAAGACACTTGTGCCCCAATGTTCACTGAAGCACTGTTTACAATAGCCAGGTCACGGAAGCAGCCTAAATGCCCATCGACAGACGAATGGATAAAGAAGATGTGGTACATATATACAATGGAATATTACTCCACCATAAAAAGGAACAAAATTGGGTCATTTGTAGAGACGTGGATGCATCTAGAGACTATCATACAGAGTGAAGTAAATCAGAAAGAGAAAGACAAATATCGTATATTAACACATATATGTGGAACCTAGAAAATGGTACAGGTGAACCAGTTTGCAGAGCAGAAATAGAGACACAGATGTAGAGAACAAACATATGGACACCAAGCAGGGAAAGCGACGGGTGGTTGGGGTGGTGGTGTGATGAATCGGGTGATTGCAATTGACATGTATACACTGATGTGCATAAAATGGATGACTAATAGGGAAAAAAAAAAGTCCTGACCACAGCAGTCAGACAAGAAAAATAAATAAAAGGCATCCAAATTTAGAAGGGAATGGGCCTTCACTGGTGGCACAGTGGTTAAGAATCCTCCTGCCATTGCAGGGGACACAGGTTCAATCCGTGGTTCGGGAAGATCCCACATGCCACGAAGCAACTAAGCCCGTGCACCACAACTACTGAGCCTGTGCTCTAGAACCTGTGAGCCACAACTCCTGAGCACATGTGCCACAACTGCTGAAGCCCATGCACCTAGAACCCATGCTCTGCAACAAGAGAAACCACCACGATGAGAAGCCTGCACACCACAACGAAGAGTAGCCCCCGCTCCCCACAACTAGAGAAATCCCACGGGGAGCAACGAAGACCCAACGTAGCCATAAATAAATTAAATAAATAAATGAGGAAATTGTTCATGTTCAGAGCAATTAAAAAAAAATAAATACAATAAAATATAATTGCATCAAACAGAATAGGAATAAACTTAACCAAGGATGTGAAAGACCTATACTCTGAACACTATAAAACACTGTTGAAGGAAATTGAAGATGATACAAAGAGATGGAAAGATATCCAGTGCTCTTGGATTGGAAGAATTAATATTGTTAAAATGGCCATACTACCCAGAGCAATCTACAGATTTAATGCAATCACTATCAAAATACCCATGACATTTTTCACAGAACTAATGAATTAAATAATCCTAAAATTTGTATTGAAGCATAAAAGACCCTGAATTGCTGAAGCAATCTTGAGAAAAAAGAACAAAGTTGGAGGTATCACGCTCCCGGACTTCAGACTGTACTATAAAGCTACAATAATCAAAACAACATGGTACTGGCACTAAAACAGACACACAGATCGATGGAACAGAATAGAGAGCCCAGAAATAAACCCACACACCATGGTCAATTAATCTACAACAATGGAGGCAAGAATATACAGTGGAGAAAACACAGTCTGTTCAATAAGTGGCGCTGGGAAAACTGGACAGCTACATGTAAAACAATGAGATTACATTTCCTCACACCATATACAAAAATAAACTCAAAATTAAAGACCTAAATGTAAGACTAGAAACCATAAAACTCCTATAAGAGAACATAGGCAGAGTACTCTTTGACATAAATCATAGTAATATTTTTTGGATCTGTCCCTAAGGTTAAAGAAATAAATGCAAAAATAAACAAGTGGGACCTAATTAAACTTAAAAACTTTTTGCACAGCAAAAGAATCATTTACCAAACAGAAAGACAACCTACTGAATAGGAGAAAATATTTGCAAATCTTATGACCAACAAGGGGTTAATATCCAAAATATATAATCAGTTCATACAACTCAACATGAAAAAAAAAAAAAACCCAGTGGAAAAATGGGCAGAAGACCTAAATAGACATTTTTGCAAAGAAGACATATAGATGGTCAACAGGCACATGAAAAGATGCTAAACACTGCTAATTATTAGAGAAATACAAATCAAAATAACAAAGAGATATCACCTCACACCTGTCAAAATGGCTATCATCAAAAAGTAATGGGGCTTCCCTGGTGGCGCAGTGGTTGAGAGTCCGCCTGCCGATGCAGGGGACGTGGCTTCGTGACCCGGTCCGGGAAGACCCCACATGCTGCAGAGTGGCTGGGCCCGTGAGCCATGGCCGCTGAGCCTGCGCATCCGGAGCCTGTGCTCTGCGACGGGAGAGGCCACAACAGTGAGAGGCCCACGTACAGAAAAAAAAAAAAAAAAAAAAAAAAAGTAACGAATGTTGGCAAGGATGTGGAGAAAAGGGAACCCTCATATACTGTTCTTGGGAATGTAAATTGGTGCAACCACTGTGTAAAACAGTATGGAGGCTCCTCAGAAATCTAAAAATAGAAATACTGTATGATCCAGCAATTCCACTCCTGGGTGTATATCCATAAAAAACAGAAACACTAATGTGAAAAGATACAGGCAGCCCAGCATTCATAGCAGCACTATTTACAGTAGTCAAGATATGGAAACAACCAAAGGTTTCATCAACAGATGAAAGGATAAAGAAGTTGTGGTGTGTGTATTTATTCACATGTATAAATATATTTGTATACATATATAGTTATTTATAAATATATATATTTCAATATATATATTGTTCAGCACAGGGAATTATAGCCATTATTTTGTAATAACTTTTAATAGAGTATAATATATAAAAATACTGAATCACGGTGCTATACACCTGAAACAAATATAATATTATAAATCAACTATACTTCAATTTTAAAAAAAGAATTGAATGAAGCCCTATACAAAGTGAAAAAAAAATTATGTGCTTCAAAAGTCACCATCAAGAAAGTGAAAAGAGCCCACAGAATGGCAGTAAATATTTGCAAATCAGGTATCTGGCAGAGGACATATATTCAGAATATGTATGGATCTCTTCCAGCTCAACAATAGAAAGACAGATAACCCAGGTTTTAAAATGAACAACGAATTTGAATAGATATTTCTCCAAAGAAGACTTACAAATGGCCAATAAGCACATGAAAAGATGCATCATTAGTCATTAGAGAAATGCAAATCAAAACCGTGATAAGATACCACTTCACACCCAATCAAAAGACAGGTAATAACAAGTGTTGGTAATAACAAGTGTTGGTGAGGATGCAGAGAATTTTGAGAAATTTGGCAATTTCTCAAACAGGTAAACAGAGTTACCAAATGACCCAGCAGTTCTCCTAAGTATAAATCCAGGAGAAACAAGAACATGTCTATAGAAAAGCTGTACGTGAATGTTCATAGCAGCATTACTCAGTAGCCAAAATGTAGAAACAACCTAAATGTCTATCAGATCATGAATGGATAAGCAGGGGCTTCCCTGGTGGCACAGTGGTTAAGAATCTGCCTGCCAATGCAGGGACACGGTTTCGAGCCCTGGTCCGGGAAGATCCCACATGCTGCACAGCAGCTAAGCCCATGTGCCACAACTACTGAGCCTGCGCTCTAGAGCCCGCGAGCCACAACTACTGAGCCCGCATGCCACAACTACTGAAGCCTGCGTGCCTAGAGCCCATGCTCCACCACAAGAGAAGCCACCACAATGAGAAGCCCGCACACCTCAACGAAGAGTAGCCCCTGGTCGCCGCAACTAGAGAAAGCCAGCACACAGCAATGAAGACCCAACACAGCCAAAAATAAATAAATAAATTAATTAAAAAAAAAAAAAAGAATGGTAGGCAGAATGTGATGTGTACATACAATAGAATATTATTCAGCCGTAAAAATGAAGGAAGTACTGGTACATGCTTACAACATGGATGAACCTTGAAAATGTCATGCTAAGTGAGTAAAGGACTATATATTGTAGATTCTGTTTATGTGCAATGTCCAGAATAGACAAGTCCATAGAGACAGGAAGGAGATCAGTGGGTCCCCCGGACTAGAGCTGGGGGGAGGAGGAAGGAGGAGTGACTGCCAGTAGTCATAGGGTTTCTTTTTGGAGTAAAGAAGATGTTCTAGAAGTAGGTTTTGTGGTGATGGTTACACTAAAGACCACTGACATATACACTTTAAATGGGTGAATTTTATTAGTGTGTGAAATATATCTCAAACCTTAAAAAGTTGATAGTTGATATCTGAAGAGTTAGAAAAAAAAAAAACAGAACAAAAAGCCTTCAGTGTGTAAGCAGTCAAATTGTATTTACTTCTTAGGTAGCCAAATTCTTTAATAAATACTTATAAATACAGTAAATAGTTACCTATTCCTATTCATTAATTCAACAAATAATTGACTGCCTTTTTTGTGCTAGGTGTGCTATCAGGTGCTAGGTAGAAAGATGCCTCGCCTCAGCTTTGCCTCTACTTCTTCAGGCTTCCAAGTAAGGTGGTACGCCTGGGGGACAGCAGCTGTCTCTGTGCCTGGCCTCACTTGCATTTTCCCCCGTTTGGAAAGGTGTCGGGTATTTCTGATGCCTCAGTCAGCACAGAGCAAGGAGGACCTTGACTATAGTTTCAGAGCCTTAAGCTTCACCTCATGCTCCAAATCCAAGACAGAGCAGCTGAGAATGGAGCTAGCTGTGCCACCAATTGCTTCTCTCCCATTGTTAATCCCTTTAATTCTGCCGTCCGCAGGCACCCCTCCCTTCACACTGTCCTGTTGCCCACTTGTGATATGACTGAACAAGTGGTTTTGGCTTTGAAAGGTGATTCTTAGAGACACCTCAAGTGACCCAGTCCCTGGCTTGTGGGGATGCTCTTGATGCTCATTACCATGGGGCACCAGAGATCTGTGGGCTAATAACACTTTCAAGGTAGCTGCTGCTGACTCCCCTGAGATCCCGGCCTCGCTGCCAGGGTCATTAGAGGGGGCAGCATTTCAGTGCTAAGGGCAAACGGTGAGAAGCCGCCAGTCTCTTTTGGTTCTTACAGAAGGGTTTATGCTCTGGCACTTGAGTTATCAAATCGCTTTAAAGCATGGGACAACTAGCTTAGTGATGATTTTATACGTGTGTGTGTGTGTGTGTGTGTGTGTGTGTGTGTGTGTGTGTGTGTGTGTTATACGCTGTATTTCTGCTTTGCTGTGTCATTCCCTGGTCAAGGCGTTATAGTTTATTTTAAAATTTGTCTATCTCTTTCACAAACCTTGAGTTTTATGGCCAAAAGGAAAAAAAAAAAGTGAGCCACTTTTCAGTCTATGTGTACTTTTTTCACGGAGCCCTAGACTTAAACTAATTCTAATTTCTCTCTCCCCCCAAATTGATGAATTTATCAGTATCCTAAAACGCTCATTACATTTACAAAAGAATGCTTCCTGGTGGCATGTGGATGGAGAAATCCAGCTGGGTTTGGGGGGTGAAAGCTCGTGTTGGCCCTTAGCCTGCCATAACTGTCCTGCCTGCCTCTCTAACCACCACCCTCAAGCTCCTGGTGCCTGCAGAGCATAAGAAAAGCTTCTTCTCCCCTGCTGGGCTCTCCCCTCATTGCTATAGGAGGGGAGTAGCAGGAAATGGAATCTGCCCTGGTCATGGGATTTTTTTGAAAGAAACAAAGCATGATCTGATGAAGAGCAGGTTAATCCTGCTATTTCATTTCCCTTTCAGAAAGGGTGGGGGCAGGATTGTGATATGAAGTATTTGGTTTCACATCTGTTCCAGGAATTATCCTCGGCATAAATCCACTTTTCTTTCAAGCATCCCAGGGAGCTCCTCCTCCCGGGGCATGCTCCCTGCCCCCACAGTTTATTTCATGGCCACAGAGCAGCTGACAGACTCCCCGAGAAATCATCCTGTCATTGCTATAGGAGGAGTCTTGGAAGTCAGAATTTCTGTGTGTCAGTGATATCAATTTTGTGCCCTGCTCTCCATGAAGGGTTTAGGGTAAAACCTAAACCCAGCAGTGTGGTATAATGGAAAGAGGACCCAATTTAAAAATCAAAGGAACTGGCTCTCATCTCCCCTTGGCTACTATTTGTGTGATCTCGGGCAAGTCACCAAACCTCTTCAGGCTCAAAGCCCTCATCTGTGAAATTAACATCTTGGCACTTTGAGAAATGAAGTTCAACTCGAAAATGATACAAATCTGTAATCTGTTACATGTTATGTTTATCAACCTCAGTTTAAAGTAACTTTTCAACTTTCAAATCTTATGGGAAAATGAAAAATAATTTCATATGTGGCAAGGTGACTTCTAGTTTTAAAACCTGAACTTAAGGGCCAACCAAAGCAATTATTCAAACAAACACAGGCTTGTAACTAGAGTTTTTTAAAAGTTTTCTGGAACTTCTGTTTTCTGTTTCCATCTTTGAGATGTTTAGCATTCTCATGTGGCCTTCGAGTGTATGGTAGGAATTTTCTATGAATAATTATGTTCCACACACTATTAGGTGCACATAAGGAATAACAAACTAAGTGAAACACAAGATCCCCAACCTTAATTCAGAGAATAAACATATATAAAAGGAAAAACAGAATTTCAGATTTCAGAGTGAAGCAAAAGACAAATTCATATTTTGACAAATGTTAGTATATGCAGATGGTCCCCAGCTTACAATGGTTCAGCTTATAGTTTTTTGCCTTTATGATGGTGTGAAAGCAATATGCATTCAGTAGAAACCATACTCTGAATTTTGAATTGTGCTCCTTTCCTGGCCTAGTGATTTGCATTACAATCCTCTCTCATGATGCTGGGCAGGGAACACAGCCCCCAGTCAGCCACGTGATCATAGGGGTCAACAAGCAATACACTTCCAACCATTCTCTACCCAGACAACCAGTCTGTTTTTCACTGTCAGTAAAGTAGTCAACAAATTACATGAGATATTCAACACTTTATTATAAAACAGGCTTTGTATTCGTTGATTTTGCCCAACTGCAGGCTAGTGTAAGTGTTCTGAGCATGTTTAAGGTAGGCTGGGCTAAGCTATGATGTTTGGTAGGTTAGGTGTATTACGGCAGCAATGTAAATAAAACACACAGTTCAAGGAACAACTGGACCAAGGGTCAGACGGGAGATATATGGGGGGAAAAAATGAGAAAATAAGATCCGGCAAAGGCAGTACTTTTAGTAACATGAAAAAGTAGTGACTTCACCTGGTATAAAATTATTCACCTGAGGCTGAAATTAAGTTCTGACTAAGATCAACCATAGCTGGACAATACTAACATCATTAAAAAGTATGGCTAATAATAAACCTTGTAAGGAATGAATAAGGATGGTTTACTTAATCACTCAATTTGGAGAAAAATCCACATCTTTAAAGTGTTAACCTTTAATAATATTGAGTTTTTGGTAAGGTTACCTTTCCTCTTTCTCACCTCTCTGAAAAATCCTTCTTAGTCACTCTTTTAAAGCTCTTCATCCTTTGCTTACTTGTGAATTTTCCTTCTCTAGAATCCTGCCTTTGAGAAAGGTTTATTGCAGGGCCAAGCAAGGAGAATGGGTGGCTCATGCTCAAAACTCCTAACAGTTTTTGGGGAAAAGTTTTTATAGGCAAAATTTGGGGTGAGAACTGCAGGGTGTGTGACTTTCTTCTGATTGGTTGGTAGTGAGGTAGGAGGGCGGTGCTCCAGGAATCTTGTGCTCAGCCTGAAGTTACCATCCCCCACCTGGGTGGGGGCCCTAGTTCTTTCCAGTAGTTTCAACTGACCTCCATATTTGACAGTTCCAAACCTGTACCTCCAGCCAGGGCTGTCATGTATGGCTTCACAGATTGGTTGTGCACTGCACAATTCTGGAAATAACATATACATAAAACAGGTACGTAGCAGCCCTTCTCTACCCAAACTTCTCCCTGGAGCCACCTCTAGACATCTCTCCTGAATCTCTCACAGTCATGTCAAACCCAGCACGTCCAAAACTGTGCTTGTCATCCTCTCAGACACACTCCCCTTATGGTCCCTCCCTGTTCACCTTCAATAAAGTAAAGCCAGAAACCTAAGAATCATTCTAGCTACTCCCCTCACCCCACATATCCCATTGGTTATCAATTATTATATTTTTCCCTTTAAACACTTCTCAGATCTTATGTCTAATCTCATTCATTTCCTCTGACTTAATTCAGACACATACCACTTTTTGTTTGAATTACTATAGTGTTTTCCATACAGATCTTTTTGCCCTCGGCCTCATTCTGATTTTATCCTCCACACTGCTAGTAGTGGTCTTTTAGAAACAGTTATAATTATGATACTTCCCCACTAAAAAGTTTTCAAAAGCTTTCCTTAAAGTACAAATTCTTCAGTGGGTAACCAGAGCCCTTCATGGCCTACTCCCTTCTCTACCCACATTTTCCACTACTCCCCCAACACGTACCTTTAAATTCCAGTCATTCTAAACTACTTGCTACACTACCTCACACTTCCGTGCCATTGCACAAGATGTTTCCTCTTTGTAGAAGTCCCACCTCCCCTTGGCTAACTCCGGCCATGCTTCCATTTCCAGATCTTGTCATCTCTTCCAAAGTCCTTCACCGACCACAGTACCCACTTCCCCCTCTTACCATTAACTCCTGTAAAACCCTTTGCCTTCCTCTGTAACAGAATTTTCTAAAATACATTATTATATTTCATTTGTTGACCTCTACCACCAGGTTATAAACTCCCAGAAGGATTAGGAATTATGTCATTCACCTCTATATCACCAGTGCTTTTCATAGTGCTGGGCATTTAATAGGTATTCAGTAAGTGAATGTGGGATAAAAGATCAGTTTCTATTGCTGTTATAAGATTTAACGTTCACTAAATAAGTCTCTGGACAATGTTAGATTAACTGTGCAGTGTTCACATCCTGTAAATTTGGGGTATTTTGATAACTATGTCTATGCTTCTTTCTCTTCCTTGGACTTCTGAGAGGAAGAGAAGAAACTTCATGAAACTTCATGCCATTTTTGTAATCAGCTTTTTCCTGGTGTTCAAGGGCTGTGTTCTTTGATTCACCCAGAAACCCATGTGGGGAAAAGAAGAGGCATATAATAGAGTACCTATCTTTAATAAGCTTAAGATGTTAAATCCACTACTTGTTGACTTTAAAAAGATAAGGAGATATAAATACAAATCTTCCAGAATTGACTCAGTAGCAAACTACTAGGGTGTATGTGCCCATACCTTATGAATTGATCATTTTCAGAATGTAGCTATTTGCTTATAATTACTTTTCATTCACCTATCACAGCCCCTAAAGGGGGAAAAAATGTAAAATAAAGTATCAGTTAACTGTAATTTTTATTATTTTTTAAAAAATGTTTTTACCCATAACTTCAAGGAAGAAAGATGCAAATAGCAAACATATCAGGTGACATGGTACAATAGGAAAAAATCCTGGACTTGGATTCTATTACCATACTTGCCACTTAGGAACTGTGCAACCTTGAACAAGTTAGTTAACTTCTGCAGGCTCAGTATAGTCATTTGTAAAGTGGAAACACATTCATTTAGAAGGTTTTTTTTAATGCCTACTATGTGTCAGGTGCTTTGCTTGGCACCTGAATTAAAATACTGTAGCTGCTATGTCTTCTTCATGGAGTTGCTGTGAAAACTAGATGAGATATTGCATGTGAAAATGTTGTTGTTGGTGGTGGTGGTGGTGGTTTTTCTATCAAGCAACACCTAGAACAGTTTCAATCTTCAGTCATCAAAGACATAATTTGGGGCAGAAAAGTACACTGATTCATTTGCAGCAAGGTATGAAGCAAAGAAAAATTGGGCCTTAACCCCAATTAACAAAGAAGTTCAAGTAGCCTCAATATTCTTTGCCCAAGCATTCCAGCTAAGACAGGTTTTTCTTTGTTGGTACATGAGGTTATAGGTAATATTCGTTATCTATTACTGCATAACAAATTTTACCCAAAACTTATGGCTTCAAACAACAAACATTTGTTATCTCACAATTTCTATGAGTCAGGCATTCTAGCTTAGCTGGAGACCTCTGGCTTAAGGTCTCACATGAGGGTGTATCAGGCTGTCAGCTGGGAGCTGTGATCTCATCTGAAGGCCCAACTGGGGGATCTGCTTCCAAGCTCACTCATATGGTTATTGGCAGGCCTCTTTCCACTCAGTCCTCTCCAAAGGGCCTCTGTATGAACTGAGATATGCCCCCTACCACAGGTTCATATGTGAAATTTTAACCCCCCAGTACTTCAGAATGTGACTATATTTGGAGATAGAACCTTTAAAGGGGTGATTAAGTTAAAAGGAGGCTGTTATGGTGAGCCCTAATCCAGTCTGACTGGTGTCCTTAGAAGAAGAGGAAATTTGGACACACAGAGAGGCATCAGGGATTCACTCAGAGGAAAGACCCTGTGAGGACACAAGAAGATGGGCATCTGCAAGCCAGATGCAAGGGGAGGGGCCTCAGAAGAAACCAAACCTGCCTACACTTTGATCTTGGACTTCCAGCCTCCTGAACTGTGAGAAAATAAATTTCTGTTGTTTAAGCCAACCATTCTGTGGTATTTTCTTATGCAGCCTGGGCAAACTAATACAGCTGACTCACAACATGGCAGCTGGCCTCCCCTGAACAAGCAATACATGAGAGAATGAGAGAGCACCCAAGGCAAAAGCCACAGTCTTTGTACAATTTAACCTTGGAAGTGACATCCCATAACTTTTGCTGTATTCTCTGTAAGAAGAGAGTCAGTAAGTCTGGTCTATACTCAGGGTGGGGAGATTACATAAGGGCATGAGTATCAGGAGGCAGGAATCACAGACCATCTTAAAGGCTGCCTACCACACTAGTTTTTTTTTCAATAAAGTAAAAATAAAAAATTAAGAGATGGACACATTGGCAGTTTTTACATGGTAAAGTAGGTTCAACTTCATCAAATACATGAGCACTCTGACTGATACAATCTGTAGGCCATACTACTATTCTGTGAAGCTAAGGTTCTCATCTGGCAGCTAGAAATTTTTGACATTTAGGACAAGTTTTTCTGGGAGTGAAAAACGGCATTTTATGGACTAGATTGAAGAGAAATGGTACAATGGAGCCTTAAGTCTATGTCTAATACAGTGATTCTCAACCAGCGGTGCATACCAAGAGGGAAAAGAGGAGGGGAGTTACCATAAGTTTTAAAAAAAAGCGTAGTCAAACTGTAATATAATTATGTATGGAGAGTGATAAGAAATTTACAGCTTTCATAAAACAAACTGCAGAAAGTAAAGTGGAACAAAATCTCCATCTGGCTGATGGAGCATAAGTCATAAAAGGTCGAGAAACTACTCTCATCATTCTTTTATTGTTAATAGACAAAAAGAGGGATACAAGACAGTAGCTTAGACATGGGCATGCAATGAACCATAATACCCAGAGAGATGATACACTTTAGAAAATCCAGTGAAAAGTAATAAAAATGATTAGTGGGCCGTATGGATTAGTTTAGAAGATAAATGTAAAGTAACAGACATACTCAGGAGCCTTTCGAGAACTAATAGGAAGATCTTTACAAGAGAAGGATAGATGATAGTTAACCTCAAGCTTTATTTCAAAGGATCCAGAGGACATCTGCTTTGTGGTGATAGTGATTGACATCTGATTCCTCAGAAAGTACACTGAGCTGCCAATAGCTTTAGCCTCTAAATTTAGTAGCGCTGTCAGCTTGATTGTCTCGTGTTTGTCTAACCATCAGAGTCTATGTGGCAAAGCTGTCATTATTCCCACCTAAGGTCAAACTTCTTTTCACCTACAGCCCTCTTTTTGGTCTCTAAAATGATGCTAACGTGAGGTTAAACTCTCCCTTTCAGAGCACTCTAAGAGCTATCACTTGTAATAACATCTCCACATATTAAGGTCCAATAATTTGGCTCCTGCTTTGCTGGAACTCCCCCTTGGGTGGCCCTTTGTTTTAAGAGAGGAAGAAGCTGTTTCCTGTTATCTCCTGGTTGTACGATAACAAGATGACAGACAGGTTCTAGGGTCCATTTCAGTTTTCCTTACAAAAAGGTGTGGAATTAGAGGGTGAGACACGGGAGGATCTCACAAGATGACCCACGCTAAAAAGGTGCCTTGGAATTTGAATAATATTTTTATGGATTACCTAAAGAGTTCTCCTGAAGTAAATGTTTATGTTGGTATGGAACAATTTTTGAAATATATTGTCAAGTGAAAGATTTTGTTTTTAATTCCACTGTAGATTATGCTCCCATCCGTGTAAAAAGGGGAGAAGGAATATATGTTTATCGTATGTCTGCTTGTATGTGCAAAGACTATTCTGAGACGGATACAGATACACACAGCAGTAACATAGCAAAGAGTCTAGGGTAGAAGAGACACTTTTAACTCTACACCCGTCTGTGTTGTTTGATTTTCTTTTTTTTTTAATTTGTGCAGAGATTACTTTTTTTTTTTTTTGGTTGCGCCAGGTCTTAGTTGCAGCAGGCGGGTTCCTTAGTTGCGGCTTGCCGGCTACTTAGCTGGGGCATGCGAACTCTTAGTTGTGGCATGCCTGTGGGATATAGTTCCCTGGCCAGGGATGGAACCCGGGCCCACTGCATTGGGAGCCTAGAGTCTTAACCACTGTGCCACCAGGGAAGTCCCCCAGATTACTTTTTTTTTTTTTTTTTTTTGCGCGGTACGCGGGCCTCTCACTGTTGTGGCCTCTCCCGTTGTGGAGCACAGGCTCCGGACGCACAAGCTCAGCGGCCATGGCTCACAGGCCCAGCCGCTCCGCGGCATGTGGGATCTTCCCGAACCGGGGCACGAACCCGTGTCCCCTGCATCGGCAGGCGGACTCTCAACCACTGCGCCACCAGGGAAGCCCCAGATTACTTTTTAAAAATACAAATAGGAACAGTTTTTTAAGTGTGGTCAGATCTTTCTTTCTCTCCGTCCCTCTCTGCCTCTTCTTTCTCTCCATCTTTTTTCATCTCTCTTCATGTCTCTTCACAGCTTCATTAACCTCCCTCTTCTTTAAATGGTTTCTTCCATGTAGCAAGGTTAGATGGAGGGTAATTTGAGCAGCAGCTCCAGCCTTATTTTTTGCAGTTTAATGACCACAGGGTAAAAAGGACTCTTCTATGTTAGCATATATACATCCTAAGGAAGGGCTGTGACTGGCTTGGCTTGGATGACATGACCACCTCTTAAAGCAATTGCTGCGGGTAAGGGGATGGGACTTTGGCCAGTTCTGGGTCATCTGCCAGCTTTTGTGATGGAAAGGGTATAGGAGGAACATCTGTAGTTTGGCCGTAATCACCTGATTGGAATAGAGGAGGTAGGGTTATAGTTTTCCCAGAGGAAGTGAAAGGAGCTAAAACCATAAGCAGATGGGAAGGGACGCTAGGCAGACAAAAACAATAGATTTCCCCCTGCTTTCCACCCTTCCTAGCATCTATACGGATATAGGGTTACATAAGACAATGTATGCAATAAATATCAATACTTCATATAGTACCTGAAACAGAATAAGAGTTAGATCAATATATATTATTATTCAATATCTCCTTTTTAATTGTGAAAAAATACACATAACACAAAATTTAGCATTTTAACCATTTTTAAGTGTACAGTTCAGTGGATTAAGGACATTCACATCATTGTACAACCATCGCCACCATCCGTCTTTAGAACTTCTTTTTACCTTGCACAATTGAAACTCTGTACCCATTGAACGCTAACTCCCTGTTTCTCCTCCCCCACTCCCTGGCAACCACCATTCTGCTTTCTGTCTCTATGAATTTGTCTACTCTAGAGACTGCATGTAAGTGGAATCATACAGTATTTGTCATTTTGTGACTGGCTTGTTTAACTCAGCATAATGTCCTCAAGGATCTTTTGTGTTGCAGCATGTGTCAGAATTCCTTCCTTTCTAAAGGCTGAATAATATTCCATTGTATGTGTGTACCACATTTTGTTTATCCAGTCATCCATCGTTGGATACTTGGGTTACTTTCACCTTTCGGCTATGTGAATAATGCTCCTGTGAACATGGATGTACAAATCTCTGCTCAAGACCCTGCTTTCAGTTCTTTTGGGTATATACCAAGATGTAGAATTGCTGAATTACTTACATCAGGAAATGGTTATCATAATATGTGTAGGGAATATTTATCATCTCATATAGATACAAAATTAAAGAAATATTTTTTAAAAATTCTTTGTGATGAGAACTCTTAGGATTTACTCTCCTAACGTCTTTCATATGTAACACACAGCAGTGTTCATTGTATTATCAAGTTGTACGTTACATCCTTAGTACTTATGTATCTTGTAACTGGAAGTGTGTACCTTTTGACCACCTTCATCTAATTCCCCCTCTGGTAACCACAAATCTGATCTCTTTTTCTATGAGTTTGTTTGTTCCTGTTACACAAAATAGTGATTTGGTATTTCTTTACATTTCAAAATGACCACCTTGATAATAAGTCTAGTTATGTCACCATACAAAGGTATTACATGGTTATTTACTTTATTCCCCACACTGTACGTAGCCATATATATATATATGAATGATTAATTTGCTGGTCTCTTAAGTTCAAACACATTTTAACAACTCTGCATTTTTACTGCCCCTCCCCTCACATTTACTGTTTTTTACATCATATCATACATCTTTTTGTTTTGTGTATCCCTTAACAACTTATTGTGGCTATAGATGATTTTACTATATACGTTTGTCTTTTATCCTTCCTACTAGCTTTATACATGGCTGATTTACTGCCTTTACTGTATATTTGTCTTTACCAATGAGATTTTTCCTTTCATAATTTTCATGTTTCTAGTAGTGGCCTTTTCTTTTTCCCTTAGAGAAGTCCCTTTAACATTTCTTATAAAGCTGGCTTGGTGGTGCTGAACTCTTTGGTGGTGCTTGCTTGTAAAACTTTTGATCTCTCTATCATATCTAAACGAAAGCCTTGCCAGGTAGAGTATTCTTGGTTGTAGGTATATCATGCCACTCCCTTCTGGCCTGCAAAGTTTCTGCTGAAAAGTCAGCTGATAGTGTTATGGGAGTTCCTTTGTATGTAACTTGTTGCTTTTCCCTTGCAGCTTTTAACATTCTCTATCTTTAATTTTTGCCATTTTAATTACAGTGTGTCTTGGTGTGATCTCCTTTGGGTTGATCCTGTTGGGAGTCTCTGTGCTTCCTAGATAGTATTTTAGAAGTCGAATTTGAGATGATGGCTGAACATTAAATTCAGAAAAGTCTTCTCAAAAGCCAGGGAGAAGTGAGAGCTGGATGTAGAGTTTGGCAATCGTCCTTGTATAGCTACCTGTTAAAACTGTCAGTGGATAAATTCTCTGAAGGAAAGGATGTAAGAAAGAGCAACAAAGTGCAAAAGAGAAAAGGAGGCAGTGGAGGAGTCCAAGGAAGCAGCGTTGAGAGGAGACGCCTGGGTGTTTCAGAATCTCAGAGGACCACATAGGAGAGATCAAAAGGGTGGGAATGATTGATGAACTCAGATGCTAAGATAGATGATATTTAGTTGCCTGTGAGTAAGATTTTGTTAAATGTAGTCATTTTCATGCGAATACTGCCCTGTAGATTCCTTTACGATTTTCAGAATGTTTTCATGTGAATTATCTTCCAACAATCCAGTGGAGTACGCAAGTTATTATTCCTATACAAGAAAGAAAAGGAAGCTCAGAGAGACTGTGATTTTCCTAAAGTTTCTCCTGGCATCTCTCACTTTCCCCAGATGATCAGTCTTTGGGAAGCTGAAGGCCCTAGTTCAGAGATGCCTGAGTCTGAGGAGGCGCGAGGGGCTGGTTGTTCCCCTCTGGTGCCCAGGCAGCTTGTCATCCCAGCGCATGTGCTCTCATTCAGTGCCTCCTGGGAACAGTATCTACTGGTCTCTCAGCTTCCTGTGAACTGCTAAGGAATTTGATTGTCTAGACTCTAGAGCAGTGGTTTTTAAACTGTGGGTCATGACCTACGAGTGGGTCATCAAATCAATTTGGTGGGTCACAACCAGGCTCACGAGAGACCGTGGTGCATGCCTCTTCTCAACCCTGCCTTCAGTAACTTCACATTGCTTACTTGAACTCGGCTGTAGTGGAAATCAGCCAACAAGACAAAGTCAGGGCTTTTGTTTGCTTATTTTACCACAGAGGGCCAGTTGTTAAACAATTACTAGCATACCACTGGTCATAACCATCAATTCTTCCTCCCTCCCCCCACAATGGAACAGAATGGAATAGAAAGGAAAATACCAGGTCCATCTATCATAAAAGTAAGAATTGTTCTGTGAGACTTTAAGTCATAAAGCTATTTATTTGAGTGTTCATATGAGATGTATTTTTTACACCTATGCATTGCAGTAAAAAAAAAAAACAGCAAGTTTGAAAGTCACCGGTTTAGGGTCCCTTCATTTACTTTCCTCAGGTAGTTGAACGTCTACTGTTCTCCTGATCCTTAGGCAAAGAACTGGTATCCAGCGCCCTTTTTGAATTAATGACGCATCTACTATAGGAGGAATGAGACTGAATTTTTATCAGGCTAAAAATAATTGTTCTAGAATAGGAAAGGTCCCTCTGTACATCAGTTCTTTTGAACTCAAAGCTATATAAAAATTTGTTCTTAAACCTCACCAAAGCTTTTCTACAGTGAGCATGAATTTATCCTATAGTCAGAAAACAGTAATCATTATTAAATTCCAAAGATTAGAAGGCTGGTGAATAGAAGAAATCAGGTTAAAGTTCATAGTATTGTGTTACTCTATCCCTCTTCATTTCTAGAACTCTCTATAAAGAAATAAAATCTTTTTTAAATTTTATATTGTTACTGTATTTTTATTAATTTTACTGAAGTATAGTGATGTACAATGTTAATTTCTGCTGTACAACAAAGTGATTCAGTTATATATATTCCTTTTCATATTCTTTTCTGTTATGGTTTATCACAGGATATTGAATATAGTTCCCTGTGCTCTACAGTAGAACCTTGTTGTTTGTCCATCTTATATATACTAGTTGGCATCTACTAATCCCAAAATCCCAATCCTTTCCCCCACACTCCCCCCTCCTCCTTGGCAACCACAAGTCTGTTCTCTTATGTCTGTGAGTCTATTTCTATTTTGTAGATGTGTTCATTTGTGTCATATTTTAGATTCCACATATAAGTGATATCATATGGTATTTGTCTTTCTCTTCCTGATTTACTTCGCTTAGTGTGATAATCTCTAGGTCCATCCATGTTGTTGCAGATGGCATTATTTCATTCTTTTTATGGCTGAGTAGTATTCCATTATATATATATATATATATATATATATATATATATATATATATATATATATCACATCTTCTTTATAAATAGTGCTGCTATGAACATAGGGGTGCATGTATCTTTTCGAATTATAGTTTTGTCTCGGTATGTGCCCAGGAGTGGGATTGTTGGATCATATGGCAATTCTATTTTTAGTTTTCTGAGGAACCTCCATACTGTTCTCCATAGTGGCTGCACCAATTTACATTCCTGCCAACAGTGCAAGAGAGTTCCCTTTTCTCCACACCCTCTCCAGCATTTATTATTTGTAGGTTTTTTAAATGATAGCCATTCTGAGCAACATTAGATGGTACCTCGTTGTAGTTTTGATTTGCATAAGAAATTAATTCTTTTTAAGAAAGTAAAGAAACTTTTGATGAAATAAATCATTTCCCTTTTAATGACTTAGTGATTTATCTTATAAATCCAGATTATTTACAGGTATATTACATATAAACATTTTATATATAGACATTATATATAAACATATAAAAATATGTAAACATATATATAAATATATATCTCAGATATGCTTAAGTGGATTACGCTTCAAAACTAAATAGATGTAGATAGATCATAGAATTAGATCCCAAGGACTTTGATTTAGATCAGCCTTGCAATTCTTAAATTTTCAAAAAAGGGAAGTTATTAAATACTCTTATGCCAAAAAAAGCTCTATGTAAATGTGTTAAATGGTCTGCCCTTAAGATACGTTATCTGAATGTAGGTAAAAAAAAGAAACACTTTTCACTGAGTGATGTCTGAAAGTCATCCAAATAGATGTATATCTTTCTATTCCGTGCTGTAACTTTATCATGCTCATCTTAGGGTTTGCTGTAATAAGAAAGTGAACCAGAATAAGGGTAATATGGTTTTTACAGATTTGTAAGAATTAAATATACTTTCAGAAATCAGTTGCGTATAATTTTCTTAGAAGAATTAGGCTTATTGTCTACATGACTTTAGTTCTTTATAGTAGAATTCCTTAAAACGGCATTTTATTAAAACTATTCAATACTCATTTGCAAGTAGGAAGTAAATCTCCCCCATGGATGGACACTTGAGCCCATGTTGGTTTTGGCATCAAAGAGTTACACCAGGTGCTTGTATTCTTCATGAGAATTCAGAAGCATTTCTGGGAGGGCATGAGCGCTTGACGGTGCTGCTGTGGTCAGCAGCTCCCTCTCCCACGTGACTGCATTTCAGCGTCACTCAGGGGCTGCCTTTGCTCTACACAAACCCCTTGCAGCTGTGCGCAGTGCCTTTGTGTCACCCAGGCAGGGTTTCATGAAATGGATCTGATGCTCTTGTGCCTGTGTTGTTCATTCCTGCATACTAGAGCTGTGCCCAGGAAGGTGAAGGGCCAGCAGGTTGGCCCTCACTCCCCAGCTGTCCCTTTCTCCTAATGTCACTCAGGATATAAATAAAGTGATTCATTCACTGTCTTTCTTACCAAACCAGAATGCTGCCAGAGTGTACTACCAGAGCCACTCAGATCCATTGGAAAGGCCTTAGGCACAAATCTAAGGCACAATTTAAAAAGTCTTTGCATTTAAGTAATTTTAAAAATGAATTTAATTTTATTTCTCCTAATCATTTCAGACCTTGGAAGGAGAAAAATAACTCCAGTTTTATGTTCATGTTGTTTGAGGTCTGGGCCTTTTTTATTAGAATGGAAGTCATGATGAATTTCTGTCTTTTCTAGACTAGAAAAGCCATGATCAGATGACCTCATGGGAAACTTGCCTCCCTTTCCTCCAGACAGCTGATGGGTGGTAGAGCACTGGTCTGGGGTGTGGATTGCGGATCACACGGGGCCTTCTGCTGTTTGCAGAAGCATAGTTTGTATTGTTAGTTGGAAGTCTTTTACTTCCCATCAGGAACGCTGCTGTGCTTCTGCTCATTTCCACAGCAGTCAATGGAATATTTACCAAGCAGTCCCCCTGTAAATATTTACATGGCAAAATGCTATGAGCTTGGGCCTTGTAAAGGTTTGTAAGACACGGTCTCTGCCCTGAAAAGAGGGGAGCAGGGGAAATGAGGGACACATGCAAGACAAAGTCCCCTTCCCCCCACCCCGCCCCCAAAAGTTTAAGAAACAATGTTTTAGGTAATTTAGGAAAGTCTGTCCACCATTCTGCTCGGGGAACGTATACCTTAAAGTGAGCATGGAGTGTGAACCTGCTGTGCCTTCTCCACTCCTAGGTGCCTCTCATGGTGTATTTCACCTTGGCAGAATGTCAATCCATGTTTAAAAATATTTTTATTCACTGTGTAACACAAGGCAGTTACTTTACTCTGGTGCTAGGCTGGGAGAAAAATTGGGTTTGTTGGACTCTGGTAGTTGCCAAACCAGTATAATGTATTTTATAGGTGCTTTAAGGTTGTCAAAAGTAATTCTTTTTTATGTTTATGTTGCTTATTGACTTTAGAACTAACCTAATAAGATGTAACTGTTTATTTGATAAATGCCAAGTGAGTGTGTAAATAGGCAGTATGATGTATAGACATTTGACGAAAAAACAAGAAAAGTTCCACACTAGGACATCAAAGCAAAAAAGAAGATGGGATAACTTCAATGGCTGTTTTTTTAAAGTCCTACAAAAAAGAGCTGGCTTCTGATCATGGCCACAGAGGCAGTGAGGGGGGAAATGCAATAACATTATTATTCCATATATCCTTCCTGCCCTAATTACCCCAGCACTGGATCACCAGGCAGGAGCAGGGATTAAAGCAGCTCTAGACTAGAATTATGGCAGATGTAAGGGACAACTGGCAAATCTCAAGGTGAGAGTCTAACTGGAGACCTTTCACATAAAGATGGGACCCCAAAGGGCTGTATTCTCCATGTGAAGGTTAACCAGAAATAAACCTCCCCTCCCACCTGTGCTCCACCCGCTTAGGCACTGAAAGAAATTGCCTGTCTTGAACCTTGGTGGTGAGTGAGATGGAGTAGAGGACTCTCCCTTTTTCATTTATAACCACAAACTGGCTCTCATGTAAGCTTGGGCATGAATCGTATTCCCTAGGTGCTCCAAAAAACTTCAAACTGAGAATCGTGTTTAAGGTGGTCCTAAGCTAGTGGTGGCCCCAGGCATGCAGTAGCATTAAATACATATTTTTTCTGGAGAAATCCTCCTTCAACTCAAATCTCAAATAATTCCCACAGGTAACATTCTGAGAACTGTGGTATCACAGTTTAAAATTACAAAACAGAAAAGGGAACACAGCGCCATAAGCAAAAGTCAGCAAAAATAACAGATAACAATATCAGACCTGCAAAGACTAAGATATTGAAATTACCAGACATACAATTTAAAACAAAAAAATTCTCATCTGTTTAGAGAAATTAAAGGAGGGAATAAAAGTGTGAGTAAAACCAAGAGGTTAAACTTATGACCAAGCAGATTTGAAAAAGAACTAAGTAGCACTTTCAGAATTGAAAAAATATAGTAAAGTTTAAAATTCAACGAATGGGCTTAGCTGCAGATTAGATCCAGCTGATGGGAGATTTAATGAGCTGAAGATGTATTTAAAGCAATTATCTGGAATGTAGCACAGAAAGAAAAAGTGGTGGAAAACCCAAGTGAGAAGCCCTAATAGACATCTAACTGGAGTTCTGGAAGAAAAATGGGGCAGGGACAATATTTGAAGAGCTCACAGCTAGAAATTTTCCAAAGCTAATGAAAGATACACAAATTGCAGTGAATCACAAGAAATCCACACCTAGACACACCATACTAAAACTTTAGAATACCAAAGACAAAGAAAAGATGTTAAAAGCAGCTAGAGAGAAAAGAAGCCTTACCAAAGGAATGCCAATTTGGCTGAGAGCATACTGCTCAACAGCAAGAGTGGAACCCAAAACGCAGTTTAATCTTGCCATTGATGACAAGAAACAATTACCACACCAGAAATGTACTTAAAGCAAAAATACCTTTCAAGGATAAAGATGAAATAAAGACACTTTTCAACGCATAAAGCCCCAAAGAATTTGTCCCTAGCAAACCTCCACAAAAGGAAAGAATTTAAAGAATGTATTTCAAATAGAGAAAGATGATACCAGAAAAAGGTCTGAGATGCAAGGAGGAATTATGAGCAAAGAATGTGTAAAAATATGGGCAAATGTAAACATAATAACCAGTGAAGTGATAATTATGTTCTTGTGTGGTTAAAAGAGAGAGAGGGAATGAAAATATCCAACATCAATATCATACAAATAAAGAGAGAGGGTATGATCAGAGTTAAAGTAGTCTAACCTGACATTGTACAATAAAAAGGTGAAGATACTGATTAACTTCAGCTTTACATAGTTTATACAAATGCAAAAATGAATAGAGTAACTACTAAAAGATTAGAAATGTGAAACTTCCAAAATAGTCAAGAGGAAATGAAATGAGAAAAATAATAAATCCATAAGGATGAAAAGAAAACACAGAAAAGGTAGAACAAATAGAAAACACACTTAAGATTGTAGAAATAAATAAAAATAATAGTAATTACAATAATTTGAGTGGACTAAATGTTCCAGTGAAAGTCAAAGACTGATTCATTGGACAGATATTTACTGAGCATCTACTATGTGCTACACACTACTGTCAGCACTAGGCACACAGCACAGAGCAGTGAACAAAACAACCAAAAATCCCTAATGAGAGAGATAGACAACAAACCAAATATAACACAAATAGTACACTAGGTAGTGGTGAGTGTTCTTAGAGAAAAAGAAAAGCCATGAAAGGAGATAGAGAATAGGAGAGGCACTATTCTAAACAGAGTAGTCAAGAAGAGTGTCATTTGAGTGAAGCCCTGAAGGAGGTGAGGGAATGAGCTGGTGGTCATGAAGGGAAGGGAATTCCAGGCAGAGGGAACAGCATGAGCACATGCCTTGAAGGAGATCATGGCTGCTGTGTTTGGGAAAGACAAGCACACCAGTGGGGCTGCATTGTGGGGAGCGAAGAAGAGAGTGGGCACAGATGGGCCTCAAGAGATGACGAGGGGCCAGACTATGAAGGACCCCACGAACCAAAGCTGGCTAAAAGAGACACATCTCAAATATAAGTATATAAAAAGGATGAAAGGAAAAGACTGGAAAACGATATACCAGGGGAATGTAGCTATAGTCATCAGACAAATAGATTTTTTTTAATATAATATTTTTTGAACATCTTTATTGGAGTATAATTGCTTTACAATGGTGTGTTAGTTTCTGCTTTATAACAAAGTGAATCAGCTATACACATACATATATCCACATATCTCCTCCCTCTTGCATCTCCATCCCACCCTCCCTATCCCGCCCTTCTAGGTGGTCACAAAGCACCAAGCTGATCTCCCTGTGCTATGCGGCTGCTTCCCACGAGCTATCTGTTTTACATTTGGTAGTGTATATATGTCCATGCCACTCTCACACTTCGTCCCAGCTTACCCTTCCCCCTCCCTGTGTCCTCAAGTCCATTCTCTACATCTGCATCTTTATTCCTGTCCTGCCCCTAGGTTTTTCAGAACCATCAAAAAAAAAAAAAACAAACAACCCAATCCAAAAGTGGGCAGAAGACCTAAATAGACATTTCTCCAAAGAAGATATACAGATAGCCAACAAACACATGAAAGGATGCTCAACATCACTAATCATCAGAGAAATGCAAATCAAAACTACGATGAGGTATCACCTCACACCAGTCAGAATGGCCATCGTCAAAAACTAAACAAATCGATTTTAAGGCAAAAAGCATGTCAAGAAATAAAGAGGGGGCTTCCCTGGTGGTGCAGTGGTTGAGAGTCCGCCTGCCGATGCAGGGGACATGGGTTCGTGCCCCGGTCCGGGAAGATCCCATATGCCGCGCAGCGGCTGGTCCCGTGAGCCATGGCCGCTGAGCCTGCGCGTCCGGAGCCTGTGCTCCGCAACGGGAGAGGCCGCAACAGTGAGAGGCCCGCGTACCGCCAAAAAAAAAAAAAGAAAAGAAATAAAGAGGATCACTACATTATGGCTAAAAGTTCTAAAGATTCACCAGGAAAGTATTTAACTTTTTCTTGTTGACTTATTTTAACTAGTATATTTGCTGACTTTTAAAATTAAATACAATGCATACTTACGAAAAATATATTGGGCAAAAATGAACAGAACCGCAAAGAGAGATAGACAGATCCATCTTCATAATGGAATGTTTTAATGTAACTCAGTAATTGGTAGATCAAGCAGTCTTAAAATCTTGAAAACATTTTAGGAAATTTGAACCACACAGTTAACAGGCTTGATATAATAGATATGTATAGAACATCACACTAAGTAAGTGCGTGATACACATTCTTTGCAAGTGTCTGTGGAGTATTTGTGGAAACTATGTAGTAGGCCTTAAATCACATTTCAAAGACCATATTCCCTGATCACAATGCCATAACAAAAAGGTAACTGGAAAATCCTCATGTGTTTAGAAATTAAGAAAGAGTTAACTCATCAGAAAAATCATAATTAGAAAATACTATTTATCAAAACCTGAGGGATATTAAAAAGTAATATTAAAGGAAAATTTATACAGTACTAGGGAAAGAGGAGAGGCTGAAAGTTAATGTGCTAAGTATCTGACTTAAGAAGTTAAAAAAAAGAACAACAACATAAATTCAAAGATAATAAAGATAAAAGAGGAAATTAATAAAATAGAAAATGAACTCACGGTTGTGAGGAACAAATAGGGACATTATTATACATCCTTCAGAGATTAAACAGATGGTAGGAAGATACTATGGATAACCTTACTTTGATACATTTTTTAAACTTTGGTGAGATGGATACAATTTTAGTATTTAGCTTATAAAAATTTACTCAAGAAGAAATATAAAGCCCAAATATTCTTTTAATTATTAGGAAATTGAATCAAGAACAGGTCTTACCGCAAATTCAACACTAGGCTTTTATGGTTTTACTGGCCATCCAAGGATCAGATATACCAATCTTCCACAAACAGTTCCAGAGTAGCGGAAATGAGGGAACACTTCCTAACTCTTATTATCATCTTAATATCAAACCCTAACAAAGACAGTCCCCCACCCCCCAAAAGTTCTAAAATTATAAGATCTTAATTGTGGGTATAAATGTGAAAAAGTCTGAATAGAACATTAGCAAACTGAGTCCAGCAATTTTAAAAAAGACATCATGATCAAGTTAGGTCCATCCCAGAGATTCAAGATTGTGTAATATTTAAAAATCGACTAATGTAATTTTCTGCAGTAACAGATTAAAGGGGGAAAAAATCATATGCTCCTCTCAATGGATACAGAATGAGCATTTGATAAATTCAATACCCTCATGACTTTAAAAAAATTCCTACCTAAGTAAGAATAGAAGGGAACCTAATGATAGAGTATCTCTACAAAAAAGCAACAGTAACTATCATGCTATTGGTTGGG
Organism: Orcinus orca; assembly: GCF_937001465.1. NCBI lineage: Eukaryota > Metazoa > Chordata > Mammalia > Artiodactyla > Delphinidae > Orcinus > Orcinus orca. The sequence goes on from NC_064560.1 coordinate 175,029,987, forward strand.
AAACCTTGAAAATATTCCCTTTAAGATGCAGAGCAAGACGAGGGAACCCATCACTTCTATCGAGTGTTGTACTGAAAGTCCTAGTCAGTAAAGTAGAACAAGGAAAATAAATGACCTAAGAATCATAAAGGAAGAAGCAAGTCTGCCATTATTCTTACATAACATATTTGTCTGATTGGAAACCCAAAACGAATGTTCAAGTAAATTATTAGCTCTATAGCTGATTCACTTTGTTATAAAGCAGAAACTAACATACCATTGTAAAGCAATTATACTCCAATAAAGATGTTAAAAAAAATTATTAGCTCTATAGGAGTTTTCCAAAATCAATTACATTTCTGTACATCAGCAACAAACAGGTAGAGCGTGTGATTATACAAAAGATACCCTTTGTATCAAAGTTATAATCATCAAAACATATAATGTACCTAGGGAAAAATCTAACAAAACATATGTAAGACCTAGTATTTAAAAAATTACAAAACCCTATAGAGAGTCACTTAAAAAAAAATTAATGGAGAGAGAAACATGTACATAGATTAAAAGTCAGTCTGGTAAGATGTCGGTTCAGTATATGCAAATCAGTCAATGTGATACACCGTATTAACAAATTAAGGAATAAAACCATATGATCATCTCAATAGATGCAGAAAAAGCTTTTGACAAAATTCAACACCCATTTATGATAAAAACTCTCCAGAAAATGGGCATAGAGGGAACCTACCTCAGTATAATAAAGGCCGTATATGACAAAACCACAGCAAATGTCATTCTCAATGGTGAGAAACTGAAAGCATTTACACTAAGATCAGGAAAAGGACAAGGATGTCCACTCTCATCACTCTTCTTCAACATAGTTTTGGAAGCCCTAGCCACGGCAGTCAGAGAAGAAAAATAAATAAAAGGAATACAAATTGGAAAAGAAGAAGTCAAACTGTCACTGTTTGCAGATGGCATGATACTATACATAGAAAATCCTAAAGATGCCACCAGAAAACTACTAGAACTAATCAATGAATTTGGTAAGGTTGCAGGATACAAAATTGATGCACAGGGATTCCTTGGTGGCACAGTGGTTAAGAATCCACCTGCCAATGCAGGGGACACGGGTTCGAGCCCTGGTCTGGGAAGATCCCACATGCTGCGGAGCAACTAAGCCCATGTACCACAACTACTAAGCCTGCACTCTAGAGCTACGAGCCACAACTACTGAGCCCGTGTGCCACAACTACTGAAGCCCATGTGCCTAGAGCCTGTGCTCCACAACAGGAGAGGCCACCACAATGAGAAGCCCATGCACCGCAATGAAGAATAGCCCCCACTCACTACAACTAGAGAAAGCCTGCATGCAGCAACAAAGACCCAACACAGCCAAAAATAAAATAAATAAATTTTTAAAAAATTGATGCACAGAAATCTTTTGCATTCCTATACACTAACAACAAAATATCAGAAAGAGAAATTAAGGAAATAACCCCACTTACCATTGCAACAAAAAGAATAAAATACCTAGGAATAAACCTCCCTAAGGAGGCAAAAGACTGGTACTCAGAAAACTATAAAACACTGATGAAAGAAATCAAAGATGACTAAACAGATGGAGAAATATACCATGTTCTTGGATTGGAAGAATCAATATTGTGAAAATGACTATACTACCCAAAGCAATCTACAGATTCAGTGCAATCCCTATCAAACTACCAATGGCATTCTTCACAGATTTAGAACAAAAAATTTTACAATTTGTGTGGAAACACAAAAGACCCTGTATAGCGAAAGCAATCTTGAGAAAGAAAAACAGAGCAGGAGGAATCAGGCTCCCCAACTTCAAACTATACTACAAAGGTACAGTAATCAAGACAGTATGGTACTGGCACAAAAACAGAAATATACATCAATGGAACAGGATAGAAAGCCCAGAGATAAACCCACGTACCTATGGTCACCTAATTTATGACAAATGAGGCAAGAATATACAATGGAGAAAAGACAGCCTCTTCAATAAGTGCTGCTGGGAAAACTGGGTAGCTACATGTAAAAGAATGAAATTAGAACACTCCCTAACACCATACACAAACATAAACTCAAAATGGATTAAAGACCTAAATGTAAGACCGGACAGTATAAAACTCTTAAAGGAAAACATAGGAAAAACACTCTGACATAAACCACAGCAAGATCTTTTTTGACCCACCTCCTAGAGTAATGAAAATAAAAACAAAAATAAACAAATGGGACCTAATGAAACTTAAAAGCTTTTGCACAGCAAAGGAAACCATAAACAAGACAGCCCTCAGAATGGGAGAAAATATTTGCAAACGAAGCAACTGACAAAGGAGTAATCTCCAAAATATACAAACAGCTAATGCATCTCAATATCAGAAAAACAAACAACCCAATTAAAAAATGGGAAGAAGACCTAAATAGACATTTCACCAAAGAAGACATACAGATGGCCAAGAGGCACATGAAAAGATGCTCAACATGACTAATTATTGGAGAAATGCAAATCAAAACTGCAATGAGGTTATCACCTCACACCAGTCAGAATAGTAGTCATCAAAAAATCTACAAACAATAAATGCTGGAGAGGGTGTGAAGAAAAGGGAACCCTCTTGCACTGTTGGTGGGAACGTAAATTGATACAGCCACTATGGAGAACAGTATGGAGGTTCCTTAAAAAACTAAAAGTAGAACTACCATATGACCCAGCAATCCCACTACCGGGCATATACCCTGAGAAAACCATAATTCAAAAAGACGCATGGACCCCAATGTTCATTGCAGCACTGTTTACAATAGCCAGGACATGGAAACAACCTAAATGTCCAGCGACAGATGAATGGCTAAGGAAGATGTGGTACATGTATAAAATGGAATATTAGCCATAAAAAGGAACGAAATTGGGTCATTTGTAGAGACGTGGATGGACCTAGAGTCTGTCATACAGAGTGAAGTAAGCCAGAAAGAGGAAAACAAATATCGTATATTAACACATACATGTGGAATCTAGAAAAATGGTACAGATAAATCTATTTGCAGGGCAGGAATAGAGACGTACATGTAGAGAACGGACATGTGGACATGGGGCAGACGGGGAGGGTGGGGGAAGAACTGGGAGATTAGGATTGACATATATACACTACCATGCGTAAAATAGCTAGTGGGAACATGCTATAAAGCACAGGAAGCTCAGCTTGGTGCTCTGTGACCACCTAGATGGGTGGGATGGGGGGGTGGGGGTGGGAGGGCGGTCTAAGAGGGAGGGGATACGTGTATACATATAGCTGATTCACTTCATTGTACAGCAGAAACTAACACAACATTGTAAAGCAATTATATTCCAATTTTAAAAAATTATAAAACCCTATAGAGAGTCACTTAAAAAAAAATTAATGGAGAGAGAAACATGTTCATAGATTAAAAGTCAGTTTGGTAAGATGTCAGTTCACCCCAAAATTTATCTATAGATTGGCCAGGATATTAGTTGTTCTTTTTTTTTTTTTTTAACTTAAGTTGGTTCTGAAATTTACGTGAAAGAGAAAAGGGTCAAGCCTAACCCTTATACTCTTAAAGAATGGGAATGAGAGATAGGGAGCCATGTGTGACTTGTCTTACTAGATACCAAAAATTATTGTCAAGATTATTATCAAGGGAGACTTCCTTGTGTGGGAAAAAAATGAAAGTAGATCTGTTCTTCATACCCTACACAATTTTAGTTTGAATTAAAAGCTTAAATACAAAAGGCAAAAGTGTCAGTATTTTTGTAAGACGTTATAGGACAATACATTATGACCATAATGTAAGGGAAAGATTTCTTAAATTAGACCCAGAAAGTGCAGACTAGAAAGGTGAAAACTGATCAATTTGACTTTGTTCAAATTAGGAACTTCTGTTCTAAGACACCATAAAGATGTGGGGTTTTTGTTTTGTTTTCCTTTTATCCTTAAGTTCTTCTCTATTAGAAATACATGCTAAAGTATTTATGAGTGAAATGATGCGTTATCTTGGGTTTTCTTTGAAGTATTCCAGGAGAAAAAACATGGGGAGAGAGATGGAACAAAAATGGTAGGACGTTGATAATTATCAAAGCTAGAGGATGAGAACAGGAAGGTGTCATACTATTCTAGTTTGTGTGTATGTTTGAAATTTTTTATTTTAAAAAGTTTTTTAAAGAAACCATCCATTTTTATGGTGACTGCCCTGGATTTTCTGGAAGTTTTAACATTTAAAACAAAATCATTTTCTGAAAAGGTCACTTGTTAAGTGTATATCTAAATGCAATCTAATTTTTATCTCTGAACAGGACTTTCCTTATAAATTAATAAATCATGAAACAACCTCTTTTAAAAAAAAAGATACCCTAAAGAGATTGAAGAAACAAGTCACAAACTTGGTGAGGGTGTTTGCCACACACCCTCAAAAAATTAGTATCCAGGTATTAAGCAAAGAACTTTAAAAATCAATAAATAGTTTCTTAGATATGACATCAAAAGCATAAGCAACAAAAGAAAAAATAGACAAACTGGACATCATCAAAATTTTTAAATTTTGTGCTTCAGAGGACACCGTCGAAATGACAACCCACAGAATGGGAGAAAATATTTGCAAATTATGTATGTAATAAGGGACTTGTATCTAGGATATGTAGAGAAGTCTTAAAACTCAATGATTAAAAAGACAACTCAATTTTTTAAATGGGCAATGGATCTGAACAAGGCATGTCTGCACAGAAGATATACAGTGCCAATTAGCATATGAAAACATTCTCAATGGCATTAGCTACTAGGGAAATGCAAATCAAAAGCATAGCAGAATACCACTTCATACCCACCAGGACGGCAGTATTCAAAAAAAGACAATAACAAGTGTTGAGGATGTGGAGAAATTGGAAGCTTCATACTCTGCTTGTGGAAATGCAAAATGGTGCAAATGCTTTGGGAAACAGTTTGGCAGGTCCCCAAACCATTAAACATAGAGTTACCATTATAACCCAGCAATATGTATATAACCCAACAGAAATGAAGACATATGTCCAAACAAAAACTTGCACTTGAATGTTTTCAGCAGCGTTATTAATAATATCCAAGGTGTAGAAACAGCCCAAATACCCATCAACGTATGAGTGAATAAATAAATATAGTATATATACACAATAGAGTATTATTCAGCCATTAAAAGGAATAGCATAGGATGCATGCTACAATGTGGATGACCCTTGAAAACATTATGGTAAGTGAAAGAAGCCAGACACAAAGGACCACATGGTGTATGATTCCACGTAATATGCAATGTCCAGAATAGGCACATCTATAGAGACAGAAAGTAGATGAATGGTTGCCTAGGTCTGGGGGGATGAGATGTATGGGGGTGATGGCTGAGATGTGGGTTTCCATTTCCTTTCGATGAATATGTTCTAGACTTGATAGTGGTGATGGATGCACTCCGAATATACTAAAAGTCACTGAATTTTACACATTGAATGGGTAAATTGAATGGTATGGAATTATATCTCAACCGAGCTGTTCAAAAACATCAAGAAGCAACAACTCAATAGGAAAATAAGCAAAAGGCATATCTAGGCATTTTGCAGAAGACAAAACGTGTGTGTAATACTAGATACTTGAGAAGGTGCTCAGCCTCATTCCTAAGCAGTCAGATGCTAATTAAAACCACAGTAGGGTACCATCATATCCCCACTTGATTCGCAAAAAATTTAAATTCAGGCAATACCGCTTCTCCACATGTAGAGGAGGTTGAGGTTGGGGGGGAAGCTCATCCACTGGCAGAGGGGGTATGAACTGGTACAATTGCTTTGGAAACTAAGCTGGCATTATTTTTAGAGGGTTGAAGATGCAAGTATTTATGACCCAACAGTTCCACTCCTAAGTATCTATCTAAAGAAATTCTTCCAGTTGTGTACTGAGATCACATACAAGAATAGTCACATAATAAAATAGCACTATAAAATTCAAAACCACATAAAACTAAAATAAAATGTGTAGGGATATAAGTATATGTAGTAAATAGACCTGTTTTTTAAAAGCGAACAAGGGGAAGATAAACCCAAAATTCAAGATAGTGGAAATGAGAAAGAATTGGGAGGGTCTCACAGGGGATTTAGGGTAATAGTAATGTTCCTTTTCTTAAACTAGATGGAGAAATGTAGATGTGTATTTTGGGGGTGGAGGCAGTAGGTACAAGGCAGAGTGTTATCTGATAACCCAGCACGGAGGGAAGATTTAGACAAACTCTAGAGTGTACATAGAGCAATTTTTCCATGTGGTTCAATATTGAATGCTAATAATGCTGACTCTGAGTTTCTAGAAAAGGCTAACTTACTTAGCATCTTTTATTTAAGAAGCAGAAGGGATAAAATGTTCTTATGGGGGGCCGGGAGAAACTAAGAAAACGACACAACAAAGAAGCAGCAGCAGGATGGGAGTGTTTTAGAACCGTTTCCAACAAAAGTAGTTAAAATTAATAGTTTTTTACTTCAAAGTGATCTTCATTTATTTGGGCCACAGCTACCTTATTCTTCAGTAATGCTAACTAATCCAAACATTCCTGTAAATTAGTAAAACCCCACGTGCTCATTTCAGACACTCAGTGGTTGGTTGACTTCCTCTTTTTCAGATCCCGCTCACACTAAAAGATGAAGCACAGACACGCGGAGGAGGAACCTGTCCACTACTCCACTACTCCTGGGTGCGTGACTCCAGTGAAGCATCCACCAGTGCTGCAAGGGGTCCAGAGTATTGTTTTTTTTGCTGTTTCAGTCCCCAGTGCCTACCAGCAGAAGTGGCAGTAGATTGTTGCCTATCAGCCAATCCAGACTTTTCCTGAGACGACAGGAAAACATGTCAGCTCGGTTTCACTGGAACTTGGCAGTGGGGACATTCAGCGGAAGCGATATATACCCCATCAGAGCACACGTGTATCTTTTACCCCTTTCACCCCCTCTCCCACCTGCTTAGGTCTTCTCTGTCCCTCTCCTGCTACCACACAGAGATGATATAAAAGAGGCTCTTTGGCTATTTGCATTTTGCTTCCTCTTCTTTTCCAGATTGCAGTATTAAGCTTTACCTCCTAAAAGCCTAAAATCCCAACAACATTATGTACCAAAGTTGTTCTTCCCTTGCAAGAGGGTTTGGGGGAAAGGGGGAGTTTATATCACAAGTTTCCCGGAGAGTGAAAAAAAGTCCGTGTGCTGCTGACCACATGAGCCATGGTAAAGGCACCCTTTGGAATTACTGATTTCTAAAATTAATAAAGTAAGTCTATTTTTATTTTCTTTTTTTTCCATTTAGTAAGTTCCAAACAATCAGTATTCACAAACGAGACTGAAATAGGCCCAACTTCTCATTTGATTTCATTGCTGGGCAATTTTTTAAACTTCAGGTAAGAAATGTGAGCTATAAAGAGATGTTTTATTCTTATATTTGGTTTCAGCAGATGGTGGGCCCAGGCTCTTCCCCAGGGGCAGCTCCAGCACCTGGGAGGCTGGGGCATGCAAATGTCTCCATTTTCAGACCACAGCAGACGGGTCCTCCAGTGGCACGTGAATCTGTATCCAGTTGCACGGTGTTTACCTAAACAGCTCATCAGAACGATGCAGCTCAGCCCCCTGGTTGCTTTCTGCTTTACCTCTGCTTTACCTCGGCTTTCTTGCTTCCTCATCTGTCCTAGGTCCTCTCTCTGGCCTCCACTGGAGAAAAGGTTGAAAGGTGACTGCAGAGCCCATTGAAGGTTGACTTAGCTGCCACAAGGAGTTATTGGGGGAGAATCCAGCATCTGGGGTTTCCACAACAAAGTCCTATAGATTCAGCATTGAAATCCTAAAAGAAAAAGTACCCCCAAAAAGGCAAAGAGAAGAAGGGCTCTATTGCCTTCCTGGTGAATGAAAACAGGTTTGAGCCCACTGAAGCCCATTCTGTTTGCTTGTGAGGGATGAAGTCTGTCAGTTGCGGGAGAAAAGAGAGCATTCCAGGTGTTCCTGTGACTTCTGGTTAGTAGTTTGAGGACCATCTTGACTGTTTTGCTAATTTGGTTATGAATTGGTTAGTAGACAAATTAGAATTCCTTCATAGTCCCCTGCTGATGTGTAGAATTGGGAAATAAGGTGTTTGGGGAGACTCACCATACGGTTCTTGTAAAAAAGCATAAGAGGGTATGAGTCCAGTAAAAGAACTTTTAGACCAACTAGAGTGTTTGGAATTGCCCTAGGTAACCATCAGAATTGAATCCTCAGGCTGAATTTCTTACTGCATTCACCATGTGCTGACCAGGTGTAAGATCAGACTCCAGATCTCTTCATTTACCCAAGTACTTTAGTGTCATTATTATTGGTATTGGACTTCTCTTGGTAACAAACCAAGCAAATCATATGATCCTCCCTCCAACAGTAGTGTCCCTCCTTACCCTTCCCCAAAACAGGCACGTATTTTTACAGATGGACAGACAAATAGGTTTAAGTTTCTATAGTGCCTGTAAGTGACATGTCGAATGGGGAGGCTGGGAATGCTAATAATGCTGACTCTGAGTTTCTAGAAAAGGCTGAAGACCCCTGCCCATATTTGTATCAGCTAAGATAAGAATAGAGTCTAACATAAGAAGAAGATCTGGGATCACAGTGGGTCTGTTTCCTTTGGGATCCTTCAGGAAACACTGCTCATTGCCTTGGTTCATTAGGATGAACCCTCAGGCCAACGTTCTAATGATGTCTGATGGGGTTGGATAAAAAGGAGGGTTTGGGACTTACCTGGCGGTGCAGTGGTTCAGACGCTGCACTTCCACTGCCAGGGGCTCAGGTTTGATCCTTGGTCGGAGAACTAAGATCCCACATGCCGCAGTGCGGCCAAAAAGAAAAAAAAATGTTTATTCTAGGCCCTGTAAGATTATTTCCCTCTTCCTCATTTAAGCCTCAAGGACCAACGATGTCACGTATAAGGCACTGCTTCTCAAAATACAGTTTTTAGGTAGGCTGGAGCTACCCCAGTCCTAAAGTCATCTCTAAAGCTGCAGCCTGAAATTGTACATTTTAAATAAGCACCTGAGTGATTCTTCTGCCCGTTGAAATTTGAGAAGGACTGCCATCAATGGATAGACTGAAATTTGGGCTGGCTATGGCCATGGCTGAAGAGCTAGGCATGCTGCATCGCCTCTTCAGACCCACTGGCTCCCTTGGGTAAGATAGAGCACAGTGCCACCAGACATGATTTTACAGCAGGGACATAGTTCCTGAAATAGAGTGGAAGTAAATGGGTGCCACACAGGCTGAAGTCTGAGAGAGGAGCCCTGAGAACTGCCTGAGCATAGGGGAAGCAGGAAGAGAGTCTCAGGGACCAAATCCAGGAGTTTAATTTGGGACGACTCCAGACACGAACATATTGTACACATCCTTCCACCTTCAAAATGTTAGCTTCAGATAGACTTCTTTTTTACCAGTGGTAAAGTAATTTCTAGAGGAACATGTTTTTCAGGAGCTGGTCGATGGTTCCTCACTTACTGCAGATGGTTGCTTCAGGTGGACATGAAGCCGTAATAGAATTCTGCATTGCTCTGGCATCCATGACCTCATAAGAGAACTATGGGATTGCACTTTTCTTGCCCTCTCCCGTTCCCAAATCCCTGACAAGAGGCCCATCCTCTGAAAAGGAGTCCCTGGTGAGCTCTTTTAGGCTCAACCTGGTAACAGAATTAGCCTCATATTCTTAGGCCATCTGCCACAGACAGTTTCTCTAATTCTCAACTGAATTTATAGTGAATGTACAAACCAACACATTTCCATACGTGAAATCACCCCAAGTGACTTTGCCCACAACTAAATGGAGGTCAAATTCATATGCTATCTGCACATCTGAGCCACTGCCTCTGTGTGTCTGAGGATAATGTATCCAAGACGGAAGGGAACACAAACAGTAGTGCAGCCCTCTCAGATGGCAGAAGGCAGTGCAGTGTGTCACTGTCAGGGGAATTCACGGTCAGCCATGTTTCGATGTTTGAGATTTTCAGCCCCCGATTCCAGTTACCTCTGATCATTAGATGTGAACATGGAATTAAGAAGAGAGTAATTAAGGACACATTGAGCCAGACTTACACCTTAGAATAAGGCTTTTATTGTTTAGAAACAATCTTCCAGAAAATGAAATGATCCAAGATTCCCCAAAAATATTTATTTATACAAAGATTTTGAGAGTAATATTTGTATTTGTCTTTATACCTCAGTCTATGCGTCTGGGGCCAAGTCATTGTGTGGCACTTGTGCAACTTCCCCGCACGCCTCACACGTTGTAGCACCTGCTTCCAGGAACACCAGATGAGCACAAGGTCTCGGGGGTCAGGAGGGGAAACCCATAATGCCCAAAGGCTGCAGAGACCCAAAATCCAGATACGTGCACCCTGACCTGGAAGGTGTCTAGCCAAATGTCCAAGGAGAAATACGATCTAGGAAGAAGGCGAGAGGAGGAACCCAGGGGGCAGACCAGAGAGGGTTAATTCCCACCCTCTGCTTCTGAGTTCAGCATATCCATAGGGCCCAGGAACTGCATTACCTGGATTCCACCCTCCCCCCCAACCCCGTAATGACCCTTGATGCTGATTGACGTCCAGGGGACAATTTGCAAAACTAACAGATTTGTCCATAATCCCAGGTAAGTATGAGATACAATTCTGGGACTTTGTCTTGGGAACCTGCCTGAAGAAAAACACTTGCCTTGTATGACGTAATCCAGGTCCCCTCGAGCAGACGTGGGGCAGTGACGGATGAGCAATCTGACCTCAGCTCCAAGTGTCTTCCAGTCTGGCCCCCCGGCCATTCTCTGCCCTTCCTCCTCCCTAGGGTATCCCAAATCCCATGGCCCTGCGACGTGTCGACTTGCCATCCCTCTTCCTCTGTCCCCACCACCTCTGTCTATGACACACAAAATCCATGTGTTCCGTAGAGTTCAACCTTCCCCTAATCAAATCCACACTTTCTTTACTACAGTGATTCTCAGAACCAGCAAGAAAGAGAAATGTTCCAAAAGGGAACCCCCATCTCAGCCATCTGCCTGGAGCTGAAGGTTGTGGGCCAGGCCTCAAGGTGAGGTCCATCGCTCTTGTGTTTCCCGAGGAGCAGGCAGGCAGGCAGTGGCAATCCCTCCTCTCTCTCTGTAGCAGGCGGGCCTCAGCTGCACTTGCAGGACTTCACCACCATGTTAGAGAGCTGCTCCACCTTGGCGGTCCTCCCGACATAGTACAGGATGGTCAGGGGCTCCAAGTCCTGGGGTACGCAGCAAGGGGAGGCCGAGGCTTCAGGGTTCAGGGTGTTGTACAGTCCCAGCACCTGGGGAGGGAGGCATCATTGAGAGGTTGGAAAGCCGAACCTCAGGCCAGGGGCCCAGGGACTCTACAAGGTCTAGGGGCTGCTCCAGAGACTGAGCACGTGGTAAATGGGCCACTGGTGCTACTTCAGAGGAACTGGCGGAACCCAGTTCGGGTGAGTGGCGGGTTACTGTTCATCCACACGGGATGCAGCACGTGGCGTCGGTCTGAGCGTTATCGGTTTAAGCATAACCCCCGTAACTGGGGGACTTGGAATTGATCATGAAATTCTCTTGGCTGTGAAGAAGCCCCCCTGTATTGGTTCATCCTAGCCGTAACTGGTCACTTCGTTGAGAACCATTCTCACTAAACATTGCCTTGAGCCATTTACTCAGTGCCAGAGTATAGGGCCCCAGACAGGATGCAGAAACAAGGAGCTATGAGGAAATACGCTTCACAAGTTACTGCCCTATCTTGGATTCCTCTTGAGGGAAAGACAAGCTAGGTTCGGTCGTGGGCTTCCCTCTCTTTCCCTTTGTTTCGTGTAGTCTTCTTCTGTGTGCTTTACATTGTCTTTTAAAATAACTTTTCTACATTCAAGAGGCCAGAATTATTAGAGTTCTTTATCCAACAGTAGAGACCTTTCGGCCCCAATATTCCTCGCCAGCCATGTGCATCTCTGACATAGGGGGTGGCATGTGACAGTAATTAATTTCCATATTACAAAAGCAAATAGACAAAGCAACTTAAAAGTCTGGGTGAAACTAGGGAAGGAATTTTAAAGGGTAGAATGTGGCCCACTAGAGTTGGGCCAGGGTGCCAAGATCGGAACCGTCACCAAAGGATTTTACACCCCAGGTCATCCTCCGCTCGTTCAACATGCAGCCCTTCATGCATCCTTTTTTAACAAGTGGCGTACTTGGCTTAGCCCCACCCCCCACGCGGCATGACCCTGTTCCATACTGAGCTGTGGGTCGTGTCTGCGCTGCGGAGGTATGGGCACGGGCCTGAGCAGAAGTTGGCGTAGTAGCCCTTAGGTTCATGGACCCATTTCCAGCCCAGATCCTGTCGGAAGTCAATGTAGAGAGGGCGCACACAGCAGTTCTCCTCCAGATTGCTACAACAACGACAACGAAAATGATTTAAAAATCAACCTAAAAGGAAATCACCAACATAAAAAACTTCACAAATAGCCCTCATATTTGCACTTGGAATCCTTCCTGGTCATCATAAGAGGTGGCTCTAATCAGTGGACTCCCAGGTTCGAGTGCATTGAGCTGTACTAAAAAGCGTTTTCCTCTGTTGAAGACCAGAATCCCAAGGACATAGTAGGCGTGGATATATACATACATAGATAATGTATGAAGAAGAGAAAAAAGGCAGAAGTGGCCATGCCCCTTTTACAGCATGAATCAAAACAAAGACTTGAAGTGTTCCACATAAAACCAAGCACTGAATGTACTAGCAAACTCTACTTTGTTGAGGTTGGTTTTATTGTTACCTGCCTAATGTGCACCCAACCAGAAATAAACTCTAAGCTTATGCACTTATGTACTATAGTAAATGACTGCTTAGTCTAAGTCTAGAGGCTACTGAATCCAAACAAGACATATTCTTCTATTAGATTCATGATTCCTAGATTACCCCAAATGTGATTATCAGGCCACTTCAATTCCGTTGCCTGCAGAAATCCGTTTGGCAATACCCCTTGCCAAGTGGGCGTCTGGCCTGTCCTTCAGTACCTGCTGAGACCTAGAACTTGCTACTTCCAAAGGCAACTATTGGCCAAAATCTGGCTTCTTGTGGGTTCCGAGGGTAAACCGTGGCAGACATTCTCATTTTTCTACTCAAGAGCCATTCTTACCCTGCCTTCTCTCTTGCCACCGCCCATTACAGTCTGGAACACCAGATACTTGTTTTCCTGGCCTCCCTTGCAGGTAGGAATGGTCATGTAACCCAGCAATGACCGATCAGACATAAGCAGAAGTATGCAGTGGGCGAGGGCAAATTCTGGCAAAGGTATTTGATTCTTTGTAAGTCACAGATGGAAGAGGAAGGCTGCTGGTTACCTCCTTCCCTCCTCTTGAGCATGGACAGGATACCTGGAGCTCTAGCAGTCTTGCTATGTGACCATAAGCAAGGGGATGAAAAGCCAACATACTGAGCGTGGCAGACTGGAGAGAGAGAAAGCCTGTGTCCTCAATGGCATAAGTAAGCATCCAGACCAACCTTGGGCCTGCTGCTACACGCTTCTTATGAACAGGAAATCCCCTGTGGTTTAAGCCACTGTCACTTGCAGCCAAGAACATCCATTCCTAACTGACTGAGAGCCACACGGAACAAATCTACATGCCAGCCTTCAGTTGGAGGCAACCACGCTGCCTTTCCTATACCTTCTGTTCCGCAAGCTCAACATCCCCGGTTCATTCCATCGTTCCTCAGAAGACATGGCTTTAGATCTAAAGATTTCCCTCTTCATCCTCCCCAGCTCCATTCGGGCATCCTCCTCTCCGGCCAAGCTGACCCATTCGTGCGCCTTCCTCTACCCAAAGTGCTTCCTCCTCCCATATCCCAAGCCTCACAAAGCCTTGAAGACTCGGCTCAAGTTCCACACCCTTCAGAAGCCTTTCCTGCGTCCACAGATGAGCTCCTCGTTCCAAATTCCTTCAAGTACTTTATCTTTCAGACCTTCTCATGGATGTGGCCATTTTCTACCTTTCAGTAATTGCTCTGTGTGCTTTCTTAATCCCCCTCCCTTATAAATGAGAAACTAAAGTATTCCTAAATAAGATGCTATTTTTGAATCTCTTGACAATGGCTACCCAACTATTTCCAAATGAGTTCATAATTTCCCTAGCTCACATTCCCCACTGCAAATGGAGACTGTCCTGTTTTCCCTCATCCAGTAGCATCCTTGGACCCTTCACAGGGAACTGAGCCCTTCTTTAATGGAAATCTCTGCATTAATCTCCCTGCCACACAAACATACCCTACAAGTATTTTAAAGCATGAAAACCATGGAGAGGCCAAGCCTCTAATCCAAACCGTTTTAGCAACTCTCTCCTCCTCCTTTACTTTGTCCAGGCCCTTACAGGGCTGGGCTGTGGGAAAACAGTGGGGCTCCCAGAAAAAGATTTATAAGAGGTTCTAAATCTCCATTCCTGGGAGATGTTTGTGAAGAGCATCAGGGACCCTCAGTTGGGGGTGGCTTAGGCCTGGGGCCTGACACATAGAAGGCGTGCAATCAATGTGGTCTCAGGAGTCTGTGGGTCTTGCGTGAGCCCAGGCTTACCGGAAGCAGTAATTGGTGTCCAGGGCCCGCTTCTTCCTCTGACCTCCCTGGCCTGGGTTGTCCAGCCGGTCTGGGGGAATCATCATGAGGATTAAATGAGGGCTGTGTTCCTTTTTCTTCTTCAGTCGCCCCAGATCTCCTCTGCCTGGATCATCCTCACTGTCCACACCTGTGGAAGGGAAGGAAGATGATGGTCTCCTGTCTAGGGAAGGCAGGGTGGCTGCTGCTTTCTCATCCCATCCCCCCACTGTTCAGGAGGAGGGACAGTGGGGTCTACAAGGAAGGGGTGGGTGAGATGCAGCTTCATGCTAACGTCCAGCTGCAGGAAGGGGAAGACTGGGTGGAGGAACCGGTATCTAGGGACGCGCAAGATGCCCCCGGTCAGACCCCCTCGTGACTCCTGTGCATACATCCTTCAGAGGGCAGAGAGCCCTTCCCGAGATGCTTCCTAGGGAATCCACAGGGATTCATGAAGCATCCTTGTCACTAGGCAGCTCTAACACATTTTTTTGAGCTGTCAGTTTAGATTCTGAGACTTAGAGCTTGGGATATGAGTTTCCTCTTATAATCTGAATTGGTCAAAAATAGCACGGAAGTCCTACCTATGATTTCAGGTGTCACAACTTAAGACAGTTTGAATGGGAGCCAGAAGAACAAGAATGAATAATTGTCAACATTCGCATCGCACTTATAGTTTCAAAAGTGTTTTCTCTATAAAACTCAGATAAGATCATGAAGTGTATGGTAAACAGCTTAGCAGACAAACTGGAAAGGAAACCTGCCATTTCATCTGCAAAGACTGAAAACTGAATTAGAAAGAGTCTCAAGTAAAAGAAGATCTATTTTGTGACGGCCAGCTGCGGGCTGTGGTCCATCTCCACCAGGGACAGGAACGTGAGGAGATGAATTTGCATGGTGACAGGAGGGACTTGGACCTCACGCAGGGGCACTGGGACTGGAAGATAAATGGGAAGATGGACCTCAAACTTCTTTTTCTGAAAATCTTTATGAACAAGATAACGATTAGTGAAGTGGGAGGATTTCAACCCAACCCGGGCTGCAGGTAGGGACTCCAAGGTCTTTTGAGCTCTGAGTTTCCGTGATTAGGATGTCAAATGATGTGCTTTAAAAAAAATTAGGCTCTGAAATAAGGCCCATGAAGGGTCAAAGGACTGCTCAGGGCTGGGAGTCAAGAGAGGCCTGTACCTTTTTCCAGACACCCCTCTGACCTCAGGCTTTGAATTGGTTGGTTTGACCTTGACAAACCTCCTGGCCTCAGGTGTGCCTCAGTCACCCACAACAGAGCTTAGAAAGGAAAACAGTACTTCCCTGGAATCCAGAGACTGTATAGGCTGAGTGCCTTGGAAACATACTGGAAAACCAGAAATGACTCTCAACTATTTTGCCCTCAATGCAAATACCCTGAGGCCCAAAGCAGTCGTTCAAACCCGGATGTCGGATCACGTGGGCTCTGCGACATCTGCAAAGCCCAATAGTCAGAGTGCTCATATTCACAGCCACCAAAGTTCATTTCTTTTAGGGAAAGCAAAGACAACTATCATTTGTGGAGCATCCATGCACTCTATTTTACACTCGTTATCGCATTTGATTTCATGACAACCTGGTGAAAGAGGTACTGTCATCCCCAGTTTGCTGTCTGAGCTCAGAGAAGTGGACCAGCTTGCCTACATGATTTCACGGCTCTTACTAGCATAACACTGTCTTCCAGATGCTAATGTATTTCTCTATAGAATAGAGAGTTCTTGCTTTTGGGACAAAGCAGAATCCCTCAAGTGCAAAACAGTTGGCCATCTCCGTGAGGAAGCTCACTTGGTTCCCTTCCTTGGGGCCTGGTAGGGGTTTCCTGTTCCGTCTTGCTTCATGAACTCCCCCACCCATTCTACCACATACACATCCATTTTGTTACCTTTGAACTTGATTTCCATCACCTCTTGAATGTTTTCCAGGATATCCCCATTGGGCTGAAAGGTGTGACATGGACAATGAATGCTGATTTCCAGACCTAAGTTGGATTCTGCAAAATAAGACACAGCAATGGTGAGAAAAGCAGTTTGTGTGATGAAGAAGGGTACCCACCAGTCACACACAGAAGAGCCAGGGCCTCTGCCGCCACAGGCAGTCATAGGAACTGAGTTAGACTGAGGCTCACAGGTGACAGAAAGTGCTACCAAGGCGATAGCAGACCTTCGCGCTCACGCTGCCACATTCCACAAATTTCTGTCGGGTTACAGACAACCAAATGGAGGTATAAACTAGTGGGCACCACGAAGGAGAACTTTAATAGTCATCTATTTTCAAAGAATGGTTTAGGAAAAAAAAAAAATGTCACCAGCCTACTAGGGGGCAAAAGGATGAGGGTACAGGAAAGGAGAAAACCAGTCACACCCCATACATGTCGGTTGAGAGAGGAGATGTTCTAGCTGTGAAAGGACGGAGGAGAGAGGCAGAGTGCCTGGAAGAGACCAGGGAAAGGGGAAAACTAAAGAACTGTGGGGTAGAGAGGCTGTGATTCAAAAGGCCACAAGATGGGAGGAAGGGGCACAGGCTGAGCTCTAGGATTAAAATTCAGAAAGCAAGGCTAGAGCAAGGTCTCCAGCAAGCAAGCAGCAGAATCAGTAAGGTGGAAGAGGCCACCATTTCTACCAGGGCTACAACTGTAGACAGACAGAGAGAGGTAGATTCCAGAGGAGATAAGATGCAAATCTCAGTTATGCTTGGCTATATTTTCCTTAAGGAACAAGGACATGATGAGGTCAAGATTACTTAGAGTTTCTTCTTTGGCAATCCTTGTTCACCTTAACGGGGGAGTTGTAAATGTATCCAGCGGGGCTGTGGATGGCTCATTGAGGACAGCCACTGGCTCAGGAAGATGGTTGTGAAATTAGAGAACAGGCCGGAAGAGAAGGCAGAGGGCCATGGCCGAGGGCCCAGATGGCATGAGCTCGGAGAAAACAAGTGTGAGGAAGCCTGGAGGCACCGGGGTTTGGTGGCTGATGTTGTGGGGCAAGAAGGCCAGCTCTGGCCCTTTCTCCTATTGGCTGTGGGATCGGGTATTTTGGTAACTAAAATTGGGAAAGCAAGGAAACTAGTAAAAGGGGTTGCATAAAGTGGAAGGAAAAAAAAGGAGGAATAAGGAATGAAAAATTTGAACTGAATCCAGTAGTTTTGTGCAGGGAAACCAGGTAGTCTGGTATCATGTCAGTCCTGGTGGGTAAGACTCAATCGGGGAAGCTCGCTTGATCCGGGGCAGCAGCCAGCTATGGTCAGGTATGGGAGAGGTCGTGGGGGGATGACCTCTGAAGTCAGGGTCAGCGCCTCAGGGATCTGATTGATGCCCTGCTCTTGCAGGTCACCCTAGTTCCGTGTGAGCATCCAGCCTTGGGGCCAACCTGGGGTCTTCCAGAAATCTGATGTCAGCAGGGAAAACCCCAGAGTCCAGGCCGCCTCAGCACCCTTCTCATGCGCAGAATGGCCCAAGCCCAGAGATTCCAGTCAGCAAAAGGCAGACCTGGATGTCCCAGTTCTACTAGTTAAAAACCAGCCCAATCCCTTCTCCCATAAACTCTAGATCCCAGCTTCGTTTGTTCTCCCCCAGTCAGGGCAGCCTCTGGGACACACTGACACCTGCTGAGCTTGAAGATTTCTGTCCCAGGTTGGCTTTGGTGGGCTGGGGAGGGGCCAATATCACAAGGAAGCTGAGCCCCAGATGGAGAACAAGAAGTGAATAGAGAGGGATGTATAAGGAGTGTCCTCCTTCTGGTTTAAGGTGGCTGAAAGAAGGAGCTAGAGTAGCTGAAACAGGCTACGTAAAACATAGTACACTTCCTATTACCCAGAAAGGTTTAAGTAGTCCGGGAGAGAGCTAGAGTGGACAAGGTCTCTTGTCTCTTTGAGTCTGTGAGTTAGAAAGTCGAGACGCAGACAGATGTGTTGGGGAGAGTTAGGGTTAGGGTGCAGGGAGTGCGTGTGTGATGGTGCCTGGCTTGGCTAGCAGGCTCTGTCTAGGTAGAGGGCTCAGAGAATGATGATGATAATCACCAACGTTTGTTGAGTGTTGCTACATGTCACGCACCGCTCTAAGACTGTGTGTGCATTAAGTCATTTACGTAATCCCCATACTAATCCTACAAAGCAGGAGCTGTTATTACCCCCTCCCCGCATTATACAGATGAGGACACTGAGACTTAGGGAAGTTAAATGGCTTGACCGAGGTATCCACCCAGTAAGTGGTAGAACCAAGATTCAAACACAGGCAGCCTGATATCAGAGCCACGTTCCTAACTGTTAGAGACAAAGAGGGACCAAAGAGAGCCCAGCCGGGACCATCAAGGTAGATGCCCACACAGTCACTGAGATACAAAACGCCTGTGTATTCCCAGTGTGCCCCCTGTCCTGAGCCATGGTGCTGGGCGTGTTCCCTGCCCGGCCTGCTTGGGGAGGCCAGGCTCTGCACACAGGGGAGCCAACAGATTGTGTGGAACAATAGCACAGGGGTGTGAAGACCTGGGCCCACAGCCCTGGAGAGGGCTCCAGCCGGCTCTGGGCCCAGAAAGCAGCCTGGGAACCGGTGCACAGTAGGCTCTTAGATGTTTGCTGAACTAATACAAGACCGTATATGTGACTCGGTTTCCTCACAGTCCACACCGCCAACTGCTCCATTTGGAGTCCATTTACTGCCTTGTTTGGGGCCAAGAACCCTCAAGAGACTCAGGAGCTCTGCAGAAGTAAAGGACTGTGTATGACTCCCCCGTGCGAGGGGTGGGCAGCAGCGGCCAGAGCGGGAACTGAAGGTTCCAGTGAAGAACTAACCTCAGAATTGGCAGCGGTGGGGACGGTGGGTGGGGAACCCATAGGTTTTATTACGAAATTATCTTTTTGATGTCTCAAGGAGGATGGAAATCATTCTCAGTGCAAACTTCTCATTGAGTTCTGCAGCTGTGAAAATAAGAACTCCTTCAAGTGCCCAGGGCTTCAAAGAAATCCAGGTGGAGCTGATCAAAATCAGACAGGGAAGCTGAGAGATTCATTTCCCCAGCCTCTCCTCTCTGTAGCCATGTCGGGCTCTAGGCAGAGTTGAGTCAGAATTCCCACAGTGCTGCTGTCAGCTGGTGCACATGGGTTCTCCCAGGTTTTTGCCTTCATGTTCAGTCAGGGAGACAGGAGGGAAATCCCAGTACCCTTGGAGCTGAGGCAGGACCTCCAGCCCCCTATCTGCCAACTCAGCCACCAGGTTACGCCCCTCAGATGGGGACCTGCACACTCGGATGCCTACAGAGCCCAGCAGGTTATGTAAGTGAGCAAAGCGAGCCAGTGTATCATGCTGAATTGGACTGCCAGCCGCACCCTTGGGAAACACTGGGGAATGGCAGGGCCTGTGGTGACATGAAGAATGCATGCCCAGCCTCAAGAGGTGGCCCTACTCACCTCTGATGGATTGTTACCAGGAAATCTTCCCATGTGTCAAGAAAAGCCAGAAGTCTAGGTTTTATGTGAAATCTCCTGACTTTAAAACAAAAACTGTTGACCACTAGTTAAATTAAAACAATATTGGTAGGCCAACCAGTTTGTGATCTCTGCCTTAGAGCTTCAACCCCTAATTTCCTAAAACACTGAGGACAAGGAAGGACCCACCTGCCCAAGGGACTCTGGGTATCAGTACGTGGATGGATGGACTGTGGCTCCCCAGCAGCTGATGAGAATAGAAAATTCTTCACAAGAGGGATACGAGGAACAGACAGGACCACCTTAGATACCCTCAACCCACTGAGCACCAGACCAGGCAGTACCACCAAGCAAAGAAGGGAAGGAATAGCAGAGCGTGATGCCATGAGGCACCATGACTGTCCATCAGGAGACTCAAGTTCTAATCCAGGCTGGATGACTCTGGTCAAGCCACTTAACTTCTCTGGGCCTCCATTTCCTCGTCTGACCTAATAAAAGCTTACTCTCCCATAACAGGCCGAAAACTTGGAAGTTCTCTTAACTACAATGGATCCTTAAAATAGCTCTGTGAGGCATGAAGGGAAGACACCATTACCTGTTTTCCAGGTGAGGAAGCAGAGCGAGTGGGTGAGAGATTTGGGACGTGTGAAGTTGGATATGCCTATTGGACAGCTCTACCAGGATGACTGCCAGGCCTTTCAAACTTAATCGGCCAAAATGGAACCTGCCCCCAAACCTGCTCTTCTCTCAGCCTCCCTATTTCACTGTGTTACCACATGGGTGTTCAGCCCAAAATCTTCAGTCATCTAGACTCCTCTTGTGTCCTCTCACCCCATATCTAATCACCAGTCAGTCCTATTGGCTCCACCTCCAAAATACAGAACAAATCCATATCATCTCCATACACACGGCTACCGCCCCGGACGAAGTCCATGTTGCTCTCACGTGAGCTGCTACAACGGCCCCTAACTTCCTCCCTTGACCTCATGACAACCAGAGAGTCTTTGAAAGATGTAAACCAAATCACCTCACCCCCACATCCCCAGCCCTGCTGTAACCCGCCCAGGACGTCTCATCACACTTGGAATAAGTCCTAACACCTGACCGTGGCCTTACAGTCCTACATCGTATGGCTCCAGCTCCTCTCTGACCCCCCAGCTCACTCTGCTGCAGCCACACCAGCCAGGCTCCTGCTGCTTCTCACTGGTTTTGCTTAGCACATCCTTTATCCTGACCTTCACAGACTGGGTCTTTCTTGTCCCTCATATCTCAGTGCACAAATTCCTTCTTCATAGAGACTCCTTGAACATCTGATGTTGGACCCCACCCAGTCATTATCACTTTGCCCTCTTTCTGTTTTTCCTGGTACTTATCACTATAATATATATAAAAGTCTTATTCATCAATATGTTTACTTGTTTACTACGTGTCTCTCCCACTGAAAGCCCCATGAGATCTGGGACCTCACCTACCTGGTTCACTGCTGAATCCCCAGGGCCTGGCTCAGAGTGAGCATTTAGTCAATATCAGTTGAGTGAACGAATAAAGGACACACAACAGGTCAATGACAAAGCTAGGCTTTGAACCCAGATCTGTGTCTCCCCTAGTTCTGGCCTCTTCCCTCTGTGTCATGAAGGACCAAGAGACCTGAGGTTCCTTCCAAAATGCTCATCCTGAGTCCACCTACCTCTTCGTAAGAGCCATTCACGCACAGTGTCTGTGACGTCGAAAGACAGCCACTCAGCAGTGCCCCGCGTGGGCAGATTCTTGCCATCGAGATAGCGCTGCTTGGCTATGTGCTCATCCGGCTGGAGGATCTACAGGGCAGAGGAAGGAATAAGTCCCGAGGCCAGGACGGGGCACCCACGTGTCATGATGTAGGAGGATGGAGAGGGGCAGCAACAGCAAACTAAGACTTCTTAAATGTTCCTTTGAGTTCCTCGGTTAAGTCTTAATCCTCTTAACGACAGACACAGATACAGAAACTAAGGCTCAGAGAAGGTAGGATTCACACCCAGGTCTGCTGAACTCTGAGCAGCGTGGAGGCCCAATCTGGCCAAGGAACCAGCTTTCCCGCCTGAGTGGTGTCTGTCCTGGGAGGGGGCTCACCTGGAAGAGCTCAATCCTCTGCTCACTGCGCTTGGAGCTGGGGTTGGGCATCCGCAAGACCCGGAATTCCGCTCGGAACAGGTTGGTTTCATTTTTCTCCACTGAGGACACGTTGAAGCGGAAAATCTTGGACGTGATTCCTTTGGGACAGACGGCCAGGTCATCTAGGAGGCAGAGCAGTGGGGAGAGGCACAGCATGAGCGAGACCCACAGGGACAGTGTGCTGCCAGCAGACACTCACCAAGGGGCCAGGGTTCCACCTGTGACCTCTCTAGAAGCTTGAGTCCTCAGATCTAAAGGTGGAAAAACCCAAGGAAGATCCGGGGTGGCCCTGGAACCACACATAGGCCTCATGGTGAAGCAGGACATGGTGCCCCAGGACATGGCACTAACAACTGGCCCCTCCAACCCCTCACCTCGCCATCCCCACTCTGGCAGGCTCTCCAACCTGCTTTCCTACTCTTTTAGAAAATACAGATTCTCCAGTGATATCAGCAATTTCCTCTAGCAGTTTAATCATTGTTAGCTAGTTGATTCATTCATGCGTTTGTTCATTCAGGCATTCATTCATTCATCAGACATGCAGTGAACAAATGCTATGTGCCGAGCACAGGCTAACACTGGGAAGCAAAAAGGAAAAGACAGGGCCCCTGCCTTCAGGGAGATTAATATCCAGGGGAGGCTGTTAGTACATGGACCAAACAACAGGACCAGAGGGAAAGTGCTAAGGGCCTTTGGAGAAGCCTAGGAGTTGCTGCAAACAGGTCAGAGGAGGGAGAGGGTTGAGAGCACTTCGTGGAAGTGGTGATTATTTAATCTGGGTGATTATTTGATCTGGGTCCTGCAGGAGGAAAGGGTCTAAGGATGCAGAGGAAAGAATTTTACATGAAAGGACTGCTGGAAGCACAGGCAGGGAGGGGAGCAAACGCACGTGAGTAAGAGGGACCTGAAGCAGCCAGGCTGGAGCCCGTGAGACAAGGTCAAGACAGTAGATTGGGGTCCACCTGTGGGGAGGCTGAAACGTCAGACCGAGGGGCTGGATTTTATATTATTAACAGTAGGCAGTCATAGCAAGTGACACTCTGGATCTAATGAGACAGCACTGGTGTGACAAGGAGCCCACACATCTGGAGCCTGGCAGACCCCCCAGATGTTTCTTCAGACTAAGCCGGTCTATCACCATTGGCTCCTGTCTCTCTAAGGGTTACTTTCCCTGACAGCACACGCTATGCCAGCCTCTGTCACCCTGCTGGCCTCTGAACCTCCATCCACAAGACAGAAGGCCGCACATGCTCTTTCCCACCCCCTCAGAGCCAGATAAAGGAGACAGGAAGATCCTGTCATTTCTTTACAACCTCAAGGTCTGAGCAGCATTAACACCCAGAGAAAAACTTTCTACACAAATGGTAACAATAGCCAGAACTTGAAACTCAAGCCCAGAGACCCAGATTCCACACATAATGAACATGGCTGGAACAAGCCCATAATCACCCCAGGGGGGGTTTAGGAAGTCATGGACAGGGCGGGAGATCAGAGGCCTGGACACAGGCACATGTGCTACTGAGCTGTAGGAAAGGATGAGTGAGTGTTTCTGGAAGTTGCCATCTGGTGGGTCTGACACTGGTTCTTAGAAAATTAATGGAACAGATGTTGGGAAAACAAATGTGTGAATGCTAGCTAATGAAGCCCTGATTAATAACTGGCTTTGAAAGAACGAATACTGCCAACTATTCCTTAAACCATTTCGGATAAAACCAGAAAGAGGGATCATGATGGCCGTTTAATTTTTGAGTTTGCAAGTCTGTAACCCTCTGGACATGGGTAAGCTCCTTGGAAGGGAAACCTTCTCAAGTACTGACATACTTGGGTCTCAGAGGAGCTGTCATCAATATGGCTTCAGTTAGACTAGCACCTCCAGTAACTGTTGAAAGAGGGAATAAAAGATACGTCAGCACAGTGTGTGCGTTGCTATAAAAAGGAAAAGGGGAACAGAAAATGTCCCGTGCCAGTGAGGAGAGTCAGACTGGGGGGCAAGACAGTGGGGAGCCAGGGGACGGGGGATGATGAGCCAAGAGGGTCTTCAGGACACCCTCGTCACCCTTCCTCCTTGTTTCTTCCAGCCCATCAATCAGATATCTTCCCCAAGCTAGACTCCTCTTGGTGGGAATTTCAAGGAGATTTCAAGGGGATGGGAAAGGTCATATTTTATCCCTGGGATCTACAGATTTCTAACAGACTCAGAAGGGACATTAGGGGTCATCTAGTGCAACCCACTTCAGATAAATTCGTGCCCAGAGGGGTCTTGGCCAGGGTCACACATGAATTAGTTGACACAAGCAAACTGACACTAGCAAGCAAAGCTCAGACACAATCATTAGTGATTTTAAAAGAACTGTATAGGAGAGGAAATAAAATGTAAACATAATCTTCCTGACAATTAAATCCACGCTTTAAATAATTTGTGGAATGAGCCAGAGTATAAATAAATAAACAAAATGTAATAACACTATCTTACATTTCACAGAACTTCTATTAACTCATCTGACCCTCTAACAATCCTTGAGGAGAATGAGAATAAGTAAAATTTATCATTTTACAAATGAGAAAAGTAAGTATCAGGAAAGTTAAATCACTCTTCCGAGATCACTCACACAGTAGGTGGCAGAGGTGGGATTTGAACCCAGGTCTTCTGACTTCATTTACTGAAGCAAAGACTCTGGAAGTTGGAGGGGACCTCAGAGATCATTTAGTGGAGGGGTGATTTCACCAACAAACTGTAGCAGGATTCCATGAAATGGGGCTAGAGTGCCAACTTATGCCTCAGAGAAAAACCACTTCCCAGTTTTGTGATTAAGCCATGCTTCTGCAGAACACTAGTATTATTGAGAGCTGGCCTAGGAGGTCCACCTTTACAAATTAAATTATGACCAACTTTTTCTATTGCACACAAAGTATATATATTAATGGGTGCTATTTTCTCCTTTTTACTATAGGGAGAGAAAACTAAGCAAAGAATATTCATGCAGGGTATTCATGGAAAAATCTGGAAACAGCTGACCATGTTTAGACCGGGCATTTTTTAATGCTTTCAGACACCTGGGCTCCTAGATGTACTTCTGCTTGTGCTCATCATTTCTGCTAGTAAAATCACTTCTGGTTCCAATGATGGGACTACATATATCAGTGTGGCAGTGCTCCTCTACCCTAGCTGTTCCTTAGAATCACCTGGAGAGCTTTAAAAACAGATGATGCCTGGACCTAATCCCCAGAGATTCTGATTACCTCACTGGAGTATGGGTGGGTCCAGAGCTTTTTTTTTTTTTTTTAAGATCTCCAGATGATTCTAATGTGTAGACAGGCTTGAGAACCACAGTTTATAGTGCTCTGCAAAGGGTACCATGGCATCCAGATGTTCTGATAAACCACAGCTTTAAGGATTCAACCTTTAAATAGGTTAACCTTTAAATGTTAACCCGTTAAAATATTGTTTGGCCAATGCACTGTTTTGTAAAATTTTGAATTAGAAGCCCATAAACATTTTAAGCCCAGGTTAAAAGTTGGGAAATTTCACAGAAAGATTTTCTGCTCTTCTGGGAAGCAGTTAAGATCTAGTCATGGTGGACCCACATTCCCCAATGCAAAAATTGGCAGGAGCTGAGTGGTGGGTGCCCTCTTTTAATGGGACATGGGCAGTTCCAAGTCCCCCCGCCACCAGTCTCCCCATACACCCTATTCTCTCCATGACCCTGAAGCCAAGTGTCCTGTGCAGTTTGTCATGGTCCCTGTGCTGCAGCCTTTCCTCTAGATCATTTGCATCAGCGGCCTGGGCTCTGTGGGCTCTTGTGTTTGCAGGCCTTCTAAGGAAAGGTTTTGCCCTCGTTCACTGAGTCTTAAGTGTCAGTGAACTTAAAAATCAATACGGAGCTTGTTAAAAATACAGATACTTCAAGACGACACCCCCAGAGATTCTGATTCTGTAAGGGTAGGCTAGGGACTGGGAATTCATGTTTTTCACATTGACCTAGTCTCTAGTCCACACTTGGAGAAACACTGACCTAGCGTGCAGAGAGCATTGGCACTTAGATCAAATGAGTTCTTTCAATAAGAAACCTCTTTTAATTTTCAGAATGAACAAGATCTAAAAGTAGCATCCAGAAAAGAAACGCTAAAACATCGTTTTCTCTTTGCTCATGAACTCTGGGTTCGCTGGTTGTCTTAGCGTCAGACCTCGGATGAAAACAAGGGTCTCCTGCCAGACACAGATAATTACAAGCCAGAAGTTAAAACAGCACCTACACTGGTGATATCTTGATAACAAGGATGACAAAAGAACTGAAAAAGCTGTGTGCTTCCCCACCACGTGGGTCAGAGAAAGCCTCTACCCACTTCCCATAGCAAAATCCTGGAGAATTATATAGGAATAGGATATACATGAGTCTTGCCTTCACTCCCCAGCAGAGACCTGTTGAATCATCCCAGATGTATACAAAGAATTGTCTCAGCTGGAAGGGAGCTTAGAGATTATCTCTGACTTTACAGATGAGGAAACTGAGGGTCAGAGGTATGACTAGCTCAATTCCACATGGTGTAGTTGCTTAACCTGCTTGAGAGTCTTAAGCAGATAATGAAAACACTTTTGTTGAATTTGGGAGAACGTTTGTGGCAGTATGAATCTCCAGCCCATAAAAATAGGCAGAGCTAAGAAAGAGCACACCCAGGGATCCCTAAGCAATCTGCCACCAGGGTTACTAACATACAATCATAGCTCCTATGCCCACCTGCTTGGTCCAACATGTGATTCCTTCATATCATAAACCAAAGTTCTCTTGGAGCCCAAAGGTTAAAGGTGGGGCTTACAATGCATATTTTATGTTTTGCATTATTGTTTAACAGCATGCATTCTCTAGGGAGAATGTCTAGGTTACAGCCCTGGTTCTTTTGGGGCAAATCACTTAATTGATGCATGTTGCAGTCTCCTTATCTGGAAAGTAGGGAAATCAGGGTACCCATCTGACAGGGCAGAGCCAGAGAACGGTCTTATCCTCTTTGCTCTCACCTTGATGCCCTTTCCCCTACGCCACTGGAAGTTAGTCCTTCTTGCACTTCGCACTCCAGGCACCCTTGTCTCCTTGCCCCAGCTCCTGCTGTCACTTCCCTCTGAGAGCCTGTCCACTGGGTACCGGAAGGGGCTGGGAGTGATGAAATGTGGAAGGGAATGTGATCTCATCACCTCGGCAGCAGGAGCTCTGGCACTCAGATCCTACCAGTGCCCCACCCACAGACCCCGGCCCACCCTCAGGAGTTCTAGACACTAGGCTTCCCTCGCCCCGACCTTGGAGGGTGGCTCTCTGCTCGCTCTCAGCATCTGTTAGACGTTTGCATCTGCCCACTGTCTCTTTATAATTAGTGTGCCTTGTGCATCTGTCTCTCTGGGACTGGCTCAACACCTGACCAGCCCGAGGGCAGGCCAGGCCTGCGTCTGCTCAGCCTCTGTGTCACCTCCAACAGCTGCAGAGTCTGGGCCTGCTTCCTGTTTGCACCTGCAAGGCTCACTGGCATCACCCGTGTCCCACAGGGCCCCGGACCCTTCATGATATCTCAAGTCGCATCCTGCCCACCGTGCCAGGTTTCTTCCTGGCCTGATCATGGCTCTGTGGCCCCAGGGCCACCCCCACCTACTGCAGTTTCAAGGAAGGTCCTGGTGCTGCAGCCCGGGGCTGCCCAGCATCTGTGCAGCCCTGTCCTGGCTGTCCCCAGGGCTGTCCACTAATTGTACTCTGAGTCTCTGCACACATGTCCACTGGCACCTGGGTGCCCTTACATCTCTCTGGCTCATTTGTTCTCAGCTTGGGATTCCAGGCAGCGTGGGCCCCGGTGACGTAGATCCCTCTTCCCGGGACTCCTCCTCCTGGCCCGGATCCTTAAGGCCCGGAGTCTGTTCCTCTTGCCCTGGACTCTCCTCACACCTCTCCCACAGGCGTCAGCTTTCCACCCTTCTCCGATGTTTGGCCACTATGTCCTGCCTTTGTGGGTGCCCAGGGGGTTGGGGGTTCAGCCATTCAGCTGCTGGTGCCTCTGGGAACCGTAGGCCCCTGAGGACCCTGAGTCAGCCTCACCTAGAGAACCCTGGCCAGGGAACACTAGCTGTGCTTCACTCTCCGGCCACCACCCCACACGGGAGCCACCTCCTAAGGCAGCCACAGGAAGCCGGAGCGGGAGCCCCTCACCAGCAACCGCAGGCTCCTGGGCCTGGCACGGGCCAGCTCCCAGTGAGGCCTCTGGCACCTTCTGCCAGAGCCGGTCCATCCATCGGCTGCCCACTCCTCCTTCTCTCTAGCCAGGTTCCTTTCAGACCCTGCAGTACCCCCGCTGACCACCCTCACCTTGCCTGTTCCATCCCATTCTCCCACCCCCACTCTGGGCACTGCCCACCTCTCAGGTGAGCCAAGGCTGAGGTAGCCTGGGCGTCGAGGACACCTGCTGGTAGGAAAAGCAAACAGAGCTATTCCCAGAGTCCCTGGCCTGTGAGTGGCTCACATTCCTCCTTCCTGGGCTGTCAGTTTCCCAGCATCTGCCAAGTCTCTCTCTGTTGTATTGAGGTTTTTTAAATCCCCGTTCAGTAAATACACATGACTTCCACACGTGTACAAACACACACAGACGTCTCACCCAGAAGCCTCCCAGCTTCTCGGCACAGACGGGAGCTTCCTGGGAAGACACACTCCCAGACACACGTCCCCTCTGTATCCACAGCCACACCTCCCACCCACTCTTCCCCTGACACGCAGACACAAAAGGGCTGCCGGCCGTCATCTACACATCCAGAGCCACATCCCCGCTTTCCCCGTGTCCACGGGCCCGGAAGACGCCCATTTTGCACCCATGAATCTGTGTACCGTACGAAACCAGACTACACATCGCTTTAAAGCACACAGCCACGTGAACACAGGCGCATCCCCTTCCCTCACGCACACAGCTCACATGGGTCACAGGCATGGTGTGGACTGAAGGGCCTAGGCAGTGAGAAGCTGTCCCTTGCCTGGGCCTCAAAAAGCTGGACAGACAATAATTTGGGGCAGGTATACTCTTCTTCCCCAGAACTGGAAAAACAGAACGTGAGACGTGTCACAATGAGGTGTGAAAAGCAGGGAGAAGACCGAGGTCTCCAGCTCGTGGAACCGCACGGCCTCTCTCATGAGAGAGCCAGCCCTGCCCCTTTATGGCACCTACATGCACCCATCTGACCACACGTGCCACAGCACGCGTGCTAACGGGACAGCGCAATGTCACTCCAAATTCATGTGATGTGAGTTCAGCAAGCTGCTCAGCTCCGGGGCCCCCGGCCTCCCGGCAGCACTCGACTCTCACCAGAGTGCCTCTGTCTCCCTCCCCACCCACCTACCCAGCCCCAGCTGCGCATCGCACCTCTCCAGCCGGTGCGGGTGAGCCCGGGGCACCCTGCTGTGTGGCTACCGCTAGGCCCCCCTCTGTGGAGCTCCCCACTCCAGGTCAGACCCTCCAGAGCAGACACCCCAGCGGGAATTTGGACTTACTGTGCTCCTCCAGCCCGTGGATCATGTCGAATTTATAGATTTCTTTGGCATAGTACTCCGACTCGGTGTTTTCCTGAGTGCAGTCGTCTCCCCTCTCCCCGTGCACCTCTTCCAGCAGCTCTCGGGTGCTGTTGTAAAGGTCCAGGACCTGGGTGGGGATGTTGGCCAACACCGATGGATCGGGGGGACTGGTGAGCCTGAGTTTGCTCAAGATCTGTCCCCTAATGGCTTCCACCCGCTTCCTCTTGATGTGGTCGAAGTCCAAGGTGGTGCAAGTGGACATGGAGAGACTGACCGTGGCAAAGTTCAGCAGGGCCAGGACCACCAGAGCCCTTTGCAAGTGCATCTTCATGCGTGAGCAGGGGAGAGAGGCCCAGGGGCTGCGAGGCCTGGTGAGGAGGAGACCCCAGCAGACGTGCAGAAGGAGGGAGGAAAACCAGGCGGCCTCCCTAGATCCCGAAGACTGAGGCTTGGCAAGAAGGTGCATGAACTCACTGCACTGCGAGAGCTTCAGGACTTCCAGGAAGCGCTGGCAACCCTGAGCACGAAGACGCCGACTGTGTGCCTTGAAGCTCTGGGTTTCTTCTCCATTTGTCTAAACAGGTTCTGCTGGGCTCTGACTCCCAGCAGGCCAGGTGGAGGGCAAGCAGAGGGCTGGGAGGGGTGGCAAGGCAGCTGGGAGTGGGAAGGGAGCTGGAGTTTTTCCTTAGGTAAAAATAAATAGAGCAGATATCTGATATTGCCAAACGGCCGCTTGGCGATGGGGAGAAAGTGGGTATTTTAAAGAAGGAGCAGAAGGACCATGGCTGGGTCCCAAAATCAAAATCCTTGCCTTGCCCTGAAGGAGAATAAGAAAAGAGGATGGAAAAGAAAAGAAAAAAAAAATTAAAAAAAAAAAAAAAAAAAGATCACCAGTGAGTAGGTGGGGAGAGGCAGGGCTAGGCCGCTGCTGGCCCAGCTAAAGATGGGGACAGCACAGGACACACTTGTCTCTCGGGCACACCATTCATGCTTTCTCTTTTGTTTACACTTCCCCGGGGGCTTTCTAAATGACTCTGTTCACGCTGCCTCTCATCTTCATTGGCTGGGATGTGGGCTTATGTGCAATTGGAAGGCAGGGGGGACAGCCCCTGGAGAGCAGCCCCAATAATCCACTTGGTCGCCCAGGTCACCAGCACCTCGGCTTGTCTTCTGCCTCGGCCATTGCTTCTGTTCCCTGCTTCTCTTTAAAAGATACAAAAGAAAAGAAAAAGAAAATAGAAGCCAGTTCTCTGCACGCCTCCTCCGGAAAGCTGTTATTCCTTCTTTCTCATGCTTCTTCCCCTATCTCTCGCCTCTCTTGCTCATTCCCTTGGACTTGGCTTTCTGGTTCCCTCCCTTTCTCTCCCTCCAGCTTCCCTCTCTCTCCCTCTCCCTCTCCCTCAAGCTCCTCTCCCTCTCTCTCACACACTCACATGCACACACACTGCTTTCTCTATTTCTCTCCGCTGAAATTTTATACCTCCCTCCCATGACGTTTCTGGCCCGGGGCGGGGTGGGGGGGAAGGGGGCGAGGGGAGGTGGGGGTGAGGTGGGGGGAGGGGTGGGGGGAGGGACCAGCGCACGCAGCCTCTTTTGCGGCACGATTTTAATGTTTTAAACAGGCACAGGAAAAGCCGAGCCCATTTGAAAAATACTTCGCGAGTCCTCTCGATCGACGTGGTAACTGAACTTTTTTTACCCTCTTGGAGTCACTCCTGCTACACGTTGACTGTTTTTCTGGAAAGTTACTCCGATGAATCCCCTCCCTCCTTCTACCCCAACTCCTTCGCCCTCTCGCCAGCTGTCAGTCCGTCCTCTCCTCGGCGCGTCTCTGCTCCCTCCCAGGCCCCCAGTCCAGGGCCTGGCGGGACACTGGGCAGGGGCCGGCGAGCGCGCGGGGCCTGGGCAGGGGCGGCCGTGCCCACCCTCGGTGGGGCTGACGCCCGGCCTGGGAGCGGGGTTGGAACTGGGTTCGGCCCCGCGGCGATCCTGGCCCCGATTCTTCATTGACAAGATTGGAGTCGGGTGGCTCGCGGAAGCTTGGAGATGCTCCAGGGGCATTGAAAAATGGTGGCGTTTTCCGGCAGATCAAGGGTGCCCTCTGGCGAGGCGAGGCCGCCAGTGACGGAGGTTCCGCGGGTCGGAGCCGGGAAGGCCGGGAGGGCCGGGGGTGGGGGTGTGTGTGGGGGGGGTGAGGCTGGGGGCCTGGGGAGAAGGGGCCGCGAAAGAGGACGAGGAAAACAAGACCGAGTGCCCTGGGGAACAGCTTCCCTCTCGGCCCGACGTGCGTACAAGTGCACTTCTCCCTTCCCGGTCCCGCTCTGCAGCCCCTCTCACAGAAATGTCCTCCAGATGTTCGCGGCCTTCCTCCCCGCCGAGGGTTCCGCGGGGAGCTGCGCCAGCCAGCGCAGAGTCAGCAGTTGGCCCGAGCCCATTTCCCAGATGGGTGAGGGGAGGTTTTCTCTCCGCTTTCGTTCCTTTTCTCAGCCTAAGTTTCTAGGCCTTTTCCCATCAAAAGCTTAGGGAGGGCAAGCCACCATGCCCGAACCCGTCCCCAGGATTGTCTCTGAATTGATCACTTTCCTGGGACTCAGCGCTGCTCCCTGCCACCCCAGCCCACCTCGCCCTAGCCTTCCAGACCCTTCCTGCGAGGTCTGATTCCTGCCGCTGGCTCATAGGCAGATTCTCTGCATCCCCAGGGCCCTGGTTGATCAGTTTAAGTTGAGGACAGTGAGGCATAGACCCATTTAAGAGGCTACACTGCTTGTGAGTGGTGGAGGTGATATTTAACAAGGGCTCTCTGGTTTGGAAGACATTATTTTTATTTGCATAAAACATGAGGAATCCTAAGTGTAGAAAGCTTAAGGTAACTTGCTTTTGAATTACTTTTAGGTCATAGAGTCAGTGGGTGTCAACACTGAGATTTGGACCCAGGAAATCTATTACCAGAGTCTATGCATTTAACTACTGTGCTCTACTGACTCTGGAATTCAGCTATCATTTGAGAAATATTTTTGACGTCTACTATATGCCAGGCACTGTTCTAGGCTCTGTAGATGCAACAGTGAACAAAGCAAACAAAACCATTCTCTTATGGACTTCACATCTAGAAGTGGCAGTAGGGCCGTGGGAAATGCAATAAATGAGCTAAATATGTAAATAATGTAGTATGATCAAAGGTGAGTGCCACGGTGGAGAATGAAGCAGGGAAAGAGGAGACAGAGTGCCTAGGCTGGGGGGACGCTGCAATTTAAAATCAGAGAAGGCCCTACTGAGACCTTCAAGTAAATACTTGTAAAATGAGAGGGAAAATTATTAAAGTGATGTCCTTCTGCACCCCACCTGTACCAAATCAGAGTCTACAGGGACGGGGCACTGACACATGTATTTTTAACAAACTTCATGTTACTGGGTGCCAGTAGCATGCACCAGAGAAAAATACTTCAGTAAGATCTGGCGATTCAGGTGCCCAGCAAGGTTTGGAAAGCCCTACTCCAGGGCTTCTTTCTGCCCAGAACGTGCACCCTTTGCTTTCAGGAATTTGGGGAAGAAGTGGGAGCGGAGTCTTGGAAATTAGCTCTAAAGTGGTGGTGGTGTGGCTATGAGCAGTGGAAGGAAAATAGAAATGGAGTCGGTATTGCTAAGAGCTCTCTAAAATGGAACCAGAGGCCTTTGAGGAAGTGTGAAGTATGTGAGTCTCAGCCTGGATAAAATCTGACCTTTTGGCCACTTATTGTCCTAATGAAGGCATTCAGAAGATCTGCCAGAAACTCAAGATAGTTATCAGACCCCTACCTTATAATAACTCGTGACAGCCTATCTACTGATCAGACCCTTACTCTAAAATAACTCATGATTCCTTAATGACAAATATTTCCTTTCTCGTGTCAGAGTACAGCTTTGTGGCTTTTGCCTTTGTAAGCCCCTGACCCTTTCTCTTCCCTGGAACACTCTTTTGACTTTACCAGAATCTGTGTCTCCTGAATTGCAATTCTTAAGACCCCCCCCAATAAAGCTCTTTATTCTTTGCAGCCTCGATATTGATTATTGTTCAACAGAGATCACAAGAAATGGAATAATCCAAAGATTAATCCCTTCTTCCTCATCTGGTGCCAAGGAAGAAGGGAACAAGGGCTTCACTGGAGCCTATATTTCATCCATCCTGGGTTTTTGACAGTGAATGTTTCTTCAGGTTAAAATCTAACAGGGTATTTTTCTCACTGAGAATCAGAGTTCGTGAGTGAAAGATTTTAGGGGTAATCTCTAAGAGCCACTACAAGGGAGGAAGCTGAGGTCCAGAGAGGGCTCTGCCTGGCTACACAGGTAGTTAGCAGCAGAGCTAGGATGAGGCTTCAACTCTTCTGACATCCAGGCAGTACTGTTGTTGTCACGGGCATGCTAACGCATAGCCCTACCCAGTAAACATGTATTGATAAATGGTTGAACTGAACAATTTACTAGGCATTTAAGAAATCCTGCATTCCTGTTTTAGAGTCATTAATCCCACTTCCAAGTCCTCACTTTTAAGAGGTAGTCATCTAAGCCTTACCCCAGGCATGGTGTTGGGGACATTGTTCACTTTCAGGGTCATGAGCCCATCTTCTGGGGTCCCGGCTGGGGGTCCTCAGTACTAGGGACTGGTCAGTGGCATTGACGTGGGGATCTTACATGAAGAGTCAATGAAGACTCAACTCGCTTGTCCCATTAGACTGGGAATTTGGGGGCCGTCTTCCTCTGCTGGCCCAGGAGACTGACTGGCACCCAGTAACATGCACCACAGAAAAATTCTTCAGTAAGATCTGGTGTTAGAAAGCACCTGGCTCTGCTGCTTAACACTCAGGTGACTTTCCTCAAGGCATTGCTCTGCACCTGAGTGTCTTCAGTTGTTGAATAGAGATACTGCTCCTGCTCACTTCATGGGGTCTTGGAGGGATTATTTGTACTTTTGAAAGTTATTAATACACAGGTTTTTGATGTGTTGCTTCAGCGACTCTGTATTCTTGAAGGCAGAGTTTATGTATATTGCACTTTTCATTATAAATCATCTATTGGCACCTGACCCTCTGTGTGCCTGTTCTTTCATCTGTCCATTGGAGACAATACAACTTATCTTGCTTCCCACACAAGGTTGTTATGCCCTTCCCATGAGCTAATAACTGTGAAGGTCCTCTGTACATTGCAAAGAGCTTTACAAATGGAAGGCATCAGAAAAATTACTACTATTACTAGCAGTGCTTTGCACTTGACAACTTATGTGTTTGAACAGAGCTACAGATGTAGGCAGTTTCTAAAGACTAAAACTGTTCACTGTCCCACAGGAGCACCCTTATCAGGATTTAATATCTGGAGATTTTTTCCAGATGTCAAAAAAGGCAGGTTTAGGATAGGTTTGGTTT
Organism: Orcinus orca; assembly: GCF_937001465.1. Taxonomy (NCBI): domain Eukaryota; kingdom Metazoa; phylum Chordata; class Mammalia; order Artiodactyla; family Delphinidae; genus Orcinus; species Orcinus orca. The sequence goes on from NC_064560.1 coordinate 175,065,125, forward strand.
AAATTGGAGGTTGGCACGTAGACTCCAGGAACGATGCGGCGGACCCTTTAAGTATTGGGATGGAAGGGCGGAGCCGTCGTCAGGGACGCGACTGGGCCGCTGGGTTTCCAGGAAGTGACGTCAGGCGGCCGCAGAGATGGAGGACGTGCTGGACCTAGGCGAGGAGCGGCGACGCGGCTCGGCCACCTCCGTGAGGACCGACTCGGGGGGCTTGGGGCCAGGAATTAGCGGGTGGGGAGGAGCGACCCCGCCGGCCCCGGCTTCCCTGAGTCCCCTCGGCCCGGCCTGTCCCTGGCGGCCTGAGTGGGCCGGCTCTGAGCCTTGCGGGGGTGAGGTCGGGGAGGAGGCGGCCTCCCTCGCCCCGCCCCTGAGGCAGCGGTGAGCTCCTCCGCTGCTGGCCTAGGGTTTGCTTTCTTTAAAATCCTCAAAGAGTGGAAAACAGATCCTGCCCCCGCCGGCCTCTGGGACCGGTGGGAAATTTCCCAGCTTCTCTCCGTTTTCTGGAGCTCCAAGTGCCAACTCCCCTAGAATGGACAGATCTGAGGGTGACTGGAGGGGCCCTGGCCAGAGTCACGCTTGCACTCATCCTAGTGCTTTTCCCTTGGGACATCTCATGGCAGAAGTTGATGTAAAAACCGTACTGTTTTATGCATGGAAGGAAGGAAGGCGTTAGACAGGGAGGTCCTTTCTTGCCACTAATCCCCATGGGGAGGTGGGCGTTACCTCAGTTTTATAGTTAAGGAAATAAAGATTTATAACGCAGGGGAGTGGCTAGGTGCTCGGGGGACCCAGAGGTCAGAGGGCGTATAAAGCTGTTGCATGGGTTAAAAAAAGTCAACCTCCAGGAACCTCGATTTCCTTATGTCTAGAATGGAGATGTTAATGTCTACTTAAAGGGGTTGCAGTGAAGATGAAATGAGGCGTGCGTGGAGAGCATTTAACACAGTGGCTGGCATGTGCTAAGTTATTAGAAGAGGTTAGCGACTGTTGCTTCTGAGGCTGTGATTTACCCAAGCTTATATATAAATAAGCTGAGCTAGATTCAAGACCCAAGTTCAGTGTGTGTGTGTGTGTGTGTGTGTGTGTGTTTGTGTGTGTTTTAACTCCAACACAGCCTCATCAAGCCTTTTTACCTTTAAAATTATCAAAGATGACAGTCACTAAAAGATTGGCCCACAGGGCAGGTCTTTAGTTTCTGCTGTGGAATCTCTACATGTTTTGAAGTGCCCTAGTAACATCGGAGATCCTCTAAGTAATTGGAGAGGAGATATGAGCATCGGGAGCAAATTGTTCTACGAAGAAGCAGGTTGCTTGACTGACCAAGGAGAATATTATGTCACCAAGCCTTTCTGATATGTGAGCTTTTTTAGTACCGGGGGATGTGAATGTAGTTATAAATTCATTCTTTCAGCAAATATTTATTGAGCCCCTTCTGTCTGTCAGGCATTGGTTGTCCTAGGTGCTCGGGATATACCAGTGAAAAAGACTAAGTCCCTGCCCTCATGGGGCTTACGTTTCAGTGGCAGAAGATGAACAATAAACAGACTATAGATTTAAAACATATAAAACCAGGTAGTAAAGTAGGTTTTCTGCCAGTCATTCCTGTGGATTTATACAGGGTCTTCAAAAAGTTTAAAACCTTAAAATACTTGACAATTATTAGAGAAACCGTCTACAAACAGCATTTAAAGACAAGATCCTTGAATTTTTGTTTGAGCACAACTTACTGCATGTAGTATGCCGTATTCAGAAACCCAACGTTATGATAAATGGAAAAGGGCAGCCATAGGTGAAGGAGTGCAGTTGTCTGTCTTGGGAAGAAAACGAGCTGCTTATTGTCAGAAAGGTTGTTTGTGTCATCCCTGAAACCTAAATGATTGATTAGAATTTGACATGTAAATACTGCGTAAGGGTTTTTATGTAGGTATCATGTAACCGCTCTCAGTTTATTGATGCAGTCAGGTCTTAGAACATCTTAAAAGAAATTCCAGCAGGGCATAGTGGAAGGAACTCAGGATTTGAAGGTAGAAGAAGATTTAGCTCTTAGATTTATCTGCCACTTAATTGCTTTCCTGGGTCTCAGTTTCCTTATTTGTAAAATGGCCTGAATCCCAGCCACTGTTACTGTGAAATCAAATGAAGCTACATCAAATGAGATCGAAAAGTGCTTACATTAATGCTGGCTTTTTTTTGTTTTTTGAGAAAAATGTAAACATTTCACCACCCACTAGTCTGCCTAAAGAATGTTTTGTGTACGTGCTGGGAGGTATTTGAGACACAGAGCCTCCACCCCAGCAGGGCTTTGGGAAACACGTGCAGATGGTTCATTTGATGACTCAGAATTTGAAGTGGTCTGATGTCCAAAGCTAATGTCTCAAGATTCTTGTAAGATCTTTCCTTTAATGACTGTAAGTGCAAATCCAAGTAGTGTACACGTCAAAGCAAATGCTATCTGTATTTCTCTGGTTTCAGTTACCATGGAATTTCTTTCCCCCCCCAAATGCCTTTTGGATAACTATTTTCGTGCCAAGCTACAGCTTTGAAATTAGGCCTTCATAAAATCCCGCATAGGAACATGGGAACCTTGACCACACTCTTCCTGGGCTATGGCATGAGGTCCCTGCCCCCTCTAGAGGAATTTCTAGCTGCATTTCTTTGGGTAGAAAAGGTCTATGGCCATTAAAAGAAAACACAGTGATCAGTACATGAATTTCCTGCTCTACTGTATAGAACTGACCATGGGCACTTTGTTTTAAGGGTTTGGAGCCTTTTCTAAGTATATACTCAAGTTGCTCAAATCCCATCCTCCACCATGTCATCATAAATCCAGTCCTTGCTTACCTTGGCAGGATTGTCTTCCTCATAGTGGCTCAAAGACGTTTGGGTCAGCAATGCCCCTCATCTCTCCTTACAGGGAGCCAAGATGGGGCGCCGAGCTCAACAGGAGTCAGCTCAAGCCGAGAATCATCTCACTGGCAAGAATTCCTCTTCGACTCTGACTGCAGAGGTGAGTGTTAAAAAATTCTGAAGAAATGCACTCTAAGAGTTAGCGATTACTCAGTGAGCAAGGATTTGGTATTTCATATTTTTTTCTCCTTCTTCTCTTTAATGTCAGCCTTCCTCCTATCTTGATTTGGGAATTCCCTTCCTCGGCATTTGTCCTGTTAGCAAGAAGTGAAAGAGGAACTTTTTTCTTTTGATGCCAGAGTAGTTTCTGTGCATTGCTTTATATTCCCAGTGAAGAAGTTTTGTACGTTAACTGAAGCAAGGGACTGGGAGGTTTCAAAATCCAGCCAAAATCCAGGTTTTTATTCCTGCCAGATAAACGCCAGGGAGGCATGCTGGTGACGTAAAGTTGGATTACACAACTGGACATTTGCTCTTGGTGGTGACCTGCGCTTTCTACAGTTTTCAGGCAGGAAGGGGATCCGTACTGGCCTTACTTTCCTGGAAACTTTTCCAAGTGGCCTGGAATCGTGGGAATTTATCCAGCCTCTTTGCAGAGGGTGGGTAATCTTGATGAGCATTGCTTTTAATGCCAGGGCACTATTTTCAGCGGTTTACTCAGAACTTCTTTTCACCCTCCTCTGCCCATTTGAAAACTCTGCCCTTTTCAGGAGCTGGCTTCAGGGTAATCCTCGCTGTCAGCTCTTCCTAACTTCTCCAGGCTGACTTAGGGCTGCTACTTCTCAGTTCCCATAGTACCTGTTATAGAACATCTCACATTATGCACTAATTTTCTTTCTATGTGCCTGGCCCACTAGACAGTGAGTTTCTGGGCAACAGGCAACCTGGCTTCTCAGTTGCCCAGCTCATTGGCCTACAGTAGGTTTATAACAGATGAGGGCATCTCTGCTGGGAGGCCTTATGGGCCATGCAGGTGCCCGAGTACAGCATGCTGGGGACAAGATACAGACACATTTGACTTACATATCACATAGGTAGGAATATCCTTCACTTTCATCAGAGATAAGATATCTACCATGTCTTTAAGTGTTCCACATGGACCTTTAGTTTATCTTTCATTTTCTCACTGATTGTAGAAATATGGGTACAGAGAATCATTCCTCCTCTCAGATAACAGCCATGCCAACACAGAAAAGCTGGTGACTGAACCTTGGCCTCATTGCCTGAAGACGGTAGGGAGAGCCTGTGGGGGGATTGTGGAAAAACCAGAGGCCACATGTACCCTCCAAAGGGTAACCACTATCTAGCCACAGCCAGCTGATGCTGTGGGGAATATAGGTCCAGTACTGCCAGCTCTTCTGATTTTTCCAAGAGATGGCAGTCTAAAATTTTATGTGAAAGCAACACGTTTTTAGAGGTTAGCGACTAATTATAAAATTTAAATCAACATATGGGCTAGATGAGGCCTGAGGGTTGTCAGTTTGTGACTTCGACCATAGCACCTCCATTGTAGAGCTTATTACATTGTATTCTAATTATTTATGTGCCTGGCTCCCTCAGAAGATGTGAGCTTTTGGAAGGCGACGGTTGTGTTTCACCTTTGTCCGCCTTTGTTTATCGCAGTGCCTGGCACAGAGCAGGCATGCCATTGACACTGCAAAGGGTGAGGGGGTGAAGTACATAGTGTGTGATGAGGGGCTCTTAGAAGCTAAATAAGAGCATCACAGGGTCAGGGGTGGCAGACTGTGGCACACTGGAGACACAGTTAAGGGGGTATAATGGAGTGAGATAGTGAAAGACGATATGCTAGACCCAACCCTGGATCTCAAGGAGCTTGAACTGCAATGGATGGGCAAGCCAATGACTGGATCAGTGGAAGTCTACTCTTGGCCTTTGGAGGATCCGTCCCAACACCAGATCATTAATTCATTGATTTAACAAGTATTTACTGAAGCTTACTGTGTGTCAGGCACCATTTTAGGGGGTTGGCATATTTCAGTGAACAAGAGCCAAATCCCCTGCTGTAATGGAACTTATATTCTCGTGATCACTGGCAGTCACAGAGGCTAATTACAAGCCTACCCAATTGTGAAGGAGGTTATAGCCACCTTAGTGGTGAGGTGAGTGAGTCTGAGATGGGCCGGGATGTCCTGATGGCCTTGAAGCCTCTGTGGCACCCACACCAAATCAGCTACCAAGCTGGGGTCAGTAGGCCTGGTTCACCTACCTGTCCCCTTCCCCTCGGCTCAAGGGAGAGTCAGTACAGTGAGCACCTAACTCCAAAGTCGCAGACTGTGATGAACCTGTCAGGGTTTCAGCCTTTCTAGAATACCTACTTATTTCTGCAGAGGCATGTACCTTTTTTTTTTTTGGCCCCATCTGGTCCTTAGTATTTTTTCTGGAAGATGACGAAAAGTCATTCTGGGGACTACCCTGGTGGCACAGTGGTTAAGAATCCACCTGCCAGTGCAGGGGACACAGGTTCGAGCCCTCCGGGAAGATCCCACATGCCATGGAGCAACTAAGCCCGTGCGCCACAACTACTGAGCCTGCGCTTTAGAGCCCGCGAGCCACAACTACTGAGCCCACGTGCCTAGAGCCCGTGCTCCGCAACAAGAGAAGCCACCGCAATGAGAAGCCCACGTACTGCAGCAAAGAGTAGCCCCCGCTCTCACAACTAGAGAAAGCCCACATGCAGCAGCGAAGACCCAATGCAGCCAAAAATAAATAAATTTATTTTTTAAAAAAAAGAAAGAAAAAAGAAAAGTCATTCTGTTCTTCACCCAGCTGGTGCCTCTGACAGCAGAATGCCAGTCAGAATTCCAGGATTCCTTCTCCCTGAAATGAGGTTTAAAGCAGCGTGCAGCCTCCCCTGGGGCCAGATGCACATTGTGCTGTGTGGGCCTTTTTGGCTGTTTCTTTCTAAGATTAGATTCTAAGACTTATGTGTGTGTGCCCATTTACATTCCAGTTCTGAATGTATTACTTGATATATTTATTTTGGTCCTTTCACTGACTATATTCTAGGATGAAGCTATTCATGAAAACGTAAATATGGTACCTGGGGGCTGTCAGACATATTGGAGTTACTTTAGAGTTATATAGGAATTAGTTCAAGCAAATGATGATTTTAAAGCGAGCTGGCGGGATGGGGAGCTCCGTGGAGGAAGTGGAGCAGCTTCCAGGTGTGCTGGAATAGCGGGAAGGCGGGCTTGGCATCTGAAAACCAGGGCTTGAGCGTGAGCTCTGCTAATTGCCTGGGTCTTGAACAACTCCACTAATCTCTCTAATCCTCCATTTCATTATCTGTCAAACAGTGGTAACAATACTACCAAGTTGATGTGAGGATTAAGTGAGATACTATTTAAAAGCACTTTAGTAAATGGAAAGGCGCTGTACAAATGTTCATTCATTCAGTAAGTAGTGAACAAGAGAATATTTGGATGGAGCTTTGCTCTTGTTATTAAAGGGCCGCACAGAAGGAGGATGTGAGCCTGAGTCTCTTTTAGAAGCGATTTGGAAGTCTCTCCAAGGGTTGCTACTCATTTCTCCACAGGCTGACTAGTAGTGATCTGAAGCAGGTTTTGTGCTTCCAGATGCAGCGGGCATTCCTCCTGAAGGGTGGATAAGAGCACAGGCCCTGCGGTTAGACAGCCCTGGGCTGAAATCCTGGCCCTGCCACATGTTAGCTCTATGGCTCAGCAAGTTACTTAACCTCTTCAAGCCTCAGTTTCCTCATTGATAAAACAGGGTTAGTATCACGTACTTGATAGGGTGGCCAGAAAGAAAAAACAAGGTAACAGGTATAAAGAAAGCCCTTAACCGAGTCTGACCCATAAGTGCTCAGTATATAACTGCTCACCATTATTGTCTCTCCAGAGCTCGGGTGTTCTGTTATTGTGCCTTAACCCTCTCTACGGTTAAAAACTGGTGGCCTTCAGGCTGAATTTTGCCTACAACCGTGTCTTCTTTGATCTGTACAAAATTAAACATTTTTTAAAACTTGGTTGTTATCATTTCTAAATTAGGAAAATTTACGTGAAAGTCCAGATTTGGGGCTCCTCTCTGAAACCAGAAGTTCTGGCACAGCAGGAATGCTGGGCTGGCATCCCCACATGGCAGCAGTTGGCTGCAGCTGAGAACGGTGCTTGCGTACGCTTGGCCTGCCCTGTCCAGCTCACCATTTCTTCCTTGAATACAATTGGTCAGATTTACTCACGTCGGATCTACCTGGCTCCTGTTTCCATTCAAGTTAAAACTCCTGCTCTTTTAGGATGGATTGATTTTCAGGTATCCTTATGGGCATTGAATTTGGCTATATGCATCAGAAACTCAGCCCCAGGGTTTGGAGCAGGCAGGAGTGATTTTTCTCACAGCAAGAAGTCCAGTGGAGGGCAGGGTGGGTGCGGTCACTGGAGAAGGTCCTGCGTTACCCTCACCCCGTCTAGACACTTGCTCTGCCATCTGGAACTTGTAACTTGTTCTCATGGTTGCTGACATGATGGCTGGTTGTTCCCCAGGGATCCAATCTGTATTTTAGGTGAGGAGATGGGGAAGAGTGGAAGACTTCAGGATTCATGCCAACGAAGTATGTCCCTTCTTATCAGGAAAATGATAGCCAGAGACCTCACCAAGTAGACTTCTAGTTACATGTCATTGGTCAGAACTGGGTCTTAAAGCCACCTAAATTTCAAGGGCTTTCTCAGCTGGGCACGTTGCCACACCCATCACATTGGGGTTTTGGGGTTAAGGAGAAGAGGAATGACTGTTGAGTAGGCAGTTTGCGACTGACATATCAATTTAAAAAAAAAATAGAATTTATACAGAGTTTGTTTTTTGTTGTTTTTTTTCTTATAGGCTTGGGTATAAAAGGAAAGAATTATTTTTAGTAGCAAAAAAAATAAAAATAAAAAATCCACATTCCTCTCCCGTTTTCTAATTTGGGGTTGTGTAGAGTTCAGTGAAAATTTGTATGCCCTCAAGTTCCAAGACATCTGATGCAGTTGCCTGTGTCAAATCTTGCCTCGATCTTTTCCTTCTTCCTGTTTTCTCAGTAACCCCTCGGGGCTTTCTGCCTGGAGGATACCTGTGGCTCAGCCCAGGTAATTAGACTCTTCTTCCCTCTCTGAAAGAAGAGGAAAGGTCTCTTTATTGCTTGGTCAATCTGTAAATTTTCAAATAATTTCAAAGAATTTACCTGCCTAATCATACTGATTAACCAGAAAGATGAACTCTTCCTGTAGTTTCACTAGCTCAGAGTTGATTAGTGTCATGCCTGCTTCTTTCAGGTTGTTGTGAAGGTCAAATTAGGTAATGCACATAAAGGTGCCAGCACACAGGCACCTCTCAAGAAACGGTAAGTACTAAGAAAGTTTATGACTGCATCCCTCTGCTTTTTTGTGTTTTGTTTTTTTTTTACCACCTGTTACAAATCAGGCTTGGATCCCTAGATGCATAGTTCAGTTAGCAGTTCAGGTTGGCGTTACAATTATGGAGACTTTGGTGCCATAATGAGCATCTTCACATCTGCAGTGAATAACTTTTTCTGGGCAGAGCAGCTCTGAGAATTAAACTGGATTTCTATGCCTGAGCTTTCACCTTCTGTCATTCAAATGATGCTTCTCCTACACAACCTCAAGAAAAGACCTGGACGCTTTCTACCATCAAGTTACACTACCATACGCTGAAGTTGGGAAAAAGGAATCTCAGGGCAAAACCTCTCAGGACTGGCCTGTTTTTTGTTTTTATTTTTGGGGCTGCCGCACGTGGCTTGTGGGATTTTAGTTCCCTGACCAGGGATTGAACCCAGGTCCTCGGCAGTGAGAGAGCAGAGTCCTAACCACTGGACCACCAGGGAATTCCCTGGCCTGTCTTTTGGATGAGCATTTCTCACTTGGGTCTAAAGCAGTTTGTAGCTTAACTTCCATTTTGCAGATTGTCCTTGTAATAATAATAATTATAGCTGACATTGGGACAGTCCCTACCTCTCTGTCAATTATACACACTAGCCTATTTAAGCCCCGTGGTAACTCTTAAAGTAGTTACTGTACTTATTGTCTCATTTTAGCTGTGACGACACTGAGATTTCAGGGAGTCGAGTGACTTGTCCACAGTCATTCAGCTGACGTCTGGCTGTACTCCCTGAGACTCCAGACAGACTCTTAAACACCACCTAACTTTTCCTACCTGCTGGGTAGTTAGATGCACAGACCTCCCAGTAGAGAAAGGCTTTTGGCGGGAGCTGAGAGACTTTTGGGTTTTCCTCTTGGAATCCTTTTGGTGAGGGAGTAAGTTCTCACTTGATTATCCTTATTCGTCCACTTGTCTGGAAAAGTGTTTGAGACACAGCTGTTCTCTTTCTCTTCCTCCTCCGCCCCCCATCTCTTTGGTGCTCCTCCTAGGACGCAGAACTGACACTCAGCCAGATTCTCTTGCAGGAATCTGAGAAATGCTGCTGGGCTCATGTTCCCAAATTAGGCCAGTTTCCTCATCCCCCAGCAGCTCTACTCAGCTGGAGCTTCCCTGGCACGTTGCATTACGTCTCTTGCCCTCTGCCTGTTCCTGACTGGTCTGCCAACGGGCAGTTATTTTCAGCCCAGCTAGGGTTATCTGCTGACCCTTTTTGGTGACATTTTTCTTCTTTCTCACAAAAATAACTTTCCTAGATTAGTCACATTTTTCAGCCTTTTTCGTAGTCCCTCTCCAATGGGCTGGATTGAATGATGCTTCTGATAACGTCGTAGGAGAGGGATGCGGGGAATCCGACGTGGAACCCGTTGACGAGGAATGCGTTTTCCACACTTCATCTTTAGGTCATGCTCCGTATGCCTCACTTTTGAACTCTCCCTCGGGGTGGGCAGATGTGCATTCCCGACCCATCCCTGGGGCTGGCCACTATGTGGGCGGGAACGTCATCCCCGGGGTAGATCATGCGATTGGAAATAGCGTCTCAAGATTCTCCTCCAGCGCTTACTCGGTCTCTTTCAGCGCTCCAGTACGATGCCTCGTGCCTCCTTCTACTGTGTATTACGTGTAAAGCTGGCTTCCTACCAGAAATATGGTGCTTGAAGATCACTTAAAATTCTCTCCCTCACCTGTGGGGAGGGTTAAGTCAGAACTACATGTAAGAGTTTATTTAGCTCAGTGCTCCCTTAAGTTAGCCACTGTTATTATCTACACAACCTAAGAAGTAGAAACGATGATCATTTTGTCTTTAATCCCAGCTCTGCCAATTCCTCGGTGTATGTTCTAGGCAAGTTACTTAACCACTCTGAGCCTGTTGCTCATCTCCTGAATGGAGTAATAGTAGTAGCTATCTCCTAGTGTTGCTGGAGGATTAAATAAGAGAATGTACAAAGCTCTTAGGACAGCGCCCGCCGCGTGCTAACTATTATTGTCATTAACTGTGTCACATGAGAATTAGAAGGTATTTTCAGTTTATCTTCAATTGCCGTTCTGTTCAAGATACAGAGATATTCTTATTTCATTGAACTAACTGGCTCTTAGGGCAAAGAAACATTTGGATGAAAAATCCTTTTGGTGAGAATTCTTTGTGCTGCTTAAGACCCATTTTGTGTGTCTCCTTGACCAGTTGTTTGCTAATACCTTTTCATCTTCTTTTCAAAATCTAACCCTCTGTCTAGAGATTGGCTGTCTTTCCAAAGAGTGATCCTTAGTTGCTGACTTAACATCATTTTGTTGTTCTGGGGCATATGGGTAGAAAAATGAGGAGGGCAAGGAGTGACCTTGGTGACCTCAGTGACCTTGGAGTAGAAGGTAACATCCATTCATTTCTTCATTCATTTGCTTATGAAACTTGATTGAGAGCTTTCTGTGTGCCAGGCATTGTGCTTGGCACTGGCAGTACAGTGACAAACCAGACATGCTCCCTGTCCTCTCTGAACCTCGATCTGGGGGCTGCAGAGAATTAAGTGCCAGGTGGGGGTGAACACAGAAAGATATGCGAATGCCTTCATCGAGCCCTTTTACTTTTGGGGAAATCTGGAAAGGTTTTCTAGGAAAAAATCATGTTTGAGTTGAGACTTGAAGGATGACTAGAAGTTAGCCAAGGGAAGGGGCCAGGATGGGCCAAGGAGGGGAGAATATTCCAAGTAGAGGGATGAGCATATGCCAAGTTTTGGAGGCCAAGGAGAGAGCATGGCACGTGGGATTTGTTAGTGGAGCAGTTGACCATACAGGCGATGGAATAGTGGTCCTCAGTGACTTTTGCAAGCAGTGTGATGTTTTTCAAATATTCAGAAACCAGCCCCCTTGCCTTTTTTGACAAATGAACCATGTGAGACCAGCATTTCTTATATGACACTGAAATAATTGGTAATATTATGAAGTTTAGACTGTGACCTTTCAATATTTTTCTAGCATTGTCTTTCATTGATGCATCTTCAGTGCAACCATTACACTTCTCTCTCTATGCGTTTATGTTTTCTGGTCAGGAAACCTCTGAGAAGTGCTTGAGTATAGTATTGGTGGCTTGGAACTCTTCTGGCTCATCCTTTTTAAGGAGGGGCTTAGTAGATCAGTAGTTTGCAGTGTTCACACTTAATTTATGTCCTAAAAGTTCCTCGGTTCCTCTAAGGATAGATTGTGTGTGTGTGTGTGCGTGTGTGTGTATTAGATCCTGGTAACTCTAGGAGAGAAATCATGGAAGTAATTTTGAATTAGTCATGATCTGATAGGATTTAGAAAATGTCTTTTGATTTCACAAAATAAGAGATTGTCACACAGATTCTAGTAATTACAAGTGTATGCTAGATGCTTAATATAAGTATGTGTAAATGGATCAATGATACAAGCCCAGTTAGTAGTTATTACTAGTGCGTTGCCTCAAGTAAGATGAGAATACCTGTTGTAGTCTTCTCAGTGTTCCTAATTTGCATACACATGATTAACAGCCATAGGTCACACCTGACCCATTTGGTATGGGTCAGATATGGAATCATAGTATTGGAATTTGGTTTGACTTCTTTGGGGGTAAGTAGACTACTGGCTTATATTTAGAATTTTTTTTTTTGGCATGTGAAAATTTTCATGGTAATGATACTTTTGTTGCAATGAAAATTGACTTATATTCAGGCAAGGTTCCCAGAGCAAAGACTTCTCAGAATCTTTGGCTGTAAATAGTATTCTGTTAGGAAAAAAATAAATTGAGAATTAGAAAAATGGCTTAAACCACTATAAACTCTCCTGTACTGAGTCAGTTGCCTCATAACTGGTCTCTCCTTTTGTATTATTGCCCTCCTGCAGTCAGCTCTAGTGGTTTTATAAAATACGCATCATTCATTTCACACTCAAAACCCTTTAAAGGACACCCATTGCCCTTAAAACAAAAAATCCCAAATGCTTACTTTGCCCCTTTGTGATTTGGGTCTTCCTATGTATGTCTCCAGCCTCATTCACAGCGGCTACCTTGTGGCAGTCACAGGGAGTCGTTACTTTGCTTGTACAGTTCCCTATTCTGGTTCCTTAGAGTACTGTAATTCCACAGAATAGAATAGAATAGAATAGAACAGAATAGAATATTCCCTGGAATACTTACCCATGCTCTTTGCTGGGCTGACTCCAACTTCTTCTTTGGGTTCAGCTTGAATATCCCTTCTTCTATTTAATGAGAATATTACCTTCTCATTTAACTTAGCTCCCCGCATTGTACTCTGGTAGTGTTTTTTTGTTGGTGGTGGTGTTTTCTTTTTCTTTTTTACTTTTTTTCCTGTCACCCCAACCGCGGCTTGTAACTGTATGTCTGTGTAATTATTTGGGTCCATCTCCCTCACTAATTGCACACTCCAGAAGCTCCTGTTCGCTCCCCTGAGCCTGGCACTTTGTAGGTCCTCAGTGAATGAGAACCAGGCGTGGAGCATGCTGTGTTCAGCTCAGGGGCAGATTAGCTTGAGGGGCCTGTGGGACCACCATCTGGAGATGTCCGGGAGGCTTTGATGTGTGGGACTCATGCTTTGGACTGGGCTCTGAGCTGGAGCTAAGGGTTTGGGAGCCATTCGTATCGAGGTGGTAAATGAGAGCCCAGCTCTGGAAGGGAGAGTTTGTAGAGAGAGAAGAGGAGAGGCTCTCAGCCAGAATCCGAGGAACCCCCATGTTTAAGGGACACACGGCCAAGGAAGTAGGAGGAGTGGCCGGAGGGGAGAGGGCGTCACCAGGCCCCTGTGCTGTCCAGAGCACAGGTAAGGGACAGTGTCAGGGACTCAGGGGTCAGGAGGGTCCAGGAAGGCGACACCTTCCCTCTGGAGCAGGGTCTGTCTGATTGAGCAACTAGGGGTCCCTGTATTCACAGGGGAGCAGTCAGAGAAGGGGCCATGTGCACCTGGCACAGGACCACACAGCAGGCAGGCTGTCAGTAAATATTTGCTGAAGGAATTCAGTGGATAGGTTACAATGCTCGTGTACTCACCACCAAATGTAAAGGGCCTCCCTGTCTCCTTCCCAGGTCTCTTTCTTCCTTTTCCTCCGTTATTGAGCCTTCCTCTGTTTCTCCTTTTTTCCCTCCTCTTTCTCTTTTTCCCATATCTCTTCCTGTTTTTTATTCTTCACCAGCGATAACAGAGGACTCCATCCCCCATACTCCTTTTTGCCCATCCATTCCTATATATTTTTATTGATGTATTTAAAAGTAGAATTTTATTCCTTCATTTATTCACTTATTTATCCTACATTTAATATAATATACACTTTCCAATGCAAAAATGAATAAGATAACTTCGTATTCTAGTTATATCGACCCACACACTTAGACCAAAAAATTTTGATATTTAAGTGGCATCAGAGAGTGGGAGCACAGAAGGAGCAACCAACCCTGCCTGGGACTTAGGGATGGCATCCCAAAGGAGGTGACCCTTGAGGTGGGTTGCAGTGAACGAGGAGGGATTTGCCAGTAAGAGGGAAGGGCAGCGGGAAAAGCCTGTTCTAAGGCATGCGTCGTTAAGGGGCCTGGTGTTTCCAGGGCACAGTGAACAACTTAGTGTCTTAGGAATGAAGGCCTTGCATTCCAAGTGGAGGAGTTTGGATTTATTTTATATGTTGTAGGGATTCCACAAAGATTTTAAAGCAGGCAAAATGTTATTGACTTTGTTTTCTAGGAAAGTGAAGCTGGCAGCTATGTGGAGGATAGTCTAGAGGGCGAGAACGTGTTGGCAGGGAGACCAGTGGGAGGCGGTTGGAGCATCTCCTCCTGAGATGATGAGCCATGAACCAGGCAGTGTTCCCAAACTTCAGGCATTCCCAGACCGTTTTTACAGTTTCGGGTATCCACATACCACTCGCATTAGTGTTAACAATTTTCTTTAAATCACCTCCCTTTTTATACTTAAATGCGTTTATTTTTGAAAAGAAACTACAGGTTTTGATAGTTAATGTTTTTCCCAGGACACATTAAAATACACATATGGCTATTTTTAAGAGGCACATCCGTGTGCCACCTCCAGTCACCTTGCTTACACCAGTGGCGTGCGTACCTTACTTTGGGAAACGATAAATAAAGCCTGGCAGAGAGGTGAAGAGGAGAGGGCAGTGCCCAGAGACATTTTTCAGGGAAGATGGGTAAGAGGTAGTAACAGATGGACTGTTGGAAGTAGGAGAGAAGGAATGTCTGGAGTTGACTCCATTTGTAGCCGAAAAGGCTGAATGGATAATGATATTTCTGAGACTGAGAACTTAAAGAGTCTCAGCAGTGCGGGGACCAAGAAGAGATGATTGTTTCAATTTGGGGCATGTTGAATGTGAGTTGCCTTCAGGATTTTCGAAGAGATCTGTTGAGTAAACAGTTGAAAATTTGGTCTGGAGCTTAAGAGAGAAAGTTGGAAACGAGTGTTAACAGATGTGGGAGTTACCAGCATATATCATATCATCTGGGGTCTCTAAGAGGAACATACAGGAAGAACTTCTGATTCCTTTGTGTGGCACATAGACCCTTCATTATTTCCAGGTGCAAATGTATGAGGATTTTAAGCAGAGAAGAGAGACAGATTTGCATTTTAGAAAGAGCACGTTGACAGTAATTGGTCAGGGATGGATCCAGGTTTCGTGGGTCCTGAATACAATTTAGAGACCTTCTTTAAGAAAAAAAATTCAAAATTATGAATTCAAAATGGATATGAAAGTAAATAGTTGTAATGAGAAAAGAAATCACAGCCAAGTTACTAGGCCTTGGACATTCAGGTTTCTTTCTTGGAGTTCTTGTTAGAAATGCTTGCATAGACACGCCTCCTGATTGAGAGCTAGCTTCTCCTCCCTATCTAGAACTCTGTAACTCCTGTCTAGAACTCTCTGTAACTCCTAGGGTCCCGTGCAGGCAGGGGTGGAGTACAGACTGGAGGAAGGTGAGACTGGAAGCAGGGAGCCCAGGTAGGACCCAGCTGAGAGAAGGCAAAACATGAGCTTGTGAAGCCTTAATTTGCATGGTTGTGCAGTTTTCTCCAACACCCCTCAGCAGGCTAGGTATTGACGCAGTGAAGGCATAGGATTGGCTTGATCCAGGTTCAGGGGAGCTCTAGGGGAAATGTAGGACATGAATGCCATCAGGACCATGGAAGTGAGCTGGGTTGATAGGGAAGGAAGAGAAACCAAGAAGGAAGTTCTTAGATCAGGAGGGGAGGAAGGGACTAGGTATTTCAGATTGGAGCAGCTCCAGCGTATGAGTTCGAAAAAGTAGCAAGGTCATTGGCATTTAAAGGATCAGGGAACTATGAGGCTAAGCATTAGATGAACTGTTCATGTGAACCTTGACTTGACTTAGAATGATGGCACTAGTGTTGGGGGAGGAATGCCCACGTTTTTGCTCAATGTGTGCTCAGGCAATTATTTGTGACAGGGATGAAGAAGGTAAGAGATGCAATGTAGCTGAACAATATGAGTTTCAGAAAAATGTTCCATAATAATTTGAAAGAGTAATGGTCTAGAGGAACTTTGGGGAGCGAGACAGGAGGGTTACCTTGGGACCCTTGTTCGTGGGGTTTCAAAAAATGAACAGGCTGTACTTGAAAGAGCTGCAGGAGAAATGAAGTCCATGGGGGAAAGCCAGGATTTAAGAGAGGCAAGGAGATGGAAAGAGTGGGCTGTGAATAGAGAATGTCTAATCTGCTTGGGAACCATAGGATTGTGGGCAGAAAGCCTCATTGACATCATTAGCTAGGCTAGATTTCTTCTCATTATGTGGCATGTCAGTAATTACTGAGAAGGAGCAGAATGATAGTAAAATATTCTCTTAATAATGATACTTTACAGGAAAAGGGTTCAGACTAATGTTGAATGTGATTGGTGATAGACTGAAACATTTCTGGTCACATGCCTTTACCCAGCATGATAGAGAATTATGTCACCGTGTTTGGCTGATTGCTTTTATATTCCATTTTAATCCCTCTGTTGGCTTTTTAGGTATAGCTTTTTATACTATTTTTTTAGTGGTTGCTCTAGGGATTAGAATATGCATCCTTAACTTACCACTGGCTAGCTAGTGTTAGTATTATATCACTTCACATAAAATGTGAGACCCTTGTGACAGTATAAATCCATTTGTCCCCTTTTATCGTTTGTGCTAGTAATGTCATGTACTTTAAAACTACATACTTTATAAAACCCACAATACAATTGTCATTTCACTTTAAACAGTTGTCACTTGGAGAAATTAAGAAAAAAGATAGCCTTTTTTTGGAATGTTATTTATTTATTTTTTATACATCAGGTTCTTATTAGTTATCTATTTTATACATATTAGTGTATATATGTCAACCCCAGTCTCCCAATTCATCCCACCACCACCGCTTTCCCCCCTTGGTGTCCATACGTTTGTTCTCTACATCTGTGTCTATTTCTGCCTTGCAGACCAGTTCATCTGTACCATTTTTCTAGATTCCATCCACATATATGCGTTAATATACGATATTTGCCCTTTCTCTTTCTGACTTACTTCACTCTGTATGACAGACTTTATGTCCATCCACGTCTCTACAAATGACCCAGTTTCGTTCCTTTTTATGGCTGAGTAATATTCCATTGTATATATGTACCACATCTTCTTTATCCATTCGTCTGTCAGTGGGCATTTAGGTTGCTTCCATGACCTGGCTTTTGTAAATAGTGCTTCAGTGAACATTGGGGTGCATGTGTCTTTTTGAATTATGGTTTTCTCTGGGTGTGTGCCCAGTAGTGGGATTGCTGGGTCATATGGTAATTCTATTTTTAGTTTTTTAAGGAACCTCCATACTGTTCTCCATAGTGGCTGTATCAATTTGCATTCCCACCAACAGTGCAAGAGGGTTTCCTTTTCTCCGCACCCTCTCCAGCATTTGCTGTTAGTAGATTTTCTGATGATGCCCATTCTAACCAGTGTGAGGTGACACCTCATTGTAGTTTTGATTTGCATTTCTCTGATAATTAGTGATGTTGAGTAGCTTTTCATGTGCCTCTTGGCCATCTCTGTGTCTTCTTTGGAGAAATGCCTATTTAGGTCTTCCACCCCTTTTTTAATTGGGTTGTTTTTTTTTAAATATTGAGCTGCATCAGCTGTTTATATATTTTGGAGATTAATCCTTTGTCCGTTGACTCATTTGCAAATATTTTCTCCCATTCTGAGGGTTGTCTTTTTGTCTCGTTTATAGTTTCCATTGCTGAGCAAAAGCTTTTAATTTTCATTAGGTCCTATTTGTTTATTTTTGTTTTTATTTCAATTACTTTAGGAGGTGGGTCCAAAAAGATCTTGCTGTGATTTATGTCAAAGAGTGTTCTTCCTGTGTTTTCCTCTAAGAGTTTTATAGTGTCTGGTCTTACATTTAGGTCTTTAATCCATTTTGAGTTTATTTTTGTGTATGGTGTTAGGGAATGTTCTAATTTCATTCGTCTACATGTAGCTGTCCAGTTTTCCCAGCACCACTTATTGAAGAGACTGTCTTTTCTCCATTGTATATTGTTGCCTCCTTTGCCATAGCTTAGTTGACCATAGGTGCTTGGGTTTATCTCTGGGCTTTCTATCCTGTTCCATTGATCTATATTTCTGTTTTTGTGCCAGTAGCATATTGTCTTGATTACTGTAGCTTTGTAGTATAGTCTGAAGTCAGGGAGTCTGATTCCTCCAGCTCCGTTTTTTTCTCTCACGATTGCTTTGGCAAAGATAGTCTTTTATCACCCATATGCTTACCATTATAATTGTTCTTCATCTCCTTCTGTAGATCCAAATTTCCATCTAGTGTCATTTCTCCTTATCCCGAAGAACTTCCCTTAGCATTTCTTGCAGTACAGATTTGCCAAGAACAACTTCTCTATTTGCTCTATCTAAAAATATTTTTATCTCACCCTCATTTTTTTTTTTTTTTTTTTTTTTTTGCGGTACGCAGGCCTCTCACTGCTGTGGCCTCTCCCGTTGCGGAGCACAGGCTCCGGATACGCGGGTGCAGCAGCCACGGCCCACGGGCCCAGCCACTCCACGGCACGTGGGATCCCCCCGGACCGGGGCACGAACCCATGTCCCCTGCATCGGCAGGCAGACTCCCAACCACTGCGCCACCAGGGAAGCCCTCACCCTCATTTTTGAAGGATCTTTTCTATCTATATAGAATTCTGAACTGAACATTTTTTTCTTTCAGCACTTTAAAGATTGTCATTCCTTTGTCTTCTGGCCTTCATTGTTTCTGACGATTGTTCTCCGTTATGTAAGTCTTTTCTCCTTCCTCTGATTGCTTTAAAGCTTCCTTTTTATCTTTGGATTTCAGCAGTTTGACTGTGATGTGCCTAGCTGATTTGCTTTGTATTTGTTCTGCTTGGGATTTGCCGAGATTCTTAGGTCAGTAAGTCAATATGTCTCACGAAATTGGAGAATTTTAGGCCATTATTACTTCTAATATGTTTTCTGCTCTGCTTTGTCTCTCCTTGTTCCTGGGACTCCAATTACCTGTATGTTAAACTGCTTGATATTGTCCCTTCGGTTTGTCCTGTGTGTTTTTTTTTTTGTCCCTGAAGCATTGTTAATTTTCCCCTTTCCTTTATCTTTTTGTTCTTCAGATTGGATATTTTCTGTTGATCTGTCTTCAGGTTCACTGATCATTTCCTCTGCTGTCTTCAAACTGAACTTTTCATTTCAGATACTGAACATTTAAATTCTAAAGTTCCATTTCTTTTTTTTACATAGCTTCTATTTCTCTATTAGATTCCCCATTTGTTCATTCATTATGACCATCTTTGAAATCCTTGAACATATATTTATAATAGCTGCTTTAAAACCCTTGTCTGTTAATTCCAATATCTGGGTCATGTTGGTGTCAGTTTTTATTGTTTTTACTTTTGACTATAGGTCATGTTTCTTCACATGTCTAGTAATTTTTGTTGATATGCCAGACATTTTGGATAATACATTGTAGAAACTCTGGATTATGTTACCTTTCTTTGAAAAGTGTTGATTTTTGTTTTAGCAGGCAGTTGAATTATTTTCAGATCACCTTGAATTTGTGAAGACTTGGTTTTAGGTTTTGCTAGGTCAGGTCTGTTTTGGTTTTGCCTTTAGTCCCAGAGCAAATCCCATAGACCCAGGACGTGGTCTTGACTCCTAAGGTGTGGTTTTTCTGGGATTTCAGTGGAAAATCCAAGGTGTGTATCAAGTACCTTTAACCTGGAACTCATATTCCAATCTGTGTCTTGCCTGCAGTGGGCAGCAGCTGAAATTTTACCTCCACTCTTTTTTATTTTTAGCCCTTCAGCAATTGCTTTTCACTGAGTTTCTTGGAGTCTCCTCCATGACCAAAGGATTTTAGGGGAGTTTATATGCAGATTTGGGGCTAACTCCTTCCCAGGATTTCTCCCTGTCTATCTTTAGTGACTCTGGCAGCCCCAAATTTGTCCTCAAACCAATAAAACTGCAGCTTCCTGCTTGAATTCTAGCTGCTCAGTTGCTGCCCAGACTGGAGAGTGCACTCAAAGGGAAAATCCATTTAAACATGGATTTTTACCCAGTGCAGTTCTTGTCTTTCAAGGATCAGATCCCTCCAGTTTCCCTACTGCTTTTGTTTGCCCATTAGTGCCTTCAGATAGTTGTTTTCTATATTTTGTCCAGAGTTTATACTTGGTATCTGTGTGAAGGTGAGTTGAATACAAACTGCTCCCCCATTACTGGATCCAGAAGCTGTCAGTTGCTTTTGGATTGTTTCAGACTACACTGTGGTTTTTTTTTTCAAGTGGTACTGTTGGCAAGAAACGAATGAGAGTGGTTGGTGCAGAAACAACAAACACTTTCTCTTGGAATAACTGACGGGCATTCAGGTGCCTTAGCTATTGAGACAGGAAGTGTTCTAACATCCCTGGTGATTTGGGAGTAATGATCAGAAACATGGGTATGCAAGAGGCCCAGAGACATGGGATTCAGTCCCCATGATGTAAGAGCTAATCCTTGCAGGTGCTGTGCTGAACACTCTGTAAAGGTAGTCGAGAAAGAACTCTGAAGTTATAGATACAGAGAACAAACAGGTGTTTGCCTGAGGGGAGGGGGCGGGGGAGGAAATAAATAGGTGAGGGAGATTAAAAGGTACCAACTTCCAGCTGCAGAATAAATGAGTCATGGGGATGAAATGTACAGTGTGGAGGGATATAGTAGTAACTATGTAATATCTTTGTATGGTGACAAGACTCATCGTGGTGATCATTTGGAAAAGTATAGAAATATCGAATCACTGTGTTGTGTAACAGGAACTAACATAGGTCAATTATACTTCAAAAACAAGCAGACTCATGGAAAAAGAGATGAGGTTTGTGATTACCAGAGGTGGGAGTGGGCGTGGGAGTGGGGGGAGGGGGAGTTGGACAAAGGCAGTCAGAAGATATAAACTTTCAGTTATAAGATAAATAAGTTCTAGGGGTTTAATGTACAACATGATAAATACTATGAACCCTGCTGTATGATATATATGAAAGTTGTTAAGAAAGTAAATCCTAAGAGGTCTCATCACAAGAAAAAATTTTTTTCTATCTCTTTAATTCTGCATCTATATGAGACGATAGATATTCATTAAATGTACTGTAATAATAACTTCATGATGTGTGTACATCAGATCATTATGCTGTACCCCTTCAACTTATACAGTGCTGTACGTCAGCTGAGTAGGAAGATTTACGGGTTACGTGTACCCAGGCCATGCCTTTTGCACCAGGCCATTGTCACCTGGGAGCAGTCGAGCGGATGGCCTTACGCCTTTCTTGTTTGTGAAAGGGTGGGAAGAGAGCCTGAGAAATCAACCTTGGGCTTGGACTGAAAAGCTGAAGAAGAGAGAGAGCATAGCACGTCTTAACACTGGTCTAGGAGGATGTTTTTTTCCAAAATGAGAGAACCAAGAACAATGTAGCACGTTTTTCATAAACTAAATTTATTCACCATCAAGGACCATTCTTTATTCTGGTTTGTGTCCTTCCTAATTTGGGGAGCTTGAACAGATCCCTTCTTTAATGAAATAGTGGTGAGAGGAAATAGTGTTGTTTTTTTTAAAGATTCTTAACAAAATTAAAAGCTGTGAACTCGATACTGCCAACCACATCCCACCCCCACCCCCACAAACAAAGTTTGTTTTTCGAAATACTGGCTGTCCATGAAATCTGGAAGTCTAGGAAACACAGTTCTAGAAGGTTAAAACAATATTTTAGGGTTGCTGGGCTCCCTTGAAATCTTGTGAGGGGAGGTAGTGAGGTGTGTGCTAATTTGCCAGCCATGACTTGGTCTCGCCCAGAGCACCTTCCCTCGCCTCCAGGGCCACCGCAGGGTAAAGAACTGCAGTGCGAGGCCTGTGTTGTCCGTGGTCTCACAGCGGTGAACAGAGTAGGGATTTGGACGGGCATTCCTCTCTGCATCCCACAGGATGGGGAATATTCCCAAATGTTCCCACGTACCCTATCATAAAGAGACCCAAATCCCATATTTCAATACACAGTCCTCAAACTGCCCACTTCAAATGACGCGAGGGTTAATATTTTTCCACGCTCCCTCCACTTCTTTTCCATCAATGCCCTTGAGGGATTGTGAGAGATCAGGTTTCCTAAAGCAGCGAGGTTACAGCTTGCTTCTCTGCTCTCCTTCTGTTCCAGGTTATCCCAGTCTGGATTGGGTTGAGGTAGCAAGTCTAGGCTCTGCTTATCCGAAGTCACAGGTGCCGGGAGGGCTCGCTTCCTGGAGTGCTGGGAACTCACATCCTCCACACTGTGCGTCCTTCCGGTTACACACATGCACATGGGTTTTAACAAACTGAAAGGAGTTACGAGAATGACAAAAACTATAGGTTTTGATTTATGATGCAAGTTGAAAGGAATGTTTATTTTGGCTGAACCGAAGAAAGTCTGGGGGAACAGGGTATTTCTTTATAAGTGTGTGGAAGGTATAGACCCAAGAAAGCTGATTTCGGATGACCCAGAGGGATGTAATTGAGCTTAAGAGGATGCCACCCAAGGTAAGAACATCCAGGATGAATTTTAAGAATGATTTTGGGGGCTGAAATCTGTCCTCTTTGGATCAGCCTCTTTAACAAATGGCTGGCAGCCCTATCCCATGAGTCATTTGAAGTGGGCAGTTTGATGACTGTATTGAGATATGGGATTTGGGTCTTTTTATGATAGGGTACGTGGGAATACTGGGGGGAGTGTGACACCACGAGAGTAATCGCCAGATACTGTGGTTGCCTGAACATCACATTTATTTCTCAGTGAGCAGAGGGACTGTGACTTCCTCCTCTTGGTTCAGGCAACTTGAAAGAATTTCTCTCTGTTCAGGGAAGCTGGACTAGGTAAGAGCTGGACCCCTGGAATGAAACTTGTGCAAGGCAGTCCCAAATAAAAGGCCCTGCTATGTTTACCTCCCCCAATCTTCCCGTTGTCTCAACCCTGGGCATTAAGGATTTTTTTCCTCCAAAGGCTGCATTTCATTACTTTTATCATTTCTTATAAATAATAAGAAATGATAAGCCACTGTCACCAGCACTTATTAAGTGTTTGCTCTGTGCCCAAGAGTGGGTCTGTAACAGACTCGTGATCACTCTCATTTTGTGCAGGAGGAAAAGAGGCTTAGTGAAGGTGTGACTAGCCCAAGGCTACCTAGCTTAGAAAGTGAGGATTCTAGAATCTGAGCCCAGGACCATCCCTCCTTTCCCTCCTGTCCCTCTCCTCCCTCCCCTCCCCCTTAAACTATAACTTGAAAACTATAGCTTTCCCTCTCTACTTCTTTCTGGCAAACTCCCTCCCCCCTGCCCCCCAGTCACTCATTCTTCAAAGCTACTGCGCTGTTGGTATGTGGAGAGTATCTGTGACATGCAGTAAAGAGACAGCTACTTTCTAAGTACAGAGATTTATATTAAATTCAGCCTAACACAGTTTGGCATAGTGCTCAAGCTGTTAAGGTTTATTTTTGGCATCACTTTTTAATCCTGACTTTACCCTTAACCCTTCCCTCATCTTGCCTCACTAAAGACGTAAGGGTTAGACCAAGCCTCTTGCTGTTCCTCCTGTCTTACTGAACATATTTATATTATCAGTACATATAGATTTGGTTCCAGGACACCTCCTCTGACTCCCCGCCATGGATATCAAAATCGGTGGATGTCAAGTCCCACAGTCCACCCTCCGTATCCATGGTTCCTCATGGATTCCACCAACCACGGATAGTGTTGTACTGTATTTCCTGAAAAAAATCTGCATATCAGTGGACCCGCATAGTTCAAACCTGTGTAGTTCAAGGGTCAACTGTACTTTGTGCCCAGAAGATATATGAAGGAGGTGGTCCTTTTGGTTTGGTCTTCCCAGGTGTTAACCTTGTCATTGATCTAGTCTCTCTTGTTCTTGGGCACTTTGTTCCAGTCCAGACGGATTCTTTTCTGTAGCCGCTGTGTCCTTTCACTCCTGTTCTAGCTGGCATGAACCTAGCGTCTGGGAAATCATGTATCATCTGGTTCAGTGCCAAGCTTTGGTGTCAGAAACCAAATTGGATTTGAATCCTTGCTTCATTTCTTACTGCTAGCATGATTTTAAATTAATCTCTCAGCTTCAGTTGCCTCGTGCGTAAACTTGTTGCACAGTAGTGGACAGTTCACAGGGTCTCGGGGATTCTGCAAAGTAATCCTTCTAAAGCTTTGGCATAGAGTAAACCCTCAGTAGATGTTGGCTGTTATTATAATTATGAGCTATCAATTAGTTAATGTATTCTTTCTCATTGGCTAGGTTGGCTTATTCACCACTGATCAAATCTGTGTGCTTACGTATTCTCGTTTCTCCCTGTAACCTTTTCTTCTCTGTTTTTTGTCCCCACCCGCTTCATACAAGTTCAGATTGAATATAAACATTTCATGTCATCGTTTACATCTTTTTGCCTAGATACCCTCTCCCTGAATTGAAAAATACAATTCATAGACTCAGAGAATCACAGAATTGTAGAATTGGGAGGAATCACTTCTACTATGAGTTAAAATCCAGGATCATGAAACTAGGTAGTGGCAGAGTCAGGACTACAGCCCAGACTAGAAGCAGTCTGGTCTAGTGTTCTTTCTACCACATTTTTTTCCTTACCCAAATTTCACATATGCATATATGTACAATTAAAACACAATCCACAGCAAATTGGGGGTGGGGTGAGAGATGCGGGGAGGCACTTTTATTTAGAAACTCATTCTCCCGTCATGTCTAGTCCTGGCAGGGATCTGACCTTACCTTTTGGGTGTAGAGTTGTTTTCTGGCCCTCAGGGTACTGGTGTTCGGAGTTCCCAGCCACAGAGTGGAGAAGGTCCCTGTTCCTGTTCAGCACAGGTCTTCATTGAGCAGATACACCTACGAACAACCCTCGTACTGGTGCTCTCCTCTTCCCCACCCCTGTCTTTTTTCTCTTTTGTTAATCTGAACTTCATGCATCTAGTTTTTCTTTTTTACCTTTAGCTTTTCATTAAAATTTGAAACATCCAGAAAAGTAGAAACAATAGTACAATGAACAACATACACCCACCACCTAGGTTCAATTGTTTTCAACATTTTGCTGTATTTGCTTGAATGATAATTTTTTAAATATTTTAAAATATGTATTTACATGTTTTATATATAACTTTTTGCTGAGTTATTTCAAAGCAAACATCATGAAATGTCACTTAAATTCTTCAGCATATATCTCTGAGAAATAGGGACATTTTCCTAGAAATCCACAACTCCACACCTAACAGTATTAGCAATTCCCTAATACCATCTATTACCCAGGCCATATTCATTTCCCTCAGTTGTCTCCAGAATATCTTTTATAGCTAACTGTTTTCAAACCAGGATCCAATCAAGAACCACTCTACTAAGTTTCTCTCTCTTAAGTCTCTTTTAAAAAATTTGGAATAGTCTCCACCCCAGCCCCCTTTTTAATGGTATTAACTTTTTGAAGAGTTTGGGCCAGTTATTCTCAGTTTCCCTTGTGCTGGCTTTTCTGATTCTTTTTTCCTAGTGTCACTGAACTTCCTCCTCTTTCACCTGATCTGCAGTAAGCCGGAAGTCAGATTGGAAGGCTTGCTTACATTCCAGCTGAATGCTTGGGGCAGTATCTTTTCCTGGGTGGCACTGTATGCCTCAGGTGGTAGCACATCACGTCCCCATTGTTGACGTGCTAAGTGTGATCACTGAGTTAGGGTGCTGACAGATATCTCTGTTGTCAAGGAACATTTTCTCCCTCGCACCTGGCACATAATGTGTGGGGCGATTCTTTGGCATCAAGAGAATGTCCAGTTCCCTGTCAATCAGTCTTTCACCTAATGGCTTTAGCATCTATTGATGATCAGGTTTCTGTCTTATACTAAAATAGAGTTTGCATCTTGCTATGTCCATTTCAGCTTGAAAGAGCTACATTTATTCATAAGGGTTCAGTTATAAGCTTGCATGCTCCATTACCTGCCATGACCTTAAACCCGTGAGGGGAAGACGCAGGTCTGTGACGAATTAGTTGTCAGACCCAGGTTGAGGCTGGAGGAAGAAATTGGCAGAGATGGAACTGTGCCTGGTGGACAGATTTGAGGAATAAATGCAGCCCCTGCAGTGTGCGCACCTATTAATAAATGTTAGTCTTCTCTCTCCTCAAGCACATAAGAGCAGCTTTCCTGGGTCTTCCGTCAGGTTGCTGGAGGAAGGAAAGGAAGTTTGTTTTTAGCCAGAAATCAAGGGTTGGACATGGGAGGTGGGAGGTGGGAGGTGGGAGGTGTGCAGTGGCTCTTGCTTAACTGAATGCCTTTTCTTTGGGGAATTCATGCGTGTGTTTGGACCGGCTTTTTGAAACAGGCTGCCGTTTGGATTTTGGACTGATTCACATTGTGGGGTTTCTCCAGGACTTCTGAGAGTGTGTGAGAAGTTTCTAAACTCGAAAGGCTCCTTTTTTGGCACTGCAGTATCTTTTCTATTTCGGCATCTTAAGAATCTGGGGGAACCATATAAAGATCAGAAACAAGTCTAGCCCTAAAGGCTCCCTGTGACTTGGTAATTCCAGTTAGTTGAATCCTGGCCCATTCGGATGAGACCATATAAAGTGGCCATTTCCTGAATTTCCTGCTCTCTGCCTCTCATCGGCTCCTTTTTGTAGAAAGCTGGTATTTCAGGACCGCAACCACCAGTCACGTGCTTCCACCCCTTTACTCGCAGTCATTTCTGCCCCTGTTTATTTTTGGAGAGAGCACATTTTTGCTTCTCTCCAGGAGCTATGCGGGGTCCTGCCCCCTCCGTCCATCAGGCGGCAGCCCCGGCAGGCTGTGCTGCTTTCCCACACTCGGAGACGTGACTCCAGCTTTTAAGAGAGAACACGAGGGATGCACTGCTTAAGGGCTACCATCACCCGCTCCTATTTCTGTCCCTCCTGGGGTTGCACATTTTAAGACTCTTTCTTTTTTAAAAACAAGTTTGGGTAATGTTACCTGGCGGTAAATCTGCCAAAATTGGAAATCGTTTTCCCAGCAGATGTCTTGGGGCCATGCCTTATTTAAAGGATAAGCCAGGACTTTTGAATTCTAGGTCTAGGTCCTCTCTTCTTTCTGGCTTTTAAGATCATTCGAGCTCTACTCTCTCTCACCCATCTGGGTTTGTTTGTTTGTTTGTTTGTTTTTCCCTCCTTCCTAACACAGGGATAGGAAACAGATTTCTTCCAGAGTCATACCTCATACAGATGGGTAATGTCTTCCCAGGTGCTTGGTCAAGGAGGATTGTGGAGTTGGTGGGCTCGGTGAAAAAAAAAGCCACAGCTGTCTTAGACTAAGTTTCTAGTTTCAAGGATGGAGCAAGAGTAAATTCCTTTTTCTTTAAATGCCCAGGTCATTACACAGAGAACCCAGACGCACAAGATTTGAGAAATAATAACTCACACATTCATGTCTCCTCTTGTCCTACCCACACCTGGTGGGCAGGAGAGGGAAGGACCCCTGGCCCAAATGGTGGGGTCCGTAATGAAGGGTGACAACTTCTCAGCACTTTCTGTGAGGACTGGGCTCTGACAGTGAGCTGGGGAGGGCATTCAGGCTCCCAGAGCCGCCCAGCATCTGATCTGTCACCACAGGCAGGGAGAGCACAGCAATTCTGGCAGCTGATTCTAAAAGGAGCAACAGCAGGGTCTTGGTCTAGAGTGTGTCCTGTGTTTCACGTCGTCGTGGGGGGAGGGCCGCGGCGCTCTTTCTGAAACTGTGCTAACAGGTGTCTCGATGATGTCGTCATAGCTCTTAGGGAGAGCAGCCAGATATTCAGGGGCTGGACTGTCCATGCAAAAGAACCCACCAGACCTTTGTATTGTGAAAAACCAGTCACCCGCTTACATTTCAAAGATCATTTGCACCTAATTTTAAACTACTCCATTGTGATCAAGTTGTATCAGCTTTCGCTTCCAGCCTGCGTTGTACAGTGATAGGTGCTGAGGACCTTGGACCCTGACCAGTACAGTGATCAGTGAACAGCATTTGCTACAGCCTGAGTGTTATGTGCTATCCTGGTGTCACTGCACCTTGCATCTGGTTGCTTCTGGAATGCTTTTCCTTTACATTTCTGCTTATCTTTCCAATCCAGGGCCAGCCCCACTTATTCCATAAAGCTTCCGTCAACCTCCTCGTCCTCAGCACTTCCCACGCTGGTACGATTCTGTGTAGCCTTCAGTCAGGCCTTGCAAACGTATGCACGCTTGTCAGAGCGCTGTCTGAATGATGCCCCAGGAGAGTGTGGCCCAATAAAAACCACCAAAGGTGACGAGAAAACTGCAGAGTTTAGTGGAACTGCCCCAGGGCTGAGGGATTCCTCCTCAGCTTCACCTTTGGACCCTGATGCAGCCTCTCGCTGGAAGGACTGTCAGTTCCTCCATCCCTGATACCTACCTCCCCACTCCAGTGTGGCTTTGGCGTTTTCAGATTAAGCCCAATGTCCATCACATAGATTTCATACAGACCTGATACACCCTGAATTCTGCCTCTTTCCAGCCTCATTGGACCCGGGGTATCATTTGAGGACAGGGATGACGTCTTCTGCTTTTTCTAACTCACCTGATGCGTGTAGGACAGTGCTCAGCTCCCCACATAGGAACAAAGTTGAATTCTGGGGAGAAGCCTTTGTCACTTGGTAATAATGGTTAATTACATCTGTCTCATGGAGACAGGGTATTTGTGTTTTTTGTTTTGGTTTTTTTTTGCGGTACGTGGGCCTCTCACCGCTGTGGCCTCTCCCATTGCGGAGCACAGGCTCCAGACGTGCAGGCTCAGCAGCCATGGCTCACGGTCCCAGCCGCTCCACGGCATGTGGGATCTTCCCAGACCAGGGCACGAACCCGTGTCCCCTGCATCGGCAGGCAGACTCTCAACCACTGCGCCACCAGGGAAGCCCGGAGACAGGGTATTTGTGTGTGCCCGTAACAAGACTCATAGTAGGGAGTATTTATTAAAAAAAAAAAAAAACGAAGAATTTCTTATCCTAGGACTCAGAGTATTAAATCATGACCATAAGGATTCCCCATCAGGAGAGACATCTCCCGCCAAACACCCAAGCCCTACCTTGCAGAGAGCTGAGTTCTGCCCGCCCCCCATCTCCCGGCCACCTCAGTGCTCTCTCAGAGGTTGGCCAGGACTCCCAGTGGGGAGCAGGGAAGGCCACTATAACCCTGCCCCATTTGGTGCAGAGAAGTACTTTGTAACTCTTCCTCTCCCAGGTGATCTCAAGGAAAAGCAGCCTATACGGTTTTTACAACATTATGTCAACTCCGGAAGTCTTCAGTTATTAGTGCAAAAGCCTCTTTGATTTGGGGACTAGTTGTTAAATTCTTCGGCTGCGGAGGAGTGACTCTTGTGTGGTGGTCTTTCTGTTTCGAAGCTGCTGTCCTAATTTAGCAGCTGGCACTGTTTCGGAGTGGAAAGAAGATGAGAAAAGAAGTGTCTTTGTGTTACGTCTAGGCAGAAGGGATTCTCACTCATCCTTCCAATAGCTGTGACTTTCTGGGGTTTGTGGTTAAAGAAGAGAAAGCAGATCATTTGGGGGTTTGGAATCTTAGGGAACTTTATTAACCATATGATGCATCAGTAGTCAAAATGACAGCTCAGGCCAGGCTCAGAGGAGTCTTTATTCCCCCTCTTTTCCAAATGGTACAGTATATGTTATTACACGTGGCCTAACCTTTCAAATATTGACATTAGTGATGCTGCTGCTGCTGCTAACAGTAAAGATATAGTACTTGTTATGTGCCAGGCACTGCTCTAAGCATTTACCATATAGTCACTAATTTAATCCCTCAACAGCTCAGTGGTTACTCAAAGGAGTGAGTTTTGACCTAAATTTATGTCACTTATGCTCCTTTTCCACGATGCCTAATCTTTCACAATCCCTCCCCAGTTCAATCCCTGCTCCTCTTGTCCACCACCACCTTTTTTTTTTTTTTTTGCTGCGTTGGGTCTTTGTTGCTGTGTGCGGGCTTTCTCTGGTTGCGGCAAGCAGGAGCTACTCTTCGATATGGTTCGCGGGCTTCTCATTGCAGTGGTTTCTCTTGTTGCGGAGCACGGGCTCTAGGCGCACGGGCTTCAGTAGTTGTGGCTCGTGGGCTCTAGAGCGCAGGCTCAGTAGTTGTGGTGCACGGGCTTAGTTGCTCTGCATCACGTGGGATCTTCCTGGACCAAGAATTGAACCCAAGTCCCCTGCATTGGCAGGCGGATTCTTAACCACCGCGCCACCAGGGAAGTCCCCTCCTGTCCCCCTTGTCACCTACACCCCATGGCAGAAAGCAGAGGTGGGGTCAGGACACACAGGTTGAGGAACCTTGCCAAGGCCACCAGACCCCTTCCCTTCTTCTTGTAGACTATCAGTGGAAAAGTGCCAAATAGGCCTGGGCCTCCTGACACCATGGCAACACGGATTTCACGTGGGTTTATTCTGTCCAACACCCAGAGCAAAGAGCAGACAACAGGGGATCCCAGCTCTGAGAAGCTAGTTCCAGGGCCACACACTCAGATGCCACAGGGGCTAGGCAGGGCACCTGGGTGAGTGAAGTGGGACTGGGGGTTAGACACAGGCATACCTGCAGTGTGCACACTGACGTGGTAAGAAAAGATCTCACTTCCACCCAAGAAATATGCTTGTTCCCATTTTTGTCAAAACATCTGACATAGCTTTCATTTTCCCACTTCCAGTAGGCCTAGGAAGCGAGAGAGAATTCTGTACTGGAAGAGAAACAACAGCACAACCGCCATCGTAATAGATGTCAACTGGCACCTGACTTCAGCAGGAAGGAGAGAGACAGAGCGGGTGGGGGCCGTGGCAAGCTAGAATGCACGTGTCCAGTCACCAGAGGGCGGCTGCTTCTCAGCCCCAGCATTGCTAGAGTTTCGAGTTTTCCGAGAGAAGCCGGAGAGTCCTGTTTTGTGTGGAAATCTTACAATTTTTAGAATGGTAGTTTAAATTTAAAAACAGACAAAAACCACTGTATGGCCAAACCAAATATGCAGTTCCTAGTTGTGACCTCCAGATTCAGGAATGCACATTGTCACAAGATGGTCCTACCCTTGGGTAAAGGAAAGTGGGATGTTATCTGCAAAAGCATAGGGAAGAAAACTGTGGGCCAGATTCGTTTAAAACCTCCTGTAGGGGCCCGATATGGTTCAGTTCCAATCTCTTTAACATTTGCAATGCCTTCCACATGGTAAGAGCTGAACAAGACAACGTTCTTGGTCTCTGCTTATACACAACTTTGGCTTGTGGTAGTTTGGGCTTATTCTGATTCCAGCTGGTCCTTATAGTTCCAACACTCAGTGCTGTCTGAGCAGCCTAACCTCTGAGCTTCAGTTCCAGATTCCTGGGACAGAGAACTTGATTGGTTGTGACTGGCTCTGACTGGTGCAGCCCTGGTTCAGTCACCTGTGTCTAAGGGAAGAGGGGTCCTGGGATGGAAGGCTTCTCCGTCCAGCCTGGGGACCGGTGATTGTGTGTGGCAGGGATACTAAAAAAGGATGCATGGACTGGGAATTAATGGTGGGGATCTCTTCGTTCATCTTCTTTGGGTTCCCCCCGAGAGAGACAAGCAATAGTGCGTTTTCTACTTCTACATTTTTGTTGTTTCTGAGAGTACAGAACCTCATTACTCAAGTTTGTTTTCTCTAAAGTACTACTTAGGTTTCCCAGGAGCTAAGTTGGATGCAGGCTTTCCAGGACTTGCCTTCTCCTCCATCAGGCCTTTCCAATAGTTTCTGCTTCATCCCGCAGAAAGACTCCGTCTCTAGATGGAACATGTCCTTGGCAGGCTGGGGTGCTACCAGAGAAGCAGGAAAGGAAACACATCTTGGTGTAAAATAAAAATATCAAAAGTTAAAAGGTATTTCACCATATTGAGGGAATGTTTTCTTAAAAAGCTGCAAGCTAGGTTTTAAGCAACAGATTGAAAGGGCATTACAGTGATTTTAGCGCAGGAGTCTGCAGAATACTTCCCGCCAAATTTGGCCCACTGCTTGTCTCTGTAAAGTTTTATTGGAACACATTACACCCAGGTGTTTACTTCTTGTCTGTGGTTTGATTGCCCTGCAGCTTCAGAGTTGAGTAGCTGCAACAGAGACTGTGTGGCCCACAAAATCAAAAATAGTTACAAGAATTCCTGCACTTGGGTTTGTGGATGTATCTATTGCAGGTGAATGCTTCCTGCCCAAATAACTTGAGTAGCTTTTTAACCCACCACTTGAGTTTGTGTCTTTGAAGCAAGCCTCTCTCTTATATTTTTATTTTATTACTTTTCTTTTTATAAAAGTGATATAAATTGACGGTAAAAAGGAATTGGAAAATGCACAACAGCATAAAGAAGGAAAAAGGAATCGCCATAATTCTTTCACTGGATCCTCTCATTCATGCACTGATAGCTGATTAACGCTACATGTTCTGTGTTAGTGATCTTTTCACAAAATTAGAAGCATATAGCTACTATTTTGAACATGTTTTAAAAAGTTAGCACATGTTGAACTTTCTCATATTAATTCCTTTTTAATACAGTTTTTTATTATTGCATAGTATTTTCACATGTGTATTCCGTGATTTACTTAAATTCCTTATTGACATCCAGTTATTCATTATATTCAAAAATGACATTGTGTTTCTCTCTGATTATTTCCTTGGGATAAATTCCTGGGGTTAGAATTGCTGACTCAAAAAGTGTGAGCATTTCTAAGGCTTTCAGTAGACGTTGCCAGATTGTCCTCCAGAAGGGTACGAAAGCACCTAGGTTTCATAGTATTGTATTTGCATTTGAAGGTTTCAGAAGGTTGGTTTAGGTTACCTTAACCTCAGCCCTGTGTGCTTGAACGCTGGTCTTGGGTGACTGTTTTGTTGACGTCTCTTCCCTTGCAGGCTCCCCCTCCCAAGCCACCACGCAGGCAAGGAGGCTGGGCAGATGACTCCATGAAGGCTTCCAAGTGAGTGCTGGCAGGTCACGGGGTGGGGGGCGGGGGCGGGGGGCGGGCAGGGGACACTGTGCTCCTGTGTTGTTCTTTTATTTTTTATAACCGCTTTACTGAGATGTAATTCATATACCTTACAATTCACCCCTTTGAAAGGTACAATTCAGCTGTTCTTAGTATATTTTCAGAGCTGTAGTGTCATCACCACAATCACTTTTGGAGCATTTTTATTACCCCCTAAAGAAACGCCATACCCATTAGTAGTCACTGCCTGTGTCCCCCTGCAACCTCCCCAGCCCCAGGCAACCACCAACCTGTTTTCTGTCTCTCTGATTTGCCTATTCTGGACATTTCCTGTAAATGGAATCATATGTCACGTGGTCCTTTATGACTGGCTTCTTTCACTTGGCATGTTTTCAAAGTTCCTCCGTATTCTAACATTCTGTGTTTTTCTTAAAGTTACTTTCTTTTTTTTTTTTTTTTTCCGGTACGCGGGCTTCTCACTGTTGTGGCCTCTCCCGTTGCGGAGCACAGGCTCCGGACGTGCAGGCTCAGCGGCCATGGCTCACGGGCCCAGCCGCTCCGCGGCATGTGGGATCTTCCCGGACCGGGGCACGAACCTGTGTCCCCTGCATCAGCAGGCGGACTCTCAACCACTGTGCCACCAGGGAAGCTCTTAAAGTTACTTTCTAAACAGAATGGACTTGCCTGTTAGTTACTGCTGGATTACAAATCATTTTGGTCTTTAATCCCTTGTAGTAAGTCTCAGATGAAAGGTAAACCAATATACATGTATGTATGTATATACGTTTACTACACCAGTGTGATGGCCAACGATAAACTCAGGGAAGGAATTTCTTTTTCTCAAAGAAGAGTCATTACTTTTGTTCAGAATTTCCTTCAGCAGTTGTTACCTTCAAAATAGCACTATCGAAAATATTTTTTTCCAGTTTTCCCCCCTTCCTCCTCCCTTCCACTCCCCAGCTCTAAACACACACACACACACACACACACACACACACACACACACACACACACACACACACACACACACACGCATACACCCTTTTTTTCTCCCCTGAATCATCTGAAAATAAGCTGCAGTCATCATGATATTTCACCTCTTAATATTCCAACATGCATCTCTGAAGATTAAGGACATTCTCTAAATAATCACATATAATGATCACATCTAAGAAATTTCATAAAGATTTAATAATATTTAAAATATAGTCTATATTTAAATTTCCCCAGTTGTCCCCAAAATCTCTTCTGTAGTTCCAGGATCCAATCAGAATTCACACATTATGTTGGTAGTTCTGTCTCTTTTTAGGCTCTTTTAGTCTCTAAAATAATTCCAGCTCCCCTTCGCCCTACTACACCTCCACCCAGTATATTGACTTTTTTGAGGAATCCAGGTCAGTTGTCTTGTAGAGCGTCTCACATTCTAGATTTCTCTGATTGATTCCTCATGATCAGATTCAAGTTAAATGTTTTTGGCAAGAACAGGTGATATTGTGTACTTTTTATTGTATCAGAATGGTATAGAAAGATATACTCAGAGATATCTCACTCCCATCCTTATTCTTTCTACCTCATTCCCATCCATCTCCCATGGGTAACTTCTTTATTAGTTTCTGTTTTATCCTTCCTGTACTTCTTTTTGCAAAAAATAAGCATGTATATATAAATTTAAAATGGATCCCTATTTGTTTCTATATGTTAAGATTCAGCAAACTGTGGCCCACAGGCCAGCCACCTGCTTTTATACAATTTTTAAAGGTTACTTTCCATTTATAGTTATTACAGAATATTGGCTATATTCCCCTTCTTGTTGTACAATACATCCTTGAGCCTGTCTTACACCCAGCAGTTTTACCTCGCACTCCCCCACCCTATATTGCCCCTCCCCACCCTCATTCCCCACTGGTAACCACTAGTTTGTTCTCTGTGAGTCTGCTTCTTTTTTGTTATATTCACTAGTTTCTTGTATTTTTTAGATCCCACATAGAAGTGAGATCACACAGTATTTGTCTTTCTCTGTCTGACTTATTTCACTTAGCCTAATGCCCTCCAAGTCTATCTATGTTGCTACAAACAGCAAAGTTTTGTTCATTTTTTTAATGGCTGAGTACTATTCCCTTGTATCTCTATACACCACTTCTTAATCCATTCACCTGTTGATGGACATTTAGGTTGCTTCCATATCTTAGCAATTGTAAATAATGCTGCTAAAAAAATTGGGGTACTTGTATCTTTTCAAATTAGTGTTTTTGTTTTGTTTTGTTTGTTTTGGATATATACCCAGGAGTGTCCTTGCTGGGTCATATGGTAGTTCTATTTTTAGTTTTTTGAGAAACCTCCATACTGTTTTCCACAGTGGCTGCATCAATTTATATTCCCACCAACACTGTATAAGGGGTCCCTTTCTCCACATCCTTGCTAACAGTTGTTATTTGTATTCTTTTTGATGATAGCCATTCTGACAGGTGTAAGGTGATATCTCCTTGTGGTTTTGATTTGCATTTCCCTGATGGTTAGCGATGCTGAGCATCTTTTCATGTGCCTGGTGGCTCTCTGCATTTCCTCTTTGGAAAAATGTCTATTCAGTTCTTCCGCCCATTTTTTAATCAAGTTGTTTGGTTTTTTTTGATGTTGAGTTGTGTGAGCTGTTTATATATGTTGGATATTAACCCCTTATTGGTCATATCATTTGCAAATATTTTCTCCCATTCAGAAGGTTGTCTTTTCATTTTGTCAATGGTTTCCTTTGCTGTGAAAAAGCTTTTAAATTTAATTAGGTCCCATTTATTTATTTTTGCTTTTATTTCCTTTACTTTAGGAGAGGATCAAAAAAAAATATTGCTGCAATTTATGTCAAAGAGTGTTCTGCCTATGTTTTCCTCAAGTTGTTTTATAGTATCTGGTCTCACATTTAGGTCTTTAATTCATTTTGAGTTTATTTTTGTGTATGGTATTAGAGAATGTTGTAATTTCATTCTTTTACATGTAGCTGTCCAGCTCTCCCAGCACCACTTGTTGAAGAGATTGTCTTTTCTCCATTGTATACTCTTGCCTCCTTTGTCATTGATCAGGTGACTGTAAGTGCACAACCACCTGTTTTTATATATCATGTTTTATTGGAACACGACCACACGCTAAGTCTACATTTTATTTATTTATTTTTGTTGTTGTTTTTGAAGTAGAGTTGATTTACAATGTTGTGTTAATTACTTCTGTACAGCAAAGTGACTCAGTTATACATACATGCATTCTTTTTCAAAGTCTTTTCCATTATGGTTTTATCACAGGATATTGAATACAGTTCCCTGTGCTATGCAGTAGGACCTTGTTGTTTATCCATCCTATATATACCAGCTGGCATCTGCTAATCCCACACTCACAGTCCTCCCCTCCCCAACCCCCTCCCCATTGGCAACCACCAGTCTGTTCTCTATGGCTCTGATTCTGTTTCTGTTTCCTAGATAGCTTCCTTTGTGTCGTATTTTAGATTCCACATATAAGTGATATCATATGGTGTTTGTCCTTCTCCTTCTGGCTTTGCTTAGTATGATAATCTCTAGTTACATCCATGTTGCTGCAAATGGCATTTATCCATTATCTTTATCCATTCATCTGTTGATGGACATTTAGATTGTTTCCATGTCATGGCTATTGTGCATAGTGCTGCTAGGAACATAGGGGGGCCTGTATCTTTTTGATTTAGAGTTTTGTCTGGATATATACCCAGGAGTGGGATTGCTGGATCATATGGTAGTTCTATTTTTAGTTTTCTGAGGAACCTCCACACTGTTTTACACAGTAGCTGCACCAACTTACATTCGCACCAGCAGTGTAGGAGGGTTCCCTTTTCTCCACACCCTCTCCAGCATTTGTGATTTGTAGACTTTTTAATGATGGTCATTCTGACCAGTGTGAGGTGATACCTCATGGTAGTTCTGATTTGCACTTCTCTAATAATTAGCGATGTTGAGCATCTTTCATGTACCTATTGGCCATCTGTATTTCTTCTTTGGAGAAATGTCTCTTTAGGTCTTCTGCCCATTTTTCGATTGGGTTGTTTGTTTTTTTTGTTGTCAAGTTGTATGAGCTGTTTGTATGTTTTGGAAATTAAGCCCTGTTGGTTGCGTCGTTTGCAAATATTTTCTCCCATTCTATAGGTTGTCTTTTCGTTTTGTTTATGGTTTCCTCTGCTGTGCAAAAGCTTGTAAGTTTGATTAGGTCCCATTTGTTTATTTTCGTTTTTAATTCTATTGCCTTGGGAGAAAGACCTAAGGAAACATTGGTACATAAATGTACATTTTAAAATTTAGATCTCTGATCCATGTGGAATTAATTCCAGTGTACAGTATGAGGTGCAGATCTAGTTTTATCTTTTTTCTAAATGACTGTTGTCCCGGCACCATTTATTTGAAAATCCATCTTTCTCCAGTGAATTTAGAAGCCACCTTTTCCATAGTCTGTATCTTTGTATGTACTTGGGTCTGCTTTTGGACTCGTTATTCTGTCTGGTGGTCTTTCTATTTATATGCCATATATGCCATATGCTATTTAAGCGCCACACTGTTCCTTTGGTGAACATAACACTGCTTTTTCGTGTTAACTAAGAAGAAGGTGACTTTGAAGTATGCTAGTGAGAGGCTAATTGAGGAGCCCTACTTTTCTAAGTTATTAGGGGATTCTAGTGTTTATATTATCTGGAATTTATTTTGAAATATGGAAATGAGTCAAATCCCATATCTGCTTCTTAGAGAAAAAGAAAGAGAATCTCAAGTGTTAATTCCTCGAGGAATATATTAAAGATTTTTCCAGATCAGATCCATTTTCCCTGGGAGGGAGTGCTCTTCCATTTCCGGTGTTACTTTTCAAGGGATCCCCTTGCTTGGCTCCTCGGTCTGCCGCCTGGTCCTGACCCCTCAGTGTCTGTCGGCATGCCCAGGGCTCGTCCTCCAGCCACCTCTCCTCTGTCGACGCTCGCTCTCGGCATGCTCTCCATCCCTTCTCGGGCGTTTTCCTATCACCTGTATACTGATAACCCCAGAGTTTGTATCTCCAGCCCAGTCCTTCCCCTGAGCATCTAGCTGTCCACATGACCTTTCCACCTGAATGTGCAACTCAATCCTAACACGTCCAAATCGGTCCTCTTCATTTCCACCCCTTCCACCCCGTCTCCCAATCTGCACCTCCCCAAGGCCCCTCAGGTCTCCATAAATGGGCTCCACCTTCCCTGTCACTCAGACGCTGAACTTTGGGGTCGTCCTGGACTCCTCCATGTCCACTCAGGTTCAGTCTGTCAGCAAACCTGTTCAGTCACAGTTGAAACACACCTGTCGTCTGCGCGGCCAGTGCTACAGCCAGCGTCGTTCCTGGTGCTGACTCAGGCCAGGCTCTCCTGACTGGCCTCCCCCTTCACC
The DNA here is from genome assembly GCF_937001465.1 of Orcinus orca. Lineage (NCBI taxonomy): Eukaryota > Metazoa > Chordata > Mammalia > Artiodactyla > Delphinidae > Orcinus > Orcinus orca. The sequence goes on from NC_064560.1 coordinate 175,103,343, forward strand.
CTCGCCTCCCTTAGTCTTATCTGCAAGAGCCAGAGTGACCTCTTTATAACATAGGTGAGGTCATTTCACGTTTGTCTACTCAGAACCCTCCAGGGGCATCCCCCACCCCCACCCCAAAGTAAACCCCCCAGTCTTTACCATGGCTTCCCAGGCTCCACCTGACCTCACTTTATACAGAATAGCACCCCTCATCAGTCCGTGTTCCCCATCTGCTGCTGTAGGTTTCACCACCTTACATATATCCATACACACACACGTGCACATACACGTATTGTCTTTTTCTCTCTACTCTCCTGTAAGCTCCGTGAGAGGAGACACACCCTTGTTCACATACCCGCAGTGCCTCAAACAGTGCCAGTCCATGATGAGCACTCAGTGACTATTTATTGAACACATGAATGATGAGGTCAGTAGTTTGGTTGGTCACTTACTGTGTCGGTGTGGCACATGGCGCTCTAGACGGCTGGGAGACCTGTTGGGGAGATGATGCTCTGTGTGAAGGGTGATAAGAGCCTGAACTGGGGCAATGTGTGTGAGCATGGACAGGAGAGATTTGGAGACATCTTGGGGGTAGACTTAAGAGAAGTGCCATTAGTTGGATGCAGGGCAGAGGGTGGAGTTGACGGTCCACTGCAAGGTGCCTGACTTCGGTGACTGGTTGGGTAGTGGTGCCATCACATGGAGAAGGCAGGAGGAGAGACCTGACTTGGGGGCGGTGGCGGTCCATGCAGATCGTCTCCATGGTGTGGGAGTCCAGAAGAAAGGTCAAAAAGCAGTTACAGTTTGAGCCATACGTACAAATAGAAGACAAGGACAGAACCTTGGATTTGGCTGTTTGGAGGTTACTAGGGGCCTTTGAGGAAGTGATCACAGTGATTTGTGTTGGGACAAAAGCCGATTACAGTGGGTTGAAGAGGAAGGTGGAAGTGAGGAAATGGAGACAGTGGTACAGGCTCCTACTCTGAGAGGGAAAGGAAAGAGGTGGGGCGGTATTTGGAAGGGGGAGTCTGTGTTGAGATTCGTGTGTGTGATAAACCTGGGGAAAGAGTGATTACAGATGAAATAGGGGGGTGTGAAGGAGTAGGATCCTGGAGACATAGGATAAGACCTTCCGAGAGAGACTAATTAACCTTGGACAGGAAGAGGCAGGGACATTTTTCCTCCAGGACAGGAGGGAGCTTGGAAAGGCTGGTAAGTTATCAAAAAAGGCTGAGGGGAGTAGGGAATTGGGGGAAGAGGCCATTTTGAATTGGCCTGCGTTTTTTTTTTTCTTCTTCTTTTTTCAAAGTGGGAAGGCAAACAGTGTTGAGCTTATTGGAGCAAAGGAGAGCTGGCATCTGGAGGCAAGTAGAACACATTTGAAACAAAGAGGAAAGGGGGCCAACTAGCGGTCAGAGAGGTGATTGTTGGGCTGGATTGAGGGTCTGCCCCGTGAAGGCTGGAGAACGTGAGCTCCTGCTATTTGCAGGTGCCCCAGGGGAGCTCTGTGCTTCCTGCCCTGCAAGAGCTTTGATTCCAATTAGGGAGATGAGGCATTCTCATTCACAAAAGTCAGGATCGGCAGAAGGAGCACATCATAAGTGAGAAACTAACGGAGTGGCCAACCCTGGTATTGTGACGTCAGAGGAGAGTATTCGCAGTGGTCAGGGAGCCCCTTGCGGAGGAGATGGGGGTCAAGCTGGAGGAATTCTGATGGGCAAAGAGCACTGTGAGGAGAGCATTTTGGTTCAAGGATTGGTGTAGGCATAAGTGTTGGGGGGTGGGGAGCAGTAACCACACTGTCAGTCTGGTTAGAGCAGAGAATTCACACTAAAAATATTGTTCTCACCTTAAATTCTTTTGGAATGATAATAGTGGTACTGTACTAGATACCTGTCTCAGCCAGTTCAGGCTGTTATAACAATATCATAGAAAAGATGGTTTAAACAACAAGCATTTATTTCTCGCAGTTCTGGAGGCTAGAAATCTAGAGGCTGGGTTCATGTGGCCTTCCTTCTGTGCACACACAGGGAGATCTTCTGTCTCTTCCTCATTTTATGAGGGCACTAATCCCATCATGGGGGTTCCACCCGCATGACCTCATCTAACCATAATTTGTTCCCAAAGTCCCCACCTTCAAACACCATCGCATTGGAGGTTAAGGTTTCAGCATATGAATTTGGGGAGCCACACACATTCAGTCCATAGCTACACCTTATATGTGCAATACACCAACCCTATTGGGTAGGTTTTAGTTTCTAAGGTAGGTACCCCTCTACAAGGGAGGGAGGAGGAAAGTGAGGCTCACCGAGGTCTACATTGTCACCAGTGGGAAGTAGGCGGGCTGTTTACAGATCTGCCTGAGGAGCCCTCAACCAGGGATGTGAGTTTCTGGGATGCCTTTGTTTTGTTTGCATAACACTGCCCAAGATAGAGAGCAGGACATGTGTCACCCACCTCACTGGCTAGAGCCGTTGACTGCTGGAACCCAAATACTCACCCCGAGCCACAGGAAACGGCTGTATTCAGGAATGGCCTGGGACCTGGGATCCTGTCCCCTCTCTTGGCACCACAGTCATAGCTATGCCAAAGATTCCATCTTGGAGCCAGGCTGGCCTTGGCTCCAAAGTTGTCTGAGGTGGGGCACTTGTAGTCGGTGGGGAATAGAGCTGAACGAGAGTCAACCAGACTTGGGAAAGGGAGGAAGGAAAGGTAGTCTGATTAAGTTTTGTCTCAAAGTGTCTGTTTTGGGGTTTGTCCCTGCCTTGATCTGCAAGGGAATGAGGTAAGTAATGGCCCCTCGGGGACTTTCAGGACTTTGCTCTCAATGTCAGCCGTCATTTTCAATCACCCTCTCCCTCCCAGCCATTAATTTTGGCCCAGGATCATGGGGACTTGTCCATCTATCACTCCTAATTGACACTAAATGATCTGTCAGCTTATTGATGAACGGCAGGAGTGGAATTGTCACAATATATTTTACTTTCTAACAACTCCTCCTGACAATTTTACCTTGTCCATCCCACTCTCCTCACATAAATCTCCGTAGGCCGCTCATTCCTTCTCATGGGCTGTTCTGGTGCCAGCCACTTCCACACCATCTGCACGTGTCAAGGGCATCAAGATGGCGGTAGAACAGCCGTGTGCTGGTCCTGAGGTTGCCCCCTTCCCTCCTCCTTCTCTCTTTCCCTCTTGCTTTTTTTTTAATGGCATAGATGTTCCAAGAATACTAAAGGGCTTCTGCCCTCTCCCTCTGTGTCATTGTCATACCAGAGTCTCTTTACCTTCTTGTTAACCACGAGTAGTTAATTCTTATTAGGCTACAAAAGTGTAAAAGGCAAAAATTCAGAGCTGCCAGGCTCCTAGATCTGTAAGCACAGTTGCAGACACGTTTTGTCCTCTTTAAAGCAGCTCTGTTATAGGCTGTCCATCTCCTTAGAAGTCAGTTTCTTAGAAAGATGTCACAGAGGGTAGGTTAACCAGAGCTTGCCCACTGATGTGCTGTGTGCTGCACTGTGAGTGCAGGTGTACCAGGATGTGGGTGCTCTGTCCTTGGACCTTTTGGGCCAGGCTTAGAGCTGCCAAGGCCTCCAGGCTGTCACCAGTAGCCACCAGCAGTCTCATCCGTGCACCCCAGTTTTCCATACAGCTGTTATTTTTAAGTGCCCCAAGTCTTGAAAAAGATGGGGAAGTGCTGGGTTAGATATATATAAGGGTATATAGTTATTTCATCTTAAGAAGGTGTACCTATGGGTGTGTAAAATCCTTTATCCTTTATGAGGCCAAGGATGAGTAGAGGAGCTTGACAACGTATTAAAATGTCATTGACCTCCTCCCTCCTTCCTTTCCTGCTGAAGATAATTTTTGTTAACTGATAGGGACTGTTTTTGTTTATTAACCATCATTCCATTATCATGCCTATCAAAATTAATAATGATTCCTTAATGTCATCTGATGGCCAGATCATATTCAAGTACTTCCATTGTCTCAAAGATGTCTTTTTATAGTTGATTATAAAAAGAGCAAATCAAGGTCTGCACCTGTATTTAGTCATCTTTGGTCTCTTTCATTCTGCAGCCTTTCCTACCCCACACCCACCTCTTTTTTCTCCCATGTCATTGGTTTTTTTGAGAAACTTGTCCTGTAGAGTGTCCCACATTCTGGATTTGGCCTATTGCTTCCTAGTCAAGGTTTCTAACTTGTTCCTTTGGCGCTCATGTTCCCTGTGAAGCTGGGGGTTACATCTAGATCAGCTGGGGGTTAGACGCAGACTCGCAATCTTGGCAGGAGTACTTTGGAGGCAGTGCTGTGTACATCCCACTGTAGCGCATCCATAGGCACAGGTGTCCGGGGTTCCACTTTAAGTGAGGCTGTGATTGATCCTGGGGGTCAGGGGTGTGGCCTCCATGTTAGTTCCCCACCAGACTCCTGCCTGCTGGTTGAAGCATCCATTGATGATTGTTGCCTAGAGCCATGATTTCATTAAAGGGTGTCAAGTGGTGATTTTCTTTTTTTTAAAAAAAAAGATTTTTTTAAAAAACTAATTTATTTAATTTATTTATTTTGGGGCCGTGCAGGATCTTCGTTGCTGCGCAAAGGCTTTCTCTAGTTGCCGCAAGTGGGGGCTACTCTTCGTTGCGGTGCGCGTGCTTCTCATTGCGGTGGATTCTCTTGGTGTGGAGCAGGGGCTCTCGGCACGCTGGCTTCAGTAGTTGTGGCATGCGGGCTCAGTAGTTGTGGCTCGTGGGTTCTAAAGCACAGGCTCAGTAGTTGTGGCGCACGGGCTTAGTTGCTCTGAGGCATGGGGGATCTTCCCGGACCAGGGCTCGAACCCGTGTCCTCTGCATCCGCAGGCGGATTCTCAACCACTGCGCCACCAGGGAAGCCCAAGTGGTGATTTTCTAATTCTCACTTATTAACAGAAATTCTTTCATAAGGAACTTTCTCTCATCAACTATTTGGTTGCCTGAAATACAACTTATTATACCTATAATCCTGCCTTTTGCCCGCTCCAGTCTTTTTATTTTGAAAAATTTCAAATCTATGGAAAAGTTTGAGAATAATACAACAAAACATCCTTCTGACAATGTTTCACTGCATGTGGCTTATTCTCTATTTTTTTGTTTTTACTTTTTACTGAACTGTTTGAGAGCTGTAGCTACCTTTGCATTTCCATTACTTAACAGCAAATAGTTACTTTGCAAGAGATTTTTGTCTATACCGTTTGCTTCTCGGTCTGTAGTACTTGACACATATAGGTGTTCAGTACATATCTGATGATTGAGTGACTTTTGGACATTTCTTACAGAGCTCCAGTAATTAAAAAGGGACCAGGTGTCCCTGACTCCTTGACCTTCAGATTTTCATCAGTATGTATGATTTTGTTGAAGTATTGAGAATTTATTTTCCACATGCTGCCCTGAGCCACAAAGATCCCAGAATTGGTATGACATGGCAGGGGTCCTGGGCATCATGGGTGAGCAGTTATTTAGTTCTCAGCGAGGTTGGTCAGGTATCAGAGATGAGTGTCCAGTATTGGATGAAATCAGATGAGGCGGTTGCATGTGAGATGGTTGAGCAGGGAAGGTCTTAGGTAGTTTATTGTGCATCCATTTCCAACAAATGTGCCCAGGGCTTGGGCACCATGTCCCTGTTTCTGTGGCTTTTGGAGATGCCCATGAGAGCCCCCTGCTTGAATCTCTGTCTCAACTTTATCATCATTGCTCCTGCTTGCATATGTGCTTTTCCTCCACGTGGCTTCCAAGACCAAACAGATTCAGAAAAGGTGGCTTCAGGGCCAAGCAACAACATATCTTTTTTATTGGAGTATAATTGCTTTACAATGTTGTGTTAGTCTCTGCTGTACAACAAAATGAAACAGCTATATGTATACATATATCCCCATATATCCCCTCCTTCTTGAGCCTCCCTCCCACCCTCCCTATCCCACCCCTCTAGGTGGTCACAAAGGACCAAGCTGATTTCCCTGTGCTATGCAGCAGCTTCCCACTAGCTAGCTGTTTTACGTTTGGTAGTGTACATATGTCAGTGCTACTCTCTCACTTCGTCCCAGCTTCCCCTTCCCCCGCCCGTGTCCTCAAGTCTGTTCTCTACGTCTGCGTCTTTATTTTTGCCCTGCCACCAGGTTCATCAGTACCATTTTTTTAGATTCTATATATGTGCATCAGCATGTGGTATTTGTTTTTCTCTTTCTGACTTACTTCACTGTGTATGACAGACTCTAGGTCCATCCACCTCACTACAAATAACTCAGTTTCGGGGTTTTTTTGGCTGAGTAATATTCCATTGTATATATATGTACCACATCTTCTTTATCCATTCATCTGTCGATGGACATTTAGGTTGCTTCCATGTCCTGGCTATTGTAAATAGTGCTTCAATGAACATTGTGGTACATGTATCTTTTTGAATTATGGTTTTTTCAGGGTATATGCCCAGTAGTGGGATTGCTGGGTCATATGGTAGTTCTATTTTTAGTTTTTTAGGGAACCTCCATACTGTTCTCTATAGTGGTTGTATCAATTTACATCCCCACCAACAGTGCAGGAGGGTTCCCTTTTCTCCACACCCTCTCCAGCATTTATCATTTCTAGATTTTTTGGTGATGGCCATTCTGACCGTTGTGAGGTGATACCTCATTGTAGTTTTGATTTGCATTTCTCTAATGATTAGCGACGTTGAACATCTTTTCATGTGTTTGTTGGCAATCTGTATGTCTTCTTTGGAGAAATATCTATTTAGGTCTTCTGCCCATTTTTGGATTGGGTTGTTTGTTTTTTGATATTGAACTGCATGAGCTGCTTGTATATTTTGGAGATTAATCCTTTGTCAGTTGCTTCATTTGCAAATATCTTCTCCCATTCTGAGGGTTGTCTTTTGGTCTTGTTTATGGGTTCCTTTGCTGTGCAAAGGCTAAGTTTCATTAGGTCCCATTTGTTTATTTTTGTTTTTATTTCCATTACTCTAGGAGGTGGGTCAAGAAGGATCTTGCTGTGATTTATGTCATAGTGTTCTGCCTATGTTTTCCTCCAAGAGTTTTATAGTGTCTGGCCCTACATTTAGGTCGTTAATCCATTTTGAGTTTACTTTTGTGTATGGTGTTAGGAATTGTTCTGATTTCATTCTTTTACATGTAGCTGTCCAGTTTTCCCAGCACCATTTATTGAAGAGGCTGTCTTTTCTCCACTGTATATTCTTGCCTCCTCTGTCAAAGATAAGGTGACCATATGTGTGTGGGTTTATCTCTGGGCTTTCTATCCTGTCCCATTGATCTGTATTTCTCTTTTTGTGCCAGTACCATACTGCCTTGATTACTCTAGCTTTGTAGTATAGTCTGAAGTCAGGGAGCCTGATTCCTCCAGCTCCATTTTTCTTTCTCAAGATTGCTTTGGCTATTTGAGGTCTTTCGTGTTTCCATACAAATTTTGAAATTTCTTGTTCTAATTCTGTGAAAAATGCCATTGGTAATTTGATAGGGATTGCATTGAATCTGTAGATTGCTTTGGGTAGTATAGTCATTTTCACAGTGTTGATTCTTCCAATCCAAGAACATGGTGTATCTCTCAATCTGTTTGTATCATCTTTAATTTCTTTCATCAGTGTCTTATAGTTTTCTGCATACAGGTCTTTTGTCTCCTTAGGTGGGTTTATTCCTAGGCATTTTATTCTTTTTGTTGCAGTGGTAAATGGGAATGTTTCCTTAATTTCTCTTTCTGATTTTTCGTTGTTAGTGTGTAGGAATGCAAGAGATTTCTGTGCATTAATTTTGTATCCTGCTACTTTACCAAATTCATTGATTAGCTCTAGTAGTTTTCTGGTGGTATCTTTAGGATTTTCTATGTATAGTATCATGTCATCTAACAGCATATCTTTTTAATGTACATCTTACATTTGTTTGTTCTGTGTTGGCTCCCCAGAGAGGAATTTCTTGCTTTGCTCTCAAGTTATGTTCAGAGCCTGGATGGAAAGATGGTAGAGGAAGAGCTAGAGAAGTTTTTACTTTAGTGAACTTAGAGAATTCACAGGGTTGTTTTTGGTTTGTTTGTTTGGGTTTTCTTTTTTAGAAAATTGGAATTTAATTGTGTTGTTTATCACTGTAAGTCATTTACATTCAGTAGGATCTGAGGACAAAATAAATAATACCAAAACTGTGTACAATTGAAATAACTAGTGAAAAATAATTGACCCCACGGAACAGGGAAAGCGTGTGATTTGTCGAGCTCATTTGATCCTTACACCCTTCCTGTCTTCAGACACTTGTGTTGGTAGCTATTAGGTAGGGAGGAATGAGAATAAGGGTCAGATGATGGCAGGACTCAGCTGAGCTGTCCTTTCCTACTCAGCCCCAAAGTGTCCTCAGCCGTAAGGTATTTACTGCAAGTCACCCTGCACGGGCAGAGGTGAAGGTGAGCATTTGTTGATTCTGCGGACATGTGGACAGAGCACTGCCCCTTGACTAGCACGTGCCCCCAGGTCTATCTTTGGCAGACAGAAGCCCTTTTTGGAATGACGGTATTCTGCCTTTTTATGGAGTAAGGTCTATTTGACCTTAAAGCTCAAATGTAACTAAGTTTGAGAAAGGTGAATCATTTCCTGAAGAGGATGGTGAGAAAGAGGAGGATACGGAGACAATACAAATCCTTACATTTTAGACATTGTATGACTTCATGTCATCTTTTGAGACATTAAAACTCTTAGTGAATTTTTACTTTTATTTATTTTAAACAAATTTTTAAAAATCATAGTATAGAATTCAAAACACAAAAAAGGCTGGGATATAAAATGGAAGTTTCTCTCTCCCTTTCTTCTTCCTCCCAGGCACCCAGATTCTTGGAGGCAACCACTGTTCACCAGTTTTTTTGAGTTCCTCCCAAAGATACTCTATGCCTTTACAAAAAATATAAGTTAATGTATTCTTTTACTACCCACCCCAGCATAAATGGTAGCATATCTATTCTGCATTTTTCTTTTATCATATTACAGTATTTCTTGGTGATCTTTCAGAATCTCAATACAGAGTAGAACTGCCTCATTTCTTTATTTATTTTTGAATTTTATTTTATTTATTTTTTATACAGCAGATTCTTATTAGTTATCTATTTTATACATATTAATGTATATATGTCAATCCCAATCTCCCAATTCATCCCACCACCACCACTTTCCCCCCTTGGTGTCCATACGTTTGTTCTCTATTTCTGCCTTGCAAACTGGTTCATCTGTACCATTTTTCTAGATTCCACATATATGCATTAATATATGATATTTGTTTTTCTCTTTGTGACTTACTTCATTCTGTATGACAGTCTCTAGGTCCATCCACGTCTCTACAAATGACCCAATTTCGTTCCTTTTTATGGCTGAGTAATATTCCATTGTATATATGTACCACATCTTCTTTATCCATTCATCTGTCGATGGGCATTTAAGTTGCTTCCATGACCTGGCTATTGTAAATAGTGCTGCAGTGAACATTGGGGTGCATGTGTCTTTTTGAATTATGGTTCTCTCTGGGTATATGCCCAGTAGTGGGATTGCTGGGTCATATGGTAAGAACTGCCTCATTTTTAAGGGCTGCATAGTACTCCAGAATTTCCTATCTCAATGAAAGTAATTATGAGCAGATGAAAGGTATGATATTGATATTTTCCCAGGCTGTAAAAGGAGACTTGCAGTATTTATTCATGTAATAACCATAACATGACTCTTTGGAAAGTATCATAAAGGCTCCAGATATGGTACATATGGATTCCATAGGCTAGGGAAGAGATAGGAAGCATGCATCAACCTTTTTCCCACTGAGGATTGGGGGAGGGGCATTTTCATGCATTTACATCTGGATTGATAAAAGTGATGTTCTACATTATATTCATTGCAGTTTAGGGCCCTGGATGGCTAGTCTAGTGTCACAGAACCAATTTACTTATGCAAATGACTAAATATGAAATAATTGGAATCTTACAATTCTGTCAAGTGCCTCCCAATTGAAGGCGATAGCAGTCTTTTCCCGTAAGCCCCATGTGGGGTAGCATTTGGATACTTCCCTTCCCACTCTGAAAAGTGGAGCAGTCTTCCTGACAAGTGGCCCTGGTCAGTCCTTCCCTGGAGCAGAGGTGAGCACCAGATGCCCAGGGAGATGGGGAGGGGCACATGCAGTGACTTGAGATGAACTTGTTGCCTATGCTTGTGCACCAGGGAGAGGACAGCTGAGGCCCAAGGCTACACAGCACACAGGAGCTGTGTTTTTAGGACCGAAGTCAGCAGTACTGCTCCCAAGTTGCCTGAGGGGAGACCTGTCACAAGGGCTGCCAAAGACTGCAGAGTACGGGCTCCGATCCCCACCTCATCCAGAGCCTGCTCCCAGCTCCCCTGCAGGCCTTCAGCTTTCCTTGACTAGCTTGAGTTTTATTTTTGTGATTGAAAACCAGGAGTGGTTCTAGAATGGGTTCTTAGTGTGTCCTGTGAAGGCTTTGACTTTTAGCCCTTTCCAGTTTCTAGTTTGGCAGAGGTGCAAATTTTCCTATGCCTGGAGCTGTTTCTTTCTGGGAACCAGGGGTAGGATTGTAAAGGAGGAGGGTCAGGAAGGAACTGACAGGCCCACAGAAGTATCCTTTAAATGTCACCAGCCAAAAAGCACAGCATCCTATGGAATATTCCTTTGTCTCTCTGGATTATCACTTAGTGCAGAGGTCTTGAAACTAGAAGTTTCTGTCTAATCTCCTGTCAAATTCTGGTGTCTCTACAAGTGCTGGTCTGGGGTCTGCCTGAACCCCCTCTATTGCTGGGGAATTCAATGGAAACATTTATATTTTTTATAAAGTCTGTTTTAGTTGCACAAGCAAACCAAAGACACTTTAATGATATAAAAATTCAAACAAGATATGAGGCTAGATTTGTCTGAAACTACCATCTCCTCCAATCCTAGTCATCTCACTAGAAGTAACTACTCATAACAGTTCATTAGTACTTTTTTTTAATAAATTTATTTACTTATTATTTTTGGCTGCTTTGGGTCTTTGTTGCTGCACACGGGCTTTCTCTAGTTGCGGTGAGCGGGGGCTACTCTTCGTTGTGGTGCACAGGCTTCTTATTGTGGTGGCTTCTCTTGTTGCGGAGCATGGGCTCTAGGTGCATAGGCTTCAGTGGTTGTGGCACGTGGGCTCAGTAGTTGTGGCTCGCTGGTTGTAGAGTGCAGGCTCAGTAGTTGTGGCGCACGGACTTAGTTGCTCCGCGGCATGTGGGATCTTCCCGGACCAGGGCTCGAACCCGTGTCCCCTGCATTGGCAGGCGGATTCTTAACCACTGCGCCACCAGGGAAGTCCCTCATTGGTATCTTTTACCAACAGTAGATATATAACATATTTTTACACGATAGATATACTTACAGAAATATATATATGTAGTTGTCCCTCAGTATCCAAGGGGGATTGGTTCCAGGACACCCCTGGATACAAAAATTGTCAATGCTCAAAATGGTGTGGTATTTGCATATAACCTACACACATCCTCCCGTATACTTTAAATCATCTCTGGATTACTTATGATACTTAATACAACTTAAATGTGAATAGTTGTAAATACATTGTAAGTGCTATATAAAGAGTTGCCGGAGTGTAGCAAATTAAAGGTTAGCTTTTTGAGATTTTTTTTTTCAAATATTTTCAATCTGTGGTTGGTTGAATCTACAGATACAGAACCCATGGATATGGAGGGAGGATTATATGTGTGTGTATTTATATGTGTGTACCCATATATACATATATACATACACACAACCTCCCCGCTCTGCGATGTTTCTTAAACAGTTCATCTTTAGGAAATTTGCAGCTCCATCCTCTGATCCAGATTCCATCTTCTGGGGCCACACTGCAGAACCACGTATGGACAGCCCACATGTCTTGCCCAGCCCTCTTGTTGTATGGATGGGAAAACACACACACACACACACACACACCCCCTACACCATTTAATGTGGCTTTTGTGCTGGGTGCTGTGCTAAGCACAGTTGTCTTACTTTATCCTCAGAACACCCCCATGAGGTAGGTGGTGGTATTATTCTCGCTAGCAGATGACGAGGCAAGTTCAGAAAGGCTAACTCACCTGCTCATGCTTACACAGCTAGTAAGTAGCCAGCAGAATTTGAACCCAGGTGAGTCTGACCGCGGGGTCACGTTCCTGTACTTTGTGCCTCGCCACCTTCTGTTTTGTGCCCTGGAGCCCTGGCAGAGGGCCTTTGCACTGGGTGGAGCCTCGGCGGGTGTTCCCGAGGGCCGTCTTGTTCCCTTGTGGGCAGCGCAGCAGGGGGTTAATGCCTGACCTCGGCCTCTCAGCCTCCCCAGCCAGCTGCCTGCAGAGCTGGCTCCGGGCAGCCAGCCTCCTGGCCAGAGGGGAAGGTGAGCGTAAAGGACGCAGCCTGCCTGTCGGGACGCGAGCCAAAGCCATGCCAGTCCCGCCGTTAAAAGGCCTAATTAGGCTCATCATTAAGTTCAATTAGGCATTGGAAATGACTGTTGCTTCTAAGCCTGCCGTGCCCTCCACGAACTGGACCCATTCCCAGGCAGCCAGCTCGGGGGCCAGTTCTCGTTACGGGTTTAGGCCATGATTCCTTCCAAGGCCGAGGGCAGAGTTGTCCGGGAGGCTCTCGGCCCAGAGCCGGGAGCTCCAAGTGCGCGTGGAATGCGGGCGGGCATCTGCCCTGGAGGCCATTCCTGAACCCGTCTCCACTCACCCTCCTTCTTTAGGGCCCCCCCCTTCCCCATGCACGTGTTAGGAGTTGGGATATCTGCCTGTGTGCTAGTCCCCCTGCCACCCACCCGCCCTATGACCTTGGCACAGGTCATGTGAACTCTTTGGGTTGAGGTTCCCGAGGGGTTTGAACTAGATGATCTCAAAATTCCCCTTTCAGCCGTAGGATGTCACGATTCTGGTAAATCCCAGATGTTCAAGCCCTGTGTACCCAGGATTTCTTTCCACTGAGCGCTGACTGGGAGAGAGAGGAGGGGAGGTCCAGTGTCACCTGGGGCCGCCAGCTCAGCAGCCTTGGGCTCTGTCTCTTCAGCGTTAGAACTGAGTGGTCTCAAAGGCCCCGCACAACTCAGAAAGAGTGTTTGCCCTTCTGAACTGGGCTTTCTAGATGGCCGCTTGAAATGATTCATTTTGGTCCATGAATCGTGGCCTTGAAATGAAACAGTTGACAAACCCTGAGGCGAGGCAGACCTCCCAGGCACAGGGGCCAGTGGAGGAGGCATGGATGTGCCCTGGTGTGTTTGGAGTGCGCAGAGCGGGGGGCTGAGTCCTGGGGTTCGCCTGGAGACGTAAAGGAAGTAGATGGACAAGGTAGAGAAGGGCCCGCATGCAGGGCCTTGAATTCCAGGCGTGTGCTTTACAGTGTTGGGAACGAGGACCCACTGACATGTTGACAGGTGTGTGACCAGTGGTGCAAGGGACACATGATCACACCTCTTCTGCACGCCTTTTTGATGTGGCACGATCTTGGGGTATTTGCAGATACAAAACGACATCCATTTCTCTCAGTGTAGAGGCCTCCTCTTAAGTGTTGTCTCAGCTCCACTCTGTATAGTGAGTGAGCTCTTGTCTTTCTAGGCTGGATGGAGTTGTAGAGGGGCCTGCTCAGCTTTTCCCCTGAGTTTGACACCTTTTCTTCTGGCAGATTTTGGTGATGTCACTCACCCGTTGTTGCCTGGGAATTGTTCTCCTCTTGTATCCATTTCAAATCATTGCTTTCTCTTATGAGACTGTATGTGGGCCTTTGTCATGACGCTCATGTCTCGTGGTTGTATGATGGCTGCTGTACCTCCAGGCCTCACTTCTGTCTTCCAGGCAGGAAGAATGGAGGATGACATGGAGGTGGAGGTGAAGGGCTCTTTCTTAGCAAGAATTTGTCTTTTGGAGGCGAGGGGCCAGGATATGCTTTCCAGGGACTGCTGCATCTTTCTCACTGATCAGAAATATGGTGTATGCTCACCCCTCAGTGCGCAAGAGGCTAGGGAATGGAATATTTTTAGCTGGGCTCATTGCCGTCCCAAGCAAAATCAGGGTTTGAATCGAGAGGAAGGGGACATGACTTCTGGGTAGGTACCACGTTGCTTTTTCTGTGGTCGACCCCATCAGGCTGAGCTGCAGAAATCACTGGACAAGACTGTCCTGCTGAGACCGTCGTGTGATGTAGAGGGTCACGTGTGCTAAGGAACATAAAAAACAGTCTCACCTAATTCTGGAAGCTTCTCAGATGTGAGGAATCCTTTGGAAAGGACTTGAAAGCCAGAAAAAGTTGCTTTTTAGACAGGGATAAACAAAAGTGGCTGAAGTGAACGAAGGGAACCAGGAGGCAGAAAAAGGAAAAGCAGGAGATGGATAGCACAAGAGGGGTGCACAATGAGAGAGCTGGGAGGTAAGCCTGGAGGCTAAGTTAATGTTGTCGTGGAAGGCTGTGGACAGCTGCCGCAGAGGCTCTGTGAGCCGGCCCAAATAGTTCTTATTTGGGGAAGGGGTGTGTAGATGGGCGGCCAGGTTGGGAGGATACGTCTCCAGGGTAGGCTGCCGGGCATGTTGGCTGAGGGGTCCAGACAGGTTCAGCCAGAGGCAGCAAGAATGTGGGAAGCAGGGGAACGTCAGGGGTCTAGAGGCAAAAAGTAGGAAGCACTGGCTGGGCACACCTGGCCAGCACCCACCTCTGGGCAGGGGTTCAGTTACAGGACTGAGAAAAGACAGGAGGAGAAAGACAGCATCTTGAGCAAGGATTAGCGGCACAGGGAGTAGAGACTGGAGAGAGAATAATAATAATGATGGCAGCAGCAGTGACTGTTCACACGTCCTGTGTGCCAAGTGCTGTGCTTGTGTGAAATAACTTACTTGATTCTAACAACCCTGTGAAGCAAAATGTGGTGTCATCGCCAGTTTTGCGGAGTTTAAGTGACTTGCCCCAGGGCACAGAGCCAGTCAACGGTGACCCTCTGATCTGAGCCCTCTGACTCCAGAGCCCGTAGTCAGAGCCAGCTGAGCCCGGACCTTAAGTCCTCTTGGACCTGGAGAAGAGAGGGCTGAGTTCTTGGGTGCCCTCTTGGGAGGTTTGCAGGCTCAGCAGGTCTGAACAGATACCCTCTTTGCAACTGCTTAGAGGGAAAGGAAGTAGAAAGGAGTCATAGTAAGGAGGAAGGAAGCAGCTGGGGAGGTTATGAGTGGGTGAACTGTCTAGGAGAGTGAAGGGGAGGTAGAGGTTCTCCATGAAGCTGGGAGAGTGGTGGCCCGTTTTGACAGCACCTAAGAAAAGAGAAGAGAGGACCAAGGAGGAAAATGTCTTAAATTCTTTAGTAGGAGAGAGTTTGCGTTAACTTTGTTGTCTCTAGAAATGACTGAATAGGGAAAAGGGTTTTTGCCCCCTTCCTTTCCCTCCTCCTTCCTTCCTCCCCTTTCCTCTTTGGTGTGTCTCCCCCGCCATGCTGACTTTGGGATCTCCATACCAGCACATTACAGGGATTGAAATGTTAGGGCTGGATAAACCAGCTGTGGGAAAAGGGGTGGCTGGGAAGTATCAGATTAGGAAATGGTATTAATAGGAACAGATGAGGATGGGGGCCAGGATCGGGAGAGGCAGGGTCAGTGTCATTCCCAGAGCCGGGGAGGGACCTGAGAGGTCATGGAGCGTGGCCCCTTCGGTTTAGAGGTGGAGAAGATGAGGGGTGGGCCTTTGAGCGGCTCAGGTATAGAATCGTAAGAGTTAGAAAAGCCCTCAGATGTCACCTTGCCTCCCCCCCACCCAAGGTCACACAGCTAATTAGTGTAATAGAATGTGCCTCTCTTTCTGCAGCCATGCCATCCTGAAACCTTGAGAGCTGCACGCATTTATCTGAAGTTCATGAAAAGGCCGTGCACTGCACTATTTGTGCAACAGCGAGTCTGTGAGAATAAAACTCTCTTTACTGCAATCCTCTGGGACTCTCGCAGAAATGAGATGTTGATCATATGAAGCAATCTCAGTGAACAAAAAAACTTTCAGGGAAAGTTGTGTCCCCTGAGCCAGCCAGTCTGCTGAGGGGGACACGTGGCTTCGCAGAGTGAGCGGCTAAAAGCCAGCAGGGAGTGACTAGGGACGCCAGCCAGCCATTGGTGAAAATTCTCCCGACATAAACGATCTCCTTGTTCTTCCTTTGATGGATTCAGTCTCTCAAAAATAAAATGCATCAGTGAACATCATACCTGCCTCTTCCCTTTTCTTTTCAGCCCTTTACTGGGAAGTAACTGAAAGCAGTTTTAATTGTAGAGGCCGCAGCCCAGGCGGACATGGGTATAAATATGCACCGGAGATAGAGCCCCACTCATAAAATCGAGGTTTTTTCTGGTCTCGTGGGGCTGCCGGTGACTTTACTTTTTGTCCCATCTACCATCCCCACGGCTGGTTACCGGGGGCTGTGCAGGTTTCTCCTGGTTTCACAGTGGTCATTGCATAAGAGGCCATGTTTAGCAGTGCCAGGGTGTCCTTGGTTCATCCATACCGGGGAGTCCCCAGGAGGCTGCCCCACATGATGCCCTGCCCGGCCCTGGGGGCCTCGCTCTCCGGCAGCTGGAGGGGGGCCCCTCTAACGGCAGGCACCACCTGCCCTTCGAGCAGCTTATTACTTGGGTCAGTCTCAGTGTAATCGTGGGCTTTTGGGGGACCACAGGCTGTAAAAGGCAGAGAAAACAATGGGTTAGTGACTGGAGAGAAATCTTTACAGGTTCCTTTATTACAGTGAAGAAAATTCTGTCCAGGAGAAGTAAAAGACCCAACCCATTCAATGTAAATCCACTATACTTCAGTTTTTTTAAAATGGACTGAAATAAAGGTTTTCAGAAACGCTGATAAAAATTTACCCCCTGACTTTTGGAGCCATGATTTCGCTTGTTTTGGTCACCACATCCTACGTCATTTCACTCTCCATCCTTATGGCCACATTTCCCAGAGAACGGCCGTGAGTCACAAAGTTACTGTCTCTCCCATCAGCTTTCAGCCCCTCGGATCATGTCAATGGGAAAGTCTCAGTTTGCACCTAGTCTTTCCTTAACACCTTTGTAACCTTGCTAATCTACCTTTTTAACAAAGAGAGAATATGCTCAGACTTCTGGCAAATAGCAATATGTGGCTATAATAAAATAAATTTTGTGTTTTATTTAAATTCTATTGTTTTTTATAATTACCTTCTATATGGCTGGTGATGCTAAATTTCCACTGAGAATATAAAGTTTTCTTTTAAATAAATTTATTACAGTAAAAGTAAGGAATCACCTTAAAGAAATATAATCAACTTAAAGAAAATATAAAGTAGATGCAGAAAGTACACAGCTACAGCAAAATTCATGCAGGTAGAGTTTGAAAATTGCAGACGTTTGGGAAACACTGCCTGATAGCACTTCTTCCCAGAGGCTTTTCCTCCCCATCCTTCCCCAGCAGGAGGGATAACAGAACTTCTTCCACTTAACCCTCTGTGCTGGCTTTTATATCACAGGATATGCGGTGAGTTACCTATCGTTCATTGCGTCCTCTCTAAATTGCGGTAGTAACTTGAAGGGAAAAAAAGGAACCCAGTGAAAATTTCTAGCCCCATAGTTCCCTCCTGGTCCCAGACCAATGTCAGCGTCTGTGTTTTTGGAGTTGATACCAATGTGTAAGAGCATCTTGTTCCAGTCTGGCTGCGCACCCAGCCAGCTCCGATTCCCTTCTCATTTTCAGCCACCACCTCATCTGTATTTCAGCCACACACAGCACACCTGGGCCTTTCTTGCCTCCCATCTTTATTCAGGTTGTTTTCTCTAGCTGGACATCCTTCCTGTAGCTTTTCTGCCAGTTGCAAGCCTGCTCAGCCTTTCAGTTGGCGCGTCTTCTAGGAAGTCTCCCCAGATTTCCCCAACCGGAAGGGTCCGTTCTCTCTCTTTTTTTTTTTTTGGTAATTTTTTTAAATTAATTAATTAATTAATTTATTTTTGGCTGTGTTGGGTCTTCGTTTCTGTGCGAGGGCTTTCTCTAGTTGCGGCGAGTGGGGGCCACTCTTCATCGCGGTGCACGGGCCTCTCACTGTCGCGGCCTCTCTTGTTGCGGAGCCCAGGCTCCAGACGCGCAGGCTCAGTAGTTGTGGCTCACGGGCCTAATTGCTCTGCGGCATGTGGGATCTTCCCAGACCAGGACTCGAACCCATGTCCCCTGCATTGGCAGGCAGATCCTCAACCACTGCGCCACCAGGGAAGTCCGGGTCAGTTCTCTCTTTAGTGCTACCATGATATTTTGCTATAACCTCTCTTGTCTTGTTAAGAGTAGGGCATAATAGAACCAGCAATAGATGAGGGATTGTTGGTTTCTAGTTCCAGCTCTGTGTCCAGCTAGCTTTGGGGCTGTAGCGAGGTCGCTTCAGCACCTCTTCGTCTCTGTTTCCTCACCTGGAAGATGAACAGGGGGGATGGTGGCAGTAGTCTTTCAGTCACTGCAGTATGTGAGTCTTCTTGAGGCATTACTGTTATCTCTACAGTGTTCCTTTCTCCAGCCAGATTGTAAAATCCTGAGCGAAAGGTCCCAAATCCCAACACCTCCCGTTTGCGCCTAATAGGTAATTAGTTACCCAATAAGGTTTCTGAATAAAATAATGTTCATTTGAGATACCTAACATCTAGAGATCTAAACTTTACCACTTTTTAGTTTATTCATAGCAGAAATATACATACATTATTATATGTTCCCATAATTATTTTTAGCTACTAAAACTGTTTCTATACATTTCGACCCTTTTTCCTCCTGATAAATGCTTCTTTAGAGTTTGAATTGGAACAGAGATGTTATTTTGAATCTGACCAGCAGGGGGCAAACTTCACCCAGGAATTGCCATGTAAATCACTATCGCTTCAATTTGATAGGGCTTGGGAGTCTACAGATAGGATCTGGAAGTTGGTTTTCATCTTTCTACTAGACACCTTGTTGTTGATAATGCCAGCAGGAGCTAAATGTGCTCTAATATGACCGAAAACCCCAAAGTGCCAAAATTGGGGTGCTGGGGAGTTGTTTGTCTTTAAAAGAAGGGAGAAGGTACAATACCTGCAAATACATCTGGACACTAAACATGAATGGCAAGAATTAGGAACTGAGGGGGAAAAGAGTGGGGACTTCAGCTCTCAGGAGAGATTTCAATGAGGAGAAATCTATTGGCCAAAGAAAACGTCAGTTTATGAAAAATATCTGGTTTTTAATCAGTATTATAGTTGGGGAACATCTTAGAGCAGGGGGTCCCCAGTTAAGCAGTCCACTGCCTGATGCTGAATGAACCTTGTAGCCATGATGACAACGGCAGACTTCTCCTCTGCTCAGATTTGGGTTTCCGCTGTGAAGGTCACACAATTTATAAAGGTGAAGGTCACAATTGTGACCCACACAATTTGGTGGGTCACACAATTTATAAAGTAGAGCCTTGGTGTTAGATGCAGTGCTAGTGATGTGTTATATGATCTAGGACAAATGACCTCCCCTCTCTCAGGCCTTTGTAAAACTGACCTCAATGAGGTTTGGATGCACTTGTGAGATTTTTACTGGACATTTAAGAATTATGAGGGTAGAAAACGTCTCAAGAAAATGGTATTTTGACTGCTTTTCTTCCAGAGGAGTGATATGTTTTGAAAATATAAGGTAGCTTTGGCTTCACTTTAGCTGGTCTCTCATTTCTGCACTTCCCCTTGCTAAGTGTTTATGAATTTGGCCCCTGGCTGCAGAGTTTCTTCTTTCTGTCATGGGAGCCCTGTAAGCTCCTTACTGTGGCTTTAGCTCTTCCCTCATGGGCAACAAGTTGCGCTAGTAACCATTTGTCCAAACCCTTCACATCACTCTCTGGTTAGAGGCCGTGGCCCAGGCAGGATGGTCCAGCAGGGGGCCTTCCACTAGGACATCAGGGCTCTGGATGCCTGGCACTTTGCTCTATTTTAAGCCTGTGCTGTCTTGCAGCAGGGAGGTGAGTCTAGGGCCCAATATGTGCTGTGGATATTAAGAGACTTCAAGGACACTTCCCCCCATTTATCCCAGTTATGTCCCCTGCTAAAATAGGTTAACGGTATCTAATTAACCACTGAACATTGTCATGCTGCATAAAGATAGCATCCTGGCTGTTCTTTGAGCCATGGCACTTTATCTCCATTTAGATCTCTGCAGTATTCCATTAAACTCGAGAGCAACATTTTAACCAAGATGATGTCTACATTAGGGCCGCCTTTCACCCTTCAGCACGTGACCCGTGTAGGCAGCAGCTGAGGCCTTCTGTCTGATGCAGCAGGGCGGGCAGAGGAGACTGGCTCTGCAGGCGGGGAGGGTCCTTACATTACGGTCCTTCTCTGCCACTGAGCCCCAGAGTAAAACCGAGGATCCGGGATTGGGCAGTGGTTCTGTGTGGCTGCAGGTGCAGGATGTGCCAGCGCCGTCAAGCTTGTCCTACACTGACCAAATCATGCCCAGTGCACGTCAGCGTGGTCTGTAAATGTGAAAGGAAGGGAAGTGCATCTGAGCAAAAGAATTTAGAAAAAGCGAGTGCCTGGAGGAAAGGGTGACCTGGCTAGGTGGGTTCTCCTTTCTCCCATGACGCGAGCTGTCGTGTTGTAAATTAACCAACGTTAACTACCACATGGTCAGGCTGACAAAGCTACAGTGCTGCTGTAAGTTGAAAGTATGTCATCTCATCATGGAAAATGTTAATTGAATTTGAAGCAGAGTCTGTAGAATGAGCCTTTCCCCTGGTGTAGAACTGCCTGCATGCCTGTATCATGTAGGGTTTAAGAAGTGGGCCTTGTATACTGGCCCGACCCCTTTCTAGGTGGGTGACCTTGGGCAAGTTACTTTACTTCTCTGAGCCCCAGTCACCTCATCTGTAGAAGGGAGCACGTTTAAACAAGATAATGTGATAATTAAATAAGGTAACATATAATACTATATATAATAGTGTTATATAATAGTAACATATAAATAAGATAATATAATAACAATGCTTGGCACCCAACAAACTCAGTGTTAACTGTTATCATCAGTCATCAGTCCTCCTGTGACAAGCCATGGGGGCGGGGGCCTGGAAATGGACTCTCCCCTGAGAATCGAGGGTGGATGTGTGGAGCCCAGGCCGAGTCACCTAGTGTGGATTGTAGAGAAGCGGGGTGAACACCAGGAGGGGACTGGTTGAGTGCAGAACTGAAGGACTGGGCTTTAAAGGAAGGTGAGGATAGTGAGACAACGCCCTTACCCTTGAAGTCTCCACCTGTTTAAAGAACAGACGGCTTCACGTGAGGCTGAGAGATCTTAGCGACTTGGAAAGCACCACACAGAGAGGGCCGTGGTTCCCCTCTTGTCAAGTCACTGACCAGGTCCGGCGCATCCCTTGCTGCAAAGCAGGAGGCCAGGATGCCCTTACTCCTGACACCCCGTGTCCACAAGGTGGGAGGTGAGGGAGGACGCTTACTCTCAGTGTCCAAAGTTAAAGCTTTGTTCTTCAAAATGGCCAAAGTAATCAGCAAGTGATGGAGTAGCTCTTGAAAAGAAACCTGGCATTTAATTAACTTTTCAAAGTGCTGGTTCAGCAACCTCTATGTTTTACATTTTGAATATTGAACAAGCATCTCTAATCAGATCTGAATTGCTTCTGGGCCTCCCCCGGTGGACGGCACCTGCTGAGCTTTTACGAGCAACACAGGATCCTGAGTTTCAGGAGGGCCAACTCAGAGTCACTCGGAATGGAGCCTTCAGTCTGTGAGGCCGTTTCCTTCCTCCCCTCAGCCTGTAGGTCAAGTCAGAGTTCGTGAACGCTTCTGCAAGAAGAAAGTAGGCAACTCGGAAGGACAAGGCAGCAAGGCTTACACTCTGCTGCTTAGCGACAGAGAGTTCAGTCTACTCTCTGAGATGAGGTTTCGGGCAGTGGTTCTCACATACGTGACTGGGCTTCATTTCTAGAAATTACTACCTCAGGGGGCCTGTGATGCAGCCTAGCCCACGGGTGCTGCAGAAGCTTCCCAGGTGTGATTCTCTTGTGCACCACTGGTTACGAACTCCTGGTGTAAAGGATTCTCTCCAGCTTTCAATTAGCTATCTGTTGCCTCCTGTAAGTATGGAAGACCTGTGAGCACAGTAAATCCAACCAGATGGCGGGGTGCCCGGAGGACATCTAAAAATCAGCGGGTATCTGCTTTTGAAAGGGCTTGGGGCAGTGGGTTTGGGAGATAAGGATTCTCGTTTCAGCATCGTCACTAACCAGCTCTGTGGACAAAGCACACAGAGCTTTGGTGGGTTGGTGTCCACTGTCCCAATCTATCGGTATATATAAAACGGTGCTCCTGAAGCCTGCTTTGCCTCTCTTCCAGAGCTAATGTTGATAGACATGAAAGTCTCTGCAGGCTCCCCAAAAGTGCTCTATCTCTGTACATTGGTCTCGCCAGTATTAGAATTGTCAGGTTCCCAAACCCTCTAACGGCCACTTCTGGGGAAACAGTCACGTGGGCCACGGCGGGCAGTAAGAGACCAGAAGCCCAGGGTGGAGCTGGCAGTCCTCCTGCCATAGGTCTGGGCCAGCTCACACCGTTTCCCTGGAAGTGTGTGATGACCCAGAACCTGCAGTCCTCTCCCTCAGCCTCCACCGACCTACACAGTCTGTGGGAGGCGGGGCTTTAGCCCACATCCTTCTTGGGTTACCTACCCTGCTGGGCAATGATAGACCACCAGGTTTTCATTATTTTTTAACCTGTCACCAGCAATTTAAAAATGCGCTCTGCATCGTGACTGGGTATTCCTGTATATAAAACTGAAAAAACTTTTATGTAACATTTATCCTTACTGTTTGCAGTACACTCTCTTCACTGTTCTTTGCTATTGGAAAAAAAAAAGACAAAAAATAAAGGCTGGTGGTGATCCTCTAAATTGATTTCATGGCTCACTAATTGTTCATGACCTGTGGTTTGAAAATCCTTATGCTAGGTTCCATGTCACTGCATGGTCTGAGGTGCGTTTGGGGACTAGACAGGTAAAGTATAAATCTGTGGAGTGGGGGATTATTTCAAAATAGCACGTTAAATTATATCACTGAGATACATAGACAAGTTATTTGCATATTCACACTTCTATAAAGAAATGTACACTCTGCCTCTTCTCCTAAAGCATGCTTCCCACTTCCTTTTGCTTTCTCACTTTTGGTAGCGGCAGAGCTACACGAAATACTTCACTAGCCTCTTAACTTCTGTAAGAAAAGCAGCAGTGCAGGTTCAGCGGTAAAGAGCTAGTAGGGACCCCCAGGTGCCAGGGAGGGTGGGAGCTCAGGCTTGGAGGGGGTGGGGCACAGCCCAGCTTCCCTGAGTTTTTCCTCGTGGGAATGCAGGCCCAGTGTGGCCAGGGTTTGTATCTGAAGAATTCAGAAATCCGGACTTTTTTGTACAAAATCTCCCAATCTGGACAACACATTAATGTTAAAACAGAAAAAAAATTAAACCAAACCAAAATAAGCAGCGGTGTGGTGCCGCCCAAACTTATCTGCAAGCTAGGGACAGCCCAGAAGTGGCCAACTGCTTCAAAAGCAGTGTTTCCTGATGTTTCTCCAGGGCCCCGCCCAAGTTCCCACTAGGCTTTCCATCTCCCGAGCAGAAGGCTCTCCCAGAACCTGCTCTTTCTAGCAGAGAGATTGAGAGACAGACGGACAGGCAGACAGACAGACAGAACGCCCCGTGGGGCATCCGTGCCCTCCATCCTTGAGGGCTGTCTCTTGTTCTTGCTCCTTCCCTGCTGCGGGAGGACCCTGGGCCCCCCCCAGGGTGACAGGGAGCAGGCTGTGGGCTCAGCGGCAATTATGCTGAAGATGGACCTCAGCCCCTGTTCGGATGATGAGTGGATAAATGGCAATTCATCAGCCTTCCCCCGGAAGAGTAGTGTTGTCATTATTGTTTCCTTCAGACAGAATCACCGCTCCTTTTGCCCCGGCACGTGGCTTAAGAAGGAAGGATTCTGTCCTACCTGCCGAGGGTGGTCAGAGAGGGAGCTGCCCCTTCTGCGCAACAGGAAGGCGCCGGCCTAGGCTGCCCAGCCTCTTGAATCCCGTTATTCTTCTGTGACCCCCGTTTCCATCCAAGCTCTTCTGCCGCTAGTGACATAGGACTGGCTCATTCGGACAGTGGGTTCGGAGTTCAGCCTCACCAGGACAGTTAGAGGCAGTGGTCCCTGGGAACTCAAGCCAGGAGCAGAGCCTCCCCTCCACACAGACAGAAGGCAGCCGTGCTGGCGGCGGGGGCCAGGGCGGGGGCTGCGTTCAGGATTCCTTTGACTTTGACTTAGAACAGGTCATAAACCTGGGTCATCTGCCATCACCACGGTGGGGATGCCCTGGGTACCCGATGCAGTTTACCTTTGTGCCCCACCTGCTGCCCTGAAGGTCCCACTCAACCCCCTACCCCTAGTTGCTCCGTCTCTTCAGTTGGCCCTTTAAGAGTTGAAAAGTGCAGCCTAGGAGGTCCCCTCAGAGTTGTTCCATACTGTTCTTCCAACTTTACCTACCTGCTCACTTCCCCCTCCCTGACTTCAGCCAAAATTAATCCTTTCTACCCTCCTTCCTTCCTTCCTGCCTTCCCTCCTTCCCACCTTCCTTCCCTCCTTCTAGCCTTCCTTCCCACCTTCCTTCCCTCCTTCCCACCTTCCTACCCTCCTTCCCTCCCTCCTTCCTTCCTTCCCTCCCTCCTTCCTTCCTTCCCTCCCTCCTTCCTTCCTTCCCTCCTTCCTTCCTTCCCTCCCTCCCTCCTTCCCTTCTTTTACTCTGTCTCTCTCTTTCTTAACAGCGCAGTTATAGTCTATTTCATGGGAAGTAGTCTATTTAGACTTAGGTTTATGATTCTACTCTTTGGGGATTATTTGCCTTTTGCGGAAGGTGCTGGTTGGCCCCCATGCAGCTCTTACTGGGAGGCCTTCTTGGCCTCCTGCTGGCCATTATGATGCTGCCACCACCCTTTGCCCTCGATCATCATGGTGATTGATTTCTGACTTAAAAGAATTCATAGAAAACGAATACTCTGTTATCACAGAAATTTTCACACATACGGGAAAGTTATGTCCGTGTAACCCACACCCAACTTTAAAAATCTTCAGCGTTTAGCAGATCTCATTTAGAAGACTTAAGATCAGTGTTTCTCAGAGTATCAGTAGTGACCCTCTTGGATTAGAATTACTGGGAATTTGTTTAAGATGCATGTTCCTGGGCTCCGCCCCCCAAGACCAACTGATCCAGAAATCTCTCGTTGCTGGGTCCAGCAATCTCCACGTCTGACAAGCTTCCCAGATGGTTCTTACACACGTTCAGCTTGGGGAACCAGGACCTCACATAGCGACTGTGCAAACAGACTTCCTGCTCGTGGAATGTCTTACTTGCCCACCATCACTCACAGGGCCTTCCAGTCCTTCACGTGGAGGAGACAGAAAGTCAGGCCTGAACTGAGCGGCTAGTTTGTCCCCTTTTGCTCACGGGAAGATACACATGTTAGCACAGCAGCTTCAGATAAGACCCAAGGCCTCAGTCCTAAGGAAGTGCTCTGTAAATTGGTCAGTTAACTGTTGAAAGGAAGGCACCATGTCATCTATACCCTTTTGCGTTTTGAGCTGCTCACTCAACTTGCACTTAAGCTCAACAACTTAATTTGGAGTCATGCTGAAATAAGGCCATAGGAAGGCATTACTGTAATTTTCTTACACTGGTTGTGGGCCTTGGTCTCTAAAGAGGAATCTAGACAAATAAAGTACTTGGGTTATGCTAATTTGCTCCCACTTTTGAAACCCCCTCCAGCAGGCCATGTCAGCGCAGGAGACTAGAGGGTTCTCATAAACCTTGTCTCTCTTTTTTTCAGGTCAGGAAGGAGGGCTTCTGAAGAGATAGAAGAGTATGTTTCCAGTATTCTTACAACATCCTGTGGTGACCATAGTCAACAGTGCAGTCTGGGTGGTCCTCATCTGTTCAGCCTTTATTGAACACAGCATTCAAAGACAGACAGCAGGAAGTTGGCCATGGGCTGGGGCTGGAGTTAGTAACACTAGTCAAGGGTTCGGTTAATGCGGCTCCCTCAGCTGAAGGGCTGGACTCTGGCATTGATGCTCATGTCGTATCTCCCGCTGCGTGGTTTTTAGAATTGTATGTTCAGGTATCAAGAGTACTGACCCATGGGTTCTGCTTTACTGATGCAGATGGGCAGAAGCAACTCCAGCCTTCTAAACCTAGCCCCTTCTCCTAAGACTTATATCAAAAAGAAAGAAGGAAGGTTTCTGGGTAAAGATGGAATGGGAAGGTAGGGCCATGGATCTCATAGCTGCGGGGTGGATGGAGCATCCCGTCCTGGTCGGGGTGACGCTGCCTGTGGGACGTAGCACCCCATGGCTCGTGTGGCCGTACGTGGCAGACCAGCTACCAAATCAAGTCTGACCAAGTTGGTGGAGGGAGTGGGTCCAGAAGCATTTTCATCTGGGAGAAAGAATGGAAGCAATGACAATATAGGGTTTTCACTTTCTGCTTTCCTTTCCTTCCTTTTGGGGGCAGTCACCGCCTCAGACAGCAGAGCCTGGATGGATCAGATGATGGAGGAGGTAAGATGTCCTTGGGGAAGTCAGAAGGGCTTCCAGAGACGTCCCAGAGCATTTCCTGAGCTACAGTTAAGGCGCCATTTGCTGCAGGCTTACTGGAAACATCCCCGGTGGCCTCATGCTAGCCTTTTGTTTTGCATCTCTGCGCCTTGCTAAGTGCTACTGCCCCTGCCTAGAATACCCCACCTTCTTCTTTATCCACTAATCCTCTTTGTCCTTCAAAACTCAGCTGGAAGCATCACCTCCTCTGAAATGTCTTCCCTTCCATCCCAGCCTTTCTCTGAGTCTGATGTTCTTTCTCTGTACCGGCAACCTCCTGGGCAAACTTCCATTGTAACACACCACCATGGCAACAATAGCTAATACTTATCAGGTGTTTATTATATCTCAGGCACTGTCCCACCACTTTATAGATGTTAAAGCGTTTCATTTCACAACAACCCTATGAGGCAGTACTATTATTATCCCCATTTTATAGTTAAGGAGACTAAAGTACAGAGAAGTTAAGTTGCCCATGGTCACAGAGCTAAGTGATTATCACACTTCAATTCTTTATTGGCTTGATTGTTCTTCCAGCCAGGCTCTAAGCTCCTTGATAGTGGACACTGTGTCTTAGTTATCTTTGCATCTCTCATGCACGACACACAGTAGCCAGTTAAAGGCTGACATTGTAAATGAGGGAGAAACAGCACTTACATGTCCAGCAGCCATGTCACAGCTGAAACCTGTGTTCAGAAACTCAAGAGAAAAGGTAAAGTTTGTGTGTACTTTTACAAGAAACCTACTAGAGTGGAGGTTATCTTCAAGACCTAAATGATCAAAGCCTCTTTTTTAACCCACATATTTACCATTTCCACACTATTCCTTTGTGCAGAATTCAGTTTCCATCTTGTATCATTTCCCTTGTGCCTGAAGCGCTTCATTTAACATCTTTTTTGTAGAGCAGGTCCTCTGGCAACAAATTGTCTCAGCCTTGTTTGTCGGAAAATGTCTTTACTTTTCACCAGATACAGAAGTCTGGGCTGGCAACTCTGTTTTTCCTTTGAGCATTTTAGATACTTAGTTCATTGTCCTCTAGCTTGCACTGTGTCTGAGGAGAGCTCAGTGGTCCTCCTTATGTTTGTTCCCCTGTATGCAGTATATCTTTTTCTCCTGCTTTTAAGACTTATTTCTCCTTATTTGTTATTCTCAGCAGTTTGGTTATGATGGGCCTTGTTGTGGTTTACTTTGTGTTTATCCTACTTGAACTTCTTGAGTCTGTGCATTTATGGTTTTCATCAGATACAGATAATTGTAGCCATTGTTTCTTTTCTTTTTTTTAAATTGAAATATAGTTGATGTACAACATTATGCTGGATCAGGTGTACTATGTACTGATTTGACATTTGCATACATTAATGAAATGATCTTCATGATAAATCTATCTGTCCCCATACAAGTTATTGCAGTTTTATTGACCATATTCCTTATGCTGTCTGTATATTACTTCCCTGTGGCTTATTTATTTTATAACTGGAAGTTTGTACCTCTTAATCCTCTTTCCCTATTTCACCTCACCCACCCCTGCTCTGGCAATCACCTGTTTATTCTCTGTATCTGTGAGTCAGTTTTTGTTTTGTGTTTGTTTTGGTGTTTAAATTCTGCACATAAGTGAGATCATAAGGTGCTTGTCTTCCTCTGTCTGACTTATCTCACTCAGCATAATGCCCTCCGGGTCCATCCATGTTGCTGCAAACGGCAAGATTTCCTTTTTTTCATGGCTGAGTAATATTCCACTGTATATATATATATATACCGTATCTTTCTTATCCATTCATCTACTGATGAACACCTAGGTGGCTTCTCAAATTCCAGCTGCCTTAGCCCCCTAAACTTTGACCTCTGTCTCCTCAGCTCAGCCAGACCTCCCTCCCCATGCTCCACTTGGGGTTCCCCACCCCTGTGCCAGTGTCCAGGAAGCATCTCAGGCAGAAGCCAGGGTGACTGCAGGGCCCACTTCATTTGTTTCCCTTCCCTTGGGGATCACAGTTCTGTGTTTTCTGTGTGAAAACAGTTGTATCTTGTATTTTTTCCAGTTTTCTAATTGTTTATAGCCGGAAGGCAAGTCTGGTAACAGTTATTCTCTCATGGCGAGAAGTGGAGTCCCAAAGCCTTCTATTAAATAACCTTTGCTTGCAACTACAGAGTGGAGGAGAGAATTAAATCTGTAGAACATGGATGGTTCTCTTGCCTTAGCTACCTCACAGGATTAGGGCGAGGGTCATATAGGACAATCGTGAAATATTCTGGGATGGTGGTTAAAATACAGATTCCCAGGCCACCCACAAAACAGAAGCTGGAGTTTGGGGCCCAGGGATCTGCATTAATTTAAGTAAGCTCCCTGGATAAATATTTCGCACATTGAAGTTTGACAACCCTGCTGTAGTGCCTCCAAAGCCAGGATTGAAGACTGGAGGGGGAGTTGTGTGCAAGAGTACTTCTGCCTCATCTCCTTCCAAAGGGGTTTGAAGGTAGAAAGGGAGTCTCTGGAGGTCAGGAATTCAGCCTGCACTCTAGGAGTTAGTAAGAGCTCCTGGGCCCGCTGCTCCCATCGTTCTTCAGCACTTCGCTTTTCCATTATCTCTTATTGACAAGCTCATTTCTTTTTGCCAGATATTCCTCCTTAGCTCTGCTCACTAAATTCCTCTCAGCTGCCAAACTTCTCCACCCACTAATAATTCCCAGCGGCCCTGTTCAACAAGGTATCCTGCACTTCTTTTACCAGAGTCTGCTTTCCCAGATGTGTTCCTAGGATGTCCTCTGCCAGTGCTACACTGGCAGCTGTGATGATCAGTGATCGGTGGCTACTGCCACCCTTTGGGTTGGCCTGTCCTCACAAACGCTCTGTTGCTTCAGCCATTGGTTGCATAGGGCAGCAGGGCAACCACCCAGGAGGATGTTCCCTGGACTCAAGGAGGCAGGTCCCTGCCAGACATGAACAGAGCTGTTTGGTGCTTAAGGCGCAGTGTGCTTGGAAATTGTGATGCTGATGAATCTGAGGTGCTCGTTCAATTCATGGTCTACAGAAGGTCTATTCAACTGGGACTTTTCTCCACACCTCTCCCCACCCCACCTTGGACCTCTTTCCAGCTCCCCTCCAAGGACCTCTGAAATCCCACCTTCTCCATTTTTTTCAGTGTGTGAACATGCTCCATTTCAAGGAGTACCTGTTAAATATTACAGCAAAACCCTCTGAATACTGAAGTTTACACACATCACAAATGCATTATTAGAAGGTTGTGCTGGCCGCCATTGTGACATCATCACGTTAGAATCAAATTGTTGCAGGGGTTTTTTTTGTAAATTTATTTATTTATTTGTTTATTTTTGGCTGTGTTGGGTCTTCATTGCTACGCACGGACTTTCTCTAGTTGTGGCGAGCAGCGACTGCTCTTCGTTGCGGTGCTTGGGCTTCTCATCGCGGTGGCTTCTCTTGTTGCGGAGCACAGGCTCTAGGTGCGCGGACTTCAGTAGTTGCAGCACGTGTGCTCAGTAGCTGTGGCCTGCGGGCTCTAGAGCGCAGGCTCCGTAGTTGTGGCGCACGGGCTTAGTTGCTCTGCGGCATGTGGGATCTTCCCAGACCAGGGATCAAACCCGTGTCCCTTGCATTGGCAGGAGGATTCTTAACCACTGCGCCACCAGGGAAGTCCCAAATTGATGCAGTTTTAAGCAACTCTATAGGCCACCTTGTCCAAACCTGCCATTTGACGTGTTAAGAGATTGAGCTTTACAGATTATTATACAGAATCTCAGGACTCAAAGGGAAGCTCTGATCTTCTGACTCTCAAGGGAACAAACACTCTGCTGTCATACTGTGGTGTCCACCAGCATCACTGCCATCACCAGTATTACCAAACATTTACCGCGTTGTGTAGTACTTCTTTTTTCTCATTTAATTCACAAAACAAATCTATGGGAAAGTTCCTTTAAATCAGTTTTATTGAGTTCTAATTTGCATACAGTAGACTGCATCCATTAAAAGTACACAGTGTGAATTTTTATACATGTATATACCCAGTTAAATCTCCACCACCATCAATATACAAAACATTTCCATCACCCCCAGAAGTTTCTCATGCCACTTGCCAGTCCACCCTTCCTCTGCCCCTCCAGGCAGCTATGATCTGTTTTTTTGTCAAGATAGAGTGGTTTGTAGTTTCTAGAATTTTATACACATTGAATCATATGTATGTACGCTTCTGTGTTTGGCTTCTCCCGCTCACTGGAATGGTTTTGAGATGCATCCAGCTGGTTGCATGTATCATTACCCTGTTCATTTTTATTGCTAATATATGGACATAGCACATTTTGGTTATCTAGTCACCTGTTAAAGGACATTTCAGTTGTTCGTTATCCCCATTTTAAAGATGAGCAGACTAAGGCAAAGAAAGGTAACCTTGCCAAAAGTCACACAGCTAGTAAATGACAACATCAGGATTTGGAAGGCAGCTGTGCTCACCACTCTATTACTAACGCAGCATAGCTCAGCACCGGGCTTTGAATGCAGGTCTTGGCTCCAGCGTCCTTGCTCTTGGCCTCTGAGCTGTAACAATGGTGCGACCCTCCGCTGTGCTGGCATCTCCTTGCACAGGTTGGTTGTGTCCATGTCAGTTCCCAGGTGTGTAAGATAGAGTGCTGGCATTACTGACGGGAGGCTTAATACAATTTCATTAAGGAAGGGGAGAAGAAAGATACTGTTTTCAGAGAATACCCCTACTATTCTTTTCCCCTTCCCAAACTTGGAATGTGAAATTTGTGAATTGGCCTTAATTTTGGCTCCAGAGGTTTGACGCATAAAAGCCTTTCTTGTCAGAGTGCACTTGATGTTACCTTCTAGGAGGTATGCCTCTTCCCTGGCATAAATCTGTTTTCCATGCAGTTATGCCTGAGTCCAGTAGTGGAAAATCAGTTCATATGTTCCACTTCACAGTCGACTTAGTCCATTTCACTGTATGTGAATGTTTAGAATCCATTATGCAATAGGAATCATATGTTACATATAACTAGTTTCTAGAATTATCTTTGCTCAGGGAATTACTTGGTTGGCTAGTTAAGGCTGCTCCTTTGAACTTAGAATAACCAGTGGGTGGGGAGACTCCACGAAATGATTGCCCTGAACCATCCATGGACGCTCATTCAGCAGTGACATTAAACAGATCTCTGGGCACCTGTGAGGGAACCTGCTGGTTCCCTTAATAAAATCACATCCAGTTCCTTGAGGTCATTAGTGAGGAGTATTCTCACCTGGGAAGGGACTGCTCGTCTTCTGGTACTTGGTGGGGGTGGGCAGTTGATGAGTCATCTCAAAGGAGAAGATGAATCTCCAGGAACAGAGATGAGAAGCCACGGTCCAGGGCCTCCTCCCAGCGCCTTGGAGGTGAGTTCCACTGAGGAGAGCCAGGGGGTCTTCATGCAGCACCTCCTGTGGCTCGTGCTGCTCCCATGCCGATGGGGATGAGTGAGACAGCCCGTGCCCTCCAGGATTCTCTGACCTAGTGAGAAATGCCCGCTCTTCTTTCCTCCTCTTCTGTTTTTGTTTTGTTTTTGTTTTGTTTTGTTTGCGGTACGTGGGCCTCTCCCGTTGAGGAGCACAGGCTCCGGACGTGCAGGCTCAGCGGCCATGGCTCACGGGCCCAGCCGCTCCGCGGCATGTGGGATCTTCCCAGACCGGGCCACGAACCCGTGCCCCTGCATCGGCAGGCAGACTCTCAACCACTGCGCCACCAGGGAAGCCTATCTTTCCTCCTCTTCTTTTATAGAAGACTTTGAGAAGCCATGTCTCTCGAGATATATTTCTCAGCATTCAGCCTCCCTGGATCACTCTTGATACATGGTGCTTCTTCTTCCCTGGGGAAGAAGCCGAGGGAGAGAAGAGAAGCACTTCCTCCCATCCATTGACCCCTCAGGCTTCCGAGGGAAGAGAACAGAAAAACAGAAGAAGGAAGGAGCTGTTGAGATCGGGTGTGTTTTTTGAACGAGAAGCGAAGAGTGAGTGCCGTGTAGGGGTGGTTTGGGGGATCTGTTGGTTAACCGGAATGTATTGGCAGCGGGACTGTTTGCAAGACCAAGGCATGCTGAGCTCAAATGTTTTTAGGGGCCAGGCAGGTAATATAAACACTTGAAACAGCAGAAGTGTTCAACTGTAAAGAATGGTGGGGCCTGTGGTGAGCTTGGAGGGGAGATGGCATGACCTGAAAGTTTTCAAATGCAGATTTCAAAAAATGACAGAATTTTAAAATATCACTTTATGAACAGGACAAAATGCATCTGCAAGTTGGATTAGGGCTTTGGGAAGGGATTTGCAAATCCTTCCTAAGACATTGGAGGGCTCTCCTCTAGGGGAACACAGGACTTTGTTGGGGAGACAAACCATGAAAGATGGAAAGCATTACAAGGGTTAAATAGCTTAGACAGCAGTGTACTGAGTGACAAAGGTAGCAAGTAGTTGTTGCTATATTGGTGATTTATGTTATTAAGGGCTGTGAGGTCAGAAGAGGAAGTGATCCCTGTAGGCTGAGGGCCCTTCAGGAAGAAGGAAGAACTTGCCTGGGTCCTAAAGGCTGAATAGGATTAGGTTAGGCAGAGAAACACGTGCACAGCCTTCCAAGATAAGTTGCCTGGCATGAGGAGCGACTCCACGTTGAGGATGAATAAGGGGTTCATTCACCATAACCAGGAGGGAAGCTGCTTCTGCAGAGTTAAGCCCTGATTCTGGTCCATTCTCAACTACAGATAGTCAACATCCCCACATAAACTGCCTTTCATGAAGGTTAAAGATTGCCAGTCATCTAATTTGCTGATTCTAGGTAGATTTGCTCACAGCTAGAGCTGACACCGTGCTTCAGGGAAGTTGGGATTCGTGGTTCTGGAGAACAGCTAAGAATAATGGACAGCCAGAGCCCCCGAATGACCTCAGGGTCCCAAAATTGTAGGATGGCAAAGCGGATCTTTCCTTTAGTGGCTTAATTATCCATTCCTATTCTTGGAATCAAGTTTCTAGTTTGCCCTAGGCCTTCAGACTTCTTTTGTCACGGAAGGTTGTATGTTAGAGAAAGAACATTGGATCTGGAATAGGAGTGAACCCAGTCTCTACAGGTGACATTGGGCAAGTCATTCATTCACTCATTCCTTTAACCACCATTTGTTGAATACCTGCTATGTGTGATGCTTGGAGCTGGGCACTGGGAACATGATGGTGTACAAACCATTCTTAGTCCTTGCCCTCATACAGCTTACAGTCTAGTCGGGGATATGGGGACTAATCAAACAGTCACACACTAAATAAGTAAGGACAAATTGCAGTTGAGTCCACTGAGGGAGGAGTCTGGAGTGCCATGAGGGAGAATGACGTGGAGACCTGTTTGGGGTTGGGAACTGAGGGAGGGCCACTCTGAGGAAGTGACTTTCAAACTTCGACTTGAAGGAAGAGTAGAAGTTGCCAGCAGGGACTTCCCTGGTGGTCCAGTGGTTAAGACTCCGTGCTCCCAATGCAGGGGGCAACAGGTTTGATCCCTGGTCGGGGAACTAAGATCCCGCGTGCCACGTGGCATGGCCAAAAATAAATAATTGCTTGCCAGCGAAAGGAGTGTGGAGGCTGGGGGTTGGGAGGACCCTGGTAGAGGAGACAGGAGGCACAAAGTCCTGTCATGTCTCTGACGCCAGAAGTGTTTCCAGGCCTGTTTGGTCTCTTCCGGCTCTAAAATCCAGCTCTCAGAAAGTGAACTCTGGATGGAAAGTGAAACTTCAAAAGGGGCACTGAGAGGCACACAAATGGGAGAAAAGAAATTCTTTGTGTTTAAAAAAGGTAAACAGTATTCAGACTGAGATCATCTCTTAAAACACAATTAGATGTGGACTCAACTTTCAAAAAGTTTATCTCTGAGGTAAAGTCAAATTAAGAAAGAACTTGTGAGCCCCCCAAATAATGGCTTTAAAAAAGTGGAAAGTCTCTGAAAACAGGAGCTTAAAAAAAAGGATTAGCTCTTTCTTGCCTATAACCATCGCATCTTGGTGTAACCCAGGACTGTGGGTGGAATTATAACTCCCTCTTCCTGGCATCTCCCAGTGCCTCTGGGGCATGCCACCTCCCCACTGGAGAGGGCTGTGCTCTTTGCATCCTGGGGTCCAGGTGTGACAGAATCGAATACCTTAAAACCTTAGGAGTGATAAATCCTATGGCCAACCCAAAAGTGTGAAATTCCTAAAGGACAGGCTGAGTTGAGCCACTTCTAGCCAGGGGCAATTGGGGACTTAATTCTGCAAGTGTAGCAATCTGGATGATCTGAGAGCTCCAAATTTAAGGGTAATTGCTCAATTTTCTATCCATGTCAACAGGGAAAATAGGTAAAAGTGGCTGAACACAGCCAAGCAATGAGGCTGGATGAGATGTGAGATGCTAGACTGTCAGTGGAATTAGAAAAATGCTATATGTAGTGGGATATCGCTTTGTCGCCCCTCTCCCCGTTCATCTCTGTCTCCGGGCTTTCTAACTCTCTTTTGGGCTCTTTCTCATTGCCTGCTTAATCCTTCCACCCTATCCTTCATCCGTTCTCCTGCAAGCAGCAGTCACTATTGGCCCAAGCAGTTTTAATGTGGAGAAAGAGAAAGTGGAAAGAATTCTTTAAGTGCAGATAAATTGGAACCCTGATATCTCAATTCTTTTCTCTTGCTTAGTATGAATGTTCCGTTATGTTGGCATTCCCTTCCTTAAGCTTACTGCAGCACACTGGACTTATTAGGTAGTACCCAAACCTAGTTCCTTTGCCTCCCTCTCTGTGCCTTGTTAAGCTTCATTCTGTTTATAAGATACTGGGTATGAAATTTGAAAAAGAAGTCCTTCTTATAGGAAATGGTATTGATAATCAATGTTTGTAAGTGTTTACCAAGAGCCAGGCCCTGTGCTGCTTTACCTGCAATATTTCAGTTAATCCTCACAACATTTCTATGAAGAGACACTGTGATCATCACCCTTTTACAGAAGAAGAAATTGAAGTTTTGTGATGTTTAGTAGCTCACAGAGGTCACATGGCTAGTAAGCAATGATGTGCTGGGAAATATTTAACAACCAGCTCTCTGGGGGAGAAAAAGTCCTCATTGGTAGAGTTTGCCGATTTCTGTGGTGTAAATGCTCCCATGAGGGCTGTTTTCAAGCTCCCAGCATGACATCAGTGACCACAGAACTGGGAAGAGATGGACGGTAGCACACCAGTATGTTTCCATCATACAGGTACATTGGATGTAAATAATTTCAAGAGCATAGGCAAAGTAAAATGTAGTAAAATTTAGGAAGTGGTGAGTTTTGAGTATTACCTTTGTTTTTAATATAATTTATTTAATTATAAGGATGTATAATTTAATCTTTAATGATGTTTATGTTTAACAACCTGCATGCGAAATTCCTAAAATTTTTAGCCAGCATGAGCTGCTCCAGGACATCACTGCTAGTAAGTGATGGAGCTGGAGTTGGGACATGGCCTTTGTGACTCACGATCACCTGTTCTCACCACCTTCGTCTTTGCTCTCAAAGTGTTAGGTTCGTTTCTCAAGCCTGCTTATCCAGGAAGCTTGCCTCCACTCATAGTCCCACTGCCCTGTTGCAGATTTGTTATCCTTTCCTGACTCTCAGATTAACCCACTGGCCCCTGTCCTCAGCTCTGCTGATCCTTTCTCCGTGAAGTCTTGGCAGCAACATCCAGGCTGAGCAGAGAAAAGCCAGAGAGACTAGGTCTTTAGGGCTCTGCGACACGAAGCAGAGTCTTCAGGTTGGACCACGCCTCTCCTTCATGTTATGTTTTCTTTTCTATCAAATCCATTGGGATTGCTTTTAGATAATGAATTCTCTCCTGGGTCCTTTGGAGAGGAGAGCCTATTTTAAGGGGAGAGGAAGGAGTGTCACTGGGCTTGTGCAGGTGTCAGGGTGAGTAGTGGGGAGTATGGGAAGTTTGGAAGAACAGAGACCCCGCAGGGCACTCCCTGGGCTGTGGCGGGCTATGGCTGGAGCTCTCCCACCAGCGCAATGCTTTGAGACACAGCTGAGGGAACAAACTGACATCACAGAGACTTGGGACACTCAAAAGACTGCATGGAACGTCAAAGAGCCCCAGCCAGGGGTGTTGGATCATGGTGCCAATACTGAGCTGAGATCATCATGGGCCACAGGTAGACTCTGTGCAGGTTCATTTTAGTATAGAAAATAAACTTTCTGTAAAGTGATTCTCTAAACAAAAGACTTGGTGCGCTTTACCTGTAGGCCATGTCTGTGGCTGGGACATTTGGAAAGACTTCCATAGGCAAATATGACAGTCAGGTGTTTTTGGGTTTTTTTTATCACTAGGTATATGAGAATGGACAGCCTAGAAATAAGGATGTCGTAGAGATAGAAGGCACCTCATTTTGGTGATGAGGAAACTTGGGACAAAAGTTGACGAGTAACTGCACATGGTCAGCAAATCAGGGGCAGATCTGGGACCCAGGTTTCCTACTCCTACTCAGGTGGACCCTCTAGTACAGCTCTGTGGACCAGGAATCTGGGTTCAGTTCTTCCCTGATAGACAGTTAAGGCCACATTCCTGGCAGCAAGAGAAAAATGAACTCTAGTAGATGTAGACTCTTGGGGCCCCAAGGGCAACTTCTTTACTCCCCAGTGTGGGTTTGGCCCCAGAGTGAGTGAGATGCCAGAGGAGTTACAGGGGACTTGCCAGAAGTTTCTCTAATGAAGCAAGAAAAGTTGTTTTGACTTGCTGTTGTTTTTTGCAGGAGGTAATTCAGGGTCCCATTCCCCTACCGTGGGACAAGCATACACCATCATGGAGTAGGTATCTAGGAGCTGATGGGATGGAATGACTTAGCTCAAC
This sequence comes from Orcinus orca, assembly GCF_937001465.1. Classification (NCBI taxonomy): domain Eukaryota; kingdom Metazoa; phylum Chordata; class Mammalia; order Artiodactyla; family Delphinidae; genus Orcinus; species Orcinus orca. The sequence goes on from NC_064560.1 coordinate 175,140,834, forward strand.
ACACATAGTAGAGACTGGTTTGGCTGCGCTCTTCTTGCCTCTTGAAGAGGCAGAGAGTCAGGGGAGCTTCTGCAAATGGAGTTAAGCTTGGAGCACATTTTGGTTGTTCTGCTTTGTCACCTCAGTTGTTCCGTACCTCGCCCTGGTCCAGCTGCAAAGCACAGCCCAGAGCGTTGACCAGACCTCCTGCTCTGCTGGCAGAGCTGGAACAGAGTGCTCTAGGCCCCTAGTGGGCCCCTACAATCTCTGGGTCACACCAGCCTTTCAAGCTTTCCGTCACAAACAGCTCTGCCCGAAACGTGGTTGACAGCGACCTCTCTGGGACTCCATTTTCTTTGTTCACGTGAGCAGCTTACTGGGATGTCCCCGTCTGAAGAGGAAGAGTGGGGAGCATGACACAGACGTCCTGCACCACGCATGCACGCGCATCGTAAAGGAAGCAGGTTGTATTAACCTTCCTCCAGGAACACAGAGAAAGCTCTGTCAGCATTCCATCGTGCTGTAGTCGGTTTGGAGGAATGTGGTCAATAGTAAATCATCCAACATTAAGCACTGACAAAAGTAAAGAGAGTTAAATCTCCCTGAAATAGTTGTAGAGATCTGGGTATTTATTCCGTAACTCCTTGGATTCTGTCCCTGTTGAATATGGAAGACGGGATCAGGGTAGGACAAAGCCAATCCCGTTTAGTTTCGTGAGATGGTCCTAGATGTGATGGTGAGCTCTGGTCCAGCTTTGGGGAGAGGCACAGGTACTTCTCCGCACAGCTGTGAAAGGAGTGGTGGATGAGGGCAGAGAGGAGATGAGGCCATATTGATGAGAACCATTGCCCAGGGACATCTTAGACTCAGATTTTTATGTGACTAGAAGGAGAGGCTCAGTGCTTTAGGATATCTGTTTCAAGTGACGGGGACTGTATAGAGAAGAGGCATGGCGTTCTCTGCCACACACAAAAAAAAGACAGGTGGATTTGTGGGTTGCTCCAAATAGTCTTTGTAACCCAAACCACAGCAAGCTGTGGCCTGGGGACTGTGCTCTCCAAGCAAACGGCCGTGATGCCTCGCTCATCTTGAAGTCTGACGGTCAGATAGTGCTTAGGTGAGACAGGAAGGGACAGGCGTGATTGTTCATCTGAAGTTGGACTCAGTGCATCACTTAGACCTCAATTGAAGTCTTTCCTTCCAACACACGGGGATTAGTTTCTAAAGAAGAACCCGAGATAACAAAGCCTAGGTATAGCAGAAATCCAGGGGAGCGGTGATAGGGGACCCTCTTACCCTAGCGAGAGACGAACTTGAGATGGCCAACTGGTAGGTCTTCCTTTCCAGCTTCAGGTCCTCCCAGCTTTCTAAAAATGCCCAGATGTTTGGTGTGTGCATGTGTGTACTCGCCTGTATGTATACACACACGCGAGGGGACACATACTGGGAATGTGATTCCTGAGTGCATAAGTGTGGTTGATGGACTGGGTTTACCTAAAAGACCCTTTAAGAGGAAGCTCTTGAAAGATGATTACAGAATTGAGACACCATCATTTAAAAGTGCCCGAGGCAAATGCCTTTGAAACTTGCTGCAGCGGAGGGACAGAGAAAGGCCCGGCAGCCCTTGACTGTTGCCCGTTCCCTCAGGACCCGCCCCCTCCCCCTCTGTCCCTCGTCTGATGAGAGCGAGCAGCAGTAAGACTCCTCATCTGTCTTATGAAAATCCGATTGGGAATGGCTGTGATCAAAACCAGCTGGCTGTCACCGGCAGTGGCCTTGCGAGGAGGGAACCGCTCAGAAGCATTCTGTATGTGGCGGAGTCACGGCTGGCACTGATCAAAGGAGCATTTTTGTAATAAATATATATAAGGAAAAAATACAAAACCTAAGGATTTAGAATAAAAGCAGGGTAGTTTGTCTTGTTTTTTTCAGCGTAACACGGAGAGGATGAAATAGAATCAGATATGCCTGGTTTCTAACACAGAAGCCAGGCATATCTGGCGGCTCTGAGAAGGTGCTCTCTGTCACATTAATACCATATCACTGATCTTGGGCCTTATTGAAGAGAGTGGAGAGTTCCTCACTTTCCATTCCTTCCAGCCACTTCATTCCTCGTCACCTTTGAAGTCGCTTACCACCCCTCGTCCTTAACACATCTCTACGGATCAAAGCTGGAACTGCCACGAAGCTCCCAGAGAGCTCTTGGGGTGGCAGGGAGCATCCCTGTTCATTGTTCTTCTTTTCCTTCAACTGTTGGTAACCACTGTGCGATTGTTCCCTAGAGACCACTCCAGTGCGTGACACCAGGGTCCTCCCAGTGTCAGGCTCCTGGGCTGAACAGGATCCTTCCCTATGGAGAACCCCTGTTGGGCCGTGCTTGCCTCCCATGAGCACTGCCTTTGAATTGCTCCAAAGGGTCAGTCCTGGCTGACGACCCTTTGCGCGGTCAATACTGACTCTTCCACAGCCCCTGGTGGACTGCGTGGGGTGATGGGGCAAATCGCATTCTAGGGGATTGCATTCATGCTCCTTCCGGAGAGTGCCACCACCCCTCTGTGGGTAATATGCTGAGGCCGGGCCTGCACACCCACAGTAGACCGCGAGCTAAGTCACCACTCAGCACAGCCTCCTGTCTGCCCACCACCCAGCCGGCACCACACCCCCTGAGGCCCGGCTTGTCTCAGAAATGGACTCAGTCCAAGCCCTCCCGTCCAGCCCGTCGTCAGCCAGGAGAGTGGCCACGGCGTGGGTGGCTGGGAGGAACAACCGGCTCTTTCGATGTTCTTCCTGAGGTCGGGGATCTCTTTCCCCAGCAGCAGGAGGAGGGGGTGGGTTTGGCAGGAGCATGGAGACATCTCAACGTACGGGACATAGATAAACCGCCCCCCACCCAAGCCAGCGCCTCAGGACGGACATCTTCCTGCCCCTGTCATTCGCTTCCTCAGGGACCCGCTTGGGCACCTTTTGCTCGTGATCAGTCCTGTTTCTCGGTCCCTGCAGTGGACCTTCTGGCCAGCAGCATCACAGTTTTCAGACTCTTCTCCCATGGCTGCCTCACTCCTCCCCTCCCAGTGACCTGGCCGGATCAGGTGAAATCACCGGGGATCGGTCCTCATAAAGCAGACCCGCCAGGGACCTGCAGATGCATTTTTGCCCCAGAACCCCCGTGCGTCCGGGGAGTGCAGGGGCCCAGGAGCTCCTCTGAGACCGTCCCTTTCCCTTGTTCCTTCGGGTGTTGGAAGCCTGTTGCCTACCACTTTCCCCTTTTCTTCTCCCTTTAAAAAAATTCTCCATTTTTTCACTTAGAAAAAAAAATTATACGATTGAGATCCACTAATTAAAGCCATTTTCTGGTATTTGGTTACTGGAGTGTTTGATGTCTCTCTGACAAGACCATGAAATGCATGGAGTGTCCACAGGGACAGAATTTGCTGAACACGGCTCTTTGTAAATGAGGGGACACAGTGTCGCAGCAGCTCATGAATATGAAACGCCCATGATGCCACCTCAGTGGACTTGGGAACACAGATGAATCCTGTCATGTGCTAAATGAGACCAATTTCTTTCATTTAACTTCATCTTCAATCAGACCTTCTTCCATTTGCCTGTTTAAAATTCCCCATACGTGATGCAGAAGGTAACAGCATTCAGTAAAACAAAGTTTTGCAGCTGCAGAGAAAAATTATAATGATCTCAGGTGTAAAGTTGCAATCTCCTGGAAACATGGACATTCTTTCCTTTCGCTCACGAGCTCTGCTGAGAGTCTGTTGACTTTGAGTGCAACATTGGGGGTTGTCTGGACTGCTCTTCTTGGGGTGTCCCTCCACAGCGTGTCCAGGCCCCTTTCGGGTGGGTTACTGAATGTGGCTGTGAATTATGCAGGGTGGACGTGAGCCCTCAGCAGCCCACGAGTGCTCTGCTGTGGCCAGGGCACTGGGCGGGGGAACAGCTCTGGGAAGAGATGGTGTGGGACCGCATGGGGCCTCTGCAGTGGGGGGCACGGTTAGTGGGTAAAGTGAGAGGGGCAGATGTCATCATTCAGCACCCGGAGGAACCTGACAAGGTAGGCCAGCCCCTGGTATCGTTTACTAAGGCGTCAAGGTCAGAAAGTGCTGGAGTTAGAAGAGACTTTATGTAGCTCTCTAGAAACCCTTCTGGCCACGACCAGAAAATTCCATTCAGAAACCCCCAACCAAGAAAATCAGCAAAGAGTAGAACCTAAAAGGGACACAGAGAGGAGGGGTTCCCTGCCTGAGCCATCTTTGCCTGGGTGGGACCGAGGGCCGGATCAGGGTGCCTCCTTCGTTCTCTCCTTCCTCTGCAGGAAGATTTACACGCCAGGGAAAGAGCCTGAGTAATGCTCAGGGTGTACTCATTACAAGCGGAGCCTGATCTAAGAAATCACTTTCTGTTCTTGTACCAAAACAAGCCAACAACAGCTAGATGTGAAGGCAGGCTATCATGAAATACGTTGCAGAGATCTGGGGCCAGGGTCTCTGCAGGAGGCAGGCAGGCTTCTTGCTGTCGAGCCACAGGGGCAGAAAAGGATCCCTCTGGGACTTCCCTGGGTACTTAGCATTTTAGTGTGCGGGTGTGATGGTATTACGGGCAACGTGTGCATTTCAGGGCAAGTGGCAGCTTCTCGCATCTTAGAAACCAGTTGTAATTGATCCTACTGGTGTTCCCACATGTTTCTATTATTTATTTCTATTACTTATTTAAGCACCCCTCATTTATTTCTGTGGTTTCATCTGGTAGTTGGTTTGTTGGTAGATCTGGCAGGCTAGTATGCTGGTATCTTGATGAGTTTTCCATTTGGCAACCTCTCTCTTTGGAATTAGCTCTTACTGCTGTTGCTGTTCATTAACAAGCCTTTACTGGGGGCTCTCTGAAGGTGGCATGTGGAGTGGGGCACGCTAGAGATCAAGAGGAAGCCCAGGGTGAAGAGCAGTGTGACCCAGCCTCAGGATGGAAGCCCAGCAGTCCATATGGACCCAATTTGGATGACTCTTCCTCTGTAACTTTGTCCCCACTCCTCCATTGTTTCTTGTATATGCACAGGCCCTTCCCAGGAGGCCTTGCAGCTCTCAAGTGAGGCAAAGCCTCTGTTGTGATGTCGTCAAATCCAGGATGTATCTAAGGATTGCTCTTGGTTGTTCTTGCGAAATGAATCCTGCCTAGGCAACTTGGGACTCAGTAACACTTATACTGTAATTAGAATGATATAGAGAAGATGGACATGGCCCATCCATGTGTGTGACTTGCAGATTTGAGGGGCATTTATTGATCCAGTTCCGTTCAGTTGTCCTTTAGTTTGCCCATCTTTGGGAATGCAGAAGTGACTGGGACGTGGTCTTCACCCTCCACTAGTTCAGCATCTAGGAGGCAGGCCGAGGGCAAATTTCACTTGCTCTACCTACAGCAAAGTAATCAGGTCCATCCTGTGTCCTTGAATATACAGCATTGTGGAAAGGTAGAGTAGGAAGCTCTGAATTCTGCCTGTTGGGTTCCAAGATGATTCACAAAGGAAGGGATGTGCATTTTCCTTATTCTGCTCATTTATCATCATTTTTTTAATGTATAGACCCTCCCTTTGCAACTTTTCCATGCTGGGTCCATCTTGGTTTGCCCCTAATATGCCTCCAAAGAGGTCTTGCCTATAGTAGGCACCCAGGCGTCTCCTGGCCGGTTGATGCAGGTCCTTCCTCACCTGGCACCTGACGCCCTCTCTCCTGCTTCGCCCCGAGCTGCTCTCTCCTGGGCCCTGCACACCAGCCACGCCACCCTTTTAGTGAGTTCCTCCTCACCTCCTAGCGCCTTTGTGCACGTTGTCCCCTGCCTGGCTTAGTCCTGCTTATCCTTCAGTGGCCCTGTCCTAGTTCAGAGACCTTCCCTAACTCGACACTCCACCCCCCCAAAATCCTGAATTAGATCCTCTCTGGACTGAATTAAGGGCATTATGCAGCATCCATTTGATAGAAAACTAGATGGTCATTTAAAAGAATAAGATGCACATGTACATTGAAAAGGACAGATAAAAGTAAGTCGCAGGACTTCCCTGGAGGTCCAGTGGTTAAGACTCCATGCTTCCGCTGCAGGGGGCATGGGTTCAATCCCTGGTCGGGGAACTAAAATCCCGCATGCCGCATGGCACAGCCAAAAAATAATTTTAAAAAAAAGAAAAGTTGGGGCTTCCCTGGTGGCGCAGTGGTTGAGAGTCCGCCTGCCAATGCAGGGGACACGGGTTCGTGACCCGGTTCAGGAGGATCCCACATGCCGCGGAGCAGCTGGGCCCGTGAGCCATGGCCGCTGAGCCTGCGCGTCCGGAGCCTGTGCTCCGCAACGGGAGAGGCCACAACAGTGAGAGACCCACGTACCGCAAAAAAAAAAAAAAAAAAAGTTGTAAAACAATGGATACGTAACATGATGCCATTTGCAAACATTTTAAAAGGACATATGTGCTGTGTATGCAGAAATTCTTTTCAGTAAACATATATGAGAAATGGTTAATAGCGATCGCCTCTAGGGAGATGGCTGGGATTCATATAAGGAAAGGACATTTTTCATCTTAAACTTGTCTACAGCATTTGAATTTATTACCACATATGATATTACTTTTGCCATTAAAAATAAAACATTAGGTCTCCCTGTTATTTTGGTCTCAGAGTCCAGTTAGCTCCCTTCACAGTGTGTGTTTTCATTTACAGGCAGCACATTTATTTGTGTTTATTGCTATCTCCCACTACACTGGTGCTGCAGGAAGACAGGGCCCATGTCGGGTTTATCTGCTGTTGTTACTGGCACCTCTAGCACGGTGCCTTTCACAGAGGGGCTGCTCCATTCATCCCTTCAAGGATGAATGGATAAACGAATGAACAAGTGAACAAATGCAGTTTCCCCACAGTGTGGCTAATTGGGCAACACGTGGGATACAAGCAGGTGAAAGGCAAGTGAGATGGCTGACATGAGAGGCTGGGAGCAAATGCAAAGAGCAGGGAAGGCCCGTTTTGTTAAGGAGTCTGAGCTGGGAGAGAGCAGCGGGTAACTGGTCAGCAGGGGGCGCTGTCTGGGGGAGCTGAAACGAAGGATGAGGGCACCCGCTGCTGCGGCACTGACGTCTCAGCCCTTATTGCCTCGCCGGCCCTTTTCCTGGGCCCGTTCGAGGCGTCCGTTCCCCTCCTTCTCCACGCAGCCACCGGGTCTCCAGTGTCGGTCCATTTTTCTCTCTGCACCATTTGGCCTTGTTGTAGGGAAGTAGCCAGTCGGCCATATGGTGAGGGAGAGACTTCCCTTAGTTATGGTTATTGGGAGACAGAGAAACACCGGAGAACAGAGGACACTCGGTCGCAGGCAAAACGAAAGCTGTCCCAACTATAGGCGGTTGTCTCACGTCTCCACTAGTAGAGGCGTCTTTGAAGTCACTGGACCTTTGCAAAGAAAGCCTCTGGGCAGGGGTGGGGACAGCCTTTTTGGGAGGGGTGCAGTTGAACTGGAGCTGGAAGCCTGCTCTGTCCATTCTTAATGACTCACTTCACGCAAGCTACTTCATCTTGCTGAGCCTCAGTGTTCTCATCTGGAAGATGGTGACAACTGGGCAGGATTAAATGAGAAAATGAGGGTAGAGCCATATAGTTTCTCTCCATGCTCAATGTTTTATCTGTTAAACGAATAAGAATAATATAGAATATTTATTACTTACTAAGCATAGTGCTTGATATTTTAGATGATCGCATGTAATACAGCAACCCTGTGAGGTGGGTGTAGTTATGTTCCCCGTTTTACAGCTGAAGAAACTGAGGCACAGAGAGGATGAAGCCTCACAGCTAGTACACGGGGGAGCCAGGCTTCGAATGCTTCCAGTGCCTGCAGTCTCAGCCACTGGACAGGAGTCTTACCCATATGTTTAAGTAACCCATTGTTTCTGTTAATGTTCTTATTATCAGCAGCATCGAAGAAAATGAAACTAAAGTTAACATAATTATTGAATTTTTTTAAATAGTGGCTGCTTTTCAATAGTCCTAGAGCATACTTCTTTGTTCCTCTTACTGTCTCTATTAAAATTGTTGCTTTTGAATGTTAAGCTTGACACCCTGAATCAGACACTAGGTCACTGGTTCAGGCTTGCAGGTCAAGTAGCCGTCACTGATTACAGGCAGGGCCGGATCATTCCACGCAGGTAATTTTGTGAAGAAGCGGATTGATTTCTCAAGCCCGTTTTCTTTTTCTAGGTTGGGTCATCCTGCATGTGTGTGTATGAGAGAGAGGGGTGGGCGGAAGGGAAGAGAGAAAGAGGACAGAAACTCCTGGGAACATGTTATATATATCCATAAGCAAGCACTTGTCTGTGATTGTAAATCAGAAACTGTAAAATTAGGAAGTTCTTTGAAGTTTGCCCGAAACCTGCTCCACGGCCACCTGTTCCACTGGGGCCGGCAGTTGGATGGCCAGGCTCTGCGGCGATGGCTCAAGCTGTCACTGCACCGGAACGCTCCAGCCTGCCTTGGCCTGGCTGTCATCGCTGGCTTGGTCCTGCTCAGGCAGTTCACCGGTTTCTGTTGGACACCAGGCTTCCAATTAGAGAGAAGTCCCACTGTGTGGCCAGCCCCGCCAGTGCCGCTCTGAGCGGCCCCTTTGCCAAGGCCCGAGCTGACCTCCGCTCTGTCACAGATGGGCCAGCCCCACGCTCCTTCGTGCGCATTTGGAGGAGGGGGGTGGGGACAAACAGGGAAGCCACGGGGACTCAGAGTGGATAGTGGGCAGAAGTGCAGCTCCTCAGAGCTGGGAGAAGCTGGGCAGAGTTGACAGGACCCAAATGCTGACATTGCAGAGCAAGAGGGGACTTGGGGAAGACCCCGTCCTGAGCCCTGAGCACAGCAGGGAGCATTTTCTTACCAACTTCTGAATATTCATCTCAGGCTGGGCCTCACACCGAGGAGAGCCAGGAGCAGCTAACTGCCTCACGCCGGACCTGTCACACTGCTGATGGCGCGTGGCACGGCCAGCTTCCGCCCTGCCCCACTGCAGGGCCCGTGCAGTCCTGCCAGCCTAGGAGCCCTCTCGGCCTGGACTCAGGGACGGTGCCATCAGCAGCCCTCACATGGACTGTATTCTTCACTCGGAGTGAACAGGGACGAGCAAGCTGAATTTCTGTTAGCATAAGAAATAGAAAATTAGAGAACTCCATCTCTAATTCTCATCTAAGCTCTGCACTGCGTCTTTCTAGATAGAGGACTTGCTGAATGTGATTCATTATTTCGGGGCTGGTGTATGTGTCTTCTTTATTTCCCTATCAGCATTTTCTTTTTATTTTCATCCCTTTAATCACTCTCTTTCTCTGCCTGTCTCTTTCTCTCTGTCTTATTTTCTCTGTCTCCGTCTCTCCCTTGCATGCTTTCTGTCTCTCTTTCCAGGTACGGCATCTGTAACCCCCCCATTGGAAGCAATAATAAAGACGCCAGGCTGGGAACTGACATTTATGTACTCGGGCTTAGCTTGACTGGAACCATCGCAAAGTCTAAATAATGAATAGCCTGAAAGTGGCAAGGGTCTTCCCAGCTGTTCTTGGAATGATTCTGCGTCTCTTAAAAAAAAAAAAATTTTTTTTTTTTTAAATTTAGTCCGTGGAAGCAAAAACGAAGGGTGGGGGCTTCCCTGGTGGTGCAGTGGCTGAGAGTCCGCCTGCCGATGCAGGGGACACGGGTTCATGCCTCGGTCCGGGAAGATCCCACATGCCGCGGAGCGGCTGGGCCCGTGAGCCGTGGCCGCTGAGCCTACGCGTCCGGAGCCTGTGCTCCGCAACCGGAGAGGCCACAACAGTGAGAGGCCCGCGTACTGCAAAAAAAACAAAACAAACAAACAAAAAAAAACGAAGGGTGTCTTCACTGCTCTCTCCTCTCTGGAATTTTTCCTCCTTTTAATATTTGCAGTTGGTTTGGGAATTCCAGGACCGTCTCTCCCTGCTTGGCCTTTTTTTCTGCCCCATCTCTTTTTTTCTCTATGCAGACTGGTTAAAACAAAGAAAGCCCCTCTACCAGTCAGTGATACTCACTGAGAGAAGGCAGTACTTCTTTAAGGTGTTAGGTTGTCCCCAGGAGAAGATGGACGATTTTTCTGCTATAATAAGCAAGTTTCCACAATTAAGTGATGTGCTGTCTCTCTGTTTCTCCACTTGCATGACTTTGTTAGATTGACAAAGGGAATGGCCTCATGTCTCTTCCTATGTTTGTATGTCTGTCTCAATTGGAGAGTTCAGAGGAGGAGAATCTCCAAGAGACAGCAAGGGAAGTGTCACCTTTAGAGTCAGTGTTGTTTATTATATTAGACCCGGTAAGTGGAGACTCTGATCCTGGACACACTGCTGGGAAGCCAGGTCACATCATTAGGCGTAAAGTGACCTTCAGATACAGGCTCAGGCCTTGCAAAGACTAGGACGAGCTGATGCAGGTGTGAACCTTGGTCATGAGGAGGTGCACTCATGGTGACATCCACCTCGTGACACTACGCTTTCCCACTTCCTCTGTCTCTGACCACGCCAGGTTCATTCAGCTCCTCTTTTCTTTTCTCTCCTCTAATAAAAACACTTCCCCAAGTGCTGTCTGGGACTTTCTTCTCATTTCTTTACATTTCTCCTTAGAGAGCTACGCCAGTGGCTTCTAACCTGGAGCAAACGTCAGGATCACCCAAGAAATCTTAGGAAAAAATACAGACGCCTGAGCCCCACCCCACTAGGAGATTCTAGTCCAGCAGGTTCTGGGGTAAAGCCTGAGATTTGGGAATTGTTGAAGTTCTACCTTTGATTCCCATGCACACCTCTACTTCAGTTCCACAGCCCTAGACTGGGGTCCTAGAGGCCAGAGACCATTGTGTCCATTCTACCCAAAGCCTGTAGCCCTAACTGTGGCCGGCACGTTGAAGGTGGTAAGTAGCCAGTGGAGAAGCAGGCAAGATCCCCCATTCGTGCTGCTGACGTTTTTGGCTTCTCCTCTCATTGCAGATATTCCTGTTATTCCAGACCTGGAAGAAGTACAGGAGGAAGACTTTGTTTTGCAGGTGGCGGCCCCTCCCAGGTATGTTAAATTAATATGAAGTTGGCAGGAGGCAGGGACCATGCCACACACCATCTCCAGTGGTGCTGCCCCCCAGGGGACATCCAGATGTCTCTGGATGGGCTCCATCCCAGGGTTCCCATTTTATTAGACGTTTTCTCCCCACTTTGGTCCTTCCCAGCTGCCTACGAGGCTCTGGGTTGGTGCCCCGGCAGCACTCCTGGCACTGGTTCTGCCTGTGGTTCCTCCTCACATTCCGTCTTTCCTGCAGCATCCAGGTCAACCGGGTGATGACCTACCGTGACCTGGATAATGACCTCGTGAAGTACGCAGCCTTTCAGACCTTGGTGAGTGAGGCAGCTTCTGTGCAGAGGAGCAGGCTCCAGGCAGCATCCGTAGGGAGTTCTCAGTTTCTCCAAAGCCTTACAGCCTCTCCTCCGTGGGTCTCTGAGGCTGCCGGGCAACAGTCCCTTTGCCAGAGACATCATCCTCAGGTATTACAGCATCCCTGGACCCAACATATCCCAGCGTTCCCAGGGCCAGTCTCCTTCCTGCTTCCCTGGCTGCCCGCGTGGCATCAGTAGATATGCTGCTGTCATGCCTGCCATCCTGGTATTGACCTTCCCCCAAGGAGTGCCCAACCTGTAGGACATCATGGTGTTCCCTCAGTTCTCAGTGGCATTGGGGTCCACCCACAGTTTTGCTCTTTCACAAGGCATTTGCAATTTCGCAAGGCATTCTGGATTTGGGAAGTTCCACCACGCTCAACCTGGCCCCCCTCTCTTTGCCAGAGGTCGTTGTCCGAAGGCCTCCGAGGTGCACAGCCTGCCTTTTTTTTCTTTTTTCTTCCCTGCCCATTCACAGGATGGAGAGATCGACCTGAAGCTCCTCACCAAAGTCCTGGCGCCGGAGCATGAGGTTCGAGAGGTACGTAGCGGCGGCAGTGCCTGCCCCTCATTCCCGGGAACAGCTGGCTCCGAGGCTGGCCTCGGCAGGAGGCTGGCTGTGACCGAGGGGACGGCGTCCCCCAGCTCACCCCGCGATGCCTGTCTCGGCAGGATGACGTCAGCTGGGACTGGGACCGTCTGTACACTGAGGTGTCCTCAGAGCTCCTCAGCGAGTGGGATGTGCTGCAGACGGACAAGGAGGACCCCGTGGGACAGCAGCCCTCGCACACCTGAGCTCGGGGGTCGCTCTCCCTGCACACGGTCACCTCTGCTTTGGACTCGAGACACAGGCCATAAACCTAAAACTAAAGAAGCTTGCAAGCAGCTCAGAATTTTTATGTGGACTATTTTGTAATAAAAATATCTATTTTCAGTAGACCGCATTGGATCGTTCGACTGTAAGAAATTGCTTTTTTCTGTAGCCCTCTCTTCCGTTTCTTTCCAGCACTCCCTTGGAAAGATTCGTCAAGAGTGAAGAAGGGCATGTCTCCCCATCGTTGAAGCTTGGGAGGGAAAGCTAGATTCAGGGGGAGAAGCGGTGGTGCTCCTGGAAGCCGTTCAGTTCACAGAAGCCACAGCAGCTCCCCGGAGCATCTACCTGTGAGCACCTGGACGCAGGGATACGGGAGGTGGCATGCGGCTGCCTGCTGGGGTCCTGGGGAGGGCCTGGCCACATGCCTTTCTCACTTTGGACAGTCAGTTATGTTGGTGAAGTTGCGCTGTCTCCTTCGAGCTTTCGGTGGGCGCGATCAGATGACCCACTGCCCACGTCAGTGGGTGGCTCTTCTAACAGCACGCCCCTTTCCCCCCTCTTCCTGCAACCCATGCCTGGGGCTTCCAACGCACATGTTTCCTTTCTGCCACAGGTTCCCAGGGCCTTGTTTCTGGTTCTTATTAGCAGGGGCCAGCTCAGCAGCCCTGAGACGTCCACAGAAACACTCTCTCAGGGAGCCTGGGTCTCCGCTGACCTTTCAGCGGAGGTGTAGCTGTTTGTCTCCGTTGCTCCCCCCAAGCATCATTACTGCCAGTTTCCAAAATGTGCCAAGATCTGGAGCAGAGCCCAGTCCTTTTTCTAAACAGAGACATCTTTTGTTTTTGTTTTTCTCTTAACTCCCCAAGACATCTCATCTGAGGACAGGACGTCTCCCCGCCCACCTCTCCTAGATGCCACTCTGGGTCAGGCCCGCGCAGTCTGGCGGCAACTAACCAAGCCCCACTCCTGGCCGTGGGGAGTGCTGAGTGCTGAATGCTGCTCTCACCCTGCCTGGAAAGCCCTTCATTAAAATTCAGAAAAACAAAGAGGCTCAACACTTCAGAAACACACTGGGGGTTATTTTTTTCTGACTACAGTGCCCTTCCCTGGTGGGCCACCGGCTCCAGGGCAGGCAAAGAGAATACTTGTCTGTTAATTATAAACTCAGGGATTTAGTGGCTTTGGGGTCTCGTTTCCTCCTTTTCCAGAGTCACACTTTTAGCCCAGACAGCCCCTCTTTGGAATAATTCCCATGGTCACTGAGAAGTTTCCGTCCAGGCTGGTTTTTCTTGAGCCTGCAAGACTCTGAAACCCAAAGGAGGAATTGCTGTATTTTGAGTACCTTAATCACCGGCAAGTTCAACTGCCTCAGGACCCTGATAACCTTGAGGGTCTTCAGCCAGCTCGAGCGGGGCCTGGGGGTTGACTTCCTCCCTTTACTTCTCAGACACCTTTATGTTCCAACCAGCGTTGTCGCCCACCCGAGACTTCAGAGGGCCTCCCAAGAAGATGACCCAAGAGGGGTGATAGAATGGTTGAGCTTCGACAGGTACCTCAGCGTGGTTTTCCACAGACACCGGCGGGGGGGCGGCGGGGAGGAGGTGTGGAGTGGGCCTCCTGCATGTGGCGGATTGACTGGGTCCTTACCAGTTTCTCCCAGACTGGCTCGTGTCTGAGAAGCCCCAGCTGGTCTCTGGCAAAATCTCCCGTGGTGTCTTTGGCATGGGGTGGTAGCTGCAGAGCTGCTGTTCATAGGCTGGACCCTGGTGGGAAAGTCGGTTCCTTCATGAGATTCTGACTACCACGTAGGACGCACCAGGCGCTGTTCCAGACACTCCAAGCAAAACTCCCTTCTCTCAAAGCGCTTCCGTTCTGGTGGGGGAGATGGAGCAATAAGTAAGATAGAGAGGGCGTCAGATGGTAATCGGTGCTATGGAGAAAAATCCAGCAGGACGGGGAAGGGAGTGCTGGGCTCGGGGTGCAGTGTTAGGTGGGCGGTTAGGGAAGGTCTCACTGAGAAGGTGACATTTGAGCAAAGACCTGAAGAAGGTGAAGGAAGGAGCGGAACCGGTCCCTGGGGAAGAGCATTCCAAGGAGAGAGAAGAGTATTTGCAAAAGCCAAGAGCGGGGCATAGACCCGGCTTCTTTGAGTAGCGGCAGGAGGCGGTTGACTGGCGGGAGGGGACCAGGGGAGAGGAGACGCTGTGTCTTGCTGGGCCCAGCCCTGGGCCCACCACAGAAGAGGCCTCTGTGCATGTAGGGTCCGCTCTCCCCAGTGACACGCGCACCCTCAGGCTCCGTGGGCTCGTCAGGCCGCCTTTGGAAAACTTTCCTCAGAGGCCTGCACGGCCCCTCCATGCCTCGGCCTGGGAAGAAGGGTTGATGCCTCATCGAGGGAGAGGGGAACCGTGAGCTCTTCTGCCACAGAACTGAGGCCAGGCGGCTGCTGCCAGCTCCCGCAGGCGGGGGCGTGCCGTGTGTGGGGCAGATGGCAGTACCGTGAGGCCCCTGAGTGCCGCGCTCCCTGGAAACTTGTAGTTCTGATGAAAAGCTCAAGGAAGAAATTCTTGTGGGCAGGCCGGCCTGTGGCTGAACCCGAGGCCATCTCCACCCATGATGGTTGGCTCGTCTGCTAAACCCCAGGACACCCCCAGACAGGCTTCTGGAGCTACATGCTCCAGACGGAAGTGGACTCCAGTGCGGGCCCAGTGTTGCTGGACCCCAGAGTGCTGCTCACAGAGACCAAGGCCTTTCTTGCTTAGTGGTGAGGGCGGCTCCTGGGAGCATTGGTGCTGGAATGAAAGGTAGGATTTGCCACAGCAAGATAAGGAAGTTTAGCATCCTTGCTCTGCTTGCCCAAGCAGTGCTATGCTTTTCTCCCAGAGGCCAAAGAGTCAGTGGGGAAGGGCGTGAGTGGAGGGGGTAAGGAGCAGTGTCAAAGAACACAGATTCTGGAATCAGGCGGGCCTGGGGTCCAGTCGCATCTCTTCACTTAGTCGCTGTGGGTCCTTGAGCAAGCTGCTTTCCCCTTCTTTTCTTTTTTTTAATATATAAATTTATTTATTTATTTGTTTGTTTATTTATGGCTGAATTGGGTCTTTGTTGCTGCGCGGGGGCTTTCTCTAGTTGTGGTGAGTGGGGGCTACTCTTCGTTGCAGTGCGCGGGCTTCTCATTGCGGTGGTTTCTCCTGTTGTGGAGCACGGGCTCTAGGCGTGCGGGCTTCAGTAGTTGTGGCTCGCGGGCTCTAGAGCGCAGGCTCAGTAGTTGTGGCGCATGGGCTTAGTTGCTCCGCGGCATGTGGGATCTTCCCGGACCAGGGCTCGAACCCATGTCCCCTGCATTGGCAGGCGGATTCTTAACTACTGTGCCACCAGGGAAGCCCCTGCTTTCCCCTTCTGATCCTGTTTTTTCTCATCTATAAAATGGGGATAATCTTAGGATTGTAATGCCTGGTAAAATCTGACGGCTATTGGATTTTGGAACTGATGGGGTGGAAAAGTGAACCTAGGGAAAGTCACATTGGGTATTTTATTGCAACAACAAACATTTGCATCTCTCAAGGAGCTCCCACCTCCGTTTCCCCTCCTGCATCATCTTTCAGCCATGGATAGAGAATGGTTTGGTACCAGGGTTTTTTGTTTTGTTTTTATAACAACTTTATTGACGTTTAATTTGCATACCTTAAAATTTACCCCCTGAAAGTATACAATTCAGTGATTTTAGTAAATTTATGGAGCTGTGCAACCATAACCATAATTCTGTTTCCGGAACATTTTCATCATCCTATAAGGCTCCCTTGTGTCTGTTGACAGTTAATCCCCACTCCCACTCCCAGCCCCGGGCAACCACTGATCTGCCTACCGACTCTTGATTGGTTGTTTCTGGAAATTTCATATAAATGCACTCATATAACATGTGGTCTTTTGAGTCTGGCTGCGTGCACTTAGTGTATTTTCAAGGTCCATCCATGTCGTAGCATGTGCCAGTGGTTCATCCTTTGGAATGCTGAATGTTACTCTGTTGTATGGACACGTACCACATTTTGTTTATCCCTCAGTTAATGGACATTTGGGTTGTTTCTAGTTTGGGCTTAAGAATAAAGCCCCTGTGGACCTTCATGGCCATGTCTTTGTGTGGACAGATGTCTTCATTTCTCTAAGGTAGATTCCTAAGAGTGAAATTGCTGGGTCGGATGGTGTATTTATGTTTAACTTTTAAGAAACTGCCAAAACTGTTTTCCAGGGCATTGGTTTTGTTTGTTTGTTTGTTTGTTTTTCAGTGCTTTAGAGTATCAGGATTAATTCAGTAAAAATTAAGATTCTTTTTCTTGTCTCCTTTCCGTACGTGTTTCAAAGGTCACTGCTAAGTTTATAGGAGGCACCACCTCCTGATTCCTCCCTCCCTGACTTCTTTCTGTCATTGAGCTTATCTCTGTTGAGAGCACAGAGCTCATCGGTCTGCTCTCCCCACCAGCCTATAAGCTTCTTCAGGGTTAGACCGCGTGTTCTTTGAGTTTCTGTCAAGGCCTTTGCATATTCCAGGAGTTCAAAGTCACATAAGACATGGTCCTGACCCCAAGGAGCTTACAAGCTAGTAGAGAAATAGACAAGATTCCTCTGTGTTCTCAAAGCATTGGTTTTGAAAAACAGAGGCTTTCCGGATGAGTGGAGGAGCCCAAATGATCCACTGCAAAGTGCAGGTGAAGAGAGAGAAAGGGAGCTTGGTTTTTCCACTAAGAAATACAGAGGTGGGTTGGTTTGCTTAAAGCAGGGGTCAGCGTACCACAGCCTGTGGACCAAATCCAGCCCGCCACCTGTTCTTGTTAACTTTCACTGGAACACGGCCATGCTCCTTAATTTACATACTGTCTATGGCTGCTTTGGGGCTGCAGTAGCAGAACTGAGTTGTGACAGAGACCATGTGGCCGGCAAAGCCTGAATTATTTACTCTCTGGCCCTTTACAGAAAAAGTTTACCAATTCCTCCTTAGACGGAAGAATGAAGGTGAGAAATAACAGCCGCAGACTCCCAAAGTTCAGCTGCTTGTTGCTGTTCAGAAACGCAATCGCAGCAGGAGTGATTGGAGTTAGATGTAAGGAAAGACTGGAAGGGTGGGAAGATTCTGGCTCCTAAAAGAGAGCCACAAATTTCCCTTAAGAAAAGGAAAAAACAAACAAAAACCACTTATCAGTTGCAGCAAAGTTGGGACAAAATCCATCTGGAGACAAAAAGCTGGAAAGGGTGACTGGGTTCCTTGGCCTTTGATCCTGTTTGAGATGTGGGGTGAGGGGGGTCTCTCGGAATCAAATACCTTTGGCGGCAGGCTCAGAATAATGATGAGGAAGCCCAGTGGAAGGGGGTTAGGAGCAAGGGAGGGAGAAAAGCCCGATTTCTCCTTTGGTGAAGTAGAAATCAGAAAGTAAGGGTGTCGGGAGCAGCGAGAGAAAGAGGCTGCCCCTCTTGTGGCCAAGGCGGAGTGAATTAATTCCCGGCATATGTTCCCAGCATCTGTCGTGGTGACCTGGACCGGAGGGGTCAGCGAGAGAGGGGACCGTGCCAGCGCCGAGCATTAGCCCAGAATGCCCGGGCCACAGAGGCTTTTGGCTTCCACAGAATGATGGCTGTCCAGCTCTCCTAGCAGCATCTGCCGCAGCTGCAGCAAACAGTGCTGCGGGGGGGGGAGGGAGTGCTCCCCACAAGAGAACACCTGCTGTGAAGGGGCTGGACGAAGACCAGAAAGAGTCCTGCAAAAGGCCGTCTCTTCCAGGTCTCGGGCTGCAGTGGATTCGACCCGCCAGACGCGCGTCCTGCCAGCAGACTGGAGGTGATGCACAGGACGGCACTGAGAGGGGCAGGGGCAGGGGAGCCACAGCCCTGGATGGAAAGAACGCGCAGGGTTGGAACGCCCTCCTAAGTGCCAGTCTCAGAAACCCCCCGGATACTATTTGGGCTGCTCGGTGCTAAAGTGTCCCTCAGGAATCAGAGGTCAACCCGGAGGGGGCAAGGTAAGAGGGCACGGAGGCTAAGAATGCAGACGATGCCAAGTTCAAGTCCCTGTGCTTCCAGGTCACAGCTGCATACTTCCTCGTGCGTCCGTTTTCTCATCTATAGAGTGAGGTAGAAAACAATTCCTGTCTTTGTTGTAGAATTATGATGATTAAACCACATACTATACGTCAAGTGTCCGGCACGAAGGAAGCACTCGATGGTGATTAGTTCTGATCACACTGGGTGGACAGGCAACATTCCCCCTGATGGCAAGTCACGGGCATTAGGCGCTGACAGCACCTATGTGGGCATCTAACCCAAGGTCGTGGGCTGGAGGCCCACAGACTGACTTCGACCCACAGGACATGATTGATTTGGCCAACACATAAGTTTGTTTTTTTTAATTGAAGTATAGTTGATTTACAGTGTTGTGCCAATCTCTACTGTACAGCAAAGTGACTCAGTTTTATACATATATACATTCTTTTTTTTTTTTTGCGGTACGCGGGCCTCTCACTGTTGTGGCCTCTCCCGTTGCGGAGCACAGGCTCCAGACGCGCAGGCTCAGCGGCCATGGCTCATGGGCCCAGCCGCTCCGCGGCATGTGGGATCTTCCCGGACCGGGGCACGAACCCGCATCCCCCTCATCGGCAGACGGACCCCCAACCACTGCGCCACCAGGGAAGCCCCATATACATTCTTTTTTAATATTCTTTTCCATTATGGTTTATCACAGGGTATTGAATATACTTCTCTGTGCAATAAAGTAGGACCTTGCTGTTGATCCATTCTAAATGTAATAGTCTACATGTACCAACCCCAAAGTCCCAGTCCATTCCTCTCCTTCCCACCCCGCTCCCCATCCTTGGCAACCACAAGTCTGTTCTGTGTCTATGAGTCTGTTTCTGTTTTGTAGATACGTTCATTTGTGTCATAGTTTAGATTCCACATATAAGTGACATCATATGGTATTTGTCTTTTCTCTTTCTGACTTACTTCACTTAGTATGATAATCTCTAGTTGCATCCCAACACACGACTTTTTAATTATTTGGTTAATTACCAACATTTAAAATGGAAAGGTTTCACATTAAACCCAGATTGCCAGCCTCTCTTAGGAAATTGGGAGATCTGTCCACCTTGGGGCCACAGTCACTAGGGCAGTGACTGACATGAGCAGAGAGGCCAGAGCTCCCCTGGGTAAGGGCAGGTCAGCACGCCCCACCCCACTCTCACCCTCACCCTCACCCTCACTTACATTTCTGCCTGGACACTGCAGGCACTGACTTTGAGACACCTGCCCCACCTCCTCATTTTGCCTGTAAGGGTCCTGTTCGCCAGGGGCACTCACCCAAGGTCATGGATACTGGAACTCGAGTCCTGACTTGCAGGCTGGCCAGTGTCCTTTGTCAGTAACCAGGACCCCCTGCCTGATGGATAAGCTAAAACCACACGAGCTCTGGAGAAGATCCAGTTTCCCTACCCTGGAGTCATCCCCCTCTGATCAGGAAGCTTAACCCTGTTTCCATCATGGGTCTGACAAGAGTTTGAGCAGAGTCCTGGGATATTTCCAGGGCCAATAACTGGACCCTCCGCCATTTGCCCTCCACTGAATTGTTTAAACTCTGCCCTGGAGCTGACGGCATTTGCTCGGGATGAGGGTCCAGCTCAGCAGTCAACGTTAGCAGGTTCGCCTTCTTTCCGTGGCTGCCACCAGTGCGTCAGTCGTGCGACTGAGGTGTGACGGAGAAGGGGGCAGCTGAGGCTGCAGGGAATGTGTCTGGCTTTCAGGCTTCAGGGACAGGAGAGCACACCCCATCCGCCGGCCAGCAGGGTCCCCATGCCGAGCTCAGGAGGAGGGACAGCCCTGGCTGCGCCACTCAGCTCGCCCTTCAGGAGAACTTGCACAAGGAGTGATGTGCCTTCAGGGTCAGCCTGCAGGCCGAGGCCATGAGCTTCCCAGGCAGCAGCCAGCCAGTTGCTGAACGTGGCGGCGGTGCAGGGCTCACCGATCCTGGCCAGCACAGGACTCCTCTGCGACAGTCTTTGCACCAGAGCTCCCCTGGGTCTGACCAGGGCTTTCTCAGAGCTGCACAGCGATCTGAGACCCTTGCTATCCAATCCTCCTTCCTCCCCTCTCTCTTCACAGCTGTCAGACCTTCATCACCACCTGAAGCCTCTCCCTGTTACCTCCTGCTTCCTCTCCCCTTTATCTTTCTGTCCTGGTGTCCTTCTCACAGGACCCAAACAGTGGGCCTGGGGTGGTCCAGCTAGACTTGGTGAGGAAAGATTCCCAGGCAGGGCTGAGAGGAGACAGCTGGTTAGGGGTGTGGGTAGCGGTTTCTCCCCCAAATCTATATGCCTCCCAAACCCCAGTGGCATGGCTGGGGTGTGGGCTGGGTTTGGAGAGGGATAGACGGGGGTTGACCAGAGCTCGATCACTCTCTCACTCATGGAAGTGCCGCCTTAGAACCCAGTCCAGCTGAGGAGGCCTGAGAAGGAGAAACTGCAATCCCACAGTGGACATGTGGCAAAAGAATCTGGTGTCCTCTCAGCAGGAGAAGAAGATAGCTCCCTTTCTTTGCTGGGGTCGGGCACGAAGAGCCTCTGTTGGTGGCTTTATGGGCAGAGAACAGGGGGAGTCACGGTTACCAGGCCTACCAGGAGACAGGGTGTGCCCTCCAGAGGGCCACATGTTACCCATCATGGTCTGGAGGCGTCACTGCTGAAGGTGGGAGAAGAGGTGGTGTTTAGGCGACTGTGCCGAGATCTCTCCAGGAGCAGGGACCTGGTAGCCGAGCCCCCCATGCCACACAGCGGTCGGGGCGGCATGCTGTCCGCCGGCAGAGGGGAGGCTGCCTCGGGCTTTGTGAAGGGCCAGGCTCATCCTGACTGAAGCCCAGTGGGCAGCACCACACTGTACCTAAGGCACAGCGCCCTCCAAGGTGCTCGTGCAGTTTTAAGGACAAAGACACTGCAACCAAGACTGAACAAGGAAGCCACCTCCCAGGGTGTAGCTGGAGGAGATAGCACTTGGTAGGGGAAGCTAAGCAAAGAGAAGAAGTCAGTTTAGCTCTTTAACTAGAGAACAGAGAAAACAAGAATAAAACCGAAACCTGGATAAGGCAGGGCAGGGCAGAGCGGGGCGGGGATGCTACATAGGGGCAGGAGGGAACCTTTTAGGGTAATGGAAATGTTCCATAATTTGATTGTGGAGATGTTTACATGTCTGTTTATAAAACTCATCAAACTATCCACTTAAAAAAGGGTGTTTTTTTATTGTATGTAACTTGTACCTCAATAAGCATGACTTTAAAAAGATTCTCCCCATCACTCCCTCATCACCTCAGGTAGCCGAGCTGGCCGA
The DNA here is from genome assembly GCF_937001465.1 of Orcinus orca. Lineage (NCBI taxonomy): Eukaryota > Metazoa > Chordata > Mammalia > Artiodactyla > Delphinidae > Orcinus > Orcinus orca. The sequence goes on from NC_064560.1 coordinate 175,162,412, forward strand.
GTTTCTGTTTGTCCCACAGCATCGTACCAATTTTTGCAACATCCCCTGTGCCATGGTGCCCGGCAGCTTGGCCGTCCCTGAGAACTGGGTCGGGAAGCAGAGAGGCCCTGCAGTGCCACCTCCGCCCCTGCCCCTCAGACTAGGGGTCTGCTGAGACTCCGGAGCTAGCTTTAAAATTTTATCTGCAGTTTAATTTTCCATGATTTTCTATGAAAGGGAAATACAGCAAGTTTGACTAGGTAGGCAATTTGTAGTCCAATTTGAAGTAAAATACAGGCATTTGGGAATCATTTTTGACTTTCTAATGGGAACGCAGGTCCGTTGAACACAGAGCAAGGAAGGACACAAGGAACCTTAAAGACCCAAGACCTTTTAAAATAGATGTGACCCTAGAGAGAGCAGGCTGTGCCATGTAATGCATTGCAAGAAATCTTTCGACCTGGGGGATGAGCAGAGACGTAGGAACATCTGATGCCCGATCTTTAAAAAAAAAAAGTTTCTCTCTTTAAAAGCTTACAAATCCCATTAAAAAAATATGATCTTTACTAACATATTCACCAAATTATGCATCTACATATATACATAATCACTGAACTAAAAACTGTATATCTAAATATAGTGAATATCCCTATTACCCTGCCCTGCCCCGTCTCATTTCACCACCCTCCCCAGAGGTGACCATGATGTCCTTCCAGAGGTTTCTGTGCACCTGCATACACATGGACGTACAAATAGAGACCCAGAGCTTGGTTTTATTTATGTAGTAGTGACCATTCTGCAGGCATGGCCCACATTTTGCTTCATCCACTTCACAACACATCCTGTGGAACCTTCCTCTTGGTACCACTCTTCCGCATTCTTTTCAATGGTGGACATTATTCCGTAGGTTTCGCTACCCCACAGTTCCATCCCCTCATCAGCCCTTCCATGCGATGGTCATGCAGACTGAGCCCACTTCCTTCCACCCTGACTGCTCTGAAGGACCCTGCTGCCCCCCAGCGCTGGCTCACCTCTCAATTCCTTCTGCCAGCCTCCCATCAAGCCCCTGGAAAGACAGTCAGCTCATCTACTCGTTCCAACCACCCATTGGGTAAAAAATGGCAGAGGGAACACCAGTCCCCTGGGGTGGCTAGTCCAGGGCAAAGGGGACTGAGGAGAGCAGGTGTGAGGCCACAGGGAGAAGACCCGGGTGCCCGTGGTGGAGACAGGGGAGGCCTGGCTTGAAAAGCTAGGCCAGTCTGTGGGGAGGGGGAGGGGGGGGCTGGGCGTGTTCTGTTCGGTCCCAGAGGGAAAATCAGAGTGGGAATCCGCTGCCGGCCTCTTGATCACGTGTCTGACACACTGGTGAGTTCTCTGCGGCCAGGCACGGTGTCAGGCGCTATTCCCTGAGATAGCTTTGTCCCTGGTTAAGACTAAGAGCTAAATCCCTGCTGTGTCCCTGTTAGCATGTGTCCTAGTTCTTGTTTATCTCCAGTAATAGTAATAGTCGCTGTCATTTATGAAGCCCTTACCAGGTTTCAGGCAACGTATGCAATGCTTTCTGTACATTATCTCACTCAGTCTTCTCAACTCCACGAGGTGAGTACTGCAATCGTGCGCATTTTAGAGGAAAGAGAAAGTAAGGCTTAAACCCAGGCCTTTCTCGTTTCATCCTCATGAAGCACTAGATGAGGTGGGCAGTGTTCATTCCTGTTTTGCATATATTCAGTGTTCTGTTGGTTCCTCCTCTGGACTGGGGCCACAGCGAGGTTCTGAACCTACACCGGGGTCCCCTCAGTGAGGGGCAGTAGATGTGCCACAGCGATGCCAGACCCTTGAAGCTCTGCCATCCACCCAGCATGACAGGAGCACTGGGCATAGGGTGACAAGGACATCAGGTTTGCCCTGTGCCCTCTCTTCAGTGGGCTGTTTAAGGTATTATCCTAGTGTCTAGAGGCACAACGACAACACTTGCAAGCCAGGGTTTCTCAGAGGTGGCCACCTGACACGGACCACCTGCATCTGAGGGCCCTACAGAGCTTACCAAACACACAGGTTCCTGAGCCCCGACCCGCTGGATTAGAGTCCGGGCAGGAGACACCTGAGTATATGCATTTTAAACAAGCACCTTCCCAAACCCCCAACCCTATTCGAGAACCTTGCAAACTGCTGGCTCACAGGCTGAAGTCTGCACTCACAGTATACTGGCTAAAACAGTTTTCTTGACATTTTTACATTAACGGTCAATATTTAAAAATCAGGAGTATCACAGGAAAAACGAACAGACCTCTGCTTCTTGGAAAGATCTGGCAGTGCGAAGCCCGCTTTCCCTCACCACACTACCTGGAGGGGACAGGACAGGGCTTGGGGCCCCCAGCGCCCCCAGGCCCTGCTTCTTTCCTCTGGCTTCCATGGACATTTTGAGTTTGTGACCCCTGGGCAAAGGAGATGGCAGTACTTGTGTCTGTCAGTGCCAACACCAGGTACCAGGGCTTAACAAGCAAGGCCAGTTCTGGTGCAGCATCCTCCCTGTATGTAGGCCCACCTTCGCCCTGCTTTGCAGAGCTTACGTGGACGGCGTCGGTTCACCCCTCCTCAGCCCTCTGCTCTCTGTCCTTAGGCAGCTGCTGCCAGATGTGTTTTCGGAAATGATCCAAACATGAAATGTGCCCCCTGTACCTGGTGTAGAAATCAGTGTTTCTAAAAGCGTAGTTCACAGACCACCTGTGTGGACCCTCCAGGGAAGGCTTACAAAATGCGGAGGCCTGGCCACCACCCTAGACCTGGGGAATCAGAATCTCTGGGGCGGGACCTGAGAATCTGCATTTTAAATGTGGTGCCTCAGGTGATTTGGGTGCCCCTTAAGGCTTTAAGACCTGTAGTCATCTAGAGGGAGGAGAGTGACTGTAGGTTTAACTGGGCCCTGGGTCAGATCGGCCTCTTGGGTCTTTGGCCTCCTTGAAGGAAGACAGTCCTGTCCTCAGCCCTGAGCCTCCAGCACAAACACAGCCTGCACCCCACCCCCAGGGCAGCAGGCCCCCAGGGCTCGGCCCTCTATCAGATTCCATCTCCTGTCACTTTCAGAACCAGTTCATTATTCCTTTATTATTCTTGTTCTCCTGCTTATCATTATTAATAATCATTCTAGACAGGCCGGGGTGCTGACAGCTCCCCCCTTGTCCATTCTTTCTGTCTGTTTTAATCCTGCCTGCTTATCTGGCATTAACCTGATCTTTTCCCCCATTTAATTAAGCCACATTGGTCAGCCCACTACTGCCCACGTGGAGACGGGCGTGAGCGGTTCTCCTAATAGGCAGAGGAGTGATGGGCTCTGTGGCCTGGACATTCCACCTCCCCAGAGGGGCCTGAGGGCAGGGACATGAGTCCCAGGCAGGGCCACATCGGGTCTGGACGGCTGGGGAGGCAGGGCTGGTTGATGACCAGTACCCATCGAAAAGCAATGCTTCTCAAACCTTAGCCTCAGAATCACGGGGAGGGCCTGTTGAAACGCAGATCCCTGGGCCCCATCAGGGATTCTGATTCGGAGGCAGCCATGAATGTGGAATCCTAGTAAGCTCCCATCTGGTGCTGATGCTGCTGGTGTGAGGACCACGCCTGGAGTAGCCCCACATCCGCAGGCTGACCTCAGCTTAGTGACGCACACTGGCCAGGCCCAAGTGTGCCTCGATGGGAATGGATTGAAGAGGAAGAGACTTGAGCAGGGGGGAATTATTTCAATTCCCCGATGTTGGTGAGGGCCTGAGTCAAGGGAAGCTCGGACTGAAAGGGAAGGGATGTATATGGATTCAGTACCTGCTCTAGAGAGGCAAGCGGGTCTCAGTGACAGTAGGAGCAGTGAAGGAGAGAAAGTGAAGACACCTCCGTGGTTTTGAGTAACTGGCAGCACAGTGGTGCTTGACAGAAATAAGTACAAAGGAAATGCATGGGGGCGGAGTACGGATACGCTGAGGTCAAGACAAGCTACCGAGCTTGCAGGGTGTAGTGAAAAATGAAAATGCAAGGCCCACTGTTCAAAAATGATTAAGAATCTCAAGATGGGGAGAACCGCGCATTAGCCCAAGCGTGGGGCCTTTCTAAAGTGCAGGGCTCTGTGCAACTACACGACCACATGCCACAAAGCCTGCCCTGGCCAGATTCCCATGGTAGCTCCATAGCCAGACAGAACGACCATCACCTTGGCGGCCTGCCGGTCACTCTACAGGTCTCTTAGGGGACTGGAACGTCCACTTCTGACGCCGCTGAGACTAAATGAGAGGTCATAGGGCCTGAGTCACAATTAGAGTCTTATGAGGGAAAAGGCCCAACTAGGAAAACACAATGGGTTAATACCTCAGAGAAGTTGCAGGTAAGACACAGGGGAGGGTACCATGGCCAGTATTTATATGAAGTCACGACGTTCAGGACAACCGGACAATGTCTGCGGATGGACCTTTAGTTTTTTAAGGCACCACTGATGGTGCATCTCCCCTTTCCAGGCATTGCACAAAGTCCTTTAATGTATTGCTTTAGTATCCTTGCAACTACCCCATAAAATGTATATTACTGTCCCTCTTTTACAGATGAGGAAACGGGTGGAGAGAGGCACAGTCACTTGCTAGTGAGGGAGAGAGCCAGCTCCTGAAGCCTGAGTGTGCGTCTGGGGCTGGGGGTTGCACAGTGCAGACCACCAGAGAACTGGGGGACTGATGTGGCGGGGGGGCGGGGCGCCAGGGGACAGAGCTGTGCACGTGCCTGGGTGTCACAGGGAAACGCATAGACACCCAAGTGCCCGCCAAAGATGGAAGAATTTAGAGCAATTAAAATGTTTTGCCTGGGAGCTGTTTGGAGCCTTTTTGGTTTTTTTTTGAAGCGAGAGTTTTCTGACTTCAAGGTGTTAACAGACTCTCTAAATGGTTTTGTTTTTTAATTGCAGAAAATGACTGTGGAGCCATTAGATTTTTGCCTCTCTGCAGTTGTTTCTGAGCCCTTTCAGTCCTCCTCCTTCTATTTATTCTGTTTAATTCAGTCAGGTAGCTCCGGGGCAATGGAGATCAATACTCCTCTTTGATAGGAAAGAGTCAGGTTTGAAACCTAGAGATAAAACTGACACATTTTGTATAAATTTAATTAAAAATGCACCTTTAGTGGCTTGTTGCAGGCACAAAGCCGAGAGTCTATCTCTCCATCTCCCTCTCTCTCCTCCCCCCACCTCTCTCTTCCTCTGCCTCTCTCTCCGTCTCTCTTTCCTTTCTTGTTCCTGACAGAGAGATCTCTAACTCTGCCTCGCCACAGCCTCGTTTCATGAGTTTGGACTTGAAACTTCTGCGCTGAGGGACACTGAGGGAAGGGGATGAAATTCTAAGCAGATCAGCCCGCCTCCTTTCCCCAGAGTGGGCTGGGGAGAGGGATGCTGCAAGGAGAGGACTTCGGAGCAGAAGCCCAGGCTGGGATGGGTTTGCTTTTCTTTTTAAAACCCTTTTTCTTTTGGTCCCGTGGCCTGCAGGCTCAGAGGATCCTCTGGTCCAGAGCCTGCAGCCCCTACTCCTGTCTCTGTGTCTCTGTCTCTCTCTGTCTCTTGATGGTTTTGACCTGCCTGCCATTGCAGCTGCTGGCGCCTCCTGGGGTCCTGGTGGGGTCGCGAGACAGCGGGGAAGGTACAGAAGGCCCCAGCCCCTCTCCAGTAACCCCAGGGCTCCAGCACACATTTGTCTTGTGTTTTACAATCCACCCCTTCACCTCCTTCCCGCCGGCTCTCCCCCTATCGCTCTCTCAATCCCATTTGGCTTTCCTCATTTTTCACTTGAGTGGGTTTCCTATCCCCGACTCAACTCTGGCCTCACTCTGCTCAACACCAATAAAACACACTCAACACGGGTGGAACAAGGTGCCCGGGCCCCTGTGACAAATGGCTCGCCAGCCCTCTAAGCGCAGCTGTAAATCGCCCCTCCCGTGGCCGGGCGGGCCTGGTCCCGGCAGCCCGGCAGTGGGGATGGGGCAGCCAGGGGACCAGCATTTGGCCAGCACCCCCAGGCCTTCCTGGGATCATGGGCGTCCAGGAGGGAGCAGGGGTGGCGAGTGGGAGGGAAGGGGCCCCTGAAATGTTTACACCTGTGGCTTTGGCTGAAGCAGCTTGGCCTTCCGCCCGTATTGAGCCAGAACTCCAGCAGCTGGCACTCGCTGCACGCTTACGTGTGCCAGGCACCATGCTAAGGCTTGCCATCAAATTGTCTAAAATCCTCACAAAAACCCTACAAGGTGTAGTTACCAAGACCGTCCCTGTTTCACAGATGAAAACCCTGATGGAGGCCTAGCAAGGTCACGGAACTCGCCCAAGGTCATGTGGCTAGTAAATGGCAAGTCAGGATGAGGGCAGACTTCCCGGACTCTAGAATCAGGGCTTCTTACCACCACGTCCATCCCATGTGCATGGCATCGGGCTGGGCACGTTGGGGAGCAAGATGTAATCTCCATCCTCCAGGGACTTTATGGTTTCGTGCTGAGGGGACTGGGGGTCCTGGAGGAAGATCATGGATTCACAACGGGTTTCCTTCTCTGCTTCGTGAGGATCCTCCTGCCGGCTCCACAACCTGTGGGCAGGGGAGGTGTGTTGCTGCTTCTCCCCAGAACGACTGATCAGAGGTGGGGAAGCCCGTGCTTCTGCTCTTGTCCATCCTGGAGCAGTGAGGGTGCCGCCAGCATGGAGAAGCAGGAGGGGGCCTTAGCACTGGGGGAAGCTGAGGAGGGCTGCTCTAGCACGTTCTGCTGCCAGGGGAGCCTCTGGTGCCTGTGGCTCTCTAACCTCGTCCCCTGGGCATAAGGTAGTGCGGTGATGCGACGTGTTCCAGCCGGTCTTGTCTTTTGCTTTGGGTGCCTTTAATCGCTGCAATTGCAAGTTCGGACAGGAGAGGCAGGCATCCCGAGTTTGAGCCACTGGGCCTTCCTCTCTGCATCCTTCCTTGCTGGCGATCACAAACACCGGCTTTGTGTCTAAAATGGCCGAGATAATTGAAACGGAATTTGGAATCAGGGCCCTGCAGGCAGCACTTGTTGAAAGAAGAAATAAAGATCGTTTGGGTCACATCTTTTGTAATTTGCGTTTAATAATTGTACCAGGAGCTGCTCAGGGAGGAGAGGCGGCATGTGAGGCAGCTCCCAGCCCACCAGCCACCCTCCCTCTCCCTGGCCCTGCTCAGGGGGGAGGGGCGGGCAGGGAAGGGAGAGCTCGGGAAGGAAGCACACACACAAGTTGGAGAAAGTTCTCTCCGTGCGGCGGTGGCAGGAGAGAGGGCACGGCTTGGGGCGGGCCTGAGAGGCTGAGATGAAGGCCGAGTCAACATGCTGGGTGCCCTCACCTCCTGCACACCCTCCACTCACCCCCCCCATCCCCCTTTGAGGGGAGGCTGACTATCAGTGAGGTCACCGGGGCCCAGGAGACTGCTGGAGTGATTTTGAACAGGCTGCAGTGGGACTCTGTTTGGCTCAAAATCTTGGGACTCTGCCACTACTCAGTTTTGCTAGCCACACGTGGAGCTGGGGCAGAAGGTGCTGCCCATTGGAGGGCAGATGCAGCCTCCAGGCTGTGGGGCTGTGGGCAGTCTAGAGTGTCCTCCGGGAGCCCTCCAACCCATTATTCCCTAGACTCACAGACAGTCATGTTTGGTCCTCAAGAAATGTGCCGCTGTTACACTGAAACAACCCCCCCTCTCCTACCAACCTCATGTGCTATCCGTACATAGAGTCACCCTCCACCTCCAAAAACATGTCCCCCCTTCCCTGTGAGGCTGCCCTTTCCTGTCTGCAAGAACCTGTGGGCTCAGGATCTCAAGGGCTCCCCCAGTGCCCACATCATCATGGGGTAGGGGAGGCTATGAGGAGCTCAGGCTTGGAGGTGGAGAGACGGTGCTATGAGCTGAACTGTGTCCTCCGAAAATTCACGTGTTGGAGTCCTAACCCCCAGTACCTCAGACTGTGACTGTCGTTGGAGATAGGGCCTTTGAAGAGGTGTTAAGGTAAAAGGAGGTCATATGGGTGGACCCTAATCCAGTATGACTGGTGTCCTTATAAGAAATGGGAGAGACACCAGGGATGCTTGCACACAGAGGAAAGGCCATGTGAGGACACGAGAGTAGCCATCTGCAAGGCAGGGAGGGAGGCCTTACGAGAAACCAGCCCTGCCCACACCTTGATCTTGGACTTCCAGCCTCCAAAACTGTGAGAAAGTAAATTTCTGTTACTTAAGCCAGCCAGTCAGTGGTACTTTGGTATGGCCGCCCTAGCAAACTAACACAGATGGTGAGTGGCAGGGGGACCTTGCCTGTGATGCTCCTTGCCCTGGGTCCCCTCCCTCCCTGGCCCAGACATGCATAATGTGTGCTTGAAAGTACCAAAGACAGGAACTCTAGCTGCTTCCCTTTCCCGATGGGGCCAGAATCTAGATGACATGTGGCTCAAGGAGGAGAATGTGCATGCCAGCCTTTGCCCAGGGTTCTTCCTCCGAGACTCAGTGCTGCCCACCACCAGGCCCTGGGGATGGGATGCTCATAGCTCTGTGAGGCCCAACTTCCTTCCATGCCTTCCTTCTGCTCTTAAGCCTCTTCCCTTTTTGCCATTGGCCACAAAAAGTATCCCATGTTGGTGGCACAAGGGCCTTTGCAGAAGCCAGAGTCCTCATACATCTGGAACTACCCAGTCAGTAAGATTCCTGAACAAAGAGCTGTAAAAAAGGAGGCGTAAATGAAGAGCTCTCCAAGGTCTGAATGTCTGGTGTGAGCAGTGGTGAACTCCTCCCAAGGGCTCCGACACGCTGGACACACCCCTCTGAGGGAAGGCCTGTGGCCCTAGGGGCCCAGGGTGGCCGGAGGAGCACACTCTGATCCTGGGTTCTCCACAGTGCATGGCTTGGACCTTCAGACGAGCAGGCGCTGGGGAGCAGAGGTGACCCAGGGCTGGGAGATGGAGGAGATGTGGCAGCAAAGGATGGAAAGGGACAAACAGTGTCCAGGACTTTTCAGCTTGCAAGGGCTTTGTGGGGAAGAATCATGGCCCTGCTGGCATTCCGGAGAACTGTACCTGCTGCCAAGACCTGACTATGTGCCCCTGAATCTTCCCATTTTAGTCCATGCTGGTGGGGGCGGTGGGTAGATGGTGGTATCTCCATTGCACCTGGGAGATAACAGGTTCAGAGAGGTTAGGGACTTGCTTGTGATTGTGCAGCTAAAAATGGCAGACCTGTAATTCAAATCCAGGACTTCTGGTCTCCCGATCCAGGCTTTTCCTTCTAGAGCAGGAGTTGGCAAACTGCCACCTGCCACCCATTTTCACGTGGCCTGTGAGTTAAGAAAGGTTTTTACATTTATAAATGGTTGGGGAAAAAGATGAAAAGAAAAAACAATACTTAATGACAAGTGAAAATGATACGAAATTCAACTTTCAGTATCTAATATTCACAGATATCTATAGATATTCTAATGTTTATAGTTTTATTGGAAGACAGCCACACCCATCCATGTACCTACCATCCGCTGCTTTCATGCTGTGCTGGCAGAGTTTGTTGGTTGTGACACAGACTGCATGGTCTTCAAAGCCTCAGATATTTACTTCCTGGGCCCTTACAGAAGTGCTTGCCAGCTTCTGCTTTAGAGTCATATAACTTGGGAGATGGAAGAGGTTCTAGAAACTGTAGTAAACAAAACCTTGCCTCTCTCTTAACCCATTTTCCAAATAAGCAGCATGACGCCCATCTCATCTGAACAGCTGCTTTCCAAGGCTGCCCTCGGGTCCAGGTCCCCCTGCTCCCAGGAAGCTGGGCTCACGGCTGTCTACGCTGGGGCTGGAAAGTAGGACTCTTTGCTCCATGGTTGTGCCTGATGCTTTCCTGGGCCTCCTTTGGCACCAAGTTAGCTGCATCCCCAGGCTCGGGAGCTTGCAGCCTGGGGGAGGCAACAACTTCAGGGCCCAGAGGTGACCATCACCTGGCCAACAGGGAGAGAGGCACACGTGGTGAAACTTGGGGTACACTTGGGAGCAGTAATGCTGTGGTTCATGCAGGTTCAAGTCCTGGCTCTACAACTGTGACCTTGGGCGAATTACTTCAACATTCTATGCCTCAGTTTCCTCACTTGGAAAATGGGGGAAATAATAGCATTTACCCCATGGGGCTGTGTGAGAATTAACTGAGTCAGTGCATATCAAGTGCTTGGAATGGCACCTGGCACATTGTGTTGTGTTCAGTGATGATGATGGTGATGATGATGGTGATGGTGATGTGATGATGGTGATGATGGTGATGGTGATGGTGATGATGGTGATGGTGATGATGGTGATGGTGATGATGGTGATGGTGGTGATGATGGTGATGGTGATGATGGTGATGATGGTGATGGTGGTGATGATGGTGATGGTGATGGTGATGGTGGTGATGATGGTGATGGTGATGGTGATGGTGATGGTGATGATGGTGATGGTGATGATGGTGATGGTGATGGTGATGATGGTGATGGTGATGATGATGGTGATGATGATGGTGATGGTGGTGATCATCAGCCCTGTTCTAGCCAGCTCATTATTCCAGCCCTACTAGGTTTAAGCAGAGATTTTTACTGGGTCTCCTCCTACAAGGACCTCCTTCCCCATGGCCTTCACAAGACCATCAGCTGCAAAGAGAAACAGGCTGCAGGTCTTAGCTTGAGATTTTCTGCCGAATTTCCCATGGAGTCTGTGTCTGGGCTCAGGGGGATGGGGAACCCAGAGGCTCAAGGCCATAGACTGAGCTCTCTGTTTGGGGACTGAGTTGCTATGAAATATATGGGCAAGATGGCAGGGAAGGCGAGTGAATTGTCAACATGCTTGAACCCCATAAATATAACATGGAGCCCAAAGAGGAAGTTGCAAAAGAAGATGAACCATGCAGTAGCCATTTATATAGAGATTTAGAACATGCAAAACAAGTGTGCATTTTTGGTTAGGGATACATTCATATATGATACAAGTCTAAGGAAAGGTACAGGGATGATAAACACTGCATTCAGGATAGTGGTTCCCCTGCGGGGAGGAGAGGCCACGTGGAGAGTGGTGCTCGAGGGCCTTCACTTAAATTTGAAAAAAAAAAAAGTGATATTTTAAGCTGCAGGGTGAGTGTATGAGAGTCCCTCATATTATTCTTGATACATTTTGGTAGGTCTTAAGTATTTTATGATACATATATTTTTAATGTAGGCAAGGCTAATTTTGCAAAACCCAGTAGAATTTTGGAGGCCATAAAATTTACCAAGAAGCCCCATGGTTGGGTCAGTAGGGACGAACGCATCGGGTGGACAGTGTGCCCTCGTGGTGTGCGGGCATGCCCCTGACACTCTGTTCCCCTCGTCCATGCCCACCGGTCCCCTCGCCCACACACATCGCCGGCCCCTCTCCCAGCCTCTTCGCCTGTGCCTAGCAGCCCTTCCCCATCTGCTGGCTGTGTTGTTCCTTGCCCAGCCATGTGTCCTCTCCGGGCTGGAGAGCCGGCAGAGGCTCTGGCACCCTCCCCGCTGAGGCAGAGGGGCTTTGGAACATGTGTTTCGGGGTGGCAGACACCAGCTGGCTGGGGAGACATTTGCATATTCAACTGAGCCCCCCAGAGCCAAGCCAGGATTGTGAGGAGGAGGCTATGGCAGGACAGAGGGAGAGGGAAGGCTCTGGTCAGCTAGGGGTCAGGCGGAACAGATTTTGGATCGGAGAGACAGATGGTTAAAGTAGAAAAAGAGGGAGGGAGCAAATCCCGACTCATACATGAAGAAAGGCATTCAAGAGCCCTGAAATATCTTATATCTTCACAGGGCTTTGTGGGTTTTGAAGCATTTTCATCTCTTTCATTTGATTCCTCATTGCAGTCCTGCAAAGTAGGTATTAATATCATCCCCATTTTACAGATGAGGAAACTGAGGCTCAGAAAAATTAGACCCCTGATTCAAGATCACAGGGCTAGTGCGTGGGAGAGTCTCTGGACTCCTGGTATAGTGCTCTTTTCACTACGTCTCAGAGCTAACTGAATTTGCCATCTCCACTTGCTAACCTTACATTCTTCTCTCAACCCTCTCCAGAGGGGTTTCTGACCCCTCCACTCCATTAAGACTGTTCTTCTCTAGGTCAGCATTGACCCCTCTTGATGCCAACTCATGGTCACTTCTCTGTGTTCAGCTGTCTTGACCTTTCTGCAGCACTCGACAGAGGTACCACTGACTTCACCCTTCTTTCTGGGACAGCCTCCTCCTTGGTTGCCATGACAGTACAAGCTCCCATTTCCCTCCCACCTCCTTGGCTGCTCTTTCTCTGTTCTTTTGCAAGCTCTGTTCCACCTTCAAATGTTGGCGTGCTCCTAGCGTGGACCTCGGCCCTCTTCTCTTTCTTTTCTCTCTCTATGCATGAAGCTGAGCCACCTAGTCCGGCCCTGGTACTTCATATATCATCTGTGTTTAAGATTTTCACATCTATTTCTGCAGCGTTGCCCTTGCCTCAGGCTGCCTTACATGGTGGTCAAGAGCACAGACTCTGAAGTCAGACCACCTGGATTTGGATCTCAACTTTGCCACTTATTAGCTATGAGACCTTGGGCAACCTTTCTATGTCTCAGTCTTGCCATCTGTGAAAGGGGAATGATAAAGCCCTTACCCCATAGGGCAGTTGAGAGAATTAAATGAAATGTAAATGGCTTAGAACATTGCCTGGCACATAGTGGGTGCTCAGTAAAGGCAAGATATTGTTACTTGCCATCTGTTCCTCCAATATGCCAAGCATCTTCCTACTCCAGGGCCTTTACACTAGCCCATCCCTCTATCAGAATGTTCTTCCCTTGATTTTCCTAAGGCTGACTCCTTTTAATTCAGATTCCCCAACCATCCAGGCTGAAGTAGTCCCCTAGTCAGTGACTGTCACCTAAACCATTTAAAATTTTTGTATGTGTTATACAAAATTTTTTGTATGTGTTAGTTTCAGGTGTATAGCTTCAGATTCTTTTCCATTATAGGTTATTATAAGATATTTAATATAGTTCCCTGTGCTATACAGTAGGTCCTTGTTTATTTTATATATAGTAGTGTGTATCTGTTAATCCCAAACTCCTAATTTATCTCCCCTCTTTCCCCTTTGGTAACCATTAGTTTGTCTTCTATGTCTATGAGTCTATTTCTGTTTTGTAAATAAGTTCATTTGTATCATTTTTTTTTAAGATTCTACATATAAGTGATGTCATGTGATATTTGTCTTTCTCTCTCTTACTTCACTTAGTATGATGATCTCTAGGTCCATCCATGTTGCTGCAAATGGTATTATTTCTTTCCTTTTCTGGCTGAGTAATATTTCATTATATATATATATATATATATATATATATATATATACACACACATCACATCTTTATCCATTCATCTCTTGGTGGGCATTTAGTTTGTCTCCATGTCTTGGCTATTGTAAATACCGCTGCTATGAACATTGGGGTCCATGTATCTTTTCGAATTGGTATTCAAGTCTTTTCTGGATATATACTCAGGAGTGGGATTGCTGGATCATATGGTATCTCTATTTTTAGTTTTTTAAGGAACTTCCATACTGTTCTCCATAGTGGCTGCACCAATTTACATTCCCACCAACAGTGTAGGAGGGTTCCCTTTTCTCCACACCCTCTCCAGCATTTATTATTTGTAAACTTTTTTATTCTGTATTTTTTTAATTGAAGTATAGTTGCTTTACAACGTTGTGCTAATTTCTGCTGTACAGCAAAGTGACTCAGCTATACACATATATACATTCTTTTCTTATATTCTTTTCCATTATGGTTTATCCCAGGAAAGTGTATATAGTTCTTTGTGCTATACAGTAGGACCTTGTTGTTTATCCATTCTCTAGTAATAGTTTACATCTACTAACCCCAAACTCCCAGTCCATCCTTCTCCCTCCCCCGTTCCTCCTTAGCAACCACAAGTATGGTCTCTATGTCAGTGAGTCTGTTTCTCTTTTATAGATAAGTTCATTTGTGCCATATTTTAGATTCCACATATAAGTGATTCATATGGTATTTGTCCTCCTCTTTCTGACTTACTTAGTATAATAATCTCTAGTTGCATCCACGTTGCTGCAAATAGCATTATTTCATTCTTTTTTATGGCTGAGTATTCCATTGTATATATGTACCACATCTTCTTTATTCATCTGTCAATGGACACTTAGGTTGTTTCCATGTCTTGGCTATTATAAATAGTGCTGCTAGGAACATAGGGGTGCATGTAACTTTTTGAATTATAGTTTTGTCTGGGTATATGCCCAGGAGTGGGATTGCTGGGTCATATAGCAACTCTAGTTTTAGTTTTTTGAGGAACCTCCATACTGTTTTCCACAGTGGCTGCACCAACTTATATTCCCACCAAGAGTGTAGGAGGGTTCCCTTTTCTCCAGACCCTCTCCAGCATTTGTTATTTGTAGACTTTTTGATGATGGCCATTCTGACCTGCTGAGGTGATACCTCATTATAGTTTTGATTTGCATTTCTCTAATAATTAGCGATGTGGAGCATCTTTTTTTTTTTTTTTTTTTTTTTACATCTTTATTGGAGTTGGAGCATCTTTTCATGTGTCTGTTGGCCATCTGTATGTCTTCTTTGAAGAAATGTCTATTTAGGTCTTCCCTGCAGAAGACCTTTTAATAGGTGTTTTCAAAGGTATCATAATAATGCCCATGGACTTTAGGAAGAAAGCTAGACTTGATAGTTCAAAGTTCAATGGAGGCAGATGACAGCTTAGCATAAAGAGGAACTTTCTGTGACTAATGGATGGATACTCCAAATTGGAATGGGATATGGTGATGGAGGCATCGAGTCCCCACCATTGGAGTCATCCCTCCTGAAGCTGGATGTTGTAGAGAAGACTCAGACATCGGGACGTTTGAGGGTCTATCTTTAAAGTTCTTAAGTTGAGCAGATGGAAATGAACATGAGGCCCCACCAGAGGGGAGCATCAAAGCCCATCCCACACCCCTCCCCTGATCCTGAGGTGAGGGTTTCTGCAAGTTCCTATGTAAGAATAAAAGGAGGAGGCTTGGTGGGCCTCGGAAGGCCCATGGCTTGTGCTGGACAAGCCAACTCCTGCACACGCGTGGACCCTGCACACACGTAGACCCTGCACATACGTGGGCCCTGCACACGTGTACTGAGCTGACCCTCCTCCCCATACCATGCAGCCCCAAATGGGTCCCCTGAGGGCTGACCCGACCATGTCCCAGAGCTCACCAGTTTCCTGAGAAGTGTGGGTCCCCTGGTGAGGTCCAGGCAGAGGAAGCATGAGGCACACTTTCTAGCCCCGTATGTGCCTCTGTGTCTTCATTTCTAAAACGGAGAGACAAATGCCTACCTTAGAGTCTTGATGTGAGACTCATGGAGATCTTGGAAAGCCTAGAACCGGAAACTGAGGCTGAGGGACTTTCAGCCCTCCAGGTCACCCAGCCCTGGACACTACTCAGGGCTCCTGAACCCAGCTGAGCTCCCCGGCCAGAGCACCAGGCTGTTTCCCACCCCTCAGAGAACAGCCCATGCTCCGGGCCCACAGGTTGCCGTGTGGCTCCTCGGTTCCCACGTGGCCTTGCCCCCGCTTTGCCCACTTGGGGTTCTGAAGCAGGGCCTGATGGCAGCCGGCTGGGCGGCCGAGCTCTCTTCCAGGCATCCATCACTAGAGGTCACTCTTCATCTGTGTGTATAGACTGGAGGGCAGAAATGAGGCTGCTGAGTGAGTGCTGGGACCCCAGGCATCTCCTGGGAGGGTTCATCCAGGCCTACCTGGCTAGGAGTGAGAGTACCAGCCCTTCCCAACGTCTGGGCCTGAGAGGGCGTGAGCTGTTCCCCTCCTGCGAGCCAGGCCAGCCGAGTGCCTGAGCTTAGGTGCGCTGGGAGGGCCTGTGTGATCCCAGGGCAGCCTAGCCGGCCTGAGGTTCTGCTTACCACTTCTGGTTCCCCCTGTGGCAGCTGCATGCAGGGGAACGAGTCTGAGGGGAGAAATCACACAGCAGGAAGCCCGGATTTCCACCTACTAGTCCCTAAGCCTTACTCATTGTGACCTGTATTGGAGCTCACTTTTCTCCCAGGGGTGGCCTCGCTGAGCACTTTCTCTTCTCCAGAAACATTGGCCGCCCCTGTGCCTGCTAAGCCCTTTCCTGCCACAGGGCCTTTGCACTTCCCTCATTCTGAATGCACTGCCCCAGATCTTCATATGCACTTTAGTCTGAGATCAAATGCCACCTCCTCAGAGAGAGATTCTCTGACCTCCTAGTCTAAATTAGCCGCCTCCCAGTTTCACCCGGTTACTCTTTATCTCACCATCCTGATTACCTGCTCCGTGGCACGTACTACAACTGTAATTACCTCCTTAGTGAGCTGGTTATTGTCTATCTCCCCCACATATCCCCGACCATTGCACCTGCTCCATAAATATTTGTCGGAGGAATGAACTGAAAGGTCTTAGAAAGCAGACTGTTATTATTGTCCTATTTTATAGATAAGGAAGTTAGTGAGAATAAGAGATTTATCACGACCACATAGATCGGAAATCATTGAACCAGGAACTCCATCCCGGGTCTTTGAACTTGAAAACTCTCTCCCCGCCCCCAACCCCCATCAACCTCTGAAGTTTCAAGACCTGAGGCCAGATGCCTCATGAGTGTACCCTGGTGGAGGGTCAGCAGACCCAGGCTCACGCCTCTCCACCCCACCCTTGACTATCTGGGCTAGGAGCAGGGTGAAAAGTAGAGACAGAAAGGGAAAATGAGGTCTTGGGTTGAAGGTCATGGTGTGGCTCAGTGACAGCACACGCCTGTCTCAGGAGATCTGGGGACCCCTGAGCCCCCATGTTGTATTTTTTTTTCAGGAGAAGAAAAAACATGTACGAGGGGCACAAACCGCTTTTAAGATGAAAAGTGCAGAAGTGACCACATTTCAGTGCTTGTGTTTACGCGAGTCGCTTCGCTGCACTGGCTGTGGTAAAGTGCCCCAGCTAGTTCATCCTAAAGCAGCCCCACTCGCCCCACACCTGGAGCAGCTGTCCAGCTCAGCACAGCCTGAGGATAGGCTTCAGGGCCTTTGAGGGCCCCTGCAGTTGTGTAAGCACATTGTCCTGTTTTCACTGGCCCCTTCTAGCCACGGTTTCACAGCTAGGCAGTAAAAGGAAAAGTTCAACTTAGACTAATTTTTTCATCTCCTTTATTACCCAAAGATTGGACATGTCTTCCCCACCCCCAGCCTCCTGCCCTAACATCCCACAGCAACCCTACTTAGTCTCATCAGATTCACCACTCATTTGCTTCACCTGTGTTCCCCACTACCCTTGAAATTGAATCCTGGCACGTGTTCTGCCTGCCAGGCTTGGAGAAGTGGGCCGAAATGCTAATGGAGGGACTGCTGGAGGTTGGGGGCTGATGGAGTGTCCCTTTTCCTGGTAGATGGAAGAGAGAGAAAGTTGGTTAGCTCTGGGGCTGCCAGTAGCATCATAGGGGTGGGAGAGCGGAGTTGGAACCATGTAGACCTAACGTGAGACTTCCAAGGGCACAGGACCCAGCCCACTGGGGGGAGGCCCAACCCAAACCAATAAACATGAAGTTCATGGAACCAACCTGTCCTGGCTCTGCCTTGGCCTGAGCCTGATTGGAAGGGTCCTGGACTAGGAACCCAAACACCTGGGCCCTAACTTCAGTCCTTCCCTTCAACTAACTGTAGCCTTGGGCTGTGCACTTAGCTGCTCTGAAAGCTAAGGGAAATAATATAATAAAACATAACATAACAAATGGTATGCATTTATAAATAATTCTGCTGCAGCAAGAATCATTAATGCAGTAACGCATGTGATTAAGCTCAGGAGATGATAAAGTGCTGTAGAAATGGATGGTGGGCCCAGGCCTTCACCTCGCATTATCCTTCTTCTGCTGTGCCTACTGCAGCCAGGGGGTCAGGTGTCACCAGGCAGGGGCTCGGCTTTTGGCCTTAGTGCTTTCCAGGCATTCCAGCTGTTCACCCATATCCCACTCCTCTCTCTCTCCTGGCACGTGGGACGATTCTCTTTCTCCACCCCCATGGGCAGGGTCCTATGATTAGTTCTGGCCAATGGGTTGTGGGCAGAAGTGCTACGTGTTGCTTTGAGACTGGAGCATTTGTCTGCTAATGTGAGACCCTCCAGCTCTGCTCGTCACTGGCATGGCAATCATAGAAATCTGGTCTAGATGGAGTTCTGTCAGCTGGGTCTCTGAGTAACGTCAATGAACAGAGCCTCCGGCCAATCCGCTTTGGGCACGTAGATGCAAGAAGTGAATTATTGTTGTGAGGCTTTGGGGGTTGTTTGTTATGACAGTGCAGTGCAGCCTAACCTAACTGATATGAGGTTCCATCAGCAAAGTTTCTCAGCTTTGGGGTTCGGGTACCTACTGCCTCAGAATCACATGGAACACTCTGTTAAAAATGCAGTTTCTCGGGCTCCACCTTAGACACACTGAGTCAGGATGCCCAGGAGTGAGGCCCCAGGATCTGCAGTTCTAACCACAGTGACTTCACCTTCAGAGGCAGCAAGTGTATAACCCAGGCCTTGGGAGCGGTAGAGCAGGCCTCTGCTCCCTCCACCCCTCACCTGCTTCCTCTGGATCTGAAGCAGGCCTGCTCCCTGGTGGGTGCCTGAGAGGTCCCTGCCCTCAGCTTCCTGCCTCCTCTCTCCTCCCACGTGGCAATGCAGCAAATCCCCTGGGCCAGGCGCTGGGGGAAGGGCTCACAGAGTTGCCGCAAAGTGAGAGCGGTAGCAAGCCTTCGTGATGGATTGAAGGAGACGAGACCATTCCCGGCTGATGGCTGACGTGAGGAGGCAGTGACAGGCGGCAATGTTTGTGCTCTGAACCTGCAATCTCAGCTAATGGGAGAGATTGAGGAGTTTGGAATGAGACGCGTCATGGGACACAGCCCCATGGGCCAAGATGCTTCTTGACGAGGTAGCACGTCTTCGTGGCTTCCTGAGGAGGGAGTGGGGGCCACATTCCTGCCCCAGCCCCTGGGCGGGTGGGAGAACAGCTCTAGGTCGCTGGGAGCTGGGTTAGCTGGGAGCTGGGCTAACCCGGCAGGTCCTAGGCTGCCCCTTTGGCTGCCTGTGGGAGTCAGGAGGGCCAAGCTGGAGCTACAGGAGGGGCAGGTAAGAGGGCTTCCTTGTTGCACCCTGAGCAGTGCCCCACCCCCCAGCGCCTCCCACAAGGGGCTGAGGGAGGAGGGGGCCAAGGCAGAGGCCAGAGCAGCCCTCCAGTAACTCCCCCAGCGCCAAGGGAGCTTCAGGTGTCCTTCTGGGCAGGCAGCCTGGTTAAAAAGTAAGAGTCAGGGCTTCCCTGGTGGCGCAGTGGTTGAGAGTCCGCCTGCCGATGCAGGGGACACGGGTTCGTGTCCCGGTACGGGAAGATCCCACATGCCGCGGAGCGGCTGGGCCCGTGAGCCATGGCTGCTGAGCCTGTGCGTCCAGAGCCTGTGCTCCGCAATGGGAGAGGCCACAACAGTGAGAGACCCCCGAACCGCAAAAAAAAAAAAAAAGTAAGAGTCAAAAGCTCAGAATCAGAATCAGCTCATAAACCTCCCAGCACTTCTTCTTGGGTTTAAAGCCACATTGCCCTAGGCTCAAATTCCAACCATTTTCTACCCGTGACCCTGAACAATGAAATTCACCTCCCTGGGCCTCAGTTTCCTGTCCGTAAAATCTGAACGGGGGGAGAAAACAAAAACCACTTTGTGGGAATGTTGTACTAAGGACTGAATACAACAAGGTGTAAAGTAGTGGCTGTGAATCACCGGAGGATCTTATTAAAATGTAGATCCTGACTCAGCAAGGCTAGGATAGGGCCTGAGAGCCTTCATCTGCAATAAGCTCCCAGGTGATGCGGATGGATCGCAGTTTTACTCACAAGGATGTAGATGATCAGGGCAGGTGCCTGGTTCATAGTGAGCACTCCAACAATGGTAACTTTGGTTATTATTGTCATCGCTGCCAAAGCAAAACAGTTGAGACTGTCCCTTTCCCTGCCACAGGCCTCGTCCTCCTTCACAACTTCCTGTTCCATTTAAGATTTCCCTTGAGGACACCTGGACACAACTTCTGGAGGGGTCCAAAGTGGGGTTTATTGCAAGTCTCACCTCCAGGGCCAACCATGGGTGGCCCAGTGGCCAGCCTGTCCATTAGGCATCTTTAGAGGCAGCCACTGCCCCCTCACCCAGAGTTTGATGCGCCTAGTCATTGGCGCCCTCAACTGTGCAAGCTGGGACAGCAGTGGATGTTGCCCAGCCTTCCTCACTGCAGCCATCAGAGCTGCCTGAAGGTAGGACAGAAGTCACTAGCATCCCTATCCTGCATCCCAAAAAAGACACTTGCTCTCCTCTTTCCTCATGGGAGGGAAACCTAGGGCTTCTGGGTTCCTCTAGGAGTAGTAGAAGCAGCATGACTCAGTGGTTAAAAGCTGGGGACCTTGGGCAACTTGTTTAATTACTCAGCCTCAGTTTCGCCACCTGTAAAATGGGCTCACACTACCACCATAGCTTTGGTGTGAGCATGAAATGAAACGATGGATGTAAAACCCTTTTCACATGGTGTGCACCAAAGGCATGTCATTTTATGATCATTAGTGTCTCCATAATTCTGGACCGTGCCTTCTCATCACCTACCACCAAAAGCTGGCCCTGGAACCGCCCGAGCTGTGACAGGAACCGCGGTTTTGAACTGGCTCTCTCTAAATTGGTGGTTCCCATGCTTTGGAGCCAAGTTACATGCAGTGGAAACATGAAACCAGAGGAACCAGAGGAGGACACCAGCTGTTATAGCTGTGACTCAGGTGAGGAGGGCAAGCCATGGGCAGGGGAGGAAGAGAGAAAAGGGGAAGAGAAGGGGGAAGAGGCAGATGCAGGGCCACCCTCAGCTGAAGGCTGATCTGTTCATCATCTGGGGGAGTCTGGGGAGGCTCAGGATGTGTGGTGGATGAGGCTGCAGGGTGTGTGTTGGCGGCAGGAGGGCCAGAGACAGATGCTGAAGGCTTGACACCCAGATACACTACAACCCTCTCTGGGGACACTCGCTGCAGGCCTAACTGTTCCAAACCCTTCATTCCATCTGTATCGATACTTGTAGGGAAATACACATCTTAACTATTTTAACCATTTTCTTTCCTTTTTGTTTATTGAGGTATAATTGATATACAACATTATATTAGTTTAAGGTGCACAACATAATGATTTAATATTTGTATGTATGTATTGTGAAATGATCACCACCGATCAAGTCTAGTTAACATCCATACTATTCATAGTATCAGAATTTTTTTCTTGTGGTAGAACTTTTAAGATTTACTCTCTTTGCAACTTGCGAATATGTAATACAGTACTATTACTATAGTCACTATGCTGTACATTACGTCCCCATGACTTATTTATTTTATAACTGGAAGTTTGAGCGTTTTGACTCCCTTCACCCATTTCGTGCTTCCCTCACCTCTGACAACCATCAATCTGTTCTCTGTATCTATGAGTTTGGGTTTTTTTTTTGTCTTTTAGATTCCACATATAAGTGAGAGTATATGGTCTTTCTCTGTTTGACTTATTTTACTTAGCATAATGTCCTCAAGGTCCATCCTTGTTGTTGCAGATATTAAGATTTCATTTTTTATGGCTGAATAATATTCCACTGTGTGTGTATGTATGTGTGTGTGTATATATCTATCTATCTCACATTTTCCTTATCCATTCATCTGTTGACGGACACTTAGGTTGTTTTCATATCTTGGATATTGTAAATAATGATTTTTTCCTTGATCATTAGCGATGTTGAACATTCTTCCATGTACATATTGGCCATCAGTATGTCTTCTTTGGAAAAATGTCTATATAGATGCTCTGCCCATTTTTAAAATCAGATTTCTTTTTGTTTGTTTTTTGGGGGTTTTTTTGCCCTGTTGTATAAGTTGTTTATATATTTTGGATATGAATCCCTTATCAGATATATGATTTGCAAATATTTTCTCTAATTCAGTAGGTTGCCTTTTCGTTTTGTTGATGGTTTCCTTTGCTGTGCAGAAGCTCTTTAGTTTGACGTAGTCCCGTTTGTTTACTTTTGCTTTTGTTATCTTTGCTCTTGGTGTCAAATCCAAAAAAATCATTGCCAAGACAAATGACAAGTAGATTACTGCCTGTTTTTTCTTTTAGGAGTTTTATGGTCTCTATACTTTCATTCAAGTTTTTAATCTATTTTGAGTTCATTTTTGTGTATGGTGTAAGATAGTGGTCACTTTCATTCTTTTGCATGTGGCTGTCCAATTTTCTCAACACCATTTATTGAATAGCTTGTTCTTTCCCCATTGACTCCTTTGTCATAACTTAATTGAAATATATGTCTGTGTTTATTTCTGGGATCTCTATCTGTTCCATTGATCTGTATGTCTGTTTTTATGCCAATACCATACTGTTTTGATTACTAAACTTTGTAATATAGTTTCAAATCAGAGAGGCTGATGCCTCCAGCTTTCTCAAGATAGCTTTGGCTATTCAGGATCTTTAGTGATTCCATACAAATTTTAGGATTATTTGTTCTATTTATGTGAAAATGCCATTGGAATTTTTATAGGGATTGCATTGAATCTGTAGATTGCTTTAGGTAGCATAGGCATTTTAACAGTATTAATTATTTTAATCCATGAGCACAAAAATATTTTTCCATTTATTTGTGTCTTCTTCAATTTCTTTCATCAATGTCTAATAGTTTTCAGTGTACAGGTCTTTCACTTCCTAGGTTATATTTATCCCTAGGTATTTATTCTTTTTGATGCGATAGTAAATGTGGTGGTTTCTTAATCTATTTTTCTGATAGTTCATTATTAATGTATACAAACACAACAGATTTCTGTATATTAATTTTGTGTCCTGCAACTTTTCTGAATTCATTTTTTTAGCTCTAATAGTTTTTTGGAGGGTTTTCTATATATGACATCATGTCATCTGCAAATATTGATGTTTTTACTTCCTTCTTTCCAATTTGGATGCTTTTTATTTATTTTTCTTACATAATTGCTCTGGCTAGGAATTCCAATACTATGTTGAGTAAAAGTGGCAAGAGTGGGCATCCTTGTCTTGTT
Organism: Orcinus orca; assembly: GCF_937001465.1. Classification (NCBI taxonomy): domain Eukaryota; kingdom Metazoa; phylum Chordata; class Mammalia; order Artiodactyla; family Delphinidae; genus Orcinus; species Orcinus orca. The sequence continues at coordinate 175,185,533 of NC_064560.1, forward strand.
CCTGATCTTAGAGGAAAAGCTTTCAGCTTTTCACCATTGAGTATGCTGTTATCTGTGGGCTTGTCATATATAACCTTTATAATGTTGAGGTATGTTCCCTCTGTACCCACCTTGTTGAGAGTTTTTATCACAATTTGATGTTGAATATTGTCAAATTGTTTTCTGTATCTATTGAGATAATCATATGATTTTGTTAATGTGATATATAACATCAACTGATTTGAGGATGCTGGACCATCCTTGTATTCCTGGAATAAATCCCATTTGGTCATGGTGTACGATCCTTTTACTATATTGTTGAATTTGGTTTGCTAATATTTTATTGAGAAATTTTCCATCTTTATTCATCAGGGATATTGGCCTGTAATTTTCTTTTCTTGTGGTGTCCTTTTCTGGTTTCTGTGTCAGGGTAATTCTGGCCTCATAAAATGAGTTGGGAAGTATCCCCTCCTGTTCTATCTTTTGGAAGAGTTTGACAAGGATTGCTATTAGTTCTTCTCTAAATGTTTTATGGATTTCACCATGAAGCTGCCTGGCCCTGAAATTTGTTTGTTGGGAGGATTTTGATTACTGAGTCAATCTCCTTACTAGTAGTTGGTTTATTCAGATTTCCTATTTCTTGATTCTTGGAAGGTTTTACGTTTCTAAGAATTTATCCATTTCCTCTAGGTTGTCCAATTTTTTGGCATATAATTGTTTGTAGTAGTCTCTTATGATATATTTCTGTGGTGGCAGTTGTAATGTCTCCTCTTTCATTTCTGATTTTATTTACTTTGTCCTCTCTCTTTGTTTCTGGGTAAGTCTAGCTAAGGGTTTGTCAATTTTATTTAACTTTTCAAAGAAACAGTGCTTGGTTTCATTGATCTTTTATTTTGTCTCTTTAATCTTTATTTATTTCTGCTCTGATCTTTGTTATTTCCTTCCCTCTACTAACTTTGGACTTCATTTGTTCTTCTTTTTCTCGTTCCTTGAGGTATAAAGTTAGGTTGTTTATTTGAGATTTTTTTTTGTTTCTTGAGGTAAGCATTCATTTCTATGGACCTCCCTCTTAGAACTGCTTTTGCTGCATCCCATAAGTTTTGGTATGTTGTATTTCCATTTTTTCATTTGCCTCAAAACGTATTTTTTAATTTCTTTTTTGATTTCTTCATTGACCCATTAGATGTCCAGAACATGTTTAATCTCCACATATTGGTGAACTTTCTAGTTTTCTTCTTGTAATTGATTTCTAGTTTCATAACATTGTGGTCAGAAAAGATGCTTGATGTGATGTCAATCTTCTTAAATTTGTTAAGACTTTTTGCTGGCCTAATATGAACTATCCTGGAGAATGTTCCATGTATACTTGAGAAGAATAGGTATTCTGTTGCTTTTGGGTAGAATATTCTGTATATATCTATTAAGGCCATCTGATTTAATGTCATTGGGGCTGATGCTTCCTTATTGATTTTCCATCTGGACAATCTATCCATTGATGTAAGTGGGTATTAAAGTCCCCTACTATTATTGTATTGCTGTCTATTTCTCCCTTTAGGTCTGCTAATATTTGCTTTATATATTTAGGTACTCCTAAATATAAATACATAAACATAATATAAAAATATATAACCATTTTAAGTGTATGATTTAGTAGTGTTAAGTACATTCACATTGTTCTACAACCAATCTCCAGAACCCTTTTTATCTCCCTGAACTGAATCTCTGAAAATCTGACTACTCTAGGTACATCATATGAGTAAAATCATGCAGCATTTGTCTTTTTGTGACTGGTTTATTTCACTTAGCCTAATGTTCCCAAGGTTCATCCATGTTATATATTTTGTGTTTTTAAGTCCAGCTTTACTAGTTGTTCTCGGAAGCTGGGTTGGCCAGATACAAGCTAGTTGTCCAAAGCTAGAAGCAGTGCAGCCCCATGGCCATGAGGCATGGGGCCAGCTCCCCCACTGCAGCCACCATCACCTGTAGGAGGCTAGTGTGAGAGACTCCCTCCCACTCAGTACCTCATTTGTGAGGAGTAGCTCCAAGAACACCAGGCTGGTGAACTCAGATGGTTGCAGTGTGGGCTCATGAGGTCAAGTCCATGCATTTGCTGTCTCCAAGGACAGTGTTGTACACTGATGGAGAACATGAGTTCTGGGGTCAGGCAACCTGGGTGTGAATCCTGGTACTGTTACTTACTATCTACTTGTTCATTTATAAAGGGGAGATGATGACAGGGTTGATGTGGGGATTCGATGAGATGGCCTCTCTAAAGTGCATAGCCAGACCTGGCACAGAGGAATGGCTTGGCGGAAGCTTGAAATGACTGATTTGATCAGCAGCCCATGGGTTAAAACCTCATCTCCATGGCTTCTGATACTGTCCAGCTGGACAGTAGATAAGGAAAATGTAGTTGATCCCAGGGTAGTTTCGTTATTTTCAATTTTTGTGTATTTGTAAAGAATAGAACACTTTGGGCAAATCCTTTTGTGTAGCCCCAATACTAGGATGTCCCCTTGCAGCTCTGTGGGTCCTCTCTGAGCTTTATTTATGTGTAGAACCCTATTTATCCTGCATACCTGTGGTTTTGGGCCATCCCTGAGAGCACGGCAGTTCCTCTTCCTGCTTTTTGCTACATTAGCTACATGGATCCCATCAGAGGGTTCCCGTTTCAACTCCAGCTTTACGCATGTGACCCTGGATAGGTGTGTATACCCCCTTGGATGTGGGAAGCGGTACTCTTGGGTGTGAGGTCTGGGGGAGACTGAGCTCCTTCTGTGTGGCGTATCCCTGAGTGTGTGAATGTAACTCTGAGCTGAGCCTGGGCCCGGACCCATTCCCAGCCTGCCCCCAGAAGCCCCCACTGCGTTGTCCTGCCAGTAATTACAGCAGATAAACTGCTCCAGTTGAGGGCTGCTGTCCCCGGCTAGCTGCCAGCCGTGCGGCCCCAGGCTGCGCTGTGGGAGTCCATTCATTTTAATAAGAGGTACACCCTGTGTTATTAAGAAGAGTGTTTATTACTGTCGCCATGCACTGACAGCAGCTTCCATCATCGTTAAAGAGCAGATGGGGGGAGGGTAGGGGGGCTGTGCACTGCAGCTCTTCCGAGGCACCGGCCCAGCTGGTGAGGCTAGGGAGGGAGGATCCCTCTCTCTCCTCTCTTGCCCCAGGACAGCATGGCAGCCCCTTTTCTAGAAAGAATGAAGCCATTCAGCTGAGTCTGACCCTGCTTGGGGTATGGGTCGGGGCTGGCGGAGGGAGGATGGAGGGAATGCTGCTCACTCCAGGTGCTGCCCTAGAGAGGAAAGGGGAACCTGGGTTTGGGTTTCTCTCGAGGGCCAGGCAGGGCGACCCGTTGGCCCACCTGCCAGACTCCTGGCTTTGCCGGGAATGCCCCACCCAGAGCTTTTTTCAGTCATTGAGTAAATGAAGCCTCGCCGACTCCCTTACCCTTCCTGTCATCTTTCAGGATGTTTGGATGTGGACAAGTGTCGGGCACAATGATGAGAAGTGTGATGAAATAGGAGGAACAGAGCTTCCTAAACTTTCTCGGTTCATGGCACTCTTACTGTCTCAATACTTTTTCACAATACCCCTTGGTCAAAGGAAATACCTAAAACTTCTGTTTCTTAAGTAGTTAGGTCTAAACAACTTAAGTATTTGTGTTTTCACAACTGATTAGCCATTTAAAAAAAAAAACAGTACATGTAAATGTAAATTTAAAAGGTTTTATTTCATTGTTAACTGCAATTACATCCAATGGGACGTGTGTGCCTCTTGGACACTGCACGTCTTCTCAGACTTTGTAATAAGATGGACCACCCCCACCCCCCTCATTCGGTTCCGCTTTGATTTTTATCACAGCAACCACTGAAAATACAGCTTCTCAAAGATATGCTGCCATTGCAAAGAACGTAGAGTGATCTAATGTTGAAACGATGAACTACGTCCGCCTGGTAATTCACACGGTGTCTGACAGATGTCAAGCATTTCCTCAACACTGGCAGATGTTGAGTGCTTGTTTGGAAAGTTGAAAACATCCTACTGTGCCCCTGTGCATGTGCTTCAGTGCCCAGGAGCACCTTGGTCCACAGTTTGGAAACCAGGGTGGTAGAAGACCTGGGTTCAAGTCCCAATTTGTTTGTTTGCTTGTTTACATATCTATTTATTTAGCAAACAGTTTCATAGTACTGACTCTGTACCAGGCCCGGTTCTAAGAACTTTGTAAGTATTAAGTCATTTAATCATCCTAACAACCTTATGGGATAGATAGTATTCTGTGATGGTTCATTTTATATATCAGCTTGGTGAGGCTGTAGTGCCCAGTTGTTTGGTTAAGCACCAGTGTAGATGTTGCTGTGAAGGTATTTTTTTAGATACGATCAACATTTAAATCAGGAGACCTTGAGTAAAGCAGATTACCCTCTATAATGTGGGTGGGCCCCCATCTAATCAGTTGAAGGCCTTAAGACTGAGGGTTCTTGAAGAAGAAATTTTCAGGACAGCCACGTAGAAATCCTTCCTGAGTCTCCAGCCTGCTGCCCTTAAGAGTTGGAATTCAAGACTGCAATATCAACTCTTACCTGAATTTCTATGCTGCTGGCCTGCCCTACAGATTTCAGACTTGCCAGCTGTCACAATTACATGACCCTTAAAATCTCTCTCTCTCTCTCTCTGAGAGAGAGCCTAGCTTTCACTAAAACATACCATTATCCTCATGTATGGATAAAGACACTGTTCAGCTACTAACTAGTTACTAACTGGCAATGTGGCCTTGGGCAAATCTTTTTCTCTTTGGGCCTCTGTGTTATCATAGCCAAGTGAGGGAGTTGGACAAGATGAATTGAAGGTTACTTCTAGTGCTAACATCTGGGCTGGGGGCGTGAGTGGACAAATAGGACTACCATCTTGCCAAGGATGTCGTGGTAGACCTTTTTTGTTGGCTACCCAGCAGCCTTTCCTAACCCACTTATCCCTTCCCACCACTCACTGTACAATATAGATACTCTTGTTCCTAGCCTCACTTGTAGATAGGGGTAGCCATGTGACTAATGATGTACAAGGGAGAAGTGCACTGGGGACTTGTAGAAAATATATTTTGTTACCCCATAGGAAAAGGAAGAGAATTCACTGGTGCTGACCTTTCCACTTTCTTTGTGCCTCTTAGAAGGCCGTGACGTCTAGAGCTGCAGCAGCAATCTTGTAACTATGAGGCACAAACCAACAGATAAGGATGGCAGAACAGAAACAAAAAGAAGCTGGGTTCTTAATATATGGTTAAGCTGCTAAACCAATGCCAAGACCTGCCACCTCCGGACTTCTTGGTATGCAGGCTATACCAATCCTTATGGTTAAGCCATGGTGACTGTGAGTTCTGTTACTTGCAGGTCATAGCATCTTTAACTGATACAAGTGCCTTCTTTATTGCTTAGCTTGGTTCAGAGAGTGATCAAGGGAAGGGTCCTGACTTTGGGGACTATTGTTTTGGGCCTCAAGGAAACTGATTTTACTCTTTTTCATTGAGTATAACTTTGACTCCAGGAACAGAGACACTAATACCATGTTGTCCCAAATTTCCAATAGGCGGCCCCACATATTCTTGATCAGAAAGATTGATAGTCGCCAGTTTTAGAAGAGGGTGCTTATCGAGTAGATGGATTTGGAGCTCATTGAAAGGAATGTGGATCACAAGGGACCAGCATTGTTCACACCAGCCAAAGCTCACTTTCTGTGTTTTATAATATTGATGAGGGGAAAGCCAGAGATATCCATTCTTGTATGTCAAGGCATTTGATAAAACCTATCACAAGAGACTTGGGTCTGGTACAGAAAATGGGGGTTGAATGATAGCACAGTTCTAGTTCATCTCTCTTGATTAATAAAGTCCCAGCTGTCTGTTTAGCAAACACTTTCGTATTACTTACCACGTGCTAGGCCCTGTTCTAAGAGCTTTACAAATATTAGCTCATTTAATCATCATGACAATCTTATGAGATCGGTGCTATTATTATTCTCACTAAAGAGATCTGATCATTGAATTGATGTCAGACTGGATGGAGTCTCTAGTGGCAGGCCACAGGGCTCTTCTCTTAATCCTGTCCTGTTAAGCCTTTTTTGAAATCAAGGACTTGGATAGAAAACACATGGACACAGCTTAGGACTGCCAGAGCTAACGTATGTTAGATGATTCCAGTGGGCTGCAATGATGGGACTGGAATTATTAAGCTTGGTTGAATAGGACTACACCTTTGTATTTAAAAAAAAACCCATTCTACTAACACAGAGGTGGATATTGGTGGCTAAGTGGCAGTACATGTGACAGGAGACTGGGGCATGTTAGTTGCCTGCAGGCTCAGGGGACTAGAACTTCAGTGTGGTCACATAATAGCAAATGGGACACTTCATGTGTGATGAAAGTAGGGTGTCCAGGAGTTGGGTGGGGTGGACCTGGGACCTACTTTTCACAGTTGACACCACATATGGGAGATTAGGTTCTACTCTCTGAACTATACCCTTCAAAGAAAAGAAACACACACAATGCAGACAGAGAGAGTGACCAGGATGGGATAGACCTTGAAACCATGACTACTACAGTGAGCAGTGGTGGTTTGGCCCAATCTCCATCCTGCCTGTTCTGGAAAGTGCTCCATGATTTTCCCTAGGGGACTCACCCCACCTCACTGGCCATGTCATATAGGTGAGGCCAACCCCTGGAGGTGGCTTTATGACTCAGGCTTGACCATTCAGAGATGTGCATCTTTCTGGACACAGAGACTGGTTCCGGGGTGGACATGTGACCCAAGCTCAGCCAAAGACAGTCCTACCCGTGACATTTTCTGGAATTATTGGGAAAGAGGAAGTCTTATTCTGTCGCATTTGATGAGCTGGTGGGATTTAGGCTGAGTCTGCCAAGGGCTGCTGCATCAGGAGCTCCTGCCTGAGACCGATGTCAGTGCAGAGGAAGGCAGAGACAAGAAATGGGGACATGCTCCTCAAAACATTGTTTGAACCCTTGGGTCCCATAGTGGCTAACCCGGGATCTTGCCAGTTTCACATGTCAATAAATTCCCTTCGGGGTCAGATTTTGTCCCGTGTCATCCTGACTGACACAGCAACTGAGCCTGTTGAGCCTGACAGAGGTCTCCAAATTCTTCGAGGGGACGAGCTTCTTCTACGTGGATCCTGACAGGAGCAGAAGAGCCAATAGTGGTGGTAAGAAGACCTCACAGGTTTGGGCTCCAGGAAGATGAGGAAGAATTTTCTAAGGGCAAGTGCTGCCTGAGGATGGAATGAACCATCCCCCTGAGGTGGTGAGTTCCTTGGCCACAGAAGGTGCCAGCAGGGGACCATCTATGTTGGGGTTATCATGAAGGCTCTTTTTGTGAACGGCAGAGGATTGGACCAAATAGCTCTTGAACTCTGAGATATGATGATTCAACTATAAATGTGTATGGTTGGGTGTGGTGGAGGCAACAATTCAGTAGAATTATGGTCTGGTGGAAAGAGACATCTGCAATCAGATGGGTCCTCCCTCCTCCCAGAGGAGGACGCTGGGTCCTCCTCTCTCTTTCACTGATCAGTTGAGTGGCCCAAAGCAAGCCAGTTACCCCTCTTACTCATGTTCTCTATCTGTCCAAATGGGTATGGTGCTATCTGCTGTCTGAGGCTCAGGTGAAGTAAAAGCTATAAAGGCTTTGAGGAAGTTAATGCACTGTCCGGATAGATGTGGGAGGTGAGATGGAAAGGGGCCACAAGCAGGATGGAGGGTCTGAGTGGGACAACCTGGATCCAGGCCTGGGCTGCAGGGGCTTCCTTGGGGGTCATGCTCCCTATGGGGAAGAGGCAGGTGACATAAATGACTGGAACTGGGATGGAGTAAGATGGCAGGTGCCTGTGGAGTGTGGACTGAAGTGAGCCTACCCTGTCTGAAGAATTGCAAATTCTAATTTGATAAAATAACTACAGACCAAATAAAAGACATCCGTGGGCCGTGTTTGGCTTATGGGCCCCAGTTTGCAGCCCTGCAGCTAAATGAACAGGTAAAGAAGGACTTGGGAGGCAGCTAGTCTTATGAATGAGCGTGTTTCAGAATTATCAACTCATCCGCACTACAGGGTCCACCCATGGAAGGGGGACATTCCTGCCCGGCTCAGGGTTCCAGGCCATCAGATGCCCATTCCTTCTCAGATGCTTTAGTGGGGACAGATCCCCTCATGCTAATTAGTGAAGCTTGGAAAGGCCCTGATGATTCCTGCATACAACCTGTGAAGTCATCCCCTCGATGTTCTCTGTGCAGGGGACTTCTCACCAGGTAGGGGGCACCACTCCAGGCTCTCTCTAGAAACTGGGGAGAGCTCTAGGCCTAGTGATGCTCCTGCCCTGTCCCCTGCCTGGAAGAAGCTCCTGACCAAGTTGCTCAAGGAGCCCCACCCAAGGAGGGGCTGGGCCAGGGGTTACTCGGCTTGAGGCTGGTTCTCCTTCCTCCCCTCTGCTCAGGGATGCAATAAGCCAGCCTAGGAGCCAGCTGCCCTTGCCTGTCCTGCCTTCTCTGGGGACTTCGGGGTAGACGTGACATTGGGGCTCATGTAGAGGCTGCTGGCTTTGGCAAGGTTGACTGGGACCCACATGTCAGCCTGGGCCACATTCTTATCACCGTAACTCTGTGCCAAATAACAAGACCACGGGAATCTGCTAGCGCACTCCATTACTCTCTTTTATTCACCCGGGAGATTTATGTGGCCTATCTCCCTTCCCTTTGTCCACCTGCGAGGCCCTATAAGTCATGTCCCCGGGCTGACAGGTCACAGGGTCTGTGCTGCTGCTCTGTCAGAGTGAGTGATGCTGGGGGGTGATTAAAAAAGAGGAAGGGTGAAAGGTCAGCAGCAGACGGCATGATGGGAGTTGGGGATGTAATTATCACTCCCGTGACATACTGCTGGGTTGTTCTCCCCTTTCTTGTAGTAGACATACACACTTGGGTGCAGCTCAGAGAGGGAGAGGGTGTGATGCTAAGAGATGCCGGGAGGGCCTGCTAGAAGGGGCCGTGTGTAGCAGGCCTCACAGGTGCGCTTAGAGCACTAGGGATGGAGGAGCATCAGTGGGTCCCCCAGACAGCAGCCCCCTCCCAGCAGTGAGGTAGTTCCGCAAGTCCGCAGCGCAAAGCCTGGGGCAGAAGAAGCAGTACTTGCCATTGTGATTGTGATTGCTGTTAGCTCTGAAGGACATGATTAAGGAAAGGCACCTGCAGAGCAAGCGAAGAAGGTAACTGAAAAGAAAACTCCCCCAGGTGGCCTGGACTGAGGGGTCTCTAATTTTCTGGACAGCTTGGCAGTTCCCCCTGGCATATAGTCAGTCAGGGGCACAAAGGAACACGGGTGACCAGGAGATGTCAAGCCCCCACCTGCTCAGGAACCTCTCCCCGACCCCCTTGCTGCAACGTCTGGAAGTTTCACCAAGGGAGCTGCTCCGGAAGACCACTGCGGCCTGGGAGGTGGGAGGGCCAGGCCCAGGACTGGCCGGGGCTTATTCGCACGCTGCCTGCGGGGTGAGCACAGGTCAGTAGGGCCAGTCAGTCCTGATGGTGAGTTTTAATGGGAGTTGGAAAGGGTTATTCTGGAGGGTGGGTTTGGGAGGGTCCTGGGGAGACCAGGCCTTACCCATAGACTGGGTACTGGGCGGAGGCTGTGGAAGGCTTCAGAGACAACCCTCAGCTGAACAGCGGCGTCACCCAGGCTCGGCCACTCCCTAAATGCAGGACAGTCACGGCTTCCAGATGGTGCCTTGCTGGGTGGGGTGCTGTGCCTCTCTGATTCACACTCTGGTGTGCTTCCCTCTCCCACTGAACCTGAGCCGGCCCACGACTTGTGGCCAAAAGGAGGTTGTGCAAGTTCTAGGCCCAGGACTGAAGAGGCCTTATGGCTTCCACTTTCATCTGTTGGAGTTCTGAGCCACAGTGTAAAAAAGTCTGGGTCATCCTGTTAGAAAAATCACACGCAGGGAAAGGCCTAGAGGATGAAAGGCCAGGAGGAGAAGAAGTTGCAGTGTTCAGCCATACCCACTGAGGGGCCAGGCGTGAGAGGGAGGCCGTTTTTTACATTTCAGCCCAAATTGCAGCCATGGACCAAGCCCAGGCTGGGATGCCCTGGGCAAGGCTGGGGTGTTCTCTGACATGGTGGCCGCTTCCTCAATTCCTCTGGGGTTTTTCCTCCACTTTTCACAGCTACTCCAAGAAGTGGAATCTGCCTCTTTTCCTTTTGCAACATTGACATATAGCACAGTGGTTAAGTGGTGCTGGAAACCTGGGCTCAGATCCTAGCTCTGCCTGTAATAGCAGAACTATGTGACCTTGGACAAATTTCTCAACTTCTCTTTGCCCTTAAAACAGGATTAACAATCGCGTTGCCTCATTAAAACTGATGCGAGACCCAAATGAGTCAATATATATAAAGAACGTAGACTCTGGCATGTATTTTTAATTATCTAATGAACTCTAATAGAGCATTATGGGCTGGCACATTAAGAACTTGATAAATATTAACTCATTTAATTCTTCCTACAACCTTGTAAGGTGGGTACCGTTATTTTTCCTATTTAACAGATGGGAGACCCAAGACCCAGAAAGGCTAAGTGACTCACTCAGGATCACACAGCTAGCATGTGGCAGGGCCAGGATTCAAACCCAGGTATGTCTGCTTCCCAGATATGAATTTAACATCTACATAGGGGTGTGCTTAGTAAATGTCAGCTATTATAATTTTACTCAGTTTCCCTGAATATACTCTGGGGGTTCCTCTATCTCTGTCTCTACTTTTCTTCCACAGAAATTATACTAGGGACCCCTTTGGTATAAGTAATCACATGAAGAGAGAAAGAAAAATTAAAGCAGGTACCATTTCCCACCCTTCAAATAGGTAAATATTTAAAAGTGTAGTAATATCAAGTATTATCAAGAATGTGGGGAAATGGGTATTTTCGTATACTGCTGGTGGGAGGGTAAATTGTAAAGCCTCTTTGAAAGGATTGTTTGGAAGAGACAATTAAAACCATGCATTCTGGGCTTCCCTGGTGGCGCAGTGGTTGGGGGTCCGCCTGCCGATGCAGGGGACGTGGGTTCGTGCCCCGGTCCGGGAGGATCCCACATGCCGCGGAGCGGCTGGGCCCGTGGGCCATGGCCGCTGGGCCTGCATGTCCGGAGGCTGTGCTCCGCAACGGGAGAGGCCACAGTGGTGAGGGGCCTGCGTACCACAGGGGAAAAAAACATGCATTCCTTACGATCCACAATGCCACTTCTTGGTGTCTATTTTAGAAAAACATGTGCACAAGGTGACATGGGCATGCTGTCCAGTGCTGCACTATGGTAGTGACAAACCAGGAACAACCTAAGTGTCCATCAACAGGGGATCTCTACACAAAGAACAGAACCACATCCTGCCCTGCCCACTATGGAGCACCAGGCGGTGGTGAAAATACTGTGGTAGTTCTGTAGGCCCTCACATGAAAGGCTTTCTAATATTTCATGTTTGTTCACTCATTCATCCAACTAACAAACATTTACTGAGCACCTACTATGTGCCAGGCACTCTTCTAGGTCCTGGGGGCACAGCTGTGAACAGGACAGACAAAAATCCCTGAGCTTCAGCCATAAAAAGAAACGAAACCGAGTTATTTGTAGTGAGGTGGATGGACCTAGAGTCTGTCATACAGAGTGAAGTAGGTCAGAAAGAGAAAAACAAATACTGTATACTAACACATATATATGGAATCTAAGAAAAAAAAAAAGGTCATGAAGAACCTAGGGGTAAGACGGGAATAAAGACACAGACCTACTAGAGAATGGACTTGAGGATATGGGGAGGGGGAAGGGTAAGCTGTGACGAAGTGAGAGAGTGGCATGGACATATGTACACTACCAAATGTAAGAGAGCTAGTGGGAAGCAGCCGCATAGCATAGGGAGATCAGCTAGGTGCTTTGTGACCACCTAGAGGGGTGGGATAGGGAGGGTGGGAAGGAGACGCAAGAGGGAGGAGATATGGGGATATATGTATACGTATAGCTGATTCACTTTGTTATAAAGCAGAAACTAACACACCATTGTAAAGCAATTATACTGCAATAAAGATGTTAAAAAAAATTTTTTTAAAGCCAAGTTGTAGAACAACACATAGAAAGCTATTTCTGTAAAAATAAAGCCACACCACAGAACAATGATACATCTTTTCCATGTATTCATATACGTATGTAAGTACATAAAAAAAGTACTGAAAGTTTACATACCAAATTGCTAATGGCAATGACCTCTGGAAGATCAAGAAGAGACTAAGACTTAAATTTGGTCAAACATTATCAATAATATTTTTTTTTAGAATGATAATTTATTTTTGTATTACTTGTATAATTAAATTTTAATACGGAAGTGGGAAAAAAATCTATCAAGGAGTGTGGCTTTCTATG